>NC_133423.1:12573000-13824000 GCF_049350105.2 Macaca mulatta
TTGACTATTTCTCCTGACTGTGGTTTTCAAAGCAGTCTGCATATATATCACAGATGACACATATAATAGCATAAGACTGCCATGTTCTAGGTAGGACAGGTTCTAAGGACAGAAATAAACACCAAAGGGATTAGGATTTGTACAGCAACTTAAAATCAAAGCTACCTAAAGATTCGTTTCCTGGATAGCTTCTCGGGCCTAAATTTCCGTTAAATCCGTAGTCATTTAAGAAAAATAAATATGACTTTTGGAAAGTTTCATTTGAGCTAGATATGAGTTATCTGGGTGCATTTTTGGCAATATTAGTTGGCAATATTAGTTTTATTCTTTATATTATGTAGAGAGCCATTTGGGTACTGAAGAAATAAAATACCAGGGAAATAGTTTTAAAATATGTTTAGGCTATGTGGTGCCCAAGCTTCCTGAAGACTTTGAGTTAGGAGCAGTTTTATAAGGACGAATTCTTGGGGAAGGTAATTTTGGTGTTTGAAAAATCATTAAGGAAAAGTTGTATTTATTACATACATACATTTCAGAAATATATTGGCAAGTGCTAAATCTGCTGAATTCTCACAAATTAAAAAAATAAAATAAAATTAGATATTATCGTAACCTGAACACTAGTGTACTTGTAACCAACTTGTATATTGATTTTAGTTTATGAATTATGCATGAAACTGTGAACATTTTATTTAACAGAATCTAATGTTAGTCAATGATTTGTGTGCCAATGATATTTCCAATTCAATAATCAATTATTATTTCAGAGTGACTAAAGATTTAAGTTCATATACATCAATTACATAATACTGTTTTAGGAAATTACACATCATTTATGAATTGCTTCTTTAATAACGTAACAATTTTTTTTCCTTCTATAAATTGAAGAGTTTAAAAACTAGCATTCTCCATCAAAAAACATGATAAATATCTTCTTTATCAGTTTGTCATAAATCATGTAAATTTAGATATGCTTCTTCTCTCGTACATCTGCTATATTTAAACTGACTCTTAAAATATACTTTTTAGGCCGGGTACCGTGGCTCACGCCTGTAATCCCAGCACTTTGGGAGACCGAGGCGGGCGGATCACGAGGTCTGGGAGATCGAGACCATTCTGGCTAACACGGTGAAACCCCATCTCTACTAAAAATGCAAAAAATTAGCCCGGCATGGTGGTGGGCAACTGTAGTCCCAGCTACTCGGGAGGCTGAGGCAGGAGAATGGCGTGAACCCGAGAAGCGGAGCTTGCAGCGAGCCCAGATCGCGCCACTGCACTCCAGCCTGGGCGACAGAGCAAGACTCCATCTCATAATAAAAATAATAATAATACTTTTTAGTTGGGGTGCTAATCTGCAACTGAACAATTTAAGGGTAAAATAATGTCGCAGATTTACTTTCAAATATTTTGATTTATTTTAGATTTAATGTTATGAACCTTTCCAACACTTACAATATGCTATTAGTAAGCAGTAAGATGTATAATGCAAATTCAGGAAAGTTTTTTTGGCCTGTACCATTCAAATCAGTATCTATTTTGCTGCCCATAATTTTATATTCCAATTGTGACATATTTTTCAGGCAAAACAAATTGTCCACTAAATAGCCATTTTCAGATGAGATTAAATAGATACCCTTGAAGTTTTTAGGAAGCATATTTTACAAGAATTTTAATATGCAAAGAACAGTATTCTAACAATAATAAAACTACAAATATGTTATTCAGTCTTTTAGATATATAAAAAATAACAAATCTTATTTTGTCTTCTAATTAAGGAAATACATATTGTATAAAATCAGAGAAAAGATGGTTTTAAATCTTTCTGTTTATCCTTTGGTTTATAATTTTTAAACTTTGTATTCTAGAGTCCAAATAACCACAGCAATCCTAAGAAAATGAACAAAGCTGGAGACATCATGCTACTCAACTTCAAATTATGTTTCAGGGCTATGGTAAACAAAACAGAATGGTACTGGTACAAAAACAAACACATAGACCAATGGAATAGAATAGAGAACCCAGAAATAAGACTGCACACCTACGACTACCGGGTCTTTGACAAACCTGACAAAAACAAGTAATGCGGAAATTATTCCCTATTCAATGCATGGTGCTGGGATAACTGGCTAGCCATATGCAGATGATTAGAAACTGGACCCGTTGCTTACACTACATACAAAAATTAACTTAAGAAGGATTAAAAACTTAAATGTAAAACCCAAAACAATAACAACCCCTGGAAGACAACCTAAGCAAAATCATCCTGGACCTATGAACAGGCAAAGATTTTATGACAAACATACCAATAGCAATTGCAACAAAAGCAAAAATTGACAAATGGGATCTATTTAAACTACAGAGCTTCTGTACAGCAAAAGAAACTATTAACAGAGTAAACAGACAACCTACAGAATAGGAGAATAGTTTTGCCAGCAATTGTACGATTGCTACAAAGAGAATAAAATACCTAGGAATCCAACTTACAAGGGATGTGAATGACCTCTTCAAGGAGAGCTACAAACCACTGCTCAAGGAAATAAGAGAGGACACAAACAAATGGAAAGACATTCCATGCTCATGGATAGGAAGAATCAGTATCATGAAAATACTGCCCAAAGTAATTTACAGATTCAATGTTATCCCCATCAAACTACCATTGACTTTCTTAATAAAATTAGAAAAAAACTACTTTAAATTTTATATGCAACCAAAAAAGAGACTGCATAATGAAGACAATCCTAAACAAAAAGAACAAAGCTGGAGGCATCACGCTACCTAACTTCAAACTATACTACAAGCCTGCAGTAACCAAAACAGCAAGGTACTGGTACCAACATAGATACACAGACAAATGGAATAAAACAGAGGCCTCAGAAATAACAACACACATCTACAAACGTATGATCTTTGACAAATCTGACACACACAAGCAATGCAGAAAGGATTCCCTATTTAATAAGTGGTACTGGGAAAACTGGCTAGACATATGCAGAAAACTGAAACTGGCCCCTTTCCTTACGTCTTATATAAAAATTAATTCCAGATGGATTAAAGACTTAAATGTAAGACCTAATACCATAAAAACCCCAAAAGAAAACCTAGGCAATACCATTCAGGACATAGGCATGGGCAAAGACTTTATGACTAAAACACCAAAAGCAATGGCAACAAAACCCAAAATTGACAAATGGGATCAAATTAAACTAAAGAACTTCTTCACAGCAGGAGAAACTATCATCAGAGTGAACAGGCAACCTACAGAATGGGAGAAAATTTTTGCAGTCTATCCATCTGACAAAGGGTTAATATCCAGAATTGACAAAGAACTTAAACAAATTTACAAGAAAAAAAAAAACATACAACCCCATTAAAAAGTGGACAAAGTACATTAACAGACACTTCTCAAAAGAAGACATTTATGTAGCCAACAAACATATAAAAAAGATCTCATCATCACTGGTCATTAGAGAATTGCAAATCAAAACCACAATGAGATACCATCTCACGCCAGTTAGAATGGTGATCATTAAAAAGTCAGGAAACAATGTATGATGGAGAGGATAGGGAGACATAGGAATGCTTTTACACTTTTGTTGGGAGTGTAAATTAGTTCAACCATTGTGGAAGACAGTGTGGCAATGCCTCAAGGATCTAGAACCAGAAATGCCATTTGACCCAGCAATCCTATTACTATGTATATATTCAAAGGATTAAAAATCATTCTACTATAAAGACACATGCACACACACACATATGTTTATTGTGGCACTGTTCACAATAGCAAAGACTTGGAACCAACCCAAATGTCCATCAATGATAGACTGGATAAATAAAATGTGGCACGTATACACCATGGAATACTATGCAACCATAAAAAAGGATGAGTTCATGTTCTTTGCAGGACATGGATGAAGCTGGAAAGCATCATTCTCAGCAAACTAACACAGAAACAGAAAATCAAATACCAAATGTTCTCACTCATAAGTGGAAGTCGAACAATGAGAACACATAGACACAGGGAGGGGAACATCACACACTGGGACCTGTCAGGGGGAGCGGGGGGCAAGGGGAAGGATAGCATTAGGAGAAATACTTAATATAGATGACAGGTTGATGAGTGCAGCAAACCACCATGGCACATGTATACCTATGTAACAAATCTGCACATTCTGCACATGTATCCCAGAACGTAAAGTATAATAAAAAAATAAAATACATGGAAAAAGGCTTAAGCATATATGATTTGTGGATAGTAAGGAGATAGTAAAGAAAAAAAAAACTATACAGAATTAATGACTGATAATTTATTTTTAGAGATATTTGAAATAATTCTATAGGAGCCAATGGGGACCTAAACACAGAAAGAGAGATTAGCCATAGACACAACCACAGGGATAAAGAGAATAAGATGGTAAATAGCTACATATTATGGTAATAAATAAATGAAACAATAATAATGGCGACATTTATGACATGCCTACTCTCTATATTATTTTTGAAAATAGTTTAAAATGTCACCTGTATTTTATGCATATGATAACTGAGGCCTAACAAAGTTGAAATAGTGTATTGTATAGAATACAGCTGAATTCAGAACAAGCCAACTTGATGTCCTTTTTTTACAACAGCCATGATATACTTTATATTTGTAGATTTGAAGATTTACAAGGCCTGGTTATCTTAATAATTTATTTTCACCTTGTGAAGTAGGTGAATCAATTTGCTGACTAAAAGAGATGTAGCCTGAATATTAAGAGTGGAAATTATGATCAATGGAAACATAAACTTCCTAAGTACACATAATCATCCTACTGAGAGTTTGGTGATTATCAATTTATAATGGGATATTATTTTCTCTAGAAGCAGAAGTAGATAAAAGCGTAGAGAGAACAATAGGTTAGAATCATTGCATTTTTTATCCCCAGAATGAATGAGAAAAAAATGGGACCAAAAAATTAAGACTATTGGCAAGACAGCAGTTGAAAATATAGATCATGTGATCCAGGTTGACAGAATCATGTGTTCAGGTAGCTTAGGGAAAGGTTTGAAGAGTGGAAGAGGCTAATGGAGAAAGGATGGAATTAAAACAAAGGCTCAATGGATTAACTTCTCTAATCTGGCTGAGTAGAAGAAGTGTAACTGAACAAGTAAACAGGAAAAATAAAATAATGGAAACAATAAGAATAACAAAATGATAGCAGTAACAGTAATAATGTTAAATAATATAAGTGACTGACATCTCTTTCTAAGTGCAAAATTGTCAAAGTGTTCGGTATCTAAATTGATAATTTTACATGTAGAGCAACTCAGTTCATCGTAATGGAGTGAAGGATGTAGAACTGACGTGAAAGACAACAGATTTTAGGAAAGCAAGGGAGAGAAAGTCCAGAATATAAACTGTTAATAATTAGGTACATTGAAAGTTGCTTAAATTGTACAAGGATTTGTGGAGGAGTGCAAAACTGGTTACTATTGTCTTCAAAGACCAGAGGTCAAAGGCTGTTACCAAAGTCAATGAGTCACCATTCTGTAAGAAACTCTGGTATCATACTTGTCCATTCAAAGAATGCAATGTTTCCCTACAAATATTACTTTAGGTTTATAAAATAAGGCAAAATTAATTACACAGCAATACAAAACTTTTGTGTTGTTATTGTCTAAATTCAGAACCTTATTTAGAATGACAACCAAGATTTAAAAATAAATCTTCAAATTTATGAGAAAAAACATTTTGGAAAGATAATTTATGCATGAATGGAAAACGGTGAAGTACAGGTGCCATATAGAATGACATAGTTGATATCTCTAATGTATTCTTCCTAAATAATTAATGATATATTTGACAATGACAATGAGTAGCTATTGTATTAATTCTTTCCTGATAATATCTATATTGTCTTCCGCTATCATTGGTTTTCGTAATTCATTTTTCTTCCTCTGTTGCCACCAATCTCTGTCAGACCAGGTAGTTAATTGTTTTAGGGCATTTTTAGTAGCTGGTTATTTGTAATCTGTAGTTGTTCAATGAGAAACTTTAAACTTATAGGTCTTATCTACTCTTTATACAGCTTCAGCTAATGTTTCTAATTGCCCCCTGGTACAGAATGTAATGCAAAATCTTATATTGGTTTACTCTTCCCCATTTTATTCTGTAAAAATTGCTATGAATGGCTTTTACCAGAAACACCTCTAAATATTAAGATGAAAATATTGATATGTACAAATGAATAGTTGTTACCTTATGAGAACAACTTGTGTACTAACTTGAAATTATCTCTTCCAATGCAAAGGCTTTCACTCTGCATCATCTTATGTAACATTATCAACTCGCACACCTGTATGTAGTCACCTGTTTCATGACCATTTGCACCATATCACTTCAATTTCAAAATCTTAAACTCAGTAGAAACAAAATGAAATGTTAAATCCCTTCCCTTCACACCTCCTCATACCTCAGACTTTTTCTTGTCAGTTAACAACCTTCAGATCACGTTGTCAATTACATAAAAATCCTAAGGCTCACCTCATTTCTTGTTTTACAGTAAACATGGTTTTCAAAACAAAGACAAATTCTGTGACTTTTTAGATACTGGCACTACCTCTTCTTCCACTGCACTAGTCACCCCCTCCATCAGGCCGCTCCCAGATTCCTCCTAAGCTCTCATGACCTTTCTAAAGCATCACACAGGTACGTTCTTAGCAGGGCACATCAGATGACGCTACCATCATTTAAAAATTCTGGAACAATTTCCTATTGCAATTGTTTATACCATGCTAAGTAATGACTCATGATTACCTCTCTTATGTCTTCTGTAGTGGAATATTTTCTTTCCCGTAAACAGGGAATGCTTGTCCAATTCTCAGAGCTTTGCACAAGCTGGATCAATTGTTTGGAACTCTTTTTACCCAGATCTCATGTATAGCTTATTTTCATTATTCAAGTCAGAAATCAAATGACACCTTCTCACGATGCCTTCCAAATGCATAGAAACTGATTTCACTCATCCTGCTTTTAGTTATTTTTTTATTTGACTCTATTTTATTTTTTATAGATTTTATCATGAGAAATAATATTTTTGTGCCATTTAAAAAATTTTAAGTTCCAGGGTATATGTGCAGGATGTGCCTGTTTGTTACATAAGTAAATGTATGGCACGGTGGTTTGCTGCACCTATCAACCCATCACCCAGGTATTAAGTGTGGCATGCATTAGCTATTTTTTCCTGATGCTCTCCCCACCCTCCATCCTCCTACAACAGGCCCCAGTGTGTGTTGTTCCTCTCCCTGTGTCCATGTGTTCTTGTTTTTCAGCTGCTAATTATAAGTGAGAACATGCAGTGTTTTGTTTTCTGTTTCTGTGTTAGTTTGTTGAGGATAATGGCTTCCAGCTTCATTCATATCCCTGCAAAGGACATGCTCTAATTCCTTTTTATGGCTGCATAGTATTCCCTGGTGTATATGTACCACATTTTCTTTGTCCAGTCTATCATTCAAGGGCATGTGGGTTGATTCCATGTTTTTGTTATTGTGAATAGTGCTACAACAAACATATGCATGTTGTTTATATAATTATTGGCTGCACATTTCCACTAGAGAATGGTTATGATCATTGACTTTTTCTGACCAATTTATCATGATCTCACAAAAGCATACAGGACTTATCATATAGTTAAATGTTTTTCACATGGATGATGAAAATATGTTTCTGAGCTTGTAATTCAGAAACTAAATAATTTCAAATAACCTTTAAATCATACAAATGTCTTTTATAATGAATATATGCTTTACTCTTTCAAAGTTAAATACAAGTTGTATACCATATATAATAGTGCTGTCTTTAAAATAAAATTTTATGATATCATAATTACTCTTCTAAACTAAAAAAAATCAGGCATTGAAATATAATTAAATGATGACTGTATGTATAGAATGTTTTCAAAATCACACTATATTATCAATTTCATTTTGCTTGACAGGTACTAGGACTTGAAAGTCAGATGTGCAATATAGACTATATGTTTGTAGGGATGTGTGTCACTTCTAAAATGTGCATAACATTTTCTGCTTTATATGGTGATGATGTGAGTTAGGATATTTTTGTTTCCAAATATACACATTTTAGTTAAAAAGCACTTTATAGTTTATTTAGAAAAATATCACTTAAATATTTATGAAACCATGGAGGATTTTAAAAACTTGTGGTTAAGAATTTTAACTATTCTTTTTATGATGAAACATTTCAGACATAAGAGGTATGATGCATAACATCGTAAATACCCATGATAAACACTCATCTTAAGAAAACAATTATGTGAAGAAACTCATTGGTAACTTGATGGAGACGGCAATGTAATACAAAAATTAATTCAAGATGGATTAAAGACTTAAATGTTAGACCCAAAACCATAAAAACCCTAGAAGAAACCCTAGGCAATACCATTCAGGACATAGACATGGGCAAGGACTTCATGTCTAAAACACCAAAAGCAATGACAACAAAAACCAATATTGACAAATGGGATCAAATTAAACTAATGAGCTTCTGCACAGCAACAGAAACTACCATCAGAGTCAACAGGCAACCTACAGAATGGGGGAAAATTTTTGCAATCTACCCATCTGACAGAGGGCTAATATCCAGAATCTACAAAGGACTTAAACAAATTTATAAGAAAAAATCAAACAATCCCATCAAAAAGTGGGCAAAGAATATGAACAGACACTTCTCAAAAGAAGACATTTATGCAGCCAACAGACACATGAAAAAATGCTCATCATCACTGGCCATCAGAGAATTGCAAATCAAAACCACAATGAGACACCATCTCACACCAGTTAGAATGGCGATCTATTAAAAAGTCAGGAAACATCAGGTGCTGGAGAGGATGTGGAGAAATAGGAACACTTTTACACTGTTGGTGGGACTGTAAATGAGTTCAACCATTGAAGAAGACAGTGTGGCGATTCCTCAAGGTTCTAGAACTAGAAATACCATTTGACCCAGCCATCCCATTACTGGGTATATACCCAAAGGATTGTAAATCACGCTGCTATAAAGACACATGCACACGTATGTTTATTGCGGCACTATTCACAATAGCAAAGACTTGGAACCAACCCAAATGTCCATCAATGATAGACTGGATTAAGAAAATGTGGCACATATATACCATGGAATACTATGCAGCCATAAAAAAGGATGAGTTCATGTCCTTTGTAGGGACATGGATGCAGCTGGAAACCATCATTCTCAGCAAACTATCACAAGAACAGAAAACCAAACACTGCATGTTCTCACTCATAGGTGGGAATTGAACAATGAGAACACTTGGACACAGGAAGGGGAACATCACACACCAGGGCCTGTCTTGGGGTGGAGGGATAGCATTAGGAGATATACCTAATATAAATGATGAGTTAATGGGTGCAGCACACCATCTTGGCACATGTATACATATGTAACAAACCTGCATGTTGTGCACATGTATTCTAGAACTTAAAGTATGATAAAAATAAAATTAAAATTAAAAAAAAATGATACGTAGAACAGAAGCACTTTGTATGCATCTCTACAATCACAACTTTTCCTTATCCCATAGAAAGTAGGCATTATTTTCAACTTGGTGTCTCTTTCCACGTTAGCCTTGTAATTTTAGTACCTATGTACCTCTGAACTACTTATCATACTATTTTGCATGTTTTTAGATTCTTCGTGTCTATTTCAATTTGCTTTAGTTTCTGCTAAAATATCAACGATTCATATTATTGATAGAGCTATAATCCATTCATTTTCACACATCATAGTGTTCAATGCTATGCATTTAGCAAACTTTATCTAATTTTATAACTAAATATTAACGGACATATACATTTACTTCATTTTTCAATGTTACAATAATGCTGCTGTTAGATTTATTGTATACGTTTCAATCACATTCTCAAGATTTTCTGTAGTTTACAAACTTAGCAATGTCTTTACTTGCTTGATATTTCTGAGTTGTTCTCCAAAGTGATTCTAATTTACAACTTCATCAAAAAAGTAATAGATTTTCTGCTCCTCTACACTCTTGGGAAAAAAATGTTATTTTAAAGCTTTAAAAGATGTGCCTTCTTAAATTTTTCAAATGTATCACTTTGTTAATTAATGTCTATTTCCTGATTACTAGGGAAGGTAAATATTGTATGTATGCTTACTGGCATCATATTTCTCCATCTATAAATTGTGTACTTATATATTTTGCTTAAATTTGAATTGAGTTATATGCCTTTTATATTAGTTTGCATAAGTCCTTTATATGTTTGAAAAGCGACTTTTTGTTCATTAGTATCCCAAGTATAATCTAATTTGTCATGTATGTTTTTAAAGACATCTCTAAATGAATGGAAGTTTCCTCTTCATACAAGAAAACTAAGTTTAACAATGTTTTCCCTTATTTTGTATGTGCTCATTAAAAAACACTTTTGTATTTGTTATCATAAGGATAAGTATATGAGAATATACTTGAAATTGATTTTGTTTGTGGTATGAAGTAATAATTCAATTTTTCCCCATATGGCTAATAAATTGTCCTGGCTTATATTCTCACCCATCTGCAATGCCTCTTTTCTTATATATCAAATATCTACACTTATATATTATGGTCTATCTTGATGTCCTTTATTGTTTCCATCTGTTTATTCATTTATTTGTGCATCAGCCACGGTTTTAGTTGACATAGTTATACAATTAGTCTGGATATCTGGAAGGAAATATCATGTAGCATTAAATTATGTTCAAAAATGTCCTGGGCATTTTGAGCTTTCTGCTCTCCCATATACATTTAAAAATAAACTTATCAAATTCCACCAAAACAAAACAAAAACCCTAGGAGGTTTTTTATTGAAATTTTATTGATTGACTTAGAAACAATGAAGTTTTGTGCTTATATTTGGCCTTCCTCTTTATTTAGAGATATTTAAAAATGTGTTGTTGTAGCTTTTATCTTTTTCTGAATACATTTAACTCAGTTGTTTTATTTTATAAATGTAAAATTTATGAATGTTAAACAGTTATAATTTATTTTTATATTAGTTTAATATTTATTTTTATATACTAATACATAGTCTTTGCTGCCCTATCATTATTTTTAAAAATTTGCCTTTATAGTCTTTTCAGTTTTGTGTCAATATCATATTTTATGTGACTAATTATTGCTTTTCTCTAATTTCCTCATGGTGAAATTCAAATACATTGTTTTTTATTGTTATGCTTGATTATGATGCTAGCACACTGTTGAAAAGTAATCATGATATTAGATATGTGTAACTAATTACTGACTTTTCCAGTCAGTTTCTAACACAATGCAACACAACCCACTGCAGTACAATACGATTAAAACAATATGTGCTATATTGTTTGGTAGATTATCTATATCATATTAAATAACTTCTTATGTATGTTTTACTTTTCTTTGCTTATCATAAGTTGAGTTGGAATTTTATTTATTTCTTGTGTTAATCGCCATGATCAAATAATTTTCCTCTTTCTCCTATCACTGTGGTGATCAGTGTTAATAGATTTTTCTAACAATGAACCAGTCTTAAGTTTATATGATTTTCCCCAGTTTAATCTTTATACTTTTTTAAAAAATTTCAAGTCACAAGATTCAATTTACTAACACTGTATTCAGAAGTATTGCATCAAAGATATTGAATAAAATTAGCTTGTTTTTTTTTTAAATTAGCATCCCCTTGTATGGCTTTTATATTAATATTATGTGAGATTTATAGAATAAGTTGGTGGGATGGCCTCTTTATATTCAAATGTAGAATTTATAATAACTTGGACATATCTTTTCCTTAAATGGTTAGTATAATCATCTTGTAAAATTTTATAGACCTGATGTGTTTGCATGTCTGTTTTAATCTTTTCAGATTTTATACATCTAATTGAATTTATTTTTTATCTCTTTTTAAAAAATATATCTTAATATTTCAATTATAGTTTTTCAAAGACCCTGATTTTGGTGTTATGAGTGTTGATTTTATTGGGTTATAAAGTAATTGAGTTGATTCTTTATCTGGAGGTATATCCTGAGGCTTATTAAATGGTGTGTCCTTGCAGAAACTCTGTGTGTGTGTGTGTGTGTGTGTGTGTGTGTGTGTGTGTGTGTCTTTAGATTTTCTCACACTGGCAATTTAGCTTGTCTACTTTTTGTAAGTATATTTGTTTGGATTAAAGCTAACATGCTAGAGGGCAAAACTGGATATATTTTTCCATATCAGATTTATTTTTCCTTCACATTAGTGCTTAGACCACATCAGAGTCATTTCCTGTTATGTTACATGGCTTTGGACAGATTCTGCAGTAAAGAAGATTTTATTTGGAGGCTATATGGGGAAGTATCTATTCTATTGTTTTCATTTAATAATTGAGAAAACTAAAACTCTGAAAAATCAAATGACTTATTCAATATAAATAGCATGTTGCGGTAGAGCCGTACCTGAAATCCAAAACCAGTGATATTTCCAGAAACATGTAAAGCTTTTTATGCTAAATATATCTTTAACCAGTCAAACTACCTCATTCAATCACTGTATGCTATTAAATGTAAAGGTCTGTAGATCTCAGTATGCTTTAGCTGATAAAACAAAACAAAAATTCCTCTTCTTCCTTTTTTTTAAAAGCTGCCCTCATTTTATTGTGTTTTAAAATCTATCTTTAAACATAAAAAGGTGATGACACCTCCAAAAGAAAATAATAATTTTGCAGTAACAGACGATAATTATAAGTAAATAAATAAAATGTCAGGAAAAATTCAAAATAATAGTCTTTTGAAATCTCAGTAAGCTATAAGAACATACACATAGACAAATCAATAAAATCAGAAAAAAATTCATGATTTGAATGAGAAACTCAAAAAAAAAGATGCCTTTAAAAGGAATCAAATAGGATTCCTAGAACTAAGGTATTATATAAAATATACAACTGAGAGCTTCAACAGCACACTAGACCAAGCAGCAAAAAATTTCTAGGCATAAATACAGGTCATTTGAAATAACACAGGTAGACACCAAAATAATAATAATAAAAAAGAATGAAAAGAAAGTCTACAAGATTTAAGGGACACCCTTAAGTAAACATATGTTTACATTATGGAAGTTCTGGAAGGAGAAGAGAAGGCAGAGGTTTGAAAAACATGTGTAAGGAAATAGTCACTGAAAGTCTTGGAAGAGATATGAACACCCATTTTTAGGAATCTCAAGAGAACATAAAATAGATTCAACCTAAACATGTCCTCTCCAAGGCATATTATTGTCAAATTGTCAAAAGTCAAAAACAAAGAAAGAATTATAATAGTACTAAAAGAAATGTGATAAGTCACATTAAAAGATCTTCATTAGACTAAGAGTTGATTTCTCAGCAGAAACCTCACATGCCAGTAGAGAACGGGGTATTCAAAGTACTAAAAAAAAAAAAAAAGAAAACCAAAAAAACCTGCCAGTCAAGAACATTATATCCAGGAATGCTATAACATAGAAATATAGGAGAAATAAAACTTTTCACACACAAGCAAAAATAAAATTTATTACTGGGATTAGGGTTGGGGCCAGGGTATTAAAAGTAAGTATTTAATATTTAGAGGCAAAAAAGTACTGAGTCAAATTTATATTAATAAATGACTACATCAAAAAACTAGAAAGATTTCAAATAACCTAATGATCCATGTTGGGAAACTAGAAAAGCAAGAACAAACAAAATTCAAAATTATTAGAAGGAAAGAAATAATAACAATAAAGTAGAAATAAAATAGAGAATAAAATAATTTAAAAGATCAACAAAACGTTTTTTGAATTAACAAAACTGACAAACCATTAGCAAAACTCAAAGAAAAACGGAAATTTCATTAATTCACACAAATGAATAAAATTAGAAACAAAAAAGGAAATATAATAATGAATACCACAGAAATACGAAAGATATTCAGAGACTATTATGAACAACTTGTACAATAATAAACTTGAAAACCTAAGAGAAATGGATAAATTCCTGAGTACATACAACCTATGAAAATTTAATGAAGAAGAAATAGAAAACCTGAACAGACTAATAATAGGTAATGAGATTGAATCAGTAATAAAGTCTCCCCAGAAGAAAAGCCCAAGACCAGTTGGCTTTATCACTTTTACCAAACCTTTAAAGGAGAATTAATACCAGTGCTTCACAAACTATTCCAGATCATCGAAGCAGAGAGAATTCTTTCTAACTCACTCTATGATACCAGAATAACCCTGATGTCAAAACTAGACAAGGATGCAGCATGAAAGGAAAACTACAGGCCAATATTCCAGATGAACATAGATGCAAAAATCTCCCAAAGAAATTTACTAGCAGATTTCATCCAATGACACCATGATCAAGTGGGATTTATCCAAGAAAGCAAGCCTGGTTCAATGTCATATATCATACCAATAGAATGAAGAACATAAAACCGTATGACTATCTAAATAGATGCAGAAGAAGCATTTGAAAAAACTTAACATCTCTTTATGCTATAACTATCAATAAATTAGGTATAAAAAAGTACCTTAGCATAATACAGACCAAATATGACATTCCCATAACTAACATCATACTGAATGGGAAAAAATCTGAAAGCTTTTCTATCAAGAACTGGAAGAAAACAAGAATGCCCATTCTCACCACTCTTACTCAACATAGTACTGAAAGTCTTAGCTAGACCAATTAGGCAAGATAAAGAAATAAAGAACATCCAAATTGAAAAGTAGAAAGTCAAATTGTCTTTGTTTGCAGATGACATAATCTTATGTATAGAAAACTTAAAGACTCTACCAAAAAACTAATAGAACTGATAAACAAATTCAGTAAACTTGCAGAATATAATGTCAATATGAATAAAAATCGAAGTGTTTCTATACATCAGCAATGAACTAACTGAAAAAAATTCAAGAAGGCTATCTCACTTAAAATAGCTACAACTAAAATAAAATACCCAGGAATAAATTCAAAAAAAGAGGTGAAAGACTTCTATAAGAAATATTACAAAACACTGATGAAAGAAATTAAGAAGATATATACAAATGGAAAGATATCCCGTGATCATACAGAAAAAGAATTAATATTGTTCAAATGACCATACTACCCAAAGAAATTTGTAGATTCAATGCAATTCCTATCAAAATACCAATGACATTCTTCACAGATATAGAAAAAAAAATCCTAAAATTTGTGTGGAACCATAATAAGCCCAAATAAGCAATGCAATCCTGAGCAAAAAGAACAAAGCTGGAGGCATCCCATTACCAGACTCCAAAACATACTACAAAGCTATAGTAACCAAAAAACATGGTACTGACATACAAACGGACACATAGACCATTGGAACAGAATGGAGGACCCAGAAATTCATGCATATAACTACAACAAATTGATTTTTGCAAAGTTACCAAAAGCAGTCATCAGGAAAAGTACAGTCTCTTTAATAAATGATGCTGAGGAAATTGGATATTCATATGAAGAATGAACGTAGGTCCTCACATCTCACCTTATGTAAAAATCAACTTAAAATGGATAAAAGACTTAAAGTAAGACCCAAAACTATAAATATATTAGATGAAAACTTAGGAGAATTACCTCAGGCCATGGGTCTGGGAAGGAATTATGAAGAGGACCCCGAAAACATAGGCAACAAAAGAAAAAATAAAGATAAACAAATGAGACTATATCAAACCAAAAATATTCTGTACAGCAAAGGAAACAATCAGCAAAATGAAAAGGCAACCTACAGAATAGGTAAAAATATTTGAAAACTACTAATTTGACAGGAAATTAATATCCAGAATAACAACTAACTCAAACATCACAACAGAAAAAAACCTGATTTTAAAAATGGGGAAATTATCTAGACATACATTTCTTAAAGAAAAGATAAAAATGGCAAACAAACATAAGAAAAACTCAACATCCCTAATCATCAGGGAAATCCAAATAAAAACCACAGTGAGGTATGATATCACTCCAGTTAGGATAGTTATATCAAAAAGATAAAAAATAACAAATACTAGTGAGAGTGTGGAGAAAAGATAACTCTTATACACTCTTGGTGGGAATGTAAACCAATACAACCACTATGGAGAATAGTATGGAGGTTCCTCAAAAAATTAAAAATAGAACTTCATATGACTCAGTAACCCCCATACTGGAATTTATACAAAGGAAAGGAAATCAGTATATTGAAGATATATTTGCACTCCTGTGTTTACTGCATCACTATTCACAATAGCCAAGATATGGAATCATTCTAGGTGTCCAAGAACACATTAATGGATATAGGAAAAAAAAACACACACACACACACACAATGGAATACTATTCAGCCATGAAAAGAAAAAAAAATTGTCATTTGCTGCAACATGGATGCAACTGGAGAACATGGTCAAGTGAAGTAAGCCAGGAACAGAAAGTTAAGAACTGCCTGTTCTCACTCATATGTGGAATCTATAAAAAGTTCATCATAAAATTTAAAAGTAGAACAGAGGATACCATAGGCTGATAGAGCCAGTGGATGGAGGACAGAGATTTGTTAAATGATACAAAATTACATCTAGATAGGAAGAATAAGTTCTAATTTTCTATTATCTTGTAGAATGATTATAGTTAACAATAATATATGAAATAGTTTCAAATAGTTAGTGGATATTGAATGTTCCCAACATAAAGAAATAATAAACATTTGAGATGATGGATATGCTAATTATAGATGTATTGAAACACAAAGATGTACAATTATTATGTGTCAATTTAAAGCAATGTTAAATGGATATAAAGATATGAATAAACCACTTACAACATGCATCTAAAATATAATTAAATACATTCTACCTGTCAAGAGAAATAAATTATTTCACATTGTATCTCACTAAGCCTATAGTATAAGGAGTTGCCATATTAAATTTTAAGTTCGCTAGTGGTCTTCATTTGTAATGACAAAAGATACTTTAAACTACAAATTATATATAATGGTCCTCAGTATGGGACCACAGAAATAGATATTTTTCTGACTCCCTTGGTTCTCTGTCTGCCTTGCTGTCAGGCTTAATTATTTTCAATCATCCCTCAGTTCAACCTAATTCTCAGGAGAAAAAACAAACAGCAAAAGTGTAATGAGTGATGAGCAATGTTGTATTGGTGGCGCCAGGGGAGAAATAAGCCCTGCTTTAAAAATACCACAAATGTTTAGCTCTTGTCTTACGGGTACAAACCTTCTCTTTTGGCATGACGGTAGAGATCAGTGTTAGGAAGAATAGGCTTCAGCTCTTTGTAATTAATCTCTGTGTCATATTCCAAATTCTGTGCTCTCAGTTTTGACACATAATTCTGGCATTTCCGTTTCTCCCTATGTCTATGTCTATAAAACAACATTACTTCAAACGGGTAAAGGTCTCAGATAGTTACATCTACATATTTTGCCATCCAAAGAGCCTTTCTGTCTCTTCTCTGTGAAAGCACAGTTACCTTAATGAGAGACACATTTTGTTGTTGTTGTTTTTGTAGCTAAGCATGCTGGCTTATGTATCTAAAATCAATCCATGCTGCAAATGTTTACAATTCAGACTTTTCAATTTGACATAATAAAACTTAAATTCTCCACACATCATATTAAAATTAGGAGTAAAAATAGCTGAGGAAGTTAGGATCTAATTACATACCTCTTAAATACTCATGGGAATCCTAATAGTAAGATTATGAGAATAATAAAAATAAGGTGAAGCCATAAAATTAAAAAGTTTGTATTTTTACAGTTTTATTATTATGTGTAAGGCTTGTGTTTCCTTAAAAATATAGAATATTGTTATTGATTATAATTGATTACTTTAGGCTATAAAAGTAGTTATTTGATATAACCAGAACAATGATTTCTAAAACTAACTTGTCTAATACGCTTTTTATGAGACTTCAAATCCCATGATTGTTGAATTTGCAATTCCGCTTTCATTTCACTCTTACTTGCCCTTCTCCCTTCAGGTCAAGAATAACCTGTTTATTCTTAAAGTACAGCTATCTACTCATCTAGCTAGACAGAATTGTCAAGATTGTGGAATAAACTTATATTTCCCAGTACTGTCTACATTATAATCCTACTTAGGGAATCAGCTAGTATTTGCATAAAATGTGGTGGTATTTCATACTGTATGTCTGTTCTATTCTTTTTATGATAAATTTCTTCTTGTAAGGGGAATGACATTAGCGATATTTTATTTCTAGTTGAGGAAGATAGAATACTTTTCTTCATACAGCATTTTTGGTTCTTTATTCCTGTATTAAAACATAAACAACAAAAACTATAAAAATACATTTGAGGAATCAATGCTACATCATCTAAAAATAAATTAGTTTAGTCAATGTAATAAAGTCTATAAAACATTCTCTGGTGAGAAGAAATTGTAGCTGGAGCTTTGGTATTAAGTGTTAGAAAGAAATTACAACAGGACACAATTCATGCTACACAATAGTTGAATGAGTCATTTTGACTTAGTAAACAGATGTGTTCCTTACCTGTATCCTTGAAAACCTTTTTTTGGGTGAATGTTTGGAGCTTTTATAAATTTAGAGGCATCATTTTGAGTTTAAAAATCTCCTTTTTTATTTTTTCAAGTTATTGTGGAAGTCCAGTTTTGTTGTCCTTGCATATTTTCATAAATATGATTAACTATGTCCTTCCAAATTACAAAGTAATTCACTACATTCATAAAGTTTTAAGTAAAGAAGGGGCTAGAAGTGGGATATGTAAACAGATAAATTATCGGGCAGAGCTATTTCTGTAATGGAAATGCAAAGTTGAAGTGTTTTTGCTGTGAGCTTTCAAAGATGAGTTAGAATTTGACGAAAAATGATAGAGCTTTCTTGACGAGTGCGGTGGCTCATGCCTGTAATCTCAGCAATTTGGGAGGTTGAGGTGGGCGGATTACCTGAAGTCAGGAGTCTGAGACCTGGCCAACGTGGTGAAAAACCGTCTCTACTGAAAATACAAAAATTAGCTGGGCGTGGTGGTGGGCACCTGTAATCCCAGTTACTGGGGAGGCTGAGGTTGGAGAATTGCTTGAACCCAGGAGGTAGAGGTTTCAGTGAGCTGAGATCGTGCCACTGCACTCCAGCCTGGACAACAAGAGCGAGACTCTGTCTCTAAAATAAAATAAAATAAAATAAAATAAAATAAAATAAAATAAAGTAAAATAATAAAATAAAATAGAGCTTTCCAGACACACCAATAAGTGTGTGGGTTGAAGACGTTTAGAAAGGCATATGAGGGAAATACTTAAGAATTTCAGTGTCTATGTAACTTCAGGGGCGGTGGTAAACTGAAGATTAGATCTATGTATATATTAATTCCAAAATGAGTTGTCAAACTTATTTTTAGTACACAAATTACCAAGAAGCAAATGTTTTAATCTTTTGTGATTATTAAACATAAAATATAATACATCATTGAAATATGTATCTCGATAATATGGAAAGGGTTTCTCCCCCACAATTTTTGTATTTGTAAATATTAGCCTAAATTTCACTTCCAAAATGTACGATATCCACATCCTCTAACCTTACTACACAACCATTTGTCTCGAGATACTAAAAGATTATTCTATTTGATTTTCTTCCAAGCTCCTGAAACCCTTTCTGCAATTTTTGATGCTGCTGCTCTTAAGTTAATGCCTGTGCAAGCAGTGGCATCTTCTCAACAGAGCATTAAAAACACCAGTTGTTAAACAGATCCCAATTTTATCAGAGGTGAGAGAGTTTTCATTGACAGTTGGCCAGTAAGTGATTCAACTCCTAATCTTATTCTTGGACCACTCCTGAAACAACTGTCTTGGTGAAACTTGGTGACAAGTTTCCTTATCCCCCTCACAGTGTGCAATGGGAGTGTGGCTTGCTTTTTTGGTGCCCTGCTGCTCAAACCTCTAGAGGAAGCACGCAGAGCGGGCAGGTTCTAGGACTCCAACCCCAGAGCAGCACGTAGAGTTGAGTGTTTAGCTCCTGCAGCCCCAGTGGGCATGCGTTAGTGAGCTCTTCAAGTTTAGCCCTCCACGGGCAGCTTGTGTTCATCAGCTAACTTGGACCCTCTGCCTTATGGCAAGGACAAAGGGCTTTCTGTATCCCCAGGTTCTTGCCTTAGTGTACTGGAAAAATCGGATCACTCATGGACTTGGAGGGTGGGTGCAAGATGTTTTATTGGGAGGTGGTAGCTCTCAGTGAGGTGGACGGAGGGGCCAGAAGGGGAATGGAGTGGGAAGGTGGGGTTTTTTCTCCGTGGTGTTTTCCTGGTGGATGGCCTGCCGCGTCTGCTGGAGCCTGTCAGTGTGCCCTTCCACTGGTGTGTGCCTCTTGACATCCGGCCACTTATGTCTCTGCCTGCTAGGGTCTTGGGGTTTTGATAAGCACAGGATGGGGGTGTGGTGGGCCAGGGTGGTCATAGAAAATACATTTAGGCACAAAAGCAGAAATGCTTGTCCTCATCCAGGTCCGTGGGCACAAGCCCAGGGGTGAATCCTTAGCCAGCGACCCGCCCTTCTCTACCCAGCACTTCCCCTGCTTCCCTATCATTGGTTTGAGTTCCCTAAACGTAAAGACTATGCTGAAGGTTCAGGAACCCTGACTAGCCTCAGTTGATCCCTGCAGAACTCTGGAACATGAATTGCTCCAGAATTGGTCTCATTCTCTGGCAAGTTCTGGCCTTTTCTTGTCCCATGTCAGTTAGCTGAAAACTGCCCCAGGAGGGGTATGTGTGTGTGTGATAACCTCTGGGTGATGTGACCACAGAAAGGGAGAGCTGAGAACTCTGAGAAGCCAGCACTCCCAACAGCTTGGAGTGAGTGCATAGGCTCAGAAGAATGGGTCTAGTGAGGCCACAACAGTGTCCTTTGCTGTGAAGAAATACAATTGAGGATATACAGCATTATTTATTATGTTTAACAGACTTTATCCATATGAATATGCTTGTTATAGCAAGAATTTTCAGCTATAACAAACTGAACATTCAGACTGTAATGTAACTCTATTTTAAAGTAAAACGTAGGAGAAAAAATACGTACTTGTTTTGACATGGAAGAAACATGAGCTAAAAGATGGATTTCTCAATGGGATGATTTTCATTAAGTTGACAATTTCCCTGATAGTATTTGAGAAAATAAGTATCTCAGAAGAAATACTGTTGACCTTAATCTTCTGTTGGTAAACTGTCTTAATTTTTCCCTTTTGGATATAAAAACTATATGCATTATGGTTTTATGTTGTGTTTCCCTGATTACTAATTTTGTTTAATGATGCGTTTTGACTATGTTTCTAATACAATGTTTATTGTTTTATTTCTTAATTTTTTTAATTTTTTATTTCTAATTTTTGTGGGAACATAGTGGGGGCATATATTTATGGGTTGCCTGAGATATCTTGACACATTCATGCAATGTGTAATAATCACATCAGGGTAAATAGGGTATCCATCACCTCAAGCATTTATCATTTGTGTTTTAAACAATTTAATTATACCATTTTAGTTATTTTAAAATGCACAATTAAATTATTTTTACTGTAGTGACACTGTTGTGCTATCAAACACTAGGTATTATTTATTCCTACTGCCTTTTTGTACCAATTAACCATCCCCTCTGCCATGCTCCCATCCCTGAGCACCCTTCCCAGCCTCTGGTAACAATCCTTCTACTCTCTATCTTCGTAAGTTCAATTGTTTGACTTTTCAGCTACCACAAATAAGTGAGAACATGCAATGTTTGCCTTTCTGTGTCTGGCTTATTTCATTTAGTATAAATGACCTCTAGTTGCATCCATGTAGTTGCAAATGACAGGATCTCATTCTTTTATGTACTCCATTGTACGTAAGTATTACATTTTCTTTATCCATTTCATCTGTTGATGGATACCTCGGTTGCTTCCAAATCTTGGCTATTGTGAATAGACCTGCAACAAACATCGGAGTGCAGTTAACTCTTTGATACACTGATTTTCTTTCTTTTGGGTATATACCTAGGAGTTGGATTGCTGGATCACACAGTAACTCTATTTTCAGTTTTTTGAGTAACCTCCACACTGTTCTCTACATAGTGGTTGTATTAACATACATTCCCACCAACAACATATGAAAGTTTCCTTTTCTCCACATCCTCGCCAGCATTTGTTATTGCCTGCCTGTTTTTATGTTTGTTTGTTTATTTTTTTGAGGCAGAGTTTCACCCTTGTTGCCCAGGCTGGAGTGTGATGGCATGATCTTGGCTCACTGCAACCTCCACCTCCCAGGTTCAAGAGATTCTCCTGCCTCAGCCTCCCAAGTAGCTGGGACTACAGGCACCTGCCATCATGCCCGGCTAATTATTGTAATTTTAGTAGAGACGAGGTTTCACTATGTTGGCCAGGCTGGCCTAGAACTCCTGACCTCAGGCAATCCACTAGCCTTGGCCTCCCAAAGTGCTGGGATTACAGGCATGAGCCACCATGCCCGGCCTTACCTGCCTTTTTGAGTGGGGTGAAATGCTATCTTATTGTAGTTTTGATTTGTATTTATCTGATGATCAGTGATGTTCAGAACCTATTTGTATACCTGTTTGCAACTTGTATGTTTTCTTCTTTTGAGAAATGTCTATTCAGATCTTTCGCCCACTTATCTATTGGAATATTAGGTATTTTCTATAGAGCTGTTTGAGCATCTTGTTTATTCTGATTACTAATCCCTTCTCAGATGGGTAGTTTGCAAATATTTTCTCCATTCTATGGGTTGTCTCTTCACTTTGTTGATTATTCCCTGTGCTATGCAGAAGCTTTTTAACTTGACATGATCCCATTTGTTCATTTTTGCTCTGGTTGCCTGTGCTGTGCCTGTATTGCTTAATAAGTCTTTGCCCAGTCCAATGTCCTGCACAGTTTCCCCAAAGTGTTCTTTTAGTAGTTTCACAGTTTGAGATCTAAGATTTAAGTCTTTAATCCATTTTGATTTGATTTTTTTTGATTTAGTGAGAGATAAGGATCTACTTGTATTCTTCTTCATATGGATATCCAGTCTTCCCAGCACCATTTATTAAAGAAATTGTATTTTCCCCAGTGTGTGTTCTTGGCGCCTTGGTCAAAACATGTATGGATTTATTTATGGGTTCTGTATTCTATTCCACTGGTCTATGGGTTTGCTTTTATGCTAGTATCAGGCTGTTTTCATTATTATTGCTCTGAGGTACAATTTAAAGCCAGAATGTGATACCTCCTGTTTTGTTCTTTTTGCTTAGGAGAGTTTGGGATATTCTCAGTCTTTTGTGGTTCCATATGAATTTTAGAATTGTTTCTTTTATTTCTGTGAAGAATGTCCCTGGTATTTTGATGAGGATTGCATTACATCTATAGATTACTTTGAGTAATGTGGCCATTTTAACAATGCGTTCTTTTCAATTTATTTCATCATAGTTGTACAGTTTTCATTGCAGAGATCATTCATTCCTTCGGTTAAATTGATTCCTAGATATTTTATTTTATCTGTAGCTGTTATAAATAGGATTTCTTTTTTATTTCTTTTTTAGATTGTTCACTGTTAGAATATAAAATGCTACTAATTTTTGTATGTTGATTTGATATCTTACAACTTTACTGAATTTGTTTATCTTTTCTAGTAGTTTTTAGTTGATGTCTTCAGGTTTTTCCAAATATAAAATCATGTCACCTGCAAACAAGGATGATTTGCATTCTTCCTTTCCAATTTGGATGCCCTCTATTTCTTTCTCTTGTCAGTCAGTCCAGGAGACTAAGGTCAGTCAGTCCGGTTTTGCTCTCTGCTGTACAGGGCAGCACCGAATTCAATGCAATGTCTCACAATTGCTGTACTCTCCCTCCCCCAAGCACGAAGATTCTCTTTCTGTGCCACCAGCTGCTGCTGGGGAAGGTGAGAAGGTGACGTCAGGAATTCAAGACTTTTGTTTTTTTTTTTTTTTTCCTCTTCAGTGCCTCTTTTAGTGGTATGAAGTTACATACCACCTAGTTGTATGAAGTTACAACTAGGTACTGCGAGTGCTCACCTGATTTTTGGTTCTTATGAAGGTGTTTTTTTGTGTGTAGATAGTTCTTAAATTGGTATCCTTGTCGGGGGACAATTGCTGAAGCATTCTATTCCACCATCTTGCTCTGCCTTCATCTATTATTTTCCTATTGATTGGAGAATTTCTTTCTATATTTTGAATACGAATACCTTTTTGCTTATATGTGCTATAAACCTCTTACCTCAGCTCCTGGCTTATCTTTAGTTATGGTAAATTTTGATTAACAGAAGCTCAATCTTAATATATTTATATTAATACATTTGTATTTATTATTCATTAATTTTTATTTTAAACTTTGTTTAATCCTATGAAATCTCTTCCTGCTCAAAGTTCAGAACATCAGGATGTATTTCTAAACCTTTTACAGTTTTTCTGTCATATTTGTAGAATATTTTTGTATGACTGTAAGTAAAAACAAATTACCACATTCTTGTGTAAAGAAAATTAGGTACTCCACCATCCTATAGTAAGTAATTCTCTGCAACATCTATCAAATTTCCATTTACTTATTGGTCTGTTTCTGTACTCTCTAAACTGTTCCAAAGTTCAATTGGTTTAACTTCTAATAGTGCTCTCCTCTCATGTGATAACACTAAAATTAGATAATTTGGTGTCCAGTGGGAAATGCAACATTTACTTGGAAGTCACATAGATATTACAACCAAAATTGCTGTCAAAGATAACTACAAATGAGGGTGATTAGGGTCCTTCTAATTTTACCTGACTTTCAAATTCATTGAGTAAACCCTCCTTTCTTTTCAGGCCTTGTATTTTTACCAAAGGTTGGTACATACAGAGAGTTTTATGACAAAGGATACATCTTTAGTCAGGAAACCAAAGATCAAATATACTGCCAGAGACTCAAGACCCTTCTTTACAGGAACTTGCAAATCCTCAGTTTTGGCTTGTACATCCGAAGCAGAGCAGGTCACAAGTACTACGGGATCACTAAGAATAGGTTTAGAAAGAGTTTCTGTTGAGTCATTTTTGCTACTGGTGTAAAAGCAGAAGAGGTGACTTAAAGCACCACAGCAAATAAGGTTTTCATACTTTGCACAATATGATGGAGCTATTGAGGAGAGAAAATAGTAATAACAACTTGGTTGCTGAATAGCATGTTAAATTTAATAGTATAAGCTTCACAATTTGGGAGATCCTAGAAATGTAGTTCTCTATATAATATATTGAATTCTAATTAAAAAGCAGAGTAGCAATCTCATCATAACACTGTTTTATTAAGAGTATTTTCTCACAAAATATCTCAAGACTTTGGTATCTGATATTTCATTTGAAGTTTAACTTTATACCAATATTTTGAGCATAATTAAGATAAAAATGACATACAATTTACTGTCTATACTTGACTTTTATAATTTGATAATTTTTATATAAGTATACTTTCAAAAAACCCCTGCCACAATAAAGGTAATGAACGTATCCATCAGCCCTAAAGATTGCCTGTGTCCCTTTGAATCACTCGCTTTTTCAGTTGTTTACCCCACATTCATCTTAAGGAAAATATCAAATGCTTTCTGTCAGTAGAGATTAGTTTGCGTTTTCTAGGAACTTACATTAATGGAATCCCACAGTATGTACTCTTGTTTTTTATTTGTCTAGCTTCCCTCATTTAATGAAATTATTTCAAAATTTATTCATATTTTACCATACTTTAAAATGTATCCATGTTTTACCATGTATTGATGACTCATTCCTATGAATTACATAGTAATATTCTATTGTGTGAATATCTCACAATTGGTTTATCCTTTCAACTGTTAATAGATACTTAGATGGTTTACAGTTTTGAAATACGACAACTAAAACGTCTATGAACATTTGTATAGAAATCTTTGAATGGGCCTTCTTTCATTTCTTTGGGGAAATACTTGGAATTAAGTTGATAGATCATACAGTATATTAAGAAATTGCCTGTAATCCCAGCACTTTGGGAGGCCGAGACGGGCGGATCACAAGGTCAGGAGATCGAGACCAGCCTGGCTAAATACGGTGAAACCCCGTCTCTACTAAAAAATACAAAAAACTAGCCGGGTGAGGTGGCGGGCGCCTGTAGTCCCAGCTACTCCGGAGGCTGAGGCAGGAGAATGGCATAGACCCGGGAGGCGGAGCTTGCAGTGAGCTGAGATCCGGCCACTGCACTCCAGCCTGGGCGACAGAGCGAGACTCCGTCTCAAAAAAAAAAAAAAAAAAAAAAAAGAAATTGCAAAACTGCTTTCCAAAGAGGCCTTACTCTTGCCAGCAGTATATGAGAGTTCGGTTCCTAAATAGCCTCAATGACGCTAAACATGGTGTATATTTTTAATTTTTAGTAGATAAATAGGTACACACGGGATCTTGATGTGCTTTGAAATTAGACATCTCTAATGACTAAGACGTTGACCATCTTTTCATGTTCTAATTTACTATAGGTATAATTTCTTCTGTGAACTATCTTTTGCCCATTTAAAAAATTTCATTGACAAATACTTTTTATTATTGAATTTACAGAGTTATTAATATATTTATCAAACAAGTCTTTTATCGAATATTTTATTTAACATTTCTTTTTCTCAGCCTATGGATTATTTTTATTATTTAAACTGTGTTCTTCAAATAGTAGAAGTTTTTTTAAAATGTGTTGATTTTAAGCCCAGTATTTCCTTTTTTGAATGGATTGTTTTTGGTGTCACATGTAACAAATGTTTTTGCCTAATCCGAAGTTTTTGCCATTATATTTTTCCATAGAAATTTTAGGTTCTACATTTAGATAAAATCAATTTTGAGTTGATAATTAAATTATGATGCGAGGTGTAAATCGAAGTTTATTGTTTTAAATAAGTGTATCCAATTGTTCAAGCACCATTTATTGAAAAGGCTATTCTGTCTCCAGTGAATTACCTTTTCATTTACTCCCTGTTCAATTTCATTGATCTGTTTGTCTGTCTTTATGCCAATACTACGCTGTAGTTGGCTGTGACTTTTTAACAAGTTTTAAAACCAGGTAGTGTTAGCTCTTCAAATGTATTCTTCCTGTTCAAGGTTTATTTGGCTGGTCTAAGTACTTTGTATTTCCATATGAACTTTAGAATCACCCTGTCAAATTTTTTCAAAAGCACCTTCCAGAATTTTTATTAGGAATACATTTAATTGACTGATATATTTTTGGGAGAATTGATATCTTCAATAGAATAAATTGTGCCCCTCCCAAGTTCATGTATTAAAGCCCTAACCCTCACTGACTGAATTTGGAGATAGGGCTTTTGAGGGTGTAATTAATACTAAATGGTATCATCAATGGAAATTCACAATACATATTTGAATGGAGCCATAATCTAATAGAATCAATGTCCTCAATATGAAAAGGAAGAGGCGTCAGGGATCTCTTTTTTTAAATTCCACAGTTCTCTCTCCACACACGCAGTTCAGCAGAACTAAGTACATTCATATTGTTATGCAACTCTCACTGCCATCCGTGTCCAGAACCTTTTCATCTTCTGAAGCAAAAACTCCTTATCACGTGAGGATACAGCAAGCATGTGGACATCTCAATCCAGGGAGACAGGCATTACTAGAAGCAATGGTTCAGGCATCTTGATTTTGGACTTCAAGCCTCTAGAACTGTGAGGAAATAAACATCTCTTGTTTAAACCATTTAGGCTGTAGTATCTTTTTACTGCAGCCTGGTCAGACTAATATAATATCTAACAATGTTGAACCGTTTAAGCATGAACACTCAATTTTTTCACTGCATTACTTGTCCTTCTACAGATGTTTTATAGTTTCCAATACATGCCTTTTGCATCTCATTATTAGATTCATTCTGAAGAATTTCATTTTTATGCTACTGTAAAAGCATTTTAAAATTTCAATATCTGTCCATCACTAGTACACATAAATAAAACTATTTTAATATCATTTTTTCTTTAATGTTACAACTTTGCTAGATTCACTTATTAATTTAAAATTTTTTATAGTATTCTATCAGATTTTCTACATAAACATTTATTTCACTTGCAAATAAAGATTATTTCTTCTTCCTTTTCAATCTGGATGCATTTATTTCTTTTCCATGTCTAATTGCACTTGTTAGAACTTTCCAGTGCAGTGATAGAGGATTTAAAAGAAGATATCTTGTGTTATTCCTGACCTCAGAAAAAAGGCATTCAGTCTTTTACCATTATTTATGATGCTATATGTAGGTTTTTCACAGTTGACCTTTACTAGGTTGAGGATTTTTTTTTTAATTCCTAGTTGGTAAGAATTTGTATCAACAGTGGATTTGGGATTATGTCACTTACTTTCCTGCTTGTGTTGAAAGGATTATATGGATTTCCTTTATTAGTTTGTTAAAATTGTGAATTATATTGATTGAACTTTGAAGTGTAAGTCAACATTCATTTCTGTTAAACCCTATTGTATCATGACATATTTGTATATGTTGATGAGTTTGATTTGGTTTTTATTTATTTGAATACCATCTTTATGTTTACATTTATTAGAGTTGTTGTTCTGTTGTTTTCTTAATAATGTCCTTGTCTGGTTTTAATGTCAGGATGATTTTGAATTCATAGAATAAATTGAAAAATATATCCTCCATTTCAATTTTCTGGAAGGTTGTTAAGTGTTAATATGTTATGTTTAACTTCATCTTTTCCCTTTTGGTTTCTCTTGTGACCCATGGTTACATTATTTAAAATAGGTTATTTAGTTTTCAAATATGCATTGTGAATTTTCAGATACATTTCTGTCATTGATTTCTCACTTATTTCCATATGGTCAAACAAAACAAATAAAATAGCTTGTATAACCTGAATCATTACAAATTTATAAAGACTTTTCTTAGGGCCCAGAACACAGTCTAGTTTGGAAAAACTTCTATGTGGATTTGAAGAGAATGTGCAGTTTGTTCTTTTTGGGTTGGAGCGCTAGTCTGAATGTCAATTAGGTAAAGTGAGGTGGGCATTTTGTTCAAGGCTTCTATGTCCTTACTTATTTTCAATTTATCCTGTCAATTATTAAAATAGGGAAATGCAATCATATTAAAATTGTGAATTTTGTTTTAGTTCTAAGAGTTTTATATTCAAGTGTTTTGAAGTTATGTCAATAGGTGCTTTTTTCTTTTTTTTTTTTTTGACGGAATCTTAGGCTGTCGCCCAGGCTGGAGTGCGGTGGCGCCATCTCGGCTCACTGCAAGCTCTGCCTCCCGGGTTCGCGCCATTCTCCTGCTTCAGCCTCCCGAGTAGCTGGGACTACAGGCGCCCGACACCACGCCTGGCTAGTTTTTTGTATTTTGAGTGGAGACGGGCTTCACCGTGTTAGCCAGGCTGGTCTCGATCTCCTGACCTCGTGATCCACCCCCCTCGGCCTCCCAAAGTGCTGGGATTACAGGTGTGAGCCACTGCGCCTGGTGTAGGTACTTTTAACGTTTGATTAGTGATGTCGTCTTGATGGATTGACTGCTTTCTCAAGATAGCTTTTGTTGTTGTTTTGCTGCTTTTATTATCAAAGGCAATATTTTTGTTGCAAAATATACTGTCACTCTAGCCTACTTTTGATTGTGTTATCATGATATAACTTTCCTCATCCTTTATTTTTCTTTTTAGATAGTTTTAAAGGACAATTAAAAATTGTATATATTTATGGAGTACAATATGTATTTTGATATATGTATACATTGTGGAATGGCTAAATTAAGCTAATTCATCCTTTTGCTTTTAAACTATTTGTGTCTTACTAATTAAAACGTGTTTCTTACGTGCAGCATATAGCTGGATTTTGTTTTGTTATCTAACCTGATAATCTCTACATTTCACTTAGGGAATTTAGGCCACTTAGAGTTCATGTGATCATTAATAGAGTAAATTTTAAATTCATATTCTTGCCATTATTTGTCTTTGTTCTTTGTCCCATCTTTCTAATTTCCTATCTTCTTTTGCATTAATCATACATTATATATGATTCCTTTTCATTTCTAATATTGCCTATTTAATGATACAATACTTGTAGTTGTTGTAGCATTTAAGTGGTTGGTTTAAAATTTAAGTTATGCATCTTTAACTTATTGCAGTCTGCCTTTTATTAATAGTGTGCCTATTTACACACAAGATAAGAACTTCACAACAGTATATTTTGATTTTCATCCCCCTGATTTTATATTATTCTCATACCTTTATTTATACTTATGTTATACATATCATAATATATTTTATACTTTTAAATAGTAATTTATGTTTAGATAGATTAAAAACAATAAAAAAATTCATATATCTGACAGTGTATTTCACATTTCTGGGTCAATGTCAACATTTTACATCTGCTACAACCTTCCAAAGCAGTGATTTGGCTCTGATGGATTGAAGATAGCCCCGGAAAAGTCAAATTATAGATCCTTTTGGTTTGTCCAGTTATTTTGCCATGTAACTGGATTTGTTGATCTTAGGATTCCTAGGCTTTTCAATTTTTTAAGTAGTTCTATTTCTATGTTACGTTCCCAAACAAAACTAAAAAATCATTTGTCTTTGCTTCACTTCTGTAAGAATTTAAACCTCAATAATCCTACCTAAGTAATTTTGGCTCAAAATTTATTCATAAGTCTTTTTCTCTAGTATTTACAGTACATAAAAAAAATATTTCTATATTCAAGCTATTTATTATTTCAGGGTATTAGCATTCCATGGGGAAGGTTGAATTGCTGAGCAATTCATTTTAAATATTTATAGCTTAAATAGAAATTAGTCTTCATTTCGATACGTAGTAGGAGGAGATGGTCTTCCTAAAGGGAGGAGTGATTGTTGCCCAGAATCTATCCAGAGCTTAATGTAGGGTCATTCATATACTAAGAATCACTTTTGCCTTCTTTGCCCACCATATCCTGTCCCATTTATTAAAGTCTTTTAAATATTTCCTTTCAATATATCAGTAAGATACAGTTTTATCTTGCTATTAAAGAATCCTCTGTTCATTAGATTTTAATAAGGTAATATAGTACTAATTTTAAAATTAAATCTATGGAAGTAAATAGATACATGAGAAATGATGGGATCATGTGGATGGAGCTAGGTGGGAATTTTGACAGAAGAGTTACTAAAGTAAACCATTTTTAATAATCTCATTGCTCTGAATATGGAAAAATATTTTATACGAATCCTTTAACTATATAGTATATTCAGTTTATGATTAATATTCACTGTGAGCATATTGTAGTTTTGTATATAAAATTTTTAGATGCAAGAGCAGTATTTCTATTACCCATGACTCACTTTTGAAACTAATGTCCAGTGGTTCTTGAATAGCATTGTAAATTACTCAGCAAATCACCAATAAAAGGATAGAAGATAACTTCATAGACATAAATTATACATTTATGGTATTTCAAATATGTATCGGTTACCTTATATGGGAGACTTTAACGTTAATACATTTAAACCAAAAAAAAAATGGAGTTTTCTCCATGCATATAAATTGAGAAATTACTTTTTGACACTTCTAATTTACAGGAGTCCTGGCATAAAAGTGAGAAATGTGAATGTCTCTTTCTTCCCACTCTTGAATCTACATAAAGATTAATCTTCCTGCTAAGTAAGGTGGAGTTATCAATCATTCATGCCTCCAAATGTCAGATGCTAAGAACACACCAGACAATAAGATTAGATTCTTTTGTTGTTTAAAATAAAATAAATTTCATCTTTTTGAAAAAAGAGTAAAAGAGAACTTTTGAATTACATTTCTTATTACAAATTATTTAATAATAGAATAATTCCAAAGATGATTATGTAATTCCTTCACCAAAAAATAGATTTATCAAAAAATGTATAGATGGATTAGTTCTATTTAGATGATGTTTTGTTATACAAAATTAAGTTTGAATTTTGATTTTCAGATTATTTGCACATTTGGTTGATCATCCTCTTTGATCTTTCATTTCTTTACTTTTGTTCACATTACTATAACATGTATATATTTAGCTCTCTGATCTTACCTGGCAAATATTTGCAAATATTCCTTCTGTAACCAATGGTGCTGGCTAGTTTTATTTGGGCCTTTTACATAACTAAATGGAAGCTCACCAGGAATTTAACTTTCTATAGATATATAAGTTCAAACACCTGCTCTTCTCCCTGTCCTTATGGACTCCTGTTAACAAGGGACTTAACTTTGATAAGGCAGAAACACCAAGATCTTGATATAACTTGATAAGGCGGAGATACCAGGATCTTGATTATTCATGGAGAGGTCACTGCACTGTTCACTAGGAAACAATAGTTTGCTAAATTTGGCAACTTTACTATGAATAATTGCTTTCTCTTTTAATTTCCTTTTATCAGTCTCAGTATTATGAGGTATTATTTGCCACCATTTTTAATTTAGATATAATCTTATGTAATCTATGCCTAATATTTTCTATACTTTAGTTATCTAAAATAGATTGGTATAAGACTATGAGTTTTAAGATTATCTAGATTCTGTTCAAATTCTGTTAAAATCTTTTGTTGTTTTTACAAATCTTGGTAAATAAAAAAAATCTGAGTATAGTATCATTTTGTACCAGATTATCAAGCAACCTAAATTGCTCATGTTTAGTTTCTATCTAAAATGGAAAAATTCTGATTGGCAATTTTAAAAGTTTCAAATTGACAATAAAATTAGGAAAAGTCCAATGCAGACATGATGCTTTCAGTTTCGCATTACGGAATCAACCCGAGTATGATACAGCAACAATAAGCTCTTACCTCCTATAAGAGTGGACAGCTGGTGTGCCAGAGACTTATGCAAGAATTATCAATCCAAAAAAGAAACAGAGCCAGAATAAATGCAGATATCTCGACAATGGTTTTCTTTTTATGCTAAACTCTTATGGCATGTCATGCATGCAAATCAATCTGATTGTCAATCTTAAAACAACCACAATCAAATTCAACAGCTAGCAGAAGACAAGAAATAACTAAGATCAGAGCAGAACTGAAGGAGATAGAGACATGAAAAACACTTCAAAAAACAGTGAATCCAGGAGCTTTCTTTTTTTTTTTTTTTTGAAAAGATTAACAGAATAGCTAGACCGCTAACCAGACTAACACAGAAGAAAAGAGAGAATTAAATTGACACAATAAAAAATGATAAAGAAGATATTACTACTAATGTCACAGCAATACAAACTACCATCAGAGAATACTACAAACACCTCCACATATAAACTAGAAAATCTAGAAGAAAAGGATACATTCCTGGATACACACAGCCTCCCAAGGCTAAATCTGGAACAAAGTCAAATACCCGAACAGACCCATAGCAAGTTCTGAAATTGAGGCAGTAATTAATAGCCTACCAACCAAAAAGAAGCCCAGGACCAGACACATTCACAGCTGAGTTCTACGAAAGGTACAAAGAGGAGCTGGTAACATTGCTTCTGAAACTATTCCAAGTGACAGAAAAAGAGGAACTTCTCCCTAACTCACTTTATGAGGCCAGCATTATCCTGATACCAAAACCTGGCAGAGACACAAGAAAAGAAAATTTCAGGCCAATATCCCCGATGAACATCGAAGAAAATCCTCAATAAAATACTGGCAAACCGAATCCAGCAGCACCTCAAAAAGCTTATCCACCATGATCAAGTGAACTTCATCCCTGGGATGCAAGGCTGGTTCAACATACGCAAATCAATAAATGTAATCCAGCATATAAACAGAACCAAAGACAAAAACCACTTGATTATCTCAATAGATGCAGAAAAGGCCTTTGACAAAATTTAACACTCCTTCATGCTAAATACTCTCAATAAACTGGGCAGTGATGGAGCACATCTCAAAATAGTAAGAGCTATTTATGACAAACTCATAAGCTGCTGTGTTATTGTTAGTGTTAACCTTCATGATGATATAAAAATTGACTACTCACTTCTACTTCTCTCTTCTCCCATGAGGAATCAGGCTTGATGCTGTTTTACCTGTCTTACCTTTCTGCAGGGTCAACATTGCTCATGCTACCAACTCTTCAGCCAATCTCAAGGTCCAGGATTCCCAACCATTCCACCCTGTCAACTGACATGATTCCAGGATTCCCCTGCCTTTACGTTAATCTATTGGAACACCTCTCTTAACTGACACTGCAGTGCAACCTCTTATTCAGACTTCCTGCCACCATCAAGCATGAAAGGGAATCCAGAAGAAACACAGAGCTATTTTTTGCATATTTCTCAATGGTTTTAACTGAAGGAGATTTGGTTGAACGTTTTTGTGTGTTTACTATTAGACAAGTAGTTATTGGACATATATTATGCATAAGGCACTGTGCTATATAATGATTAAACAAAACAGATATGCTCCCCTTTTTATGAAGCTTATAATTTAGTAGGGAAAAACTGATTTTATAGAGCATAACTTTTCATTATAAAACAGGAGCTTCAAATATAAAGGGAATTCAGAATGTTTTTCACTTCTCCAGTGAAAAATTATGTCATAATATTGAATAGGATGTCTTGTTTTGCTTGTTTTCATGCAGAGACCTTTGCCCTCACCTACTCCCTTTTATGAAACATAGCTTTTAACAGTCCACCTTGGCAATTACTGTAATTAGACTTTAGTTATCTCCCAGGCAAGGGGATAAATTTAACCATTATTTTATATGCCACCTCTTAAGTTGTTGGAAAATAAAGTTGCCCAGAATTCCTCCCTCGTTTTAAGTGCTAACAACTGAAGAGTAACATTAAGTATTTGTGACTATAATAAAAGTCATAATATCTAACTTAATCACCAAATGGATTTGATTTTAACAGACAGGGTTCTTTTCTGGCACTGTATTTATTTCAACATTTTATTCATGATGAAAGCAAATCAACATGTATAAAAGAAAACACTTTCAGAAAGTTAACTGCAAATAGGTAATATTGAACTAAAATTATATTAAAAATTCCTGAAGCTTAAACATTAATTGATACTATGCATAAGTAAGACCAAAACCTGGTAAGTGAAAACCAACCTAAACACTGATGTTCTGCATTAAACACTAACCATGACTACAATTAGCATAAAAAGTGATTTTGGTAAATCAACCTTCATATTTCCCAAACTGATGGAGTTATAGATCATACATTTTAAAGTTTACAGAACAAACTTTTATTCATTGAGTAATAATCACAAATCCAGCCTTAGCACCAGAGAGCTTAAAAAATTGTATTTAGTTGTAAAAATTATGCCTTTACCATTTAATCATGATGTGACTTTAAAACAATAAACATAATTAAAAATTTGAGTGAATTTATAGAAATATACATCCATAAAAAAAGAAATCTAACTCAAAAAGTACACGAGAAATACAACTAAAAGAAATTGACATATTAATAGACACGACACAGTAGGGTGATGCAAAATACACAAGGTAGAGTAATTTTGGAAAGAGAAATCAAAAATGAATACATGGGCAGAAGGACTTTATGGTCTCTATTGTTTAATATAGAATCTGATTATTCATAATAGTCTTATGGCTATAATATTCACTTATTAACCATGTGATATAGCTTCAAGATATGGAAATGATATTATTAGAAAAACAGACGAAAGTAGACATAAACAAAATAGTTGTGAGACAATTAAGCATATCTTCAGTCGTTGACAGAGTAAGCAGTGAATCCACAACCAAATGGACTTGAATGTGATGACCTGTTTGTAGATAAGAGAAGCCTCTATTATAGTCTGTGTTGTCTAAATTGTTTTGCACAACTGTTTTCAAAATAAAAAATGATGATTAAAAAATTACAGTTAATGAAACCAGAAATAATAAGGCTATAATTTTATTATTAAAAAATCAGTGAGTCTTAATACTAATACATGTAAAGAGCAAACAAGAGCAACAAAAATAACAATAAATATCCTGATTATATAAGAATTTATAAAGTAATTATTTTGGATCAGAAGAAAAACACATAATTAGAGAATATTTTGAAATTAATAATTTGGATACTACAAATGAAAATGTAACAAACATCACAAAGGTCAAATTGACAAAGGTCATCTAACAAACATCACAAAAGTCAAATTTTTTGTAGCAAATAAGTATATCCACAGTAAATTAAATACTGAGTCAAATTACGTGTAATTCAAAGCTCTATGTCATGCCACCTTCCTTCTTCAATGTTTACCTTGTTCTTGTATTGATTTTTAAGTTTAAAAAACACAAGTTTGTAAAGCAAATAGTTAAATTGTAGGAAGTTAAAAAGTCAAATATATTTGGTTTCTGTTCAGAAATGTTTTAATCGACATATGTAATACACACATAATGATATTACCGAATTCATGCATTTCACTGTGTAAATTTCAGACTCTTTCATGCTAAAATCTCTTCACAGGTGTAGAAGCTGAAATCAGCACAGTTCTGATTATTTAAATGCAACAAAAAGAATAAATACATAAAGATAATTTCAAGAGGCTTAAAACTGTTTCAAAGCTCACTCTGATTTGAAAATTTGAAAATTAGTTTAGTTAAAATAAACTGAAAAATTAAATTAAAAGTGTCATATTCTGAGTGGGAGATCTGAGATACAGGAATTCATGAGCATATTTTGGGAAACAGAAAGCCATGATTCCAGCAAAATCATTTCAAATGTCAACAAGTACAGAAAAGCATACTGCAAATTCACTTGACTACTGAAGTGAATTTCATACAAATGAATCATAGGAATTATTTTATAAATGCCATTCAGAAATCAAGAATAAGAATGTTTATGGTGATCCCTTTTAATATTTCAAACTTAACAAAGATAGCATTTTTACTAGACTTGGATTAACCAGTGAAACAGCCTATTAGTGTGCCATCAACATTTAATTCTTGATGAAATCATCTAATAATATATGGCCATTATTTAATTATTGATGCTTTCCAAAGGCACTTATTAACCCAAAGTGAGTTTCTGAAATTGAATATTTAACAACACAAAAATAGACATTTTTATATTACATCTTGGGAGCTCGTCTCCCAAATACTTCATTATTTCTGCAGTATTTTTCAGTACCCTGGGCTTATCTGTTTCTTTCTTGATTATTTTTGCTTGCTTTTTAGCACTGGGGAAATAATTTCTCTTCTATTTACAGCAGTTCAAAAAGGGTGACATATAAGACAGTAGAAAATAAAGCTTAGGAAAGGGTATTCAGTATAAGTATGTAGTGCTACATTAGAGAACAAATAGTAAAAAGTGTTATTTTATCTATTACAAACTAAAGAAAGAGAACCATCCTTTAAAATTATCTGTTTTTGCTAGAGAGTTAAGGAAAAGCAGAAGTTCTCACATGGGACACAGAAGTCTTAAATTATTTTAAGGTTTTAGTTAATTTATTATAAAAAAATAAAAAAGGTTTTTAGCTCTATTCTTGGACACTCCACTCATAGATAAAATTTCAGCAGTGCCTTGGTGTCTAGCTCAAATGTTACCTTCACAATGCTCCATCATCGTGGCAATTATTTTATTTATTTTTAGAACTGGTATGTTTATAATTCTATATTTTATTGTGTTTTTGAGCATATTAAGCCTTTTTATTTTAAAATCATACTTATAATATGCTTACAGTATGAACACCCTATGGGTGGTTTATATTGCTTGTCATTTGTCCAAGGTTTTATGTTATCTTCTCTCTTCTATGCCTGGTTATTATTACTTTGGTGACTGATGTTCTGAAAATAATTTTGAAGATCACTTCAGATGTAGGGTAATTTTTCCCCTAGTTCCGTAGTTTCTATCTATCAGCTGGAGCAACTTGGGTCATGGTAACAAGCTCATTGTGGTGTCACAAGATGCTTTCAGCTTTTGCAAGGAAGAGCAATTTCTGACAGGTGCAGGACACATTACTAGTTGGAGTTAATTATTTCCTTAAACATTAAATCTCACTCAAGAGCTTTAATGTCATCTTATGTTTGTAAAGCTTTTGGGTAGTTGCCATGAAAAAAGATAAGCATTGTACAAAAATCAGTGTGAAATGGGAAATCAATGTGATGACATTTATAATGACTCCAAGGTTTAAAATGTGCTGTTCCCACAGGAAATACCATCCAATTAGTATACAATATTGTGATAAAATATAATATATATAATTAAAATGAATAATTTATGAGAAAATAAATTATTTTTATAAAGTATTTTTTATTTTAAATTTGTGTATTCTTTTTTCAAATGAATATTTTTATTATGGCATACATTTTTAAGTTTTTAGGACCTAACTGATAAATAAGTGAGACTGTGAGTTATATATTTTGACCTACGAGAAACATGAAATAAAAAAATAAAAGTCAAACAGTAAGAATTCTCTGAAGTAAAAATGCTTGGGAGCCTTTGCTCTAGCACTTTTAGTCTACCAAAATCTCTACTCAAGATACTTCAGTGAGCAATTACAAACACACTTGGAAAAATTAAAAATTAGAAACTTTCAGCAAAGAATGAGAAATTCTCAGGAAAGAAATAAAAGATATAAAATTGGACCAAATCAAAATACTATAACTGGAAAAGAGAACAACCTAAATAAATGCTGAAAGGATGGGCTCAACGGTAGGATAAATGGAATAGAGGAAAATATCAGTGAATTGGAAGATAAAACAAAGACATTAATATGATCAACAAAGAGGAAATGGGCTAAAAAGATGCACTGAGCCTCAGGGACACACTGGACTTTAACAAATGATCTAATGGTTATGTCACTAAATGCCTAGAAAGATAAGAGAAAGGAAGCAAGACTGAAAGTTACTTGAAGATATAATGGCTGAAAACAAAATTGAAAATTTGGCAAAATACATACACCTACAGGTTCAAGATGCTGATTGAACCCCAACAGGATACATACAAACAAACCATGTCAAGACAAAACATAATAAAAATTCTGAAAAACAAAGCTAGAAAGAAAAAAAATAAGCTTGAAAGCAATCAGTTAAAATAACACCTTTTTTACAGGGGTTAAAGAAAAATGTGAATGATTGAGGATTTCTCAGGGAGGGAGAAAGGAAGCAGCACAATATTTTTAAAATACTGCAGTAATAGAAATGTCAATCCAGAATCTCATATTGAGTAAAAATATCCTTCAAGAGAGAAAGGGAAATCGAGACATTCTTAGATAAAGGAAAACTATGAGAATTTATCACCAGCACATCTACTGTAAAAGAATGGCTAAAGGAAGCTCTTTAAATGGAAAGGAAACTACAGAAGAGTAGGAAGAAAGAACTAGGTAAGCAAAAGCATTGATAAATACAGAAGGCATATCTTTCCTACAGTTTTCTAAATTATGTTTGAGGATTGAAGAAAATTATATCACTCTTTGGGTGTTGTTCTGATTGTATGTAGAGGAAACATAAAACAACTATATTATAACTGGAGGAGAGTAAAGGAATGTAAGGGGAATTTAGATTTTCAGATTTCGCTCAAACAAGTAAGTGGTAATATAAGTAGATGACCATATGCTATGCACACATAATATAATATAGAAATATAGATAAATAGTAATAAAAAGCTATCAAAAAGATACACTTAAAACACTGTAGAGAAACCAAAATGTAAGTCAAAGAAAATTCATGTAATTGACAAGAAGACAGGAAAAAAAAACCACACAAAACACAGAAATTAAGCATTAATTTACATTTCAAAGTAATGCATTGATTAAAGAAGTTGCAATGCAAATTAGAAAATATTTTGAACTGAATAGTAATAAAAATGCAGGAAAGTAAAACTTAGAAGAAGCATCGAACTCATGCTAGAGGAAAATCGATAGCATTAAAGGCATATATTGCAAAAGAAGAAAGACTGAAAATTGATTAAGAATCTATCACAAGTTAGCTAGCATTCATAAACAAAAAAACTAACTCAAAGAAAATGACAGTAATGAAAAGTCAATGAAATGGCAACCAGAACAAAAAGAGGATCATCTAATCTTAAAGTTAGTTGTTTATAATTAATGAAATTGTTATAATCTTGGTAAAATTGATAAAGAATAGAAGACAAAATGCTGAAGTGATAAATGTCAAGACAAAAGGAGAGCATCAATACAGAATCAATACACATATTTTAAAATTCTGTGTTTAATAGAAATAATTCTGTCAATGACTATAAAATGTAGAAGAAACAGCCATATTCTGGAATAACACAAGTCACCCAACTCACCAAACGGAAAATAAAAAACATGAATATTCATACAATTATTAAACCTAACATGTATGTAATTTAAAATATTTCCAGAAAAGTCATATTCATTTCAAGGTTGCTTTACCGCTGATTTCTATCAAATATTTGAGAAAGACATAACATTTATGTTACATAAAATTATTCCAGAGAAAAGAAAAAATTGGAAATAGTTCTTAATTAATTCTGGGAAGTCATGCCCTAGTTAACAAAAATATGACTAGATTTTACATTATAAATACAAGTCAGTGAACTAATAAATGGCATTGAAATAAAATCCTAAGGAAAACATTAGCTAATTTAGTAAATCAATACATTAAAAGGATAAACATAATTAATTTGTGTTACAGAAATAAAAAATTGGTTTGACATTGAAAAATAAATAAATGAATAGAATATAGAAAAAAAGGATCCTCAATAGATGCAGAAATGATATTTGATAGAATTAAATATTCATAATATAGTTGTATAGCACATAATGACATTTCAGTCAATGATGGACCATATAGATGATGGGGGTCCCATAATATTATAATACTGTATTTTTATTGTACACTTTCTATGTTTAGATATGTTTAAATATACAAATTATTACCATTGTGTTATAATGGCTTACAGTATTCAGTACAATAACATGCTTTACAGGTTTGTAGCCTAGAAGGAGTAAGTTGCACCAGCTAGCCTAGTTGTGTAGCAGGCTGCACCACCTAGGTTTGTGTAAGTTTATTCTATGATGTTCCCACAAGGATGGCAGCTCCTAACAATGTGTTTCTCAGAACATATGGATCTCTAAAATGCAATGCATGACTGTAAATGTTTATTTAATAAATGTTGTTTACAAAATTAACATAGAGCAAGCAATTATTTTTAAAGACATAGTGTGAAACTCCTCTGTCTAAAATCAATAACAAGGAAAAAAATGCCTATTTTTGTCATACCTTTTCAATTTTGTATGGGAGATCCTAGCAATTGCAGTAACACAAGAATGTGAAATAAACACAGATTCTGATTTAGTTGATTTGGAGAATAAGTTGGGCATTGGAATCTACAAGAAGGGCCCCCCAGGTAATTCGACTGTATAGCCATGATCAAGATTCACTACATTGTGTACCATCTCTTGGGTTTTGGAGGAGCAGGTAGAATGAAACTGCATGCCCCCCTGGTTTCCTTTTTTCCTGCCTATCCTATAGGATGTCTGTGGCTGCTGCTTTGATTTTATTATTAAGGATGCTCACCCTAATATGCTGATTAAAGTTGATCTGACAAAGCCTGGAGAGAAAAGCAGAATTTGCACCCACCCTCCAGTTCATATCAGTCTTGGTCTTTCTGAGAGTTACACACAATTTTTTCTGTATCTGTGTTTTCCTTCTCTTGTTTCCTGAGACTGAACATCAGTCACTACTGATTCAGCATCTTGAGAGAAACATTAATATATTATTCAAGCCTAAGGTATAGAAATTATAAACTGTCATAGAGATGTCCCAATATTAGGTGTTTACCACAGTCAAGTCATGACATACCTATGCTATCTATGGAATTTTCTTAGTTTTCATTTGTATTTTCTCAACTTTTCCCTCATTCAAATATGTTTATATGTGGTGTACTTTGTAAAAATGTAAAGACATCTAATTATTTATTTTAAAAATAAATACTTTAGCTTAGATAAATTTCATTTCTTGATAGCAGAAAGGAGTTCTGCAAAGAAATTCATCTTAATTGGTTGAAAAACTCTAAAAAATACTTCATCTCCTCTATTCTAGCCTATTTAATTGAATTATATTTATGGTGTTTCAAAATTACATTCAGAGTATAAAAGTATTTCATTCTAGCAGCATAAATGTTAGTATCTACAAACATATCAATGTCAAATTATGATTAGCAAATAAAATATTGCAAGTGATACATGCAGCATTTTTAAAATTAAGTGAACCAGAGAAGATAATTTTCCACCTAAGTGGGTTATTATGGATGAAAATGATTGAAATTTAAAGATTAAAAAGTCCCATTAAAGATAATTTAACTTGTAATGGCCTACAATTTGAGAGGAAAACTAATTAAAACAAGAAATATTATCATCAAGATGCTTTTGCAGAAAGTTGATTTGTTCTAGTTGTTTTGACTCTGTTTATTTTAACCTTGCTTGGGATGATTTAAAAAGAGCAGTTATCTTCAAGCTGTTTGATAATAACAGATGTTTAAGTGTTTAAACCCTCAGAGAAAAAATACTAGATGATTAAATGTCACAATAAATTTCTTGGAAATGAGTGAATTTAAGTTCCATAGCTAAAAAAAAAAAAAAAAAAAAAAAAAGAAATCATTTAAGGTGATTGAAATAATTATGTTATGATTTCAGTCTGGATTAGCCAAAATAAATATTTGTATTTTTTAAATGCTCATTTAGTAAATCTAACATGTGCTTATTTTCTATTTTCTTCAGAGAAGGAAAAGGCCATTAGAAGGAACTGCCTCTGAAGAATTAGACCTCAGCCTCACATTGCACCTTTTACACCCGAATGCTATTGCAATGAGAATTTCAATGGGCTTTGTTAATAAGGGAAATGAATTTTCTGATCTAGAAGTCGTACATTAAAAAGTAATAAATAAATTCACTCTTCATGAAGCAGCTAAGGAGGTAGAATCTACACACCCTCTGATTTTCTTTCTTTCTTTCTTTCCCTTCCTTTCTTCCTTCTTTCCTTCCTTCCTTCCTTCCTTCCTTCCTTCCTTCCTTCCTTCCTTCCTTCCTTCCTTCCCTCCCTCCCTCTCTCTCTCCCTTTCTCCCTTTCTCCATTTGTCTCTTTCTCTTTTCTTTCTTTCTCTCTTTCTTTCTTTTTCTTTCTTTCTCTTTCTTTCTTTCTCTTTCTATCATTCTTTCTGTCTTTTTTCTCTCTCTTTCCTTCCTTCCTTCCTTCCTTCCTTCCTTCCTTCCTTCCTTCCTTCCTTCCTTTCTTCCTTCCTTCCTTCCTTCCTTCCCTCCTTCCTTCTTTCCCTTCTTTTTCAGATGAGATCTCACTTTGTCACCCAGGCTGCAGGTTCCAAGCGATTCTCCTGCCTCAGCCTCCTGAGTAGCTGAAATTATGGTGCACACCACCACGCCCAGTTAATCTTTGTGTTTTTCATAGAGACAGGCTTTCACCATGTTGGCCAGACTGGTTTGGAACTCCTAACCTCAAGTGATCTGCCCATTTCAGCCTCCTAAAGTGGTGGGATTACAGGTGTGAGCCAATGCACCTGGCCCACACCCTCTGATTTCATGTTACATGCTCCTGAAGTTCACACTACCAGGAATTACGTCCAGCACAAGGTCAGGAGTCATGAAGGATCACACCAGGTCTGGAGATTTCCTTTGTGTTTATTGGGTCCCAAGGTTAATAAAGTCCCATCAGCACCTTTGAGGTTCTGAGAGAACCTTCGCCATAGTATTCAGACTTTACAATAGATAAGTTAAAATAGTTTTAAAGAATGCCATTTCACTTTACCTGAAAACACATCGGTTATAAAACAAAACAGGCAAATTAAGAGCCAAGTAAACAGTAGTTCTTACAATTAATTCAGTTATTTATTCACTTCACAAATTTTTATGACTTCACATAAGCCAGACCCAGGGCTATATGCCATTTTTTCTTTCATTTCAACTTTTATTTTAGATTCAGGGAGTAAAAGTGCAGTTTTGTTACATGGGTACATTTACGATACTGAGGTTGGGGTTACAAAAGATCCTATCACCTAGGCATTGGTCATAGCATCTAATAGGTAGTTTTTCAGCTCTTGCCCCACTCCCTCTCTCTTCACTCTAGTAGTCTGTAGTGGCTATTGTTTTCATATTTATGCCCATGTGTACCCAATGCTTACCTCCCATTTATAAGTGAGAATATGCAGTGTTTGATTTTCTGTTCTTGTGTTAATTTGCTAAGGATAATGTAATGCACATTCCTACTTCTTATGAAATGGCCTATGTGACATGATCTCTCGGGTTATCAAAAGTGTATCATTATTTTAACAGCAAAAAGAAGCAACTAAAAATGCATACGCTTAGATGCATGAAATATTCTACCAAACATTATAAATTTATTAGTTTTAATGTTTCATATTTACTTTTAAGTAGCTAGATGTCTTTCTACTTCTTTCCTTATAATTAATTGTGTTAGTAACTTAGCAACATTCCTCATGGGAAATATACCAATTTCAACTGTATGCAGAAGGATGACATGTATACGTAAGGAAATAAATAACCCAATTAATTCAATCACAGGCTTGATGATGGAACTAGATTTCATCATTTAACAATTTAATCAGCAGTTAGCATGTCTTGTATTAATACACTGTTTCTAGGCACACTGATTAGTTGAATAAAGTAAAGCCAATTATTTTGGGGTTATTTACATTTGTCTGTCCCATGGCACCTCAATCTTTGTACCTTCCAAACTACGTTTGCTCTTAGATCAAGTATGGCCCCACCTTACCTTCCCAGTTTTCATATCCTTTCTGATCAGAATGTGTCCTGAGTACCCACATCACGAGCATCATCAAGGTGCTTCTTTAAAATACGGGTTAGGTTTGTCCCAGGTCTAATATGTCAGAAATTGTAGATTATCCCAAGGTAATAAGTATGTACATGAAGGTTTGAGAAGCACCAGTGTATATGTCAATGAATGCTATGAACATTGCCCCACTGTATACACCAGAAATTTAGGTCTGTTCCATGAAAACTTCTCTTACTTTCCTGCTTTAACTTCTTTTGATTCTACATATCAAATTCATTGTCTCCTTCTCTCTCCACAATTGGCAAAATCTATTGTCTTCTTTATTTTAGTTCCACTACCATAATCCCAACTGAAGACAGGTCACATTTGCCTGGTTCCCATGGGCCACTTTGATTCTACATTTTCCACTCTCTGAATTTCTTCTACACACATTCATCACAGTGACTTCTTCAAACATATATCTCATTCCCCCTCCTCCAGTTCAAAATATTTTAGTGTCAACCCATTGTTTATACGATTACGACAGCAATTTACACCAGGCGCGGTGGTTCACGCCTGTAATACCAGCACTTTGGGAGGCCAAGGTAGGTGGATCACCTGAGGTCAGGAGTTCAAGACCAGCCTCACCAACATGGTGAAACCCTGTCTCTACTAAAAATACCAAAAATTAACTGGCCGTCGTGGTGGATGCCTGTAACCCCAGCCACTTGGGAGGCTGAGGCAAGAGAATCGCTTGAACCCAGGAGGCAGAGGTTGCAGTGAGGCAAGATTGCACCACTGCACACCAGCCTTGGTGACAGAGACTCTGTATCAAAGAAAAGAAAAAAAAAACAATTCAAAATATGGCCTGCGATAGCAAGGCCCAGTGGGATCCTGTCCCTGCAAATGCAAAATTTTCAGACAGGTTTTCTCTGGTTTCAAATATAAAATCCACAAACATACAAAATAATCCCTCTGGTACATTCTGTAGCAATACACTAAACCTTTATTTCCATATACATGAAACGATTCATGATTGAGTATTTGTTTCCCACAGCAGATTGTAAACCAATGGCAGCCATGGGTCTAGCCTCATCATTTTATCCCCAGTGCCTTGTATGAAGCACCCTCTGTCCACAGTTTAGGCATGCAATAACTACATCTCTTCTCCATTCTCTTTTATATAATTTCAATTATTTTATTTTTCAACATCAGAGGCAGAACCTAAATATGTTTCTTATAACCTGACTATCCTACCAACTTTTCCTGGGGCTACATTGTAGTCCTGGAAGGAGTGAATGGTTCTAAAGCATAATAGGGAAAAGAGATATATAGATATACATATATACACATATATGCACACGCACACACATACATTTTTACTCAAGTGTCCACTGTCATCCAGGAAACCTGGTCTTTAATAAGCGATGCACAAAAACAGGCACAAAAAAATGACCACTGGAATCCTTCCCACTTGTTGCTCCCCCTATTACTTTATGATCAGCCTTGGGAAATCTGAATCCTTTGTTTCTTTGTTTCCAAGCCAAAGCATGACCTCTCTTTAAGGATATATAAAGATATATAGGCCGGGCGCGGTGGCTCAAGCCTGTAATCCCAGCACTTTGGGAGGCCGAGACGGGCGGATCACGAGGCCAGGAGATCGAGAGACGATCCCGGCTAACACGGTGAAACCCCGTCTCTACTAAAAAATACAAAAAAACTAGCCGGGCGAGGTGGCGGGCGCCTGTAGTCCCAGCTACTCGGGAGGCTGAGGCAGGAGAACGGCGTAAACCCGGGAGGCGGAGCTTGCAGTGAGCTGAGATCCGGCCACTGCACTCCAGCCTGGGTGACAGAGCAAGACTCCGTCTCAAAAAAAAAAAAAAAAAAAAAAAAAAAAAAAGATATATAAAGTTTGGAATTATTATGCAGCCCTTTGCTCCCTTGTGCCTTGCTGGGGTGCCATCGGAACCCCCACTTGTGTCACTGGGTTTAGAACCTACACTTACGTGACTGGTTTTATTATCTCCCTCAAAGTAGACTGTAATTAAAGATCAAAGAATCAAGGATCAGAGTTCTTGGACCATTGCTCTACAGTTTACTTCTGTTTCCCACCTCTGTTCTGTCCTCCCCAGAACATCAGGGCATCGAGGAATCTTATCTTTCCTCCTCATCTGGGAAGTAGGTTCAAGCTGCTGTTCTCAAATATTCTGTTTATGTCTCCCAATTCCCCTTAGAACATTCGATTTTGGAAAACAAACATTAGTTTCAGACTTCCTTTCTCTCTGCTCTGTTATATTCTTCCACTGTTTAAAATAAAATTTCAAAACAAAAACAAAAACACTGGAATGGCTTTCTCTGATTTGCAGAATGTCTCAAGCAAGAAATATTATTAAACCAGAAGAACATTAAATAACTTGTCTTAACCTCTGAGGATGTTCTAAATGATCTAGGGGGCTTTGTGATGGGGGGATTTCAGAGGACATTTTTCATTTCTCTGTGTTGGTCAGCTATGGGAGAAATCTGTATCCCAGAACACTCATACCCTGTAAACTGGCTTAGTAACTGTATCAACAAATCATTCAGAAGGCAAAGAATAGAACTCTCACCACAGCTTTCTTTTCTCAGGAGGAGACATTAGATGTGACATTTGTGTTGAGATTGTAACCTGATTTTTTACTGACATGTTCTGTTCATTCAGGTCTGTTAACTTGAGACTATTCTAATTTTCATGTTCACTATAAAATGACCTCCTAAAACTGGGACACATTTTATTTAAAAATGCAACATATGGAAGCAAAATTGTCACATCTGTAATTGTTCACAATTAAAGAAACATGGTAACAGTGGCAAAAATAGAACCATATTTCATTTGGTGGGAACTATATTAATAAATTACTATGACTTTCAAGATTCCAAATACCTACACGTAGTATATATGAAAATACACATATTTGTGTGTTTCTATAGCAGTGAACAATTCTGAGGATGATCTTGATAAGGCTCTAATGCTAATGGATAACATATATTAAGTATCTTAATACTAGTAAATGTTTCCATTTAAACATTTTATCTCCTTTTCTTTTTTATTTTAAAGGTCATTTTAAATTCTGCCCTCTGTGTATTTGACTTCCTCTGGAATGGGTTATGCTAATAAAATGTTCTAACTGTTGTAATTAGTGTCCAGTTGCCAGTGTAATGCAATAAAATGCTACTCTCAATTAGTCACCAGAGTTACACATTGTCCCCTTGAGTGCACTGCATAAAAATCCAACGCTTTGATCTCTTTATTAAAAAATTCTCTAGGGTTAGAGAAGCATATTAAAATTACTTTATTAAAGATGCTTTTAGTCTACCTAATGTGTTTTGCCAATCTAAAATGCAAAGTAAAAAGAAAAATAATTTTAAAACTTTATTTGTTGTTAGACTCGTTAAAAATACAATAAAATGTAATTCAATTAATATTTATTTAGCAACTATTATACATAAGAGATTCTTTCAGGCACTGTATAAACTTTAAAAATGTAATATTTTGTTTCTCATCTTGGAAACCTTATAATCAAATCGTGAAAAAAAAATAACTTATGGGAGTACAGGCATGACACAATCTAAGTAATATCAAAAAGCCATGGGGACTCAGAAAGTAAGACACATTCCCTCAGGGTGTACAAGTAAGCATCTCTATGACAGAAGGTTTTCTTTTCATTTTGTCACTATTTTCTTTGCTTTTTCTAATTTCAAAAAACTACTGGTTGCAATTCATAGAGACTTTATAATACATTTTTCTTATGTTTTAAAAAATATACTTAAAAGGCAACAGACCACTCTGTTCTCTTAGAAAAAAATACTGCTGCATATTTCATGGGGGCTTCATATTTACTAATATGAATATGCTGTTCAGCATACAGTAGTAGAATTATGTCTGTAATGTCATGTGTCATGACAATGCCACGGAGTTGGAAAGGAAAGGAGTGAGCAATTGTTTTCTGATACAATTATGTAATATACACACCCATGCTCATGTTGGCATACACATGTTGTGTAATTCTGAAAAATACATTTACATTATGCCTTCAAATAATAATATATCCTAATTAATGTCTTTCACACTCTTTATTAGCCTTAAATATCCTATTATACGTACCAAAATACTTCCAAAATTTTTGTCTGTATGTGTGTGTGAGTGAGCAAAGCATTCAATCTTCTTTACAAAATTAGATACAAAGTACATATAACACTTTTTCAGAAAGGATTGGACATTTTAATTAATTATTATTAAGATTTACTTTCTTCCAAATATTTCAAAACAGTATTCATCTTCTTAATGTTAAAAGAGCAACTTTAGACACATTAAATTTAACAGAGTTTATCTGAGCAAAGAATGATTCATGAATCAGGAAGCATTCAAAACCAGGAGAGGTTCAGGGAGCTCCACCTGGCAGGGTGAGCAGCGAGCTTTTACAGGCTGGATGCGGAAACAGAGCAGAGAAATCAGCTGATTGGCTATGGCTGGGTGATTACCTTATTTGGCCGTTGTATGAAGAGTTGACTGCCTGTGATTGGCTGAAACTTGGCTGTTCGTTATACTCTGAGTTAGTTAGGCTTGGGGTCATTTATGTACTAAGCTTGTAGTTTTGTTATATAGGACCTCCAAGTACAGAGACAGCTTCAGGCTAATATTTTCCTGCTTATTTACTTTAATACTAATGTGTTTCTAATTTTAATGGATACTATGATACTTAGTAATTTTTAAAGAACAACTCTCGAATTTTACTTAATTCTGACATTTTGATATAAACTGATTTAAAGTTACACTATTTATAGATTAGATATGTAAAATCCATGTAAGAAAAAGAAGCATAATTTTAGGAGGGGTGGGCATGAACTGAAGACATTGCCAGGCATGAAAGAATATTTTCTGAACCAGTACACGAAATATGCTGTAAGAAAGCTACTTGAAAATGTAAATGGAATATAAATAACTAGAATAGGAAGTCCAGCTTTAAATACTTACAACAATGATAATTTACAATGGTATTCAGCATCTTATGAGGTCTGTTATAGTCCTCATTTCTCTTCACTAAAACTTCTTGATTTATAATATTGGGGACAATTATGCTATTACCATATATTACCAGTATAAATGTAAGTCAGTGGCTAAACGAGGTTTGCCTTACAGAGAATTATTCAATAAATAATGATTCTGAAAATGTTCTACCAAATTGAAAACTGCATTTATAATCACCAAATCACACAATCTTAATGTTGGAAAATAACTAAAAATGAATCTACATTAGTCCAACGTGTCAAGTGCTAGACTCACGTCTATCACTCATGGCTAATGTGTTGTTTATGTTTTTTCTAAAGTCTGATTCACTCAATGCCCTCACTGCCCCCCTCACTGCTCATCTCATCTAAGGCAGCACTGAACAGCACTGAATACAAGAGTTTGGCTTCTTTGCATAAATAAAAATTGGTCTCCCTCTAAATTTCCATCCAAGAGCCTTTTTTGGTACTTTGTTTTGTTTGTTGATAATTCTCAAATCAATATAGCAACAATGTAATTTGTTTTCTGTGGTAAATGTATATTTAATTTCTTATATTTTTATCACAAGGCAAGGGCAAAACAGCATTTTTATTCCAGCATCAACAAATATCTTAGGAAACTGCTGTAAAGAAATGCAAAGGGCTGGGTGCAATGGCTCATGCCTGTAGTTCCAGCACTTTGGGAGGTTAAAGTGAGAGGATCGCTTGAGGCCCAGTGCTTGAGATCAGTCTGGGCAACATAGCAAGACATCATCTCTACAAAAATAAAGAAAATTTAGCCACATGTGGTGACGTGTGCCTCTGGTCTTAGCTACTCAGGAGGCTGAGACAGAAGGATTTGCTTGAGGCCAGGAGTTAAATTACAGTGAGCTATGATCACATCACTGCACTGCAGCATAGGCAACAAAGGGAGCCCTCTTTCCAAAAAAAATGTTAAAAAGAAAAGCAGAGATGATTAACAATACCATTATTTTTAAAACTCAGCACATAGAAGTGTAAATTATTAATCATGTTGTGAAATAATATTGTGAGTATTGTTTTAATGTTTACATAGGCACAAATTTCTTTCTATGGTGGAAAGAAAAAAAATGCCACCACAAACCCATCCTGGTACCATAGATGTAATGTATGACCCAACTTGTTGACACATAACTGATGACCAACTTCTTCAGAAAATCAAAGTATATTGTGATACATTCCATACTGGAAAAAACTCTCATTATGTAAAACTTATGCATGAGAAATAACTGGACTTATAGAAAACAGACATTTAAGTGCTAGGCACTTTTGCAGTCAGTTTACTAAAATCTACTTCAAAGGCATTATTGAAGTAATGAAACCACAAGTACATAGTAGGTAAAAGAATTCTAATACATTGTATATTACTAAATGTTCACATATACAATGAACAAAAGGTCATATACTATATGTATTCAATAGAAAACTCATGAAAAGTAGAAAAAATGCCAATTCACAAAAGATAATGTATAAGTAGTCAAAAAAGTTGCTCATTTTTATTAGTCATCAGAAGATACATATTAAAACAACACATTTTAAACTAAAATGAAAAGGCATAAAATAGGAAGTATCAGGTACCTAAAACAGTTTGATCTCACATACACATTACTGGTAAAGTATGATAATTTCAGAACATTATTGAGCAGAACCCACTGAAGTTGAATAAATCTATATTCCATGGCCAGCAATGTCACTCCTAAGCATTTACCTATGAAAACATGCTTATAAAAGTTTATTAATGACTTGTAAAGAATGCCAATTAACAATGGAATGGAAAATAAATGAGAATAATTTGGTACAAAGGAATATTACACACTCTGCATATATGAACTGCTGATTCATGAAACAATATAGGTAAATCTCAGAGTCGTAATGTTGAAAGTGGTAATATAACAAGATCTGTGTTTAAGAAATATCTATGTTCAGGGACGGGTGCGGTGGCTCAAGCCTGTAATCCCAGCACTTTGGGGGGCCGAGACGGGTGGATCACGAGGTCAGGAGATCAAGACCATCCTGGCTAACCCGGTGAAACCCGGTCTCAACTAAAAAATACAAAAAACTAGCCGGGTGAGGTGGCGGGCTCCTGTAGTCCCAGCTACTCGGGAGGCTGAGGCAGGAGAATGGCCTAAACCTGGGAGGCGGAGCTTGCAGTGAGCTGAGATCTGGCCACTGCACTCCAGCCTGGGCGACAGAGCAAGACTCCATCTCAAAAAAAAAAAAAAAAAAAAAGAAATATCTATGTTCTATTCTATACACTGTAAATAATTCCTTTTAGTACATCACTTAAACTTTATGAATGTCAGTTTTTTAATTCATAAAGTAATTTCTTATCTGTCCAATTTATTAAAGTTATTTTAAAGATATGTTTTATATATAAGTGAATTATTTAATTTGAGATGAGGATGGAAATGACCAGTGAAAAAATTGTTCCAACTGAAGGCTGGAAATTGGAGCAGAAATTAGCATGTATAAAGGAAGATTTGACAGGATGTTTTGGATTTTAGGCTCAGTGGAAGGACTTAAATGAAATGCTTAAATAAAAATAAAGCCACCCTTAGTCTTGTTTGGATCATATTAGACTTACATAGTTAAAATTAAAAGAAGCAATGTAGTGTTCTAGAAAAAGAAGAGGAAATTCAGTTGTTGAAACATGGGTTTAAACCCTAGTTTTGTCTCTTCACACTGTGGATATGGAGTAAACATTTCTTAAATTGACAGATAAAATTGTATGTGCTTATCATGTAAAATGTGATGTTCTGAAATATATATACACGTTGTGAAATGGCTATACCTAGCTTCCTAATATATGCACTACCCCCAATCTTATCATTTTAGTCTTTAGCATTTTTCAAGAATACAATATATTATGTTGAACTCTGATCACCATGTTATGCAATGAATCTCTTGAGTATTTACAGTTAAGAGGAATCAGTTCAAAACATGGTGACTATAGTTCATAATAGTATATTTTATTCTTCAAAGACTGTAACTGTCTACCCTTTGAACAACATCTCCCCGACACCCACTCTCCCCGCCACCCAGCCCCTGGTAACCACCATTCTATGAAGTAAATGTTTAAATGTTTATAAAAGTAACATATCTTTGCAGGTGATTATAAGTGTAGAGTGCGTACCATGCCTGGCCTGTGATTAGTGTCCAGTGAAAAGAAGATTTTATGCAGAGAAAGATTGTGACAGAGTGCTGGGCACCTTTTTGCTGGTAGCTCAATCTTAGCTATTGTTTTTCTCCTACAGGGTTTCAATTAACATCCTGTCATGTGCATGTGTCACTGTATTATTTTTATTAATTTAAGCAGTGTAAAAAGATTGATGATTGTGATCACTAACCTGCTCATTTTCCCATCTGATTCTAAGTATGAGATATTTGAAATAGGAACTTCTTGTTTAAACACTTGATTTAACGTGTAATTTACATTTTGAGAGAAGAAAGTGCCCTTGGCATATTCAGATGATTCAATTTCTTGCCTCTTTTTTCCTAAAATATTACTAATTGATAACGTATGAATTTTATCAACTAAGCGTGTAAAGAATATGTAAAAATTTGTTGTATGTATCAAACATGGTTTTTGTGAGAACTTCTTAAATTATATACTTTGTTTAACAATAAATGTGCATTGTTCACTTGTAATCTCCTGTTGGCATCAGAGTGTTCCTCTAAAACACAGGAAGCTGTGATCCTTCCTGGTTCTGCTATTTGTCCTACAGAGCTATCCCTTTTTAGGATATAAAGATGAAGCAACTGCTGAGACCGAAATCAATTCTGAGCTATAAAAGTCAACATGTCTCCTTAAACAGCAGTTTTTTCTTCTTTCTGCCAGTCTGCAAAACCGTGGAAGATTGCAGTTAAACGTTGTTCTGGGTCATTTTAAAACATGTCACAGTGTCGTGCATTATATATCATTCCAGTCAATTGGTTGAAGTCATATCTGGCACTACAAAGCTCACCCTTGGAAAAGAAAAATGCAGGTCAAATCTGCTTGTATTATATATACAAGATACATTTCTTTAAATGCATGTTGCATATCTAGTAGTAAGGAGACGCTACCTCCATTGACTATGTAAAATGACATCTGTACCTCAATTTCCCCATGTGTCTCTTTGATATGGGAGATTACTTTTAGAAAATGTATGAGCACAGATTAGAGAATTCTAAGGAAAACGTCAGTAGTGATTATCTCTTTAATACAACTTTAAAGATAATGTAAAATTAATATTGAATCCCTTAAACATGTATTTTTTATAAATATGTGTATTTTACTTTTACAGATTAAGGTAAACAGATGGCTCAAAAAGCAAACTATCGCAAGAACAGTAAACCAAACACCACATGTTCTCTCTCATAGGTGGGAATTGAACAATGAGATCACTTGGACACAGGACGGGGAGTATCACACATCGGGGCCTATTTTGGGGAGCGGGGTGGTGGGAAGGATAGCATTAGGAGATATACCTAATGTAAATGACGAGTTAATGGGTGCAGCACACCAACATGGCACATGTATATATATGTAACAAACCTGCACGTGGTTCACATATACCCTAAAACTTAAAGTATAATAATAATAAAAAAGTTCAATGAAATAGGCATGTTTTCCTTCTGATGTTATGATTGTATTCATATTACATGATTTTTATGTTCAAGAGGGTAGACACCAAATACTATCAAACATAAAGCACAAGCTTTAAGTTATACAAACCTATACAAAGAAATATGATTGTCCTTACCAAGAAATTTGTTTTCTTTTAAAATCTATTTCCAGCATTATTGGAATAAAAGCAACAAATGTAACTCCTGATGTGCTCCTAGAGTGTAGCAACTGATTATAAACACCTAATTACTTTTTAAACTGTATCTTTCTACTTTAAATATATTTACTCTTTTCAAATTTACATTTTCACATGGCTCAATTATGCTATTTTGATTGCATGTATAATCAAATATATATATAGTAAGAAAACATGTGACTTGATAGAATGTTCTATAAGTAATGTATGCATACATAGCTCTGCATCTATTTTATGCTGTGTGAGTAAGCTGTAGGTAAATATTTAAAAATCTTTCAAAAGGTGACAATATTTAAGGTTGTAAATGATCCAGAAACATTAATTGCATAATCGAGAAAGGAAATACCATCACAAAATTTGATGTATGGTTATGTGTGCAAAATGTTAGGAAATCAAAGTACTTTAAAAAATTACAGCTCTAATTCAAGTAGAGAATTTTCCAGGATCATCATGAGTTCCCCATAGTCAAGAGAAAGCTCATTAAAAATATCTAATTGCACTCTTATAAATCATCTATTATCAGCAAAATAACCTATAGAAGCTGGACTATGAAAGTGAAGAGAGAGCTAAGATATTCTTAGAGTTCTCATAAGACTTTTGCAAGATTGGCAACAGTGATTAAGAAGGAGAATATTTTAAGGATTTATGATTTTTATTTTCTTTATTTTCATATAGAGAAATATGTAAAAAAAAGTTATGGGAAATTATTTACTTGAGACGTTAATGTAAATGATGGAGCTCAAACTTGCAAGTAGACACGAAGAGCACATGAACTTATGATCCACATTTTTATTGGTTATACCTGAAAAACAAAACAATGAATCCTGCCAATTATCAGCACTCAAGATTGTTAAGTGAGATGATTAATCCCTCAAATGACTTCATTTTTATTTAAAATTGAAGTGCTTTCCAGTTCGAAGTTACTTTTTACATGTTTATAAGAATGAAAAGAGAAAACAGGCCAGGCACGGTGGCTCACGCCTGTAATCCCAGGACTTTGGGCGGCCGAGGCTAGTGGATTATTTGAGGCCAGGAGTTGGAGACCAGTCTGGGCAACAAGAAAAATTATCCAGGAGTAGTAGTGTGCGCCTGTAGTCCCAGCTACTCAGGAGGCTGAGGCATGAGAATAGCTTGACCTCGGGAGGCGGAGGTTGCTAGAGGTTGCCGTGAATCGAGATCACACCACTGCACTGCACTCCAGCCTGGGCAAAAGAGCGAGACTCTGTCAAAGAAAAAAAGAGAGAGAGAGAGAAAACAAGTAGATACAACTTCTAGGAGTTAATGAGCCTTTAGGACCCTGAAGCCCATGCTTATTAGTCTGAGGGTTTTATTATTATTATTATTATTATTATTATTATTATTGTTATTCAGAATAGATTTGTAGAAGGTACACTTTCTAGATTTCTCAGACGTATCTATTATTCTGGAAATTCAAGTTTTTAAATCATTTTTGTTTAAGTCCATGAAAGTATCTATTTTGAATGTGATTCTTATCTATTCTCTATTATTGAAGACATGGTCGGTTTATTGCATCTATTTGATTAATTTTTTCTGATTGCATATATTCTACTGGGTTTTATTTAGTGTCAAGCTACAATGTGAAATAAACATGTTCAATTAAAAAACCTGTCAGTCTGATAAACACTGATATATCAAGACACAATTGAATTTCCTTTTTCCTTTTTCTTCTTCTTTTTTTTTTTTTTGGTCTGTGTTATGCAAACTAAAAGGTCTGACAGTGGTAAATTTTACCCCATCAATCTACTTTACTTAAAATCCTAGACAATTTTATTGAGTTATCATCCTAAGTGAGTTGAGGAACACATTTACCTTATATTTGAGTAGGATGGAGAGGAAATCTCATTCACTCCTCCAAGTCATACACTGAAAAATATAAAAACCAAAATAAATCAAAAGATGTACTATATAATATAATAGAAAAAGGTAAAGGTAGGAATGCTTGCAAAATTGATTTATTCGTTTAGTGGTATCTAGTCAAAGTTTCCCAGGTGACTTTATACGAAAATATATAGAACTATTATAAAATGTATCTGAGAGACCAAATGATAGTGCAAGATAGTTTAGTGAAAGAACAAAGCAGAATGACTTCCGCTGGGAAATATCAACCAGTCATACAGCTACAGTATTGAGACAAGAAGTTAAAAAGAAGAAAATTATTTATTAACAATTCTATTGTTACAAAAAGAGGTAGACACATTTGTGACTCTGAAAAGAATACATTTTCTCTAAACGATATGTCACATGTTAACAATTTGTCATTTTAGCTTTTCAATTTTGTTTTGTTTTGGTCATGGATTCAAAATTGTAATTCAGTCCTCTGTCCACTACAAATGTCACAATAGCCGATCCTCACTTTATCAAAGAATAATCAGTGTTGCCTTTGTTTTCAGCCACTTAAGGTTAGACTCAAGTCTATTTTAATCCCTGCTCTGTATCCATCATCTAAGGGAACTTCTTGCATATGTTTAACCAAAATACATGTTTTGAATATAAGTTTTTACTACTTTTCTATGAAAAATGTATGTTTAATTCACACAATAATTTAGGTGCTGAAACTACCAATGGCTTTAGTTACAGAAAGGAAAACACTGAGTTTATCCATCAAGGAAAGTATATGTCACATATAGAATAATATTTTTATATATTTATTAAGATTTTAGAGTGTGGTATAAAAATTTTAAAAGTTCTTGCTCATTATAAGGGATATGTATTCATAAATACACATAATCTTTCTCTCTATATATCTATATACACACACACATATAAAATATACCTCATTGTCAATGTGTTGCTTGCTTTACATCCCTTAGTATCTATTAGTTTTATTTTTCTTAATGCATATTGCAGTGAGGGGCCTGGTCAATATTTATATTTCAAAGTATAGTGGAAGATATCTGGAATGCTGACACTATTCTATTTCTTGACCTGATTTGTGTACTTTATTTATTTATTTATTTATTTATTTATTGAGATGGAGTGTCACTCTGTCACCCAGGCTGGAGTACAATGGCGCGATCTCAGCTCACTGCAACCTCCACCTCCTGGGTTCAAGCAGTTCTCCTGCCTCAGCCTCTTGAGTAGCTGGGATTACAGGCACGCGCCAACAACTCGAATAATGTTTGTATTTTTTAGTAGAGACAGGGTTTCAGCATATTGGTCATGCTGGTCTCAAACTCTTGACCTTGTGATCCGTCTGCCTTGGCCTCCCAACACTTTATATTTCAGTAAGATGTATATTTAAGGTTTGTGCACATTTGTTTTTATTTAGTACAGTTTAATAAAGTTATTAAAATTGAAAAAATAGAAGATGAGTTTTATTTGTGAAATCAGTCTATGAAAACCTCATGTTATGGGGAAATTGAATCTGCTCATTTACTTTCTTCTTAATACTCATCTTCCACATATTTTGACTCTAGCCAATCTATTTGCACTAGAATTGTATTCTAAGATAAACCCCAGTTTCATAATTTGCATAACTATAGAAAAACAGTGATGGTTACATTTTATATGGGCCTGCATTTGCAAGTAGGCACTCAATAAACCACAATACCCAATACTTTGTGACTTTTCATGTTCTGTTAGCTTCTACTTTTGCCAAGGTCAAAGCTGAGCCTCTACCTCAGACTGCTCTGGGATACAGTGAGACTGTCTTTGGGATGATTACACCATCACAACTAACGAGTGATACCAGAGAAGCTTTGAAATGCATTAATATAAAATTAGGAATACACACACACACACACCCACACACACACTTTCTCTTATTTGTTCTTTTATTTCTACCAATGGTTGATAGGGATGTTGAGGACTACATTACGGAGGAACTGATCTTCCTACTGTCATCCTTGAGCTGCTGTTGCTTGATCCTTTAGCTGATGTTGCAGGGGAAAAGACTTTGCAAGAAACGTACCACAGTTAGTGGAAGAGCATTCCTCCCATTAAAGTTCTATCATTTTCAGCATTCCTGTTTTCAGCTCATAGAGAAAAATTAAGGAAACAAATCAGAGTCAACAGGTGTTCAAAGGAATAGACTGAGAATATTGCAGCCAGAGAAGGGGCAGGAGAAAGAGAGAACAAATAAAAAGAGGTAATTTACATGTCATTACATACAAGAATGAGAATAAAGACAAAACAGAACAAAATAAATAATTAAGGTTATAGTGGCTGAGAAATTTCAGACGTAATGACAGACATCAAACCACAAATTCAGAAAACAGAGAAATACACACACACACTCACACGCAGATGTATCACTAAAAATGAAAGACAAAGACAAAATCTTGAAAGAAGCCAAAGGAAAAAACACTTTACCCATAGAAAAATAAAGATAAAAATTAAGCAATAATTCCCGTTGGAAACAATGCAAACAAGAAGAGAATAAAGCAAAATATTTAAAAAGTGTTGAAGGGAAAAAAATCTACTTGTAATTTTATATTCAGCCATGTTATCTTTCAAATTAAATGAAAAATAATATTTTCAGGCAAACAAAAACAAGAAATGCATTGTCAGCAAGCTTGCCTTCCAGGAAATGTTAAAAGAACTTTTTCTGGCAGAAGAAAAATGTTGTAACTTAGAAACCTCTATCTACATGAGAGAAGGAAGTGTTTCAGAGAATAAATAGAAGGGCAAAATACAATCTTTTATTTTTCTTGTTCTTCATTGATTTAAAAAGAATACTAGGAGTCAGCTCCAAACCCAAATCCTACATAAGATGTTTCTGGCCTGACAATAAGTTTTCCCTGGCAACCTGCATGAGGAAGCAGCTCTTTACCAAGGTACTTGGTACAGAGTCAGTGTGTATTGCAGCCTCGGGAGGTGGTTGCAGTCAGGAAATGGGCTTCCCCTGGCTCCCCATGCTCCTACCCCGATAGGCACTTCTAGCCTAAGTGCCTCCATTCAGTCTCCTTTATGAGGTGGGACCTTAGCTAAAAATTGACTCAGGTGTCTCTGTGGAGGCCCCTCTCCTCTCTGACTCAGCAATCAGTATTTTTCCTCTCTTATCTCTTCCTCTTCTGTCCTCCATTGACCCCACACTACCTGATTTCTATACTTACTATAAAGCTACAATATTCAAAGCAGCACAGTGTGGGCCAAATAGAGACACAGATCCGTGGAACAGTACAGAGGGCCCCAAATGTAGACATTTACTACCAGATTTTAAGACTTATCATTAAAGCGGCAGTCATCAAGCAGCATGGTGTTGTTGAAAGAATAGACAAATAGATCAATGGAACCGAATGAAGAGCTCAGAAATAGACCCACCGATCTTGACAAAGTCAACTGATCTTGACAAAGACAATTCAATGGAGAAAGAACAGCCTTTCAACAAATGGTGCTGGAACAACTGAACATCCATATGCAAATATCTAAAACCTAGACGCAGAACCTATATTTTTCACCAAGATTAAATAGAACATAGATCTAAATGTAAAATATAAAATAATAAAACTTCTGAAAGAAAATATAGGCTGACTAGATGACCTTGGGTTCAGCTTTCAGTTTTTAGATATAACACCAAAGCATGCTCCAAAAAAGAAAAATAAATTTAAATGATAGTTTGAACTTTATTTAATTAAAGATATCTGCTTTGCAAAAAACATAGTTCTGAAATAAGAAAATGAAGAGACAATCCATCCCTTTGTAGAAAATATTTGCAAATCAAATATTTAAGAACAGATGTTTCTAAAATGTATAAAAATTCTTAAAACTCATAGTTAGAAAAAAGGCAACTCATTTTTTAAATGGACAGAAGTTACAAGAAAACACTTAACTGAAAAAAATGTAAATTTCAAATAAACATATGAAAACACATTCAATATAATTATACTTAGGATATTGTAAAATGAAACAATAATGAGATACTGCCACACGTCAACTAGAAAGGCTAAATCCAAAAAACAAAACAACAAAACAAACAAACAAGTGCTGCCAATACCAATCACGAGGCAGGATGCAGAGCAACAGGAACCCTCCCAGCTTGCCTTCTGGTGGGAATACCAAATGTACAGTATCTTGAAAGACAACTTGGCAGCTCCTTACAAAGCTTTGCATGTCCCACTATATGACCCAGCAATCATGTCCCTAGGTATTTACTCAACAGCAAAAATAATACCTTTGCTTGTACCCATTAGTGTACTTCTACACACAAAAAAACTGCACACAAACATATATAACAACTTTATACATAATTGCCTTGAACTGGAAGCAACCAAGATGCCCTTCGATGAGTGAATCAATAAACTTTCACATTCATACAATGGACTATTATCCAGTGATAAAATAACTGATTTATGAAGCCATAAAAAATGAGTCTGATCCTTAAATGTGCATTCCTAAGTGAAAGAATCCCATCTGAAAGCCTACATACTATATCATTTCAATTATATAACATTTTAGGAAAGGAAAATCTACAGAGACAATAAAAAAATCAGAGGTTCAAGGATGTAAGAGAGTTTGAATAAGTGAGGTATAAGAAATTTTTAGGGTGGGGAAATTATAAATTATACTGTCATTGTGAATATGTGACACTACTGTCCATTTGTCAAAATCTATTGAACTTTTCAACACTACATGTAATCCCTAATATAGACAATTGAACAAAGTCATTAAGGAGGTCAGAAGAATCCTAAGATAAAGTGCAGGATGGTATAAAAGAATCTGACTCTATTATAAATGTATGAAAGAATATCACTGAAGGAATTGGGGGGAAGAAAATGCTCACTTAAGTAACTTCAGAAATGAGCAAAGTCTGTAAAACTAAAAGCAAAATAAAAATAAACAGAACAGTTGTACATAAACACTCTAGTTGATAAATCTGCTCCCTCACTCTGGTGTGGGTTAACAGTTCTGATGGGTACTCCTCTTCATGCATACTGGAATTGAATAAATGGATGGCGGGTGTTGGAAGCCAGATTTCTCACTGCTGGAATGAGGGTTTACAGCTAAGCAAGGGGGCGGTTAGAATGACTCATGTGATAATGGATTAGAATCAGATGCATTGGTGTGAGCTCATGTTTAGCTTAATAGAGACATGAATATTTTCTGATAGAAATGTTTGTATTTATCCATGGGGTAGTATACCACATATATTTCCTTGTTCTGTCTGCTAAAAGGGCCTAGAAAAAAAAAAACACCTTCATAACAACCAACGCTCATAGCCCACATCTTGATTACTAATATCACTTCACAATAAAAGAACTAAGGCCTCTTTTAACAATGGCTGATTCTAAGACTGGGACAGGATCTATACAAGATGAGTGTGAAGCATTGTACAGGGTCAGGAAATATGGAAGTACCAAAAGCAAATATGCATACAATGGAGGGGTGTCAGAGAGATATGAGTGCCAACTCAGAGAGCTCCCATTGGGCAAAGCTGAAAGAATTTGACCAAAAAAAACCAAAATAGTATCACATTATAACCCAAAGCATACAATGCATATCGATGTGTCTATATTGTCATATACTTACCTAAGTTATTGAATAAATAAATATATGAGAGAGAATGGACAAAACTCTCCTGCAACAGGAGTCCAAATACTCTATGTAGCTATTCTGCCATGAAGTGAGCAGACCACAACTCCCTAATCCTTAACTGTGGACTGCGCGCAGTGGATTCCTTTCAAAGAGTACAGTGTGGAAAGAGGAAAGTGGGAAAAAGTAGCCTTTGAGTAGAGAAACCTAACACACCATAGGCAGGTGTTCAAGGTCAATATTAACAGTGGCAAGTCACATTGATTGTACGTTCTCTTGGTATGAAGAGATGATAGTGGTACCTTACCTCTGAAGTCTTCCTACAAAAACCCAAATCCCAGTGTAATTGTGAGAAAGCAATCATGTGAAACCAAATCAAGGAAAAGTCTTCAAAATATGTGACCAGAACACATGAAAATTCTCACGATCATCAAAACAAGGAAAGCCTGAGAAACTTTCACAGAGAACCAGAACACCTGAAAATCCTCAAGGTCATCCAAACAAGGAAAGCCTGAGAAACTTTCACAGCGAACAAGATCCTAAGCAGACATAACTAATGTGTAGTCTTAGATGGGAGCATAGAACAAGAGAACATTAGCTGAAAACTATGGAATTCTGAATTAACTATGGACTTTAGTTAACAAGAATGCATCAATATATTGGCTCATTAATTGTAACAAACATTCCATTTTAATGAAAGACTTTAATAATAGCAGAATCTGACAGGAATATGTGGAGATTTGGGGAGTATCTTTGCAATGTTTCTGTAGTTCGGAGACAATTTTAAAAGAAAGCATCTATTTAAGAACATACACACAGCAAAGCAAAGAACAACTATAATATATCTCTACAGATACATAAAATCAGTTACATCAATTTTGATTCATACGCCATGATTCTAACTTTCTGTAACAGAGTAAAGATTCTACAGTTCTCATGAAAATAGGAAAACAAGAAAAGAGAAAATGAGCATTGTGTCATGGAGAAATACACCACAATCACACACTCACTACTTGGCTCTCAGTCTACCATTCTGTTCTTTCCCTTCAGTTAAGTCTCACTTTCCAATGACTGCTGGAAATATTTTATTCCTAATAAACACTACCCCTTGCATGATGCATACAAATCCCTTCAAATATGGCTTAACCTAAGGTGAATGATCAGTAAGTGGTAGCAATTATAACAATTAAGGGGAATGAAGTCAATGTACAATATTAAAATTCCAATGATTGTCTTACAATGATGATATATGTGATCACAATGCCGGGTGTAAAATTTATTCAGACTAAATATTGGTCTCAGGACTCTAGTTTTCTAGTGTAATCAATTAAAACAAGCTTTATTTTTTTCAAAATCCCACACCATGGTTCCTTTATCTTCAGAATGTGTTCATGATAAAGTTAGTTTTCTATTTTGCTTTTCTGCAGATGATTAGGATATTCTTTTCCTGGGGGAACTCTGGCCATGAGGGTAGGGGCAATGTTGGGTGACATAAGGCTTAGCAAAAAGAGGTGTGATTCCAGCAAATTAAAGGCTGAAGAAAACACAGGACTACTTTGTAAACCTGTGGGTTCTGCCACACTGGGAGGCCCCTGGGAGACAAATCTTTGGAGAAGAAATGAACAACCTTGTGAAACCCAACAGCAACATGGCAGTAAACCAGTAGGGCCATTGGTGGGGACAATGGAGATGCTGGAGTAAGAGGGCACGAGAAGGAGTTTTGTAGTAACTGTACTCATGCAGGAGACAAACAATTATTAAAACAAACAAACAAAAAACCTTACAATTTGTTTTGAGGGACCTTGATGTTCAGAAATGCTCAGAAAATTGATATAAGGTGATACATTTAAGTTACTGGGGCTTTTTTGTTTCTTTTTTTTTTTTCTTTTTGATGAAGTCTCACTCTGTCACCAGGCTAGAGTGCAGTGGCATGATTTCGGCTGTCTGAAACCTCTGTCTCCTGATTTCAAGCCATTCTCCTGCCTCAGTCTCCAGAGTAGCTGGGACCACAGGCACCTGCCACCACGCCCAGCTAATTTTTGTATATTTAGTAGAGACAGGAGTTCACCATCTTGGCCAGGATGGTTTCGATCTCTTGACCTCGTGATCTATCCTCCTCGGCCTCCCAAAGTGCTGGGATTATAGGCATGAGCCACCGCGCCCATCCAAGTTACTGTTTTTTCAATGCAGCCGAATTTATAATTTCATCTGTGGCCGGGAATCTAGACAGCCATCGCGTACTCTCAGCTTTAGACAGATTTCTTCCTGACTCTACTTCCTTTTCTTAGAGCATTTACTTGAGAAAACTTGTAATTTTAAATCCTTTCTATAATCCTCTGAGATGTAATTTATTTAAAGCTTTGGCTAGTTTTACAACCTAGGGATGTCTTTCTTAAAAACTTGGGGGCCAATTTTTTTTCTACAATGCAATCAAGAGCGGTTTCCCATCTGCTAGTCTCAGTGAGTGCCTTGTTCCAAGTTATCAAGCCAATTAGCAAACACCATGTCCCTCTTTACCCTGGTTTTTAAAACCTGCTGCCTGTTGTTTCAATAGAACTGAACTCAGACTCAGTTCTGGCGTGTCTCCCCTGTTGTGATAGCCTTAAATAATGTCTCCCTGGATTGTTTCACATTGTCCGGTGTAATTTTTGCTTTGACACTGGAAATATTTTGATGATGGATAAGATAAATGGCATGCCATGATGTTGACAAATGTGTACTGGATCAAAAATTGAAATATATGTGTCTGGTTCTGAGTGTATAATTTTCTTTTTATTTGGCCTATGGCAAGTGACTTGTACTCTTTGAGCTTCAGGAATTTCTGGTGTAAAATGCACTGTGGGTCGACAAACTGTATTGTCCCATCTGTAGTTTTTGATGACTCCCCCCAGTGCCAACTTGGGACAAGCAATGGATTATGTAGCTTGATCATATTCTATACTTTTCTCATCCTGTCACTACTTTGGGGCAGGGCCAGAATTATCTCTAAACCTTAAATCCTTCTGTTGTAGGAGGTACAATTAACAACATCAACAAAAATACTCTTGCTTCTACCCATTCAATTCATGAGTTAACGCTCAGCAAACATTTGTAGGATATGTTTCTTTCCACCGAAAAATGATTTTGAAGTGTTTTAAATTGTGTCTATGAAGAACAGCCCTTAAGGACAAACTTGGGCTAAGGTTGTTAAGTCTGATGCCAAAAACTATGGCCCCTAAACCAATTTCTCTTGTACGTGCAGCTACACAAGCCAAAGAAACTAGGCCCTAAAAAGGAAATGCTGCTGTTTCTTTTGTGTAGAGACACGAGTCCCAACATCTCAGGTGGAAATGAGACTTTCTCAGTGTATGATATGCTGGCCTTTGTGTTTGTAACTCCCAAGAGACAGAAGGCCTTTTTTTCTCTGTCAAGTTCAACATTTGTAGGGAATGGTTCTTTTCTATAGAATTTGAGAAAAAGGATGAGGGAAAGAAAGATAAAACACCACAAAAGGAAGAGAAGGGGGAAGTAAGGGGAGTGGGAAAAAGGGAAAAAGGAGGAACAAATGAAGAAAGAAAAAAAGGAGGGAGGAAGAGGAGAAAGAAAAAGAACAGGAAAACAACAGTGTGGTAAAGTATGAATTGAGACAGAATTTGTGTTAGTTTAAGCAGTATATTTCTTCATCGATCAATTACTAGAGCACATATTTTGAGATGTGTATCTGCACAACCCCAAAAACATTAATTAGAAATAGAGAACTACTTTTGGTATAGGAAATACTTTTGATATTATTAAAAATAATATGCTGTAGACAGAAATAAAAAATTTACTAAGATGAAAAAGAAAAATCACAGCCCTGCAAGTGTTGACTGGCAAGTGCATTCTCTGCAGGCGTATAAATAGTTGGTCATCTCTAGAAAACCTCTGGGTGCCTTAACAAAGTGCTGGAATTTTCCACAGAGTATAGCTTTTCTTTATTTTGTACTTTTTATTGCTGTCTATATTTTACTATAGGGTATCTGTGGGCTTTTTAAGAAATGAAATTTAAATCAAAGAATGTACTAGAGAAGAAATTGCATCATTCCCCACTAATAACATGCTTTAAATTCCTTTCCTCTCTGAGTGTAAGCTATGCTGCAGGCTTTAGAGCACCTAGTCTTATCAGAAACCTAGGATAATATCAAGAATGAGAGGCAATCACGAAAAAGCCTTCAATTTCTTTTTTTATGAATTTATTTTTAGTACCTGTGGAAAAGAAGAAAAAAGGAAAAAAGAAATGTAGTATTTTGCTTCACTGTGCCTGTTCCTTCAAAAACGATTTTATATTTTTTGCTATATTTTAAACCCTTTTTTTTTTTCCTGGGAGACAACCCTTTTCTGAAATAGGTTGCTATTTCAGAAGAAAAAAAATTATTTTAAAAAGAGAAAAGCACTTCCATTGTATGGGATTCTCATAACTAATAGCGTAGCTTTGGAAAATTGTGGCAGTGTAATAATGAACAGTATTATCTATTAAAGAGTTAAATTCAGTTCTGGAACCACAATTTCTTCCTTTGCAATTTTATATTGTAAATTTTATTTGCTGTTCTTCTTAGCTTGGAATTTAGGCAATGCATTTGTTTTGAGGATGCCTAATGCACGATCCTAGAAATATGTACAATGTTTACGTAAGTTGTCAAAAAGCTCAGAAAATGGTAAGAATTGCCATAATTGGCTTTCTTCTCCTAAGCATCATGATAATATTTTTTGAACTTAAGGAAACATAAAAGTCAAACAAAGGTTAACAATAATTTGGGCTAAATGTACAGAGCTTACTTTATTTACATTGTGTGCTACGTTGCTGGTTCAGACTCCAGAAAGTTTGCTGTCCTTGTTAACCAGGAAAAAAGAAAAAAAGTTAATGAGCCAATTCATTCAGTTAATTCATGTGTGTGTGTGTGTGTGTGTGTGTGTGTGTGTGTGTGTGGTGTATGTGTGTGTGTATGTGCGCGGCAGTATTAGAAGTGCACTAAGTATCTAATTTCCTTCAAGGATTTATCATTTATCAAGTCTACATGGTTTATATGGATGTTTAGAAAGAATTCTTTGACTAGTCATCTAGAATCTATCATTGCAACTAAGTTGGAAAAGGCAAAATTGTAGCCTGTAACTCATTAGCTTAAATAACACCTTAATATTGTTTTATTCTGATTGCATTCTATATTGCTCATTTTATCGGTTTTATATTTAGTATATTCAAGTCATCATAGAGAAAATTCTGTTAATAAAGTTATTTGGCTCACTGTATTTTTTTCTGTTGAAACTTTATATATAAAAACCATGTTAATATGTCATTGTCAAAATAATAATTTTTTTCTTTGCATAATGTACAGTAAGACAAGTTCAGAATCATTTCCATTATTTTTATTGACATTTAAATATAATTTAATAACATGGATATGTATAAGAACTTCTAAAAGTTAAAGAATAAATCAAAGCTATAAGACAATAATTAGCATTTTAAAATGCTTATATGAATGGTGATAAAATTATCTTTAATATCTTAAAATATGGTAATGCCTACTTTTGGGGAAAATCAGATGAACAGCAAAAAATATCATCTCACTCAAAGCTTCCCTTGAAGACTATCTAGACAAACCAAGCGGAGTGAAGAGTAAATTAGGTTTTGAGTATATTCAATTCCTATTGCTTGAAACAAAAATTTTAAATATATGTATTTTTTATTTTGAAGAAAAGGGCTTCTGGCAGATTTAAGTGCAGGAATTCATATGAATATGTATTTCTCAGACCCCAGAATATAAATTACGTCATCCTTGACATAAATAATTACTGATACTAGGCTCTTCTAACAGACTAGATAATTAAAGTAAAATATTAGGTTTTCCTAAATTATCTCTACTGTGCCTATGGAGAACTAAACCTTTCTGGTTTTACATAGGCTTTGAAAGAATAATTAGAGGAGTAACCCAGTAGAAAAAGTAAAGGAGAGTCCAGAGAAGTGGCAAGGAGAAGTTTGGGCACCTCTGACTAATTAGAGTGGGGTCTGGAGTGCAGGGAAATCATCAAAGCTTGATGCCCAGCCAAGTCTTCTAATAAATTATCCATAATTCAGACTATGATATCATTGAGATTAAAATGATATTAAAGTGGTTTAAAGCAAAAGTCTCTGGAAAATTTGAATATATGTCTTGCAAAGCCATCATCACCCCCATGACTGCCATAACCAACCAGCACAATGATACTACTGTTAATAAATCTGTTATTATTAATTTCTTCATAGCACTATATAACTCTGTCAAATATCTTTCTATACACTTTAAGAAAACACATGACTTATATTCTATTATTATACCCTGTTTGTGTTGAAGAAATAGAAGCACAAGATGTAATGTACTTTGATTAAAGTTGCACTAATCAGTGATGGAATCAAGAGTTGGAACAAGGCACGAATGACTCTAGAATCTATGTTCATAGACATCGTGCTCTCCAAATTACAGATGTATGAGACGTCCTTGAGGTAAATTTATGTTTTATATATACAGACAGTAATGGTAAAATGAGTCAAAATGACATATAATTTCCATAAGATACTTTGTTCAAACCCCAGCAGGAATCTAGCAACTTACTTCAACTCTATGTCAGCAATATTTGCTTGATTTATTTAACCAAGTGCAAGGATAACTTGTTTTAACCAATTATTCCCAAAACAAATTCAATTCCCCACTGTGCTGATAGAGAAAACGACATCATTTAGAAATGAAACAAGGGGAGCCTGAGATAACAACATGGAGAACACTTGTCTCCACCAGTCACTGAGCTAACCCTAACACTTTAGGACAGCAGCACAGTTTAGCTTTCCTGAAGGATTTACAGGGTACCTGCTTACAGTGCTAGCTGAAGGACAGGCTGCAGGTCACTCACTACTTGGGAAACATTGAGAGGCAAGAATGAAGTCAGTGTCTACATCCCATGCGCAATGACTGGCCGCCTTTAAATGACCATCTGTTGAAAATGTCACCGAACAATGTCTATAAGCCTGAGCATCACCCTTTCTTCTTTGTGTGCGAGACACTTTTGTTCTGTTTGCTTTTTTTGATCCTTGAACATATTTCATTTATTGAGCAGAAACAGAGAAGCAGTCTTGATCTTGCCTAGAGACAGTCACAGGATCATGCTTTTAATGCAATATTAGGTAATAATTTCTAATAATGAATATGTTCCTTAAATAAGAATGTATAGTGTAGAAAAAATAAAAATATCTCAGTCTTTTACTTATAATTATATGACACTGGCTATGTGATTGTAATACGCCCAGAACACATAAAGTCCCAAATAACTAATGCAATGAACATTTTTATTTTCAAGAGAGTACTTAAATTTTTTTCTATTTTCTTTTTAACTTTATATGCTCCAAAATTCTATATACAAACTACACCGGAATCCATGAGAAAAAAATGACTACAAATTTACATTATAAATAGTACTGAAATGGAGGGGTCTTGTTTTTATTCAGCCTTTTTTACCTTAAAATTTTTTTCCAAATATTTTCATAAATGCATTTAGTGGTAGCAAAATTCTCTACAAAAATATTCTTAATATTCAAACATTTTCATATCTATTGATTTTTTATAGATTAAAGAAGAAATATATTCTCATACCGGCTTCCATATTGGTGGCAATGATGTACATAGGATATTAATTTGTGCATCAAAAAATTACCATTGAGTGACATGGAAATGCTGAGTACTTATCATCATTTTTTAGTCAAACAAAAGTGATTTTTGATATCAGGTAGTAGTAAAGAATATGTTAAATTTGTTATTCTACACATGAAGCACTTGTTTTATCCAACAGTAGAAAATGAAGGATTTTTTTTCTTTCAGGTTTATGATGCAAACACCTGTTTACCAAGCCCCTAGATGTCCTCTAAAGTCCTGCCTAGCTCTAACTTCAATGATCATGACTCGACTGATAAGAAAATCAGCTTTTCACACATGCATGTTTATCTGCTTCTCCATCTAGGTTTTTTTAGTTTAATAAGGCTATCTGGACTATCCATGTTTATAATACCATCCCTATTGTACAATATAATCAAATTATAAAAATTCACTATATATATTTTTATAGATAGTGAAATATATATATATTTATATATAGTGAAATATATATATATATTTTGGAGAAAGGATGTCACTCTGTCACCCAGGCTGGAGTGCAGTGGCACGATCATAGCTCACTGCAGCCTTGACCTCCTGGGCTTGAACAATCCTTCTGCCTCAACCTCCCAAGCAGCAGGAACCACAGAGGGGCACCAACATTTATTTGTTAATAATCATTTTGTTCATTTATTTTGTTCTAATTTATTTTGTTCATTTTTTTGTTGCCACAGAATATTGCTGTGTTGCCCAAGCTGAGGGACCTTCCCTCCTGGGCCTCCCAATGTACTGGGATCACAGGCATGAGCTGCCACTCCTGGTCCATGCTAAATTTAATTGATTATGTGGTATTATGTGATTACATTATGTACCTAGAATTAATAATATAGTATGTTTCCGTCACCTAGATAACTACTGAAATGCATGAAGATAGAGCTGTGCATGTGCAAAGTGCTGATCGTGCAAAGTTAAGCACTGCTTGGAGAAATGGGCTGAAAAAGACCTTAATTTACACAGGCTGTTCATCCCTTAGACTCCTTCATAACTTCTCACTCAACAGGTCTTTAGAATGGGCCTCTGAGACGAAGGTAATATTCCATTTCTTGATCCAACAACTAGTTGCCCAATTATATTTACTATATTGTAAACAAATTAAAAATCAAACTGAACTCTGATGTTTTGTTTATTTTCCTGTAAGTATGCTTTAAAGAACTGATAGAACATAGTTCTGTTACTTGATTATTTAAGCTTCGTTTAAAAAGTTGATTAAAATATTATTTAAACTGTCTGAGTCATTGTGACTTCATTGAAAGCAATTAGTTGCCATTTTCTAAGATAGGGAAGAATATGGCATATTTTCGTATAAATAAATAAATATAATTTATTTATATGTAGCAAAATAAAATAAAATATTAGCAAAATAAAATAAAATAACTAAAATAAAAGCTATTGAGTAAAGTTTCCAAGTACAGAGACGATTGCTTTGAAGTACTTTGTTTTACAAGGGGACATTTTTTCTTCTGAGGGAGTCAATATAATTTATATCTCCAAAAACAAAGAAATCGTATGTTTTCCACCCACCATTTTATGTGTCTATATGTGTTCATATTTTCTATTAATATTGTCATATGAAACTAATCTTTCAATTTCATTTTGGTACTGTTCTATTGTATGAAAATGCAATAATCTACCTCTTTACTCTTTGATTTCATTGGTTTTGGTTAGTTACTTTGCTATTTCAAACAATGCTGCTATAAACATTTGTTTTGTATCTCCTGATACATGTGTGCAAATATTTTCCAAACATATTTGTGAAAGAATAAAAACACAGTGCAGTAGGATAGCACTTCTTTAAATTTACTAGATAATGAAAAAAACTATTTCTAAAGTCTTGGGTAAAGCCTGAGTTCTACTAGGAGTGACTATGAGGAACATAATAATTCTTTTTCCTATAAATTCTTGTCCATAGTTCGAGAGGCTTTCTGAGATGTGTGCAGCAGTATCCCTCATGATTTTAGTTTTCAGTTCCCTGGTTAAAAACTTGGTTTAGAATATTTTTATATGTTTTATTTGCTAGTTAGATACCTTATTTTATAAAGTTCTTAATTAAGTATTTGAACATTTTTCCCATAGAGTTTTCTGGCTTTTTCTCACCAATTAGTGAAATCCTTTGTATGCTTTGAGTAAGAACCTATTGCAAGTGTCAGCAACATTTTCTGTAACATGTTAGATGGTGAATATTTTAAACTGTTTGGTCAAGAGACAAAATCAAGGCTATTATTATATAGGTGCCTACGTTAAGAAGGAAAACAAATCCCCTAAAGACTTTTTTAAAATAAAATTAAAATACATATAATAACACTATAGTATTTTTGTTTTGTAACACAATTTATTAATGAGAAGAATTAACTTCTTTTTGGAAGGAATAACATTTAACTAAAATAGGGTATATAGTTAGCCTTTGTTATTATTAAAATCTTTTGCAAATATTCACCTTTTATTGGTTATCTGTAATGAGATTTTTCCATTGTTCATCATTTCATCTTTGAAAATGCCTTGTTACACAAATAGGTACTGTTATCAGTATATGAGTATATGATTTTAATTTATGATATGTACCTACTATCAGTTATTTAGAAGATTCAATTACATCCTACTCTTGATATTTGCTTTAAGCATATAATTCCATTGCTAATTAAACACCTAAATGAAGATTAAGTAAATGGTCTTCAATTGCAGATAAATATTTTTTGAAATGTGGAAAATATATTTAAATTTGCACTGAGGTCTAATAAATGTGTTGGACTATAATTTTATCTCAGAAAATGTTTATATTAAAAATTTGTGTGAGAAGAGGGATCTCACGTCATGTTTTCTCTTTTGACAATACAGGAAACAGATAAAGCAGTTTGACAGTTTGGGTCTGAAACTGTTATTTGGTGAAATGATTTTACTGCAATTTAATTTTCATACAAAATGCTGTTTTACCTTGTAAATTTAATTGAATTAACTAAAACCATTATCTTGTCTGCAGAAAAACCTACTTTTCAAGACCACTTAATAATCAATAGTATACGACGTTGGTTCTTCTTTTTAAGGAAACAAAAAAAATTCAGCCCTGAGCTAAAAGAATCACATAAAAGTTTACTAATGCTATCAATGTAACTGAAATGCAGTAGGCAATTCAGAAATCCCATTTCTATATCTGTCAAAATACAAGTTACCATAGTTAAATCTCAGAAACAAGGAAGACTGGCGTTGGTACTACTGGTTCCATAACACAAGACAGATTCTAATATTTACTGCAAAAATTTAACATCACGATGTATAATACAATATATTCATAGTCTTTAAACATCTTTTATTTTCACAAGATTTATAAATGTTTCCAGGCCAAGTGGGTGGCTCATGCCTGTAATCCCAGCCGTTTGGGAAGCTAAGGGTAGGGAGTATGGGTCGCTTGAGGCCAGGAGCTCGAGACCAGCCTGGCCAACATGGTAAAACACCTTTTCTACTAAAAGTACGAAAATTAGTCAGGCGTGGTGGTGGATGCCTATAGTCTTAGCTATTCCTGAGGCTGAGATGAGGCATGAGAATTGTTTGAACCCAGGAGGCAAAGATTGCAGTGAGCTGAGGTTGGGCTACTGCACTCCAGCCTGGGTGACAAAGTGAGACCCTGTCTCTAAATAAATAAATAAATGAATAAAAGTATTTCCAGTGAAAGCTTTTACTCTTCTCTACATTTATTTACCATCATCAAATGTAACACATTTTAGCATATTCCACTTCAGGTTGTACCAAATCTGGCTTTTCATAGCATCTTTGAAAATATTCTCAACTGTAATTTTTCTAAGCAGGTATTCAGAGAAGTTAGTTATTCCCAAGAGGCAAGTATTGACTCCTCACATAGACTACAAGTGAATATGTGCTAATGCATCCAGATCTAAGGACAAACACTAAATATAATTTGTCTTTTTAAAAAAGACTATTAAGTTACCCACAACATCCTAAACTCTTTGAATATCTATTTTTACTAAAAGGCTAATAGTCATAAACAAATTGATTTTCTCTGGGCACATTTTTCAGCTACTATAATTAGCTCACTAGCAATAAATAGGCTTTCCCTGCTTGGTCAACGAATGAGCCACTTGCAAACATACTTTATTTGCAGCTCCATTTTTGCTTTATATTTTTGTGAGGAAATTCTGCTGTTACAAAGTATTCCATTTCAAACTTTCTAATTTTCCCCACTGTTTTTTTCCTGCAAGGTGAGAATATCGTTACGACTGCTTAGTCTAGTAATTTCAACACATATTGCATCCTATTGTCATTTAATTAGTGTAATTGCACAGTAATCACAATGTTTTGGCCTAATATAGTAGGAAATATTTCACACTGTAATGTCTCCTAAAAATGTGACATTAATAATCCAATTTTCTCTTTATTTTTCTTTTGACATGATAGATATCCTCTGGTATTAAAATAGGTAAATAAAACACCTATATAACGATATGTGGCACTCACAACACTGTTCATTTATACATGCATCTTAGTGATTTGTGGTGCTCTGAGGAAGAATGTGGATCCCTAGAGAATCACATCAAGTCTCTGATGAAACTATTCAATTTTGCCAGTATAGTTCAAAAAAACTGTAGATAACAACTATAGATAAACAAATGAGTATGGCTGTGTCCTTCCAAAACTGTGAAATGTGAATTTCTTACGATTTTCCTATGCCACAAAGTATACTTTTGACTTTTTAAATCAATTTTAAAATGTAAAACCTTCTTAGATTGCAAATAGTAAAAAAAAAAAAAAAAAAAAAAAAAAAGGCAAAATGGCAGTGACCAGATTTGGCCAATGGGTTGTAGTATTTTAACCCCTACCCTATATTGATTATGTAACAAATATTTTCTCCAAATCTGCAGGTTACCATTTCACTCTACCCTAGTGTCTAGTGCAAAAAGAGCAGCATTGTGCTAGTAAGTCCCACCTTTCGCCCTAAGGCAGTTTTCTCCTAGTAGGGAGAAGGTCAGCAGTAAGACATATGAATAAAGATCTCTGTGACATGAATAAGTTTAAGGAAAAGTGCTGTGTCTTGATATGCATATACAAACATCTCCATAAACCTTTTTAGTGCAAAAAGAGCAGCATTGCGCTAGCAAGTCCCACCTTTCGCCCTAAGGCAGTTTTCTCCTTTCTCAGTAAACAGTTATACCAAGATGTTCCATTGCCCTGGGACAGGCAGGAGACAGATGCTTTTCTCTATCTCAACTGCCAAGAGGCGTTCTTTCCTCTCATACTGGTCCTCCTCAGCACAGACCCTTCACGGGTGTCAGGCTGGGGAACTATCAGGTCTTTCCCTTCCCACAAGGCCATATTTCAGACTATCACATGGGGAGAAACCTTGGACAATACCTAGCTTTCCTAGGCAGAGGTCCTGCGACCTCCCTCAGTGTATGTGTCCCTGGGTACTTGAGATTAAGAGAATGGTGATGACTTTTCACAAGCATACTGCCTTCAGGCACTTGTTTAACAAAGCACACCCTGCACAGCCCAAAATCCGTTAAACCTTGAGTCACCACAGCACATGTCTCTTGCAAGGACAAGGTTGGAAGTAGGGTCACAGATTAACAGCATCTCAAATACAGAACAAAATGGAGTCTCTTATGTCTACTTCTTTCTACATAGACACAGTAACAGTCTGATCTCTCTTTCTTTTCCCCATATTATTTTTTCTTAGTTAGCTTGCTTGAGGTTTATGAATTTTATTGACTTATCAAAGAATCGCCTTTTATTTAGTTGATTTTCTCAGCATTTTATTCTGTTTCCAATTTTACTGATTTTTGTTCTTTATCACATATTTTCTTTGTTTTAGGTTTAATCCATCATTTTTAGTTTACTTAGGCATAAGCTTCTTTATTGAACTCAGATGTTTCTCTTTTGTAATCTATGCACTTAATAACACAAAATTCCTACTATCTCTACTTTCTCTGAATCAAACAAAATTTCACAAGTTATATTTTATATAGTTTAAAACATTTTGAAATTTCTTTTGAAATGTTTTCATTGATACCAGAAATTTTAGGTTTGATTTTTTAATTATCTTCTTCTTAATGATGTTAAGTTTGACTGTGATATAACATACGTTGTATAATTTATATTACTTCAAATTTGATAAAGTGTCTTTATGGCACCTTAATTTATATAATTTATTTAATGATTGTCATGTACATAGATATATTGCCTATTGGTTTTGTTTCTCTGGACACCCCTGGCTAATATTAATACATTCTTGAGAGCCTATGTCTGCTACTTTATAATCCTGTTACTCTAGTTAAGCCCTGTTGTGACGTAAGATGTGAGTGAGGGGGTCATTCTAAGCTCCTCCAATTAAGTATCATTATTTTATCAGGTTTGTGTGTCAGGCCTGTGGTAAACAGGATACCATATTGCACTATATTTCTAGATTTTTTTAATCCACACTATAGTAGCCTTTATTTTATGGTTTTTGCCTTTATTTTATGACTTATAGTTTTATTTTTGTGTTTGATTCACTTTGTCTCCCACATTTTGATTCTTGATACTAAATAATTTATAAGTGAACTAATTACTATGACTATATTCTAATTTTCTGTTCCCTTTGACTTTAGTACTTTGGCAGCTACTCATAGGTGATGGAATTTAGGGACTCTAACACTTTTGCTTTTGATATCCCACTCTCCCAGTGAAAATTTTCAATTGCTTTTTTTTTTCTTGCTGAAGAATATTATTATAGTCATTTGGTAAGAGAAAGTTCAATAGGTGCTTCTTTCTGTTGGTGTCAATAGTGTTCACTTCCAGCACGAAATGCAGATCTATCTTTCTACTCAACAAGTTCATAAAATATGGCATGAAGGTCTCCAGAAACCATATGATGATGGGTTGTAAGACTTTACCTGCTATGTAGTGTAAAGAATGTCTATTAAACAGTTCAAAACACCCCACAGTCTTTGTATTATTCTAATTTCTGTGTGTCTCATTGAGTTGCCATGAATATGACCATGAGAAACCTAGAATACATGATCGCCAACATCAAACATGTACCAGTGGCTTGACCTCTTCTGCATTTACATCTCACGTGCTCTTTACCTAAGATTTGCTTTACTCTTGACATAAACTGATATTCACATTCAAGTTTTAATTCAGATGTCTTATGTTTTCAATCTTCAGAAACATTTTGTTTCCTTGCCAATAATTAGTGCTTACATTCAAATACCTATTTTTCTTAACTGAACTTATAAAGAGTCATTGCAATAGTTATTATCTGTTTCTTGTTCTGATTATTATTTGACATCTATTTGTGGCTTATAGCAATAGGTAGGGCTGTTTTATATACCTAGAATTTAGGTTGAGAAAACACCAAAATTCCAAAAAATATTCAAAGAACTAGGGATTATTCAACAATGTTATGACAGTGTTTGAAATCTGATGTTGAGATACATTAAGACCTAGATCTAGTCAATAGTTGCTGTTTCTTAATATAAACAAGGGCATACATGATTTCCATTTACATTTCACTGGCCAGAAAATGCACATGGTCCTGACCTTTCTGCAAGGAGGACTGGAAATAAAGTCCTTTTAGGTGCTCAGGAAAAAGGATTTCTGAAAATCTCTTCCACTTCTGTCTCATCCATGAGGAACAAAAATGAACACCCAAAGATTTAATCTACTGAATAATGCACACTTTAACAATGATACAGGAAACACTCACATTTTAATGCCCTTGCTATCTACAAAAAACAAAAATGTCACTACTCCCTCTAACAATTTCACATGAGTATTTTTAATTGGTGAAAACTAGTTGGCATTCAGATTACCATCTGCAGTGGAGAACCAGAATAGTATGGAATGTGGACGAGCAAATTCAGTATGTCTAGCACAAGAAAGAATAAGACCCTAAACATTTCTGTAATAAAGGAATGAAACAACAGTCACAGACAGAGAATCAGGAATTGAAATAGCTATTATGATTGAATAGCACACTAGATCCTAGAAGACAATATATTATATTTTTAAAATTTGTAGTATAAATTAGTGTCAGTCAATATTCAGACAAACTTCAAACTGAAAGAATAGAATAAAAATAATCTGGACTTTTGAAATAAAAATTCCCATTTTGAATGATTTCTAAGAGTTACCAAAAGTGTGCTCTTGCAAAGTGAGTGAATAGATTTAAAAAAGTAAAACAAAGAGTAAGGAAAGCACATGGTACAATATAGGAGAAATATGAGCAATGGTGAAAGATTGTCTTAACAAGACTGATAGCACTGGTATAAGAGAATTTGAAAAATCAAGAAAATAAAAATAAAATTATGATTACTTAAAGAGTGTGATTATTTGAAAAGTTTTTATATTTCTACTGGAAAGTTAGACAGTGAAATATTGATACATGGAAAGCCAAAAAAATAAGGCTGGGAACTACATGAAAAAAAGTAAACAAAGTGCACTCCAAGACTGTAGTGTGAATAAGCTGTAAGGGGTTAAGGTAAGTGTAAATACAAAAGTTTTTTTAATGCAAATATATTAGGATAATGTGGTAGATATAGAAAAATTGTCAACTTCTATACCAGGATGTTATATAATTCCTACCTGAAAATTTAAGAAAGAGCAGTTTCAGATTGTCATTTGAAGATATTAATACAAATAGCAGAAGAAATATAAAATAGTGAAAAGTATTTGATTTAGATAACATACGTGTGGACTGGAGGTCAATTTTAAGATAAGACTCTTTGATAATCACAAGTTTGGACTGGAGATCAATTTTAGGATGAGACTCTTTCATAATCACAAGCCTTGCACTTAGACACTATTAAATGAATGCAAAAATATGTGCATCATAATAAATCCTGCTGATTTGATATTGAAATATACACAACTTTCTGGAGTAGTCTCTATTTTAGTAGACAGTAAAACTGTACACCATCTCACCCTAAATAGATCTCAAGCAGAAAAGATCAGAAAATATACTAAAAACAGCAGTAGTAATGTTATATAAAGGTTGCAAGTCATAAACAAAGACATGGCAAATATACTTTTTAAAAATAATTACAGATACTGAGATCAAGTGTGAGAAAACAAATAGTGAATGCACAAGGACAAATCACCCAAAATGTTAATGGAAGCGTTACATGACAGTTTCATTTTGGAAATTAATTGAGCAAAATTGAGCAATGTATACCAACAAATGTGTATCTGTGTGCCATCAACAAGCAATTCCCCTCATTGGCATTCATTCTAAGAAGATGAATTAATAATGTGAATAGAGGTATGCAGAGTGATGTTCATCATGGTGCTGTTATGCTATTGAACCTGGTAAGGAAAATCTATGACATAAACAAAATGAGAAATAATGTGTCAAGTTTCAAAGATCACTTAAATGTATGGTCTAGAATGACGTCTGCAACATTTTGTTGCATAATAGATTTCCATACACATAATTGTATGCATAAACATACATGTATCTATCTAGGTAGACGTACTTAAAGTAAGAGCAACAAAATATTTGTGACTGTTTCTTATTGGTGAAATTGTAGAAGAATTTACTGTCTTTGTCATGATATTTTGGTGTGCTTGGAGTTTTTTTAACAAGGGAAAATTCTCATACTACCAGAAATAGAGGCTTTTGAAAACTGTGCCATCTATGAAAGAAGAATAGGACAATATTTATGTCGAAGTCTGAATGTGAAAACATATCATGCTCAACTTAAAGACATAAAAAAAGTTATCTGATATGATTTCCTAAATGTGAGTGATGCAGATGGTGACTTTTTATAGTTTGGAAGCAGATACCCATATGGTCATCTCAAATAGTGAAATCTCTTTTCCATTGAGTATTTTCTTTCTCAGTAGTTGGCACCATGATTCTCCACTTCACCCACATTGGAAACTTGGCAGTGGATTTTGACAGCTGCCTTTCACCCATCTCCCTCATGCAATCACTCACCATGTTCTGCAAACTCTCCTTCCTAGTAATTCATAAAAACAATCCTTTTCATCCTTACTCTAATTTGCCTTCAGGGTCACGGAATTGGGTGAAAACACTATGCTTTTTGCTTCAGAGGCATGGAGTTTGATTTATTTCTCATATTGTGATAGCCTTGAAAAAAGTCTTTCTTGCCTGAGTAACTTACCTGTTACAATTTTTCTTCGACAACATCAAGGAAAATTAAAGTGAGAAAGGAATAGGTAACTGCATTACAATTGTTTGGCAGCTTTAAAGAATTCGTAGGGTTTCTAGCCATAAATTTTAAGTAGAATCAATTAGTGGTCTTGCGAGTTTTCCTCCTCTCACATTCTACTGAAAGAGTCGCAGGCTCAATGTAGTGGAGAATTTAATTTAATCAGGTTTGGGATTTAATTTTTTTTGACTCTCCCCTGCCCCTCCCTGCAAGTCAATATGTAAAAAGAGAAGAGGTGAAAAGCTGGGCAATGAGGAAAAAGAAACTACCAAATGAACAATAGTCAGTGAAAAGATGATAGGCTCTATCCCAGAGGGTTTGAAATATCTTGGAATCCGAGTGCTAAAGAAAGTGAGCTGAAAATATAGAATATAATGGTGATGAGGTGGTATTACAGAGCAGGTGCATCTAGTGGTAATGACCAGACCCAGGACATTTATTGTAGAAGAAATTAGTTGTCATAGGATGGAAGAGAAGGACAAAATTGTTAGAAGAAAGGAACTAAAGGGGGAAAAAAATCAGTTGCATAAAGAAACATCTATGGGTATACTGAATTTGAGAAGAATTAAGAAGGAAGTAAAAAGGAAGACAATGAAGAGAGTGATAGAGCCAAGAGATACAATCTTTAAGAAATGAAAGGTCTGTGGATTGCAGCTTAAATCATGGTATATACAACTGATGACCCGAGATTCAACCTGATATATAACCTGACAGTATGAGATTCAAAGCTTGGTGGTTTCAGAGAGAAAGTCTGGGCAGGAGGTAGGAGAGGGAAATGACCTGGAACAAAGAACAGGCAGTATACCTATCCTACCCCTCCACCCAATGGTTAAGAGAGGAGAATGTTGATGAGCCATTAATTCTTAAACAAAACTATTTTCCTGCTAATGAACTATTTCAACATAAAAAAAAAAAAAACAAAAACTAAACTAAATCCCCAAACCACCTTCCCATTACCCACGGAGCATAAATTAATAAATAAGTTATATGATTTTTCATGACTGAAGCTCACAGGTCATTTAGAGCCTTCTCTGGAAGGCTTCTTTCCTCCTGAAAGTTTGCTGGGTCTGATCTTGATCTTGCTGGAGGGCATCTTCTGCATCCCTTTTGTGGAAAAGGACTGAAACCCCGCAAACAAACTGAAGTTCAACCTAATGTGCCTGGCATCATTTCCCAGTCATTTGCCTGCAACACTTCCAATGGATTTGTTAATAATGATAAAAATGGAATTTACATTTTTCTTCAATTAAAGAGGTCTGTAGGATAGAAATATTTTGATCTTGTTTTCTTTTTTAATCCGCTGATATCTAGATGGGAATTTGATGATTCAGATTTGAAATACAAGGCTTATTCTGATCAGCACTTGCTAGCAAATAATCATTACGCTTCTGTTGGCATTTCTCTGTACGGTGTTCTAACCGTGTAACAGAATAGTGTTTTAAAATTAATTAAATTAAAATTGTATTATAGTTAGCTAGCCACAGCTCTCAGGTAATCAATGATCTTAATTAACCTACTTTGAGATTGAATATATTGTCTTCCATGGTGGCCAAGGCAGCATGAGGATTCTTTCCATTAATCATAAAAACGTGGGTTATGATGAAGCTTTGGTCTGGGCTGCCAAAAACAGAGAATAGGATCTCTTGTTAGCTTTCCTTATGCTTCAGACTCTGTGTCTATTTACAGAGTCAATTCTTAAGGTCAAATCCAAGTTTCCTTCCTTTCTTTGGTAAGACTTTTCTCCTTTCACCACTTCAAACTGAGGACGGGTAGGGAGTCATCCTGATATTAATTTGTCATCATTTTCCATCTCCTCTGTTTTCATGTTGAAAGTGCCTTAGCAATTAGGATTCATAGACTGAAAGACAATCTTGCTTATGGTGGCAATTTGTGGTAACACTAAAGGTACAATTATCAAATCAGACTCACACTGATTTGAATAACAATATACTGTACTCTGTGACATGTTTTATTAACGATTCAAAGGATTCAGGCAATCACATGGCACGAATTACTCTGATCTGTGACCATCTAATGCATCTCCCCACAGTGTTATTTCTCCCATATTAGGACTAAACATGTAAAGTTTATTTTGAGTAATGCATGAGAATATATGGCTAACATAGAAAGAACAACTTTAGTTACAGAATATCTCCATTTTTTATATACCTTTATTTACACAGTTTATCAGTATTCTCCAGCTAGCTAGGCTTGCAAAATTTATACATAATGCTAAAAGCATTTTTACTGATAAGGACTCTCCATTTCCAATTTGGTAGGAAATAGCGTGTGTATATTTACCAAAAGGTCTTATTACTAGGATGTAAAAGCAACAATTTGACTGGGTCACTCATTTCCCAGATGTTCTATTTAAGAGAAAGATTAGATTACAAGCTTCCTTTCAATGTTGTCCTTCACAAAAAGGCATAGAAATAGCTATTCACTATTATATTGCATGTCAAGTAATGAGCTGTCTATTCATTAAATGATTTCTCGTATTCTTTAATTTTTCTGTGTGTCAAATGTTGTCCTATCAAAAGTGATACGATTTTGAAGCTGTAATAATCTACCAATGTATGTTCCTGAGTGATAAACATTTCTGTAATTTTTTTCTTTGTATATTTTGACAGTCGTAGATTAGGGTGAAATGTATGTCTATTGAGCGAAATCATTTTCATGGAAAACAAATTGATTTCTATCTGCACGATACCACATGCAGACACTCAAACATACACAGGGAAGTGCACCTGCATTACCATACAGTCTTACAAATAAATGTTGAATATTGTCTGAGCTTGATACATAAATGATTTCTTTTTAACCTCCTACAGCATCATTGGAGTATGAGGTTGCACATTTATTCTTTTCATGGTTTATTTTTTATTTTTTTTTATTTTTATGGCTGTGAAGTCATGCAATCACAATTCAACTCAATGCCAGTCCTTAGTTCATGCTGGTTAATCAGCTGAGTCAGATCTCAGCTGGATCCTCTTGCATACTTTGATTTCACAAAATCATTAATCTCATTCCCAACTGAGTCCAAACATTTCTAAAGTCGGTGAAACTGTGCCTTTCCTTTCTAAGACAAAAATATTCGTGTTTTCTTCTTTCTTTTTTCCTTTTTTTTTTTTTTTGCAGGGCATTGAGAGTGCAAAAGGTTATCATATAGAGCAGGTATTTTCGTCCCTTAGCTTTAAAAATCTTCCTTAGTCATCTGTGGGTTTGATTATTCTGCAGCCTTGATCACTGAGTAAAATTTTTTTATCACTTGCCTTTCATCTTTTCTTTAATTTACATGTCATATAGATGTGGTGATCCTATGAACTGTATTGCTGCTAAAACAAAAAATAAAACTTTTTTATAGGATCTTCTTGTATATATATAAAAAGGTGAACCATAGCATATGCTTGACAACATAGAAACAACAAGCATATCCACACATCTTACATACACCCGCATATGCCCACATACATATATATATATACACACATACACATACATATGCATATATATTTAAAATTTTAGAAAATAAATCTATAAGAATGTAATGTTATTTCTAGATATAGCCTTCATAGATTTTTTTCTTTATACTTTTCAGAATTTTCCAAGTCATTAACAATATATTCATATTGTACTTATAGAAGAAATGACACCTATGTGGGATATTAGTATATCATCATATTATTCTCATATGATGTCATACAATTATGGCATCTGATGATTTGATTTCTCAATCCTGTGATTTGAATATGAATCATAAATGTATATTCTATACGCATTTTTATAAAATCACGGGATTGTAACAGATGAAATATGTTTTTAAATTTTTAGTATAAGTAGAAAAATAAACTCGCTATAATATAGAAAACCTAATATGAAAAATTACATATCCATATAGGTAGCTAAAATGCAATTATAAATGTCAATTATAATAATATAATTTACTAATCCATTAGATGAGTCTACATATTTATCAAATACCTAGCATTAAGAATGACTTTTACAGCGTAAATTTAATTTTCACAACTATCTGCCAAGGTAGGTAAAATAACCTCCAACACACAGCACATTTGAGACCCAGATAATTTAAGTAACATGCAGAAAATAACGGAACCAGAACTGAAACATAAGCTTGTGTGTTGGATTCTTTATGTGTTTTAAATTCCAAAGTTATTTTTTTTCACCTCAAATTATTGATGTTTCTTGTCTACATATCTTGAGGTCACTAGATAATACTTTTCACTTCACATTCCTACGTAGAGAAGATCATACAAGAGCATGTTGTTATGTGCAGATAGGAATTAATCCCAGATGACCAACAATGCTGTTGCCCAGCACGAGTTAGTAAACTGTGGCCCTCAGGGTCCAATTCACTAGCACCCTGACCGTAACTGCTTGTGCAATTGTAGTCTTGTTGCAATGAGCAGATTCATTTGTGTATTTGTGTACGTCTGTCTTCCTGATGCAGTTGCAGAGTAGTTGTGACATAAACCATATAGTCTATGAAACATAAATGATTTGCTGTTTGGGAATTTAATAAAAGGTCTGCAGTTTCTACGTGTATTTAAGGTCATTTGTTTTGTAATCAGACAATTCAAGTTTCGAACAAAGATATAACACTTTACAGTTTTATAACCATAAACAAATTATGAGGTTCTTTAAGTTGCATTTTCTATATATATAAATTAAGAATGATTATAATACCTACTTCATTGAGATGTTTAGAAAATGAAATGATATGAAGACAATGAAAGCATGACAAAATGCCTGATAATAAGAGAATACTTATCATTATAATTTGCTAACATTTGCCATATGTTTTCAATTTTATTTGCTTGAGATTATGATAAGTAAAGCATCAGAACTCTGCTTCTATGAAAATGTCTACTTATTTAGTATTATTATTATGTACTTCAGCAGGGTCCTCAGAGGAATCTCCTTCATCCAGAAACCATTTTCTAGGTTTATGCTGTTCTAGTCAATCCAGATTCTTGCTGTATTGAATATAAGTAACATAAAATACTTGACAAATCCAGAGTTTAAATATAATCATATCCTTTTTACTTTTCTAAATAATCTCTTCAATACTCACCTTTTTTATGTGTAGGAATTCCAGTGCCACACGCTTGACATTCTGATACTGAAAATTGTTCATATACTCCAGGGAGTGTTCAAATAGATTAATTTTATTTCCACAATAGGCTTATCTGGCCAGCACTGTTTTCTGATGCTTACCTATACCCTTGAAGCAGTTGCTAAATTCTCTGCTGGGTAAAGACAGGGGAACCAGCTAAGAAAAGAAACTCAAATGCAATCTGTGTAGCCCACTTGAAACAGGGCAGTGCATAATTCCAACTGTTTCTTAAAAAATACAAATTAGAAGAAATAGTGACTTTTAAGTCATCTATTATTAACAGCTAGGTAGCTAGTAGAGTTGTGGCCATGAAGTACCTCTTATAGACATCAAGTATTTTACATTTTTTCTTTAGGCATATCCATATTTAATTGCTTTATTACATCATGGATTTAAGCATAGTAAATCCTCTCCTTTTGCAGGCTGCTTTTCTTTTCTTTCTGTTTTTTTGAGACGGAGTCTGGCTCTGTTGCCCAGGCTGGCACGATCTCGGCTCACTGCAAGCTCAGCCTTCCCGGGTTCACGCCATTCTCCTGCCTCAGCCTCCCGAGTAGCTGGGACTACAGGCGCCCGCTACCATGCCTGGCTAATTTTTTTGTATTTTTAGTAGAGACGGGGTTTCACCGTGGTAGCCAGGATGGTCTCGATCTCTTGACCTCGTGATATGCCAGCCTCGGCCTCCCAAAGTGCTGAGATTACAGGTGTGAGCCTCCACGTCCGACCTGTTTGCTGCTTTTCTTTAAAAAAATTCTAATTTCATTAATTTTTAATGTAATAACAATGTTACATCTACCAAGTAAACAGGGAAGTCAAGCATCACATCCCAAAATATAAATACTGTTCTAAAAAATCCAGGGAAAATGCTTTTAATTATGTATGTCAAATGCTTGTCCATGTACACAAAACTTCAACTTCATTTGGTCTGAATATGCCATCTACCCAAAGATACAAATTTGGAAAATAATTTGAAGACATATATTTAAAATAAAAATAATTTAATAATAGTAAACAGGAGCCACGATTTTCATTTGCAAGTTACCTACTACCTCCGGTCTAAGCAGTGATTGTGCTTGTATGTGTTAAGAAGTAGCTGTGCTAGTTCAATATAATATTCGCTAGACCACATGATATTTCTCTGGTTTTATATTGATTTCTTTCAAGCCTTGGGCATAGTTTCTTCCTGGTTCTATTTATCCTAGTTCAGCCTTTTATTAGTATTTTGAGAAATACGAAGAATTTGCAGGAACATTGTTTTGCTGTATGTGTTTTCTCTAATGCAGGATAACTTTCTACATTCCTAGAACTTACTAAAAGAAGACAATGTTTATAAGTAATTCCTCCTAAAGCATCATAATCTGATACTGGCATAGAAATAAATTTGGGAATAAATAACTTGCATAACCATGTCTTCTTGTTCTCAGAGTATTTCTATATTATAATAGAAAATGTCTTTTTATTTACAATGTATTACTATCCTTTGTTTTCTCTGTGTTTGATTGCACAACTCTGGATAATTTTTACTTTATTTTTTGTTTACAAATAAAATCACCATCAGCTAAAAACAATGTGGCTAGTTTTTCTTAATTCTAAAATAAAATTTTAATAAAATATATAATATTCAGAAGGCTCATTATATGTACAAAATATATTTCAATTATCTCTTTTAATAAAATATATGTAGAATCTTATTTTGTTCCCCAATATCTTCTAAAATATAGTAAAAACAATCAAAGAAATGGTTTGACAATGCTACAGTATCTGTCAAAATAACCCACCCATTAATACGACAGTGATTCAGACATGCTTTCTGGGATGACATTGTGACTAGTAATAACCATGATTTTCCATATGCAGGGCATGCAGCAGGCCTCTCATTTGGTGTTCACACAACTTACGCTATGCAGAAGTTTGGTACACAATTGAAAAGGCTTACCTCCATAACACTTATGGATTGAGGAGTACGGCAGAGGGAAAAAACTGAAAACCTGTGATAAACCCTAACACTAATGACTTCCTAGACATGGTAACACCACCTTCTTATGTTATTCAAAGTGCATAACACATTTTTGTTCTTTACTATGTCAGGTCAATTTGAATATATTCATAGGTCAAAATAAGTAGATTCTAGTTAAGCTTCATGAAATGAATATATGTACCTATCTAGCTATATTCTGGAAGCCTCCTAAAAGCAACAGTAAAGGTGGGAAAAGATACAAACTCAATAGAGAAGAACAACAAAAACAAGAACAGGTGGGACGATCACAACATAGGAGACATCTGACATTTTTGAAGATGAAAGTAAATGGGTTTAACAGAAGAAAAAGGCCCAAATGAAAGCACTTAAATGAGAGGCCAAATGAACCAAACCATTTCCAGTTGAAAATCCCAGAAAGTTCTGGAATTAAAGGCACGAATCATTCATCTGGGGAAAAAAAGGAAAATATAAATAGGCTTGAACATTAATATAAATTTAAACTAAATATATAGATTGTTTTAACTTATTCTACTTAACCATGAAGCTAATACTCTTTTATCATAAAATTAAAATTGGAATTAAATCAATGCTTAAACTACTGGAATGTAAATTTCAGGATACCAAGTACACAGATTGAGAGGATACCTACTGAAAAAGGAAGGGTTAAACCTAAACTTGTTTTCTAAGTAGTGAGACCTCCCAACACCCTTTGCATCCAGCTTCCAGTATCCTATACATAAAATATATTATGTACATATACAGTATATTATATTCTATATATTTTATGTTTTCAAAACTACACATTGAGAAAGGTGTAATGCATTAATTTTACACTAACATTTATCACATAATTGCATTAATTTATCATTCACTTTGAAAAATTCCAGGATTTTTTTTTGGCAGAAATTAGCTATTGTTTAAAATAATTTTTATTTTTTTTCCCTAGTGGAAGTTTCATACCTCACTGCAGCCTTGAATTCCTGCCCTCTAGTTATCCTGCGGCCTTGGCCTCCCAAAACTCTGGGTTTGCAGGAATGAGCCACCACATCTGGCCCTAAAACAGTTTAGATTTTTAGTAGAGAAGTGTAAAATTCTTAAAGGAAAATTAAAATTAACATGTTTTTAAAAAGGAAATTAAAATATTAACCAATTTAAATAACTGATTATTAAAGTGTTAGAGTAAATTTATGTAATTATAAATTATATTAAAAGACCACAATAATTGCACGTTCACTTAGACTGTATCTGTTTCCTCAGCATGAATGGAACAGTACAGGTGCAGCTTTTCAATGTGAATTTACGTATATGTATAATAACTGCAGTGAGAATTAATTTTGTTATATGTTAATCCTAAAGATATGTGAACTGTATATACACCATAGTGGGCGAGTCTGTTTGTAGGCATTATCTTTATGTCATTTAATAAGCACTGAATTATCTTACTGGGAAGTATTCAGATAAAAGAAATACAAGTAATTTTCAAGTTACAAAATTGTCAACTTATTGTTGCTGTTTAAACGGCTAGTTGTGGAATAGCGGGACTTTAATTCAATAATATAAAACTGTAATTCTTACAACCCTTTGTAAAAGCCTGGATCCCAGACGTTAGATAGTATTTCTTTTCTTATTCATTATTTTTAGAAAATATTGATTGTCTACTAAGCGGCAAGCATCTTCCTAGTCATTGGGATGCAATGATAAATTAGATTTAGAAGAATGTTCACTTTTACATTACTTTTAGATATAACTCCAAATAAGCTTTTGACATAAATAGCTTGATTTGTTTCTTCTCAACTGAAATGGAACACTTTTTTTTTTACTTTGTTATTTGCTCATGTAGGCACAGCACAATTAATTATTAGATTTAGAATAATGTATTTGACATTTTAATATGCTTTCTTTATTATTGTCTCCTACACACAGTGAAAGACAATTGTGTCTTATCTATAGAATGCTTGAAACATAACAAACATTGCCAAAAATAAAAAAGAATCAAAAGCATAACAAAATTCACAGCACATTCATGAATACCAAAGTTTCTATTTGCTATGGCAACTGAAGTAGAAATTTCCCCTCGATAGGCATTAAGTTTCTGAATGTCATAACTTGTTATTAAGGCCTTGTAAGCAACATCAAAGATTATTAGGAATGTCAAAATCTATGTTTCAAACGAAGTGTTTTTATCAGAATGAATGGTGTGATGTCACAGCTTATACGTTCTCCAGTGTCTACAGCTGAATAAAAAGAACACAGAAAGGCAAACAGCTACAATAAGAAGCAGGTTTTGTTGGGAGTTAGCAAAAATGTTTTTTGGAGTGCAGCTGTGGTTCCAAGATAGGGGGCTTAGTCGTGAACAACAACTTATCATTCAATGACTGTCAACATGTTTCAGCCAGTGAGGCACTTAGGTCTGTTTCACTGCTGAACTTCTCATAAGTCTATTTAAGAAAATGAGAATCCGTATTTTATTTCCATGGGCTTTTCTTCTGTGATATGCCCACTTATCGATTTTGCCTTTAATAATCTTCCAGGAAGTTCTATCCACAAAGAAATATCAAAGGAAATCCTTTGGTCAAATGTATTAGTGCTGTGTTCTGCATCAGCTCAAATGAAACATCAAAACTTTGAGAGAAAAGTATAAAATGTGGCTATTTGCATACCAAAAACCATTTGTTGAGTGGTAAAATTAAAATCTTTTTTATTAGATTTCTATTGGGAGACAATTCTCCAGGGATCTTTCCTATTTTTTTCATGCATGTGAGCAGAGACACTGACAACAGATTTTGTTGTCGAAATGATATCTTTCAGTGTTTTTAGAGTAATCAGCCTAGGAAGACATCTCCACCCAGCGCAAAGGCCAAGTCGCTCTGCTTTTCAGTGTAATGAAGTTCATGTCTCCCCCTTGATGAGGGTCAGGGTAAGTTTGTTGCAGCCTATTACAAATGATTGAGATAGTCCTAGCCAGTTTAAGTAGCTCTCCACTCAGCCTCCTGTAACCTACTATATTACTTACTTACTACATTTATAATCTGTCTCCTCCTTACCAGAATGCAAGTTTTGTAAGCACAGGTAGTTTTAGTTTTTAGTTTGCAAATGTGTTCCAAGTATCTCAAGTGATGATTGGCACATATTAGTCATCCAATATTTGATGAATAAGTTAATACATTATAAATGAATTATAATTCTTTACTTTTTAGTTTTTCAATTAGGGTATGAATTTTTTTATTTCTCCAAATTAATCTATTTAATCTTCAGTCTTCATGTATAAGCACAACATCCTTCAAATTATGCCATAATAGTGAAAAAATTATGAATAATAATTTTTCCAGAACCTCTTTACATTCTTACCACATGGATTATCAGTGAAGATTTACCATTAACCTCTTCAGAAACAGTATTTTTTATCTATGACACGCCTCCTTTTTTCCATCAGAGTTAGGAATATAACTGTGAATATATTAGGAATCAGTTTTCTCTCTAGAATGATTTCTGACATATTCTACATATGACCTCTCCCTAGTCATAGTACCTTTAGCGTTACTAAAGTTCATCTTCATTTTCGAAACACAAAATGTTTTTATTGATTTATTTTTAATTATTTTTATTTTAAGTTCCAGGTCTAGTTAAGGTGTTAAGAATGAATTAAGTTACAAAATTATAACCAATAGGGAAGATGCTTTAACACCCTTATATAATACAGGGACATATAGTCACACTGTTCAGTCTTATGACAAATGATTAAGCATTTGACAAAAATTTGCAAAACTATTCTATTATCCTGGTACATGCCGAACCATTTTTTAAAATATTTTATACATTGATTATATCAAATAAAATTCAAAAATGTATATGTATTTGAATATTTAATGATACTAAATTATAAATTTAATGTTTAATAGCTTTTAAATAAGAAATACATAATATTCTTTGTATTTTAAATTACGTTAGTTGACTAACAGGTGATGAAAATATAATTTCTAAGTGTTTTTATTGTAATTACAATCTCTGGGAATTATTTGGCCATGGAATTAATACCAGAGGATCCTGTGTCTTCTCCACAGTCTCTATTAAATTTGAAGTAAATCATCATGCTTCATCCTGACCAATTTATTTTAAAAAGAAACAGATAAAGTTTTGAAATTTGGTTTATTTACTATAGAGTGACTATTGTTAGCATATTTTCTTGGACTGGGAATCTTATATATGATCCATAGGTATATATCGGTAGGAAACATTGAGTAAATTTTATTATCACACACTCTAAGAAAGGTAGTCCATGTCATTAGTTTTAAGACAATATCCTTCTTGTGGCACGCCTTTTCTGTAACCATCTAACGTGTAGAATAGGGCAGCTGTGCCATGCCACACTGTAAACATATATGTAAGATTGGGTTAATGAAAGAGACTAGAAATGGCATCTGACCTTGTTTAATGTTTTGTGGGAGAGGTGAGATGGCGAGGTAAGCAAGTGTATTCAGATGCAGTCTTAGAGCTACTTTAAAGATAGTTCCCTCAGAACACCCCTGTTCACACACTTTCCTTCTGTATTTTCTAGTTTTTCCAATAAATGTTGTATCACCTACCTGCACCCAAACTACAGATCTGCTGCCCCATTGAACTGATTTTCTCTACTATTGGTACATTATAACTGTTTTCTCAATATCAAACAACACCTTCCTCCAAAAATACTTTTAAAAAATAGGCATAGATAAGTGCTATTTTGTTTTTAATGTTGACTAAATTAATGAAACATTTAGTTTTGTAGTGCCCACATATTAATAGCTATTGCTGCCTGGGCAACATCAGGGTTGTATATTGAAGAAAACTATGGTAAACACTTGTGTTTGGTGAAAACATTAATTCCGCAGAACAATAGAGTAGCTGAGGCAGTAATTGCACTAAATAACTATAGCAGATTTCAGGGGGGGAGTTTAAATCATAGGTGTTGTATTAGTCCATTTTAACACTGCTGATAAAGACATATGGGAGACTGGGAAGAAAGAGAGTTTTAATTGCACATACAGTTCCACGTGGCTGGGGAGGCCTCACAATCATGGTGGGAGGTAAAACGCACTTCTTACATGGTGGTGGCAGGAGAAAATGAGGAAGGACACAAAAGCGGAAGCCCCTGATAAAACCATCAGATCTTGTGAGACTTATTCACTACCAGGAGAACAGTATGGGGGGAACCACCCCCATGATTCAATTATCTTCCACTGGATTCCTCCCACAACATGGGGAAATTATGGAAGTACAAATCAAGATGAGATATGGATGGGGACACAGAGCCAAACCATATAACTTCACCCCTGGTCCCTGCCAAATTTCATGTCCTCACATTTCAAAACAAATCATGCCTTCCCAGCAGTACCCGAAAGTCTTAACTTATTTCAGCATTAACTCAAAAGTCCACAGTCCAAAATCTCATCTGAGACAAGACAAGTGCCTTCTGCCTATAATGATTATGAGCCTGTAAAATCAAAAGCAAGTTAGTTATTTCCTGGCTACAACGGGGGTACAGACATTAGGTAAATACATCCACTGCAAATGGAAGAACTTGGCCAAAGCAAAGGAGCTACAGGGCCCACACAAGTCCAAAATCCATCTGTGTAGTCAAATTCTAAAGCTCCAAAATGATCTCCTTTGACTTCGTGTCTTACATCCAGGTCATGCTGATGAAAGAGGCGGGTTTCCATGGTCTTGGGCAGCTCCACCCCTGTGGCTTTGCAGGGTACAGCCCAGATGCTTTCATGGGCTGGTGTTGAGTGTTGGGTGCTTTTCCAGGTTCACAGTGGAAGCTGCCAGTGGCTCTACCATTCTGGGAACTGGAGGAAGTTGGCCCTCTTTTCACAGCTCCAATAGGTGGTGCCCAGTCCTGTCACCCAGGTACTCAGCATTGTACCCAACAATTAGTTTTTCAACCTTTGGCCCTCCCTCCACCCCCAGTAGTCCCCAGTGTCTATTGTTGCCAACTTTATGTCCATGTGTACCCAATGCTTAACTCCCACTTATGAGTGAAAACTTGTGGTAGTTGGTTTTCTGTTCCTGTGTTAGTTTGCTTAGGATAACGGCCTCCAGCTGCATCCATGTTGCCACAAGGGACATTATTTTATTCTGCTTAATAGGTGCTTAGTAATCCCTAAGGATACTGGTCAGATTGGATTAGGGCCCATCCTAGGAAGTTCGTTTTAACTTAATCACCTCTTTAAATGCCCTGTCTTCAAATACAGTCACATTCTGAGGTACTGGGATTACGTCTGGGACATATACATTTTAGAGAGATACAATTCAGCCCATAAAACGTATGGGAGCCTAGGATCACTTCAGTGAGTGCTTCCCCTTTAAATATGGCTTTTAAAAATTCCTGTTGCAGTTTGAAAACTACTGGCCATGTTACTTCTTCTTGCACTGTGGTGTATGAATATTTTCACTTTATTATTTTCTATTGGCTTGCTATAATGAGCAATCGAGATTTCATTCATAAATTATTTTCACATTGCTTTCCCTTTTTCTCCAACTCATAATTTGAAACACAGCTTTAATTAACTTAGGGAATAATTTAGGAATAAGCAAACATATTCTAGTTTTCTAATAGTCTGTCTGCCATCCACACTATTTCCTACAAATTGCTCTGTATCTAGGTTGTCAGATGATACAGTCACTAAATGCTTTCCTTAAAATCATAATTTTGCTTTCATTCTACAGGTAAATATATTTAATTATCACAAACCACCTTAATGTTAACATTCCTCTACTCATTTTTGCTGTCTGACATTCAATCTCTAGTATCTTCCTCATAAAAAGACTCACAGAACATGACTTTTTGCATGGTAATAATACTTTCTGACCTTTATACATGAAAATAATTTATGTTAACAGGTAGTATACTTGGCCCACATTTTGTCTCACTCAATGTTTTAAAATGTTACTTCATTGTGTCTTTATATATGTTGTTTCAAATCTGATGGCAATTTGATTTTCTATTATTTTAGGTGAATTAATCATTGTATCCAAAAGTCATAAGGATTTATTATTTTTCTTTATTGTTCAGAAAATTTGCAAAGGATATGTACTAATATTATTTGTTTTGGTCATTTTCCCTCAATTATGTCATATGATTCTTTCAATAAGAAGTTTTAGGCCGGGCGCGGTGGCTCAAGCCTGTAATCCCAGCACTTTGGAAGGCCAAGACGGGCAGATCATGAGGTCAGGAGATTGAGACCATCCTGGCTAACACGGTGAAACTCCGTCTCTACTAAAAAATACAAAAAACTAGCCGGGCGAGGGTGCGGTGGCGGGCACCTGCAGTCCCAGCTACTCGGGAGGCTGAGGCAGGAGAATGGCGTAAACCTGGGAGCCGGCGCTTGCAGTGAGCTGAGATCCGGTCACTGCACTCCAGTCTAGGTGATAGAGCAAGACTTCGTCTCAAAAAAAAAAAAAAAAAAAGTTTTAATTTTCAGAATTTTTAATGTCAATATTCATATCATTTGTTCATTGCCATTCACTTGGTTTTCTTCTGTAGAAATTTCTTTTTTCCAAAACATCATGAAGCTGGCATAAAGCTGTAGAAATGTTTATCTTACTTACATAGTTTCTTCCTTATTCATGTTCCACATCTGTTGTTTCCCTCTCATTTTTAATTTCTTGCATCTTTATTCCCTGATTTTAATATCATCCTCCTTTTAACTTCTATTTCTTAAAACTTAATATACGTAATGTTAATTTCCTCTTTTCTTCCATGTTAGTTTAGTCTTTATTTCTGAGACCTTTTGTGTTTGTTTCTAACTTTTTTTTTTTTTTTTTACTTCTATCATGTCATTTGTTCATTTTTCTAATTCTGATTTATGGTGTTCTTGTTATTTTTATTTATATTTGTTTGATTTGGTTTTATGAGAAATAGATTATACTAAACTTACTGATGTGTGGTCACAGTAACTTTTCTGATATGGTTCTAGAGCTAACTCTCTCTACTTTAGTTTTTGAAAATTGATTTTTAAAAACGAAAAAAAAAAAAGTTTACTCTTATATCCACCTTATTGTCTGCCCTCCCTAACTTCTGTCTGGGCATTCTTTTTACATTGCTTTTGCTTTTGTTGTTGTGCTAAATTTGGATTCCATTCCTAGAGGAATTTCTTTAGAAAGTGGCTTTGCTTTGAAGGGAGAATTTCACTTGTTGTTTAGGAGAGTTCATAATGCTTAGATTGTGCCAAATTTTTGTATTTATTTATGAATTGAAATGTGCAAAAATTGTAAAAACATGAAGAAAACCATACCTTTTTCAGCAGCTGTCCCCACCTTCTTCTGCCACATCTGATAGAGAGTGTCATTGGTGATATTCCTCTACTTAATGCCATTATTTTCCTGTTATTCTTTGCTGGTAAAACAACAAGTTTTCTCAGAAATTTAGGAAGTCTAGGAAAGTCATTACATGTATGAAGAGATCAGCCCTGCAAAAGTCACATTTTAAGGTGCTTTATGCTTAGGGAATGTTTGACTTAAAAAAATAAAGCCAAGGATTCATGAGTCTGTGACATGGTGAACTCTCAATAATATTAATTAATAGACTTGATAAATGAGATGCTCTTCCAATAATGTTAAGTCAGTTAAAATTGTGGAGACTACTGAACTAATCTAATTATTTATAGCATCTATAACTCATGACTTTCATATTATAGATTCTTGGTGGAGCTACTGGATAGCTTTGTGCTATCCAATGATCCAACAAATGTCAAAAATAGTAGGGGTCTACAGAGTGTTTTGAATGATTTATTTTTCTGAATTTGAGCCCTAGTTTCAGAGACTTTGAACCTTGATAAAAGAGAATTAAATATGAACATAGGTTTTGAGAAACAAAGTGGTCGCAGCATTGACTGTATTATTAACCAAAATAAGAATACTTTGTGGTAACTATAATAGAAAATTTAGATAATAATTAGGAAAGTTAGCTCATCTGAAAGTGAGTATTCTATTGTTTCTCTGGTTTTCTTTTTCTTTTTTATTGATTCAAGTGTCAGAAAAAAGCTGAGGTGTTAATGGGCTCTCTTGGGAAGAAATCTCTACAATATGGATATAATAAACAAATAAATATTTTTACTGGTTTTTATTAAGAGCAGACTGTGTAGCCTAAAGATTTTTTATTTAAAGGGTTGATTCTCTCCTCATCCAAAGTACTAATTGTTTCCTCATTTAAAGTATTAATTTTTTTCTGTTTATCATTTCTAAATATCTTAGGCATAATGAATTTAACATGCCCTTGTTTGTGTTTAAAAACACACCTTCAAATTTATAGCAAGAAATCTTTATCATTTAAAATTCTCAATTTCAGCTTGTTTTAAAACGTAATTAACCTTATCAGATATTATAAACACATCATATCTTGAATTTGCTGCCTTAATTGGGGATGTAGTAAATGTAAATATAATTTTAATAGACAAAAATATACAAACAAAAACTGATGTATTGTGGTCTAGTGCTTTTGTGTATTTTATCTTGATTACTTTAATCTATTTGGATATCATCTAGATTACTATAATTTATAATTAATTCATTCAATTTAATATTGGTCTAAGTCTATAAAAGATTTTGGAAATGATATTTAATGTGACATTGCAGAGAAACACATTTTTTGACATCAGAATTCCATCAGAGAAATGGCATTCAAAGATTTACTTAGAACATTTAAGTTCAGTACTAAGTGAAAAATGATTTCAACACCATTAGCGAAAGTTCCAAAGGAACCTATCCTCAAGCTGTTGTTGAATACATACATTTATGTTACTATAACCTTGAGTACTCTGGAAAGAATAATAACTTATATGATCCATAGATGCTGCATTTCCACATTGCCTTTATATAATAAAGGAGGTTCGGAAGTGTTAAGAGACTTAATAGAAGTGTTCCCAATAAAGAATGCCAGAGCTGGGATTCAAATCTGATCTAACTGGACCCAGAGCCAGATTTTCTTGCACTTCACCACACTATGCACACCTAGTGTGCCCATGTTTGATCATTTCTGTATGACAGGTACAAGAGCTGTAACAGAAGGCAGAGCAGCATCTTGATCAACCCCAGCTGGGAATGTTTTGCCACTCTGAGCGTATCTGGAAACAACCATGAAAGTACAAGCAGTATTGAGTTTGTTGTTACAAATAATTTTTAGCAAATAGGCACATTTACAAATCCAAATCCATGAATAGTGAGGATATGTCATAGATAGATATAGAAAACTAAAGACATAGATACTGACATAGGCACTAGATATTGGATATATATCTATATATAGTTACACTTTAAAATACATATATATGATAAATATATATCATATACATTTAATATGTTACCATCTACTTAAAACAATATTACACTGATTTGTGTACAAGGTAAGTCCATTATAGCAGTGTACTTCCAGTGCCTTCAGCATACACTTTATTTTCATTATATATTATTTCATATTTTTATGCTTAACTGAGTATATTTCTCTTTGCTTTCATTATTTTCATATTTGCATATCGAATTGAATTGAAAGTGGTCAATGATTCATAGCAGTACTGGTAATAATCGCCACAGTTGATCATTTGCTACCTCTCAGGAATTGCAATGGTTCACATGTACATATTAACTCAGCATTACAATCCATGATGCAAGGACCATATCATCTCCGTTTCACAGATGAGGACACCAAGGAACAGAAAGTTCAACACATTTTTATAGCTGTACCATAAAAAAATATGGCATTTTATGGTGAGACAATCTGACTCCAGAGCATATGTTTTTTATACATTAAATTATAACCCCTTACAAGCAGTGAAACCTATTTAAACCCTGTCATTAGTCATCACTCTAATGGGAGTCTGACCATCTTATGACTGTGGATAAGTCCTTTTCCTTCTAAAGATCTTAGTTTTCTAATCGACAGTATTATGACAAATGCGATCTGAGTGGTTTAAGGTCCCTTCTAGCTGTAGTATTCTATGTATGTATCCTTGTTTAATGTGTCTCTGATCATCAATTCTTTAATTTTTGAACTAATAAAAATATACTTTAAATATTAGGAGTCATGACAAAACAGGGTGATAACTAGTTGAATACGTAAGGTTGTACAACACTTTTATCACCACTCATAATTTCTAATGAAGGTCTAAGAAGCACAAATTGCAAAATAATTTAAAGTTACAATGAGATGAAAGAAAATTGGAATAACACCTAAAGTGTATAGCTTTTGTTTACAGTGATAGAGGAAATTCTTCTTTTTCTCCCTCTTCTTTCTTCCTCTTCTTCTTTCTTTCTCCTCAGTCTCTTAGTCAGTGTGTATTAGACACTCATTGTGTACCAGTTCATTACATGTATTTGTTCAATTATTTATATACCATTTGACTAATGTTAGATATTTGCTATGTTACATTCATCTTTTTTATTTTATGGAAAGGTAAAAGGGCTCAGAAATATGTCCTTCCACAGAAATCACATAGTTAGTATGTTAGTGTAAGTGGAAAGTCAGAATTTCAAATCCAACCAGAACCATCAAAGCCCTCTCAAAAAAAACAAACAAAAAAAAACTGGTGACTTAAAGTTCAAATTGATAATATACCAAAAGGATTACTAGAGAGGTAGTTTGTGATAGCAGAAATCAAAAGGTATTCTTCCTCATTTCAAGTTGATTCCAGAATTTTATAGAGTATATACCACATCCTTTCTGACCCCATCCTGAGGTAACATAACCTGCATGATTCAAAACATCATGGGGGTCAACTTGTGGAAACAACTCTATTTGTGCATTACACTGTGTGCTCAGGGGTAGAGTTTCCTACATTTACTTCAAGGTAGGTAGGTGGTCAGATTTTATGCAAAAGAAATAATGGTAATACAGTCTTTAGATGTTACTTCTAATGGATTTTTAGCTTTCATTTATTCAGTGATTCAAGAAAACTGGTATCTCCATCTCCAGACGTAGCTTCTATATTTTTATGTATTCTTGTTCTTTCTTCCTTTTTGACCACCCAATATTCCTCCTTATATCCTTTTCTATATATTATGGGAAATTTTTTCACTCATTCTTTTAGAGTACCTCTGCTAGTCAAAAATTCCTCTTGTTTTTGCCTTGTATGAGGACATTTTGATTTCACCTTCATTCCTGAAAGATATTTTTTGCTGGATGTAGAAATCTGGGTTGACAATTATTTTCTTTCAGCACTTCTAGGTCCTAGAATTTTATATGATGAAAGATTTTTTTAATTACTACTTTTTAATCTCCTAACTCATTATTGGTGTGTTCAAATTGTCTATACCTTCATAATTCAGTATTGGTAGGTTGTAATTGATACGTATGTAAAAATTAAACAACATGCTCCTGAATAATGAATACATCAAAGAAGAAGTCCAAAAGGAAATTTAGAAAATGTTGAAGCAAACAAAAATGGAAACAAAACATACCAAACCTTACAGAATGAGCAAAAGCAGTTTTAAGAGTGAAGTTTATGGTGATAAACACCTACATAAAAGACAAAAAAAAGTGATATGGTTTGGCTCTGCACCCTCACCTAAATCTCATCTTGAATTGTACTCCCATAATTCCCATGTGTTGTGGGAGGGACCCAGTGGGTGATAATTTGAATCATGGGGGCGGTTTCCCCCAACACTATTCTCACAGTAGTAAGTCTCAAGAGATCTGATGGTTTTATCAGGGGTTTCCGCTTTTGCATCTTCCTCATTTTCTCTTGCTGCCACCATGTAAGAAGTGCCTTTCGCCTCCCTCCATGACTCTGAGGCCTCCCCAGCCACGTGGAACTGTAAGTCCAATTAAACCTCTTTCTTTTGTAACTTGCCCAGTCTCTGGTATGTCTTTATCAGCAATGTGAAAATTGACTCACACAAAAAGATATCAAATAAAGAATCAAAGGAGCAAATGTTATACCTTCAGAAACTAGATGAAGAACAAACTATGTCTAAAGTTAGCAGAAAGAAATAACAAAGATCAGAGCAGAAATAAATGACATAAAGATTAGATAGGTCGTAGAAAAGGCCAATACGACTAAGATTTTTTTTGAAAAGATAAACAACTTTGACATTTCGCAAGATACAGAAAAAAAGAGAAGAGACTCAAATGCATAAAATCAGAAATGAAAGATGAGACATTACAAATTATGCCACAGAAATAGAAGCATAAGAGAATACTAAGAACATTTACATGTCAACAAATTAGATTACCTCGAATAAATGAATAAGTTCTTATTCTCTCTGTTCTTGGTGGTTTTAATCAGATGAAATTCTTCTAAATGAGGTTTGGATGCTTTCATTTTTACCTTATTTTAAGGATGTCATTTTGACTTTACCATCTCATGAGGTCTTTATTTTCCAAAAAGATCAAGAGCGAGCCAACACGCAGTTTCCTAGGAATATAAATGGTGAAGTGTTATTTAGGGTTGAACCATCATCTAGTGATTCTTTAGAATATTCTGGAGCAGAAGAAAGAGGTGAGAAAGAAAACCAGAGGGTCACAATTATGATGCTTTGCTTTGTCTATGGAAATGAAGAGTTTAGGCTTAAAGGCTTGTAAAGGTATAATAACAAATCATAAATTTAAAGGAATATAACTAGCCTGTGTATTCAAAGAGGTATACAAAGAAGCATCAGGGTTAATTCCAATTCACAAATATAAAATGGTGCGAGAAGCAGTGGTACAATTGAAGGTACTGGGAAATGCGAAATAGCTCCAGTGATGGGAAAATATAATGATCAAGGGATTTCTGCTTGTTTATTTTCCAGCTAGAGAAATTTAATGAAAATCAGAGGGATAAATCTAGAACTGCGAGTGCAATAATTCTTTCATTTAATATAGGCGAGTTTAGAAGTAGATGAGCAGAAAATAAAAGTCAACCTAAGAGGCTCACATTCAACCCACAGCAAAATCTACCACATGAAATAATTGTCCCTTTTTACTTTCCTGAAGATTTCATATAACCAATGTTGTTTTGGTCACATTTAATTGTTTATTTATTTAATCAGAGATTTGCTTGATTTTTATTTATACATTTCTAATTTCCCATGGAAAAGTTAACAATTCAGGTGCTTTGTGCTAAGTGCCTAGAAATACACTTTTGAAGTGGGTAATTTTAATCAGTTACTGAAAAAAATTCTGAGCATGTTTTTGTTTTTTACATGCTTATATAACATTGTAACAAAAACATTGATTGCCAGTTCATGTTTACAAAACATCTGTAGGTAGGGGACTATTTTGATCCAGCATGTTTTATATAACTTATATTTAAGGTATGTCAATATTTTCAAAAAAAATACATAATGCAACTTTAAAATGTGCAGGATATATTACCATCATCATAGTTAAATGAGTTAAAACTCAAAACATGCAAGTACTTAGTACTAAAAAGTCTAAAATTAATATTATTATTTTATCATTAATACTTTTCCCTGGTTTACACATTACCCCAATATTTTCTGTCTATTATACATTTATATACTCTGGTATCTATTTCATAACTAACCTGTACTAAGAAAAGATGACTTGTTATCTAAACGAACACTATATTATTTTGGTTTTCATAACAGATAACACCTTTAATTTATAAATTAAATAATAGGGCATATCAGTTCTATTTTCCATCTTGTTTCTGAAACTAAAATATATGAATAGATAAACAAGCATTGAATATCAGAAAATTTCATTAAGCAGCTGCATATGATGATTAAGAGGTACTCACAGAGTTTTAAAGCTATTTGTCAACCACTAAAATGTCCCTAAGCTGTTAATTATAGAAGACAGTTATTTCACCAGCAAAAGATGCCTCATTAGAATAACAAGAGATGGATGTTTTCATTATCCGCATCTTTGTTTTGAGAGCTACTGGCCAACTCTGTCTCTTTGATCATAAATGTTCACGGCAAGTGAAAATTTTGCTTAAAGTGTGCTCCCTATGTCATTTTACATAGAATTTGTAGAACTAATATTTAGAAAGTAAACATTTTACATGGAATTTATAGAACTTTACTTAGAAAGTAAAATGTCATATTGTTTCAAGAAAGAATGTTTATTTGAAAATTTATACTGGTTACAGAGTAAAAAGGCAATGTATGTAAAGCTTTTTTAAAAAATAAATACTGCCTAAATAGGAGGGCTAAAACAGGTGAAAAATAGTTAAATAATAAATACATCTATAGTATAGGGAGAATTTAATTATCTTTGGCACAATGCTGTGTTATTATTAAGTTATTAGCTATAGCATAATTTCTTACAATTTAATCAGGTTAGAATTGTGTGAAAAGTCCAAGAAAAAATAAACATTTAGTATTTTGAATCTTTTGTTTTTCAATTTAGTACTAGTTTATACACTATTCTAGACTTTACTTAACTCCTAAAGTTGTCAAGATTCACTTTATGAACTAGAAATAATATTGACCTTCTTGTTTAATGTTCCATGTACATTTTAAAGTAATGTGTCCACCACTGTTTTTGGTGGAGATTGCCATGAATATCAATTAGGTCAAATTGTTTAATATTATAGTTCAGGCCTTCTTTCGGCCATGAACCCTCACATCCGCATGAAAATCACAGAGCCCTTTCCAGTGACGGCATCACTCGCTGCCGTTCTCAGCCTGCAGAAAACAGGACACCAGAATTTCTCAAAGAAAATCTCACAAGGTATTTCTGAATTACTTAATCGAGGACATGTCCTCTTGCCAGGTATCCTCAGAAGGCGCTTAAAAAGATCACATTATTCTAAATATATTCTAGGATCCCTAGTCTATAAGCTTTTGGATTCCTTGCTCTATGTTAAAGTAAGAAAATTTTTACTGCTCAAACTGATATAATGAATATCATCATTGAATCCAGGCTTTACTCGACCTGTTGATTAAACTCTAGTACCGTTCCCAGATCTTCAGGTTACACATTTCATTCAGAATATCTGAAGTGCAACAATATGAACAAAACTGGTTTATTCATGATTTTACTCTTTAACTTCTCGTTTATTGCTTTTGAAACAAATTCCCCCAATTTCTGCCAAAGTAAACTCTATTAATCAGGCTCTCTTGTGGTAATGAATAAACTCTAAAATTAACTGGGTAAATACAATAAAGGATATGTTTAAGTCCTGTGACAGCCTGATGTAAATGAAGTGGGGTAGCTTTCCTTGGTAGATCTGTTCCATGATTTAATTCATCCATGCCAATGCTTTCGCTTTCCAACTTGTGAAAGTGTCATTTTAAATATATCAACTTGAAATTTGCTTTGGAACAGGAAGATAAGAACATGGACAGTGTGCAGATGGTTTTATGTTTCATCTTGGAAATAGTACACATCACTTTTGCTCACATCCCTTTGGTCAAAACTTTGTATCATAAGCATATCTGAAAGGAAGGGCAGGTGGAAAATGTCTTCTGTACATACACAGAAGAAAACAAAATGATATAGGATTAACTCTTTACATTGCATTATCTCTGCAACAGTTGCTCTTGTTTTTATAAATTACAAAAAAATATATAGAACACCCATAGAGAGCCAATGGTGACCAAGGAAGGATAAAAATATAGCCGTGCCCACAAGTTAGTAAGGGGCAGGATCTCAGGCTCCAGCAGACAAGAGTGAGATTCAAAGGGACACTCTTAAGCTAATTCACAAATCCGCCATGTCAAATACTCACCATTTTCGTGGTGAGAGTAGTTGAAATTAACTCTCAGCTACTTTAAATTGTGTAATACTTTACTACATTCACCTTGTAGTGCAATATATCTCAAAGGAAAAAAAAAAAACTGATCTTCTGCCTAATTGAGGCTTCACCCCATTTGACTGTGACTGTATTCATAAATCATAACATCATTTTTACCCCATAAATATATACAACTATAATATGTCAATTTACAATTAAAAATGAACATTGAAGAAATAAACATTTTAAAAAAACCCCAAATTTTAAAAAGACATTATTGAGTTTAGTTACAGAGAAAATATGAAGGAAAAATAGTGCCCAGAGATGCAATAAAAGAGATCTTACAATTTACCCTTATTTACAAAATCAAAATTTGATCTGCTAGTTGAAAAATCACCGAACAATTGAAGCCAGGCAAACTGTGGAGACTGTTGTTTCTGTAGCATGATTTTATAGATGTTATTTAAGAGGACCCAATGTTGTGGAAAGAAGGGCAGGAGATGGGAGACTGGGGAGGCTGACTAAAGTAAGATTTGTCTCCTTGGCGTTCCTCTCTCTATATAAAAGACGTTCTATCATATTCAAATAAATGACAGCAGACTTTTACTGATTTTCAGGACTAGAGAGTTCTATTTTCCCTCTTTTAAGATTTTCTTGTTATCTCAAATTGACTTAATCTTCAAATCTCATTGTTAAAAAAAGCATTTATATATGAATGTATACGCCTTGTTATTTTTTGCTTTTTGACATTCCAGAAAAAAATGTATTTGTAAAATGATGAGTATACAGAGGAAATAAGTAGAAATGACCAAGGAACAAGTAAAAAAAAAACTGCTATTATGTGATATTTATTACTTTTATTGCCAACATTTAGGTTATTACTATCTATACTTAATATAAAATGTTGCCTTATACCCGAATCAAAATATTATACTCTCTTTATTTCATCTCATCTCAACATTTATGTTGAATGCAGATTTATGCTCGAATTAGTACCAGACTCTGATTTTTTTGGAAATTCAACAGATTTTTGACAATAAAATTATTAGATATTTCTTGTTAGCCTTACCAACAAAATTGTTAGATTTTTCTTTGCCCTCTCCCACTGCATTCTTAAGACTCTTGGCAATATTATCATTATTATTATTTTGTGGACAATTTTATTATTGTCCAAGTCTCTTGTTCTATAATCTTCTAGGTCTTCAGGAAGATCGGGTTCCTTCTGGGAATCCAACGATACAAACATCGGATCTGTTCATTATTTCTCGTGGATCTCCAGAGCTTTGTCCATTTCTTTTTCATTCTCTTTTTCTCTCTTTTGTTCACATTGGGTAGATTCTATTGATCTGTCTTCGAGTTTACTGCTCCGTTCTGTCATCTCCACTCTACTGTGGTGCCCATCCAACAAGCTGACTGTTCCCATTATTGTATTTGTGAGTTCTACCCTCTCCATTAGGTTTTTTCTCCTAACTTCTATTTCTGTGTTAAAATTGTTGATATCTTCATTATTATTAGAATTATTTTATGAAAATATCTTTAAATTTTTTTAGATAATTTCAATCTCTGATTGATCTCAGCATCAGTGTCAGTTGACTGTTCTCTCATTCAAGTTGTAATTTTATTGGTTCTTCATATAAAAGGTGGCTTTCCATTGTATTCCGTACATTGTGTCTGTTATATTAGGAGACTCATAGATAAGTCTTTATTTTAGTAACACTGTTTAGTTTTCTTTAGCCAGTAACACTGTTTAGTTTTGGCATGAAGGGCCTGACCTACTCTTCTGGGCTGTATCTCCAGTAACGGTTTAACTCTTAGAGCCTTTGTATTTTTGGTCTGTGTGATTTATCTTATATCACCTGGGCTCCCTCGGCTTCCTCCTGGTGATGCTGGAGGGGGAAGGAGGAAGGTCAGACCACCTGTTGCCCATCGGTGTGTGAAGAAAGTCTCTGGCTGGTGGAGATAAAATGCGTTTCCCCAGTCAGGTTCTTGTGGTGGTGGGATTCCTGTAGACATTGCCATCTGCTGCTGCCCCATATCTCTGTGCTAGAAGGGGAAGATCTCAGGCCCAGAGCAAGGAAGAGGCTTCCAGCTCTAAGCACTTCCAGGGACAGGATCCTCCTAGTGCTCAGCCACATAGTATTCCTGAATGGGAGAGAGAAGCCTCAGATTCTGTGGTTATGGAGAACACCTGCCAGGCCAGGTGGTATTGTGCTGGGACTCCCTCAACAGTGTCCTCTGCCTGCCATGCTATGCTCTTGATGGGAAGGTGGGGGATTTGGGGTCTCAGTCCTGCTGGAGAAGTGGTGCTTTCTGTGGCAGATGGCTGCCATGTACTCCTCATTGGCTTCTCTTGGTGACTCACCTGGTGAGTGATGGCAAGATTCCTATTCAATCAGGAAAAGAATGAGCCTGCCTAGGCAGCCTATTTTTGCTAGATGGGAATTTGAGAAACACTGGGACTTGGTTTGTTGGGGAGGGATCATTTGTAAGACAACCAACTGATGTCCTGTGTTCCCGAAACAGTTTACCTTTTTGTTCTCAACTTTCAGTTGTCTTTTATTGTCTCTTGCATTACTTTCATGGTTTATAGTCATGATTAGTTGGGGAGGAGTGGAGAAAGAGAGATGAGTCTAGGCTATTTTGTCAAGACCAAAAGAGCTATCTTTTACAAGATTTAGAAAGTATCAGTGGACATTATAGGTAGCCCATTAGCTCCCTTCATAAAATCATGGTGGAATCCTCTATGAAAAAAGTGAAAATAGCATTCCATAGAGGAAAGGACAGGAAAATTTAAAAGATTTAATTCTTTAACCATGAGTTTCAATATTTTTCTCTGAACGTGTTACTAAATTTAATGCTACATCCCAAATTGACTGTGGTGTTAAACCCGTATATCAGCTTTTTAATCAAAGTAGCACAAGAAATTGTCTTTTAATTTCCTGTAATCCAGCCGTGTCTAACCAAATACCATTATATGGTTTGGCTTTGTCCTCACCTAAAACTCATCTTGAACTGTAGTCCCCATCTTTTCCATGTGTCATGAGAGGGACCTAGTGGGAGGTGATTGAAAGATGAGGGTGGGTCTTTCCTGTGCTGTTCTCATGATAGTCAATAAGCCTCACAAGATCTGATGGCTTTATAAAGGGGAGTTCCCCTGCACACGTTCTCTTGCCTGCTGCCATGTATGATGTGACTTTGCTCCTCATTCACCTTCTGTTATGATTGTGAGGCCTCCCCAGCAATGTAAAACTATGAGTCAAACAACCTCTTTCCTTTATAAATTACTTAAACTTGGGTATGTCTTTATCAGCAGCATGAGAACTGACTGATACATACCATAACAGCTAGGGATAACAGAAAAGAATATAAATAAAAAAGGAATTTATGAGTAAGTATTTGGTAAGTAAGTTCTTGAAGCTCCTGGGACACAACCCCTCTTTATGAGTAGGTTGCTTCCTAACAGTTGTAAGAATCCACTTGATTTATCCTTTAGTCTACCATGTTTAAACAGCAACTATCTTTCGCATATACTTGGGGTTATTATAGTGAAATATTTATAAATTTTTGCATTTATATCCTTCTTGAGCAACAACGTACATAAATTTAGTAACCAAAGAGCAGGTCATCTTTGTTTGACTTAATGATTTTTATGTGTAGACAGCAATGTAACTAACACTTAGATCAAGCCAAAGACAGTGCTACATAATGTTTCTGCGTCAATTTTTCTATATTCATTGCCACCAAAATAATATTTATTCTGACTTTAAAAGAAGACTTACAAATTTAAATAAATGCAATCACGGTGTACACTATTTCATGTCAAGCTTCTTTCACAAAATTTGATCTCTCACAAATAATTCATACTGTTGCTCATATCAGTAATTCTTTTTATCTGTGTGATTGTCCATTGTAAGAACATATAATTGTTTCAGAATCAATAATACATTAGATGGTCACTTGCATTGCTTTCTGGTTCTGACTATGATGATCCATGAATTTACTTACACGGAGTGAGAACATAATCAAATGAGTCTCTGAAACTCAATAACGAATAGTTCAAAGGTTTATTCTATAATGTGTATATATCAAGCAGAACATTGTACCAGTGACTGATGCCATGGGAGGACTCTAACTACAAGAACAATAGCAAAGATCGTCATTGTGCCAACCACCAGGAAGATAAGTTAAGACACTTCTGTCCCTGTATCTTGGTATCAGAGTCCCCAAGGAAAACACAACAGAGTCAAGCACTGGGAGAACAATGATTTTACTCATTGCTATGATCTGAATTTTTCTGTTCCCGCAAAGTTTATGTGTTGAAACTTAATCGCCAATGTGATAGCATTGTTGGGTGGGTCCCTGGGGAGGATCATGAGGCAGAGCCCTCCTTATAGTGGCTGTGTGGTCTCTTTATATCTTGATAAGAAAGTGTTCCAGGTCTAAGACCCATTGGTATTAGGTCAAGTATGAAGTGGAAAAAAGCCGTGCACATGAGATTGCCTTTCCTAACAGTATACACACACACAATTGCACACAGTGCCTAGAAAATAATATACCTTCAACAATTACCAAACTTTTTTTCTTCATTTTACCCTTTGTAAGGTTTTTAAAACAAACAATAAAACAACATCAGTATTACGTGTTTTTTGTTGTTCCAAGAATAGCTTATTTTTGTCATACCAAAAAAAAAAAAAAAGCCATCTCATGTCCATTTGAGGAATACATAATCTGCAGAAATTTTTGCACTCAAAATCAAACTATTTATTACAAAGCTAAACATAGTCTATCCATATGATCCAGAAATTACAATCACCACTTTCATGTCCAAATAAAATAAAAACAAATCTGCACATAACTGTATCTAACAGCTTTATTCATAATCAATACTGGAAGCAAGCATGATAGTCTTCAATGGGCAAATGCAAATGGATAAACAAATGGATACAGTCATACAGTGCCATATTATTTAGTGATTCAAGAAATGATCTATCAAGCCACAAGAAAACATAAGGGCATCATAAATGCATATAGTAAAGTTGATAATCCAAAAAAACAAGGTGTTTTGTGATTCCATCTACATGACATTCTGGAAAGGGCAAAACCATAGATAAATGTAAAAAGGTCAGTGAATGCTAAGGGTTTAAGAGGTGGAGAGGGATAACAAAACAACGTGAATTCTTAAGACAGTGAATACTGCGAATGGTAGTTATGATACTGGAATAGCGGAATGTAACATCTTGCATTTTTCAAGACCCATAGAATTTCACAAAACAAGAGTGAACTCTGATGTTAATTATGGACTTTTGTTAATAATGATATGTTAATATTGGTTAATCAAGTATAACACATGTATCACATTAATAATAATTGTTTAAGAGGAAACTGTAGGAGTTTTGGACAGAAAGTATATGCTAACCCTATACAATTCCTGTTCAATTTTTCTGCATCTAAAACTGCTCTTTAAAAGTCTATGAAATATTTTTTTTCCTGCTAATTTGTATGAGTTCCTTGTAGATTCTGGACATTAGTTCTTTGTCCGATGGATAATTTTCTCCACTCTGTAGGTTGTCTGTTCACTCTGTTGACTGTTCCTTTTGCTATGCAGAAGCTCTTTAGTTTAATTAAGTCCCACCTACTTACCTTTGTTTTTGTTGTATTTGCTTCTGGGTTCTTGGTCATGAAGGCTTTGCCTAAGCCAATGTCTAGAAGGATTTTTTCAATGTTATCTTCTAGAATTTGTATAGTGTCAAATGGGCTAAGGACATAAATAGATGATTCTCAAAAGAAGATATACAAATGGCCAGCAAACAAATGAAAAAGTGCTGAACATCACTAGTGATCAGGAGAAGGGAAATGCAAGTCAAACCCAAAATGTGATACCATCCTACTAATGGGAATGTAAACTAGTATATCCACTATGGAAAACAGTGTGGAGATTCCTTAAAAAACTAAAAGCGGAACTACTGTTTGATCCAGCAATCCCACTACTGGGTATCTATCCAGAAGAAAAGTAGTTTTTATACCAACAAGATTCTTGCACACACATTTATTTTTATCAGCACAATTCAAAACTGCAAAAAATGTGGAACCAGCCCAAATGCCCATCAAGGAGTAGAAAAACAAACTATGATATATGTATGCATATAAAGAATGATATACTTATATACATACACACATACATATATATGTACAAAATGGAATAACTACCCTGCCATAAAAAGGAATAAATTAATGACATTCGCAGCAACCTGGATGTAATTGCAGACTATCTTTTTAAGTAACTCAGGAATGGAAAACCAAACATTATGTGTTCTCACTCATAAGTGAGAGCTAAGCTATGAGGCTGCAAAAGCATAAGAATAATAAAATGGATTTTGAGGACTCGAAGGAAAGGATAGGAGAGCAGTGAGGGATAAAAGACTACAAATTGGGTTCATCTATACTGCTCAGGTGATGGGTGCACCAAAATCTCACAAATCACCACTAAAGAAATTACTCGTGTAGTGAAAAACCGCCTGTTCTCCAAAAGCCAATGAAAATTTAGAAACATAAAAAATAAAAACAAAAATAAGTAATAAATAAAAGTATATTAATTGTAAGAAATCAAATTAATGTGTAAAATTGTAAAAGTGCCCTTTATGGTGGAAACGAAGCCTTAGATTATTGACGTAATCTGTCACTGAGCCTGCAGACAGAAATACTAATAAAAATGCCTTTAAGGGAGGTAGTATTTGGCAGAACTGCAATTTGGTTTAAAAAGTGTTGTCAGTGAGAGTGTACCGTTTATATATATATGTAGTATATATTCAGTATATACCTCTTCTATCTAATCCCCAATATTTGTATGATTTTATCTACATACTTGCCTGCAGGAGGTTGTATTTCATTGAGTATTTTTTTCTTGTAGTTTTCATACTCACTTTATAAGTATTTGATCTATTTGAAATCATATCTACTCACTAATGGTGGAGCAATAAAATAAAACTTCTTTCAATAAGTTTATGTTTCTCTTATCTAAAATTACTCTTTTTAAGCAAATGTCATGCTTTACTCCCTAGAGTTAAAATTTAATATCAGGACATCTTTAATTATTTTCATAACACTTTAGGATGCTAAGAGAAAAATGGCTTTTAGCCAAATGGTTATCAGTATTAATTTGAAAAAAACATTAAGTTTTTATTATGACACAATAATATCATGAGCAGCGACTTTCCTTTCTATTTATTTTAACTAGGCAGTCAGGCTATGAAAAGTGAGAATGGGAAATAGGACAAAGATCTGAAATTCTCACATTCCTGACTGTAACTTAATGTACTTAAATAACAATGTGTCTTTAGAGTAAATAGGTAAAGAAAATATATCTGAAGTAACAATCACTTTTAATAACTTAATTTATCTTTAACACTCTTCAAGAAACATTGGGGAAAAAAGTGGTGTTTTCTGTGTGATGAAAAGCTTTCTGTCTCTATGTGTACTTGAAACTTGAAGAAAATTTATTGAAAATAATAAACACCTACAATGTACACTATAATAAATCGTTTAGTTTTTCAAATGTGGGGTGTGATCTGCAATAAATCCTATAAGAAATGAAAGAATAGAGAAGTTTATGTGACCAGAAAACATTTTGGAAGATTTGGTTAAGCCCGAAGATACACGTAATATTCTCTCTCTCTCTCTCTTTGAACTGTATGCACTCTCACAATTCAGGTATAGTTCTCTGTGGACACCTTTTGGTTTCTTATATATTCAAATGAACTGATTACTTTAACTGAAGAAAAAGAAAGTCCACTACCTCCCTCACATTAACCCTATCTCGGTTAATTTCACTAGTTCCCCTGCCAATTAGCCTTAGCAGTATGTTTTCCAACTCCAGGCTTACATAGATAATGATATGGAAAGTCAGGGGCTCATAGGCTGAGGTAACTTTTTTAGGGGGAAAAAAAGGAGATGTCATTAAGAGAAATACCTAATGTAAATGACCAGTTAATGGGTGCAGCACACCAACATGGCACATGTATACATATGTAACAAACCTGCACGTTGTGCACGTGTACCCTAGAACTTAAAGTATAAAAAAAAATACAATAAACATAGTATACATGTAGCATTGTGCTAAATATCAAATTGTTTCTTCTGCTGGAAGAAGGGAAAAGCATTGTTCAAATATTTACCATTTTTTCTTACCTATGGTGTTGAATTATTAAAACCATGCAAACCTTTTTATTTATTTATATTTTTTTTTCCACAACTTCATTTTGTTATTGCAAACTGATGTTAACCACTCACCTTTGCCAAGCTAATGACTTGAGACTTAATTCTTCAATATGGAAGGTGTGTAGAAAGTATGTTTGAGAAATTTAACAATCCTAATGTATTTTCAAACACAGTTAGCTATCATCTTATTTAATGGTGTTTGAATGGTTACTTTCTCATATCAGTGATTTAAAAATGGTATTTCCTTTGAAATATGAGACTATAATTCATGTGAATCTTATTTTACCAGGAAATCAATCTAGTAATTAATCATTTATTAATTTGCATCCTTTCTTTTAACTGACAGAAAATTAGAAAGCAAATTTTATGTTGAGAAAAGGAATTATATATCCTCTCTTCTTGTGAAACAATGACTATGAAAATATTCCTCCCTCTCAATTCTGTTTTTGTAAGGAATTGAAAGAATTCATTAGTATTGAGGTAAAGAGTTGAAGAAGAATGAGGACTGGCATTGTCAGTTCCAAACATCAGAGAGGAACATTGTGTTTCTCTTGTGTACATGCTGCATGGTCAGTACAATCCTCCAAAAATGTAACTTAGGAAAAAAATATTTAGGTGGTCATCCAAGTAGAAAGGTTTTCAATTTCTAACAATTACTTGAGCATTATCAGCATTAAATTTGGGTGAAATATGTGATCCAATTTGGCTGAGATTTTCATTTTTTATATTGGTGATAATTTAGGTTTATGCCATAGACAAACAAGGAATTGCAAAGACCATTGTCCTTAAATCTGAGGTTATTTTATGTATTTTCTATTTTACATTTGAACTTAAAATAAAACTTCTAAATCTTAGCTCCCTTTTTCTTAAAAATAATTTGATAAAAATATCCTGTAGTAATCTTATTTTTAGTGAATAAATGTGCAAATATTAACACATAATAAATTTGCAACTTAATTATGTATTTCTAATAAATGCATTAAATTACATGTATTATGTACTAATTCATGATACATTTGCAACTTTATACAATTTTTGAAGAATGAAAATTATGGTGCAAATTAAAACTATTATTTAAGATGATGCTATTAAAAAAATAAAAGATAATTTTGTGCCAAAAAAACAAAGTTAAATTTCAAACAAAAATACGGATATACTCATTATCAGAAAATATCTCATGTTAGTATGAAAAGAGCAGACTCTCTTGAACGGTTTAATAAAATGGGGGGTGAAGGAAGAATGGATAAATATTATATGTCTTTTTATTTGTGAATAGAGAATAATAAGCTCTAAGAAAGATTTTCAATAATACTTTCTAACTCTATATTCAATATTAGAGAGCTTGATTAAAAAGATGTGTCTTGAACCTCATGTAATTTACTTGAAAAATTGTATTAATATTCAGTTATTAATTAAAATAATTTTTAAAGAACATTTTTAGGGTAAGTTTAAAAGAAAGATATGTTGCCAGCAGTAGTTGATTTGTTAGTGTCTGACTTATGTCAAATCTGTAAGAGTAGGATATCGTAATACTATTTTGGTGTTTTCTATTTAAAAATTACAAATTTCTTCTGAACATCACTTATGTATCCGAATGATATTTTCTTCTCATTTTAAAAAATCCAAGCTATTAGTATCAGAAATTAAAGCTATGTTATGCACAGTTATTTTACCTAATCTTCATGCTGGAGAAATCAGAGATAAAATTTTATAATACATACCTTTAAAACTATAACATTTTCCATGAATTGTAGAGTATATAGCTTTTTTCACATTTTTAATAACTGTATTTAGAATATGTCCTATGAATGACATATTTTACAGTGTGTTAAACAATAATTGGGAGTGTCATTTATTTTCTAGTGAGAAATAAAGAATTTGTGAAGATATATTATATGACATTATATATTATATAACATATGACAAATATTTGAAATATATATGTATTTTATATTATGAGCAGGCATATGTGGTGATAAAGACAATTTTTTTATAATACATTTATATTTTATATAAATATATATTAAATTAATACAGTCAATAAATCTAAATATGAACTAAAAGCTAAGCAGGTATTGCATTCTTGTGATACAAAAGACAGAATGTTTAAAGAATTGTTATTTAGCTGAGTTTGAGTAATGGCAAACTACTTGGAGTTATTAAAATACTTGATGTAGGTAAAATGTGAACTCTAATAGCACATTTTAAAAATGGTTTAAAGTTTTTTTTTTTTTTTGAGACGGAGTCTCGCTCTGTCGCCCAGGCTGGAGTGCAGTGGCGCGATCTCGGCTCACTGCAAGCTCCGCCTCCCGGGTTCACGCCATTCTCCTGCCTCAGCCTCCCGAGTAGCTGGGACTACAGGCGCCCACAACCGCGCCCGGCTAATTTTTTGTATTTTTAGTAGAGATGGGGTTTCACCGTGGTCTCGATCTCCTGACCTTGTGATCCGCCCGCCTCGGCCTCCCAAAGTGCTGGGATTACAGGCGTGAGCCACCGCGCCTGGCCGGTTTAAAGTTTTTTAAAAAAATATTTTTAAAAAAAGATTTTAATCACTACTCACCTAATTTCACCAATAGTCATCTTTTATTCCCCAAATATGTCACACAGTGTGTTCCTGCATGTGGCTAATTCCCCAGATGGCTCTACTCCAGTCAAGACTAGAAATAATTTAAGTTTCCTACTTCAGATAATTTCTTGACTCCACCCTTAATTTATAAATTCTATGATAACTTCAGATGTTGCTTCAAAGGAAGCTAGAAATTTATTCTGATGACTGTATTTCAAAAACAAGTAGGCATCTTAGCTCACCCATATTTTAAATGATTAATATCAAATATCTTAAGTATAAGTTTTAAATTATCTTGTTCCCATCCCATCATAAAATGGTGAGTATATACTTACACAGCAACACAGCAGTTGACTTAAAAGGTAAGGGGTAAAAGGCAGAAAATTGTCCTCAGAACTTCTTTCAATACGTTATTTTATATTAGTCATGGATAATTGATACATTAAGGCAGTGGTGTGGACATCTATCACTGGTTTTCCAGGGCTCTGGGGTGCATATGAGAGTGACTTACTATTTAAAACTAGAATATCCCAGAAACACTTTAAAAATGACTCTCATCATGGAGACTAAGAGCCAATATCGACTTTGAGAGGTTTAGGCTTACATTGAGGGATTTAGACTATAGCCTTCACAGTGGACTGTAGAATATAAAACTGTTGGATTTCAAATAAATAAAGGTCTAATACTGGTTCAGCTTGAAAAGTAAAAAATATAATTACCTGGCTCCCTGTCCCAACCAAGAATCATGATGACTCACTTTAAAACATAGTTTAACTTACCTTCCTAGGTGTGAATGTTTAATTCTACCACCTTCTTGACTTGTTGCTCTTAAAATAATAATAATAATAATAATAATAAATTATAGAAATATTTTATGTGATTATTCAATGCAATTTTCCTTTTCTGAACATTATTTAGTATGCATTAACAGACTCTTTTAAATTAGGAAGCAATAATTGAGACACTATTCATTACAGAGGGGCAAGAGTATGTTATTCAAATTGCTATTATAAGATCAATAATAATATGCATTTACTTCCAAAATACACAAAGCTGGTTAATTAATGTTATGGCAGTTATTTTTTCTCATTGTGTCTGTTTACTCTCACTTACATCCTTGAACATTAACTTGTTAAATTTCTGTAATTATGTGTTTTAACATCATTTGCTTTGGAGCATGATTAAAAAGTCAAATACTATAGAGCTTTGGGGAAGTGAAGACTATAAACATGTATATAACTGTGAAGCTTATTCCTGCTCAGTGCCACATGTTGGTCATCTAGAGATATTTGTTCCTGAGCAAATGTAGCAAAGAAGTGGATGAGAAAATATCCTTATCATTAAGGAAAATACTACATTTCCTGTCTTTTCTCTGACTCATTAAGGATGCCCTCCTTCTGTTTCCTGACTTTTTAATGTTTGCCATTCTAACTGGTGTGAGATGGTATCTCATTGTGGTTTTGATTTGCATTTCTCTGATGGCCAGTGATGATGAGCATTTTTTCATGTGTCTGTTGGCTGCATAATTGTCTTCTTTTGAGAAGTGTCTGTTCATATCCTTTGCCCCCTTTTTGATGGTTTTTTTTTTCTCTTGTAAATTTGTTTGAGTTCTTTGTAGATTCTAGATATTAGACCTTAGTCAGATGAGTAGATTGCAAAAATTTTCTCCCATTCTGTAGGTTGCCTGTTCACTCTGATGATAGGTTCTTTTGCTGTGCAGAAGCTCTTTAGTTTAATTAAATCCCATCTGTCAATTTTGGCTTTTGTTGCCATTGCTTTTGGTGTTTTAGACATGAAGTCCTTGCCCATGCCTACGTCCTGGAGAGGATGTGGACAAATAGGAACACTTTTACACTGTTGGTGGGACTGTAAACGAGTTCAACCATTGTGGAAGACAGTGTGGCGATTTCTCAAGGTTCTAGAACTAGAAATACCATTTGACCCATATATACTGGGTATATACCCAAAGGTTTATGAATCATGCTGCTATAAAGACACATGCACATGTATGTTTATTGCAGCGCTATTCATAATAGCAAAGATTTGGAACCAACCCAAATGTCCATCAATGATAGACTGAATTAAGAAAATGTGGCACATATACACCATGGAATACTATGCAGTCACAAAAAAGGATGAGTTCATGTCCTTTGCAGGGACATGGATGCAGCTGGAAACCATCATTCTCAGCAAACTATCGCAAAGACAGAAAACCAGACACTGCATGTTCTCACTCATAGGTGGGAATTGAATAATGAGATCACTCGGACACAGGAAGGGGAAAATCACACATCGGGGCCTGTTGTGGGGTTGGGGGAGAGGGGAGGTATAGCATTAGGAGATATACCTAATGTAAATGACGAGTTAATGGGTGCAGCACACCAACAGCACATGTATACATATGTAACAAACCTGCATGTTGTGCACATGTACCATAGAACTTAAAGTATAAAAAAAAAGTAGAAAAAAATGATAATAGTTTTCTCTCCCACATTTAATAAATGGAATTTTGGTATTCTCCAATAATTCACATTAAAGCTCTTAATATGAGAAACAAAGATGTTCTCCTTCCACTTGTTTTTAAGTCTTCATAGTTTAATTCCTTTAAAGGCTTTACCAAGTACATTATTAAAAACTAATAAATTTCAAGTTACTTATTAGTCAAGCTTGAGGGGATAATAGGGATTGCATTCCCCAAGTCTATATTATATACCAGTGAGAATTCAGTTGTTATCATGAGAGTCTGTGGCTAGTTCTAGGACATGGTCTCAATTAGGCAGGCATATTCAGACGGAAGAAAAAGGACATGACTTTTGTTTCAAAGATAAACTAGATTATTTTCAGTACTACTTTTAAATCTATGCTAAAACTTGAGCTAGAAAGCAAAAGAATTAAAAATACTATTCTATTTATTTTCAATTATTTATATTGCATTTCTTACATAACTTGATTATATAGAGACCATAAAATTATTGGAAGAGAGATTTTTAGGGAATAGCTTCTAATTTAAATAAAGATAATTTTTGGTTTTGTTTTTACTGATATCAGTGAAATCATTTAGCATGGATTAATTAAGTAATTATAAATAAAGCATCTATAGTACTTAATATATGACTTCTCTCTAAGATACAACAATATACTTGAAGACTGAGCTGTATCTAAAGTGATGATTACATCATGTCATGAGAAATATTAATAACTTGGGACATGCAGAAAATTTTGAAAGGAGCATAGACCAGAGAGAGTGTAGTTCAGTTAGGAAAACAAAAGGCTCCTGAGACAGAGAAATTTGTCTAAGTCCAGAGAGATGAAGACGTTTGCCAGATTAAGGCATTCTGTTGGGGGATTCCTTTTTTTTATTCCTGGGTAAGAAATTACCACACACAGAGCTGCTTTAACAGCACTTTTCTATTGTACCACTGTTCTGTAGGTTGGAAATCTGGGCCGCCTATGGGGGTTCTCTGTTTAAGGTTGGACAATGTCAAGTGTTGTCTAGGCTGGTCTCTTCTTTGGAGACTTGGAAGATGAATCAGTTTTCAAACTCTTTTTTGTTGAGGTCTCCATTCTTTTGCTGGTCATCAGCCAAAAATTGCTCACAACTCCTAGAGGCTGATCTCTAATCCATGCACATTGTCCCTCAACCTTTGAGCCAGCAGTGCTACATTCATTTTTTCTTGTACTTTGAATAACTCTAACTGCCTATACTACATGCAGCCAGAAAAACTATTCCTTTAAAGATGTATGCAATTAGAAGCCAGGCATGGTGGCTCATGCCTGTAATCCCAGCACTTTGGGAGGCCGAGACGGGAGGATCACCTGAGGTTGGGAGTTCGAGTCCAGGCTGACCAACAGGGAGAAACCCCTCTCTATTAAAAATACAAAATTAGCCAGGCATGGTGGCACATGCCTGTAATCCTAGCTATTCAGGAGGCTGAGGCAGGAGAATTTATTGAACCTGGGAGGTGGAGATTGCAGTGAGCTGAGATTGTGCCATTGCACTCCCACCTGGGCAACAAGAGCAAAACTCTGTCTCAAAAAAAAAAAAAAAAAAAAAGTATGCAATTAGATTATGCCCACTCATATAGTCCCTATTAGAATTAATTAAATGATTAAATGTTAACTGGTGACTAGCCTTACTTACATCTGCAAAATCCCTTTTTATGTTCCATAACAACCTAGGGCATAACTAATGGGGCACAAGGCCTGGGGCCATCTTAAAATATAGAAAGTACAGAGATGATAAGACACAAACATTGCCAATACATTTGCATAATTACAATTTGTTGAGCATTTTTCTGAAATTGTTAGGCAGGGTTGATTGGCGTGGGGAAAGAAGAGAAACTCTTGAAACTTCCCCATATTTTATATTGGGTTTCAGGTTTATCTGCAGATGAACTTTACCTGCATGCTGGGCGAATTCACTAAGATTAGGAAAGATCAAGAACCTACAACTCTACTTTTGAAGGTGAATGATGTCAGGCTACAGGTTAGCAAAGAGGAGGCACACTCAATTTCTGTTTTGCTTATATCTTCTAATATTTTGAATTGAATTGGTATAAGAAATATTGGCATAAAATGATTGAAGCAACAGCTGCTTTATCAAAATTAAATGTTGACAAGTCAAATAGTATTCCAGGACACTGAAAACATGTATATGTGATATAATACTGTCAAATATGTGAATGAATTAATAAAAAAGAAGTTTATTAGTAAATGAATGAAGTTAGCAAGAGCACAAACCAAATAGATGTTAATTAGTCATATAATTAGAAATGGTGGCAAAGAGTAGAAAGAGCAAGTGAATGTATTTCATTGAAGGGGGAAGAGGTTGGACACCTCAATTTATGTATCTGAACATGGCACCAATGTGCAAGTAAAATTCATTGACCAAAAAAATGTTGAGAATCACTCATCAAAAATCTGAAATCTGAAATGCTCCAAAATTCAAAACTTTTTGAGCACTGACATAATGTAACAATTGGAAAATTCAACACCTGCCTCACACAATAGGTTATAAACACACAGTTTATTCAGCATCCCCAAGGAAAATAAGATCCTCCCAGTCTCCTTCATTGGCTGTATACATTTCCCTCGAGCACAAGCACACCCATAAAGATAATAAAATGGCATATGTGTAGGCCAAAAGTGTCGATGGCTGATGTCTTTCCTGAGGTCAAGACCTACATGCATTACTCATTGTACTTTTTTTATTCTCTGCTCGTTAGTGTAAAGACATTATTGAAAATGTCAAAAAGTACTACAGATACCCTTATGCATAATAGTGATAAGAAAAAGTTAAAACATTTATATTTATCTATAGCCCAGTAAGTCAAGCTTTTGGAGAAACAGGACAGCAGTATAAATGTGAAGTTTCTTAAAGGAGACTATGTTGTTGGAATACCACCAGATATGGCCTGATGAAACTGTTGAAGTTCTAAGCTGAAAGTGATTAACATGATTTAATAAAGAAAAGAAAAACACCCCAAAGAGAGACATGAACATCTTCAGCATGTATTAGAAGAGTCAACCTGTCAGCATTGCTGTGAACAGATAGCACTTAATGATATGCTGACCAGAAAACAAGCAAAGGTCTATCACAATGAACTGACAATTGAGTAGAATTGTGAATATTCAACAAGCTGGTTGCAGACATTTAAGAAAAGGCACAGCATTAAACTTGTAAAGATTTGTTGTGATAAAGCATGCACTGATCATGACACAGTGAAGAAATTCATTGATGAGTTTGTCAAGTCATTGCTGATGAAAATCAGACAGCAGAAAAAGTAGAAATGCTGATGAAACATCACTGTTTTGGTGTTATGGCCCCAGAGAGACAGCTGAGTAGACAGACCCTACAGGAATTAAGTATGCCAAGGACACAACAACTGTGCTGACGTGTGCTAATGCAGCAGGCATGCATAAGTGTAAACTTGCAGTGATAGGCAAAAGCTTGTGTTCTTGCCATTTTTGAGGAGTCAATTTCTTACCAGTCGATTATTATGCTAACATCAAGGCATATGTCACCAGGGACATCTTTTCTGATTGACTTCAAAACATACCAGGGGCTCATTCTTACCGCAGAGAAGCTGGACTGCATGATAACTGCAAGATATCATTATTTCTTGACAACCGTTCTGCGCATCCTGCAGCTGAATATCTCATCAAAAATAATGTTTATGTAATGCATTTCCCCCCTACTACAAATGTGGCTTCATTATTCAGCTAGGTGACCAGGGTATTATTTGTTCAATGAAGAGTAAATGTAAAAGCTCTTTTTTGAACACCTTGCTAGCAGCAGTGAGCAGAAGTGTGTGTCAGTGTGTGTCTGTGTGTGTGTGGAAGGCTTTAAAAATGAGTTTTTCGTGAAGGACACTGTATATGCCATTGCCAGCACTTGGAGCAGAGTGATTAAAGGTGGTTGTACATGCCTGGCACAACCTCTGGCCTGTGGCTATGTTTAATGCTGATGATGAGCAAGGTGGTAACTAGAAGGATTTCATATGTCAAGTGAGTATAAAAAATGATGTTTAGTCTTCTTACATATGCAAAAATATACCTTCAGAGTCCATCTGGAAGAATGGACTAAGCTGGAGTAAGCTAGAAGAAATGAATAAAGAACAAGATTTTGGCTGGGCGTGGTGGCTTATGCTTGTAATCCCAGCATTTTGGGAGACCGAGGTGAGTGGATCATCTGAGGTCAGGAGTTGAGACCAGTCTGGCCAACGTGGTGAAACCCTGTCTCTACTAAAAATACAAAAATTAGCCAGGCGTGGTAGCGCACACCTGTAATCCCAGCTTCTGGGGAGTCCTAAGGCAGGCAAACAGCTTGAACCTTGGAGGCACAGGTTGCGGTGAGCCAAGATCATGCCACTGAACTCCAGTCTGGGTGACAGAGTGAGACTCCATCTCAGAAAAACAACCACAACAAAAAACCAAGATCTTAACATTCATTATGAAGCTCCAGTTGTTCATGCATTGATTGATGATGAATGAAATGGTTTGGAATCAAGATGATTGCAATAATAGTGATAATGAAGATGACATTGCTAACACTTCAGAAACAGTGCCTGTCAATGACATGGTGAAAAGGAGTGATGAGCTTATTGCAAAACTAGAACAGTGTGCATTCATAGCAGAACAAGAAGCCATGTCAGTTTACAAAAGCAAAGAGAAACACCTAAGGCAAAAATTGTTGTTAATGAGGCAGATAACTGTGGAGGAGGTATTTTTAAAAGCCATCCAGCAGAATGTGCCTCATTCCTAGAAACATAGCCCTACAAAGGGTTACAGTTTGTCCTTACCTTTACAGTATCAATAGTATTGACTTCATTAAGATGAAAATTATTTCTATCAAATTAATTGATATAGCACAGCTTATACAGACAGTGAATGCTTTTAATGATCATATAGACAAATTAAATCAACTATATATATATGTAAATTAAAATTATGGTCTCAATCTACTGAAATATGTTAATAGAAATAAGTGCAAATTCCAGCACTGTAGTTTACAAAACAGTAATTTTACAACAAGAGTATAAAAGGAATGTATACAAATTAAATCATTTGTTGAAAATTACGAAGACATTTTCTAAGTTTACATAGGGTTTACTCTTTCAACTCCTTTAAGCTTTTCTAAATGATTCTAAGTAGCACTACCTAAATACCCTTTTCAAAATTGCAAACATTTTCTTTTTTTTGTTTGTTTTTGTTTTTTTTTTGAGACGGAGTCTCGCTCTGTCGCCCACGCTGGAGTGCAGTGGCCAGATCTCAGCTCACTGCAAGCTCCACCTCCCGGGTTCACGCCATTCTCCTGCCTCAGCCTCCCAAGTAGCTGGGACTACAGGCGCCCGCCACCTCGCCTGGCTAGTTTTTTGTACTTTTTAGTAGAGACGGGGTTTCACCATATTAACCAGGATGGTCTCGATCTCCTGACCTCGTGATCCGCCCGTCTCGGCCTCCCAAAGTGCTGGGATTACAGGCTTGAGCCACCGCGCCCGGCCGCAAACATTTTCTTTGTCACTCCAGCACAACTCTTCCTCCATTCTTTTGGATTATTTTTTTCCTGTAACACTAATCACCTTCTAATGAATTATAAAATTTAATATTAATAGTTTTATCATTCATCATCACCCATTCCAACACACCAGAACATGTTTCATGAGGGCAGAAATTTATGGTTTCTTTTACACTGACAGGCACAAGGTAGATCCTAACTAAATATAAGTTTCATGGTTAAATGAAAAAATGGATTAATGAAAAGAAGTATTTGGTTGCATTTTCTGTGCTTAAGGAAAGACATTAACAAACTTGACGTAAGCCAGAAAATGGTGAATAATCTGGAAATATTACATCATAAACAACTAAAAGAAGGAATGTTGTTATATTGGAGATGCGATTTGGCAGAAGACATTCACTATACTTTCCTTTCAATATCATTGTTGAAATATGGAAGAGCCATTAAATTATTGTAGTTGGTTGGAGGTTCAAAGTTTTGAAAGTTGAGTAAAAATTTTCTCAATATGTATTTTGCTTTAATCCAAATATTAATTAACCAAAAATAGAGTTATTTTTGGAAATGAAATTAATTGCTTTAGGAAGCTCTTTGTCCCTTTTCACTGGAATTGTTAGAAAAGTCGCCTACTTGAGGTATTGCTGTGGGTTTCGTGCAAGGGTCTACCTGAGCTTTCATACCCTCAGATTCTCTAGAAAGAAAAATACTTGTGCATAAGAATGAAGGATAAAAATTGTGGTTCAGTCTCAGAGTATACAGTAAAAATGTCTGGTTAAACATTATAGTGGAATTGTAGTTGCAATAACACTAAATTTGATTGTAGTTTTCAAGTGCAAGAAAATAACATTTAACAATATCATAAAAATGAATAGCTACTCACCATAGATACTTTCTCAAACAACTAGTCAGACACTCTCAGACACATGCTATTAAAAGAGAGAGAAAGCAGTGTACATTCTATTACCCAAAGATCCAAATGTAAAATAACAACAGAGCCCAACAGAATATTTTTCTTTCTGACTTCCATTTCAGTTTATGAAACACACACGTTTTATTTTAATTTCCTGGGTTATTTTTGGCAGAATTAATCTATATCAGATGAAAATGAGAAAATAGCGGAAAGAGATATAAAGATAGAAATAATGACAACTGAATTATATTCAAGATTTTGCCTCTTAGTGTAAGATCACTGGAATTTAAATTAACTTCCATGCATTTATGTTCTCCAACTGTCCAGAGAAAAGCATAGTTATATATGTCTAGAAGTCTTTGCACTGCTAAGGTTCTGTGACTCTGTATAGTAAGCACATAAAATTAAATATACAGCCTATCTTTCTTAACCTCATTTTATAAGTCTAAATTTATGGATGTAGACTAAAATAATTCCTGAGGTTTTCACCATCTTCTGTATATTTCCAGTGTTTAAACACATTTAGTTTTGACAGTAGATCACTAATAATCTTGAAAGTCTTTATTCATAATTTTATCTCTAGGAAATGACAGAATTTTTGGATGCTAATACATGTATATAGCTTTAGATAGTATTATGTAATGCATATGATATAAATGGAAGTAGACAATAGAAGAATTATGCACTTGATAAAAATCATGCAAAGTTCGGAAAATAATTATTCTTCAATGTCCGGTACAGATAAAACTCTGCACTTAGCACCTTACATATTTGGTATTGTCTTCATGTTTTAATGGCATGTGTATTAGATGAGGAAATGTACAGGTTGATGCATTAGTCTTATGCAAAATGTGAGTATATTGTAAATGAAGTATAAGTCTATATTTTAGATCTCCAAATCTATGGAATATATCAAATCTAATCTTCCTCAATTTAAGTAGATAAAAGAATAAATAAAAGGCAAGTTTAATTTTTTCATTAGAAAAGATCTTATATTTTAAAAGTAAGTTAAATCCTACTGAGATCTTATCTCAAAAAAGAAAAAAAAAAATAGCCAGTCATGTCACCTGTAGTCCCAGCTACTTGAGGGACTGGGGCAGGAAGATCACTTGAGCCTTGGAGTTCTCGATTGCTATGAGTTGTGATCACACCACTGCACCCCAGCATGGCTGACAGACTGAGACTCCATCTCTATTAAAAATAAAATAAATAAAATAAAATAGACTAGGCACAGTGGCTCACAACTGTAATCCCAGCACTACGGGAGGCTGATGTGGGCAGATCATATGACGCCAGTAGTTTGAGCAAAGACGAAAGCCTGGCCAACATGGTGAAAACCCAAATCTACTAAAATGACAAAAATTATCCAAGTGCAGTGGTACATGCCTGTAATTCCAGCTATTTGGGAGGCTGAGGCATGAGAATTTCTTGAAACCAGGAGGTGGAAGTCGCAGTAAGCCAAGATCACGCCATCGCATTGCAACCTGGGGGATAGATCAAGACCCTGTTTCAAACAAACAAACAAAAAATCTATTAATTTTCAATTATGAGGGCAGAGTACAGAAAGATAGATTTTGATGGTGTGGGGTGATAGAGTCAAAAATAATGCCTAGGAAATAGATGGGATAAATTCTAAAGAATGAGAAATTCGGAGTTAATTGGTCCAGTCAAATCTGATTTAGTTTGAAATGTATGTATGACATATTATAAGTCTATTTTAAGGTGTATGTTTTTGTTTTCATAACAGTGATCAGTAATACAAGTGTAATTTAGAAGAAAACAAAACTATGTTTTTTTCTCATCTCATTCTTAATAATGAATGCATCCACTCAATAAATGTATATTGGGTACTAAACTGCTCACCAAAAGTGAGAGGGAAGTTTCAAGGCCAAACATGTTTCAAATCTCAGCTACCGTCACATTTACTATTTCTCCATAGACCAAAGAAATGCACATGGCAAATCCTGAAACCAGGTTGTGAGGTATCCTTGTAAGGATGTAGCTAAAGGGAATAAAATTACCATTTTTACCATTGCCAACTTTCCTCTTTCTAATCCAAAGAAATCTTTCATGCTTTTGTAAAAGTTTTCTGAGTTAATGGCAGCAACAGGGATGCGGTGAGCTTGAAGGAAAAAGAGATAGGAGAAGGCTTCTTAGGCTTTTGGCTTGAAGGGCGATCTGAAGTAGTGAAGTTATCCATATATTCTGCCACTGAACTGCAAGCAGTTTGTAATGGACTATCTGCAAAACCTTGAGAGGGCTACAGGACTTTGTTTCTTTATAAACTGTAGAAAGTGTGAGGTGTTTTTATATAGACTTTTAAAAACATCTCTCATGATACAGGGTCAGGAATCTTAGAAATTTACATCCTTGCATTCCTATGTTTTACTGGGGCATTCGGATACTAACCATTTTCTGTTCACCAAGTTAGATAAGCATGATACCATCAATACGATGGTGCAGTGGGCTGTTTCGCAGAATGTAAATATGTTGTGAAAGCAGACGAGTCAACATTGCCTTGACAACATTGCCTTGAGGCAAGACAGTGAGATTACTGATATCCTTACCTTGAAGGTAAAATTATATGTACCCTCTTGACTAATGAAAGAAAACATTCACCAAATCACGGCCACATAGTAAGGCTATTTTTCTGCTCCAGTGGAGATGCCAGATCTAATCCAGCCTCTGCCATGATCCATGTGTTTCCTGCAGAGGGAGGTGAGATGACTCCAGCTGTCCCTGGCTTGTTTGGCCTCCTCATGCCATTTCCACACTGAAATGAAATGTCAGAGAGCCTAGAATGTTCAAACCCCAAGTGCACGGGAGTTAACTTCCTGCAGAATGGGCTTTGGCCAAGGAGAAATAGAAGATGGAAGAGCGTAACGGATAAATTCTATGTCCTTTCTCATTCCCGTGGCCTCTTCTGGGATGTGGCTTACGGGACAGCCTGTCTGAAGACAAGCTCTGAGACGAACTGGACACATCTGTGGTATCTGTTTACATTTTGTGAGGTAGTGATGCCACGTAATAAATTTCTTTCCATTTATCTCATCATCTCTTCCTCATTTTTCTCCACCTTCACTCTCATTGACCTAAATTTTCATCTCCTAAATAAAATGTCCACAATGTATTTGTGCGTCCAGCTGTGTTTTCTAACGCTCTTGAGACATTGCCAATGTTAGCAGCGTGGAAGCTGAGAGGATGCCAGAGGAGTTCAGTGATCACGTGTACATTACAGGCACAGCATATGTTCCGTCCAAAATTGTCTTTGATGATTTGTTAAGAATTAACTATCTCTTTTGGGAGATAGAGAGTGCATATCACCCATTCCTGCTCTCTATCTCTTCCAAATGCATTCATTAGACGCCTGATAGATAAAACCCTACAGACCTGCCAAAAACAGAGAGAAAATCAAAATAGGGAGAAAGCAATTACATTTCTTTATCTCTATTTCAATCCCACATTTCTCCTTATCTCTTTGATGCCATGCATACTCAATTATTTCCTGCCCTATTAAAGGCATTCACTTAGACCCATCTCACCCGCTCTGCTACTCCCACCAACTTTCAGAAAATGCTGTTAATATATTTATTTTAATCAACGTACTCAGTGTCTTTGTAATCATATTTGCTCAATCTCATCCACTTTAATTTTATAACATAGTCATCATTGCCAACTTTCCTCTTTCTAATCCAAAGAAATATTTCATGCTTTTATACAAGTTTTCTGAGTTAGTGGCAGCAACGCAGATGCGGTGAGCTTGAAGGCAAAAGAGATAGGAGAAGACTTCCCAGGCTTTTGGCTTGAAGGGCAATCTGAAGTAATGAAGTTACCCATATATTCTGCCACTGAACTGAATTCTAAAAATATGCAAGTTTAGTAAGACAGAATATATGGATTGCTTCTGCATCTACACAGTAGGGGAGGAAAAGTTGCTGTCATAAAAAGAAGTCAGAAGAAAACAATTAAATATTCATGAATTCTTAAAGGTTATATGTGGGCCAGTTTACCCCCTGAAAATAGCTGAGAACTTCAGAATAATTGGGGATGACACTCACTCTCAAGATCTTTTTCATAGGACTCCACCAATGCCCACAAAAAAATGGGAATATACATATATATAACAATACATATATAGAATATAATGAATTAATATAATATAATAATTAATATCAATTATTATATATTATATATTAATTATTATTGCAACATATAATATATTATTATATAATTATTACAATTAATTGTTATATGTGCAATTATTTATTGTATGTTTTATATATATATATAGAGAGAGAGAGCAATTGAAGTCATCATCACCTGAGAAGATGAAATCTGAAGTCCAGCAGGTTTTGCTGGGAACTGAACGGGGTAGATCAGCAGCTTACTATTTAACACATTAAGTATGGATACCTCTTATATATCCAATAAGTGACATACAATAATGATGAAAAAAGCCATGGGCTGAAAATAGACATGTGGAAATCATTAGCATGTCCAGGCTGTGCCAAGCCATGAAAGTGGATGAGATAATCTGAGTAGAAAGTGTTGACAGGAAAAAGAAAACAACCAAGAAGTTCCCCAGTTCCCAAAACTTAGAGATTTAAAAGTCAAGGAGGAGCTAGTAAAGCTGTTGCAGAGTGAGTAGTGAAGAAGGACTGACAAGAAAACCTAGCAGCCCGGAAGTGAAGTGGAGAAAAAGACTTAAGAAAGAAGGCATGATTCTGAACCTCATTGATGACCACACTGAAAACGATGAGACACTATTTCTAACACCTTCTTTGACAGGTATTGAGTAGTCTGATGAGACTCCTGGTAGGGAAGATTATTGATCAGAGGGAGTTTGAGTTCATTAACTATTGTGAGAAACAATGTAGCTGTTCAAATCAGACACTGAAGCATCAAAATGCCTTATTTTTTCACTTTCTCTGTTTCTAATCCTTCAGCATGATCTTTCATTCTTAGGTTAAATATAAATGGAAATATTTACATCTGTCTGAATTTTTACTCCTGTTCCTCCCCTTGGGCCACCATCATTGACTGCAAATCCTTTTTTAATGCATTTCATGCTTCTCCCACTCCTGGCCCCTCTAAAGTTACTTCCCCAAAATCCAGCAAGATCTTTTAGAATAGAACTCTTATCATAATGCACCACTACTTAAACTCTGCATGAATAGTTTTAATTTCATTTTGAAGAAAATTTCTAGCTCCTTATAAAGGGCACCCAAATTCTCTGGGGTCTGATCCCTGCCTGTTACTCCAACCTATTTATATTCCAGCCTTTTCTCTTCCTCCGATTAGACAAACCACAGTGCTCTGTTTTCAGATTCCCCACTGTCCCGAGATTCTCTTACTTTCAGATTTTCTCTCACGCTTGTCTCTGCCAAGAATGTATCTGTCATACTTTCTTCATGACTGACTTTCATATCTTGGCTTAGTTTATTTCCAGGGCACCCCTGAGGGGACTTATTTAAAAGTTTCTCCTCCTATCTGTCTTCATTGGGCAAGTCCCATTATGTGGGGCTTTATTCAAGTGTTTCATTCTCCTACTAGACATCAAGCTTTATAAGGGGTAATATCCCTTTTGATTCTACACATTAAGCATAGAGGGACATAGTTGCTTGGAAAATAGTTTAAAACCAATAAATATTTGCTGAGTTAATGACAGAGTCAAAAGTAGCTAGGTGCATAGCAGGGTGAACATTGAAACACTGATGCTGATAACAGACAGTGAGAAAACTGCCTATGTGAAGTGTACGTCTTCGATCCCTTAGCAACTTTTTTGTCTGATAGTTTCTGCTAATAGGAGCTAGTTTCTTTTCAGAAAAAAAAAAATCAAACTGGCTAAGATGGCATTAGAAGATGATGGGAACCCCCAGAACAGTGTTATACAACAGAGGAGGCCATGGAATCAAAAGACAAGTCACATTACTAAGCTGTAACCATGACACTATCTCTAATGGACATTCAGTGATTTTTATCTTTGAATAATGTCAGCAGTCACCTCGGACTCAGATACCCAACTGGTAGGGAAGTTGTGCTCCTTACATATGCTTTGTTTATTTTTTAAAAAGTTCTGGCTGGGTGTGGTGGCTCACACCTGTAATCCCAGCACTTTGGGAGGCCAAGGTGGGTGGATCACCTAAGGTCAGGAGTTAGAGACCAGCCTGGCCAATATGGTGAAACCCTGTCTCTACTAAAAATAGAAAAAAGTATCTTGACATAGTGGCGGGTGCCTATAACTCCAGCTACTTGGGAAGCTGAGGCAGGAGAATCTCTTGAACTCAAGAGAAGGAGTTTGCAGTGAGCTGAGATCATGCCATTGCACTCCAGCCTGGCCTACAAGAGTGAAACACCATCTTAAAAAAAACATGTGATTGAAGAACAGGAAAGCATCAAATAATTATCAAATAATGACTTACTTGAAGTTCCCTCAAATGTCCTCTCATTTGTTATACTGATTCAGCAAACATCAATAATATGTAGATAATCTATTCATGTACAATTAATAAATAATATAAAGAACATGTAAGAAAATCAAGTAACTGTTATGGCTATTTTTCATGGCCTAGTCATTATAATTCTGCAAAATCTGGCCCATAACAAAAGAGAATCGTCAAAGATAAAACAGGAGCAATCTAATGACAAGTATATTTTGTGTAGAAAACTTCTATTTCAGCCTTGTTTTATCTCAAATATTTCATAGATAGGAATGCGCTTACATAATACCATTGATTCTTCTTTTCCATTTATAGTTTTAGCTATTAATGTGTACAGATATTAAAGAAAATCTGATCAATGGGAAATCTTGCGCATATAAAAATGTTAGGTCATTTGTTGAGCTGTCCATATAGCTTTAAACATCACATTAAACAACAGGAATAATGAGATCAGTAGTAAAAACACAGATTACTGGGCTATAATATCCTAGAAGGCACTGTGCCAATATGAATGCTCAGCTCAAGTTATTTTTCCTTTGTTCTCCCATGAGAGCATCTTGAAATATTCCAGGAAGGATTGGGAGATTGAAAATATACCCTATATAACTTTTATTTATTAAACTATTTGATGCATTTATGCATCAAGTAATCCAAGGGACTTTTTCCCTTTCAAAAATATTTATTAAAAATCTAGTATATAGTACATGTTATTATCTGTGAATAACACAAGCGCACCCCTACCCTTCTAGAGTTTTTATTCTGGCAAAACGCATGATGGGTAATTAAGATAGGTGTAAGCTCTAGATGCTCATATGAAAAAAAACAGATGACCTCTCTAGTCTGTCTGCCCTTCCTTCCTTCTTTCCTTCCTTCCTTCCTTCCTTCCTTCCTTCCTTCCTTCCTTCCTTCCTTATTCCCTTCCTTTCTTTCTTTCTTAATTTGTTCAACATATAATTTTGAGCACCTCTTATGACTTAACCACTATTGTGGGTTTTAACAGTACAAAAAAGAAAAATGCATTTTTATATACTAGTAGGGATAAAATAAATGTAAGGTACGTAAATAAAATAAGCATTTAATCATCTTAAGGTAAGAGTGATAAGTGCTAAGGAGAAAAGTAAGGCAGTGAAAGAAATACATGGGAGTTGCAGTTTTAGACAATGGTGAGAAAAAGGTCTCACAGAGTTAGTAATGGTGAAATCCATTTTATCCTTTATGTGTTACACATAAAGGAGTAAGCAACATAAATACTAGAAATGAAATTATAGAGAAAAGAGTGACAAGTCCCTCAGCTAAGAGGAAGCTGGCACGTGTTAGACATAGAATTAAGACAATTGTAGCTGGAGCCTAATGAAGAGAAGTAGAAGATGAGGACCAAGAGGTTACAGAAAGAGCCAGACTGTGAACATCCTTGTTGGCAATCAGAAAACAACGGCAGTCACTAGGGCTGATCTGAGAAGTCATTTGAGAATCTTCAGCAGAGGAGTAACAGTATTGTTTTGGCTACAATATTAAAAAGAGGTAAGGGTAGAAAGTGGCTCATCTGTTAAGAGCCCATGACAATAATCCAAGTAAGAGATTTTGATTATGTATTTAAGCATAGTAGTTTGAAGAAGATGAAAAATGGTTTGATGACGGGTATATTTTAGAAGTAGTCTTCAATGATTTTATTTTTATTTTTCTGAAGTGCATTTAAAATGGAGTTGTATTTACTGAAATGTAAAAACTTATATGAAGACAAGTAAGATTTTCGGAGAAAAGGCAGACATAAAGGAAGGGGCAGAGTAGAAAATCCTGCTAAATCTTCTGCAAATCTCATTGATTTTCTCCGAATGCAACAGATTTAAATTTTTTCTTCTTATCTCATTATCGGTAAATGTTTAGCTACTATCCTGTCATCTTTGCAAACCTGGAGAGGAAACCTACTGCCATTGACCTTCTGGGCTTTTTGTTTGTTTTTAGACAAGAGTTACAATTGTGGGTAAAATGACTTTTCTATTGTGGTAAAGACACGTAACATGATATATGCCTGGTTAACAATTTATTGTGTTTTGCATTTTATGAGTACATAGTAGGTGTATGAATTTATGGGGTACATGAACTATTTTGACACAGGCATACAATGTGTAATAATCACATCAAGCTAAATGGGGTGTCTGTCACTTCAAGCACTTATTCTTTCTTTGTGTTATAAACAATCCAATTATATTCTTTTAGTCATTTTAAAATGTACAATAAGTTATTATTGACTGTATTCACCCTGTCGTTCCATCAAATACTAGATCTTATTCATTCTAACTATATTTTTGTACTCACTACCCATACTTATTCTCCCCAACCCTCTCCCTTTCCCAGCCTCTAATAGCCATCATTCTATGATCTATCTGTGAGTTCAGTTTTAAATTTTAGTGCACATTACAATGCTGCCTACTAAATGTACATTAGTATATAGCAGATCACTAGACCTTTGTCATCTTGCATGACTGAAACTCACTTCCCCTCTCTTTTAAGTGACTCCTGTTTACCCAACAGGGTAAATCAGAATAATTTTAAGATTCCATGTGATTTAGAACAAGAACAGGATAAAGTTATAATGCACCGTGGTTAGAGAAATGTTTGTACAACTTCTTATCCCTTTAGTTTTTTTAAACAAATAAAATTTCATTCCTCAAACAGCCTTTTCCCTCAATCACAAGAGTTACTACTCATGGGTTTAGAAAAGTGAACAATAAGCATCACCCCTTTAACAGAGGCATACTATTTCTTTGGTTCTGATTATACAAACACCATATATATATATAGGGCATGGTAGGTGTATGTATTTATACATACACATTTATACATTTATATTTTATATATATATATATATATATATATATAGTTTTTTAAAAGTTCATCTAAAATGTTCTCTGTCTTCTCTAGGCTTTCTGAATTTAGCTTAAAGCATTCCCACCCTCCTCTCCAGTTCCATCAACCATCGCTTTTAGTTTAGTGACAAATATTGTGATGTATTGTGAGATATAGAAGATATAGATTTCTTGGATTTAAGTCTCGCCTTTTAATTTTTAATGTCTTCAGTTATATACATGACTGATTCTCTTCCATGATTAAAGATAATGTATCAAGATCAATATTTGATTATGCAAATTTTTGCCAATAATACATAGAGCAGTCCCTTTCCCCTGGTAGGGATTATACAGCGTTGCTCTTCAAGTGAATGAATGAATAGATAAATGGCTTAGATAAGTGATTAGTGAACTCAATGAAAGTTTTAGTAAAATATAGAAAATCAATATCTAAAAAATTGAATCAAACCACTAAAGGGCATAGGAAATATGAAATCAGTTTCTTTAAGGAAGAGTTTAAAAAATTAAAAATCTTACATTTTTTGAATTGGAAAAATCTTGTTAATATCAGATTTGTTAAAATATAATGTAAAATATCTAACTGGCTTTTTAATATGATTGATTTATCAGCGGTTATTCTATTTTATATTAAAAATCAATTTAGTGTCATCTGGAAAATTTTTCTAGCCTGATTTAAATATTTGGAACATATACCCTTTATGATTGGATATAAATTTATTTGAGTAGAGATCTATTTAGATCTGAACATATAAAAGGTTTAGATCATCTGAACTATTCTAAAGAATGTGAAAATAGATTGATAAGTCTTGCAAAATCATATGTCTTAGAACATAGTGAGATTTGAGATTTTATAAAAACATTTTTATTAAAAAGAGCATTTTCATGTTTTATTAGTTTTGGGTAATAAATATCTCACATAGTGAAAATGGTGTTTTAGAAGATTTAAAACTAAAGGAAACAATTATTTAGAAACACATAATATTTTATATATATGCAGTGATCAGTTTCATATGAAAACACACGCTCTCATATGATACCACAGTAGCTATGTATCACAACAATTCAAGTCCATGCGTAACTATGTTTTTTTCTGTAGTTTCTCATGAACAACAAACAAGTACTATATCTATGAGCTAAAAGTATCCTTATGAGAACTTCTGAGTATTTGGCAAATTTAATGAACTCCTTAAAGCAAATGAGCATTACATTAAAAGTGCCTCTGCCTGTTGTAGACTAATGCCCTTCTTTATCCAAGAAATAACCAGCTTCAAAAGGCAAGATTAAGCTATTAAATTGTAAATGCTTATTCAGATTCATTGTGCAGTTTTTTAATATGTTTCTAGATTAGGTGAGCGTACTAATTTAAGTTTGAAGGAAACCTGTTGTAATATTAACATGGATATTTTCAATGCATTATTCCTCTTTAGTTGAGACATTACAATTATCAGATTTGATATGCACAGTGTCAATTATGCATATGTATTTGGTGAGAATTAAGTACATTCATATAAGTTGTACAAATGTCAATCAAATTGTAAGGCTCTTTCCAAAAAAAACTTTATAAAATGCAAATAAATTCTCTTTATTATACTTTGGAAGAACAGTACTATAGCTGCCTTTATTGACTACATGCAGTCTGATTGTATCACTCCACTGTTCCCCTTCAGTTCCATACTTTATAAAGCCCTCCAATAACTCAATAAAGAAAACCTCTTTTAACCTGCATAAATACATTCAACATGAAATATCTATTAAGGTTATTAGATGATAATTGGGCTGTTTCATTAGTTGCATAATAGTGTTCTAGAACTTTTTTATTATTCAATCAGTTGTCTGATTTAAAAAAAAAAATCATAAGCCTTGGTAGTCAAAATCGAAAGAGGTAAGCCAAGGATGTATTATTCAGGAAGATTACTAGTGTGGTACATTTTTGAGATGAGCAGTTTTTTTTCAGTCTACTAATCAAAGAGTCTTTCTTTGCTGTCAGGGAAACTAACTCAACCAACCAGCAATTGCAAAATCAAATTGCAATCACTCTGACTTTTATGTGATCATGGGCAAAGGAAATGATTTAACAGATGGTTGTCTTAATGAACATAGAATCAATGCAGGCCCAAACTTATTATATTTAAAGTTTGAGTGGAAATCAGGAAAAAAACAGCACAATGTTGTGATATAGGTATACTTTGTGAGATGACTAAATCAAGCTAATTAACATATGAATTAACTCATATGCTTATCTTTGTCGTGGGAACACTTACAATGTACTCTCTTAGCATTTTTCAAGTAGACAGCATATTGTTATTATGTGAAATATCATGTAATACACCAAAAACACATATAATTTTTGTCAATTTTAAAAAAAGAAAAACAACAGCACAAAACAAGCAAACAAACGTATCCCTCCTTAAAAAGCCCAAACAAATAATAAACATTGTCATAGTTTAACAAGTAGCTGCTTTTATTAATGAAAGATAAGTGTTCAGTCAAAAGTTTAGAGCTTACAGAGTATCTGTGAGAAAAGATTTTGCAGATGATCTACCACCCACAAATGTTACCAAGACTAGAATTAAATAACTAGATACATATTTCAATTTTCTTTCTCTCCTGGTTTTTATCACACAGAGTCAAGAATACAAAGTGAAAGACCAGAATAAGCTTTGTCCTGTGGGAGAGGCATGCTAACATTTGCAGTCGATTTAACTCATGTAAGAAATAGGCAGTTAAAGAGCAATTTGGACATTTATAGTCATTTATATCTTCTTGTTCCCCTAGTCCCTCTAAAATTGCTATATTTATTAAAAATGTGTTTATCAACAGGGACAGAGAAAAAAAAGAGGAGTCATCACTCTATTATGTTTCAAAGGTAAAAGTTGAGAAGCTTACCATGATATCAGTGTGTGGTAGCAGAGCCACAAGGAGGACATTAAAGGTAGAGCTAGTCACAAGACAAGAGATCAGTCTTTAAACAGAATCAATCCATAAAGACTAAGTATTTGGAATACACAGAGCTGGCGAAGACACACATGAGGGGCAGAGCTGAGTATATGGGGACTGGGGGTAGGTGTAAATCAAGAGCAATTGGCCAGTTAGGTACTCCTGTGGTCTGAGTGGTGTGTCTTCCCAAATTCAATATATTCCCAAATATATTGAAAGCGAATCCCAATAAGTGGGGCCTTAACAGGTGATCAGATCATGAGGGCAGATCCTTCATGAATGGAATTATTGTCCTTGTCAGCAAGGCCCCAGAGAGGTCCCTTGCTCTTTCCACCACGTGAGGACACAGTGACAAAGTCCTTTTCTTTGAACCAAGAATCGGCCTTTGCCAACTATGGAGACTTCCAATTTCTTGACTGTGAGCTTCTTAGCCTCCAGAATAATACAGCTAGATATGCAGATCCCACAGACAATAATATGGATTAATTTGTGAAGAAATTATGTAGAGAAAATACTTCAGTTGAAAAACAGAAAAAAATTATAGAGAAAATACTTGAATATAAAATAAAATAATAATAACTATTGTGTTATGAGATAAGGAAATACTGGTTCAATGTCTCCTCATTCTTTATTAAATCCAACTAGTAGACAAGGTCCCAAAGTTCAATATCTCAATGCTAAATGTTAAATTTTACTTGGAAAGCTACGAATCACAAGTTATGGAAGAAAAGCCTTGAATATAAGACAAGGCAAAAATAAAAAGCCCTCACAAATAAAGAAAAGAAATCTTTAGAAAATAGAGACTATGCATCAGGCAGAAGAAAACCTTACAATAAAATGCTACTTAGAGAAGTAAAAGAAAACACTGAATACGTTAAATCAAAGCAAGATGCCACAAAACAAAAATATCAGCAAATAAGTTCTTTTAAATGAAAAAAAAAAAAAAAAACAATTTCAATTAAGGACCTTACCTTGGCTTTCTGTTAGGTTAGAATAAAAGATTTGGAATTACTTTCAGTTTAAAAAAAATTTTTTAAACTTGACAAAATGTATAAAACAATTTTTGTTTTGGGGGAGATCAGACATCAGACATTGTAGGACAGATATTTATAGAGGAGAAACAAACACAGTGAATCCTCCAACTGCCTCAACTGGAGTACCTGGAAAGAGTTTCAAAAACAAAATCAGCGAGGGAATCCAAGCATTACGTGGGTTCCCTTTGAATGAAGTACACAAAGTTAGCATCTGAAGTAAAGGCAGCTAGATAGCGGAGGGCAGAGTACTAGAGAAGAGAGGGGTGCAGAGACAGCACTCCCTAAATCTGCAGAGTCTTCCTTACATCTTATTCTGATCAGAACATGCATATAAGGAAAATAACTGAGGCTGGCAGAAGATCCACCCTAGAGGGGCAGAGAAGAAAACTGCTGGAGATCTTGCTACCAGCCAAAGTAGAAAACCTTACAAATCAAGGGCATAAGGTAGAGTTTTAAAAAGCGTATTTCCTCAAGAGTGAGGCAAAACTAATTCTAGAATATGGGCTGCACTGGTTAAACTTATTATCACATACAAAAAAAAAAAAAAAAGCCTCAATATGTATGATAAACCTCAATGGAAAACATAAACATTTAAATCCTTAATAAGAAAATACAGATTTGAATTAGGCCAAGATTTCTCAGATATTACAAAGAACATTATCCATAAAAGAAGAAATCAATACACTTAAAACTTCTGCTCTTCAAAAGAAACTAAGAATGAAAATACCAGCCACATACTGGAAAAATATTTGTGAATTATATATCTAATAAAGGAGTTGGATCTAAAATATATACAAAATTCTCAAAATTTAAAAATAATAGCTAAACAGTTAAAAATGAGCATAATATTTGAGCAGAAGCACCCCTCAAATAGATATGTAGGTAGCAAATAAGAACATAGAAAGACATCCACATCAATACTTATTAAAGATATACAAGTTAAAATCACAATATCACTACACACCTATTAGATAGACTGAAAGTATAAAGCTTGTTGAACCATGCCAAGTAATACAAGAGACATGGAAAAACTGCAAGTTTTCTGCGTAGAGGACAGAAAGGTCAACTGGTTTACCACGTTGTAAAGCATTTTCCAGTTTCTTAAAAAAGAAGGATCATCTGGCCTGTGATTCAGAAATTATTTCCGTCAATATGCACCCAAGAAAATGAACGCATGTCCACACAATGACATGTCAAGGAATCTTATTGGCAACTTTATTTGTTATAGTACAGGGATGAAATCAGCCTGAAATTCTATCAACCAATGACTGAATAAAAAATCTGGCATATTTACACAATATCATTCTATTTAGGTTTTGAAAACATGTATGATTCATGATTATTTCATTCCATATACAGATAACATCCTGAATAATTTCCCATTAATAAAGAATAAGTGTGCTTTGTGTAAAAAAAAGGCAAAATGAATGATTGATACAAGCAACAATATGGATAAACCTCAAAGTAATTTTGCTCAGTGAAAGAAGTCAGGCAAGAAGATTGCAGTCTCTGATTCCATACATGTAAAATTCTACGAAATATAAACCAATGTGTAGCTACAGAAAGTGTATCAGTGGTTCCTTATGGATAGGTTCCAGGTATCAGGGAGTGATTGCAAAGAGGCATTAGGAAACTTTTGGCATTAATGAAAAACTTCATGATCTTGATTGTGCTGATGGTTTCTTGGGTATATACATATGTAAAAATTACAAAGTTGTACACTTTAAAGATATATGTTTTGTTATGCATCAATTATTCATCAGTAAAATGAGTTAAAATGAAAATGAAGGAATCAGATAATAAATGATTGCCAAATTATTAAATTAAAGCTTTATACGTTTTCTAATAAATGACAGCAGGAATAACAGAGTGATCTGACATAATTTGGTTAATTGTTTTTTATACAAATTTCACAGTTCCCTTTAGTGCATTTGGAGCACTCCATTTAGATACGGATGTGCTTTTCCTAAAGTAAGAGGGAAGGGACTTTTTAGTTCTAGCTGTATACATTGTATAACTGATTTTTGTGTTCCAATGCAGATATTTTCCTGTTACCAAGGATGGTTTCTTTTTTTCTGTCTTCTAATTCTGTTTCCCTGTTCTGGGCAAAACCATAACTCCCAGGCAAAAGTGAAGGAGAAGGAAGAACAATTTAAGCAGCAAGCCAACAGAATTGCTCAATCACCAAGGAGAGTCACAAGGGGACAAGAATCATAAACATCCACAGTAGCCCCTTCCCAGTTTTCATCTTGCACAGAAATGATGAAGAATATGAGAGAAAACAAATGAATAGTCACAGAATTTATAACTTCCACTGAAATCAACAAACATCATCGGGGAAAATAATAGGGCTCACGGAAAGTCCTGTGTCATTTAAAAACCCTCTGAAGCATGCAATTTTTGGTTCATTCTTTCTTTACACTTGTCAGCATTTCCTACTGATTGGAACCTTCTGGGGACTAATTACCTCATTTTCTTCAATAATCTTACCTAATTTGACCCACTTACATCATGAATAGCTCTGATTTTAATTTTTTGGATATTTTCAGATTACAGTGTGACCCCTTGCCCAAAATATCAGGAAGATTTCATGTATAATTTCAGCTTTCTTTAAAGTCATAAAATCTTCTTGGTTAAGAAACTACTGTATTTTGACTTGCTTCATTTTTTCATAACACACAAAATCCAATATTATTCAGTTTCTCCTGTTTTAGATGGACTAGAAAAAAGTGAAAGTAAATGAATACATTGGTTCATTTCTGCTCTTCATTTTACAATTATATTTCCTGTTATAATTGAAGAAAGTCACAATGAATATGCTTGAAAAGCCTTCTGTTGTTAAATCTAACAACAGAAATGCTGCTGCCCCAGTAAAAAGCAGTTAGAGAGATTTTATGTAACAGACATTTTGGCAAAAACAAGAGGAACAATACTTTGTAAGTCTCTACTCTCATGTAGCCCTATGTCATCCTCATTTTAGGGCCTTCCACTACAGGATTATTAGTTCTGACAGGGTTTTTCCTTCTATCTCATTAGAAACAATAAAAAGCCTGCTGAGGGGCACACATAAACACATGCTATATATATATGTGTGTGTGTGTGTATATATATATGAACACAAAATCCTGTTGTTAATAAATATTATAAACAGGAAAGCTCAATGATATATTTACCTTCCTTTAAATGAAAGTCATCTGGCTAGGTACAGATCTCAATGGGTCATTAATATGGATATTGGAGAAGTCTGACATATTGATCAGACTTAGAGATTTCTAATCTCTATTTTTCTCTGCTCCAAACTTTGACTTGTTATGAGTATAAGATTCATTTTATCAATATAGTGATTGGAAATCTCTAAGTCCTTTTTAGATTTTTGAGCAGAAAGTCCAAGTACAACACATTGGTCTACAAGCCTTGCATGATAGGCTCCTTCTCCACTGCCTTGCCGATAATACATTTCACCAAGATTTTCTACCCAGCTCTTGTCATGCTGACCCTGTTGCTGTTCCTCAAAACCACCAAAAGGGTTTTGTCTTGGCCTTTTTGTGACAAAAATGTCCCCTCCAGGTATCTACACAGCTGACTCTTTCATGGCCTTCTTCAAATGTCACCTCAACAGACGTGCCCATTCCAGATAAAGTCCACTTTTCAAAAGCACATCTCCTCTGCCCTTTTCTAATACATTTCTCTTTCTGTGACTATGGCCACCTGAAATATATTTCATTTATTTATTTTTCTGCACCCCGCTCCATTAGAATGGAATGGAATTTACAGAAGGGCAGAGATCTTGATCATTTGTATTCAAAGCTACATGCTCAAACCCTAGAACAGGGCCTGGCACATAGCATGGGCTAACTATATATTTCGATTGAGTGAATTAGTACATAAAGCAAATGTAAACTTAAATCCATTTGAATTTTTGAGTAAAGAAAGTTTTACAAGACTGAAAAGTATTCTTTCTGTACTATCATTTGAGATAACAAATGGTGTCACAATTAGACAACAACCACCACCATTTCCAACCAACTGATAACAAAACAAAACAAAGAAATCACAAGATGGAAAAAATAAATGTTTCCAAAATGTGGGGTTTCTTAAAGTAGCTTTCACTACTTATGCTTCAAAACATAAATATTTTATTTTGTTAAAATTCTGTCATTAAAAGTCTAACCTGGTAGAATTTCAAGTGTAGTTTTTCGAAGGCTGCATTGTAGATAGTGATTTATAAGAATACAACATTAAAGTGTACATATTTGAACCTCACATTCCTGAAATTAGTCATGGGAAAGTTTTACTCAGAAGCAGTTATGCTAATTGTCTTTCATCTTTTGGATCATTGTTATTACCCATATACAGCATTGCTCTAACACAATATATACTTGTAATTATATAAAACCTATAGCTAACATTATTGTGAACCATTCAATAATCTGATGGATGAACAAAAATGCTTGTTTGTTTGGGTTTGTTTGTTTTGAGATGGAGTTTCACTCTTGTCGCCCAGGCTGGAGTGCAATGGAACGATCTCGGCTCATTGCAACCTCTGTCTCCAGGTTCAAGTGATTCTCCTTCCTCAGCTTCCCTAGTAGCTGGGATTACAGGCACCAGCCACTATGCCCAGCTAGTTTTTGTATTTTTAGTAGAGAGGGGGTTTCACCATGTTGGTCAGGCTGGCCTCGAACTCCTGACCTCAAGTGATCTGCCCACCTTGGCCTCCCAAAGGGCTGGGATTACAGGCTTCAGCCACCGCGCGTAGCCCAGAAATGTTTCCTTAACAGCCTATGCCTAAAATTCACAATTTGTGGCATAAAATCTAATGAGAAATATAAAATCAAAATTATGTAGTATATGACAATTACCTGGATTTATTAGCTATGAAAAATATAGAAATTAGAAGACCTCATTTTCCACCTCAGTTAAAAACATGTGTACGTATTTAAAAATGGAACAATAAATATTATAAATTTGATAAGAATTAACATTAACAATTTTTGAGGTAATGACATTAGATTTTACTTTTCTTACATATGATTTGATTTGTGGCTTTTCCATTAATTTTTTCCCATAAACTTATAGAATATTTTTACTGAAGTATTGTACACATACAAATACATGACTGAATCTTAAGTATAAAGCTTAATGAAACCTACGCATATTATCAGCATTCATCATATCAAGAAAGAGATCATTACCAGCATGTGAAAAAGCTTTCTGATGCCATCTTTCATCACTGATTTCCATGAAGGGCACACAACATTCTAACCTCTAACACTGTAGATTATGTTATTGGCTTCTGAATTTTATTTAGATAGAAGCATAGTGAATAAAAAAAATTGTGCATTAAATCATCTATACTGTTACATGTAGTTGTATGCCATCCATTAATTCTCGTTACCCACATGCTAAATTGTATTTTAAATGGGTCTATATATTGTAAATGGATAGATAGCAAATTATTTATTTATGCATCCTACTGTTTTTGCACTTTTTAGATTGAACCACTTTACACAAAATAAATTTAATTTTAGATGTCTTTTGACAGTAAGCTTAAATAATACATTACTGAAGAGGTAAATATACTTTCAGGAAAATGATATGGATCCCACTCTTAATGTGCATTTGGGTAATTTCTAGTTTTGACTCTTATAAACATTGCTGCTATGAAAATTCTTGTGCATGTATTTGATGGCCATGCATTGCCTATTCCAAGTACATAATCTCCTATAATTCCTTCCAAAATTGTATTACATTTTATTTGTAATTGTTTATTGTATATAGTGTGGGGTAAAATCATGATAACTCCTTTTCCATATGGATATTAAGTTAATCTATTTCCAGTCAGTTACTGCCACAATAATACTATATTTAAAACAAAACAAAACAAAAAAACAAAAAAAACACCCAAAACTCAGTTGTATGCAACAACAGTCATGTATCACTTACTCTCAATGGTGGTCAGCTGATCAGCTCTGCTCCAGATATCCTGGTAAACTGCCATAACTTGTCTCCTTACACCCCTTAATATTCTGGTACCATTGGGATATTTGGGACACATTTTTCTCGTCGCGACAACAGAAGCACGAGAAAGTGCTTTTACTTATTACCTATCAGAGACCTAAGCTAGTAAGTGACATCTGTCATTGTATTCACCTGGCATTAGTCAACAAAGTCACATGGCCAAGCCCAGGATTAATGTGATGAGGAAATACACTCTAGCTCCACTAGATTTTATGTTGCAAATATAATAGAGGACCGCAAATTGTAAGAGAAAAAAATATTCGGTCTAGAGTGAAAAAAAAATGCAATCTACCAAAACTATGCAATCTCCCAAATTCTGCCCTTTCAGTCAGAATTCTTCAAGTGTTACACAAATTAAAAGTGCACTTACCACCTATGAAGACTCCCCCAAATCATCATTCCATCAAATCATCAGACTCAAAGTCCAGGATCTCATTATTTCAGTGAGGTTGAAATATAGCTCCTTCTGATCCAGAAACCTACGAGCCAAAACAACACATTATCTGCCCACCTCGTCCAACTTCAAGCAGCTGATTAATACTATAGATGGGGTAATTATGTACATTTTACAAATATATGAGAGCATACAGCTTATTTGATTTTGCTTATTTTTCACTGGAAAACCTAAAGTTACCTACTTGACTCCTACTAATTTCAAGATCAGACTAGAAAACTAAAACTAAAAAATAAATCGCAAGCATCACATGTTAAAACTAGTCAAACAGCAAAATAATCATGCACACACACACACACACACACATTCATGCACATGAAACCTGGACGTGCATAACACTGAAATATAAAATGGTGAAGTATAAATCACTTTTACCTGTTTTTCCATTGTGAAAAAAATTGAAAACAATAAGGAAAACTAGAAAGTATAACATCCACCATCCTTGACAATATTAGAATACTGATGTAACTGTAAAAATCATGCCATATCTACCTTTTTTTAAAAAAAAATGATAGAAGTTTTTGAGGTAGAACACAAGAACATGCCTGCTTATTCTGCACATGGACAGAACCAGCAGAGCAGAGATTTCTCTAAGATTGTGGCAAAATAAAACTAATTAGTTTATTTAGAGCTATAACATTAAGGTGCAAAAGTAATGCGTGGGCCTGATGAAAGCCCTCTGACATTGAAGAATAATGAGAAAGGTAGGCTGTGGGGAAGTGGGTGAAGAAATTTCAGGCATACCACCCTTGGAACCCTGTGCAGGATGGGAAGCTATTGAGTGAATAAGAAGCACTGCAGAGATCAGCATTTCCTATTTATTGAAAATAAAAAGAAACAAGGAAAACCTCCAAACAAATTGCAACTGCGATGCACCTCATGAGTTACACTGTGCAGTAGGGGTCTTCCTGACAATCGACAGCTTTGCTTTGGATAATTTCCCTTACTGTGTTCATCAAAACAGAGCCCAAGAGGAAATCGTATCATTTTGAAGTAAATATTAAGGAAATAATTCTGCATAAAAAGAGCATGACCCACCAATCTACTGACAATGAGGATATGACATTTTGGAAAAAAAAACAATCAAAATTGGTTGATACATATTAAAGAAAAACGCTGTTGTAAAGGAACAAGATAAATCTACAAAGTTCAAGTGAAAAAAAAATTTGACACAGTGAAGAACCAATATGTAATATATTTGAAGTAGCAAATGGGATAAAAATTCTTTGAGATGACAGTTGTGGGCATGGTCCATGGAAACTGCTACGAATAAAATCTAAACTGAAATGGAAATAAACTGATCATTGTAAAAAGCAAAACCCCTTTCTTTTTTAAATGATATTTACGTTTTTCTCATTTGATTCTTTAGACTAATTGTCTATCGTTTTCTACCCTGTTTTTCCCCAAGCCTTAATGTCTGATTTCCATGTGGATTCACCAAATGGGAGGAGGTGAAGGAAGTGGAGGAGGAAAAGGAGGAGAAGCGGGAGGAAGAGATGGAGGAGGAAGATGTTGGGAAGCTGTGATACCTATTTTACTCAGTCTCTGCTTCAGTAATATTTCTTATAAAGAAATATGGAGAATCACTTTAAGAAAATATTTAAAATATTAATAAGAAAAATAAGGTATCTGTTATTCAGTAGTAAGTGTCAATATTATAACAGTAGTGTTGAAATGTATCAAAATTATAAAAATATCAAATATCCATTTACAAATTTATTATGGCTTCTATAAAAAAAATCTGATTTTCCTTTGAAATGCTGCACGCTCTCTTAAGGTTCAGATAGAAAATGCAAAAAAATTAAAAATATCAGAAGATTTTTGGAAATTCTAAGTAATACATATCAGTATGCTTTATCTGTGATGTCTAATATACTATAGAACTATAGTAATTCAAATAATGATATATTGTACATAGACATTTCAGCAGAAGCAGAAAGTCAAGAAATAGACAAATATATATATAGAATTTCAAATTATTAAAGGAAACATGGATTATAAAAAATGTGTACTAGGTACAATCAAGAATACTACATAGCCACATGGGGAAAAATGCATATATGTCCATACCTGGGAAAAATACATATATGTCCATATTTGGGAAAAATGCATATATGTCCATACCTGGGAAAAATACATATATGTCCATACCTGGTTCTACAGATAAAAATAAACGGCCAAACAAAATAGATCTGTCTAATGAAAGTAAATTTAAAAGATTATTTCAGTAAGAAAATATTTATAAGCTTTGTAAGCATAATACAATAAGCAGGATAAATCAATAAATTATAACTGATTATGGGAAAAAATTTTAAATTCATGATAAAAAATATATGTATAAGAAGCAATTTCAAAGAGCAAAAAGAAAACTAGAAAAATTTTAAACAAAATGTATGACATACAATAGCTTATTTTTGTGAAAAACATTTAAAGAAGTTATCAAATACAAGAAAATAACCAGCAGCCTAACATAAAGTATATGAACCTAAAAAAAAAGTTCATATTTTTACAGGAGGTAAATACAAAAAAATTAGCCAGGTGTGGTGGCGGGCACGTGTAGTCCCAGCTATTTGGGAGGCTGAGGCAAGAGAGTCACTTGAACCTCGGAGGCAGAGGTTGCAGTGAGCCAAGATTGCGCCACTGCACTCCAGTCTGGTGACAGAGGGAGAGTCTGTCTCAAAAAAAAAAAAAAAAAAAAGGCTGAGGTTACAGGCATGAGCCACCTTGACCAGCCTGGTTATATCTTAAATGAGAAAGTTAAAATAATAGAAAAAAACCCTTTTGGTGGTACCTATAGAGATATTATTAATCTTTTCATAGGTTTAATTAATCAGAGCTGCCTACTTTTCAACAGTGCTTCCAGCAACCATTTTAAAGCATCAGGTAACAAAAGTATGTTGAATGAGTCACGATCCTTACTAAAATGTAAATTTACACGAATTTCCACTTCAGAAGATGATGTGTCATATTTTGCATAAGATGTTTTGATATAGGGGAGACTTAACATTTCATTGTCAGAAACCAAAAAAAAAAAAAATTAGAGGCCTTCTAAAATAAAATAATCTTTTACAGAACACACAAAACTCATGGACTGAAACTGAATTAGGTATTAATTCTCTATTTAACAAAAAGTCTCCTCAATCCACTTACAATTACAATTTTAGCACTTATTTTTTCAGGCAGGCAGGGTTTCCCCCCATAAGGTAATAGAGAGTATTCTTTGTTTTTGGAAACGCCATCTATTATTTTTACATGATTTATTAGCATTTCAGGTGATCATTTATGTAATTCTTTTGCAAACAATGCAAAGAACATTTTTGTTTCTTGTTTCAGACAGAACCAACTTTCTATTGTTATGAATAACGAACTGTTTTAAGTATTTTATCAAAACCTTCATTCGGACTGAGGATAGTGATCTATTGTAGTATATAAGGAGGAAAAGTTTAAAATATCTTACTTTGTAAATAATAAAAATGATCCCATTAGTAAAGTTATAAGAAAGTCAAATTAGAAAAGAAATTTTTCATGGCCCAGAAATTATATGAATTTGTAGTGGCAAGACAGATGAGCTGGGATTTCTGTGAAAGCAATAAATATTTCCAGAAGATGGTGATGGCTTTATAGTATAGTTCAGTAAGTTTAGCATGTTTAGTATAGTATAGGGTAGTACAGTATGCTGTACCCTTGCATAGTATGACATCAGTTCATAGAGATTTGTTTGCAAATATACCAGTTTAAGGCAGAGGCTTTGGTGCCTAGAATTATCTTAAGAGAAAAGCAAAATTTCATTTACAAAACAATCAGAGTCTAGGCAAAGATTTATTCTAGTACTTGGTGACTTCTCAAGGACATTTGAAAAGTTCTGTTCATATGAAGAATCTAGATGCTGGTTGAAGATACATTTAGTGGGCAACAAAGCAAATTTACTGTGCCATCTGGAGATTAGCCAAAGGTTTCCTATGTTTCCCAATATTTAGTGAGAGTTTGGTCCTAAGTCCAGCTGTGCTTCATCTATTTAGTCTAGAATTACAAGCAGAATTATATATTGTCCTTGTTTAAATCCCTCCTCACTCCAGTATTTGGTGAATTATGTCCAAGACTTAAGGCTTTGCTTCCAAAGTCTAATGGATTCATAATACTTTACTGTAAATTATTTCAAGTTAAATGTTATCACTTAGAAAATTTCTGATCTTAGATGCATTCCTAATGCTTTATATTAAAATGACTTGAATTTTAAATAGAGGAAGGGCCAGTGTTTTCTCTTCATACTCTTTTTTTTTTTTTTTTTGAGACGGAGTCTCGCTCAGTCGCCCAGGCTGGAGTGCAGTGACGCAATCTCGGCTCACTGCAAGCTCCGCCTCCCGGGTTTGCGCCATTCTCCTGCCTCAGCCTCTCGAGTAGCTGGGACTACAGGCGCCCGCCACCTCGCCCGGCTAGTTTTTTGTATTTTTTTTAGTAGAGACGGGGTTTTACTGTGTTAGCCAGGATGGTCTCGATCTCCTGACCTCGTGATCTGCCCGCCTCGGCCTCCCAAAGTGCTGGGATTACAGGCTTGAGCCACCGCGCCCGGCCTTCTCTTCACACTCTTTAGCATGAAAATTCAATCCTAAGAGATTCCCTAAACTACTTCTTTTGGATGCAGTATGATTTCTTTGCCAAGCAGCAGGAAATGAGAAGTAGAGTATGCATTTTATGAAGTACTTGTTAGTCCTGGCATGACACTTTAGGAAGAATTACAAATATCATTAACACTACTAAAATAGATGCTTCAGTTTACAGTTGTAGTTAATTACTTTACATATTGACAAAATTATCACAGCTGGGTATTTCAAACATCACCCTTGATGTACAGTACATATAATTTTATGTAGCATATTGGCTTTTCAAAAACAGTTTTATGTTTTTTTCCTTCATTAACGTTACTAATACTAGTCACAAATTCTTGCCAGTATTTGTTTGTTTTACTTTTATGTAATTCTACTGCTAAGAAACTCGGTTGCAATATTCAGGGAGAGTCCAGTAAACTTTGGTTCAAGTTGCCTTGGCTGTTGAAATTCCAACAGAGAGGAACTGTACCGTAAAGTACAAGGAGCTAAGGTATAAAATTCCACATGTGAGGCCAAAGGTTGGACTTCTTTTGAAACTGTTTCTCTTGAAATTATGTCTGTTGTTCCAAATTTTACCTGTTCCTTAGATCACGACATCAGTCCATAAAAAGAGATAAGTTACAGTTGACAAAACCCCCTGCATGATTTGAAATTCTGGCTAACAGCCTCTCTTCATTTTATTGCATGGACAAGTTGTTAGTCTGCTTCTCTTGAACTTTACTTAAATCTCCATGGTACGTTATCAGTGCCTTTGATTTCAAATTTATTTTTAACTGTCTCAATTATCTTCAAAGCAATTATTCTGTATTTGTCATCATTTAATTATATCAAATCACCCAGAATTAATTATATTTAATTAATTAGTTTCATAAAGATTTATTCACTACTAATTGTGTGTAAAATATTCTAGGCCTCAAAGACTATAAAGTGATGAAAGACATACAAGTGGCTTATAAACCCAGTGCATGCTTTTCAACTGTTTATTATTCAAGGAGGAATTTCAGAAACATTCACATTGAAATTTTCTAACAACAGAGTTACTGAATTCTACTAGAAAATTTAAATGTTGTTAATAAAGACAGCAGGACTATAACTGTAAGTTCTGTAACTATAGTTCTATAGAGCTCTGTATAGTTCTGTAGTTCTAATTTGTCCAGTTTATTTTAATTGATACTGTAGAAATATTGGTGGGCTATAGCTGTCTGACATCCTTTTTAGAAGTGGAAGTTCTCTCTATTTCATTGCAATAATATTTGAAAATTAAAAAAAAATACGAAGAGTTACTCTTCTGTATATTCCCAAAGATTTCATAAGGAACTTGAATCCTTTCCTATCATAAATCTGAAAGTTCCAGTCAAAAAATAAATATGAAAACACTTAATGGGCTCAGCACTGCACTTACCTTAGAAGGATTGCATATTTAAAACAAAGAGTTGACTGTATTTGTCAAAAACTAGTAAATACACAAGAATGGTCTGTGGATTGTTCTGGAATCATCTGTGTGAATATCGTTATTTCACTGTGAATATGAAATTTTTTTAAATGGATAATTGATATTCTTTACATAGACCATCTAAATAGCAAGCATAACTTAAAACTATGAAATGAGAAGAATCCAAAGAAAAGCCTTTTCATGATTTAACCAATGTCATGAAAATGTCTTTCATTCATATGAAAATATCTAACAACTGCAAAGGAGTAGCCTTAATTTTCCTACATGCACACACACATAGAAACTGCAGATAACACTGTTAAAAACAAATCCCTAATGTTTCATCTATGGGGCAATAGGTATTTTCACTTTCGTTAAATAACCAGACTCTTTAAAACATTATTAAATATAGATAAGTTTACTGAAATGGAGATGGAAGACAAAACCACGAATGCAAGTGTCTGGAAAAAAATTGTTATTCAGAACATACCTCTAAAAAGCAGTTACATTGAAAGCACAGTCTATCATTTTAAGAAGAGTAATAGTTTTAGATAATGTAAATGAGTTTCTTTAAATTACATGTTGTCACAGCGAAGTTTCAAATATCAAATGTTTACTAAAATGGAATATATGGAATATTTTACTAAGATTACTTCTAATCACTTATAAAAATGGATCAAAAGCAAATTATAATATGATGAATTAAAAACTATTGGGGAAACATTCTATCCTCCATCTTCAACTAAATATGTAATAAAGTGCAAAGACCAAGGGCAATCATTTTGGATGACTGAATGGATATTTAGGAACTGGGTGATAACAACATTTTTTTTTTTTTTTTTTTTTTTTTTTTTTTTTTTTTGAGACGGAGTCTCGCTCTGTCGCCCAGGCTGGAGTGCAGTGGCCGGATCTCAGCTCACTACAAGCTCCGCCTCCCGGGTTCAGCCTTCTCCTGCCTCAGCCTCCGGAGTAGCTGGGACTACAGGCGCCCGCCACCTCGCCCGGCTAGTTTAGACGGAGTTTCACCGGGTTAACCAGGATGGTCTCGATTTCCTGACCTCGTGATCCGCCCGTCTTGGCCTCCTAAAGTGCTGGGATTACAGGCTTGAGCTACCGCGCCCTAACAACATTTTTTGAAACTGAAACTATCTTTTAAAAAACACTGTAACTTTAATTACTTTATATGCAGCTGCAAGGAAAGCCCTTTATTTGTCAGTTTAACATAGAATTCTCTTTTTTCAAGTTCTATAGTTCTAATGAATTAGAGGAACATTGTACATAATAATTATTCTAAAATCTAGGTCGGATTTTGTTTAAGCATTTGAAAAAACTCTAGCAATTTGAAAAATACATATATATTTCATTCTGATCTTGCTTAAATTTTTATGCAATGCAAACAAAAAGTTACAATAATTGAAACAACAGTTTTATAATTATTTTATACAAGAAAACTATTTATAGCCAGGCATGGTGGCTCATGGCTGTAATCCCAAAACTTTGGGAGCCTGAAGCAGATGAATCACTTGAGGCCAGGACTTTGAAACTAGACTGGCCAACATGGTGAAACCCTGAATCAACTAAAAATACAAAAATTAGCTGGGTGTGGTGGCGCGCACCTGTAGCACACCTATAGTCCCAGCTACTCAGAAGGCAGAGTCAGGAGAATCTCTTGAACCTGGGAGGCAGAGGTTGCAGTGAGTCAAGATTGCGCCACTGCACTCCAGCCTGGGCGACAGAGTGAGACCTGTAATTAAAAAAAAAAAAAAAAAGCTGTAAGCTGCTTTTAAAGTACAGAAAATTTTGAGAAATTTTAGTTTTCTAATGGCCTCAATCGAAGCGGTTCAGAATCTGGAAAAAAAATATATTGATTTATAAGATAGAAAAGATGTGTAACAAAGTGGGTACTATACAGCTTCCTTAGAAATACAACTAACTTGCTCCAAATAACCACAATTGACTGCATAATTTCTGAAATTCTCACCAGAAAAGTCACTATTTTGTGTCAGTTAAATTATTTGGTAAGTAAAGGTCTTTAGCAAAAAGGAAAATGAATGTTGCCTGAGAGAATTAACACAATTATTTAATGGAATGTAAATTCAAAGTAAATTTCACAGCTATTTGTTCCTTTATCAAATACATTTCATTTATTATGTATATGGCATTGAACTAGATGCTGAGGTGACAAAGAATAAAACTCAGTTCCTGACTGCATTAGCATCCAATCAGAATGAATGAGAATTTGACAATTATGCAAATTTTTTTATTTAAAATTGCTCCTCCACTTTGCAAGTAAAAGACATAAAAACAGAGAAAATATGAAAATTAATAAAGACTTTCTCAATGAATAAAGTGTTGCCAGAGTCTAAGAGAAGTTTTACCTCAACATAATACCGTAACTTGGATGGAAAAAGCATGTTTTGGGGCAAATACTACTCCAACTGTAAACATAGTGATCTTATGCATGTAAATGAAGTCAAGAAAAATCTCTGCTCTGCCTTAATTGACTGCTTTCTGGCTCAGATTTGCAATATTTCAAAAAAAAAATAGTAGGACAGGAAAACTATTTGTGTGCATGCATCGTGTCTAACGTTTAAAACAGGGTGTTGTCATCAAAGGGAACTACTTGTGGATTAGAGAATGTCACAAGATACCCACCAATTTTAATTATGATGGAAAGAAAAACTTTATTTTATATAGTGAATAATTTTAGTCAAAATATAAATGTGAAATGAAAAAAAAAACACTCAGTGTATAGCCAGATTGCTGACAAAGTTAAATCATAATGGTAAAGCTGGTCAATGGCTTCTTGGAATTTGCAATGGCTGACTTGGCTGTATTTAGACCTGAATAAGAGACTGATGTATAATTTGAAGAAGAATCTGAAAAACAGAAGAAGAAATACTCAAAAGATTTTAGGAAGAATAATGAAAAAAAAAAATGTGAACAAACTATAGAGCAACGCAAAAGGAATACATTGAAGTGTGAATGTGGCCATAACTGGAATAGCAATCCCACAGTGGGAACCAGATGAGAATTAGACTGGTGAAGCTGGGGGAAGGCTGGAGTGTTTACTTTCATACAACAACAACAAAAAAAACTGACTTTTTTGTTGATAATATCTGTGAATTACTGAGTAGAAACATCTAATACACTGCCAAAGATAATTTAACCAGAACTCAGAGGAGACATGAGGGCCAAACACATATGGAGGAGAGCTGACCGTGGCAAAATGGATCTGTTTCAAGGAATAAAATGAAAGAGGAAAACAGCAGCACCAGAGGAACTGGCCTTTTGGAATGTCCACTGTTGAATGACAGAAGGAATATGCCAAGGAGATTGAGAGAAAATACGAGAAACTGAGTTAGAAATACAAGAAGAAGAATGGATCAAATATTGTGAGGCATTCAGATATAAAGCATTGAGTCAACTTTGCTGATCACAATAGTTTCATTAAGAATTCTTTAAAAATCACTCTCTGAGGTCTTGGTATTTCTTTACCTTCAGCGTTGGTTAGAATAGACCTCGTTTGATGGCGAGGTAAAGGACTTGGACTGCTTTGGAAATATCGATATATGGAAATATTAACCTTTAATTGTATGTTGAGAGAAATGCTCACACTGTGACAAACACAAAGGAACTGAAGGGGCAGAAAATACACATCTCCTCTGCGACTGATGTTGAATGCTGCCAAGTCCAAAAAAAAAAAAGATACTGGTTGGTTGTCAGTGGTTCAGGGAGGGAGACGGTGAAACTATTCTGTATGAGAGTGCAAATGAAAGACAACACACTGTATTTGTCAAACACTTTCAACTTTAGGGCACAGAGTGTGCCTTAATGTATGCAAATTTTAAAAAATTCATTCATAAGTTTTCAAGATCCCCAAATTGAATGCAAAATGTGTGAAAAGAGTCTTTTTTTTTTTTCTTTTTTGAGATGGAGTTTCGCTTTCACTCTTGTTGCCCAGGCTGGAGTGCAATGGCGCGATCTCACTACAACCTCCGCCTCCCGGGTTCAAGCGATTTTCCTGCCTCAGCCTCCTGAGTGGCTGGGATTAGAGGCATGTGCCACCACACCTGGCTAATTTTGCATTTTCAGTAGAGACAGGGTTTCTCCACGTTGGTCAGGTGGTCTCAAACTCCCAACCTCAGGTGATCCGCCTGCCTCGGTCTCCCAGGATTACAGGCATGAGCCACTGCTCCCGGCCAAGTCAAACTTACTATAAATGAATGAACCAACCTGAATGGAGCAGGCAGGAAGAACAGTAAGAATGTAAATAATTTAGCAATGAGTAGAGCCTGTAAAACTGAGGCAAAATGAGCTATACATAAACACTGTACTCTAGTTGATCAAGTTGCTTTCTACAAAAGTATGGGCTCACAATTCTGAATTTCCTGTATGTGTGTAATGTAATTGAATAAAGTAAATGAAAGTGGTTTGTGTGAATCAGGATTTTCACCATTGCAGTGGGAGGTTATAGATAAGCAATAACTAGAACGATCCATGTGTTATTGGAGACATCAATATGAACTCATATTTAGTTTAATAAAAGCACAGACAGTTTCATTAAAATTTCCAGACATATATTTAGACAGTCATTAGTATATGCATATATTTCCTTGCTCTGTCGGCTGAGATCCTAGAAGCAATAATAACCCAGTGGCAACCAGTACCTTGATTTCTAATAATGTTCTCCTGTAAAAGGATCCAGAGCTCTTTGCAGAAAAAAGTTAATACTAGGACTGGGACAGAAAATATATGATATGCCTGGGGTATTTTACAGTGTCAGAAAGTCAGCAAATGTTTAAAAACTAACATACTTAAATACATGGATGAATGAATGAATGAATGAATTAATGGGGGAGAATAGAAGAATCACCCCCCTAGAAGGCTTAGCTGATATCAATGTGTTGTATAAATATAATCATGCAACAAATTATTTTTAAATGTATTGAAGTCAACGAACCTCTGAAATTTAGACTTTCTTTTATATGTAACTAATTGGATATTGGTCAATAAACACTCCCAAATCACACCTAACCTTTACAACTCTTGTTCAAACATTTCTATCTTCATTAATCAAGGTTCTTGGTTGCATGTAAAAGAAATCCAAATCAATATGGCTTAATACAGCCCAGGGTAGATAGATTCACTTCAGCCATTGTAAAACAGAGATGTTGTCATGATATTAGGAGTCAATATTTTCGCCTTCTATCTCTTCCTTCCTTCACGTTAGTTCCTTTATCATGAATGTTTTACTTGGTAGAAAAAAATGCCAGAAGAAATTTGTTTTTTTTCATTCTAATGGACTAGCAAAGCAGTCTGTACCAGTTACCCTAGGCCTACCATAATAAATTACCACAAACTCAGAGGCTTAAAGTGATAGAAATTTATTCTCTCACAATGTGTGGAACAGAGGTCCAAAATCAAGGTGTGGCTTTTTGTTGTTGTTGTTGTTGTTGTTGTTGTTGTTGTTGTTGTTGTTGCAGGCATTGAGAGAGAATCTGTCCCATGCTGCTCTCTTTGCTTGGATGTCCTAGGTTGGTAGATGCATTACCTCAATTTCCACCTCAGCCTCAACAGCCTTCTCTTCTCTATCTTTGACTCGAACTCTCCATTCTGAGGACATCAGTTACTGGATTCAGTGTCTACCCTAAATGCAGAATGGTTTCCTCTCCAGATTCTTAGCCTAATTACATCTACAAAGACACAATTTCCAAATGAGAGTACATTCACGGCACCAGAGGTTAGGACTTGGATGCATCTTTTAGAGGGCCATGACTTAGCCTATCTCCACCATGAGTTAGGGGCATCAGTTTATTCCAAAATATATGAGCGATGAATATCATTTGCTCTCTAACCCATTTGGACCAAATGACCACTCAGGAATCAATTATAGTTGCCAGAGAAAAAAGTACATTTATCAGCCAGGTAGGGGGCTCTTCCCAATCCAGGATTTGCTTCATTTGTCCCATGTCAACTGAGCACAGAGGGGTCATTCATCAAAGGAGAACTGGATGTTGCTACCGCAATAAAGAATGTTTAACAACTAACTCACAGATAAGCACTATCATATCTGTATCTTTGGATGATCATTGTTTACTGGGTCAGTGAATTTTTGCAAGTTATAATAATATAAGGAAAATGTAATTTTGTAGTTTTGTTTTAGAACAAGTTAAACACAACAATACAGAGATAATTTTATTTTCTCTCACATTTGCAATGATGTGTCCTTATGCCCTGGTGCTTCAAAGATGACTTAATTGCTTTCTAAAATATCTTAGTAAAACAATAATATTGTATCCTATTTCTGTAAGAATATAATATGAACATACTAATAATGAAAACCTCAAGTAGCTACAAAATAATTGGAATAAAATCATAATTCACATATTTATAGCTGGCATGATTACATTTTAAAATGTATTTTGAAAGCAGTGGGTCATATTTACTTTCTGAAAACACAGCTGAGAATTCATCAGTAGATTACTCAAAAAATTGATTGTGCTGAAAAACACTCAAATATTTATTTCATTAGTTGTAAATTTTCAAAGGATGAACTATTAAATAATAATAATAATAAACCAGAAGACCATGGACTTACACTTGAATGGTTTATACCTGGTTTACATGCTGCTTAGCAACACACAGGAGTTTGTCATACCTAAATCAATCAGAAAATAAAATTCCACTAGATAATGTTACCCATATCCAACATGTATTATATAACCTTTCGGGAAGCAGTTGTTTTTGGACTCTGTGTTCTTAACCCTTTCTTTCTTTCTTTTTTTTTTTTGTTTGAGACAGAGTCTTACTCTGTCACCAGGCTGGAGTGCAGTGGCACGATCTCGGCTCACTACAGCCTCTGTCTCCCAGGTTCAAGTGATTCTCCTGCCTTAGCCTCCCGAGTAGCTGGAATTTCAGGTGTGTGCCACTGTGCCTGGCTCGTTTTTGTATTTTTAGTGGAGATGGGGTTTCACCATGTTGGCCAGTCTTGTCTTGAACTCCTGACCTCAGGTGATTTGCCCAACACGGCCTCTCAAAGTGCTGGGATTACAGGAGTGAGTCACTGCATCCAGCCAACCCTTCCTAATACTAGAGTTATTCTTAATAATATAGAGCAGATATAAAAGTTGTTAGTGATATGGTTTGGCTCTGTGTCCCACCCAAATCACATCTCCTATTGTAATCTGAATTATAATCCCCACTTGTCAAGGAAGGAGCATGGTGGGAGGTGACTGGATTATGTGGCAGGTTTCCCCCATGCTGTTCTTGTAATAATGAGTGAGTTCCCAGGATATCTGGCTGTTTGCTAAGTGTCTGACGCTTCCCACTTTCTCTCCTTCTTTGTCTGTCTCTCCTGCTGCCATGTAAGACATGCCTTGCTTCCCCTTGGACTTCCACCGTGATTGTAAGTTTCCTGAGGTATCTCCAGCCATGTGGAACTGTGAGTCAATTAAACCTCTTTTCTTTATGAATTATCCAGTCTAGGATATTTCTTTATAGTGGTACGAAAACAAACTAATAAAATTAGCAATATAGTCAAATCTCCACTAGGAATATTTTGTTGCTTGCATGAAGGTTGATCCAATGACTGCTGCAATTCCTGAAGATGGTAATAGAATTCTAAGATGTCCTGAAAGAACCCCATCCCTAGGCATACACATCTTACATAACCCTTCCCTTTGATGAGGGTAGGATCTATGACTATGCTGGACTTCCACTCCTCTCATTATGTTACCTTAAATGGCAAAACTGATACAATTTGTCAGGTGTAATGAAGGTCCAAAGTCAGTTGATTTGACTTAAACCAAAGCGACATTATCCCAGGTGGGTCTGATTTAATCAGATGAAAATGTAAATGAGATAGAACCCCCTGCTAAAGAGGTCAGAATTGAAAGCAGTACAGGCTTTCTGACACTGGCCTTGAAAAAAACAAGCTGACATAAACGCTATAGTCACAAGAAAATGATTCCTGCCAACAGTCAGGTAAACAGGTAAACTTGGAAGCAGAGCCTTCTCCAGGCAAACTTCTACATGGCAATGCAGTCCAGCCGACACCTTGATTTTAGCCTTGAGAGACAGCGAGCAGAAGAGCTAGCTTAGCTGTATCCATGCTTCTGCCACAATCAAACTGTGAAATAATAAATGTTTGTTGCTTTTAGCTGTTAAATTCGTGGTAAGTTGTTATGCAGCAACAGAAATTTAATTAAAAAATAAGATAATAGGACTTACAAATGGCATTTTCTGTGTGTTACATTTTCTAGACTACTACCTCCAGAGGATATGTATTTGTGCACTGAAGTCAGAGGAAAATGTTTTGATAATAAATAGCATTCTAATAGAGTAAAAGCTATCCTCACAAGGAGGGAAGGTTAGAGCCAGATACTCGGGAGGCTGAGGCAGGAGAATGGCGGGAACCCAGGAGGCGGAGCTTGCAGTGAGCCGAGATCTCGCCACTGCACTCCAGCCTGGGCGACAGAGAGACACTCCGTCTCAAAAAAAAAAAAAAAAAAAAAAAAGAAAAGAAAAGAAAAGAAGGAAAAGAAAAAAATAAAAAGAAAAGAAATAAAAGGAAATTCGGACGAGATACTACTTAGTAGGATTCTCAGGCATATTTTTCTTAAACAGCATGATTTTTGTAATCCGATTATGATTTTGCTTTAGGATTATAATTTGGGGACTGAAATGCATAAAATGTTGGGATAGCCAGATTCATAGAGAAGCTGGAGATGGGCTCTGTGAGGTATGAAAACTAGAATCCAAGCACTCAAGAAAAGTATAGAAGTATGAATAGAAATAGAGAGAGCAATAGAAATATATACATGCATAGATATGTATATCGACATAGAGACAGATGTATACGTTCATATGTGTAGTGCTTACCCTGTTTTCTTTAATAAAATTATGTTATAGTTTTATAATGTAAAGATTATTGTTTCTGAAGAATTTATTTGAGGTTTAGTAAAATTATGCAATCTGGACAGATATGAGAAAGTTCAGGCAGCTAGGCAAATTATTTTAAACAATCTTAATTATCCTCATGTCTAATTCTTAATTACAAGCTCAAAAAATAAATCTACATATGAGAAGGTCCTCAAATTCAGCCACCACACTCAAACACATTCTTCAATTAATCTTATACTTTCTTTCCTGTTACAAAGGAGCAGAATCTCTCCTCTGTGGGCTCCCAAACCTTCACATGATTCTGGTTTCCATCCTTTTTACCTCTTTAGGTCCCCAGGCACCATTCATTATGCTTCTTTTTTTTTTTTTTTTCTTAGATTTGGTGTTTTTCTTTTTGTTCCAAACATTTCCCACCAGAAATTTGATGTGCTCATATTTCTATCATAGGCTCACTCTGTCATATGGTTTCCATCACAATGTGGACTTGCTTGGATGCTACCCATAGCTACTACGTTCTCCTTCCACAGACAAAACACTCCTGAGTTTACTGTATGGATGGTTTCCTACCTTTTCCTACACTATGCATTCCTCAAGGCAAGATAAGAGTTCTGGCTCCTCTCACTCCACTGAAACTCTTATTCAAAGGCACCAATGAATCAGACCTGTAATCCCAGCACTATGGAAAACTGAGGCAGGAAGGTTGCTTGAGCCCAGCAGTTTGAGACCAGCCTGGGCAACAGAGTAAAACTCCATCTCTAATGAGAAAAAAAAAAAAAAGAAGAAGATACTAATAAAATATATTATCACTGTCTCCTATTTGGATTCTGACATCCACTCATCTAGTATTTCTCTTATCCACCATTTTCGGTTGACTCTTCCTCCTGTTTCCATTCATGTAATATCTGTGTGACTTGGAGTTCTGTTAGGGCCGAGACAATTCTTTTTTCTGTCTTTATCAGTAAGAAATATGGATCAAGAACAGTAACAGCATGGCCCCATTCAAAGCCCCCTCCCACCAAGAATGCTCTTCCTATTTGTCCCTTTTAATTTTATTTATTTTATTTTTGTTTGTTTATTTTTTGAGACAAGGTGTTGGTCTGCAGCCAAGGCTGGAGTGTAAAGGTACAGTCAGAGTTTACTGCAGGCTCAACCGACCTCCTGGGCTCAGGTGATCCTCCCGCATTGGCCTCCCAAAGTGCTGGGATTACAGGTGTGAACCTCTTCTACTGGCCCTACCTGGCTCTTGAATGACCTCTGGCTAATAAAAACACAAGTAGTAGTATGTAATTATTGATAAGTACTCCATGACAACATCACCATTAGAATACTCAAAGATATCTTACTACCAAATTCCTAGCTAATTTTTGTTTGCTTTGTGAGAAAAAAATTAAATTTTTATTATTACAAATACTATGTTTAAAAAGAGCTTTTTCTTTTACCTAAAACAAGCAACCACTGGTTGTGTAGTTTATAGCATTCAATGATTTTTACCTCTCATTTATAAAAGCGTCTCAATTTTCAAAAAATATAGTGTACATACTCAGACAAACTGAGTTAGATTTCCAGAACCTTTTGTATTTATTCCCCGGGTAAGCAAATTTATAAAGAAGGAACAATTGATCTTTAAACTCTTCTTATTTTCATTCTCTCAGGGCCATTATCTTCCCCAGTTCATGATCCATTGCCACTCTGCTCCTTTTAATGACTCCAAACACACTTTTCTCCTGCTACTAAACAAAGTACCTTTTCAGAAGATTTTCCCCGCATGGCCTAGAAGGTAATTGCTTTCTTAATCCCTGTCAATCTCATAAAGATAAAATGTTACTGCTAGAATAATTCATTTACTTAAGATTATTTACACTTTTAAAAAGTATTGCATAAAATATCTCTTTACCCAAAGGAAAGAATCCCTCACAGTGAAAACTGCAGTGCCTACACTGACAGCTTGGTTTTTAAATTTGGAAAACAGGCACTTCAAACCATATCTTCAGGTCTAGTTCATAAAATAGTAGCCCTTCATATATCTCTCAGAGATTTTCTTTTTCATATTTTGAAATGTTCCTTCCTCTACTTTCCGTTGTTAACTTCCATTCTATTTCCTTGGGATTCCTCTACTGCATTTTTATTCTATTTGAAAAGCATGAATCTGTTTGTTTATTCTCTAGGCTGAAAATCTCATTCTCTTAACTACATTTGTTATATTTCCAATCCAATACTTACTTTTCATACTTATTTTCAATACTTATTACATATATTGGAATGCTATTTATTATCAAAACATGTTCCTCTGGCTTCAGTGATATGAATTCGTATCTTGAAATGTATTCAAATTGCACATTTTTTATTGTAATGAATCATAGGCTTGGACATGCACTTTAGTAATGAAGAGATGATATTGCATATAAGGAATTTAGCATATTAAATTGCTGTTTATATATTGACTACTAATGAATGCATATCTCCAGTGCAGACCTCTTGACTCAACTCAATATCCATATATCCACCTGCCTATTAATTGTCTTTTTAGATATTTAATTGGCACCTCAAACTTACGCTGTCCAAAGCAGTCTTTTCTGACATACCCTTTCTTGCTTCACACACATGGAATCCTCTGCCCACAGATTTCTCCCATCAGTAAACGAAAATTCCATTCTTACCATTGTTCAGGCCCAAAACATGCCCACCTAGCTCCTTCCTTTTCTAGTTCTCTGATATCTCACAATTTGGCAAAATATTGTATCATTTTTATCTTCAAAATACAGCCACGTTCTATTTCTTACTACACCTTTTCCTATTGCTCCATGCAAATCAATGCTCTCTCTTATCTAGATTATTTCATGGTTTCCTAATCTTGTATCTACTCTTACTAAATTTCCATCTCCTGTCAGACAGCAGTCTTTCCACAACACGCCTCTACTCCAAACTTGTCAGACTTCTCTTTAAGATAGCTGACTTACTGACCTTGCCTATTAATTCTATAATCAGTGTCATTTGGGAGTCTTTTATCTGTTAATTGACTTGCCTCCTTATATGTGGCATTTTCCTACTTTTTTCAATCCTTGGTAATTTTTTAAAACATTGAGACTTTTATTCTGCTGGGTGTTAGATTTTTTTTTTTCTTCTTTTTCAATTCCTCTAATTAGTTGGGGCTTTGTTCTAGGATATGATTGGTTATCTGAAAATAGTTTGATCATTTTAAGACGTGTTTTAGGCTTTGTTAAGTGGATTCAGGACAACATTTGGCACAGGGATAATTTTCCCAAAGGACTTCTCTTTCTCCCCTTGAAATACTTAATTCCTTATACTTGGGTTCTTTTTTTTTTTCCTCTGGTTTTATGTACACGAAATAGTCTCAGCACCTTGTAAGCTTTTGAAGCTGTTCCTCCTGCCTTTTCCCAGGGGTTCTTTTCCTGGCCTTGGTCATTCCTGGCTCACATGCTTAATTAAATACTCAGCCACAGATTCTGCAGGTGCCCTGGGCTCCTGTCATTTGAAGCTCTCAACTTGAGAGTTTTCTGTACAGTGAGTTCTATACTGGTCTCCCTGAACTCTGCTTTGTCTCAACTTAGAAATGTTCTGAGCTGCGTTTGTGTAAGTTACGCCATCTCCATTTCTTGAAAACTCTTTCTGGAAAGTACAGAGAGACAGTTGGGGACTCACTTCATTTCGTGACTTTCTCCAAGAAATCGCTGCGCTGTGCTACTTATTGTCTAATCTCTAAACTGTTGGTACTTTTTTTTTTCTTTTTTCCAGCTTCTAAAAATTGTTTAAGGCAGAGAGAAAGTCAGTTTCTTGTTAATTTATTTGGTTTGAAAGTGAAAGCCTAGAGATGCTTCTTGTGGAGCAAATGCTTTGCAAATATTTTTGTTTGTTTGTTTTCTGATATATTTTATGTCCATAAATTCAGTGTATAAACAAGATGCTCTGAAATTTATCTTGCTGCCCAAAATACTGTATAATTTTAGAACATTTTAGCATAACAAACTTTAGCAAACTTTAGCTTTATTTTGCTTATTTCTATAAAATCATTTATACACACATACATGTATCAATACTATGCATATTATATCATATGGATGTATAAAATCACATATAATTTTGTATTTTAATATATAGATGTTGAATGAATATGTTTCTTTTTCTGTATTAATATTTTATTTGCTACTTTATAATTTTTTCATATATGGAATTTTTCTTCTGTCCTTGTGGTTGCCTTTAGAGAAACGGCCTGAACTGAATGGATTTATGCCGTGACTCTTTGACTAGCTAGTGCACCATCTACTCCTGCCATTCACTTTAATCCTTCACAGATGTTGCCGCTTCCTTGGTTCAAGCCAGATTTTATTGGGTCACATCAGTTTGTTGATGTGAAAAATGTATTTAATGCCCACGACAACCTAATCACTGCAGAACATAACAATAGCAACACACACACAGGCACGCACACCCAGAAAACTACAGAATCTGAAAGGGAACTGATTACCTCTTGTCCTGAGACATTCTGGCGGTAGCCTAGTCAGGCCTGTTCTCTAAGGAAAGATGGTTTAATATAATCTTCAAAATATAATGTATTGCTTCAGCACTTTAAATTTTGCAGTTCTTTCTCATTTAATGGTAGGAGAGAAATAGCAAAACAAATGTAACCTAGTGTTTTTTTTCTGCTCTTCTATGAAAGTTATAAATGCATTTTAGTTGTTAACGTGGTGGTAGGATGAAGCAAAAATAGACTGAAACTCTTGCTATGTCAGTATTGAGGGCAAGAGAGGAATGATGTATTTTACCCCTTTCATGATGGAGACCTTTATGTTTGTTTGTTTGCTTGTTTTATCATCCAAAGATAAAATTAATTGTTTAGTCTGGGAGACAAATTCTATTTCATGTCTTTCACTTTTGGGGAGTCCTGTTTTCCTCATATTGTCTGTTAATTTTTTAAAAAATCTTTATTTCTGCTTTGTTTTATACAAACAATTATTTTACTTTTGTTGTTATTATTTATTTAAGAAAATATGTTATATTATCAAAATTATGTACTACATTCAACATAATTTTTCTTCTGAAGGTTTTTCATTTATCATTTGCTTTATCTATACATTTTCTCTTACTTGTTTCTTTGTTTGCACATTTTGTTGTTCTTTGTTTTTCAATAATCACCTATAATTGAATGAGATGAATTATTTCTAAAATAGATATTTGCCAGTGATTGACCTGGGAAAGACCAAAACTCCCAAGCATGAGGGATTTCTTGTAACACATGGTTGTGTTTTGAGTTTCTTTAGCAGTCTCCTCCATCAAGCCAGCTGAGATTGGCACTGTAGAGCTGGACTGGAGGTGGTGTCATGCCTTCCAGTTCGAAGTGGTGATCTTTGTCATTCCTCATTCAGCCCAACTTCTTTCGTTTTTCCTGGAAACCAATACGGACTCAGGTTTGCTCCAGCTGGATACCTCAACACTGTCTTGGCTTTGTGGCAAACAAACCACTAGCATTTTCCACCATAAAACATTCCCTTATTAGGAATGAGTATGTATTCTGCCCTTTGAGCTCTGCAGTCGTAAATGTTACTTCCTTACATCCTCTCATATACTTATTTTATCTTAGTTGTTTTTTGGTGGCTTCCTATTTTTTTTTTTCTGTTAATTCCATATTTCTAGTAGCTATTTCTTAGATTCTTGTGGTCAGAATGTGCGCATTTTTTTCTATTAAAACTTTGCAGAGAATTAACAACAACAACAAAAAAACCAATTTATTCATCTGTGATTCTTCCTCACTACTTAAAAAAATAAAAACAAGTATTTTTCCTTTGTTTCATGCCCTGCTAACCATAAGGCTGTTCTCATTGCCCTTCCCTCCAACCTGCAGAGTTAGGCACCAAAGGGATCTGCTGGCAATTCCTCCTCTCTTCCGAAGTCATAAAACCATATTTTCAAGGGTTGATTAACACCTACGTCATTCTTCACTGTCACTTCTTGTGACCTCTGAAGGTTTCCAGACAGGCTTTCTCAAACTCTCAAGTAAAGAGCTCTGTTTAGTTCTTCTTGTCTTCTACAATATTGCACTGGAAACTAGAGAAGTCAAAACAGACTCACTTATTATCATCCATGGTCCTTCTTCATAGTATTTCATTGTCTGTCTTTCCTTTAAGCTTCATTAATTTAGAAGCACTTTTAGCTCCATCTGTAAATGAAATATGTATATATTTTGCCTTTGCACACTTTGGATTTTAACAGTTCCCTACCTCTTATCTGGAAGTGCAACACAATCACCCCAAAAATCAGTGGCTTAAAACAAAACCAATTTTTGGTTGTCTTTAGGTGAGGAGATTGTTCTGCTGACCTGGGCCAGGCTTAGCTGATATCAAACTGGCTTTTCAAGCACCCACAGTCACGCTGGCTGGCTGAGCCGTCCAGGATGATCTTAGTTGGGAAGGCTCATCTCTGTTGCACAGCATCTCTCCTCCTCCAAAGGCTGGCTTGTGTTTATTCACATAGCTCCTGGGCAGGTTTCCAAGAGCAGGAGTGCGAGTAGGTAGGGCCTCTTTAGTCCTGGACTTGGAACTAGCACAAAACCGCTTTGCTTTATCATGTTGCTCAAAGCAAGTTTCAGGCCATTCTAGATGTATAGAAAGAAGAAATAGATTCTACCTCTTGACTGAGGGGACATACAAGGCAACAGTTAGAGAACACCAGGAAGAAAGAAAAATTATTATTTTATGATCTACTAAAAATTACTAATATCGAAGAATAAAATGGACTTTTCACAGTAACAGGTCTTTAAGTATTAAGCTTGATACATCTGAAATGGACAGCAAAATGTAATATTTATTATTTACAAAATATATAAATTAGTTTACACCAAGTATTTTCTTAAGTCTCTTATTATTATTATTTTTTTTTTCAGTAAAACCCAGGTGGTAAATTTTACTACCTACTTCATAATGCAAGAAACTAAAGCTTAGATAACATAAATATTTTGTCCAAGTTCTCATAGCCATTAAATGGGAGAATGCAGATTTAAATCTAGATCTCTGTAGTGTCACACATGACATTTTGAATTTCTATACTGAATTGCCTCTTAAAGAACTCCTAACTTATCTATTTATAAGTTAAATTTGAATATGAAGTTCTTGTATTAAATGTAAATTCTGTCACCATCTTTGAAAGTAACATGCTTCAATGAATACCCACAAGACAATTTTGTTGAAAGTATTAAACAAAAAAGTACTCAGCCACAAAGACACTTTTACTTTGAGATAGTTGACAACTTTTGGTAGCACTTAGAATGTATTAAAAAGAAAAAAAGTAATGGTTTCATCTATTTCAAGAGGTCCTGGTTCAATGGATTTATTTTAGTTTACTAATGCAGCTTTTTCTCTAATAAATTCAGACACTTTTAGAGACAAGCTGCATAAAAATGGTGATCAGCACTATGGTGGTTGATTTAATGTGACAAGTTGGCTAGGCTAAGGTGCCCAGTTGGTCGAGCACCAGTCTAGATGTTGCTGTGAAGCTGCTTCTGAGGAGTGTTTAATATTTAAATCAGCAGACTTTGATTGAGTTAAGTAGATTATCCTCCGTAATTTGGATGGGACTTATCCAAGCAGCTGAAAGCCTTAACCCAGCAAAGACTGAGATTTCCTGAACAGAAGGAATTCTCAGGACTGAATCATAGAAACCCTGCTTGAAGTGCCAGCTTGCAACCCAAGATTGCATCTTAAACTCTTACCTGAGTTTTCTGCCTACCAGCCTATCCTACAGTGTTCAGACCTGCCAGCACCTACAATAGCATGAGCTTAAGCAGATTTTAAAAAAATATATTTCTCTCTCTATTTCTCGTTATGCATGCATAATGACGTTTCAGTCAATGAGGAACTGTATGTATGATGGTGGTTCCGTAAGATTATAATACTGTATTTTTACTGTATCTTTTCTACATTAAGATATGTTTAGATACATAAATACTTTAATACTCACCACTATATTTTCATTACTTACAGTATTCAGTGCAGTAACATGCTGTACAGGTTCGTAAGCTAGGAGCAGTAGGCGAGACTACATAGCCGAAGTGTATAGTAGGATATACCATCTAGGTTTGTGCACATACACTCTACAATTTTTGGACAACCACAAAATCACCTAATGATGCATTTCTCAGAATGAGTTCCTGTTGTTAAGTGGCTCATGACTGCGGATACATATGCACATAATTGTTTCTATACAGAAACGTGACTAACACAGTAATACAATTTCAAAAGGACACAGTGCAAAGTTTTGGGTTAACAATTCTAATGTATTAAAATATTTTCAAAATCAAAATGTCTCTGGCCATAATATTAGTTGTTTAAATGTTCACATTGTTTTCTTTTTCTTCCAGCTCTCCGTCCCTTTAGAGCTTGCTTGTCCTTTTCACTTTATTTCTGTCTTAGCCTCCTTGCTTATCAGTACCTCCACAGGAAGTGAACGGAATGTACGACAGGATTGGACAAATCCGTGTTCTTAAGGTTGTTACTAATAACACCTATCTCATGTGTAGGAGTCCAGGACTCAAACTGAAAGACTGGTGAATTTAGAATTATTTCTGGTTCCCCTGTTCCCGCTCATTATTTCTGTACTGTTTCCTATCTATATGAGGTATAGAAGAGCTTCTTGCAGTTTAAAAATGACTTCTTATTTTCCTATCCTGGCTGTAGATCTAGAATTAATCATAATATTTCATGAGTTTTTGAAAACTTGGGAGAACAGGAAATTTGAATGGAGAAGGTACATATTAAATTAAGATGTGTAAAGCTAGCTTTTTGTCTTTATTTTCGTCCAAGCAGAAACAAACTGGTTTATCAAAGACTTCCGGCGTTCATCTTCTAAAATGTGGGTCTTTGGAGGCAGAAATATGTATATTATTGTTTAAAACATTTAGAGGAATAACAGACTTACGATCACTAATTTAAGGGCTGAAGATTTAAGGCACCATTTCAGTAGGATTTGTCAGATCTGTCACCAAAACATTACTTTTTCTTTCAGTCTTACCTTTTAATATAGCTAGTAAATCGAAATCTTTTTTAAGGTCCATACCTTTTTGCCATGTCTCCGATATTTCTTTTTTATATTGAACAGGAAAGTAATGAATACAAAATTCTCTGTCCTTGAGGTTATTTAGAGTTGAACTTTTGACTTTTTTCCCAGCATGAATCTTTGAATCTTTCTAGACAAAAAAGGCTTCAGCCCTTGAAGCAATGAAGCCTCAGAAGCAAACCCCCCTCAGAAAATGGTGGCCTTCAGCCCTCGGCTGCTGTCAACTTCTTCAAGATCCCATATAATTATTCAGGGCCATTGACTCACCTCCTCCAAGCGCTGATGCTGCCTCTTCTCTCATATTTCTGATATTATATTTCTGATGAAGCCACAAAGGTGAATGAGAGTTCACAGAACGTGAACACCTATCGGAGAGTTCCTTAGGAATCCAGCTTCCCCAATTATGTCAGCTCACTGTAACTTACAGAGTACACTGCAATAAGGGGATATAGAATAGATATGTATTTCATATTTCTTCACATTGCTGACTGAAACCAGCCATAAATGTCACATTATTTTTTAGGTGGCACTGCAATAAAATAAAAAAAATATAAAATAAAACTTCTCACATATGCCATTTTATCTTTGTTTCTAATACATTTTCTACTTAGTCATCATATGTCACCATCAATTACAAAATTATTGTTTAATTAATACAAGGATGGTTAGTGGCACACACTACTTATATATAAGGACTATTTGACCAGAAAAGTCATTTTACTGCTGTATATGCCAGTTGCTTATCAATCTTGAATGTCACTGAATACCAGTGTGTTTTTATGCTTATATCCTGTATATATATGATATAAACATACAAATATATATTTATAGAATATAATTATATGTAATTTACATTATATAATTATATATAATATATGAATATTTATATATTATATGATAATATGTAATTTATACACTTATGTACTATATAACAATATATGTGATATAATATTACCTGCCAATAAATTCCTAAAAATTGGTCACAGCTCTCTCAAGACTAATGTGCTCTAAATGCAACTAATAATATCTAATATTTTCCCTCAATCTCTTCATTTTTCTCATTTCTCTTTTGTTTTTTCAAATAATGATACTCTGTCCTACTTGTTAATCAAGACACTAACAGAAGAGTCAACATCAATTCCTCCATCTCCCTAAGTCCTTCTCCCTATTCAATATATAATTATCATTATATTGCATTGTTTAAATATTTGCACATTGTTTCCTTTTCTCCTTGTCTCTCCATCCATATGTAGTTTGTTTTTCTTTTTCACTTTATTTCTATCTCACCTTTCTTACTCACCAGTACTTCCACAGGAAGTGAACTGAATATTTGAGGAAACTGAACAAATATTTGTTCTTAAGATTGTTACTAATTACATATATATGAGTGTGTGTGTGTATATATATACCTATAAATGTGTATATATACAGATAAATGGTAATTGCAATAAATATTGTATAAATACATAAATATATATATTTAAGTATATCTTGTTGAATATTTTATATATAACATATGTTATATATCATAAATATATGTATATAATATAAATATATATATAATATTCTATGAGATATACATAAATCTGGAATATTTCTCTCACATAATAAAGATTATAGAGGTAGGAATTTCATCACTGGTGTGTCAGTGCTACAAAGTTGACAGGGACCCCATTTCTAATGTTTCCACTGAGCCCAACACTTTGATTCTTCTGGCCTAAGATGGTTGTTTAAGCTCTTTGCACAGTTATTCCATCTAGCAAACATAGTATGGTTTGGCTGTGTCTCACCCAAATCTCATCTGGATTTCCCACGTGTTGTAGGAGGGACCCAGTGGGAAGTAATTGAATCATGGGGCCAGATAGTTCCCATGCTGTTCTGGTGATAGTGAGTAAGTCTCACAAGATCTGATTGTTGTTTAAGAGGGAGTTTTTCCTGAACAAGCTCTCTTTGTGCTTGCTGCTATCCATGTAAGACATGTCTCACTCCTCCTTGCCTTCCACCATGATTGTGAGACTTCCTCAGCCATGTGGAACTGTAAGTCCAGTTAAACCTCTTTCTTTTGTAAATTGCCCAGTTTTGGGTATGTCTTTATCTGTAGTTTGGAAACAAACTTACACACAACATTAAGGTATTTGGGTCAGAGAAGAAACTTTCTCTACCTTAAAAGAGATTGAAATATTCACAAATATATTCACAAAAATATTAAAACTCATTGTCAGGAACTTAATCATGTAGATTGTATTAGTCTGTTCTCACACTGATAATAAAGACATATCCGAGACTGAGTAATTTATAAAGAAAAAGAGGTTTAATAGACTCACAGTTCTGTATGGCTTGGGAGGCCTTAGGAAAATTACAATCATGGTGGAAGAAGAAGCAAACACATCCTTCTTCACATTCTGGCAGGTAGGAGAAATGCAGAACCAAAGAGGAATAGTCCCTTGTAAAACCATCAGATCTCGTTAGAACTCACTCAGAACAACATGGAGGTAGCTGCCCCCAAGATTCAATTATCTCCTACCAGGCCCCTCTCATGACACGGGGGGATTATGGGAACTACAATCCAAGATAAGATTTGTGGGCAGACATAGCCAAACCACATCAGGATAAACCTAGTGCCACGACATAGTATCATCTCTTTCAGCTAGCTAGCAATTAGACCAGTGTTAATGCTATCTTTTTAATAAAAGAAAAAAAAAATCTTCTCCACTAATCTTTTCGATGTTTTACCTTACATTAAAAAACAAACAAACAAACAAACAAACTAGCTTTCATAGCTTAAAAATATTACCAAGATAAGGTCTTTGTCTTTCTTTCTAACATCATTTTTTTTTTTGGCCATGCGTCTCTCTCTTTTTAAGACAGATATGGAGATCTTTGCAGATACTTCTCCCAATGCCAAAAATTATTCCACCCTCTAACTTTTCTTTCAACAGAACATGCCTGAGTTTAAATATATTTGAATGTAGAAATACAGATACACGATAATTGCAATAAAAATTCATTTAAGTTGGCAGATGGAGGAAGGCAGGGGGGTAGCTTTAGCAAGAGTGATATTTAACATGTTTAGCACTAGTGGCAAAAGCACCGGTCTTTGGGAGAGGAAGCACCAATCAACCTCAACAGATATTGCCTGAAACAACTAGAATGTCATTTTTCACTCTGTGTACCAGGTGTTTATCAATGCTGTGAATATCAGTGTATGTTTATGTGTACATCCTATCATGAAGTCAAAGGCATTACCTAAAATCCAAAGAGGAATTTTGTTCTGTTTGTTTTGAAAGTATTCTTTCATATGCTAAGTGATTAGTTAGGGCAAATGATAAAAAAATTATGGAATTAGTGTTTTGCATATTAAAAAAAAAGACTGAAACCCTGAAGGTGAAGTCTCAGTCTATTATTAATATCAAATGTAAGTTTTGTGTTAACCAGAGCTTCCTGTTCTTTTAAGAGAAACAGAAACCTGCATATTTAAGTGAAATTTTCTGGTTTTTAAAACAATCAGTGTACAACAAAGAAAACAAGTGTGTGGGTTGCTAGATTGCAAGCTAATTTGAGGAATCTTTTAAGGATTTTTTTTAAAAGAATATTTATCAAAAACTATATAATTATAATCATTCTTGGTTTTATTTCTGTTCGTAATATTACCTTGCATATCTTTAAAATTAAAATTGTATTGCAATTATATTTGACATTATTCAAATCCTGTACAGCTATCTATATATCTGTGGATCAATCTGCATATCTTTCCATTTATTGTTATATCTTCTATCTGTATATTTTAGTTGATAAATGTCTGGCGTAATGTTCACCAAATGTACATTTTGTGTCTGAATAGAGGAATGCTGAGTGACTTTTAAAAATTGTCTTCTGTTTGCACTTTTATCTAGGGCACATAGTATTTTAAAACAAACATGGATCACATTAACTTGAACACCAATATCATTATTTGTTTTTAAAAAGTCAAATAAGAGTATGCTTTCCTTGAGAATTAGAATTGGTAATAGATTTGCTCATGATGCCACATTTTACAAATCAGTTAGCTAGTTAAATCAGCAGACTCAAAAATAGTAATTAAAATTATTATAATAAGTTAGTTAAATTTAGTAAGTTTTTTTTTTCAATATCATATTTTGGAACTGAATTTATTCCATTCTATTTTAGGAATGGTTATATTTGAGAGATAGTAAATATGCTTTTGTTTCTAAAAACGTGAATTATTGTTAGTTATGAAAGCAAAACAATGGCTACAAACAACACAGACTATTACAGTGAAAATCATAAAATTAAAATGCTGGTAAAAAGTAGAATCCATAATTTTGTGCAGCATGGAACTAACTCAGTAACAACACTATGTTTGGAACTGACAAAAATCACTCAAAAAACACTACAGTTCCCAACATTCATTTACTTTGTTTCAAAATAGAGAAAGCACAGAACACAATACGCAACTAAGAGCAATTACGGCATAAGGTTTTGTGACCTCTCAGGCAAAGCTTCACGCCACTGCAGGAGACCAGGTTGAGATGGGCACGCAACACTTAAATGTAGAAAAACTACTACCTCCATTCCTCACCACATTTAGTATAGCACACAGGCCAAGTGCATCCCCTAGGTGCAGCTGCAACTCTTCTCGATGGATTTCACCATAAACACTCTGGATGACCAGAAATAATCTGTTTGGAACAGCAAAGCATTCAATTAATATTTCACATTTATTGAAATCATTGTATTTCAGGGGGAAAAAAAGTGCTGCAAGACATAAATCAGGGTTATATACCAAAGTATCCCTGGCTTTGGGTTAAGAGACCATATATATTACAGTTATTTGATAGCTGATTTTTTAAAAAGGACACACCCCTAGAAGACGGAAATGAAGAGCAGTAATTCCGGTAAGTAGCAACTGACTCAGGACGGCCTGGGGATAGTGAAGCGGATGTTCACCATGGTAGATGAAAACAGAATTCTTTTAGCAGTGCAAGAGCAGGGGAGGTGGTCTCAGAGCCAGTAAGAAAAGGAAAACGTGAACTGAAATCCTAGCCTAAACCATGACTTAGTTGTACTATTCTCCAATGAAGAGCCTTAAAACCTTCATGCCCGGGTCCAGAGAAGCAAAATAACCCTGTCTCCACACCAGGTTCTGGAGGAAAAGCACATAGTATTAGAGTGATTGTGATTTGAATTATTGCTGCCACTGCTTGTCAGCTGTGGGATCTTGTGACATTTTAATAAATTTTGTAAGTCTAAATATCTGCAAAGGTAAAATGAGGATTCTCAGTCCTCTCCAATAAGCTCTTGTGATTATTAAATGAGATATGTTTCATTCTTGTCAAGAATTGATGGAGGTATTATATATTATTTTAAGGAAAATACTGTAATTCCACATCAATACAACATCGTGAATTTTGTATATATATAGATATATCTAATATATCTATATATATAACAAAATTATCATTAGTTGAACTGTCAATGCTCCATATATAAAAAGTAATTTTATTATGTTGTGAAATAAATTAAATGGTGAGAAAATTACCAAAGCAATGGGTCATCATATGGTATTTTTAAAGTAATTTAATTTAACTCATGTTTCTTCTCATTGCCTTAACAAATTTAAGCTGGAAATACTCTTCATACATATCTTAAAAATAAAATCATTTTTTAAATGGCATATTATAGTAATTTGATCTGCTATTATTTGATATGTGCATTTCTGTTACAATTTATCTCAAGGGCACTTTGGAATGATATATTACATTGTAATAGTGTATGTCAGTTCATTTTATTTTGCTTTTAAAAAGCTTTTAACAACATAAGATTGTTTCATGAAAAATACAGAGAGAGAAATGTTATTTAAATCTAGAGGGTCTTTACAGGATATTAAGAAAGAAGAGTGGGGGGCTTTTAAATTTGTATTTATTTATTTGTTGCTGTCATTATTATTGCATACAGAGAAACGGGGTCTCTGCAGACACTTCAATGTGAGAGGATGCTGAAACCCCTTGAATTAACATAATAATCACAGTGTATCATACACTGGGTCTTTTCCATATTGACTATGATGTATTACATAGGCTTACAAATTCAGTCTTTTAGCTGAAATAGCAATTTTAAAACAAAACACCAGAAAGAGAATAGAAATTCCGTACTAATTTTTATATTAAAAATCATTTTGGTTTATGTTAGTATCTTAATCTAAGATGGAAACACACAGGTGTTCACTGACTCTATTTCCAGTTCCTAAATGCATATTAATTGCCTGCCATACATCAGGCATTGTGCTAAATTCCTATAGATATTGGAGATTGCTGTGTAAACTCACTGCGAAATGTTATAAACCATGTTATTTTATGGACTTTTCCATGGGGCATGGAACACGGGTGAATTTATTATTTATTTAGTGTGGCCTAGCTTCCTAGCAGACCACTGAATGAACTGAAGGTTGAAGCTCCCTTCCAGCGAAATCTGAATTGCTCATTGGTTATTCATTTACATCTTTCAGACATAAGTGTGTAATCCAGTCTCTTTGGTCTGTTAAACGACCTTCTAAATTCCTAACTGTGCAGTCACACTCTTTTATTTGCATAAGCAGTCTGTTTCCCTCACCTCGTTCTCTCTTTTGTCTATACAGTCATTGTTAATTATTTCTCATTATTGCCAGAATGTATGCATTTAATTACCTTGAACAAGAACCATCACTTTTCTCTCTTTGTGTATTTCTGGCCATGTACTGCACCTTCACTTTATACACAAGCACAGGGGACAGATAGCTCTTCATTTTCTAAGGACTGTCTTGGCCAGGGGGCTAAAACACACACACACACACACACACACACACACACACACACGGGCAGATTGGACGAACAGAACGACACACATTATGTAACCACCTGTTATCTGAGTATGAAATAAAACATGTATATAGTCGTCCCTTAGTATCTGAGGGGAATTGTTTCCAAGACCCCCACGGATAGTGATTCGCAGGAGCTCAAGTCCCTTATACGATATGGGGTAATATTTGTATATAACTAACACACATCTCGTATGCTTTAAATTGTCTATATACTTCTTATAATACATAATACAATCTAAATGCCATGTAAATAGTTGTTATAATCTAGTTCTTATTCACATAATTTTTATTGTTGTATTGTTATTTTGATTTCTTTTCTGAATATGTTCAATACACAGCTAGTTGAATTTGTGAGTGTAGATGCTTAATAGAGGAATGAGATTTTCCTAGGAAATAATGAAAACTCCTACACAGTTAATTAGAAGTAAGATATTTTCTCATGTCTTGAACAAGTTTGATGAATCCTTAATTGGAAGATAACCTGCAAGACCTCTTAAATACGCCCCTGAGAATTATGATTTCATAAACTTGTGCCCAGTTATATATAATAAATAATAGTATGTCACAACATTAATTATAATCTTGATATTTGCCAAATCTTTAATAGTCCCTGTTAGAAAATATATATTTATTTTATAAGTTTCTTCAGGGGTATCTTTTCAAACTGTTACCCACTTTAATAAAAAATATTTAGCATTTAAATTTCTTATCTCTGTATTAAATGATAAGTTTTCCAAAGGAATTAAGAGATTTATAAAGAAGGACTTTATATACATTGTAATATGTAATCATATCACTTGAGTTACTGAGGAGAATATTTAATAATAAATGAAATGACACAAAATATCAACCTTTTCAAGAGCTATCTACTTATATAAAAGTTCAAAAATTGCTGACTAGGCCAATTGTTCATTATTTTTTTAAAAAAATATAAGAACTGCCGTTTTTAAAATCCTAATGAAGAGATCACAATTTTAGAAGCTTTGCTTTACACACAGGTGTCAATATTTTTTCTTTGAATTTGAATATCAAAATATCATGATTATTATATAAAACAACCCCCAAAAGTAAAAGCCTTTGTAAAGTAGCACAACATAATCTTACAGATGTTTTAGTTAGAAAATCTATTTCTAAAATATTTTAATGTTAAAGTGAATACAATTGCTTATAAGTGATATCAAAATAGGTTGAGAATTTACAGCAAATGTATTTTCACTGTGTCAGACACTTTGCATTATAGATTCGTATTAATGTATCCATTCTTTTGTTAGAACTTGACAAATATGAGATGAGTTTCATTTTTTAAGGTTGAGAATTTATATGTTTTTTATAATTATGTCAGTACAATAGAAATTTTATTCCTAACGGATTGTTCAGTCCTTTCACTGACCTGGTAGCTTTACAATTAAAATATTTTACAAAAGGTCTTATTAACAACTCCCATATTTTTGTTGTTTTTACTTATTTTTAGCTATATAAGCCAGTATTTGTACTGTTCTAATTAAAAGATTAACTCAAAGGCTTTCCTATCTGCCACTTACCACACAAGCCTATGGCTTTTGGTCAGACAGTTTTCTCCATTTATAAGTTCTCACCATGTGGTAGACAGACATTTAAATGTCTGTAGATTTTATATTAATTAGAACAGAGACTCACCCTAACTGTGAATCGAGCTGTGCACTTTCACTGGATTGGTGCATACAGAAATTACCAACTGAGTCAGTCTGATTCCTTACCTCGAAGTCATAGCTTAGCCTTATCACAGGTTTTCTACCTGAAAATGTGACTTAAAACTTAAAAATATATATTATTGTCTCATTGACAAGATTATAAACTGAAAATGTGCTGATTTGCAATGATGTCAAGGAGATTCAAGTTTATTGACATATTAACATCTAATTACTTCCTAAAATTAAAATATAAAACAAATATGTAATATTTTGACATTATGTATATATAAATGCCTAATTAAAATTAATGTGAACAATTTAATTTTATTTAAAATATTGTTAGATTTGAGTAAGATACACAAAAGTTATGTAGTACATACTACACCATTATTGAAGTTTATATTACTTGTGAAAAATACAAAAATTTGGGTATTGTAAATCGTTAAGTTAGCTAGCTGTGTGTCTGTATTCACAGGTATACAACAAATACTCAATGGGCCTGAAGAGTCTGGTTTTTATTCAACTATAAATGAATCTACTCTTATGTTTGTATACTATTGCAATAGTGTTAAAACTACAAGGTATACTAAAATGCTTTGGAAAGCTTTACATTTCATTCAGCATAATGCAATTGGGAAAAGGGTGTTTGGTAGTATGTTTTCAATGTAACAAAATAAAGCTGAATGCTGACATCCATGTTGACTGCATTCATGGCCTATGGTGAAGAAGTTTTTTAGGTTGTTTATGCCTAGAGTCTAAAATATAAAATATTTAATACTGGGGACCAGGGTAGGAGGTAAGAAATTGTATCAATTATCTTCCACTGACTTTGGAAACATCCAACTGCACCCTTCTCTTTAAAGACAAAAAAATATCATTCGACCCAGCAATTCCATTACTGGGTATGTACCCAAAGGAATATAAATCATTCTGTTATAAAGACACATGCAAGCATATGTTCATTGCAGCAAAGATATGGAGTCAACCTAAATGCCTATCAGTGGTAGACTGGATAAAGAAAATGTGGTGCATGTACACCATGGAATCTCATGCAGGCATAAAAAAGAACAAGATCTTGTCTTTTGCAGGGACATGGATGGAGCTGGAGGACGTTATTCCCAGCAGACTAACACAGGAACAGAAAACCAAATACAGCATGTTGTCACTTATAAGTGGGAGCTAAATCATGAAAACACATGGGCACATAGAGGGGAACAACACACTTGGTCCTTTTGGAGGGTGGAGGGTGGGACGAGGGAGAAGTTAAGGAACAGTAACTAATGGGTAGTAGGCTTAATACCAGAGTAATGAAATAATATGTATCACAAACCTCCATGACATCAGTTTACCTGTGTAGCAAACCTGCACTTGTACCCCTAAACTAAAAATAAAAGTTAAAGAAAAGAATTCCTCATATTTCAGTTGCTCAGAACATAACTTCTGGAGTAGAAGCTCTCAAAATTGAGCATGTGTTAGAATCACCTGGAAGGTTTCTTTCTCTTTGCCTCCCCCACTTAAATAAATGACTTTCCTGAGTTTTAATTAATAAGCTTCATTGACGTTTTATTGCACATTCAGTTATAAAATACTCTGAACATATTAGAATCATTTTCTTTATTTGGTTTGTTGATGAAATCGTCTGTAATATTCTTATGTATCTTTGATTAAAGTGGTCCTTGAACTAGATTTAGAATTGGTACCAGAAAAAAGTCCTTTTCAAATGTATTTAACTCATTTTTCCCTTTTGCTTTTGTTGCCAGAAAGTTCTGCGATAAATTGAAATAAATTTAATAAATTTAAATTTGTTGCCCAATATTTATATTTATATAAATTTATAATAGTATTTATGTTAGCTTGATTCATTAAATTATTTCTTCTCTCTCGCTCTGTCAAAGTTATTAATGTGTCCAGTCATAGCATTACTATAGTTTCCTGAGCACATTCGATCCCTACCAAATATATAAATTCTTCCCAAAAGCTTGTGTCATAAGCCCATATCCAAAATATGTATTTTCTAACACACTTTTACTGAGATGCTTTTTGTGTTGTGTGGTTCCCTTGATGCAAAGAGGTATTGACAGAAATGTACTTTCTGCTGAGATGAGACCTCCGGCCCCAGACTAGGATCCTGTTATCCACAATGGTGGTGGATACCTAAGATACCATTTGTCTCTGTCATTTCAGTGTGCCACCCTGGCTGGTGGTGCTGGTAATTTCTTGCTGAATTGAGTTTGGTCTCTTCATTTATTGGCTTATTTTGTTTTGTGGGATTTTCCAGGAATAAAGTCCCTTGAATTTTGGTTGTTGCTATTTTTATCTGAACATATTTGTATTATTCCTTAGTGAAATTTTTTTTCTAGCATTCTGATACTTGCTGTTATGGTCTTCTTGCATGTAATGGCTTGAGTGTTGATTTTGTATAGGATTATATGTCTATAACAAGCATGTGGGCATAGGACCCAGAGGTCTTTACAAAGCACTGATCCAGGGGCTGAGTTGTTCTGAAGGTTTCCTTCCATACACATCTGGACAAACATTGCCTTAGTTAAAATTTTTAAACCTGCATAAGGTCATTTGTTAATAAAAATATATATCATCTTGATAGATTTCAAGCTAAATAGTAACTTTTTTTTTCATTTTAAAATTGAGTCTTTTTTAATTTGGTTTGAAAAAAAAGAAAAAAAAAGAAATAGTAACTACGTTTAAGGAAAAAGACTGGATACACCTGTGCAAATCTATTGATTTGTAAATATTTCTATGGTTCTAGTTTTCCAAAACCTGGGGACTGGCCCTAGTGATATTATATCAATTATACAGAATTTTTCAGAGGGTTTTGATTATTTCTTTATGCACAGTAGCCAAACATTTCTATATTGTCTAAGATATAGGACAGAGACACAAAAAAGTGAAAGCTTCATTTAATTGAGCTCTATGGTATTTGCTAAACTTAATGATTCCTCCATGTTGTATAGACTTTTCTAGTGACAATCAACACTGCTCAGCTTGTTGCTTTATCTTCTCTGAGATATTGTTTCTTTCCTTTCATGAATCACCATCTATTACTTCAGTACTATACAAATACATCCTGATTCCTTCCTCTGAAGAACCCCATGACTGTTTACCTGTGATAAGAACTTTTCCACCTCCTATACTCTCTTAGATAATTGTCTTCAGATGTGCAGCCGGGTAGGCATTAAGTAAATATGCAAATATTTAGACTTAACCGGTGTTAGCACATAGCTCAACATGTATATTGTGGAGGAGGTGGGAAAAAAGAGATAAGGGCGTTGGCTAGTGAATGACTTTCATGGTGCAGCATGAAATATAAACCAGAGAGCAATGAAAGTGAGTACATAAATGGAGTGATGGTTAGAGAAATTAAGTTCGTGTCAACGAACTGGGAGCCTTGACACTGAATAATTACTGGAATAGATAGGCATACTTAATATGCTAGTAGGACAGCAGGTTTGAAAAAATAGTTACTAGAAATGCCAAGCCCCTGCATACACTTTTGGGAAAATGTGGGGAAAGTGTGGTAAAAGAAAAAAATCTGGGTCATGAGGAGTTGGACGGTAAAGAGGGCTAGATTCATCTTCCACAAGGATGTTGAGACTGGAAGCTGTAAGAGAGGCAGTGTCTTCATACCGCCTTTCAATGAGAGCAAGAAAATGAGCTTACAAGGTTGAAAACAGCGCAATTTCTTAATGGCTAGCAGAAAGCACAAGGCATGAGCTTGGAAGTGAATTAAAGGCAGAGAGAGATTGGGAAGGTTAAGGAAAGAGAATATTGGCAATAAAGATTCTGGTGGCAATGGATACTGCAGATGATAATCAATAATCTGAGGAAACGACCTGGTAGTTTTGAAATGAAAGGGATAATGCAATTTGTTCTGTACTTCCTCAAAGAGGCTTTTATGTAATCAACATGAAACATAGTGCACAGTATTTAATTAGAATTATGTGTCCACCGACTGACTGTAGCTTCTTCGGAGAGGCCAGTTTCACTGGAACTCGAAGCTGTGAAGCCTGTGAGGAATCCTCTGGCCTCTCCGAGATACTTCCAAGCTTATGGAGAACCATCAGCTTAATCCTTGGGACCTGCCACTTCTCAAGAAATAGCATAGTACTTACCTAATGGATTTGACTTCTCTCTGGACAAACAGTAATTGTGTATCCTTAGGTTAATTCCTTAACGTTTCTGGACCTCCAACACTTGTCTATATAATCATACCATGATATACAACGAGGGTGATTATATGTTCTCAGTTCTTCAGAACATAAACAAGAAAGAAGAAATGTTTTAAAAGTTACATGTGAAGAGACGAAATAGATGACATAATAACTTTATTTCATGTAGTGTTCCCTATACGCTCCGATCCTGGTTAAAATCCTATTTAATATACCTCACATGTGAATCCACTAAGCCTACTATGTTGCTTTCTACTTGATGATAAAGTACAAGCAGCACATTTAAAAGGAGCTCCTGGAGAGAGGAATGCTAAGAGCTGCACAAACTGACACTGACTAGCTGAAAAGGAAGGGCAAGCTTATCACATTGATTATTACATGCTAAGGTACATTCAGAAGAAATCTGTAACTAGAGTCTTGTGAGTCCTTTTAGTGTAAGACCAACATTTTCCACATGAAGTCCCTACCACAGCGCTACAACAAACAACAAACGGCTCAAATGCTAAGTTAAGTTGTTTTTTTTTTTTTTTTTTTTTTAAGACAGAGACTCACTCTATTGTCCAGGCTGGAGTGCAGTGTCACGATCTCAGATCACTGAAACCTCTGCCTCCCAGGTTCAAGCAATTCTCCTGCCTCAGCCTCCCAAGTAGCTGGGATTACAGGTGCCTGCCACCACGCCTGACTAATTTTCATATTTTTAGTGGAGATGGGGTTTCACCATGTTGACCAGGCTGGTCTTGAATGCCTGAGCTCAAGTGATCCACTTGCCTGGGCCTCCCAAAGTGCTGGGATTACAGGTGTGAGCCACTGCACCCTTCCTAAGTTGATTTTCAAATATAGGTTTTTATCAAAATTATTTCCTTCTAGAGATTTTAGGGAAGCTTCTGTTAAAATACTAATTTTAAATCCTATTTAAAAAATATTATTTGTATTTCAGAAATAACACTTTAGAAATAGTTGGTATTTAGAAAATCAGCTTCCATAGAAAAGAATAGCTCCTCTGAACCTGACAAAGTAATTTACTATGATGTATTAGATATTGAAATATATGGCCTGCTTATACAGTCTGTGTTATGATGTATTATGAAAATATTAATCAAGTTGAGGGAAATATGCATTAATTGAGAAAGATCTCCTTGCTACTTAACTATATGCAGATTTTCTAAATCATTTTCTTTCTGACTAGTGCAGGTCATTTTTAGTTTCTAGAATCAAGTATATAAAATATTACTTAGCATAATCCTAGGCTTTTATTTCTTATTTAAAAAAATAAAAATAATAATATAAAGAGATGATACGAGGAATAAATGAGATGATTTATGTAAATCACTTAATATGTACTTCGTACATGCTTATTATCATAATTGTTATATATATATTAACTATTATTACCAGTCATCAGACAGAAAACAGATTAACTTAATAGCTAGGAAAAGTGAGGATTTATGAGACTGACACTTAGAGTTAAGCCCTGAAGCAGCATAGAGAAATTCTGGAATCTGTTTAAACTTTCAAGATCAAAAAAATATTTTAATTGACTACAACTTGAAATTTCAATATTGATGTACATGAGCTTGATAATAGAGTCACTTTCCAAATTTCTTATAATAAAATTCTTATGGTTCCTGGAAAAAGAAAAAAGAAAAATAGAAAGTAACCTGGCTCTCAAATAAATTGAAACAAGTTCTTAAGGGTCTGGGGAAAAATATTAAAATGTCTCCTTCTAACTCTTTTCCGTCACTTCTGATTTGCAGAGAGAGGTGTGTAACTAATTGAGATGGCAAAGACTTTTATTTTAGATTGTTCTCATTTTGAATTTCACTCAGTCATGAAACTGGACAATTCTTTCTAACATCCGAGTCATCTTTTGTAAAATTAAGACAATAATACTGCCTCCCAGCCCTCGTGTACAGATTCAACAAGGAATCTAGAAAAATATCTGGTGCCACATGGGGGTTTCACGCATATGTGCTGTCTTTCTCCAGGAAGTCCTAAATGTTATTTTATCTTATTAAATATGCTCTAGAGACTATGTGTTTTTTTCTAAAAAAATTCATATTGTTAAGTTCTAAAATGTAGAAATGAACACAGGTATGTAATAATGACTGCCATTTTTAGTGTCTCTTTTAAGTGGCAAAAACACGTTGTTTAAGTACAGATGTTTATGCCAATGTCATCCCATCACTCTATTTAGTTGGCACAAATTGTTCAATGTACGGGTGCACAGCTCCACATTGCCTTAGTTTCTTCAGAATTTGGTGTATCAGTGTTATGGAATCCAGATGTTTTTAATCATGTTATGCTATTTTATTCCCAGTTTTCAAAATAGTATCAGATCTCTTCATTATGAGGAAAACATAGCCTTGTAATCCTATTTAATGTTTCTATGTAAATAATTCAATATCCTTTAAATAGCACACATCTGTTTCATTTATCCATAACTTCAAAAATACTAGAAAATATTTTAAATAAAATTGAAACATAAATTAGTACAATTTACATTAAAAAACCAGAAATGTAGAAAAATATTTCTCCAAACATTGAAATTTTATTATGAATGGTGAGAGTTGCCTAGTTTAGTCGTAAGTAGAGAAAATTTCTGTAGCACATTCAAATTCTGCTCTACAATTAGGGCCGACTATGAGTACGATTCTTTCCATGTCAAAGTAAATGCACTTGGTTTCAGTAGGTTCCATTCCTTTATTAGCCTAAATCTTTGTCTAAAACTCATTCATTTCTTTTTCAATTACTTAAAATAATAACGTTTGGCAGTGAATGCAATGGCTTGCTCGATTGAATCTTGTATCTGGCAGTAGATGTGTGAGTAGTCAATGCATACAGAAAGACTGAATGCACTTCCACTGTAAGAATTAAATACGGAAGTCACTTCACCAACCTTCCAAATTGATTTACTATAGATGATGCAAATCAATCAGTACACCCTGACATTGACCATAAATATTTTATGTTAATGGCCATATTCTGGATTATTTTTACTGGTTTGGGGACAGACAGGTTGACTGAAAGTCATCAACTTTCACCCAATAAGCTTATAACTTAATAACTTATAGAACAGACTATTGCAAAACCATGCTCCTTAATACCTTTTCGTCTGCTATTTCTATGGGACCACATATAAATGGCAAAAACCTCTATAAATATTTGACAGATATAAACAAACAAATAAATAGTGTGGAAGTCAGCACATATTTACTCTCCTTTAGTATACTTTATATTTTTAAACTCTAATTTTTCTAAAGTTTATACCCCTGAAATTAACTTTCTCCAGCTTTAAGTTGTATTCCTTTCAGATTCAATATTCTGTTCACTCTTTAACTTTGACTTTCATCTCTGTCATCCTGCAGAATGAGTCCTAAACCCTTGAGATGCCAACTCTATTGGACGTTCTCAGTCCTTGCATTGCAGTACGACTCCTGGATCAGAGCCCCTGTTAAAAAGACCCCCATGTATCATAACTAAATAAACGTAAATGCATGTTTTGAAGAACATATAAATGACTTTATCATTCAAAACCATGAAACTGAAACAGATAAAAATATATAACCCTAAATAACTAGTCTCTTTACTAATGTCTGTCAGTCCTGTCTTCTCTAAACAAAATACAGCTTCATCAGAGTGCACAAAGGTTTATGTTTTACATTGTTGCCAACATCATATACAGTCTGTACTATGTTTTGCAGAGGATTAGAGCAGTAGTAACATTTAGATGAGAAAGATGACAAATTATTTGACTTGCCAAATCCTTTCAGCATGAACTCAAAATTTATTCCACATAAATTACTGTATCTTCTGTTGCAAAGAAACCTTTATTTTTTCCTCATTTTCCAATTCATGGGTCTAAAGGCTCCCACAAATTTATTTATATATATATTATATATATATATATATCCACATTATATATAATATATATAATTTACAAGTATTAGTTGAGAAATATTTTATATGTTAAATAATTCATATTGCTCTGTTATATTTATATATATAACTGTATGTAATTAAATTGATATAGATATTTAGATATTGCTTTTAGAGATAGCAAAAATCAAATTTTATATAATGGACTTGCAAGATGCCATGAAATAATTTTGTAATAGTTTCTTAATAACAAAAGTGTTTTTTATATGCAGTGCAATAAAATATTTGAATACAATATTTACAATTCATTTGTACATAAACGTATTTTCTTAAGAATTTAAGGGGTTCAGAGGCAAGATGGCAAACTGGACACCTCTAGGAAGAGCTTTTCCCATTGAGGGAGATCAGACCATCAAGTGGACCAGCCCACTTCAAACAGATCTTAGGAAAGAAGTCACTGGAAATGGACAGAGGCAGGAAACAGACCCTATGATGAAAGGGGAGGAAGCTGGAATCCCTGCACGGGGTTGTTAAGCACCAGAATTTTTTCCTGACCCTAAGCAGCTCCTAGGAAAAGGTGAGTGAAATACGCATGGAGTGGCCAGCTCTCACCACGGACATCCAGGATCATAGCTTCTGGAGACCCAATGACCTCCACAGATATCTGAGCTGGCAGGGAGAACTGTCTGGAGTGTTGGCAGAGACAGAACTCCAGCCTGCATGGACCCCGGAATGTTTGGCATGGGAACAGCTGGAGCATGGCATGGGCACTCATCCTCAAGGTTTGCCACATTCCTCTAGGGAGCTCTAGCCATTTTGGGTTGCCAGGGACGGACAGAACAGGGCTGTCTTGCCAGTGAGATGCTTCCAGTCTGATTTGAGCACCTCAAATCAGCGCCCATTTGATTTTTGCTATCTCAAATTTGTCTGCTGGCCTCTCCCAGGCTCCCTGCCTGGCCACACTCACTTGCAACACAGCCTCAGCTTGCCAGCAGCCACTGTCATAGCTCCTCCACCAGTAGACAGTGCTGAACCATTGGAGCACATTTGCAGAGGAACCGTCACCAGGTGCACTTGCCACAGTCTCCCAAGCTGGTACCACAGTCCACCACCAGCACGTACCCGCCCACAGCCTCCCCTCACTGGCTCAATGGGGTACTCAGGCATGCTGACTGCCTGACCTCCTACTCCCACCCTCCCAGCCCCCCACTTCCCTCTAGTGTGTGTGCACATGCAGACTTGCATGAACCCATGCATGCACGGGATCACAACCAACCCACCAAGGTGCTTTTGCCAGCAGCCCATTGGAGTGTTATTGCCAGTAGACTGCAAAAACCTTAGCCCCTCTAGTGCAGCAGGTGCTTAATCTCTAGAGGCCAGAGAACAAAGCTGTGGGCCTTATCCAAGGCCCCCAGAGTTAGAGCACACAGCCTAGGAGTGCTGAACTGAGAAATGGCCTCCTGAAAGCTTGCAGAAATGAAGCCGCTGGACTAAACTCAACTCATACTACAGTCAAACCCTCAAAGGCATTAAAGAATATAAAAGTCAAAGTAAAATTGATTAATTTCTGGAAATATACAATCTCCTAAGAATAAACCAGGAATTTGTTGAAATTAAGAACAGATCAAAAATTAGTTCCAAAATTTAATCGATAATTAATTAATTTGAAGTATAAAACTTCAAAGACTAAAGGAGCATCAGCTCACACAGATGACAATGAACCAGCACAATAAATCTGGCAAGCCTGGAAGCCAGAATGTCTTACCTCCAAATGACCACACTAGTTGCCCAGCAATGGTTCTTTACCAGACTGAAATGACCAAAATGACAGACATTGAATTCAGAATCAGGATGGCAAAGAAGTTGATCACCATATAGAAGGTTGAAACTCAAACCAAAGAATACAATAAAATAGTGCAAGAACTGATAGTCAATGTAGCCATTTTAAGAGAACAAAACTGAACTTCTGAAAATAAAAAATTCACTACAAAAATTTCAGGATGCATTTGGAAGCATTAATAATAGAGTAGATCAAGCAGAAGAAGGAATCTCAGAATTTGACAACTGCTCCTTTGAATCAATAAAGGCAGAAAAAAATAAAGAATAAATAAATAAACCAGAATTTCTAAACATGAGCAAAACCTTCGAGAAACATGGGATTGTGCAAAGAGACCAAACCTATGATGGAGAAGGAACAAGCAACATAGAAAACCTGCTTGAGGATAAGGGCCATGAAAATTTCCCCAATCTTACTAGAGAGATTGACAAGCAAATTCAGGATATTCAGAGAACCCCTGAGATACTATATAAGACAGCCAATCCCAAGACACATAGTCATAAAATTATTCAAAGACAATGTGAAAGAAAATGTCTAAACGTTAGCTGGGGGAAGAGAACATCATATATAAAGCAAACACTATCAGTCTAACGGCAGACCATTCAGCAGGAATGTTACAAGTCAGAAGAGATTAGAGGCCTATATTCAGCATTCTTAAAGAAAATAAATTCCAACCAAGAAATTCTTATCTCATCAAACTAAGTTTCATAAGCAAAGAAGAAATAAAATTCTTTTCAGACAATCAAATACTAAGATAATCTGTTACCACCAGACTTGCCTTACAAGAGATCCTTAAAGTGATGCTAAACTAGAAATGAAAGATTGTTACCGGCCACCAGACAAACACACTTAAGTACGTAGCCCGCTGACAGTATGAATCAACTATACAATCAAGTCTACATAACTATCAACTAAAAACATGATGACAGGCTCAGATAGTTACATATCAATGTTAACCCTAACTTAAATGGATCAAACACCACACTTATAAGACAGAGTGGCAAGTTGGATAAAGAAGCAATACAGAACTCTATACTGCCTTCAAGAGACCCATCTCACAATAAAGGCCATCCATAGACTTAAAGTAAAGGGGTGTAGAAAGACTTATCAAGCAAACAGAAAACAAAATACAGAAGGGTTTGCTCTTCTTATTTCAGAAAAAAAAATATACTTTAAAACAACAATGATCAAAAAGTACAAAGAAGGGCATTACATAATAATAAAGGATTCAATTCAACAATAAGACTTAAGTAAGCTAAATATATATGCACTCAACACTGGAACACTCAGATTCATAAAACAAGTTCTTAGGGACCTACAAGAGATGTAGAGAAGCACACAGTAATACTGGTAGACATCAATACCCCACTGACAGTTTTAGCCAGATTGTTGAGGCAGAAAACTAATAGGACCTAAACTGGATACTTGATCAAATGGGCCTAACAGACATCTACCCCACCCAAAAACAACACAATATGCATTTTTTCTCATCTGTTCATAGCATATACTATATACGCTAAGATTGACCACACACTCAGCCATAAAGCAATTCTCAACCAATTAAAAAAAGCAAAAACAAAAACAAAACACCAACCACACTCTCAGACCATGGTTCAATAAAAACAGAAATCAACACCAAGAAGATCTTGTAAATCCATACAATTTCATGGAAATTAAACAACCTGCTCCTGAATGACTCTTGGTTGAAGAATGAAATGAAAGCAGAAATTAAGAAATCATTTGAAACCAATGAAAACAAACATACAATATGTGAGACTCTCTGGGATACAGTTAAAGCAGTTAAGAGGAAAGTTTATAGTGCTAAATACCTAAATGAAAAAGCTAGGAAGAGCTCAAGTTAATAATCTAACATGAGACCTAGAGGGACTAGAAAAACAAGAGCAAGCCAATCCCAAATGTAGCCAGAGAAAAGAAATAACCAAAAAGAGCTGAACTGAAAAATTTGAGACAGGAAAACCCATACAAAAGATCATCAAAACCAAAAGTTGTTTACTTTTTCAAAGAATAAATAAGATTGACAGACCATTAGCTAGATTAATAAAGATAAAAAGAGAGAAGATCCAAATAAACACAATCAGAAATGACAAAGTGGACATTACCACTGATCCCAAAGAAATACAAAAAAACCCCCTCAGAGACAATTAGGAACACCTTTGCATACAAAGTATAAATCCTAGAAAAAAAATTTGATAAATTTCTGGAAACATACAATTTCCTAAGAATAAACCAGGAAGATGTTGAAATCAAGAACAGATAAACAATTATTTCCAAAATTTAATCAGTAATTAAAATTCTACTAACCAGAAAAATCCCTGGACCAGAAAAGTTCACAGCCTCATTCTACCAGACATATAAAGAACAGCTGGTACCAATTATTCCAAAACATTGAGAAGGAGGGAATCTTTTCTAACTCATTCTATGAAGGCAGCATCATTCTGATATGAAAACCTGGCAGACACAAGGAAAAAGAAAATTTGTAGTCAATGTCCCTGATGACTATAGACACAAAAATCCTCAAAAAAAAAAAAAAAAAAACTAGAAAAATAAATCTAGTAGCACGTCAAAAGGCAAATCCACCACTATGAAGTAGAATTTATTCCTTGGATGCAACTCTGGTTCAATATATACAAATAAAAAAATGTGATTCATTATATAAACAGAACTAAAAACAAAAACTACATGATCATCTGAAATGATGGGGAAAGGTTTTCAATAAAATTAAACATTCTTTTTTTGTTACAAATCTTCAACTAGCGTCAGAAGAACATTCCTCAAAATAATAAGACACACATTTGACAAACCCACAGCAAACATCATACTGAATGAGCAAAAGCTGGAAGCATGTCTCCATGAGACCCACAATAAAACAATGATGCCCACTCTTACCCTTCCTATTAACTTATTACCGGAATCCCTAGCCTGAGCAATCAGGCAAGAGAAAGAAATAAAAGGCATTCAAGTAGGAAGAGAGAAAGTCAAACTATGTCTCATCGGAGATGATATGGTTCTATAGCTGGAAAACCTCATTATCTCTTCCCAAAGGCGTATAGAACTGATAACTTCAGTAAAGTTTCAGTGTACAAAATAAACAAATTCAGTAGTATTTTTAGACACCAATAATATCCAAGCTGAGACCCAAATCGAAAATTCAATTCCATTCACAATACCCACAAAATAGAAAAAGATAATACCTAGGAACACAGCAAAGTAGAGAGGTGAAAGTTCTCTACAATGAGAATTACATGACAATGTTCAAAGAAACCAGAGATGATACAAATAAATGGGAAAAAATTTCCATGTTCATGGATAGAAAGAATCAATATTGTTAAAATGTTAATGCGGCCCAGAGCAATTTACAGATTCAATGTTATTCTTATCAAACCACCAACATCATTTTCACACGATTAGAGATAAGCATTCTAAGATTCATATGAAACCAAAAAAGAGTATGAATACCCAAAGCAATCATAAACAAAAAGCACAAAGCCAGAGGCATCACACTACATGACTTCAAATCATACAAGGCTACAGTAACCAAAATAGCATGATGCTGGTGTAAAGCAGACACAAAGACCAGAGGAACAGAATAGAGAATTCAGAAAAAAAGCCACACATCTACAATCATCTGATCTTTTACAAAGCTGACAATAACAAGCAAGTGGAAACGGATTCTCTATTCAGTAAATGGTGCTGGGATAACTGACTAGCCGTATACTGAAAATTGAAACTAGACTCCTTCCTTTCACCATACACAGAAATCAACTCAAGATAGAATAAAGGCTTAAATCTAAGACCTAAAACTATAAAATCTCTACAAGAAAGCCTAGGACATACTATTGTGGACATAGGTCTTGGCAAAGATTTTATGATAAAGACTCCAAAAGCAATTGTGACAAAACCAAAAATAGACAAGTGGGACCTAATTAAACTGAAGAACTTCTGCACAGCCAAAGGAACTATCAACAGAGTAAACAGAAGACATGTAGAATGGGAGAAAAATGTGCAAGTTTTGCATCCAACTAAGGTCTAATGTCCAGAATTTATAAGGGGTTTAAACGAATCAACAAGCAAACAAACAAACAAACAAACAAATAAATAATTAATTAATAAATACAACAACCCCATCTTAAAAATGGGCAAAGACATGAAGAGACACTTTTCAAAAGAAGACATACATGTGGCCATAAAGCATATGAAAAAATTATCAATATCACTAATCACTGGATAAATGCAAATCAAAACCGCAATGAGATACCATCTCACACCAGTTTGAATGGCTATTTTTAAAAAGTCAGAAAATATCAGATGTTGGTGAGGTTGTGGAAACAAGGGAATGCTTGTCCATCGCTGGTGAGAATGTAAATTAGTTCGGCCACAGTGGAAAGCAGTTTGGAGATTTCTCAAAGAACTTAGAACTACCAGTTCGTCCAACAATCTGATTACTGGGCATATACCAAAAAGAATATAAATCATTTTACCAAAGAGACACAGGCACTTGCATGTTCATTGCTCCGTTATTCACAATAGCAAAGCCATTGAATCTACCTAGATGCCCATCATTGGAGGACTAGATAAAGAAAATATGGTACATATACGTACGCCATGGAACACTACACAGCTATAAAGAAGAATGACATCTTAGACTTTGAAGCAACATAGATGAAGCTGGAGACTATTATCCTAAGTGAATTAATGCAGGAACAGAAAACCAAATACCGCATATACTTACTCAGAACTGGGCGCTAAACATTGAGTATACATGGACAAAAAGAGGAGAACAATAGACACTGGGACCTACTTAAGGGCTTAGGGTGAGGTTTGAAATACTACCTATTGGGTACTATACTCACTGCCTGGATGACACAATAATTTGCACACCAAACCCCAGTGATATGTAATTTACCCATGTGACAAATCAGAACATGTAGCCCCAAACCTAAAAAAGATTGAAAGAAAAAAGAAAAAAAAAATTCATAGACAATCCTTAGTGTTTAATAAACAGATGTTTCTCCAAAATTGAAAATGCCTACAAAACTGATACTGTCCATCACTCAAGAAACATTATTTCTTGATGTTTAATATATCTAATTCAATATCTAACATGCCATTACTCTCAATAGAATATGGACTAAAAGTGAAAACCTTTATGACAACACTCTTACTAGTTTTGTTAAAATTAAAGCAAGAAAACATTTTTGCATAGACACAGAATTCATGTACAATATATGACTAATTCTTATGTAAGCCAGCGCATGAACAGAATTTTCAACATATTCAATCGTAATTAATTTCAGTCCTTTTTGACCTTTTGCCAACTTCCAGTCACATCAAATGCATGCTTTTAGAGATATTTGTGATTTTCTTTATTTCAAAAGTATGTTTGTCAGGTTATAAAGATAATACATATTTGGGGTAATAGTTCACTAGCTTGCTTTATAAGTTTTAATGCTCATACATTTTGCCTGTGGCCTCTGTTTGTATTCTTACTTAAGGCCTTCTACATATCAAGATTGTGACTGCCACTTTGCTTGTCTTTATATTAGCATTCAATAATATTGACCATCTGTTTTTTAAATATTCTTTTTTGACCCTTGTTTAAACTACCTTCTCTGTGTTTCTGCCCCTTTATTTATCCGTCTTCTACACTAAACACATAATTTTCATAATAGTGGCAGCAATAATAACTATTATTATGGCTAAATTAAATATACTCTCATGCTCATTCAACTCTTTTGTTTTTCTTCTTTTTGCAAGGTTACCTCATCTTTTTCCATGCAGTCATTAAATATTGGAGTTTCTCATGACCTGGTCTTAAATGTATGTTCTTATTTCCCCTAAACAATCAACTCATATCCACAGCCTTAGTTACTATGTATGTATGTTAATGCATTCCAAATTTATATCTTCAGCGTCAACCTCTTCACTGAACCCAAACCTTACATATCAGAATATCAAATTAACACATCCAAGTACATACTTTGCATCTCCAAGCCTACACAGATGTGAAATATTAGACTCATGATGTTTCTACATAATTATTCTTTATCCATTGTTTCACAGTTCTGAACATAATCAGAATCAGTGTACGAAATCCATATATTTAGAACTTATTCTTTATGCACACTTTTATTCCTTCCAGTATCAAATGTGTCTTCAGCAAATTGATTTTCCTCCTCAGTATCTCTGGAGAATTTCCTCTTTTCTTTCACTTAATTTCATCTTTTCTTTCACCCCAAAGTCAAGTGAACTGTATCTTCTTTACTCATTTTTTTTTTACATTTTTTTCCAATCTCTTTTTTCATGCAATGTCCAGAATGGGGCCTTCTGGGTACAAGTATCATAATGTCTTTCTCTTTCTTTAAATTGTTCAATGGCTTTCCACTACTCAGGGCAAACATAAAAACTCACATAAAGCCTCCAAGAATCTGTAGCTGTTCTCCCTCTTGGCATAGAAAATATCTATTCTTCTCTAGATATCAAATAAAGCTTCCACAAGGCAGTGTCCTTCTACTTCTAAACTAGTCGTATTCCTCTGTTTTGTCCCAACTAGCACTCTACAGCTATTGCTCATATCAATTATCACAGTTTTATTCACATATACATTTATGTTTTCATATTTTATACATTTAGCTATACAGAAGAGTTTTTTTTACATAGTTTACTGTCAAAGATATTATGAAATTAATAAATAACTAACTTGTACACTAGCCATTTTCTTCTGTGAATACCCAGGTATGAAGCAAAATAATTCAAAGGGATTTCCAATTAACTCAGCTATATTTAGTCATCTAGAAACCAAGATTCACACATTCTTTTTACTCTAGACTTCACTGTTTTGAAAAGCCAGTTTTATCAATGCACTGCTTTCCTGTGATTTCATAAGTAGGTTTTTCAGGTAAGTTTGCTGTTGACAGCCCTCGTTACATGCTGTGACATTGATTGAAGGAGGCGCTTCAATGAGGATGTTGTGTCTAGAAATTAGACACTTCTGAGATCATATTCTCACAGCACAGTTAACATAGTACTGTCCAGTTGATATGCTTATCTACATCCTTGGTCTTTATCTTTTTGTTCATCTTCTTGTAAGCACAACAGAAGATGCATAAAATATGAGTAAATACATTCTTAGAGAAGTCAGTGTTCACTTGTTTCCCATTATTTATTTCCTGTCCTCCAGGCTGTAAGCTCTATTGATCCATACGCGTAGCCAGCATCTTATCTCATAACCTTTAAGGCACCAAAAGTGGAGACACTCAAAATCCATATTGAATTTCAATTCTTTCCAAAAGCTTTTCTAGGGAGAACAAAATAAAATGGTATGTCTGTCTCCAGGACTGATAATTTACTTCTAGCTTCAGTTCCTAGCTACTTTGTATTCTTAAGTCATTCAACAATTCTGTCCTCTAATTTATTTATGCCCAAAATATGAAACTAATATAAGTGATTCTTTGGGTATCTTTCATCTAAAGATATATTTTTAAAATTTTTATTATTTTTATTATTTTTACTGTAGAAATGTATTTTCGCCATGTTGTCCAGGCTGGTCTCAATTTTCTGGGCTCAAGTGATCTGCTCACCTCAGCCTCCCAAAATACTGGGAAAACAGGTGTGAGTCACTGTGCCTGGCCAGGTATCTTTCATCGTTAAAATGTATAATTAGATACATAGTAAAAGTTATTAAATTGATATTTTATTTTATACTCCAAAAATACTATAAAAATTTTAAAAATTTAAATCTTAAATTATAATTTAAAATTTTAGTATATTTATATGTATATATGCATGTATGTATATACATATAAATATATTTATACACACATACACACATATAAATATACATATATGTAAATATACATATATAATCTATAAATATACATATATTTATATATGTATATATGAATACATTGATATAATCCCAATGCATGATTGTATTCATAAATGCATACATATAAATATACTAAAATTTTAATTTAAATATGTAAAAATTCATTATTCCCATTTTCACCTGGTGTCAAAAGAAGAGATAATTGGATATTTCGGATAATTTCATCTGTAAATAGTACTAACGACAAAAATCATGCCTAATTTGTCATTTGTTTGAAATATTTAACTGTGACATAATTTATTATTTGGAATTAAACTTTACAAAATCATATTTTCTTAGCATAATTTAAAATTAATTTAATAATTCAATTCATATAATAAACTATGTGTTTGACTTTCCAGACAAAGTCAAGTTTTCAATATCCAACTAGTAAAATACATTCAATAAAACAACAAACAAACAAAAATCCCCTCACACACATAGTAGTCAGTTATCCTGCTTGGTTTATAGCTCCAGGACAATGTTCTCTACTGCTGTGGTTCATATTGCATATTTTTAATAAACTCAAAAATTAGAGTTAGTTCTCCCTTTCCTTAAAATAATCTGAAATTTTGCCCCAAGGAGAGACTACAGTGTAGGCAAAGCTGACTATATAATTTGTTCAGCCCAATGCAAAATTAAAACGTGGGGGCCTGCACTCAAAAAGCAATGAAAAAGTGCCCTTAAAGATTCTAAAAGGCATGTTTTGCTTGATTTTCTACAAATTTTGTATTTTTTCATGACATTTAAATAACATATGTGTTACTTAATACCATTCACAGTAAAGAAAAAAAGCTAAATTTTAAATAATTAATATGAATTTACCATTCATCTTTATAACGAACAATTTCAATTGCAAATGCAGACTCATCAACATTGTACATTTTGTATTTATAGCTTTTAATTGCATATGTATTTTTGTTTTTGCCAAATAGTAAAAATAGTGCACAAAACTAACATAAGTAATTTGATTTGACTTGGTGTTTTGATATTTGTACATTCCATGCACACTCTCTACTTTTGGCTTACTGATGAATCAGGTGGAACTTAGAGGAAATGAATTTATGAATTTCTATTTTTCCTTTTCATCTATCTCATAGTTGTCTTTGTAAGTGGTTGGCTAATACAGGAAGGTAATGCAAACATAAAAGATATAATAGGGCTCATTGGTCATTCCTGTTTTTTTAGAATGGCATTGCCTTTTTTATTGCATTTGAAGCAAGTTTTACTTAGGAGGGGAAGCGTAACCACACACATACGCACACACACACAGAGTTGTAGAGAACAGGGAAGCAAGGAATGGCAGACACACAAATTGCTTGTATCTCCGCTGCTCATTCACATGTACCACTACCCCATCAGACTTCAGAGATACAATCACTGGGACGTTTTCTTTCTTTTCTTTCTTTTCCTTCCCTCTTTCTTTTCTTTTCTCTTCTTTCTTTCTCTCTGCTCTCTCTCTTTCCTTCTTTCTTGTTTATTTATTTTGTTTTTGAGACGGAGTCTCACTCTGTCGCCCAGGCTGGCTCGGCTCACTGCAAGTTCCACATACCAGGTTCTCGCCATCCTCCTGTCTCAGCCTCCCAAGTAGCTGGGACTACAGGCGCCCGCTATTTATTTATTTATTTATTTATTTATTTATTTATTTATTTATATTTTTAGTAGAGATGGGGTTTTACCGTGTTAGCCCAGATGGTCTCGATCTCCTGACCTCTTGATCCGCCCGTCTCGGTCTCGCAAAGTGCTGGGATTACAGGCGTGAGCCACCGCGCCCGGCCGAGATTTTTAGTGACAACAGCAGAGCATTGCACACTGCTCGGGTTTCTTCTGAGAGGGCATATGCTATCCAACTGACCAGGTAGTCTCGCCATGACCTTAATTTCTTTATCCTTTAGTTCATTTATTCTCTTGAATTGTTCTTAATTATTTCTTCTGTAGATTTTGTGTTATCTAACTGACATTTATCAAATTGTTAGCATTAAAGCTATAATATTAGGAATTAAGCTGGGACTGTCACATATTTACTAATAGCACAAATGTCAGGGATTTGTTTCTACAATAGAAGGCGCCGACAACAACCCTGTAAACAATTGTGTGGGTATAAAGTGTAGAACATGTAGTCCTACTAAATTCACCTTTGATCATATCCAAGACCTAACCCCCAATGTGATAGTATTTGGAATTGAGGCTTTCGGGAGATAATTAGGTTTAGATGAGATCATGAGGGTGGGAGTCCCCATGATGGAATTAGTGTCCTTACATGAAGATACATCAAGAGAGCTTGATCTCTTCCTCTCTCATCTCAGGACATAAAGAAGGCAGAAGGAGTACTGTCACCAGGAAACCACCTTACTAGCAGCTGATATTGGACTTCCGGCCTCCAAAATGATGAGAAATACATGTCTGTTGTTTAAGCCACCCAGTCAATGGTATTGAGTTGTAGCAGCCTAAGAAGACTAAGACACTTAGTCTTCTAAGACTGAATGGACATTCAGTCCATTCTTTGAGAACAGAACCGCTTCAGCGCACTAAATAAATTCCTGACTACTTAAGTGCATTAGTGTGTTCTTTCACCTGAATGATCTGTAATTAAGTAGCAATAGACTTAGAAAAATGTGGTTTAGATTTACGATAAAGTTTCACTTCTGTAGGATTCAGAAGAAAGTATCTGACAACAAAATTCACATGATGAAACTCACTATTGATCCTGTATAAGTGCATAATGAAGACATATTTATTAAAATGATAAAACAGAAATAATATTTAAAATTCAGTGTTTATCATATTCATGACTTTGTTTTAATAATATAAATACAAAAATGACTCTTAATGAATACAATACTTCGAAGAACACTTCGAAAAGTAAAGAAAGTTCTTTCCTGTGATTCTTGTTTTTAAATGGTTTTTTCTTATAACAATAGGAATTTAACTTAGTAGACAAATGGCTAATATTGAACCAGAATAAATAAATCCCATAAAAACTTGAGTTAGGTCTCTTCAACTGTAATTAAGGCACTAGAAGAAAAAGAAAGAGAAATTTTGAGTTTATAAATTGTATTCTAAACCTAATAAAAATAACCAGAAGATTTTAATATTTTAATAAAATGGTTAGCCCACACTACATTTGGGTATATGTGGCAAAAAAGCAATGTGATGAAGTAAAAAGAATATGGGAAATATTACAATGAGAACCTAAATTCAACATACTATGTAAATGGAAAATCATAGAAGATCACATCAGATCTGTAAGGCTTTTATCATCAACTATAATATTAAAAGTGTATATTCTAGAACTAAATTATATAATTGATAGCCCAAACTCTCCATTAGCATGTACATTTAAAACCAAGCTATGTTAACTTACAAAGCTTGGGGTTTATAAGAAGGCCTGGTTCACAGCGGGCACTTAAGTATTTAGTGAATGAATATAAAAACAGAAATTTATAAACAAAAATTGAGAAATCCACTGTTATCATAAACCTTCTTTAATATATCTTCTCAGAAACTAATAGATCAAAAATACAGTTACCTCTAATATTGAACATATTAGTCATAACATTATCAGCATTATCTGAGTTTTAAAAATGAATAACATAGCTAAGCACATAATAAACAAGAAAAATAATGAACTAGTCAATCATCATTGAGGAAATCTAAACAATTACCTATTAATCTTATTAAGCAAATTATTATCATCAACTCTGCAAAAATCAGAAATGAATACACTTAAAATTGCTCTCTTCCTTTAAACTAGGAATGTTAATAAATCACCTTGGAATTCTAGACACTTATCCAAACAGCAAACGAGATTACATTTAATAAATAATGACTTAGGCAGTTCAATGACTACACAGTACTTAGACTCAATGACTACACAGTACTTAGACATTGCAAAAATTTAAGTTCTAAATAAATAACTCCTTAAGGTCATAAAAATTCCTGCAATTGTCTCTTTCATTTTTATTAATTATGTGAGAAATACACTATCTGCTTTCTTTAAGATATTTTATTGGGTATGCAGTAATTTATCATGTGACAAATGTTAGTCACCTTATGAGCCCATGTGGGGGTCATATAAGGTCAACATTTGACCTTTTGTTATAATTTTGATCTTGATTCCAGTGTATTACACAACTCTAAGATATTTTACTGTTTTTTTTTTTTTTTTTCACTGCTTTTCGGGATGCATTGTGTAATGGTTAATTTTCTGTGTCAACTTGACTGGCCCATAAAATGCCTAGATATTTGGTTAAGCATTATTTCTAGAAAGGTATGAGAGGGGGTTTCTGGGTGAGACTAACATTTAAATTGGTAGACAGAGGAAAGAAAATTGGCCTCCCTAGGTGGGTAGGCCTCGTCTAATTCCTTGAAGGCCTGACTGGAATAAAAGGCTGGTTAGAGAATTGTTTTCTCTTTGCCTAACAATCTTTGGGCTAGAACATTGGTCTTCTACTGTCTTCAGACTCAGACTCAGACTGGAGCCTAACCCATTGGCTTTCCTGGGCCTCAGGGCTTCAGACACAAACCTGAACTCTGCCCTCTGTTCTCGTGCCTCCTGCTTGTTGACTACAGATCTTGGGCTTGTCAACATTTATAATTACATGAGCTAATTTCTCATATTAAATCTGTGTATTTATATATGCATAAAGTAAGAGAGATGCATATGGATTTTGATATAGTATATGTGAATATACATTTAATATATATTTTATATCAATATGCATGTGTATATATTTTGTGGTTATTGTTTTGTGGCTATATTTCAATGAAAAAATAAAGTAAGACCTGGTATATAAAACATACTCTATATTGTCAAAATGATTAAATTTGGTAAATACATGTGAGATGGAAGAGCTGTTAGAAAGAGAATGAGAAGACCAAATGGAACATGAAATGTGTCTGTAGTGTTTTAAGTCCAATGTGTAGGACAAACTAGACAACTCTTTATTTTGGATGATGAATATATGAATACACACACTTTTTTCCTCCATAATTTTAGGTATACTTAATTATTTAGTAGTTATTTCAAATAAGCAAATAATGAGGATTTGGAAGAGAGCCGTTGAGTCTATGCTCTAAGGAAGCTTATTTGGAGGGGGAAGAGAAAGAGTATCAGAGGAATGGAAAACTATTCCCTCGTTTTTAATAATCATTATTAATATATGTATTTATTTTTGTGACAGAAGCAAACAGAACCAAAAGCCAATGAAGAAGCCAGGAAATACTGAGCCCTGTGGAAACCATGTGGTTCAGGAGCACTCACAGCTCCAGTGTGCAAGAGATGCGGGAAGGGAGAAGGCTGAGAGGTTGCAGCCTGTGTGCCCATGTGAGCTTAGCATTTACCCCACTGGTGAAGCTGTCGTTGAAAGGTTGCTTTCATCTGTTTTGTTTTTAAAGAGGAAAGTACAATAGGCTACATTGAATTTGAGATAAAAGAGTATGTCAGGTACGTGAAGGGGCAATTTAAAAAGAGCAAAACTGACCAGTTAGGAGGGAGGTCAAGGTGAAAAAGAAATGAATTAGTTGACACACAGAGGCAAAGATGAATTTGTGACACACTTTGGTAGTTAAAATTCTAAGGCTTAGCTCCTGAGTAGTGGTGAGAAGTGACAGATGTGTAGGAACCAACAATACCATCCATATTTCTTACTGGGAAGTCAGGGTGAAGGCAATATTCTGTCTCCTTGGTTTATTTATCTTTTAAGTCACTTGAAATTAATCTTTATTTCTATATATATGTGTGTGTCTGTGTGTGTGTGTGTACACACTCACACATATATATTAATTTCACACACACACGTATATGAAATAAAGATATATTTATTATATTAAGAATACATTACTTACCACGAAACTTTTCCCTAGGACGTTATACCTCAAGCATGTAATCACTCCTTCTCTGGGATATTCATTATATATAAAAACATGCTTTTGTAATTACAGTCTCTCTTTAATGTATGCGCGCGCCATGGTAAAGGTAGATAAACTGACCAGAGTGGAATAACCACCATATCCACATTTGCCCCAGTCATTTGGTCTTTACGTCTAAAACTTATCAAACATTTTGTATGTCTCAATGCTTCTCATTTTTGGAAGAATTTTATTAGGCACTATCACACATTTATCTCCTAGAAAAGTCCCAAACAGACAATGGAATAACAAGGTTCCTGGACTTATTTTATTCTTCTTCACAGGATGCATGTGTATATGTGTGTGTGTGTGTGCACGCGCACGCTGTGTGGGCATGTGCATACGCGTGTGGTTGTGTAAGTTTGGGAGGTTTCAGGGAAAACTTAAAAAGAATTCCCTTCTTTCTTTTATCATTGATGCTTTTTCTTTTTCTTTAATGTAATAATACAATTAATTTGTATTAATAGACAAGTATATACCTTATATTGGAGTAGATGGCAGTGATACAATTGTGAAAAACTTTGGTCTGGATTCTGGTCTCATATAGCATACAAAATTATTGATGTTGCCAAAGAGCTGTATATTGGAGAAATTTATTCACCAACTTTAGGAACAGTTATTTTGCTAGGTATTACTAAAGAAGTATCACCCAGCTGGTTTAATAGCCAACAGTTTACAAACATTTACCGAGTGTTCCTCTATCTCATATGTGATCTAACAAAGAAGTCTAAAAAAGTTTAGATAACTAAAATAATCATAAGCAGATAATGTTTTTCATTTTAGATGTCAGTGATCATGGATTCTTGAATCTTACACAACTTTTTAAAACAATCTTAATGAGTCTCAGAATGTGGCTGCTCTTGCAGATTAGTAGCTTCTGTGAAGTTAAACAGATTCTTAGACTTGCTACATTATGTGGGATCCATAGGAGAATTAAAGGAAATAACAAGAATTCTAAGATATCCTTAGTTAATAATCATGACTGTGAAGTCCATTATTAAATTAATGATACGTATCTGTTGCGTGTTTCCCATGTCTTGATGATTGAAAGACTCAGGACACAATTAGTTTTGAATCCACGACTAGGGTAATGCAGGCTTATTTTCTGTCTTTAGGAAACTGACAGTATCTAAGGCTCCTAAGAAAGAACAAGGGAAGATTCCGAATTAGCAGGTGGCTACTTAAACAGGTATCCTTAAATGTGGGAAAGGCCAAGACAGTCAGGAAAGGCAGAAGGCTGAGTAGAATTTGCTTAGTAGCTTTGCAAGGAGAATCAAGAATGAATTGTAAAAATTCTTCAGGTTTATAAGGAAATAAATTGTTTCTTATTTATTCATAAGGCTTAAAATACAAATAATTGAATAAATTGAATTCTGACTTTTTTTTTTTTTTTTAGCTGGAGTATCACTCTGTCAACCCAGGCTGGAGTGCAATGGTGTGATCTCTGCTCACTGTAACCTCCATCTCCTGGGCTCAAGTGATTCTCCTATCTCAGCCTCCCAAGTAACTGGGATTACAGGCACCCGCCACCACACTCGGCTATTTTTTTTTTTTTTTGTATTTTTAGTAGAAACAAGGTTTCACCATGTTGGCCAGGCTGGTCTTGAACTCCTGTCCTCAAGTAATCCACCCCACTTGCCTCCCAAATTGCCCGGATTACAGGAGAGAGCCACTGCTCCTGGCATGAAAATAGTAATTGAATACAATTTAAGTAATGTTGGGATAAGAGCTGCCGGAATTATTCACTTATAAAATTTGAAGGGGTTAGTGGAAAACATGGCTATGTGGTATAAGCAAATATTACAAAAACACATACAGAGTAATATAAAAACAAACACTATGAACCGTAAGAAAACAGCTCTTTCTGTTTCTCCCCCTCCTTTCTCCCTCTCTGAATAAATTACTAAAGCCTGTTCCAAATTCACTGAGAACTATATGGAGACATTTATGTGCCTTTTTTTTTTTTTTTTTTTTTTGGTGAATAAGCCATTGGTGAATGTGCTTTCACCGAGTCTCTAGATAACAAAGAATCCATTTCTCTGCAGGAGACAATGAATGAGGACCAAGTCTTCAAGATGATTTGTCAAACCTGCAATACATACTACCTCAATTTGTAGAACTAAATCTTTTGCTAGCAGAAAAGCAGTAGAGGGAGCCAAGCAGGCCAGATTTAAGCAGTCCATGGAATTGAACCGTAGAGATTTCGTAGTTTCTAAACGTCACCGGGCACTTTTTAGTACCTGGTGTTTCAGAAGGGAAATTGAATTAAATAGTAGCATGCTGGAGCCCTCTGATCTGCTCACCATAAGCTGTAGTCCTTGAACTACTTTAATCAAAGCCTTTGGAAATATGTGAGGTGAGGCTAAATGCTCAAGACCCTAGGGACACTGAAAATTTAACTTCTGTCATTTTGGAAGTTCTGTTAAGTTATTCTAATTTTATTCCAAGGTAGATTTGCAGGCAATGATATGAGGTCTCATGGATGCTGGCTTTCTTTCTTGTTAGATTCAGATTCTGTTTCTTAAAAATAAACTAGTTTCTTTCTACTTAAAAAATAAGAAAAAATCCCTTTAGATCATACAAATGTGGGGTTCAACATTGGTTTCAAAAAGAGCTAGATGTTTAACTTTGCAGTCTTAGTTAATTGGCAGAAGTGAAATTTATTTTCCAAAACTTTTATTCAATATTAGAGCACCACCACCATCAGCAGCAGCAGCGTCATCGCTGTTACTCCATATCATAGTTCAGAGCATTAAAGAGGTCAAAACATATAACTAGCCTGACACCAGAATAAGTTTTAATTTTAAACCTGAGTTCTACCATCTAAGGAGATTTTTTTTTCTTTTTCTTTTTCTTTTAAAAAATATCAAGCACTTATTTTGATTAGTGTTTTTATGATATAATTTCATCCTTTTCTTTTTTCTTTTTCTTTTGGTTTTTTTTTTTTTTTTTGAGACACAGTCTCGCTCTGTCACCCAGGCTGGAGTGCAGTGGTGCGATCTCAGCTCTCTGCAAGCTCCACCTTCCGGGTTCAAGTGATTCTCCTTCCTCAGCCTCAAGTGGCTGGGATTATAGGCACATATCACCATACCCCAGTTGATTTTTGTATTTTTAGTAGAGACAGGGTTTCACCATGTCGGCCAGGCTGGTCTTGAACTCCTGACTTCAGATGGTCCACCTGCCTTGGACTCCCAAAGTGCAGGGATTACAGATGTGAGCCACCATGCCCAGCCCATCCTTTTACTTTTAATATATCAATGTTTTTATTTAATACATTTTTTATTAGACAGCATGCATTTGAGTATTGTTTTCTATACAATTCAACAGCCTTTCTTTTAATTGGGGTGCTTAGAACATTGGCATGTTGGATAATAATTAATTTCATTTTTACTTGAGATTATCAAGAAATATGTATGTGTATATATAATACTTACCTTCATGTTTACCATTCCAATTATCTTTATTTCTTCTATAGATTCAAATTTTCATCTGGCAGCACCTTACTTCTTCTAAAGATATTTCTCTAACATTTTATTTAGTGCTTAGTGCAGGTCTTATGGCAATGCCTTTTCTCAACATTTATTTGCTAAAAAAGTCTTATTTTACTTTAATTTTTAAAAGATATTTTCACTAGGTCTAGAAATCTGAGTTAACATTATTTGTTGTTCTTTAGTATTTTGACAATCTCACTTTATTAATTGGGTTTGCAACCATCTTGCTCTATTAATTGGGTAAGAAGCTACCTGTAAGTCTTATCTTGCTTTTCTGTGTATCACATGTTTTTATTTTCCTGACTGGCCTCTCCACATTCTCCTTGTCATTTACAGCAATTTTACTATGATGTTTCTGGGGTTTTGCTTTTCCTTTTGCATTCATTTTGAAAAATCCTCAGTCATTGTTGTTTGTTCAAATGTACTTCCTCCCTGTTACTTCTTTATCCTCTTTTGGGGTCACCTGCGACACTCATCTTAGACTAGATATCTTCCCACAGCTTTTAGATTTCTTGTTTGCTTGTTTATCTTGTTCTTATTTGTTTTTATTTTCTTATTTAATGCATTCTAACTATGTTATTATCTTTATGATTTCTGGCATTTCTATCTGATGCATTTTTAAATGATATTTATACTTCTTTTGAAAGTCCTTATTTATTATGCACAGGATAATTTAAGATATTAATGGTTTTATTTTAAAGTTTCTGTTTGATAAATTGGGAAGAGGTGAGTGAGGTAAAATTGAAGGGGGCAATAGAAAATCAGTAATGAAGAAAAGTGGTATTTTAAGGCAATAGAAAAAAATCACAATTCAAAAATCCAAATGAACAAAACACTGACATTTTGGATAATGACAGTATGTGTCATTATTCTAATACCTGAATCATCTTTGAGTCTTATTTTGCTGAGTAATTTATTTTTTAGCAATGGGTTGTCTATTTTCCCATTATTCTTTAGAATTAAAATGGGACAACATTTGGAAGAATAGTATAGACTGAGATAAATACTACCAATGCCGAAGAAGAACTGCCCCTATTCTGTCAGCACAATAGTGTGATGTATTGATTGAGTCAATCAATCAATGATTGGGCTTGGATTTGCCTGTATTCCTGTTATCTTTACACTTGGTGTCCATAGGCTTTAAGCTTCTCTGACAACATGCAGGCATTACCTTGTATTGACTGGGGGCCTGCCATGCTGGAGGCTTTTCCATGGTTCTTAACTCTCCCTTGAGCTTTTAGATCCTACATGACTGTCCATAGCGGAGGCCCCTCTCTATACTCTTGCCTTCTCCCCAAACAACTGCTGGATATTTGGTGTTAGTCTTGACCTCTGCTTTTTATTATGGTATATTGTGACCAAGAAGGGTTTTTGTTTTGTTTTTGTCCCATCCCCAAGGGAAAGAAAAGGTTTGCTTCTACTGTGCCCTAATGTATCTTTGTTTGGCATGATATTGCCTGGGAATGTGATATCTTGCTTTTGTTTTTAATGAGGAAAGATCCTTGAGCATTTTGCTTTCTGTCGTAAAACCAAAGAAAATTACTAAGGTGAGTCTCCATCAATTTAGAGCTTTGTTTTGCCAACGCTGAGGATGTGCCTGGGTAAAAGGAAAACAGAATCACAGAACCATCTGTGATCTACGCTTTTTACAGAGTTTAGGGATCTCAATATTCAAAGAGGAAAGAGCAGATAGTAGGAGAGAGGAAAGAAAAAAAGGAGAGGGTAGATAAAAGACGCAAGTGAGTGCATTGTTTTGAGGCTTTAATCAGTATTCACTGAATTCACATTTTATGTGTGAAAAGAGCATGTAGAGGAACAGTCAGCTGCACATTCTCTTCATGCTCAGTAAATCTGCATCTTTACATAATATAAGATAAACCCAGAGGAAAGGAAGCAGTCAAATATGCATTGGTCTCAGGTGAGTGAAGAGATGATTTCTTGCTTGTCTTGTCCTGTACCTGTGAAGATAATCAACGTTTGACTGACGTCCGGGTGAAATTCAACAAAACTCGGTTTTAGGGTAAAGATCTCGGAGCCCACAAGGAATTTTCTTGTGGGCAAATGATGAAGGAGGCCCCCTGAAGAGGTATGTGGGCTGCTGTATTTGCAGCTACCTATTTAGGAACAAAATGGGAGGCAGTGTTGCATGACTCAGTGAGTTTGAGGTCCTGAGATGCTATTTTCCTTTTACACTGTTCATTTTTCCTTTCCGTGAAGTTGTCTGATGTTTCTCCCTGTCCTCCAGTAGCAATCAATTATCTCTGCATGCCTCTACGCCTATTCGTTATCCTGGTCATTTTTTCTGCCCTAATCTTCCCCTTGAGCACCTAGTGGAGGCCAGTGGAAAAGAGCTTGCACTTCTTCCTGAGGCTTCCAGACATTTTAAACTGATACATTAGCCCATTTTACACCATGAGAATTTAATAAAATTTTAGCTGATTTCTTCTTACCTGCCTCTGTGGTGACCAGATCCTCCTGTATTCTGCCAAAGACAAGGTGGTTCTTGCACCCTTCACCCTTCACCTGTGAGAGGCTCGTCACAGCTCAGATGCAGACTCTGTGGTTGCCCCACAAGTTCAGTTATCTCCTGGGATCAAGAGCCGTGGAGATTTTTCTAGATTATCCAGGCAATTCTAAATTTTAAGATGAGAGTGATGTTTTCTTGCCACTTTGAACATTCTGAGCAGAATTAGAAGTCTTCGGTCAGATCGGATTTGAGTGAAAAGGTTTCATTTGGCTTGTCTACTTGTAACATAGGGTTTGCGCCATTAGGACCAGGAGAATTCTTGTCCTTCCCCACCAAACTGAGGAGTCCCCTGTGGCATTGTTTCCTTGTATTTCTCATGTCTAGGCACACATCCAACTTCCCTGTGTTGCATGTGGACGTGCCACCGACGTCCAACCAAAAGACCCTCTGTAAAGTTTGCATTCCTCACTCAAATATTCTTCAGATTTTTTCACCTTCTTTTCCTATTTCCAAGAATAATTGGAAAAGTAAATAGGGACAAATAACATTCAGAAGCCATACAATGTTAGCTGCCTGCTAACTATCATGTCCACTTCCCTGATGATTCCCTGACTTACATTCTTATGTGTCATGACAGAAATACTCTTTAATCAAGACAATTTGTATTTCTATTATTATTATTTCCATATAGAAATTACATTTACCCTTATTGATATAGCTCCCTTCTCCCAGGAGTCTCCTCCCTCAGATTTATCTGTTGTCCAACCGGAATACACAGGGAGCAATCCTACTGCTTTTTCCCAGGATATTGATCACGCCTGCTAACAAGATTCTTACTCAACATTGCATTGCCTCGTGCTTCTCTCCATTTCTCTTCCCACATATTTTATCTTCTATTTATTTACTTCTGCAAAAGCAAATTATCACTTCTACCTCCTCTTCCTCCTCCTCCTATTCCTTGTTCTCCTTTTCCTTTCTCTTCTGCTCCTCCTGCTCCTTCTCCACCTCCTCCTTTTCCTCCCTCTCTTCCTCCTTCTCCTCCCTTTTCATATTCCTTCTCTTGCTCCTCCTCCCTCTCTTCCTCCTCTTTCTCCTCCTCCTCCTCTTCTCTCTCTCTCTCTCTCTCTCTGAGAATCTTAGTAGTCTTTTCTTTTCAAATGTTGTACTAGAAGCCACATTTTCGTGGACTGACTTCTTTCAATTTGAAGTTGAAGGAAGGAATTGAAGAGATTGAATTAAAGGAATCTCAAATGGAAGGAAGTAAGTCCTTGTGTATATTCACATATATGTATTTTTCTTTCTAACTTAATATAAATTTGGTGCGAGCAGTCAATAAAAAACTGAGTTTTACGATCTTTATCAACAAATATATATCCTTCCAAATGTATCCCACGATTTATTTTCTGATTGAATGTGTAAAGATAAAAGAAACGAATCAATTATTTTGCTTTCAGGTGGCTCTACTCATTTTCTCTTATTGCATTCATTTCTTATGATTGCCTAGATAGGTCCTTTCTCAGAGCACTAGTTCTTCCCAACAGTGCCAAGGATTCTGGATTAAGCAGTGATATCCCTGCATAAGTAGAGATCATTAAGTTAGCCTTGGCTTAAAAAAAGCAACATTTAGTTTAATTTTACGAGGAGAGTATGAAAATCCTCAATTTCTAGTTCCCTTCAGACTTTCTTGACCCTCACAGTCAATAACCCCATTGTTACTGACTCTTACAAACTTAAAAGGGAAACATCTCTGGGTAATTAGCCTGTGATGCATTGCGTCTGTTATTTCTCAGTTTTCTTTTGCCCTTTACAGTCATCCTCACAATTACTTTTCCCGGATACTCTGCCAGCCAGCCTCCTGCTATATTCTGCAAATGCAAAGTGTGTGTAAGTAGGAGATTGGGAGGGGGAATTAGATGATATGATTTTTCTCTGCTTTTGTTGGCATGCCTGGTAATGGCCAGCAGTGGGTGTGGCAAAAGCAGCCAGCACGGGCAGCCTCTGGGACGCTACTCCACAGCTGGGAGCTAAGTGGCACGATGATGGGAGGCTCTGAGTGACAGCAGATTTCCTCTTGCTCATTCAGTCCTACGGTGACAGTGGCTTTCTGCAGTTGCTCACCTTTGTTTAACCTTCCTGTCCATCCCCTTTAGTCTTCTCCAAACCTCACATCGATTTTTAACTACGTGTCAGAGTACTTTCCATTTTCCTGATTAGCTGCTGACTGACCTGCTCTTTCAGCCTCACACACCATGGTTCTGGCTCTTATTTGGGGAGGTCAGTGCTGTCAAGAGAACTCACTGAGTCTTAGAGGGTAAACAGCATATGTGCTGACCATCAGCACATATTCCAAGCCCTTATAAGCATCCAGGGTTAGAATCTTAATATGTCCACCTCAGATATTTTTTGTCAGTATACACCTATGTAGTTTGAAACTGTTTTCAGAATACACCTGCCACACAGGTTGCTGAGTTACAGTGTTAAATGTCACGTTCTATTTAGATCCAAGTTTCCCACTTAGTAGAAAAATTAATCTCCACTGCGACCATAGGTCTTTCCTAGAGAGATTCTTAATGAAGAGGACAAGACGTGCTTAATCTTTCTCCTCAAGGCCCTGTTTGTGGGGAATTCAGCCTAAGGGGCTGCAAATCTGAGCTAGACTTCTGGCCCAAAGTCTGCACCTCTATTTCATGAGGGCAGCCTCTTTCACTTGTTTTCATTATGTTACAAAAATTATTTTGATAGTAGAGGAATTTTCAGAGCCTCTTGAGTTTCTCTGGAATATAGAGGCTTCCTAGTTGAATTTCCTCATAAATTGCCCTATTCGCAGCCATGTGCCCATTTGTGTTGAATTTTATAAACTGCATCCAATATCCATTTCATTGCCTCTCTCTCTAATGTTCACAGATATGCAAATATGTTTTCTCCTTGTTTTTAGTACATGGTCGGAAGTGTGACCGTTATGGAGGGATAATGTTCCACGTGATGGAAATACTCCTCTAATTGTTAGGCAGAGATACCAAGGAATAGACAAATTTAAGATAATTTGTAGCCCTGAATTCTAAAATGTTTCCTGTATATTTCCTTTCAGTCTTCTTAGCTATTGCACTCGCAGTATCCATGATCCTATTTCACTACTGTGCTCGAACTATAATTTAAAATCCCAAAGTAAATCAATTTTACTGAAGAGAAAACTAAGGCATGAATAGCCCACAGAGCTTGCTCAAGCTCAGTCATCCGGCACATTTTGACATTACAAATGGAACTGATACCATGTCGTGTGACTCTAGAAATTACCTACAAACAAGTTCAGTACACATGAGTGCACATTCTCCCCAAATGCCACACTTTGAAAGCACCATTGACTCAATCCCTGCCACTAGAGAAAATGTTCAGCCTCCACCGTCTATCTTGAGTTCCAAACCCGTGTATTCCATCCTGGTATCACTAGAAATTACACTGGCTTGTCCTGTTTGGATCGGTGACTGGAAAGATGTTTGGTCCCACAGCTATACCGTTCTGTATGTTCTGAATGTTTAGTCTTGTGTACAGCCCAGACCACTGAGACCCAGCTGCAGGGAGGAACCCAGGTTTCTTTGCCTTGGAGGAAGAACGTGCACACGAAGTTGCTACTGTGACATCCATGCTCATTACCTACTGCGCAAAGTTGACTAACACTAGGTGCTATGATGAATGTAAATAGTGACTTTCAATAAAAACATCACTTTTCTGGATCATCCCTGGTATTTCTAAGCATACGACATTGGCCAAAATTTTGTGTTTTCGTATCCTTAAGCTCTGCATTGTCCTCCATATCATAGGTGAACCTTCTGGGGACCAGGGCCAAAGAGGCCACGAGACCCCACCTAGTGTCTATAAACTTCCAGGTCTACCCTCACCACTGACAATACAACTTTGAACGAACTTAAGTGGGCTCATCTTTCGGCACTTTTTCATTCAACTATTTGACTCATCTTACATTTATATCAGTTTGACCTACCAATCACGTGGCTGATTCAGTTTCTTTTTATTCAAGTAACTTGTCTTACTGGTCAGCTCTGAGTGTTTTATAATAAACGTTTTAAGCTCTTACATTCGTATGCTCTTCTAAAATCTACAGAAAGCCTCTGAAGTGGACACTATCTTTCTCATGTTAAATAGGTGGTATCTGAAGATCAGACAGAACTTGTAATTTTTCTGTCTTGAGCTGTTACATCACAGAGTTTGCATTTCTGAGGATATATGTGAAGCCTGAATGGTAGAAGGAATCCATTTTATTTTAAAATTACAAATGTTAAATAAAACAATGTTAAATATGAAGAAACACTTCTCACATAAAAACAAAACACAGGGAAATAGTTATTTTAGAAATCATAACCAGAAGTATAATTTTAATTTTAAAAAATTAATACAGTTAATACTATATAGATGTATGCATAAGTGTATCTATATGCATGTATTTTTATATAGAGAGAGGGAAAGAAAAAAATTTGTATTATTTTAAAATTTTACCTATTTTTAATTGATGATTGTAGTTTCTATCTAAATATCTTCATTTCATTTATAATTTAAGATCTGAAATCTCTTCAAGTCCTTCTAAGCCAATTAATTTCCTCATCTATAAAATAACACAAAGGAAGGTATCTTTAATTTCTACTCTCTATCCACTATTATTACCCTCTCGAGGCCACCATCATTTTTACCTGAAAACTGCAGCCTCCTGCCACTTCTCCCTCCTTTTGCTCTTGCTACTCTCCATATTATATTCTCAGGGATTTTTCTAAAACAAATACCATTCCATGGCTCAAATCCTTTCATTAGCTATTTATTGCCTTTATATAAAAGGCCAAACTCCTTTAGATGCCTGTCTGAGAAGCTGTGCTGTGACCTCACTCTTGGTGTCTCCAGCCTTATTGCTCTCTACTCTTCCTGCCCATTCTAAAGTTAATTCCCTGGAAACTTCCCAGTACTTCCCACCTGGGAGTCTTCAATCAATACATGTTACCTGGATGATGCATGAAAAATATTTTATTTGCTCCCACTCCTTAATTATTTTACCCTTTCCCCCTCACCATTTTTCCTCACAAAACTCACTCATTTGACATTAATTTTACATTTATTTACACTAAGGGGATTCTAATCTAATCCCCCTTAGTTTATTATTGTTTCTTGGTTATGTTCCTGCATCACATTCTGCACTGCTTAATCATATTTAACTCAGTTTTACAAAATGATGTATCATTTTGTTTCACAATAAACAACCTGGGGGCAGTCATCATTTCAACCTGCACTCCAGCTCTGTTTACAGCATCTTACATGAATGATTACCATATATCACACAATAACCTGGTCAGTTAAACTATTGAGTGATTAATAATGCATGAGTTTAGTAGATCGTGTATTGGAAGTGAAGAGCATAGTATCTGGAACAGTGTGCATTACCTGGGAAATGGTTGCTATAATCATAACTATAATTGTAGCTTAAATTTTACTGAATATATTTAATGCAGTTAAAAGCTTCATCCTTGAAATCTTAATACTCTTTATAATTTAGTCTTGCATTCAATAATATACCTGCAAAATTCAGTTGTTTTATGTTTTTCCCCGTCTCAGGAGAGACATATATATCCTAAATTATTATTCTTGTTAAATTAAATATCATTGAATTAGAAGATCTGTTTCTATTGTACAGCACCCCCAGTTGGCCGCCCTTTTAGAAATGTAGCAATGAAAGACCTGTCAGAGCAAATCACAGCACTAGTCCTTCTATTAGCTGTGCAAAGCTTCCATCACATGCTCACTGGCTGCAGGGTACTCATCGCTATGGGATGATGCTGAGTGTGGCTGGGCCAGAGCATGTTGCACGTTCTATTTGTGAAAGACGGAGGCAAACCATTTTCTTCATAATAATGACTGCTAACAATATGCTGCATAGCATTCATTATTTTTTCAGCATTCATTTGTTGTTGCTGTTGTTGTTAAGATGAAAGATAAAGTCCAATCAGAATAATTCAGTAATTTTTCTAACATTGCAATGTACTGAACACATGTGTGTGTAAACATGCAGGCAGTATAGAAAAGATACAGTCAAAAATATGTGCCTCAACAGTAATGCAAAAAGTAAAAAAGAGAAATTAACGTTCATGTGTTAATTTAGAAAATTAGAAATAATGTAAAATTTCACTGAGATCTGTGAAAGATGGATTCGCCTACTTTGGATTTTAGATTGACTGCAATAGAAAGAAAAGTTTCACTCCATATAGCTAGCTAAGGTTAGCAATAACCAGAGAAAATATAAGAATTAGTAAGAATGTAACACAAAGATTTATTAAGAATGTTGTATTTACAGTAATTATAGTGTTCATATGGCATGATTCTGTTATAAACCTCCAGTATTTCTTCACTAACAAACTGATGCATCTTTTAGGAAAACCTTAATAAACTGTATCTGCCAGATTTCATCTAGATTCTTCCTTGTGTCTTGCTAATTCTTCATCTGCCATAGTTTCTTTGACAATTATATTTATAATACCCAATTTATTTTATAGAGATAATATAGCTTGTAAGATACAAGGTATATAGTGTGTATAGAAACACTGTAACAAGTTAGTGATCTCTGATGCTGAAGGCCCAATTCAAATCACAGTAACACCAGTACTTTCTGCTAATATTAAGAAATGAACTTGCCATGAAATGACATTTAATCTAATAGGATGATTGATATGATCTGACTCTGTGCACCCAAACCTCATCTCAAATTGTAATCCTCATAATCCCCAAGTGTTGGGTGAGGGACCTGGTGGGAAGTGGTTGGATCGTGGGGGTGGTTTTCCCCATGCTGTTCTTGTGATAGTGACGGAGTTCTCACGAGATCTCACAGTTCTATAAATGTTTCACAGTTCCTCCTTCACAGGCTCTCTCTCCTGCCAGCTTGTGAAGAGATGCCTACTTCCCCTTCCATCATGATTTTAAGTTTCCTGAGACTTCCTCAGCCATGCAGAGCTGTAAGTCAATTAAGCCTCTATTCTTTATAAATTACCTAGTTCTCACTTAGTAGCTTTATAGCAGCGTGAAAACAGACTAATACAGTGATCATGTAGGATGTATTTTCTTTGGATGAAAACTAATTTCAGGCAAATAGCTTAAAATTTCTGGGAGTCAGATTTTTTCCTCTCTAGAACAGGATGGAATACATCAATATCTCATATGATTGTTGTAAAGATTAAATAAGTGAATACACATAAAATATTTACAATAGTTCTCAGCACATATTACATGTTCATTAAAAGTTAGCACTTTTTAACATTTATTTCATTTTTACCTACTCCAAAATCTCTTGAGGTGTATTATTTAGTCCTGTCAGGTAGGTTCTGAGATCTTGATTTTATGAATGAAAAACTAAACTAAGGCTAAGACAGGTTAATATGATACCTTCATTTCGTGAAAAAATAAAATAAAATATAAAGGAACAAAATAGAAATTATGCAGTGCAGCTCCAAGACTTTAACCCTAGGAATCATGTTTAATCTGTAACTTCTCTTTTTTTCCTTTTATGTGATTGTTCTGTGGTTCATATGATTGAGAGGTCTTCCTCTCATCTTTGTATGTTCAAGTAAGAAAAATTACATTTTTTCTGAAAATTTGAAAATGGGCGTAAGAAGTAGTCTACTTTAGCCAACTTTGCTTTCTGTCTAACGAAGAGAGGTCTCCTCTTTTATAGTAGAACTGTGAGATAAAGGAGATGAAATAAAATAAAATTTGTTCCCAGGGGAAAATGGCATGGAGAAAGAAAAACGCTTAAGTGAAGTTTGTATACAGTCATTCAAAGGTAAAAGGGTAATACATTAAAAAGTGGTATTGTAAAACATGCAGGAGCATGGAAAATTTCTACAATCTGCTTTGTGCATCATTTATTATATGCTAGACTATGTGTTTTTGTAGAAAATTTAAAAATATTTATGAATCCCTAATGTATATCAGTTATTGCTCTTGATGTTGAGAAGAGAGGGGTGAACAAAATAAAAGAGGTCTATGGTGTTATCCAGTAGGTTAAATAAATAGATACATAAAGTGATTTCAGGCAGGGAAATGTACTGTGAATACAATACAAGGTGGAAAACTGATATTTGATGAATGAGAAATAATAATACACTTGAAAATCTTAGGAAGATCATTACAGGCAGAGGAAAGATAAAATAAATGATTGAGAGAGAAATAACTACAGTATGGCTGGGAATCAAGAAATAAGCAGAGAGATATACAAAGTAAGTGTCACAAGTTGTACAATATGAAATTAGAATTTTAGATAGGGACCAACTTACATATGGTCTTATAGATCAAATTAGAATGGGATTTTGTGGGCCAAAATAATTCTTAATTCAATAGATCTGTACAAAGTGCAAAGTACTCTGTGAAATTCTGAAGATACATGAATGAACAAAACACACTGAATCTTATTTTCTTGGGTGGGTTGCAGATAGATAAAGTGTTTGACAACTACATAAAAGAAAAATCCTTAAAAACTTTCAAATAAACTAGGAAACAGATAATTCAATAATTCCCTCAAAATCCTAGGAGTCTCACTTATTAAACAATTATTTTGATTTTCATCAATTCTTTAGTTAAAACAGTTACCAAACTTATATTGTATGCCATAGGCAAAAGCTTAATAATTAATGGAATTATGCTGATATTCCAATAAATAGTTTTGTAAGCAAAGTACTAAATAATATGGATGCTAAAAAAATGACTCAGTATACTCAAGTTGCTTAGAAACTATATTAGGTTACGAATAACTTAGGTGATCTTGTTATATATAAGGGAAAAAAAAGACAGAGCATTAAAATAGTGTGTATAAAACATGAAAATAAACTTTATTGCATGCCAAAATATAAAATAAAATTTAATGCAGAATAAATGATCCATAAAGGTTCATGCCTACATTTAGAAAATCCAGGTGATTTCAAAGCCTAAAATCCTTGTCAGCCAATTTAAACTGAACTGACTTGAGATATTGCCACTAAGAGCACCTGGGGACCTAAGGTCATTAAAAGAGAGAGAAACACACGCAGAGGGAGAGAGATTGCTGTAGCTTAAATCATAGAGCAATTGCATAGTATATCAGACCAATTTTATTTAAATTAATTTTTGCTAGATTTATGTGTTCATTTATATTTACAAAATAACGAAAATAGAGTTGAATTTTTTTCTCATTTCATGGGGACAGTGATTCATTATATTCTCTTTTCTGTTTAAACAGATTTACTGAACATAAACATTATATGATGGCCTTGTGGAATTAGATATTATATGAGGATTTTTCCTGACATATACATTAAGTTGACTGATTATCTCTGTCCGGAAAGAAAAAACTTCTAATGGCCATCACTGCCAAGTTAACTTTAAAAGTCTTTCTTTTGATATCTATAATAAATATTTTCTGTCAATTGTGTAGGAAACCCAGCTTTATTTCAATGTGCCATATTAGGCATATATGTGGATTGGAGAAAAAGAATAATATTTATTTTAAAATATAAGCACACTTCATCAGATATGTTGGCTTTCTTTATATTTACATGAAATTGTATCACAATGACATCTTATGAAAACATGCCTCATGTTGATGGATTCAGGAAAAATCATCATAGACTACATCAAGTTCTCTGAAGCATAGCTATCAATATTATTAAAATTGTTTGTTTGTTTTGAGTGGAATCTGACGGGGCTGATGCTATGAAATCCAGTATGCAATCAGTGAACATAGGAGACTGGAAGGAGAAAGGTCTCTGAAAATATAAATTCCCAAACATGAGCATAAACTGAAATTTATTCTGCAGAAATAATACGTGCTTAGGACATGTACAATGTGTTGAATGGGAATTTGAGCCAAATGTGTTAAATTTCCAAATTAACTCTTGCTGGCACCTGAATCAAATATATATGGATTACATACACACTCTTTTTAAAATTGAAAGTCCAATTACACAGGGGTGGGGAATGCCACATACCAGGGCCTGTCCTGGGGTGGGGGTGGGGGGAGGAAAGGCATTAGGAGATATACCTAATGTAAATGATGAGTTAATGGGTGCAGCAAACCAACATGGCACATGTATACATATGTAACAAACCTGCACCTGCACGTTGTGCACATGTACCCTAGAACTTAAAGTATAGTGAAAAAAACGAAAGTCTAATGAAAACACAGACTCCTTTGGCATGCTTTTCTTAGCCATCTGCAGAATTTTTCCTTCTTCAAGTCTCCTATATAGCACTTAATATTTATTTCTACAGCAAATGTATATATTCTACTATATTATAATTGTTAACGTGTATTTTTTCTCTTTTATGTACTCTGAAGATGGCTTCTAAACCAGACCTTCTTTCTATACGATAGGGACTGAATGTATTTGTCTCTGTATTCTTAGATGCTAACATAACATAATATATGGTATTGATATGTTATGATATATTATAACCTGCTAACAGTATTTGTTTACCATATCATAGATAATTGATAAAAGATGGATTGAATAACTAAATGGAACAACGGTCGGATGAATGGATGGATACTATATTTTTTGCTACCGTAGCTTTGATGCTTAAATTCTTATAATTGGAGTGATAATGCCCACATTCACTGAAATATGTTGAACGGTAACTCCAATAAAATAAAAACAGATTCATTTATCAAATGGCTCATTTCATTTATTTATTTGACACAAAGACCATTGCAAAATGCACGAAGGGGTATCAGTTACAGTGTAATTCTCAAAGTTAAAAAGAGTGTTTGCTCAGGAATTTAAAAAAGTGTCTCATATAAAATAATGCTAGATGTTTAATTATTAATTATATGAGCATTATCATATCATTATATGATTACTTCTAAATTAGCTAAATTGAAAACCTCTGGAAAGTATTCACCATTCTAGATACCATCAAGAACATTCATGATTTATAGGAGAAGGTCAAAATATCAACATTAACAGGAGTTTGGAAGAAGTGGGTATGATTTTCAGAGTACACAAAAAAGAGAGGAGAACATGCCTATTAATGATTATGATATAGTAGGGTTCCAACCCTCATGTATGACTTTGAGATATTCCCAACTTTACTGGTGGAAGTAATTGAAGATGTGGAAATAGCAGCAGAACTAGAATTAAAAATAGTGCCTGAAAATGTGACTGAGTTGCTGAGATCTCGTGATAAAACTGAAACAGATGACTATTTGCTTTTATGGATGCACAAAGAAAGTGGCTTCATGAGATGGAATCTGATTCTGGTGAAGGTGCTGTAAACACTGTTGAAATGATAACAGAGGATTTAGAATATTACAAAACTTAGTTGATAAAGCAGTGACAGGGTTTGAGAGGATTAACTCTAACTTCGAAGGAAGTTCTACTGTGGCTAAAATGCTACATCAAACAGCATTGCATGCTGCAGAGAAATCCGTCATGAAAGGAAGAGGCAACCAATGTAGCAAATTTCTCTGCTGTCTTATTTTATGAAATTGCTAGAGTCATCTCAGCCTTCAGCAACCACCATCCTGACCTGTCAGCAGCCATCAATATTGAGGCAAGACCCTTCACCAGCCAAAAGATTACAACTTGCTGAGGCTGTGATGATCGCAAGAATATTTAACAATACAATATTTTAAAATTAAGGTATGTGCATTGTTTCAAGACATAATAGTATTGCACACTTAATAAATTAAAGTACAATGAAACATAAATTTTACAGTCACTAGGAAACCAACAGTTAAACAAAAAACAAAACAAAACAAACAAAAACTTGTGTGATCTCTTCATCACAATATTTGCTTTACTATGGTGGTCTGAAACTCATCCTGCGATATCTCCAAGGTGTACCTTAATGTCAGTCTATTATAAATAAATTGCATTTTCCTAGATTTCTCTAGAGAATAGCAATTCTAGCTCTGGTATTCAGTTATCAAATGCTTTGCCCTGTCCAGGGTGATTTAAATGTTTTATTTAAATAACATATCAATTCCATTTGATAAGTAGTAATATTACTACTGTCATAGTTCAATATTTTCAAGAAAGTTTAAAAAAATTTCTCAAGGTTTATAAACTGGTACACTACAGAGCAACAATTTGATTCTAGGTCTGATATTCACTCAGCCAGGAAGAGTTAAAATTTACCTGCTGCCAACAGAAAAACACAGCTAAGCAAAGGCTAGCTTATTTGTTAAGACTTGTTGGATTACGTAAAACCCATCATCTGCTTTAGTCATTGCATTGGACAAGCTCTTGAAATGTATTGTGAATAAATTTTATCTTATAGATTTTGGAAAATAACAGTTTTGTATATGTATAAATATTAAAAATTATTACATTTGCTAGAAGAAAAGTCTGGAAAACTTTGAAATGGTCAAATATTTAGTCAATGTACTATCAGTGGAATATTGGGCATTGTCTAGCAGACATCTGGCAGTTCTCTGATTCTATAAGAATCTTTTTTGGGCTGTTTTGCAAATCTACAGATAAAAGATAATTATTGAAAGACTGATGGTGATGTCAGTTATTCCTTTACTTAGAAATGCAAGTTTATGTTGCGTGGTAGCAATAAAATTAATTTTTGTTTTGTATAAAATATGATTCCAAACACTATGATTGGTTTGTGTCTGGAATTGCATCAAATTCAGCACTCCTGTTTATTGGAGTGTTTAAAGGTCCTGTTTTAGATCAATTAAAACATGGTGCTGGCTCTTACACTATTAATGAACAAAATGCAAATTTTCACAGGATGTGTTCATTTTATATTCATTTAAAGTCATGACTTTGGCTCAAGTGATCCTCCTGCCTCAGTTTCCTGTGTAGCTGGGAGCACAGGCACACACTACCACACCAGGCTATTTATTTATTTATTATTTTGTAGAGACGGGGTCTCACTTTGTCACCTAGGCTGGTCTCAAACTCCTAGGTTCAAGTGATCTTCTCGCCTTGGCCTTCCAAGGTGTTGGGATTACAGGCATGAGCCCAGACAAAGTATTTTTTAAACAGAATATACACTGTTACATTGTCTTCACAAATTTTTACAAGAGGCTGCTATAGTTTGCTGTGTGTGTGAATATGCTCACATATTCAGATCGTGTATATGAACTAACTATAATCAAAGGCTCAACATCAGTTCTTAAGTCTGACATTTAAATGTCTGATCATAGACCCTCTAAATAATGATGACCTAAGATTGCTCCATTGCACTCCAGACTGGGTGACAGTCCGAGACCCTCTCTCAAAAAAATAAATAAAATGGACTTTGACTAGGAAAGATAGCCATGTTCAACCTTTTTGTATAAAATCTCTTCAGGGAATATTGGAATATTATTTTTGTCAGGTACAAATAATCCAAGGCTTGTGCATTGCTGAAGAGTATGTTTTCCATTCAAAACTTAGCGGAACACACATGCATCACATGCATTGTCACCAATATTTGAGAGCTGGACCAATGGTTTTTAATGGATGCGGTAACAGAAGATCTGTGAAGGAGACAGTTTGCACCTGTGTCTGAAGTCAGAAACTGGAAAAGGTTGTAGGTATTTAAACTTTCCCTATCATTTTGCATAAATGCATTAATATTTTTGAGTAGTAATAATTCTAAGTGCAGGAAGGCATCATGGTATACTGTGATAGGTAGAGAATACTAATCTTAAACCACTCTTTACCTTAAAATATTTTGGTTTTAGAATAATGCGAATATCTCCCTCCAAGTATTTTGTGTATTTTGACAGTTATTAAAGGAGAATATAAAATTATAGATTATAGTCTAAACTGAGAATAATGGAAAGTTGCCTCATTCTGCCTTGGAGGAGTTTTCGGTTCATCCTCTTCTTGAGAAACTATGTGTTGTCACTAAATAAACACTCTATTCAAAAATGTTGTATTTCCTCAAAAAAATGATAAAGTCATGACTTGGCCCTCTCAAAAAATATTCCCCTTTAACATGACTGATTTTTCTAATAATAGCTAGAGAGATACTGTTTGGATTATCTCTTTTACAGAGATGCTGCCATGGCCATCGCCTGCCTCATCATGACCAGAAACCACTAGATGGTCTTGAACTTAAAAATATACTTTCTTGGTCTTTTCACATCCAAGAGAAGTTTAGTTAGTTGTTCCACCTTACCTTATACTTTTTCCTAGTATCTATTTAGTAATAACTGTTATCATAGAGATTTCTCTGTTACTTTTTTCAGTCTTCTATGAGATTACCGGGTTTATGCATCATTACCATTGAACTCCAGCATTTAGCACATGTTCTAACACCAATCAATCAATAAATGTTTACTAAATGGACAAAGAAGATGCCACACAGATTCTACCTGTGTTAGAAGGGTATCAGCTGCTAATTCATGAATGGAAGAGTGGAAATAGTCTCAGGTAATTGTAAAGGTGCCACTTAAAGATCCGTAGCAGAATGTAGCAATGTGATTTAGGAGATCTATGGAAATTTTGTTATTATATAAGTGTTAGGCTATAATCACATAAACATGATCCATGCAGAAGGATATCTTTGCTAAAATAACTGTAAGGATAATAATCAACCTAACCTTTAGCAAACTCATTTGTGGCTTCTGGATTTTTATTGCCATTGTCCCCTTATACCAATATAGCTGACAAATGGATATTTGGTGGCATTCTTTCATTCGAAGAAATAGTATTATAGAAATATTTACCATATGACTATAACCTTTACCATATGATTATATATGTAATACGTATATATGTGTGAATGCATTTTCTTTTCTTTTTTTTTTTTTTTTGAGACGGAGTCTCGCTCTGCCGCCCAGGCTGGAGTACAGTGGCCGGATCTCAGCTCACTGCAAGCTCTGCCTCCCGGGTTCACGCCATTCTCCTGCCTCAGCCTCCCGAGTAGCTGGGACTACAGGCGCCCGCCACCTCGCCCGGCTAGTTTTTTTGTATTTTTTAGTAGAGACGGGTTCCACCGTGTTAGCCAGGATGGTCTCGATCTCCTGACCTCATGATCTGCCCGTCTCGGCCTCCCAAAGTGCTGAGATTACAGGCTTGAGCCACCGCGCCCGGCCATGTGTGAATGCATTTTCACATCTATGCCGCTTATGACATTGTTCAAACTAATTGGTTTGTGTCCATTTTTCCATGTGTAATATACAGATAATCATAACCTTTTTAAAAGGTTCTTGGAGGATTAATTAGTTAAATAATGCAAAGTTTGTAGAAGGTGATTGATACATGGCAAACCTTCAATAATGTTAAACACTATGATTATTCATATAAAGGAAATCTGTCATTGTAGATTATTTATGAGAAGGCTTAATCAAACAAACTGTATTGGGATATAAAACTATGGAAGTGGAAGGCTTGACTTTTAATTTGAGAGTTTAATTTTTTTAAATACAAAAATATCATGTGGTTGATTGACTTTCATTATGTACAATTAGTTAAGTAATATAAATATCTAGATTTGTTATATAAATGTTTCCTAAGGCTCATTTCTCAACTTCAGTCTGGCATGGCTTTTAATACTGAATTAATTCTGAAAAATAAATGCACATTAGAAACGACAGTTTTTGAATTCAAATTTTTGTATCAAAAATAAAGCATCCCCTTGTGCATACTCTAAGTCTGAGAATTTTTGCCAGCAGGCATGCACAGATTCTTAGACACTTAATATACAAAACTCATTCAGATATGACAGGTAAATGTTGAATTGAAAATTAAAGATTCTGTTCTCTCCCTTTACCAAGCCATGGCAACACTGGGAAATTCATCATAGTCACAATCATTGAATATTTTTATATATCAAACCGCAGTAATAATATATTTCCCAAATTCCCGTAATATTTTGTTGCAATAATATTGCCATAAAAGTTTCCTGTTGCTATTTTCTACTCCCAGAATACTGGAAGTGTAATATGTTTGGAAGATTGCTGAAGTAATGAACAAATGTACTAAAACACACAAGGAAGATGTCACTAAATGCTACCTTTCGAAAAGTTTAATCTTCCATGAGAGATTTGTTCTATTAAAAGAGTTCACTCAAGATAAGATAGCAGTTATTAAAAAGTGTTATACTCACCAATGACACGTTTCCTCGCAGACTCTAGTTTCCTTTTTCAGATAATTAAACACTGTCTTGCAAACACTACATTCTCTGTTGCCTTTAAGCATGTAGAAGTAAATTGCATTTTCAAGACGTTCTTGCCCCATCCATCTTCTTTTCTAAATGCCGTTTTGTCACTCTGATCCCCATCATATTGAAAGCCTGGAAAGGCATTGTTTGTTCTAATGAAATCACTTGTGTCTTTTTCTACACCCGTGCAATACCTGTTCACCAATAATAAATACATGGCCTGAAGGTTAAAACACAGTGCCCTTATTTTTCTTGCTCATCTATTCATATGATTTCAAATATCTAAGGCACCAGGATGATTTTGATTTATATTTCTGGACTTGACCCTTTTCCCTCTCTATCCTCAACACAGCCTTCTAGACATACTTGAGTAGAAAGAAGACCAAATGCTTTCCTTCCATGCCCATATATTTCTTTATTCTAATAATTTTTCAAAGATGTTTAATAACTCCCCAATCTCAGAGTCTATGAATCATCTATCATTCTTCCCAGTCTTATGTTCATTATATAAAATTAAGTAATAAAATGTATTGTATTCTATCTCTAAACTCAACTGTTCTCCTTTTTACCACCCAACCCCTTATCTAAACACATAGGGAGTCACATAAACTGCCTTAAAATATGGCAATAATGCCTTTGTTTGGAAATAATATTAATCATAGATATTTTTGTTTTACTCAGAAAATATTATGTTCCTTCCTCAAATTACTCCACTGGCTCCTTTTTGCCTCTTTAAATAAAATTCACTTAGCAGATTCAGGAACAAGTGGCTTCAATTTGTGTTATATGCTTATTACCTGTTGAATCATTTTATTCTATTCAGACTGGAATATCTCAATCTTTTTTTCCTCTCTCATGTTCTTTTTTTTTTTTTTATAACTAAAGATACTATTTTTAGGGTCTGCTATCTTCCAGGCATTGAGCTAAGAACGAGGAATTAGAAATAAATAAGCTATGGCTAACACACTTATGAAATTTTATTTTCCTGGAAGAGTCACAAATACAAGAACAATTAAGTTTTGTTCAATGTGACACGTGCCTAAAGTTCTGTTCATAGTAGCACACTAAAGGTATGGGTAACTTGGCTGCAATGAAGGAAAGGTCATTGGAATAAAGATTCATTGTAGGAAAATCAGGCTAGGGCTGTCCTGGTATAAAAAGAACAATGTGAAAAGAGAAGCAGAAAATAGACAAAGATATTTTAAGAACAATGATCATTTCAGTAATGCCCAAATAAAATACCTAGGAAGTAATACATATGAAACAAATTTTTAGAACAATGTTGCAAATGTTTATGAAATGAGTCAATATAATGCAAATATAATGATGATTTTCTCCAATATGTGTATAGGCTATCAGTTTGTAACACATATTTATATTTTGAAATAAGGTTATTCAATATTAAGCATATCTATATAAGCCAGCATTTACTTGTAGGTTTTTGTGTCCTCTTTAGGATTGAAATGTTTTAAGCATCAAATTTTGTATTTGCCTTGGATAAAGGGTCCAACGGTAGCTAAATTGGCTGCCTGGATTCCTAGGGGTTGGTCATAAAGGTTAGACATTTTATTGCTTAAAAAAAAAAGAAAGAGTCAAAGGCAAAGTAACTTCCTGTGTTTGTGTAGATCCCTCCATGTAGCAGAGCCTTCTATTATTCCTTCCTTTGACCAAGTTCACTAGTTCTTTCCTTTAAGCCTCAGATCGTTGGTCATCTGAACATATTTATGAGGTTGTCTGAAATGCCAAGTATTCTTTCTCTGTGGCCTACTATGAAACTTTATATGATTGTATCATAGTTTTAACACAATAATATTAAAGAAACCTTTTAAAAATGTGTCTTCCTATTATTTTATAACATTCTTAGGGCATCATCTTATAAATAGTTTTCAGTGCCAGAGTTAAGTACAGGGTCTGGTTTACAGATCAGTCACTCTACTTGTAAACTTGTGCATGCCTCATATACCATGTTTCTGTAGTCATGTATTGCATAAATAATGATAAACATCTGTAAAACAGCTGCATAGAAATGGGAGTAAGCAGTGTAAACAGCTACCAGAGACTTAAAAGGAGACAGAGAGAGAGAGAAAGAGAGAGAGAGAGATGTTATTTTGGCTATTGCGATAGGCTGAGCACCCAGATCTGCAATTAGAGTGTCTCAGCAGAGTTTTTGCGCCTCACATGTTTATAAGACATAATACACATGCTACAGATGGGTTGATTTACAGTTGGATTGCTTTGCAAGCAGGCAGAGTCTCAGTCAATTATCTGAACAGAAAATGTTTTTCTCCATGCTTCACCAGCTTCAGGGGAATAAGCAGTTCTAATCTCAGTTAATCACTCATGAGACAAAGAATGGAGAGTTGTGGAGTCTGTATCTGGCCTTGTCAGCAGGTTCAGGCAAAAGGGGAAAGGATGAGGACTTGTCCTCAGTAAACAAGCGAGACCACAGCAAGACTTACGGGAGGTATGAAGAAGAGTGGACAGGGAGCCTTTTCTAAGCCATATGGGAAAGAGTTGTAGTTTACAATGAGCCATTTCCCAGCACAAAAGTGTGGGAAGACTTTGTGAAAAATAGATTGGTGGGTTTTATAACTTTCACTGTTCTCTGAAAGTATAGAACTCAGGTAAACTTCCACATTGTCACGGCTTATAAATATTTGCAGTGAGTTTCTGAGAGTTGCACATAATATTGTTAATTATTTATTACTCATTTTTATTTTTTACAAAATTAATAAATTCTTTAAATATATTAGCAATTTTTTTCCAAAAATATTTTTTCATAGAAATTCATTCTTTGGTCCTAATCTGTTGGACCCCTTTGATTTCTTGCCTCAGCATGCTTTTAAATTATAGTAATATATCATTACTCCCAACAGATGTAAGCTCATTTTTAGGGTCAGAAATGTGACTTCAAAATGTGGTAATATCGTGAAAAATAGACTTGATGCTTTTGTTTAATTTCATTAGTAAGCGAGATTCTTTTCCTTGTTATACATAGAAATGAGGTTAACTGATCAGTTTAAAATGTCTTATAAAATAAATGACCATGTGTCTGATTTATACAGGCAACACAGAAGCCATGTACTTTAAAGCAGAAGGAAATAAATGAACTTGAATTTCCTACTAGAATCTATGCCTCATGTAATTTTTTAGATATGATTAAAATTAATGAAATATTTTATTTATATTTTCCTATCAGAATTTATAAGTATGCTATAATTTTACATAGTTTACTGTTCTTGAACCTATATTAAAATAAGAAAGATTCAGTGCTGTGATACATGGTGCTATAATATTGATTGTTTATAGGCTTTTTTAAAATTATATAACCCCAGGGATACCTGCTTCATTGGAATGTATGAATTTTCCCAACTGGGCCACAGGGATTAACATGAAACAATAGCAAATTTCTGCTAGAGATCCCTGTTCAACAAAGTATAACATTTTAAAATTATGTTCAATTGTAGCATAGAAGAAACTGTCATCTTTTTCTTTATAAAAAAATTTGCAGAAACAAAGTATATTATAATCAGTGCAGGATATTTTGATGTATTTGAGATGCACACCTATTAAGGAAGAATGAACAAGTGTTTATCTAAAAGGTTGACATTTTGTGGATAAAACACTGTTCTCATTTAGATATCTTTTCAGCATCATTATAAACTAGCCATAGCACAGACAGATCTGTGCTAAAAAATTAATCAAAACTTTTTTCTTGCTGTAGAAATCTAGTTAGGAAGTATGGCAGACAAAGCAAAAGATATGTTTTAGGCATTTTAGCCTGTCTAATTCAAAAACAGGCCTAGTGAAGAAGTAATAACTCTCATTTCAGTGATTGATGACAGGTTTTTAAAATTCACTGCACAGAATAAACAGTCAATAAACACAGCTTTTGAAAGTATAACCAGCTTTCTTCTCTTCCATAGTTCAGAATCTAAAGATTATTCACTAAAGTGTAGTTTGTAGATCTCCAAGAGAACTTTCAAGAAGATTAAACTTCTATTACTATTTTCCTGTATTGTAGTCTTTGTAAAACTCTTTTGTAAAATGATGAGTGACGTTAATAATGATGTAATTGTTTAACACTACATGCCTCCTGGCATGAGGATGAGGCAAGTAACTCTTCTGAAACACACCATGAGCGCTCTCTATAATAGACAACCGTTTTCCAGAAGAAAGGCTATACTGCAGTCTTATCCCACCTCCAAGGTATGGCATTTACCCAATTTCACTCCCTCTAGGCTTTCTGTCTCACCTGAGGTGGGAAGAACTTGTACTATGAAACACTTCTAGAAGTCAGCCCAAGTGAACAAACCCACTAAACACTGAGATTTACACATAAGATTATAGAATGCTTTCTCTTCTTCATGCATTACCACTACACTAGCAGGGATCTGTAGCCGTAAATTACAAGTGAAAGACATGCAAAACTCAGATTCTACTTAGGAAGGAGTTCTTAGGGAAGCTCAGAAACAATGACGGAGGTAAAAACAATAGAGGAATTTGAAGCTTCTGGTACCTCAGCTATAGCAAATAGTAAATACAGCCCAGCTCCTAGTCAGATAATCATAAAACCCCAAAGAAGGGGCTTTTACTTCTGTGTTACCTGATATGTTTTATCTAGATTTCAACAAAACATTACAAGACATGTTAAAAAGTTGGGAAAAACACTGTGAAGACACAAAGCAAACATCATAACCAGACTCAGGTATGACACAGATTTTGGAATGATTAAACAGGGAATTTAAAACTAAATAAAATAAAACAAAACAAAAAATCAAAAAACAACATAACTGATGAATAAAATAAAATGATCAATATGTTAAAGTCTTTAATAGAAAAAAATATACAACATTTTTAAACAGGTGGGTATGGTCAGTAGAGATATGGAAAGTCTAAGAATTAATCAAAATAAAATACTAGAAATAAAACACACTGTAATAGAAATGAAGAATGCCTTTGATAAGCTCACTGCTAGACTTGACACTATAGAAAAGCATCAGTAGGCTTACGTGGTAGTGATGCCAGCAGTTTTATTCACAAAACCAAAGGTGCTTTCTATTTTATTCTGAGTTTCAACTTTATTCTTATGCTTGCAATGTTACTAAAAGAGAGATTGGAGTTACCCTGTTGAAGCACAGCCTGTGATGCATCCATCTAAGCATGAATCGATGCCCAACCCTGTACCCAACCCTGAGAGAATGGGACCTCATATTCCAGATGAGGGATATCTCCTATCTCAGTTCATGGGAGACTGAAATAGTCCTATCATATTTTTTTAAGAGAAAATCACATCTACTGTTATAAATAAATCAGGTGTAACTTACTATTGGGAATGTATTGCTCACCCCCTATGTTTCACTTCTTCATTTTTCATTTCATTATACCCTAACTAGGGCTTTCTTCAGATGCCATGCACCCCTAGCCCTATTGTCTTCCCAACATAACATGGATAGGAGTATGGGGAAAATAAAACAAACAGAAAACCAAAAAATAGGGACTTTTGATTTCCAGTCTTTCAGAGTGATACTAATAATATGTACCTGAATCTCTTTGTGAAAAAATCTTCAAAGGTAACATTCAGAAAATTATAAGAGTTGTAACAATCTAAAGCATAAAATTAAAATTTAAATCAATGCTAATAAAGCAATATATGATAATGGGAAATGTGTTCCTGGACAATTTGGGGATAGTTTCAGATTTCAAAAAAGCATAAAACTGGAGATGAAAAATTAGACTGAATTTCTTCTATTAATATTAACAATTGTATCATAGGAATGCTAGGCATTTATTATTATTACTACATCTTAAACTTTGTTTTATCATTTTATTTTTTCTGAATTGGAAGTTTATAGCCACTAGACAATAGAAATCACGTGCTTTAAAAAAAATATTAATTTTCTCAAATGATAATCTCTCTTAGTCTTTATCCTACATATGTTAGCTCAACATAACTTTCAATAAAAGACAAAAAAGCATCCAAATGCATCAAGCAACTTCAGCTGTGCACCTCAAAATATTCATAATAAGTTTAGAAAGCTTAAGATAATCAAGAGATGGCACGACTTTGATATGAATAGAGACTAAGAAGACTGGAATACATGTTGAAAGCATAGAGAGGGGATGTGATCAAAGCCTTCATCAAAGTCTTTTTAAACTTGGCAGAGTATGAATTGCCTGAGTATTAATCAAATACTGTACAAAGCTGTAGTCTGGAACAAATGACAGATTCAGATTAAATGTCTGCAAAAATCATAACTTGGATCAGGGTCTTTATGTCTCAGAGAGGAAATTTTTATCTAGCTAAAAATTAAATGCATTTTAACAAGTGTTTCTGAAGATAATAGAATGTGCAGCCTTTGAAAAGTGAGGGGTTGTGGTTGTTGATTGATTGATTAATGGAAATATTCAGAGTCTAGAGAATTGCAGATTTTCATATGAGCATATTCTACCTATGTTTTGGTTTAAGAATAGATCTATATTCTATGGGAATTTAAATAAATTCTCTTTAGAGAGAATTTTAGTAATAGAAACAAAAGAGTGTTTTCCAAAAAAACAAACAGTAAAGGTACTTCCCAAAATCAAACGTTTTCTGCCTTCATTATTATTTACAACACTAATAATAAAACTTTTGGAGAATTAAACTAGAAGCAACATTAAACACAATTAGTACTTTTGTAAATTCAGAAAACTGCAAATGTGTATATTATAGAACCTGCTGAAAGCTTATTCATTGCACCTCCAAGGGTAGCTCAGCCCTTACAGATAAAGGATAAAAGGCATGGAGGGTTCAGCACATTGCCCTGCTATTTGGCTACTCTTAGTATAATTGTCTCAATCAAATAATTTTCACCCTTTCCTGTTTTCCTTCCTCTCTCAGTTCCAGTAGACAATTGGAACTAGCCACCTGTGGTCAGGCTTTTGTGATACTATTCTGATATTAGACTGGATGCTAAATGGTATTAGTCCTTTTTTACACTGCTATAAAGACAGTCCCAAACTAGGTAATTTATAAAGGAAAGAGATTTAATCGACTCACAGTGCTGCATGACTAGACACCTTCTTTACAAGGTGGCAAGAGAGAGGACAGAGCAGAAGGAAGAAGTGCTAGACATTTACAAAACCCTCAGATCTCATGAGAACTCACTTATTATCATAAGAACAGCTTGGGGGAAATCACCCCCATGACTCAATCACATCCCACCTGGCACCTCCCTCAATATTTGGGTATTGCGATTGGAGAACAGATTCGGGTGGCGACACAAAGCTAAACCGAATTACACACCATAGCTTAAACTTAGTCATCTGACACATTGGAATGGGATCTTATTATCAGCCATTGCATAATGCTATTTGACACTTTGCAATCACATGTATTTCACAAAGTAGGCAGAAGTAATGGTGTTCAGAAGCTTGGAAACTGTTCATAGGAGACCGAAATAGTCCTATCACATTTTTTAAGGAAAATCACATCTACTGTTATAAATAAATCAGGTGTAACTTGCTATTGGGAATGTATTGCTCACCCCCTCACATGTTTCACTTCTTCATTTTCCATTTCATTATACCCTACCTAGGGCTTTCTTCAGATGCCATGCACCTCTAGCCCTGTTGTCTTCCTAACATAACATGGATAGGAGCATGGGGAAAATAAAACAAACAGAAAAACAAAAAACTCTTCTCTGACTACTGGACCCGTGTTCTTTATGACAGTTATGTGACGAATTGTGACTGTGCCCAGAGGAACCAGAAGGAAGCCTTGTCCTCCCTAGTTACTTGCACACTCTCTCCATATTAAGGCTGGTCATTTTGTTGGAGCTTTACATAAATTTTTTTGTAGTTGCTCCAGATCTCAAATGATCGCCTAATTTGTTTCTCAGTTTCTCTTTCTAAAGCTATAGTCCAACATTACAGCTGCTGGGTGATTTCCTAAGTCTTTTTCATACAAATATAAATTTTCTTTTACAAAAACCAGGAAATATATGTATTTATACACACACAACTTTTTCAGTGTGTTTTTACTTTTGAGAATTCCAAAGCAATCATCATGTATGTATGTGTTTCCAAAGCACACTTATCACCATGGTATCACCATGAAAACGTCTTATCTGATTACTTTCTGATCAGGCTAATTTGTACAGCTCTTGTATAAGACTATTAACAAAAGAAATTTGACATTTTATCTTTGTCTGTAAATACTGCTCCCCTATCACATTCATTCCCTATTCATCTACTTAGGGCCATGGATAAACCAGATTTAATAGTAGGAAAGATAAAATGGTTAACACAGAATTGTCCAAGAAACTGAAACTTTTCACTTACAGATCACTTTCAGAATCATTTCCTTTTAAACAAACATAACCCATTTAAGTTTACACATGTGGTCTTAGAAACATTTTAAAACTTTCAAAATCTTATCTTATATTTCCTAAGATAATTTTCTTATTCCTACATTGATTATGACACAAAAGGAAACCAAAAAATCTCGATTCAGCTTCTATGTTGTCAAAGTCCGTTTTGTGTCTATGAGCCATATACACTTGTTCCCCACCTCTGTGCCAAAAACACAGGATAGGTTCTGTCATTGTTTTCTTCTCAAAAGTTTGGCAGCTTTGCTTTTTTTCTCCAACCCCATCTGTCTGTTTGCAGCTGCTCAGTTGCCATTGTCTTCACAGTTTTAGCTTTCAAAATCAATCATTAAAAGGTTTTTGTGGTTGTTAAATGAAAATTCCTGAAACCCCAAACTCTAATGCCCCATCTCTTCCCTTCTACCCCAACCTCAGATGTTCACTCTCAGAATAATTTCAGATAAATATAATAGTGATCATTTTTAATATCAGAATTCTTAAAGTTCTCTTTTATATTAATCCATTTTTACAATATAAAGGTAAAATTATTTTGCCTGCATAGAAAATAAGTGTATATGTACACCTTTGAATTTATTTTAAGAATACTATGTCTTATAAATAGAAGGATGCAGATATTATTCATGAACTTAATTATGTGTCAGGTTATAAAGAGATTGTGACATAATAATTCAATCAATTTCTAAATCATCCCAGTCTCAAAAATGTTATGGGCATATATATATAATTTTTAAATTTATTATTCATAAGAAAAGAATTCCACTTGAAGTGGAAGTGAAGAAAACAATTCTAACTTAAAGTGATAAATAACCCTATGTCCCATTATTATAAATATTTGAAAAGGGAGGTATAGGGAAAGAAACATAAATGTATATGCATATTACTGAATGTAATGGCCTCTTAAATTCCAAACTCTCTTTAGGACCCAGGTAAATATGAAAAAAAGGTGGGGAACTTGTGAATGTAAATCCTAATTCACAATGAAAAGTGAAAGACAACACACTACTCTGAATCCCTTAAAATGCGTCTGGATAAAAATAATGATTGGAAGTGGCCGGGCGCGGTGGCTCACGCCTGCAATCCCAGCACTTTGGGTGGCCGAGGCGGGTGGATCACGAGGTCAGGAGATCGAGACCATCCTGGCTAACACGGTGAAACCCCGTCTCTACCAGAAATACAAAAAATTTAGTCGGGTGCGGTGGCAGGCGCCTGTAGTTCCAGCTACTTGGGAAGCTGAGGCAGGAGAAGGGCGTGAACCCGGGAAGCGGAGCTTGCAGTGAGCCGAGATCGAGCCACTGTACTCCAGCCTGGGAGACAGAGGGAGACTCCGTCTCAAAAAATAAAATAAAATAAAATAAAATAAAAATGATTGGAAGCTTATGAATACATATATGAGCAGTGAATAGATCACTACTTTGGAATTTTAAGTGGTTTATTTTTCTGTTGCTATTTTAACTGCAAATTCCAAATGGCTTGAGATATAACACCAGAGGGAATCTGTAACATTCAGTGATTTAGGAGCTCTATATTGAGGGAGTAACTGTAATCGAAAGCAAAGGAAGAAATTAGCTCAAAGGAAAAATGTAACCAAAAAGCCAATAAGAATTATGACTCTATGGGTCTACCAGAAAGTCGGAGTAAGGACTTACTCTGTGTCACCTACCCACCGCACCTCTACAGGCTTCCCTAGGTGCATTTCCTACACCACTAACCCACACAATTGCTCTGAATTCCCAATTCGTGTGAAGACCTAACGTAGCTAAGGTGACTCAGGAAGACTCATGGCCACAGGATCCACTGGCAGAAAAAGGCCTCCATCAAAATCCACAAAGTTAGAACCGACTGAAGTTGCGCCCAGATAAACTCCCCAAATGCAGTTCCTTTTATACATCAGCACATAGCAAGATGGATTTAGCAAGTTTTTTGAGATTGGGATGATTTAGAAATCAATTGAATTAATATGTCAGGACAGAAGACAAGGACAGAGGTTTCCTTGTAATCAAATGTATCTATAGTTAAACAATTTCCAAGTTTTTCAGAATTAGTTGAACTGCTGCACTTGTTCACATTTAGGAAATTTAGAATGATCGTTATGAAATTGTTCTGTTTTTCATCTAATTATAAGTGCTCTTGAGAATTAAAATCAGTTTTTATGAGTTATGCAGTACACTAGGATTATTAAACTTTATTTCCTTGCTAATATTGTAAGGTAAACTCCTTTATTTTGATGCTACTCAGTAAAAATTATACTCTTTTATGCATTACATTTGAAAAACTAGCTCAGTAAAAATTAATACAAAGTTTTTTTTCAGTGTAAACACATCCATACATACACATGTAAATTTGAGTTCATCAAAGGATAATAGCGTTTCAAACATTACTTGGCTGAAGGCATTGAATATACTCAAACAAGAACTGTGGGCCAATTTTTGTTATTTGTATTATGACATCTCAGGACAGTTGATTTAATAGATATTTATATTAACATACAGCCAGTAGCTTTCTGCCAACTATACTTTGTCATTGGTTTTCTAATTACTTCATTTTTTAATAATTTTTGTTTTCTTAGCCATTCTAAAACGCTAATCCTTCCTAAAACAGCCAAATGTTGAAGGTCTTTTGTGTATTTCACAAACAAATCAGATTTAGTGTAATCAGTAAACTAATGCAGGCAATTTCATCCCTGAAGAAATAGTCAGTGATATTTTCGAGGTGCAAGAATTTTTTTTTTAATTTAGGAATTTAGGGTTCTTAACATTTTATTTGAAAAGAACAACTTGCTAAAAGTATGTTTAAAAGTAGAAAAAAAAAAAAGAAGAAGAAATCATTACAATTTGGCCTCAGAATGCACGCTCAGAATAACGCTCATAGGTATTTGAGACTTTTCTGGAGACCAAGGTTGTAAACTGTTCTTTTAAGGGTTATGATTACAAATAAGCAATGACCATTCTTTTACATGTCAAAATGAATAGAGTGACAGTCCCACATCTGAGGCTTGTTACTTGTCTGGTAAACAATTGTTCAGCATGCAGGACCAAAGCCAGTTGTACTGGGCCAGCCCAGAGGGGACGCTGGTGCTAGGTTGGATGCACAGGCCAGCTTGCCACTCAATTCCCATTCCAACTGCAGAGGTCACTGTGCCAGACAGAAGTCCTGCAACTCAGGCTGTCAGAAGGCATTAAAGCCAATGTGTTTGCAACAATACACATGACATCAAATAAGAGCCTGGAACAAAAGTTGAGAAAAAGAAAAAAATATATATTGTTATCTGAAAACCTAATGGTTTTACAGAGAATAAAAATGGCAAAAATAACACATTTTTATCTCTAAGTGCCTGAGTAATACGTTAAGTATCCCAAAGTATTTTAGGATAGACATTTGACTAAGTACTTGCCTATTAGCTTTCAGATAACATTAAATATGATTTTGTTTGTTTGTTTCCCTAATTTTACTGTTTTTCGTTTCTATTTTTAGTTTTTTTACTGTTAGTTTTTTCCCTAAACTCACTTTACCGTTTTTTGGAGCCATTGATTTAATGGAAAATGAAAACCCGTTGATGTAATCCAATAGCATAAGACAGATTACACACCAGGAAATGGAAATAATCACATTGTCTAGAAAGCAATTACCCCTGAAAGTTTTTCATTTTTTTTGTTAGAAGATGGAAGAGTACTAGTCATTTGAAAGCAACTGATTTCTCTCCTGGATTCCAGTCTTGAAATATGCATTCATCAATAACCAAATAAATATTCATGGTCTGTATTGGTGACTCATCTGATATTTTCAGTGGTTTGTGGTTTGCTTAAATATACAAATGTTGTCTTGGTTTTAATGTATCCCCAAAATATAAATGAGAAAAATATTTGTATGTTCAAAAGGATTTGAGTTTTCAAACAAAATTACTCAAAAGATTAATATTGGCCGGGTGCGGTGGCTCAAGCCTGTAATCCCAGCACTTTGGGAGGCCGAGACGGGCGGATCACGAGGTCAGGAGATTGAGACCATCTTGGCTAACACAGTGAAACCCTGTCTCTACTGAAAAATACAAAAAACTAGCTGTGGGCGAGGTGGCGGCGCCTGTAGTCCCAGCTACTCGGGAGGCTGAGGCAGGAGAATGGTGTGAACCCGGGAGGCGGAGCTTGCAGTGAGCTGAGATCCGGCCACTGCACTCCAGCCTGGGTGACAGAGCGAGACTCCGTCTCAAAAAAAGAAAAAAAAAAAGATTAATATTAGTGCAACTTCCTGTTCAAGGTTTAGAACTAGGAATTGATATTTTGTAATCATTAAATTCAGTCATGGTGGCTTACAAAGAGAATGAACTATTCTGTATATTTTATTAAATGGGAGTGGCTTGAATTAGATGATGATATCTGGATAAAGAAACTAAAATTCTTAAGCATCATGATTTCAAATAAAAGTACAGATAAAATCATCTTTTAGAGATATGTTGTCAAATTGAACTGATATAATGAATAACAAATTATAAGAAAGACAATATGAGCAATAAATACACACAAAATTTTTCCCAGTGTGGGAGTTAAATATGATTTTTTTTCTAGAAAACGAAAGCTATTATCAGACCAGTTTTAAAATGCGGTTTATAAAAAGACATGGAATGTTAATTTCGATAGTAAATATCTTGAGGCATACAAGACATATTGAAAGATCTTCAAAATTTTTAGAGAAATCATGGAATAATTTAGTGAAGCACTAAAGGCAAGATCAAGAAATGCTCAGAAAAATACACTTTTTAAAAACTGTAAAAGAACATTTAAAATACAGATGCACTATAAGTTACATAGGTGTGAGCGTCAAGAGATATAACATTCAATATTTGAGTATATTCCATGTAAATAATTTGTACGATCATTCATCTCCATTTTGATAAAAATAGATTTCCAAATTATCATATTTTTCTCTATAATAGCATATTTTAAAAATCATTCATCATATCTAAAGTTGATCAAAGGACACAGTTGCAAATATTCTTATACAATTACCCTTGAACAACATGCGTTTGAACTGTGAGTGTTCACTTAGAGTTTTTTTTCCCCAATAAATACCGTCTGTCCTCTGTATAGGTAGGTTCTGTACCTGCAATCAAACACAGATCAAAAATACAGTATTTCTCAGATGGATATGAAACACACATGTACACAGGGCCAACTTTTCATATCTCCAGTTCCACCAGGCCAACCACAGAACTTGAGTATGCATGGAGTTTGGGTTCCAAGGGGATTCTCGAGCTAGTACCCTGAGAATACCTTGGAGAATTTAAATTTTCTTTTTTCTTCTTTGGTTTTTTACTGCTTTTCTCTCTCTCTCTCTCTCTCTCTCTTTCTCTTTCAACTTTTATTTTAGGTTCAGGTGGTACACATGCAGGTTTGTTGCATGGGTAAATTGCATGTCACAGGCGTTTGTTATATAGATTATTTCTTCATCGAAGTAATGAGCATAACAGGTAGGTCGTTTTCAATTCTCACCCTACTCCCACCCTCCACTCTCAATTAAACCTTGGTGTCTATTGTTTTCTTCTTTGCGCCCATATCTACTCGGTGTTTAGCTTCCACTTACAAGACAGAACATTTGGCATTTGGTCTTCTATTCCTGTATTAATTTGCTTAGGTTAATGGTCTTCAGGCCCATCAATGTAGCTGCAAAGGAAATGATTTCATTATTTTTTTATGGCTACATTGTCTTCCAAGGTGTGTTTGTACCACATTTTCTTTATATAATTCAACTCTAATGGGCATCTAGGTTAGTTTTATGTCTTTGCTATAGGGAATAGTACCACAATGAACATATATGTGCATGTGTCTTTATGGTAGAATAATGTATATACTTTTAGGTGTATACCCAGTAGTGGGATTGCTGGGTCAATGGTAGTTCTGTTCTAAGTTTTTGAGAAGTCTCCAAACTGCTTTCCACAGTGGCTGAACAATTTACATTCCCACCAGCGGCCTAAAAAGTCCCCTTTTCAGCCAGGCTTGGTGACTCTAATCCCAGCAATTTGCAAAGCTGAAAATGGTGTATCACCTGACGTCAAGAGTTCGAGACCAGCCTGACCAACATGGTGAAACCGCATCGCCACTGAAAATACAAACAAATTAGCCAGGCGTGATGGCAAGCACCTGTAATCCCAGCTACTCAGGACGCTGAGGCAGGAGAATCGCTTGAACCCAGGAGGTGGAGGTTGCAGTGAGCCAACATCACACCACTGCACTCCAGCCTGGGTGACAAGAGGAAGACTGTGTCTAAAAAAAAAGAAAGTCTCCTTTTCTCCACAACCTTAGCAGCAGCATCTGTTGTGTTTTTCATAATAGCCATTCTGTCTGGCATAAGATTGTATCTCATTGTGGTTTTGATTTGCATTCCTCTAATAATTAATGATATGCATACAGAATGATGTAAAAATAAATTGTTAGGAATTAGTATAAATAAAGATCTTTATTTTCTTATTTTTTATTTTAATTTTCTTTATTTATTGGATTTATTTAATGGAGAATTAATAATTTATTTAATGGATAAATTTATTTGTTTATTTAATTGATTATTGGGATTAGTAATAAATAAAGAAGAATATTAAATTTTTTTCAGTAGGATCCTATTTATTACTAATCCCAATAATCTATTTTCTACCTCATTCTGTAAGCATAAAAACACATGGGTATATGCAGCTATTATACAAAAGGCAACTAATGAACATTCATCTCTTGCACGTGGTTGGCAAATTTTTAAATTCCTTAGTTGGTAGAAAGATGTTAAAGAGCATGCATCCTTGAAAGAGGTAACGCTATGGTAACATTATGCTGGCACAGATTTAACCCGGTTTAAGACATGCTTCCTGTGAGTTACCAATAATTGCTTGAAATACAGCTGATGTCAGATTTTGAGGAAATAACTAAAGTAGAGCATTTAAATACAAAGTATTAAACATAAATTAGTATGGATATTATTTATTTAGTCATTAATTCAACCAATATTTGTATAGGCTTCACTAGGTGCCACATAGTAAAGCAGGTGCAGGTGATACCACTGTGGAAAACAGTAATAGTCTAGATTTTCCCTTAAGGGTTTTATTCCATTAGAAGAGGACAAGGAATATCTATAAAGTTATGTAAAAGAAATAAATATCTGCATAAACTTTACTTGATGCATTAAATAACATTTTTACAGACTTACTATTTAAATATACATATATTTAACTATATATATAGTATATACATATATAGATACACACATACAAACACACATACAGAGAGAGAGAGAGAAAGAGAGAGAGAGAGAGATGACTCTAGATTGAAAAGTGTCCAATAGTAGTGAAAGCGAAAGAATTTGGAATCTAGGGGAAGTATAACTCAAGCAGAATTCCTCTGAGTGATAGCCTTGCTTTGCGGAGGGAGAACCCATGAAGTCCCAGCACAATGTGAAGATGTTCAGATCGACAGAGAAGCTACTAGGAGTGTGTGACTAGAAAGGGGCATACATGGGACCAGTTTTTTTCAGAGGCATGTTTTCAAAGCTTCAAGACTGCGCTGTGTTTTGTTGACTTTTATGTGCACGTGCCATGCAGAAAATCATCAGAGACTTATTTTACTTCACTTAGCAAAAGCATTTCTGATTATATTCAAGGCATATGTTTAGGAACTGTTTAGGAATTCAAACCCAATCTTTATTTTTGTATTTCTATCTGTAATTCAACAGTGAAGAAAATATTAGTATGAGAGCCACTGCCTTTGAAATAATTGTTGTATTTTTGATGATTTCAAAATCTGACCAGAGAAGATATTTTTGTTAGGTTTCCTTTTTTTTTTTTTTTTTTTTTTTTGAGACGGAGTCTCGCTCTGTCGCCCAGGCTGGAGTGCAGTGGCCGGATCTCAGCTCACTGCAAGCTCCGCCTCCCGGGTTTACGCCATTCTCCTGCCTCAGCCTCCCGAGTAGCTGGGACTACAGGCGCCCGCCACCGTGCCCGGCTAGTTTTTTTTTTTGTATTTTTTTTAGTAGAGACGGGGTTTCACCGTGTTAGCCAGGATGGTCTCGATCTCCTGACCTCGTGATCCGCCCGTCTCGGCCTCCCAAAGTGCTTGAGCCACCGCGCCCGGCCAGGTTTCCTATATATATAGTGTACTATAGAATTGACTAATTCTTTAAGTCTAGCTAGGCGCTATAGTTCCCTGTTTCTCTAAAGAAGGTAAAATAAACAACGGTAACAACAAATCACAGCCAAGAAACAAACAAACAAAAAAAGTTGTCCATATTTTATTAGATGTCCATAAGACAAATTGCTAAGCTAACCTCCTCTGTAAGTAAGCTGAGTTCTCACCAAGAACATGGTGAGATTCACATATGATGCTGATCTATTTCCTCTTTTAAAATATTATCGTTTAAAAAGTCCAACGTATTCATAAGGAATCACAAATTCACTAAAAGTGAATGGGATATGCTAGGTCAACAGGTGCCATTAATCATGTTTCCTTGGCCTATTAACTCTGTCTCCAATTGCTTTACTCCAACATCAGTTTCATGTAAAGCAATATTTTATACTCTGAAAAAAGGCTTTTCCCCCTAGCTATTGTCATCGGTCATAGATGAAAACAGCGCATGGTATGTAGTAAATGCTGTTTAATACTGGAGCATAAAATGCTTTAAAAATATGTTTGAATGTAGTGGTCATAACAATGATGGACTGTGTGAACTGAGCCAAATAAATGGCATGTCGCCATACACTGCTTGGCCAAGATGCATCATCTGTCCTCTTCCTATTTATACTTCAACTCTCAAGTTTTTCTACACAACCCAATCCACCTACCCAGTGTTAACTAGCAATGAGATTTTTGTGAAATGCCTACAAACTGAGTTATAATAGCTCTTTGGTGTATTACCCAACCATTAAAGGGCATTAGTAATTGTTGCTGAAAGACTAATGTCTCCATAGGTTGTTGGAAGAAACAAATAAACAAAAAAAGTCAATGTCTTGTATTCTACTTCTGAAATTGTATTTGTCAATTGAGTAAATAGATTTAAAATGCAAATAATAATAATAGTTCACAGTCCTTTAGAGGTTACAAATATCTTATATTGATTTTTCATTTTATAATTTTAGTGGCTGTTGCAGTAACATTTTTTGAAAACTAGTACTCTAAGAATGTTTCAAACAGTTTAACTTATAATGAAAAAGACTCTTTTTGATCAATTCCAAACTCTCTTTTATTCTGAGAGAGCCAAGCTTCTTACTGCTATTTAATATTGAGGACTCTTACTGTTTAATAGAACTACTGATAATTCTCATATTAAAAATTCACTTACAGAATTACTGTTTTTGTAGTGAAGCTAGCTGAGGTTCAGGAAGGGTGGATGACTTACCTAATGTAACCAGACAAGTTGGGACAAGAACAGTCTATGTCATATGTTTTTATACCTACTAACCAACCAAATAGAGTATCTAAACAATGTTTTCACGAAACCCTAATGAGCTATTTTGTTAACTTCATGAAAAGTGATGTGGGTATTGCCAGTCATGAAATTCACTAAAATTTTGTTATTATTTGGTTGGTGCAAAATTGCAGTTTTGTCATTGCTTTTAATGGCATAAAAATAGCAATTACTACGTTTGCACCTACCTAATACAAGGAAATACTGGTGTCTAAATAGACGGAATTATGTAGAAAGTGTTGTTGTAATAGACTGGGGAAGAAATTATTTCCCAATTAATAAGGAAAATTGTTATCAACACTTTGTAGGGAATGCCCTCTAATTATCCCAATGCGTTTTACAGAAAAGGTCATGTGCTTTCATTTTATAACATGACAGCTGCACATTTATCATTTGATTTCTTTTTGAAGTTTTAGCAAAATAAACTGGATAAGCAATTCTAACAACATGTAAAAGGCAATGTCATTACGTGTTGCTAGAATAGCTTTCATTTGTTATTTAACAAAGGAAAAGGCATGAATGAAAAATAAAACTGCTTCCATTAGCATAAGTAAATTAGATGATTATGATATACTTTAGTAGTTGAGTATCCATTTCTGATAGAATCGAAAATTGCCAGTGCCAACCTATTAACTTGTATTTGTGGGAAAGAATTCTAAAGGTGATAATAGCTCTTTTGGAAGAATACTCAATATGTTTGCTAGTAAAAGTTATGCTGCATAAACCTGAATAAGTGATACAGAGAAAAAGAGAAGGAGTAAAAAAGAGATAGATTTATGTTAAGGAATGACTCACATGGAGGCTGGCTGGGGAAAAATCTGTAGAGAAGGTTACAGTCTGGAGATTCAGGGGAGAGTTGATGTTGCAGTCTTGAGTCCAAATTCCACAGCCCATGAGACCGAAAATTTAGGAGTTTTATGCCACATTCTGGACAATTTCTTCTTCCCTGGGAGTCCTCAGTATGTTTTCTCTTTAATTGATTGGATGAAGCCAGTCTATAGTATGGAAGGCAATCTTTACTCAAAGTCTACTCATACTATTGTTGATCAGATCTTAAAAATACCTTCACAGCAAGATCTATACTGGGCCCCATAGACAATATATATGCAAAAGTACCCATAAGCTAAGAGGTGGAAGGTTCTGACATTTCAGGAAAGCAGAACTAGCACAGCTTCCATGCAGCCCTGTCACATGGCTGGTTGTCATTTGTCAAGGATTCCACTTTTGAGAGGAACACCGTGCCCTATGCAAGCCCCACAAACCTAATCAGCTTCCCCTTTGTAAAAATATTAGAAATAATTCTCTAGCTTGTGTGGTGGTGGACATGGAGCGGAAGAGAAAATGTAGGTTGCTCCCCAGTTGTCTCCGGGGTTTATTTACCCTCTCAGAGAATTCCCACCTCCAGAAATATGTAATGATGGCATCGATTAAAAAAAAAATGCACCTCCCCCCTTATTATTAGAAGAAAGGCTAATATATGTGTAAAAATATTGCTTGCATCTTCAGTCCAAAATCATTTTTTTCTTAAAATCAGTCTTTCTTAACATCTGTAAACTAATTAGAGGACACATTCAAAGCTGTTCTTGCTTTCAACTAAGTCATCATAAGAAGCTGGGTATATAATTGTTTAGTAGAAAACAGTTTTATGAAAATATTACGATTGCATTGAGAGGTTGAAAGATCAAACTGAAATATATGAGAAGATTCTAGAGTATCACTTTTTTTCTTTTTCTTTTTCTTTTTTTTTTTTTTTTTTGAGACTGAGTCTTGCTGTGTTGCCCAGGCTGGAGTGCAGTGGTGCGATCTCGGCTCACTGCAATCTCCGCTTCCCAGGTTCACGCTATTCTCCTGCCTCAGCCTCCCGAGTAGCTGGGACTACAGGCGCCCAACATGCCCGGCTAATTTTTTTATATTTTTGGTAGAGACGGGGTTTCACCGTGTTAGGCAGGATGGTCTCGATGTCCTGACCTCGTGATCCGCCCACCTCAGCCTCCCAAAGTGCTGGGATTACAGGCATGAGCCACCTAGGGTATCATTTTTAAAAGAGCCATTGTACAACATGGTGACTTTGGTATTCTTATTGTATTCAGATCAGTAGATTCAGGAGAATAGTTTGTAGAGAGAGTTCTAATTAGTACATGCTATTAGTGAGCTATCAGCATTATTTTAACAACTTAAAGTCTAGAGAAAATAAACATATCCTGAAATCTAGATTTAATTTCTAGAAATTATATAGTGTGTATTACCTGAAATATTAGTAGGAAGTGATGGTTACATGATGATATTGCTGCTGGTAATAATGAAAACATTCATAGATCAGTGATTTTACAAAGCACTTTCACATAAAGTGCTTCATGTTAACCTCACCACAATTGCACTCAACTGTTGTGATAAAACATTTGTCTATTTTTTCCATTTTACTCATTAAATAGACAAAATATAATACTTACAATAATCTATCTTCTTATATACTTTTGGAAAATTATGGTTTTAGCCAACATTCGTGGTCAATTTTAACTGATTCCTGATAGAATTTATAGACAATAACAAGATAGCAGTAGAATATATTGAGTCAGAAAACCAAATATTTGTCCCCAAATTTTAAAAATTAAGTAGAAAAAAATGATTTAACTTTCTCCATATACAAATAGCACGTGAATGTTGAGAGACATACCTAACATTGGTATTTTTTTACAGCCTAGTGCATATTAGATAGGGAATGCACAGCATTAGAGACATCAACAAGAAAAATCAGTCAAAATGTTTTAGAACAAATTATTCAATATATATGGCTTTTTTTGCATCTTGAGGAACCCAACTTAGAAATCATCAAGAAATGGTTGTTTACGCCAATGGAAGTAGAATATAAATCTTCTCCTCACTGCAGCATGACTAAGATCATGGGTTATTTACAAATATTTCAGAACTCACCACTAAAGAGAATAGCCAAGCGATCATACTCTCTCTTTAATGGAAAAAAAATATAGTGAAGATATCTGTTTTTAGATAATTAGCATAGCAGGGATCTAACATTTAACAAAGTAAGCAAACTTATATAAAAAATAAATTGATAAATACAAGGTACTTAAATGCTTGTTAATTAAATACCTTAGAAGACACTAACCATAATCTGCAAACTAGGAATGAGAAACAAAAAATGGCCAGAGCAACTTAAAGGGTTAGCAGGTTGTACAGGAAGAAGGTAGACTAGTTCAGAAGAATGACATTCTCTTGTCTGTAGTGGCAGTGTTTTTGTATGAGTATTGAATGATTTGAGAAGAATTGAAAGTTTGAATAAGACTAAATCTGCCTATTCTTTCAAAGAAAATGTATAATTGATCTTAAATTTATGTGAAGTAAAAGGTGTTTGCCATAGTATGAGTTCACCCATACAGCTGGTACTGCAATGCTATACCATACTTTATATTGGTTATTCTGTTTTATACTCACACCAAACTTAACCTAAAGTATTGACTATTTTATGTGCAGATTGCACAAATAACATATCGTTTATGATACCTGCCAAGGGTTACACCGTCTCACAATAAAATTTCCAGTATTGGAATCCATAACACTTTGACTGTAAAAATTATGTAATTTATGATAAAGCTGTGAAATCTGGTTATTTATCAGTGTGCCTCAATCTACACTATTTTCTACTTTGCTTCAATATCTCAAAAATTTAGGACTACTTAAAATTCCACTTTTAGCGTAATGACATATGATTTATTGATACCTGCCTCCAATCTTACTATTCAAACCCTAAAATTATAAATACACAAGTTTGGAAAACATCATTTATTCTAAACACTCACTCAATCGGTGAATCGATTTCTACCAATCTTCCTGCCAAATGGTTGTCCAGCCTATCTTAAAGACAGTATTTACCTTCTGACACAACCCTCTCTGCCTTAAAAAGCTGTTACAATGACTACCATAGTGTTAAATTAAACTGTTTGCTTTTCTTCTTCTAAGAGTATTTTAAATATCTGAAAAAAGTATTTTTGGAATTTAATATACTTACTTTCTTTAACTTCACTCATTGTGTGGTGTTTTATATCTTCTTGCCATTGTGATCATTTTCTTCTGTATTTTTTGCAAAAGGAGACAGCATAGTGCCACAAAGTGAACAGAGCATTTGGACAGAGGTATTTCCCTGATCTTTACATGAGATGCCCTATCAAAAAAGAACATGAATTTTGTCTTATATCCTGGCAGGCACCATGGACTGTGAAATGAGTAGAAAATTTGCTTTTGGAAAGTCTGGTTCAAATTTTTCTCCAGTGCTTATGGGATGTGTGACCCTGTAACAGTGATAGCTACTGTGAGTGGAGTCACTTTCTTGTTGGGTTGTTTTGGAATAATTTTATAAAAAATATATTTTACATTGTTGATATTAATATAATTTTATTTTTGTATTGTTCACAGATCATACTTAAATATAGTATTTTTCCTTATGAATACAGCTAACCAGGGAGGCAAAAGATCCCTGCAGTGAGAATTATAAAACACTACTCAAAGAAATCAGAGAAGACTCAAGCAAATGGATAAACATCCCATACTCATGGATAGGAAAACTAAATATCATTAAAATGGCCATGCTGTCCAAAGCAATTTAAAGATTCAATGCTCTTTCTATCAAATTACTGATGACATTTTTCACAGAACAAGGGAAAAAACCCTATTTTAAAATTCATATGGAACCAAAAAAGAACCCAGATAGCCAAGGCAACCATATAAAGTAAAAATCTGGATGCATAATGTTACCCAACTTCAAACTATACTACAGGTCTACAGTAACCAAAATAGCATAGTACTAGTACAAAAGCAGACACAGAGCAATCGAACAAAATAGAGAGCCCGGAAATAAGGTGACACAACTCTGACCATTTCTCATCTCCCATAAAGCTGACAAAAACAAAACAAAACAATGGAGAAAAGACTCCCTATTCAATAAATCGTGTTGGGATAACTGGCTAGCCATATGTAGAAGTTTGAAGCTGGACCCTTTCCTTACACCATATACAAAAATCAACTCAAGATGGATTAAAGACTTACATGTAAAACCCAAAACCATAAAAACCCTGAAAGACAACTTAGGTAATACCATCCTGGACATAGAAATGGACAAAGATTTCAGGACAAAGACACCAACAGCAATCACAACAAAAGCAAAAACAGACAAATGAGATCTACTTAAACTTAGGAGCTTCTTCAGAGTAAAATAAACTATCATCAGAGTTAACAGACAACCTATAGACTGAGAGAAAATATTTGCAAACTATGGGTATGACAAAGGTCCAATATCCAATACCTATAAGGAACTTAAGCAAATTTATGAGAGAAAAACAAACAATCCCATTAAAAAGTGGACAAAAGACATGAACAGATACTATTTAAAGGAAGATCTACATGCGATCAACGAGCATATGAAAAGAAGCTCAATATCACTGATCATTAAAGAAGTGCAAATCAAAATCGCAACGATGGTATCATCTCACATATAAAAAAGTCAAAAAATAACAGATGCTGGCAAGGTTACAGAGAAAAGGAAACATTTATACCACTGTTGGCGGGGGTGTAAATTAGTTAAACCATTGTGTAAGGCAGTGTGGTGATTCCTCAAAGAACTAAAAGCAGAACTACCATTAGACCGAGCGATCCCATACTGCATATATACCCAGAGGAACATAAATCATTCTATCATAAAGACACATGCGTGAGAATGTCCATTGCATCAACGTAAATGTCGATCAATGACAGATCGGATAAAGAAAATATAGTAACTATATACCATAGAACATTATGCAGCCATAAAAAAGAACAAGATCATATATTCTGCAGGAACATGGATGGAGCTGAAGGCCATTATTCTTAGCAAAATAATGCAGGAACAGAAAATCAAATACCACATGTTCTCATTTATAAGTGAGACCTAGATGATGAGAACTTATGAACACACAAAAGGAAACAACAGACACTGGGGTCTACTTGAGGGTGAAGGGTGAGAGAAGGGAGAGGACCAGAAAAGATTATTGGGTACTGGGCTTAATAGTTGGGTGATGAAATAATGTGTAAAACAAACCCTTGTGACATTAAGTTTACCTATGTAACAAACTGCACTTGTATAACCAGACCTAAAATAAAAGGTTTTTTAAATTAATAAATAAAATTTACCAAAAAAGTAAAAATAAAAATAAAATATAATATTTTTACTGTCTAGTCCTTATTCTTTTGGCAAGATGTCTGGGTAAGACACCATAATATACTGCAGTTGGTAGTATGATCTTGTAATCTCAGCTTTTTTTTTTCTATTAATATTTCGACACTTGAGGGAATAATGCTCCTGAAATTTCTGGAGAGCAAATTTCCCATATATATTTAAAGTTAAACCAGTACCACTGTCCTGCAACCAATGATACCCATCAGTCAACATGCAGTCAAACACATTTGAGTTTATTGACTTGCAGCAATGGAGCAATCTACTTCATGGGGAAATTTGGGATGCTTCAGTCAGAGTTTGTTAGAAAAAAAATCACACTATAGGATTTGGCTCTGTCATAGGTGATCCTCGGGAAAGTTCCAGGAGGAATTTTGAACTGTCAGGAATTGGGGTTAACATTATGATTCATTATTTTAAATTTTTTATCTCAATGGTGAGAGGACAAAAAAAGTGATTAAAGCAGTGATTTTCAAAAAATAAATAAATAAATAAAAATTAAAAAATACTTTTGCTTATATTAGCAAAGCAATTAGCAAGGTTAACCATTTTTGTCATTTAGAAGAATTGTTATTGTCTGTGCTCAAACATGGCTCTGGAGTTCTTGTTGTTTTGGTCCATTGTAGTAACCTTGTCTGAGGTTGATATTCTGTGCAATTGTTGATGTTCAACAGGTGAACACCAAGGGCTGGTGCTAAGTGCCAGGCTAGCTCCTTGGCTGAACAATCTTCTTCGCATATTCTCTATTACTTTGTTGGCCATAAGCAGACAAAATTAAGCTGGAGAGCATGGTTTCATGATAAAAGTTTAAAGATTTTGCTGATTAGAAGATTGTTCAGGGAATGCTGCTTATAGTTACACAAAAGTGAGTCCTTCCTTTTTTTTTTTCTTCGCCAAATGAACTATTGAATCATCTGACCTGATGATGTTTGTCTAAGACCATTTAAGGTTTTGAATAAATCAATATATTCTAACATAGTGCTTACTAGAAATAAAATGGTTAAATGATGAAATAGATTCCAAAGTCAAGAGCTTAGATTATCGAGTTCATGCAATGAAAATATCCCAGATTCCAGTTTGGTCATTTTGAGAGCCAGCATTTATTTGTTTGTTTCTTCATCTGTTTGTGTTTTGTTCTTTAGCCTAATTAAGGTTGTTCTACTTGACTTACAGAATTTATATCCTTAAAGCTAGAAGTACTGTTACAGCTCAAATTCCCCTCTGGCTAACTAAGAGGAAACCAAAGCTTTCGTGACTGTTTAATATAACTAATCTGTTGGGCTTTGGGATAAGTTGTATTTACTTAATAAAGTAGTGACATAAAGGGGTACAGAATCTATTAAAAATGCAAGCATAACTTATCTGAACAAGAATAAGTCTTGTAACGTGAGAAAAATGAAGGGAGGTAAATAGTTGCTGCAAAGCAAGCTGGAGTGTCTTTGAATAGAGAAAACTGTTTATTGCAGCAAAGATAGCCTTAATACATCTCTGAATTTTGATGGGCTAAATTTCTGTGGCTGTGTTTTAGTGACATCTGTCATTATTTTCCAGATTAATTTCTAGATTTGAGAAATTCCTAGGACTCATCAACTTGAATTTTTTTTTGATCAAATGGATTCCCAGTAATAAGAATAAAGTTATATATTTATTTTTGCTTGGGATATGAACATTTTGGTATCAACTCCTTGAAATTTTACTGTACCTAGTAAGGCCCTTTTCAATGATATTCATTGAAATAGAGTTTCTGTCTAATATTGTTTCCAGAAGTTCAATACCACATGATCAATCTAAATAGATACTTAAGAAATGCAACTTGAAGCTGTTAGTGATATTATGGTATTTATCTCTTGAAGTATTTAGTCACACTAGTCCAAGTAAGATAGAACCTAGGATTCAGGGAGTAAAATTTCCAAATTCATGGGGTATCTTCTTATCAACTTATAAGAAGATAATGGGTGAACCCCAAGTGGGGTCGACCTTGATATCATCGAATGTGATAGTGCTCAGGCCAAATAATTTCAAGATTGTCTGAAAGTTTTTACTAAAGTTAGTTTTACTAACTTGATTGACTTTAATTTTGTACTGTTTGCAGATGATAAGGTTTGGAGACGTTCCAGCTACAGAACAATACTTGAGGGAGTTCTTGAAAATAGTAATGTGAGTTTAAGGTTCCTGATACTGTGATTGCTTACTTGGGTAATTCAAAATAAAGCAGTTGTGTTCCACCATCACTACTCTAGTTCTCCAGCAAAGCATGTATTTACCCACCCCGAAAATTAACAATCAGAATATACTCATGAATCATGTACAGGCATTCAGTGAGATCTCCGAAATTTTAAGTTTATGCTCATTTCTTCTTTTTGCAGCAGAAATAGTGTGAAATAATAGGAAAATAATATTACTTTGGTAAGAATAAAAAAACATACTCAGGGAGGAGATTAAAGAAGTATATAGGATACAGAACATGCCTATTTATTCTTGATGTTATATTTATTTATAAACTCATCATCAAAGTTGGATATTTTTCAGATAAAGGATGTTCAGATATCTAATTTAACTGTGGGGTTTGCTAATCTTAGGAAATCATTGGACCATCTCTGAATCAAAGAGAGAAATAAGGCATTTGATGTTATATTGGATAGGAAAGCTTCCGATGCTTATATGGAGTTAATGTAATGCAGATAGTATTGTTACATTTTTACACTGAAAATCATAATGCTAATTTCTATCTTTGATTTAAAATAATCTATAGATTTTTCTCTATTTCATATCCTCTGTTTTTTTATTTGCATCTGAGGTTTAAATAAAAACGATGAGCCTATAATCCAGTGCTTCTATAACTTAAAAGTCTATGATCTTAATTGTCAGGAAAAAGAAAATTGCAAGAAGTAAAACACGTATTTATACACACAATATTTACGTTTACTACTCATATTCTACTGTAAGAGATAATCTAAAATTTATTATTATAATAATATTATTTTATTATTATTATTATTATTAGTTTGAGAAGGAGTCTTGCTCTGTCACCCAGGCTGGAGTGCAGTGGCCGGATCTCAGCTCACTGCAAGCTCCGCCTCCCGGCTCCCGCCATTCTCCTGCCTCAGCCTCCCGAGTAGCTGGGACTACAGGCGCTGCCACCACGGCCGGCTAATTTTTTGTATTTTTAGTAGAGACGGGGTTTCACCATGTTAGCCAGGATGGTCTCCATCTCTTGACCTCGTGATTCGCCTGCCTTGGCCACCCAAAGTGCTGGGATTACTGGCGTGAGCCACTGCGACCGGCCAATCTAAAATTAATGATTACTTTTTACTTTAGGTGAAAAACACATGACCTTTTACTTAGACAGCAATGTCCTTTCTTTCAAAGTGAACTGGATGCTGTAGAGAATAAAGAAGCTTCGAAGCCAGAACAAGACTAAAACACCGATGCTCGGAATCAAAGGGGACTTCATCGTTTGGATATTAAAAACTAGTAAGATGGCTTCCTGCTGAAGCGAGTAAATCAAGCAAAGTTTTATTTATCCTACTACAAACATGGATAATACCCCAATTAGATTCAATGATTGTTATAGGCTGAATTGTGTCATCTCTCCCAAAGTCATTGGCTGAAATCCTAACCTCCAATGTGAGTGTATTTGAAAAGAGGGCCTTGAAGGGGGTAATTAAGGTTAAACGAGGTCCTAAGTGCAATCTGACTGGTGTTCTCATGAGAAGAGGAAGTGACACAAGGAATGTGTGAGCACAGAGGAAAGGCCGTGAATGACACAGTGAGGAGGTGGCCTCTGCAAACAGAAGAGAGAGGCCTCAGGTAAAACCAAACCTGCTGACACCTTTATCTTGAATTTACAGTCTCCAGAACTGTGAGAAAAATAAAATAAAAATGTGTTTTTTATGTGACCCAGTCTACAGTATCTTTTTATGGCAGCCGCAGCAAAATAATACAGTAACTTATATATTTAATTCCATAGAAGCCATCTGTCTGCATTCTTTGTAATAGAAGGATTACTGTTGATTTCCTTTCAATTTTCAAGTTTTTAAAATAATATGAATGTTGTCATTTGTCCTTACAGTCATGAAGTTTAACATTTTATAATATGCACCTTACTAGACTGCTACAAATATAAATAAGTAGGTATCACGCCCTGACACTAGCACAAGAAATACTTGTGCTAAAGTATTGACTTCCTGGATTATCTACCTATTGGACCCCTTTTTGAAGTGGAGAAAATATTGAATGCTAAATGTGCATAATCACCCAGAGAAATGATTATAGATACATTGTATTTTTGCTTTTGCTCCGCAAGAAGTACCTTAAAAATTGTCAAACAAATCAATGGTCTGCAGCCGTCCCATAAATACAGTAGCGCCATCGCCTAATGACTCAGCATTTACTCTGGGCCAACTTTCCCAGACAGATCCTCAGGAAATACAGTAAGCATGCAGTTCAGCAGAGTAAGTACAATGAGAGTGCTTAGGAGAGGTTCAATTCACTGGAGGTGCGTGATTATTATACAATAAATGTGCAGTCTGTGCACAACAAAGAAGAGGCTCTGGGCACAGTTCGCATATTGCTCAGTGTTCTGTAGTTTTTATAGTCGCAGGATATGTGCTTAACTGAGAAAAGAATGGCGACTGTATTTGTCACAAACACAGGCTTGAATCCAAAATAATTGAAGATAGGCTTACAGCACATTTTCCAATTTCCTTAATAACTTTTTTCCTTCAAATTCTAATGATGTCATAAAAACAAATGGTAAGAGCTCAGCACTCAGCGCAAATCTAACACACAAACACACGCACAAAAACACACATCTCTCTCCGTGTGGGTATTGCCATCTGCAAAAAGCATTCCCAGAAATTAAAGACATTTTCACCTTTAAGGAGACTGTGATTAGAAATGTAAATTACATAGAAATAGTTTCAATTTCACTGTAAAGGAAAACAATGAGAACGAAGAATGCCATAGATGAATATAAACATACACAATCATGTCATATGAAGCAAGCTGTTTTCCCATTTTTGCTATAAAAAGGACCTGCTCAAGTATTGAGGTGAAAGAAGGATAATACCATTCATTTCTATGGATTTTATACATAAAATATGGGAAATACAAGTATATAGGTTATGCATATTTGGGCAAAGCTAGGTAACCTAAGGGCAAAATGAGATGTCAGGAAGAACAGGGTGTAAAAAATGAATAGATGTTATTGCTTTCTAGAAATAATGATGCAATATGTAAAACCACTTCAGGAGAAAGCACTCATTTCTTAAATGTAACATTGATATAAATAGTGGTCACTTTAATTTTTAGACTTCAAAGGAATAAGATAAATTTAAATGAAGATCCAATTTACAAACTGTGAAAGGAACTACTGAAGAATTTTAAACATTATCATCATCTTCCAGTGCCTGAGAGAAAACAAGCAAGCGAATAAAGAGATGGCCTATAACAAGGCACTAAAGGTCTCTAATGTGATTAAATTTAGTTACTCTTGCTTCTTGGAAAAAAAGAAGTGTTTCTTTGTATTTATCTTAATCAACAACAAAAAAAAAGAACATCTCATGGCATATTTTTAATATTCTGCACTGAAAACAGATCCAAACCATTGCTTTACACATTTTTCATTACCCAGCCTTGTGAGCCTTTGAATTATACTGGTTCAACTTTACCATTGCACGCCTGGGTATGGTATGTTGAATCACAGAAGCACGTTCTCTTTTTCTCAATACAGTGTTTTAGTTCTTAGTAATTAACTGTCTGAATCTGGCAGAATTAATAGACCAAGTTATTGTTCATTGTCTTCTGGAGCCTTATTAATCTCCGCTCCTCAAATGTGACTCCAGTGCAGCTCTCTGGTTTGTTAGCCTTGATGATCTCGTTCGCGTGAAGGACAGTCCGGGTTAAATGTTCTCCAGGGTGGGAGGAGAAACAAACCTTCTCTTGGCTTTCAAGAGCCTTGCCTATGCCAAATATAGGAGGCTAGTGCCTTGGCCCCAAGATGTCAGCAGGGTGGCAAGGAACAGATTCACAAAAATTAAGCTACAAAAATAGGATATTTTGTTGTGAAAATATAGCTTAAGTATTCCTATGGTAAATAACCACATGTTCTTCCCATGTTCCTGGCATATCACAGTAATATATGACTAGTTTGCATAAACAAAAGCTATGTAAGATTCACTGACTTCTTCACTGAAGAGAAAGATTCTTCTTTCTGACCATACACTGTGGCATTTACCGTTTTCTGCTCCTTGACTTGGATAGATACGAAGTGCTCAGTCATTTATTTAAAAAAAAAATTCTTGAAATTATCTCTGTCCTCAAGTGGGTAACAACCTGGTGAAAAATATAACCATCTATATAAATATTTAGTATCAAACTGATAAAGGTTATATAATAGAAAATATTAGGAGCCAATCTAGACCCCAAGACAGGTGCAGAAAGCTCTTGAGTCCTCTCTGTGTCAGACTCTTCTGAAGTCATTGATTACAAGTAATACACTGTATAGGAGGTCATGTTCGAGAAGCAGGCAGGGATAAGGAGAAATGCATGCAGCTCTGCATAGCCTTGTAGACTAAAAACTACAGAATCGGATAATATAATGCAGTCATTCAAAAATATTCAATATAGCATTAGTGTCTTAATGTACAATATTGTTATAAAGGAAAACCTATGGCTGGGTATTTATAAAGAAAAGAGGTTTATTTGGCTCATAGTTCTGCAGGACATACAACAGTCATGGCACTAACATCTCCATCTGGTAAGGGCCTCAGGATTTTTCCACTCATGGTAGAAGGCAAAGAGTAGCCAGTATGTGTAGAAATTGCATGGTGAGAGAGGAAGCAAGAGAGGGCAGGGGTAGGGGCGGGGAGTGCCAGGTTCTTTTTAACAATTAGCTGTGGCAGGAAATAATGGAGTGAAAACTCATTTACCATCCCTATCCAAAGAAGGCATTCATGACAGATCCATTCCCATTACCCGAATACCTCCTATTAGGCCCCACCTCAAACATTGGTGATTAAATTAAAGATAGCATAAGGACAAACTGGGCATGGTAGCTCACATCTGTAATCCCAACACTTTGGAAGGCTGAGGTAGCCAAATCACCTGAGGTCAGGAGTTCAAGACCAGCCTGACCAACATGGTGAAACCCCCTCTCTACTGAATATACAAAAAATTAACCTGGCTTAGTGGCATGCACATGCCTGTAATCCCAACTACTTGGGTGGCTAAAGCAGGAGAATCACTTGAACCCAGGAGGTGAAGGTTGCAGTGAGCTGAGATTGCCCCACTGTACTCCAGCCTGGGAGACAGAGCAAGCCTCCATCTATAAATAAATAAATAAATAAATAAATAAATAATAAAGGATAGGAGCAAATAAACCAAGCATAGCCAAACTATAGCAATTGATAGTATGCTAGACTCTACCATTTTCCTGTGTGGTATATCCTCTGATGAGGTACACATTAGAAAAGGAGAAACTTTTGAGGCTTTGTTATTTATTACTTGCAGAGGGCAATGACAGCTCCTAGTTCATTGTTTCATTACCAAAGCTCTTTTTAAAGTATGTAATTTTGTTTACCAACTCACACTCCACCTTTGAATCACACTCAGGACCTTGTTTTGTAGTCTTCTCTCTATAAACACATCCTACCTTCTTCTCATGCCTGGGTGCTATTTTCCTGAAAAACGTAATACGGTAGAGTTCTAGAAAAGAGCCTTGGAGATAATCTAGCTCATTCCCTTCATTTTCTAGGTGAATTATTTTATTCAATTTTTTTAATACATGCTGAAATGAGATTTGAGAATACTCAGCAGACTTTCCTAATGAAGTATCTAAATAAAATTGAATTAGAAAGCAACCACTTATATTTGACAAAGCATATTTACTTGAATAGTAAACTTCATTGAAAGTGAAAGAACTCTAATGCCATTTTAATTAAAATCATAAGCGAGATAAGGACACCAGTGATTTAACAAATAGAAACACATTTAATGATTAGAACTATTTAGAAAGAAAACAAAATTATTTTGAGAAGAGTAGACAAATTTATTTTGCTGGTGTAGTGTTTATCTGCAGAGAGTAGTTGAGAACATAACTAAGAGCAACATAAAAAAGCAAACAATATTTGATAAAATAACTCTGTGAGGCAAATAAATACAGAATAAATAGGAAACAAATCAATTTGGTGAATAATGATGGCAATGATAATTAGCATTCAATTCACAATAGAAAATACAATTATACTTTAGACTGCAAGGTTGTTTAGCTCATCGTCTGCAGACCACATGTGGCCCAAGCTGACTTTGAATGCAGCCCAAGACAAATAGGTAAACTTTCTTAAGTGAGTTCGTTTTGTTTTGTTTTGCTTTGTTTTAAGCTCATCAGCTATCCTTAGTGTTAGTGTATTTCATGTGTGGCTCAAGATAATTCTTCTTTCAATGTGGCCCAGGGAAGCCAAAACATTGGACACCCATGCTTTGGAGGAAAACTTGGATTCTTATCTTATACCACATGCAATTTACATTCCAATGTATTAAAATTGTAATACAATTCTATACCTTAAAAATGACCAAATCTTAAGTGTAAAATTAAGAAACTAAAACTAAACTTAGAGGGTGGTAAGACAACCTTAACTAAGTTGCATTCACTTGTCTCTTATTACAAAAGTGGCTATAAAATATAAAACAAAACAAAGCCCAGCTGACTTTGGAGAAATTCTATGATGGTTAATATAGTTAATAAACAAAGAAGTCCAGAAAACATAAAAAAGTCTGAATAATAATTATAGAAATTTTCAAACTAACATGCAAATTACAATTAAATATGTTGAAAGTGATTTGTATTCACTGAATGCAAATAAAATGACCATAACTGCCATTACTTTTTAGTAACGAGATTGACAAAAATAAGTGCAATTAAACCTGGCAGTGTTTTAGGAAAAGTTTGATCATTCATTACTGGTAAAAATGTGAAATGTTAGTTTTTATGGAGAACAATCTGTTAAATTATATTTATATTAAATATATGCATACCAGTTGATTTTATAATTTCACTTTTCACTATAAAATAAAAATTTAGTATATGAAAATATATGAAAATTAATGTTTGCTAATTTTTTTGGCTGGAGAGAAATTGGAAATAAATTTAATTTCTATCAACTGAGGAGGGGGTAAGTAAATTATTATATACTTACATTAAGCCACTTAAAAGTAATTTAATCTCCAAAGTTTTCTATAAAAGGATTGCTAATAGGATCATATAGGTCGAGATATTTATGAAAGAAGAGAGGGAGGAAAAAAGAAAAATGGAAATGATCATAATTAGAAAAGATACCTTCTTTCCTTCTTACTATCTTGATGTGTAATGCTTCAACAACAAACTTGGAAAATGTGGAAATGTCAAGAGAATGGGAAATATACCACCTTGATATCACATCTCATACTTCAACACAACACACTCCTATTTGATCATTTCTAACTAATATATTCCCTAAGACTAATTACTAAATTAGAGTTTTTTTTTTTCATTTGTATTCCTATTTGTGTTTCAGGGTGCCAATATATTTTCCCATTTTTCCCTCCAGCAATTTAGCAGTAGCATTAAATTTTACATGATTTGTAAGTGAATTGAGATTTCTGCACTCCTATTGAAAAACAAATTTTCTCGAATCTATTGTCATGTATAGAAATAAGCCCAAAATGTCACTTTTTAGAAATGTCAATATTTATTAGTTAAACGTAGGTGAAAAAATTGGAAGTTTTCTATTAATATTATTAAGCATAGTTTTATTTTTCCTGTTATACATTGCCTTATTGTTGGGGCAGATTGTTCATAATTTTCAGGTTATTTTTAAGAACTTAGTAATAGAGGCTGGGCTCAGTGGCTCACGCCTGTAATCCCAACACTTTTGGAGGCCTAGGCGGTCGGATCCCCTGAGGTCAGGAGTTCAAAACCAGCCTGACCAACATGGAGAAACCCTGTCTCCAGTAAAAATACAAAATTAGCTGGACATGGTGGCACATGCCTGTAATCCCAGCTACTCGGGAGGCTGTGGCAGGAGAATTGCTTGAACTCGAGAGGTGGAGGTTGCAGTGAGCTGAGATCGTGCCATTGCACTCCAGGCGGGGCAGCAAGAACAAAACTCTGGCTCAAAACAAAACAAAACAAACAAACAAATAAACAAAACACCTCAGTAATAGAAAGTGAAACTTTCAGTGTCAAATATGCTTCAGATATTAGTTTGATGCTAAAGTAATTGCTGTTTTTCCAATAAAAGTAATGGCTAATATTTCTTCCAACAAAAGTCTTTTGCTATTTAATTTAACTTATGAGTTTGGGAACATAATATTTCAATTTATTACAGTGAAATTTCTAAACAGATGTTCTAAAGGAAAGAGGTAACACCTTACCTACGTTTTCCGTAATTATATTTTGAATAATTTTTTGTAAATGAACATTTTAAATTCTTTAACTTTTTGGAAAATATCGGTTTATTTTATAATCCTTTGGTGAAAATAATATTTCCCAAAGATTCAGGGTATATAATTCCCTCACCTATCCTACCTCTTTCCTCCTTTTCATGGCTGACTCTGGTTCTTTATGTGTTTTCTAACTGTAGACAATGAGCTTCGAGTTTTCTGTAGTAGATACAGTTATTTCATTCAGTATATTTTGATAATAAAATCTCTGAAAGAGAAATATATTCACTTCTGCGAGAAATCCAGATGGACTATAAAATAATTTATGCTAATTTCAGTTTACATTCATTGGATTTAATGTCTTAAAAATAAAATGAAATAAAACTTTGCTTGAGCCAATTTTCCCCATATTTACATTCAGTGAACAAAAGAGCAGGATTTGCCCTAAGAAGAGTTTCCCATGTTCACACATGTCCACATATGTGAGTCTTTTTCTGAGCTCTGTGCCAAAATACTGACCTATTTATCTTTCCTCTCATTGATACCACACTGTGGAAATTATTGCTGCTTTGCAATTAGTCTTGATAGAATAATTTTATTATCTAACATCATTTTCGATACCTTGCTTGTTTTTTACCCTATAAACTTTTAGATGCCCATTTTAAAGTCACCCTGGCAATTTCCAGAAAACGAAACAAAGTAAAACGAAAAACCTGCTGCAATGTCGACTGTATCAGACTGACTCCTCTTAGCCAGTTTGGGCTGCTTTAACAAATTACCACATCCTGGCAGGCTTAAACAACAGAAATTTAATGTTTCTCAGGGTTCTGGAGCTTAGAAGTGCAAGTAAGGACTTTCCTCTGAATTGCACATCCTGCCTTGTAGCGGTATCTTTACATGGCATCAACAGGTCAAGAGAGGTCTCCGGAGTGTCTTTTATAAGAGTACAAATCCCATTTGTGAATCCCATATCTACCCTGTTGGCTAAATAACTTCACAAGGGCCCCATCTTCTAGCTCCTAAAATTGAAGGTCAGATTTTTCTTTTTTCTTTTTCTTTTTTTCTTTCTTTTTTTTTTTTTTTTTTTTTTTTTTTTGAGACGGAGTCTCCCTCTGTCGCCCAGGCTGGAGTGCAGTGGCCGGATCTCAGCTCACTACAAGCTCCGCCTCCCGGGTTCACGCCCTTCTCTGGCCTCAGCCTCCCAAGTAGCTGGGACTACAGACGCCGCCACCACACCCGGCGAAGTTTTTGTATTTTTAGTAGAGACGTGTTTTCACCGTGTTAGCCAGGATGGTCTCAACCTCCTAACCTCGTGATCAGCGCGCCTCGGCCTCCCAAAGTGCTGGGATTACAAGCGTGAGCCACCGCGCACGGCCGAGGGTTAAGATTTTAGCATATGCATTTTGGGGAGACACAACATTTAGTCTATAACAACTCTCTAGAACAATTCAGGGAATTTTACACCTATAATATTGAGTACTTCATGGCACGGGCATGGTATAGTTCATTTAAGTCTTTGTTTTTCACATTAACTGCATGATTTTTGTAGTGAATATCACACATATTTTACTAACTTTAGTGTGTTGGTTAGACTATTGATACTATTGTAAACATTATTTTTAAATTTCATTTTTATATTTTTGTGACTGTAATAAAAAAATACAGATGTTATACCAGTTTTTATTCAGTAAAATTTCTTTATTCATTTTATTATGGTTGTTAGATTCACCTGAAGTTTCCATGTCTAAAATTAAGCCATCTGGGAATAAACGTAGGCTTATGACTTCACTTCCAATTTATCTTTTTCTATGTTGAAATTTCTGGGATATGTAGTCGAAAAATATAAAGTTATAAATAGATGAAATAGAAAACACACATAATAAATATAATAGAGTAAAAATTGTACTCTATTGTATGTGTTTTCTATTTCATCTATTTATATTTGTTATATATCTATTATTTATCTCACTAAAAAATAAAATTATTAGAATTATTAAGGTTCTAGCAAGGCTGTCAAAAACAAAAGTGGTACACATTATGACTATTGAAGATGAAAGTTTGGACATTAATACATATCCTACAGATATTAGAAAGAGAATAAAGGATAACATGTCAACTTCGGAGTATAGGTATAATAATAAAGTTTATTCAAATACAGATATGTGAAAAAGGATGAATAGTAAACTTAAACACCTTATATCTATTAAATTATATAAATTAAAAATCAATAACTTTCCTACAAAGCAACTCCCAGGACGGTAACAAAAGTTTCTTATAAAACATTTAAGAAAAACGTGAGAAGAATCTTAGTTTCTTTAAGAGCTTGAAAAATGGTTTTCCTACTTTTGAACTTTTCTACATTTTACAATAATATCATATATCCATTTTATTAAAATATGCACAAGTAATATATAAAATTTTGTCTATAAAAATTAAAAAAATACAATAATTATTCTTTAAAAATTAAACTAAACATTTAGATCACTGATTTTTATCCTTGTTTTTTAATACACATAAAAGAATTCCAAATTTCTCTCATGCATAACCTCAGCTGCATCAAATAAGTTTGGATTATAACATTAACATCATCAATTTGTATAAAATGTTTTCTAATTTCTACTTTGACTAAATTTTTGATCCATGCATGTTTTAGAAGAGTGTATGCATCTTCTAAATTGATGTACAGTAAATTTTTCCAGTTATATTTTTAAAAATTATTTTAAAATAATTTAAAAATTATTCTAATGCTTAAATGGTCATTTGAGAATGAAATGAAAACTATCACAATATCTGAAGGGTGGGAAGATTTTATTTATGAAGTAGAATATGGTCAATTCTGATAAATATTCCAGATTCAATTATAAATATGTATGCTAATGGATTCAGTTTTCCAAACAGAGATAGAGAGACAGAGTGAGGGTGAGAATGAGAGAAAAAGAGAGAGAAAGAGAGAGATAACACACATGAGGACATGGATGTAGATGTGGTTTTAGAGGTAGATGTAGATACTCTTCTAAAGAAACTACCAAATTGTTTTTCCAAAGTGGAAGCATGATTTTATACCACCACTAAAAATTTAATTAGAAATCTAATTGTGACATTTGCTTACTGGCTATTAGTGTTTAGCTCTTTTAAATTTAAGTTATTCTAATGAATATATAATGAACCCTCATTTTAGACTTAATATGCATTTCCTTAATAATGTTGAACTTTAAAAAATTGTCCTTTTAAAATATGTTCTCTTGTGGAGTGTCTGTTCAAATCTCTTGCCATATTTTTAGCTTTATCATCTTAATTTTTAGTTTTGAGAGTTCTTCTACATCATAATTGTAAGTTCTTTATCAAGCAAATACAATTTGAATATTTTCTCCCAATATGTGTTAAATTTTATTTTATAAATGGTGTCATCCAGGCTCAGCAGCTCACACCTATAATCTCAACACTTTGAGAGGCTGAAGTGGAAAGGTCATTTGAGCCCAGGAGTTTGATACCAGCCTGGGCAACATAGGGAGACCCTGTCTTTATGAAAGAAAAAACAAAAAACAAACAAACAAACAAAAAAACAAACAACAACAAAAAAAGCTGGGCCTAGTGGTGCACACCTGTTGTCCCAGCTACCGGGCAGCTGAGGCAAGGGGATCACTTCATCCCCATAGTTTGAGGGTACAGTAAGTTGTGATCACACCACTGCACTGCAGCCTGGGCAATAGAGTGAGACTCTGTCTCAAAAAAGAAAAAAAATGTGGTGTGCTATAAGAGAAGAACATTTAAATATTGATCAAGCCTAATTTATCACTTTTTTCTTGTTTTCATTAGTGTATATATTTTGAAACTAAGAAATATTAGTTTAAATATTGATCATCTAATTTATCAGTTTTTTCTTGTTTTCAGTAGTGTAAACGTTTTGAAACTAAGAAATATTAGTTATGAACAAATGGTGAGAATTTGTCTTTTCTTTTTTTCTCAAGGCTTTAAAGTTTTAGATTATATGTTTAGGTTTATGATCCTTGTAAAATGCTGTAATGTGTGAGTATGGGAGGTATTTATGGCTAATGTTCAAATTACATTTTTTATACAGATAAATATTTGGTTCCCAGAATTCATTTGATTAATTTCTGTAGTTCTGAAAAACAGTTGATTCTGACAAATCTTCCAATGATCTCCTTGCTTTTATGGTGGAGAGAATTTTAGAAAATCATTATGCCACCATTTTTGCTGACATCACCCCTCTTTTTGAGATTTTAAGTCTATCCTATTGTACTTTGATTTTCATTCTTTCTTTTGGAAATTCAATTGCTATTCTCATTTTTAAAAAGTAATGTGTGTCTACCAGTTCATCTAACATTTGATTTGGTTTTGCTTTTCAGCAGTTTTACAGTGTTATGTATGATATGGTTGATTACAAAAGTGGCCATGAAATCCTCCCATTCCTGCACATATCCCACTTCTGAAGGCAATTTTATTTTCCTCCCCTTAAGAGGTGGAGTCTCTTCTCCACTCCTTACAACTGGAATATAACTTGTTTTGATCAATAAGACATTCATAAATGTTATATAAACAGAATCTTTCAAACTCTTACAATTTGTAACTTAATTGTTAAGATTCTGAAGGTAACTGTATTTTCTCCTTCTTAAGAGGTGGAGTCTCTTCTCCACACTGTGAGACTGGGCTTTACTGTATAACTTGCTTTGGGTTATTTTGAGAGTTTTGAGGACATTTACAAACATGATGTTAGCAGAATTATCCAAATCCTTGCAGTTCAGAGCTTAATAGTTTGATTCTCTTGAGAACCCTGCCATCATCTTCATGTTAAGATCGGCTCATTTCCTGGATGATGAGAGTCACACGGCCAAGCAAATCCATTGCCCTGTTTAGAAACAGCTAATTGTCAGATATGGTATTGAGGCCAACACAGATCTTACAGTACCAGCTCAGCTGGCCCCAAATAGCATCCAGTTGTCTCACTGAATTATGAAAAATGGTGAATGCCTTTTTTATGCTGCTAAGTTTTGGGCTGGATTGATATGTGTTAAAATTAGAAGATCTATATGGTTTTCCTTCTATTCTTACTAACTAGAGTATCCTTAAATTGTAGCTTACTGTGTGGATTCATGAAGTTTTGCAAATTTGGGGCTTTAACTTTTTAAAATTGCTTTTGTTCTCTTCTCTCTTCATGTTCTTTATTGTATTCCAATTAAAAGTATATTATAATTATTAAGACTGTCACACATATCTGACATGTTCTTATATATTTTACTTTTCTGGTGCTTGTTTGCTGTCTGTGCTAAAATTTGTACATTTGTTATACATATGTCATTCTGCTTTACTAAGTCTGTGTTCTGCTATGCCCAGTATGGTATTAAAACACACACACACATTTTAAGCTTTGAATTCTTGATATCTTATTTGTCTATCAGAGCATGTCTATATCATTCTTCTGTCATCAATGGCACTTCTGTGGTTAATTTATCAACTTTATATTTTTGTCTGTATTTTACCCATTTCCTTTAGCACATTAATTAGACTTATTTTAAAGCCCTTTTCTACTAAATCTATTGGCTGAGCCATCTGTTCATTTATTTTTCTGTATACTCTTTCCTCTCATTATTAATAAAATATAATTCTTGCAATGACTAAAAATGTTTTGTTGTTTTCTGTGTGTTGGAGGCTAAGGAACACGAGATAAGATTATGTTTTCTCCAGAGTGAGTTGCTTCTTCAGCTGGAAGGTTGATAAGAAGCTGAATAACTCAATCATATCAAAGAAATAACTTAGTAAGGCCTGGGTTTGAGTTTTTTGGAAGACCCTCTCTGTCTGGTTTGTTCTCAATTATAGGGTGTGTCTTTCAAGGACTTTCCATCGTCAGCATGGAGGACATTTGTCTCTTTAGTCCTGAAGGATGAGGCAGTTTCCCTTCATGCCTTCCCGAGTTTCAGTTCTTTAGCATCCCACCACATGAAGAGTCAAAGTAGGCCAAGTATCTTGAAGGAAAGATTGATCATGTGTTTGAGAATATCCAAGTCTTCAATGTTGTCACAGTAACCCTATTTGAACACCAAAATCATTGCTGGCTTTTCTTATCCCCCAAAAGAAATCTGTGAATAATCAAGTTCAGATTCCCAACTTCTAGTAGCCCCCAAACAAAATATATTTTCCCAAAGGAAAAATCAAGTTATGTTCTTTGTCAGTACACACTGTTTTTCTTGCATATCTTGTACATTCTGTTTGCAGAATCCGTTCCATCAGCTGTGACTTTTTACATTTAAGTACTGAAATACTTCATGGTATTTTGCTCTATTTTTCAAACGCCTGTTTCTTTGCTCTGCACTCTTCTGCATAATGTTAGCATTAGAAAAGAACCTGTCAGAGAAACCATCCTTGTCTTTGAGGCCCTTCAAGTTTCCCATATGTTACTGCAGCCCTCTGAACCTTCTAAAAGCTGTTTCTCCAAAGAGAAACATAGCAGCACTCCTCTACGATGTCCAAGCATCCAGGGTTAGAAAATGAAAACAATTCTGGTGGTCATTGTCTCACTCACTTCTAAATCATTGCTCTCACTCTGAAATTTCATTTTTTTCTAGTATTAATGAGGAATAATTGACAGATAAAAATTTTGTATGCTTAAGTTATACAACATGATAATTTGACATATGTTTACATTTTGAAATGATTGCCACAATCAAACTAATTCATATAACTATTATCTCACATAGTTAACAATATTTTGTGGTGAGAACACTTTGGATCTACTCTCTTAGCAAATTTCAAATCTATCATATGACATTATTAACCATAGTCACCATGCTATACATGAGATTCCCCCATCTGACAATTGAAACTGTGGACCCTTTGATTGACATCTGGACATCTCCCCCACCCTCCAGCCTCTGGCAGCCATAATTCTACTCTCTGCTTCTGTGATTTCAACATGTTAAGATTCCAAATGTAAGTGAAATCATACAGTATTTGTCTTTTTGTGTCTGGCTTATTTCACTTAGCATAATGTCCTCCAGGTTCATCCAAGTTATCACAGATGACAAGATTTTCTTTTCTTTATGGATGAATAATATTCTATTACACGCGCACATCATTTTCTTTATCCATTCACATGTAAATGGTAACTTAGGTTGTTTTTATATCTTTACTATTGTGAATAATGTTGCAATAAACATGAGCGTGCAGATACATCTTTGAGATACTGATACTTTTTTTTTTTAGATATATACGCAGATGTGGGATTGTTGGATCATATGGTAGTTTTAAGCTTTTGGAAACCTCCAAACTGTTTTCCATAATGGTTGTTCCTATTTACATTCCTATCAACAGTGCATAAGCGCTCCCTCTTCTCCACACCCTCCCCAACATGTGTTATCTCTTGCTTTTTAATATTAGAGAGCCTAACCGATCCAAGGGCTTTCTCATTGTGGTTTTAATTTTCATTTCCCTGATGTGGAGCATCTTTTCACATAACTGTTGGCCATTGGTATGTCACCTTTGGAAAAGTGCCCATTCAGATTTTTTGCTTACTTTTAAATCAATTTTTTTGTTTGTTTTGGTTGTTTATGCTACTGAATTGTATGAGTTCCTTATTTTTGATATTAAACCCTTATCAGATATATGGTTTGCAACATATTTTAAAAATTATATCGATTATCATTTTGTTTTGTTGATTTGTGTTTGTTTGTTTGTTTTCTGACCGGAAACATTGTGCTTTGATATGACCCCACTTGTTTATTTTTGCTTTTGTTTCTTGTGCTGTCGGTGTCATATCCAAATTGCCAAGAGCAATGTCAAGGAGCTTTTCACCTATTTTCTTCTAGGAGTTTTATGGATTCAAGTCGTAAGTTTAAGTCTTTAATCCATACCAAGTTAATTTTTGTTTATGGTATAAGAAAAAGGTCCAATTTTATTCTCCTGCATATGGATATCCAGTTTTCCCAAAAACATTTATTAAATAAACTATCCTTTTCTTATTGTGCCTTCATGGCATCCCTATCAAAAAATGCTTGACCATATACAGATTAGTTTATATCTGGGCTCTCTATCCTGCTCTGTTGGACTATGAGTCTGTTCTTACTGTTGTACTATACTGTTTTGATTAGTATATATTTGTAATGTAGTTTGAAGTCATGAAGTATTGTGTCCCCAGTTTTGTTCTTTCTCAAGATTACTTTGGTTATTCAGGGTCTTTTACAGTTTCATATGCAATTTTAAGATTTTTTTTTCTATTTCTGTGAAAAATGCCATTGGAATTTTGAAAGATATTTCATTAATTCGGTTCTCACTCTGAAATTTTATTTCATTTGGCCCTTGTTGCTTCTAAAAATCTATATTTTAAATACCAGGCTTTGGTACTTTACCTGACTTTTTTCTATTTATTGTTAGTGAAACATTGTTCTGTTTCAACTTACTCTATTGTCCTGAGACCATAGTTTCATAAAGATTGTATTAGGAAATTTACTCTGAACACAACATAGAAAATAAAAGGATGGGACAAAGAAGGTATGGAGTCAGCCTGTACAAACTTTTTAATAACACGTAATTCAATTCACCTTTTCAGAGCCTACAGAGTGGCAATGATAATAGAGTGAGTTAGTGGTATCCCACGTTGTCAAACAACCCTTACAGAAATGAGTCCTTATTATGTACCAAACACAGTTCTATATATATGAGATACAACAATGAATAAAACAAACATAAGTCCCATCCACAGGGAACTTAGGGAAAGACAGATAATAAATTAAATATAAAATAAATAAATAAATAATGTATTTAGTTACAAAGAGAAGTGTGCTATGAAAATAAAAATAGAATAAAGTCAGAAGGTTAAAATTACCAGACATGGATTGGTGGCTTGCAATGTCAACTAGAGTGGCAAAGTTAATACTTGGTGTGACAAGGTAATATAGGATTTGATACAAGTGGAATTTATAATATTCTATAATTGAATTATTGAGTGTGGGCAATTTTAAGGTTGTTGTAAAGATATACTCACTTGTTATATATGATTCTTTTATTTCATAAGGCAGCAACTCATTAATTTGAATTTATCTGTAGATGATTTTGAATTTTGAACTTATACAATTGTATATTCTGGAGAAATGATATTTTTAATACTTATTTTCTGGACCTTACATTATTTTCCTTATTTAACTAGCTAACACCTTTAAATTTTAACAGAAAACAGTGTTTTCTTATTCTTAATTTCTCAGGGGGAAAGTTTCATGAATGAACATGAGGTTTGTCTGCAGCTATTTTTTTCAATACAGGCATTATCCTATGATATAAGTACCTGGCATTCATAGTTTGTTAAACATTTTTTGAATGCTTATATACTTGGACTTTATCAAATGCCATTGTGTGGCAATTGAAAGGATCATATGGCTTTCTTTCAGTCTGACAGAATAATGAATAGCTTTTATTTTCATAAGCTGACTTATATTACTGAAATAAGTTTGGTAGTTTTTTTTATCATGACTTGTGAAGATATATTTATAGTAAATATTACTTTTCAATTTAACTTTTGAGTTATGTCTTTATATTTTTTGTTATAAATGTTATTCTGGTCTCATCAAATAGTTGGACATTGTTTCTTCTTTTTAAAAAATATCTCAAATAATTTTTAAGTTACATATTATTTTTTCTTTTAGTGTTTGTAAAAATTCATTTGTGAATTTTTTGAGCTTGAATTTTCACTGTAGGAAGATGATTAAATTATGATACAATTTATTTAAAAGATATATTTTTGTCTTCTTGAGTCAAACTAGGTGTTGTATTTTTCAAGGAATTTTTCAACTTAATCAAATCTTCAAAGTTATTAGTATCAACTTGTCTGACCCTCTTATTTTAATCTTTTGTTTTCTTTCTTTTATTTTTGAAACGGAGTCTCGCTTTGTGGCCCAGGCTGGAGTGCAGTGGTGCGATCTCAGCTCACTGCAAGCTCCGCCTCCCGGGTTCCCGCCATTCTCCTGCCTCAGCTGGGACTACAGGCACCGCCACCACGCCCGGCTAGTTTTTTGTATTTTTAGTAGAGACGGGGTTTCGCCGTGGTCTCCATCTTCTGACTTCTTGATCCGCCCACCTAGGCCCCCCCAAGTGCTGAGATTACAGAGGTGAGCCACCCCGCCTGGCCCTTATTTTCATCTTTATACTGTCTCTAGAACTACTACTTATGGCCATTTTTTCATCCTTGATGCTCAAAATTTCTACCATCTCTCCATATATTTCTCAGTTGTATTAGAGTTTTATTAAGTTTATTAGTCTTGTGAAAGTACTAGAAATTGGCTTTATTGATTCTCTGTTGAATACTGCTATTTCAATAGCGTATGCATTGGATTAAACCAGACTTCTTTTGCTTTCTTCTCAAGATGTTGTTTTGTTCATTTATTTCTAGCCTTTCTTTCCATCTGCCTTATGTATTTGAGTGTATTTCCTTCTTACCATGACTAAAGCAGCATCCACACATTTAAATATGTTAGCGGGTACCACAACATGTGTACATTTGATTTGCTGACATTTATGGAGAATAACTTCATGCTCCTACATCTGATTAGGTTTGGTGACTATTCTAACACATCTGAAAGACCTTCTATTCACCGCAACTAGCATTCCATATATGTCAATGTGGTCAATTTTTTGAATCATATTGTTCACATTTCCAGTCCCCATGATGATATTTTTGGCTGCTTCTATTAACGTATGAGACACATGTGTAAAATGTTTCAATAGCTATTAGGGCTTTCACAGTATCTCCTTTGTATTCTGTCAGATTTCACTTTAATATGTTTAATTTTGTTCCACACATAAAATATACTTTTATTCTGGGCTTAATTCTTTGTGGGAGCTGTTCTGTTTTTTGATTTACACATACTGTTAATGTGCAGTCCTTCAAGAATCCTAAATTTAATTCTGGCATATTTCACAGGTTTCTTCTTTAATGGGCTCTGAATTTCATCTTTTGTCATTACAGACCCAGGAGATTAGCAAGCACTTTACTCAGCCTTTGTAGCCTCCCTTGCACAGCTTTTGGGTAAACAAAATCCTTCCTTGGGAAAGCAGCTTTTGAGTTTGTATCTCTGCTCCTTCTTTGTCTCTGGGTCATGACCTCTCATATCATCACCACTTGCCTGGTTCAGTGTTGATTCAAATTATTTTCTTATAATATTTGTTCAGCTTGCTCATTTTTTGTTTCTTTCCCAGCAGATGAGTTAGTCTGAAATGACAATGTTACATTCTCATAAGTATAGTTCTGTCAGATTCTGATTTTAACATTGCTTCACAGATTGCGATGAGAAGTTATCTTTTCTGAGGTCTGTTAAATTAATTTCATGTTTTAAAAAACCCTATTTTTAAAAGTCCAGACTTTTCTCTGTATTATTTTAAGGTAATATTGGCATTTGCAATGTAAGACTTTCTTCTAGCCATATTTTATTAAAATATTTAAACAGGGAAAAGTAAAAACTTACTACATTGCAACAGTCTACTTTAAATTTTTCTTTATGGTAAAGTATAAGTGTTTCTGGAATCATTTCATAGCGTCTCTGTAATAAAGACTCATTTTCCAGAGGCATTTAATCAACAAGAGTTGAGATCATTTTTTAAATGAGCTTTTCTCATCCTGACACGTAGATTCGAAATACCTTATCTGAACATGATATTCCAAGTTTATGCTTTTGATTACACCTAGGTAGAAACTGTGTTTCCCCCCTTTAATCTATTGCCTCATATTCTTTTCAGCAACTGAAACAGCATATGTTAAGGCAATGAGGCATGGCCACCCTCTGGGCTTTCATATGCCAGAATAAAGAAAATTAATGTTAACGCCAAAAATAAAGCAGCATATTAAAATGAGGATGTTTTGGAATAGTATTTCTCTCTAATTTATGGTTTAAAGTTGCCATTTTATGTGATTTAGAAAACTCAGACTAGAATGTTATTTTCTATGGATTTTTGCAAAAAAGAAAACATGACTGACTTCGTTAGAAGAATTTGCTTTGTTAAATTTATACATTCACTTACTCTACACATAATTTGAGTGCCAGCATGTGTTAGCATATCAGTGCTAGATATAGAAACAATTCAATATTTGGTTAATAATACTAGTACACTTATTAAATTTTTAAATAATTTAACACTTTACCTATCATTACTTTTTAAAGTATGTTAGTTGCTATTTGCATTACTAACCAAATATGGTTTGTCACATAAGCACAGGTTTTTAAGTTAAATGATTATAAGAATGCAGATTTCTAGAGGCAAAAGTTTTGAAACAAATTTAATATAAGTAGGTATATAAATTAAAGATGCTATGTCGTGCAGATTTCTAGAAGATGGGTAATTTCTGTAGAGACTATACAATGATATAAATGAAGTATCCACAGAAGTAATTACCGAAGCTATAATTCATATGTTAGTCATAAAGGAATTGACACTTTTATTTGTTTCAGCTACAAAAATATCACAAATATAAGTTCATTTACATTCATTGATTTGAGATGTAGAAAAAACAAGGAAAGCACAACAATTCTCAAAGAAAAATTTTGAAGCTATATTAGAAGCTTTTTACAAACTTTGCTTGAAATAGTAATCAGCTTTGAAAAATGGCTATCAGTTTTTAACTTATAAAATGGTATCATCTGTACTCTTCCAGGAAAATTCCTAAATTTCCCTAGGCCTATGAAACAATCATCAATTTTCAATTAAGTACATCAGAATAATGTGAGAATTTGAATTATGTGTATGTAGTTAGCCATATGGAGATGTAGAGACAAGATTTTCTTTAATCCAATAAAAATTCAAATATTGTACTTATTTGCATGGAGAAAGAGATAGGATAGAGACTGTTATCCAGAAATGAAATAAATATATATAGGAATTATATTTTCAAGCAGTGATCAAATACCAGGTTCCTAATTTTCAGAAGCTTATTTAAAAGTCTCTGCAGTTACTGTTTCAGAAATTGCTCTCAATGGACATGTGCATTTGGATGTTAATTTTTAATGCTTAATGCTGCTCATTCACCTTTCTCTCTATCTCTTTTTTTTTCTTTTTGAGAGAATCTCACTCTTTCACATTGTTAGCCAGGATGGTCTTGATCTCCTGACCTCGTGATCCACCCGCCTCGGACTCCCAAAGTCACCTTTCTCTTTTTATGTACATCTTCTTCTTTGGTTTTAGTCTCCTTATGTAAATATTCACATATGTAATGTTTTATTATTTATAAAATAATTCATTCACAGTATATAAAACCACATATTTAAATACTATAATTCAAATAAAATAACAATATGACTTTTTGTTACACGAATTACATGGAAGTAATTGACTTTGTTTTTTACCAGCCTCATAATAGGTTGATTTATTTAAATGTGAAGTTTGCTTTATTGAAATTTTATTTGCAACATATCTTAATATAGTTAAAGTAAATGTATGCATATCATTCTACACATTAAAATGTTTATGGATTTTTCTACTTATAATTTAGTTTTGCATACATCACATGAACTATGTTAATTCTTTTTTTTAAGGGCCTAAACAGTAGTAAGTATATATTTTCTTTGCTTTTAATTTTGAAACAATTTATTGTTGCCAACTGAAAATAACGAGGGCCCATTTTCTTATGCTAAAGAAAATATGTGTTACCAAAGCTTAGTGTTTCATGGTGAATTTTCCGATTTTCCTTATCCACTTAAAACATCATTAGCACATTTAATAAGATCGCATTTGATCTGCTTAGATAATTCATAAATCTGGCAGCAATTTGCAAGTAAGTGCCTTTGTAATATACTCATAATAATTGACGTCAACTGTGGGTCATTAGTATGATTATTGTGCCACCAAAGAATTGCACAGTTTATTCGGGTGACTAATTTGTGTTTAAGCCTAATAACAAACGTCAGTTTCAATTGCTGTTGTCCTTCCATTTTTCTTCCCATGTAAGATTTCTTAAGAAAAAAAAGACCTTATAAAACAATGTTAGTCCAACCACTGAAACAAATTCAAAAGACATAAATTACTTTGCTGAATTTTAATTGTACAGCTTGTCATGATTTGGAGATTAAATAGAAAATTAATATATTTTTAGGTACTTTTATGTATAGAAATTATTTTCCCAATGTCCGTTATTCAGAATCTTTATACTATTAACTTTTATTAAAGTTAACCATTGTTTTAAAAGTTCATATTCATCTCATATTTACACCCTAAAGGCCAAAGGGCTCCTACGGCTTCACAATCTGACACATTCGAGCTTTTCAGCCTCATCACACATGCTTTCCTTCACACACGCTTTGCTCTGGCCATTCCAAACCACTTTCAATTCTTTAAGCTTGCTCTGACTTTCCTAATGCTGTCTTTGCCCATGCTCAAATTTCCTTCCCAATAGCTGAGAATCTCCCTTACCATCTGTAAATTGCCTTTTAAAGATTACTTTTTCTTTTATCTCTTCCAGATCAAAAACAAGCCTTCCCCGTCACTCTTCAGGAAAAATAATTGAAATTCCATTGTTCATAAATGTTTTGCAACCATACAGATAATATAACATACATTGCATTGCATCATATTCTTTTATTTTTGTTTTTCTAATCAGCACAAAGTCCCTGAAGAGAAGACAACATGCTATATGCAATAACATAATAAAAGTATAAAATATATAATAAAGATAGAGAAAACATCTTAGCAGTATATGTTCACATCCACATATAGAAGTATATACCAGAGTCTATCAACATAGTACTTTCTCCATAATAATAAATTAAACATTCTTGGGAAGCCAGCAAAAAAATATTATTTCATTGCAATATTATCTGTGGTAGTAAGGAGTCTTTATGCTGTGGACATTTGAAGTTGAGGGCTGTCGATTTCCTCTATAAATGATGGCAGGTTATCTTCACTTCCAGAAGTGTGGAAGAGAGCAATGAACATAGAGAAGAGTCTTGCTATTCATCATAGTGACTTGTTTATACGAAAAAATAGATCTCTTAAACTTTTTCCTCCCATCTACCTGAAGTTTGTATTATTGAAAATGACTGACAGTAGATTTTAAGTGTTCCCAACACAATAATATGATAAATATGTGAGGTAATTCATATGTTAATTAGTTCAGTTTATGCATTTTACAATGTATAAACATTTCAAGATATATCCTATACAATAAATGTATATTATTCTTGTCTATTACAATATTTGCTTTTGAGTATTTTCCTGTATATCTCTAAATAAAATATTTTCCTTATACTTTATTTGGGGAATACATAAGATCTGCCCATTGAAATGAGGAGCTAATGGAAGCATTTTGCTCCATCTTTATTATATTTTTTTATTTAGTCAGATATGTGTTTTCAGTTTCAAAGTAATGATTCTAATGGTTTCTTCTGGGCATTTTAAAAGCATATCTAATTCTTATTACATGTAGAAGTCTTGCAAATATTTTTAGATAACTATTCATGATCTCGTGTCTTTTTTCTCCAACCAAAGTAGCCTCAGATTCTTCTCCTATTTTTCTTCTTATAATGCAAGCATTTTTCATCATTCCAAATCGTGATCATTGTACTCTGTACATGGTCTTGTGTCTCTAAGTACCCCTTAAAATGCACTTCTCTGAACAAACAAAAACAGAACACTTAAGCTCTAGTCTGAAGTGGAGTAGAACAAATTCTCTCCATTGACTACAACCTATCTATACTCTATCCTCTGCTACTCCACTGAGATTGTTCCTGTTAACATCATTAATGCCTTCACCTAATACAAAATCCAATGAATTCTCCACTGAAATGGTGGTTATGCTCCCTCACTTTCCTGTGGCAATGATAAAGTTACTCACTCTTAAATTTTCTCTTCCTTATTATTCAGTTTCTGACACTCTCTTGATTTTCCTAGACCTGTAATTTCTTTGTGTTTTTCTTCATGAGATTCTGTTCCTTTTCTTGCTTTCTACATAATAATGTTCTTCAAAGTTAGATCCTATAGCCTTTTTGGTTATTTATCTACACACTCCCCTACATTATTTCACAAAGGAAATTTAACCCTGTCAATTCTAATGTTTTGATCCCAAATATATTTCTAGCCTGGCTCCTTGAATCCATATTTTTAACCATTTATCAACTATCTCCTATTCATACTCATTCTTCAAACAACCTAAAATCGTGTATAATTTTCTCACTGAAGGATTGTCATTTATTCCAAAACAAAAAATGTGTGCAGGCTTGGAACAGGAAGAAGGAACTCATGCTTTTTGAAGTCAGAATTGGAAAGGCAAAGAGAAGGAAGATTTTGGTTTTCTAACATACAATAGGTGAACAAATGTGAATCATTTTACACATAACCTGGCATAATAAATCAATTAGCTATGTGGTCTAGGAAATCTGAAACACTCAAGAAAGAGGAGATCTATCAGTGTCAGAGTTTCAGCCAATGGTGGGTGCATCTCCTCATCATATGAAGGAGGAGACACTGTCAACAATTTACTGGATACCTTCCTGTCCTCGATAGTTCTGTTTTGGGCATTTTACTTATACAGTGCTTCACTTGAATATTCTTTTTCGTGTGACTTCACATTTTAACATTTAAGTTGCTAAAACATCTTGAAGTCACATTGGTTCCTAATGTATTTCCAAGTGGTGGGTTCGTTGTAACACCATTTTTCAAAAATTTTGTCTTGAACCAATCATTAATGCCACCTTTATCTTGTATATATGTATGTGTTACCTACAGATATTTATTGTGTATATATGTATATATATTATGTATGTGTTACAATGAAAGTGTTCTCACCTGCATATTGTTTAATTGCTCAAATTTCCATGTGATTAAGATTTACCATGGACCGGGCTCAGAGGCTCGTGCCTGTAATCCCGGCACTTTGGAAGGCTGAGGCAGGAAGATAGCTTGAGCCCAGGAGTTTGAGACCGGCATGAGCAACATAGAGAGATCATGTCTCTACAAAAAAATAAATAAATAAACAAAATTAGCTGGGCACAGTGGCACGTGCCTGTCATCCCACATACTTGGGAGGCTGAGGTGGGAGGATAGCTTAAGCCAGGAGGGTTGAGGTTGGTGTGAGTCAATAGCACCCTGTGCCAGCGAGACCCTGCCTCAAAAAACATATATATTATTTACATAATTATCACCTTTTACCTAATAAAATGAGAGTTTTATTTAGTATGGGTAAAGTGATTATACTTTGCAATTTTAGAAGGCATAAGTACCTAGAAATCTGAACTATAGACCATAATGCCACAATTTTGACCTGCCGTTGCTTCTTCTACCCACAACTGTTGTTCTTGATAATCTATCTTACTCTAGAAGAAAGAGTAATGGTTAAAACATGGGGTCCCAAAGTTAAATTTCTCTTTAAAAGCAATTTGGATTTCCAGCACCTATAGCCTAATTTCAATCATCTCTCCATATTTTTCTGTAGCAAACATCAGCGAAATTGGGGCATACGATTCATAGTATCAGGGTGAGAGGAAACATTAAAATTTGGATACAAACTAAACTAGAATTATTGACCAAATAAAAGGAAGTATTCATAAAACTTTCTTATAATATAATGGGAATAAGTTAGTATTTCATTTTGAAACTCTTGTGGAAGTCTAATTAGTAGCCCAGGACTATAAAAGCAGTATTAGATTCAGGGCTATATCCCACATCTTGCTCACATCAGTACACTTGGAGCAGAAGAGAGTACAGATATTAGGATTAATACATAGAGCACATTGTTAATAATAGAATTAACAGCTTTGATTATGAATAGAAGATAGAAAAAAGAATAAAAACTAATTAGAAATACAAAATTCTGATACAAGATCAATTGAATATTTGGATTTGTTTGCTCCCCCAAAGACTCCATTACAATTAAAATAAAGTGATAAAAATTTTAAAGAATATATAAAGTCAAATTGGATGAGCTCCATATTTGTACCCGGTGCAAGTTCAAAAATCAATTTAGAGACTCAGGTCTGACGTGTTCATCAAACCTTTTATTTTCGTGATTTTTATTCAGAAGTTTGCAACAACAACAACAAAAATGTGTGAGATTTATTTATTTGGTCACTTTTAATTCATGTCGTTGTGCCCATGACCATATATACAGTCAAGGAAAGGTCATTTTTTAAATCTTTCCTGCTAGATGTGATTCAGTTACCATTCCCATAGGATTGGAAGCTACTCTTGCAGAAAGCAGGGGCATTTGCATGTTGCAACTAAGGACAGAATATTAATCACAATTCTACACTGTATCTCAATGTACTTTTAAAATTTTCTCCATCAAGGCTATACATCTATGAGATTAAGAGAATAATTAATAGCTCGTTCTTTTTTCAACAGAAATGTTAAATATCTTTTTTATTGAAAATAAAATCTAGTAGACCCTGGTAATACATTTCATATCCTTCATTCTATTTTCTAATTTCAAAAGTAAAAGTATATTCTTGACTATTTAAAGCCACAGTTGTGCTTGATATTAGTGAACGATGGCCATTGTACTTTTATTTCCTCTTTGTGTTATATTTTAAATAATGAATTATTTTTATAAGTCATAAAGTACTTGATAAGTATAATTACATACTAAACATTACTGTTTTTATGTATTGTCCTAACAGAATTATGTAGTGTCTGGTCATATAACTTGCAATATTTTGGTATTAATATATTGTTTATTTTGTCTCAGGTTATAATTAGTTTAGTAATAATCACTTTGATATTGAAATTCATATATTTTTATGTTACATATTTCATTTAATATTTTTACTCAAGTTCAACATAGACATGCAAATGTGGAATAAAAAAATTAAAGAAGATCAAATGATCAAGTTGTTGTAATATGGAGAAAAATCTATGAATTTGAGTTCACTCTTCAATTATTTTTTCTACTTACTGAGTGAGCCACTTCTGAAAAGCAGATTCATCCTTCTCATATAGAAATTCATAAGGAAGTTCATGTTTATTTCATAGGCAAGCACACTTTAACAGAAAACAAATAAGATTATCTATTAATAAGATAGAATATATTTGAATTGGAGATAGTCAATAATTGTATTTTTCTGCCAAGACTATTTATAGATACAGTTATAATATTATTTTCAGTATTTGAGAAAGTAATTTTCAACTTTAGTTAAAAATGCTCTGCTCATCTGAAAAATTAGTTTCTATGAAAATAACGCTTTTCAATAGTATCATTTCATCATCATTTTTGGAGGAACATAATCCAGTGTTACACGTGTGTTTTTCTCTGATCTATCTTTTCAGATCTTGAAGATGTTAGAATATATATGTGTGTGTGTGTGTATGTGTGTGTGTGTGTGTGTATATATATATATATATATATATATATATATATATATATATATCTCCTGTCAAAGCATTTCTTGACCAGTAATTGGACACTGACAGGTTCCATACTAGTAATGTAGGGAATAGGGCTGCTGCCTTTTGGGTTTACTTGAGTATACTTTGTGCAACATTATTTGATCTGGAGCTGTACAAATATTGCAATGGATAGTAAATAATTTGTATGCCGACCTTTAGTGTTGATTAACCTGTGAATAAGGGAACAACAATCAATGATAAAAATCAAAAGACTAATTCTGCTATACATTTTGAGCTTTTTGTAAAAAAATAAGATTGGCTGAATATATATGAACAATTTCTAATCTCCTTTACATTTTTTAAATTGTTTATCAAGCCTGTCCAGTAAAAATAATTCAGTTTCTGAATGTGGACATACTCAAGATACCGAGATAAATACTTACCAGGCATGCATCAAAAAACAACAGCAACCACAACAAAAACAAAAATACTTTTAGCTTTGGGGGTGCAAGTGCAGGTTTGTTACATAGGTATGTGCTTGTGTCATGGAGTTTTGTTGTATAAATTAATTTTTCACTCAGGTGTTAAGCCTAATACTCATTAGCTACTTTTTTTCCAGATCCTCTCCCTTTTACCTCCACCTTCTGATAGGCTCCAGTGTGTATTGCTCCCCTCTACATGTTCATGTGTTATCATTTAGCTCTCACTTATAAGTGAGAACATGTAGTATTTGTTTTTCTTTTTCTGCACTACTTTGCTAGGGATACTGGCCACTGGCTTCATCCAAGTTCCTGCAAAGGACATGTTGTTGCTCTTTTTTATGGCTGCATGGTGTTCTATGGTGTATAAGTACAACATTTTCTTTACCCAGTCTATCACCAATGGACATTTAGGTTGATTCCATGTCTTTGCTTTTGTGAATAGTGCTGCAATAAACAGATAACTGTCTATGTCTTTATTATAGAACAATGTATTCTTTTGGTTATATACCCAGTAATGGGATTGCTGGGTCAAATGGTATTTCTGTTTTTAGGTCTTTGAGGAATTGCCACATTCTCTTCCACAATGGTTTAACTAATTTACATTCCCACCAAAGATGTATAAGCATTTATTTTTCTCTGCAACCTCACCAATATCTGTTATTTCCTGACTTCTGAATAATAGTGATTCTGAGTGGTGCATGATGGTTTCTTACTGTGGTTTTGATTTGCGTTTCTTTAATAATCAGATGTTGAGCTTTTCTTCACGCGAGTGTTGGCCGCATCTATGTCTTCTTTTCCAAATTGTCTGTTCATGTCCTTTGCCCAATTTTAATGTGTTTATTTCTTTTTCTTGTAAATTTCTTTAAGCACTTTGTAGGTGCTGGATATTAGACCTTTGTAGGATGCATAGTTTGCAAAATTTTTCTTCCATTTCTGTGGGTTGTCCGTTCACTCTGTTGATAGCTTCTTTTTTCTCTGCAGAAATTCTTTAGTTTACTTAGATCTCATATGTCATTTTTTGCTTCTGTTGCAATTGCTTTTGGTGTATTAGTCATGAAATCCTTGCCCATTCCTATGTCTTGAATAGTATTGCCCATTCTTTTTATTGGCCTTAATAACAAAAATATTAATTGGGATACTTTTATTCTCATTTTATAATAAAGAATATTTTAAATAAGAGAAGTGAAATAACTTGCAAATTGTGACACAGGATTTTGTTGGTCGATCTGGTGCCATTTCTTTCTACTATGCTCTTGTACTGCTTCCCAAAGTAACCAGGTTCTCCTATTAGGAGACCCCAAACACAGGTACATACACTGAGATGCACACTCACACAAATCTATTCTTACACAGTATAACCCCAGTTCCTGTTTTTGTATACATTGTTAGGTTTCTTCCCTGCTATATAAACTTCTAATTTTAGTCATCATAGAGATGGATTTGAGACTGATTTCCTGTCTCCTCAGTTGCAGCACATGATTGAAGCCTTCTTCCTTGGCAATAATCATTGTCTCAGCAATTGGCCTTCTGTGTGGCAAGCAGCAGAACCTAGACTGATCCCCTGGTGTTTCAGTAACATATTCTGTTTCACTGATCTGTAAGTCTGTTTTTGTACTAGGACCATGCTGTTTTGCTTACTGTAGCCTTATGGTATAGTGTGAAATCTGGTAATGTGATGCTTCTGGCTATGTTTTTTGCTTAGGATTTCTTTGGCTATTCAGGCTCCTCTTTGGTTCCATATAAATTTTAGAATTTTTTTTCTAAATCCATGAAAAATGCTGTTGATAGTTTGATAAGACTAGTGTTGAATCTGCTACCTTTTACCATGTACAAAAATTAACTCAATATGAATTAAATATTTAAATGTAAGATCTCAAGCTGTAAAAATCATAGAAGAAAACAGAGAGAGTACCATTCTGGACATGAACTTTTGCAAAGAATTGAAGACTAAACCCTCAAAAGAAATTGCATCAAAAACAAAAATTGATAAGTGGGATCTAATTAAACTAAAGAGCTTCTGCATGGCAAAAGAAACCATCAACAGAGTAAATAGACAACCTACAGAATGGGAGAAAATATTCAGAAACTCTACATCTAACAAAGGTCTAATTATCCAAAATCCAAAAAGAACTTAAACAGCTCAAGAAGCAAAATAAATAACATTAAAAAGTGGACAAAGGACATGAACAGTTACTTCTCAAAAGAAGCTATATAAGTGGTTAACAAACACATAAAAATGCTCAACATCACACAATCATCAGAGAAATGCAAATCAAAATTACAGTGAGATATTATCTCACGCCAGTCAGAATGGCTTCTCACCAAAGTCAAAAATAACAAATGCTGGCAAGGCCGTGGATAAAAAGGAGTGTTTACATAATGTTGGTGGAAATGTAAATTAGCTCAGCTACTGTGAAAAGCATTTAGAAAATTTCTCAAAGAACCAAAATAGAGGTAACATTTTACTCAGCAATCCCAATACTGGATATATACACAAAGGAAAATAAATTGTTCTACCAAAAAGACACATACATGTATTACGTATGTTCATTGCAGCACTATTCACAATAATAAAGAAATGAAATTAACCTTAGGGCCCATCAGTAGTAGATTGACTAAAGAAAATGTGGTGCACATTCATCATGGAATACTGCACAATCATAAATATATGTATTTAACAGGTGTATATATATGTGTATATATATAATGTATATATATAGTTTGGAGAAACATGGCTGCAGCTGGAAGCCATCATCCCAAGCAAAGTAACAGAAAACCAAATACTGCATGTTCTCACTTATAAGTGAGGGCTAAACACTGGGTACATGTGGATAAAAAGTTGGAAACAGTAGATGCTGGTTATTACTAGAGGAGAGCAAGAGCTGATAAACTACTTCCTGGGTACTATACTCACTGCCTGGATGGCGGGATAATTTGTACTCCAAACCTCAGCATCACATGATATAAGAACTGTGCACACATACACCCTGAATCTAAATAAAATTTGAATTTTTAAAAATGAAGCATGGTTGGTAGTGGTTGAATTGTAAAAGCCGTGAATCTTGGTTCCATTCACAGTTGAATTAAAGGCAGTTCTACTGTCTCTAGGAACCAATTACATATTGTAGGACTAGGTGCTAATACAAGTTGCATATTCTCTGAGTGCTGTTTACTGCACTTCATATTCACTGTCTGAAAAATAAGATGCTGAACATTAAGATTTCTACATGCCTTTATACCCTAAAACATCTGATTTCCTTCTGATATCTTAATTTGAAAGAAAAAATTGTCCTATATTTTTCATTTATTCCACTCACATTTACATTTCTGAGTAAAGTTCTCACATAAATGTATAATAAAAATAGTCATATTGGAAATAAAGAATCTTTGAAAAAATTTAAATTTCCAAGCAGAGATCAAAACTTATTTAAATTCCTGTGGTGTCGCCCTTCATATCCGTTAAAAATATTATTTAATAATCAAGAAAAATGTATGCAAGACTGAAATGCACAGTCCAATGTATATCTTAATTAAATGAGAAAAAAACTCTCTAAAAATAGCAAAATGTTGAATATTCATATTCAGGGCACAGAGAAGGTGCAACTCAATCCTACAGTACTGGCTCCCCCATAGCATCTAACAGGGTGCCGCTCACTAAGGCTTTTCGGAGCTTCGAGATATGCTCATTGTAATTTAGATGCACTAGAAAACATTCTGTGTTATCCTTTAGGCCTAAAATAGATCTGCCTCAGTATAGTATATCTATAATAGTTGCTTTATGGTTCATTGTATATTTATTCACTCTACCTCACTAACCTTACGGCTATCCATTCCTGGCATGCTGACAAATATTTAATGTCTTGGTTAGAGTTCTGTTCAAACTAATGTCTACATTGAATTTATATAAGCAAAATATTCTAAATGTATGCTGCTTACATAACAGAAAAATCTCTACAAACTAAAATTGCAAAGGTATTCAAAATACTGCATATATATACACATATACAACATACAACATAGATATGTATATGTGTGTTTATTTATAAATACACATTTAAAGCCTTTAGAGTCCCTTAATAATAACAGTGTATATATTTATGTTTAAGAACCTGAAGATTCTTTAATAATAAGGGTAGCCCGAAAGCTAGGAAGTTAAATTTAGCTCAGATTTATCATCTTGAATGATAATGGCATACTTATCTGAAGCTTTACTAAGCCTCCTAGATATTTAAGATGTGCTAGAGAATCTCTCAACAGCAGACCTTAATTCCCTCTCCCTGACTCTCCTACACAAAAACTGTTCTGAAGGGAGAATGTTGTTTTATTTTCTGTTGCTAGCAGTGCTTACAGATATGAGGAGAAAAACCTCTCATCAAACTGCAACTGCGAGAGGAATTCTTTTTCCAAAAGAGCATTATCTGTTGTCCAGCCATCTATTTTGCCCTTTACAACAACCGTTTAAAAACTTTGTACAGCCTTAGGAGTCTTTGGTCCTGGATAGGAAAGAAATATTTATTAATACATAGATGTGCTCTAGATGAAACCTTAAAGTCTTTAGCCTGAGTACATAACAGAATTATGGTGCATCATTGATTTCCATATAAATAACTAATTTTCAAAAACTCTTAGACATTTTAAAACTTGCACTGCAAAACATTAACTATAGTGTCATATTATAGTTTTCCTTTAAGTACTATTTACAGGATAGAATCTTGGCAATTTAAGAGCCTTTTCTTACTATCCGTATTCAATAGCAATCCCCTTTAGTCTCGCTTTGACATGAGACTACTATTCATGACCCTAGTTATTTTCCTCCTCACTCCCATATTCTTACCTTCTCTGTGTTTTACAGTGGGAAGCTATGCCTTTATTACTATAAAACAAACACAAAATATTTGGAGATATATGCTGCTACGAGACATCAATACAAAAACTAAAGTGAGCAGATAAACATAATACAAGTTTAACAGAGGATAATTTTACATGTAATTTCAGTCATGTAACCCTCAACTATACAGCACATTACTATCAATGCAAGAGGTTCATTTTTATTCTCTCCTAGTTAACCCCTTCCTTGAAATTCAAATACAGTTTGGTGTCTACCAATATGGAATAGAATTGTTTGCTCCTGAAAATAATAATAACAAAATAATAATGTATATTCGCATTTTTCCTGGCTTCTCTTGCTCAGTGTTATCAGAGAGATTTATTCATGTTAATGTTAGATCAGTAGTTCAGTGTGTTTTTTTAATTTGATTTTAGTGCAATATTCAATTATATCAATAGGCTACAAAGTGTATCATTTTTTTTCTTAACTTTTTGTTTTGGCTATGACCTGCAATACTGTGCCAAATAGAAATGATGATTGCAATTATCATAGATTTCCTGAACAAAGAAAACCACTCAGTATTTTAGCACTGATTATAATCGTATCTATATTTTAGATACTGTATTTCGGTTTAATGAAGTTCTCTTTTATTCAGTGTCAGTTGAAAAATTTTAGAATAAAAACGATTTGAAATAATTAATTTCTTACTCTGCTTTTACTAAGATGATCATTTATTTTATTTTTATTTTTTTGAGACGGAGTCTTGCTCTGTCGCCCAGGCTGGAGTGCAGTGGCCGGATCTCAGCTCACTGCAAGCTCCACCTCCCGGGTTCACGCCATTCTCCTGCCTCAGCCTCCCGAGTAGCTGGGACTACAGGCGCCCGCCACCTCGCCCGGCTAGTGTTTTGTATTTTTTTTTAGTAGAGACGGGGTTTCACCAGGTTAGCCAGGATGGTCTCGATCTCCTGACCTTGCGATCCGCCCATCTCGGCCTCCCAAAGTGCTGGGATTACAGGCTTGAGCCACCGCGCCCGGCCCTATCATTTATTTTTTTCTATATCCTGTTCATTGCAACTTATCCTGATTGTCTCTGCTAAAAACATTACATGCTTAAAACAAATCTTATTGACCACGATACAACATCCATTTTAGATACACTGTATGTGATTATTTTCCTTAGAATTTTTGGTTTGGACATATAGTTTTCTTTAATGTAATTTGATTGGCAGGTTTTGTTATAAATATTATAATACCTCACTTCTAAAATATATGGGAAGATTTGCTGTTATCTATTTTGGGGGAACTTTTAAGTTTGGAATTTTTTTTCTTTAAAGGTAATAATATAAATTTAAAGGAATAATTTATCGGTGATGATATCATCTTGACACATAGCTCTTTAAAGAGCAAGAAAAAAATACTGTTGTTTTTATTATATATATGCTATTCATAATCAATATATTTTTGTTTTCAGTAGGTTTAGGTCTTCTCTATTCAATTTATTTTGTATATGTTCCACTTGTTCTTTTTTCTATTTCTCATTCAAAATGCTTTATTAAGATTAACCACATATTTTAATTGTTTTCTATTTCTGTGAAGATTGTCTTTGCTATTTTTATTGGAATTGCATTGAATTTGTAGATTGCTTTGAGTAGTAGGAGCGTTTAACAATACTACTCATCCAAATCCAGGAGACTAAATTGGAAGGATTGCTTGAGCCAGGGCGGTAGAGGCTGCAGTGAGCCAACATTGAGCCACTGCACTCCACCCTGGGCATCAGCATGAGATCCTCTTGCAAAAAAGAAAAAAATTGTGTTTAACAGGAATAATATTTTTTTGAGACCAATTGTAGAGCACAGTGTCTATAATTACTAATGGTATACTGGAAATTTCTAACTTTCTAACACATTAATTTCAAATGTCCTCTCCACCAAAAAAAAAAAAAAAAAAGTATATGAGATAATGGATATCTTGATTAATGTGATTTAATTATTTGACTTTGTATACATATGTCATAACATCTACTTTTAGCATCCAAATATGTATAATTATAGCTTGTCAAGTTAAAATGAAATGAATATATATTTTGGATATTAACTTCTCGTCAGATATATAATTTGCAATTTTTTTCTTATTTCATAAGTTATCTCTTCACCCTGGTAATTATTTTCTTTGCTGTGTAGATGCTTTTCAGTTTGATGTAATTTCATTTGTTGATTTTTGCTTCCATTGGGAAATATTTGGGGTCAAATCTAAAATATTACTCTCCAGGCCAATGTCATACAGTTTTTCTCCTATATATTCTTCTAGTACTTTTATAGTTTCAGACCTTTAATCAATTTTGACATGATTTTTGTATATGTTGTGAGATAGAGTCCATTTTTCATCTTCCACATGTGTATAAAAACCAATGGGTCAAAGAAAAAATCAAGATGAAAATCAAAAACTATCTTTGAATGGGGATAGAGTCCATTTTTCGTCTTCCACATGTGTATAAAAACCAATGGATCAAAGAAAAACTCAAGATGAAAATCAAAAACTATCTTTGAAACAACAACATGAAAACATAACATGCCAAATTTTGGATGCAGGAAAAGCAGTTCTAAGAGGGATATTTAAAACAACAAAAAAGTCTAAGTAAAGAAAAGAAAAGTTTTAAATAAACAACCTGGTGTTACCCCTCAAGGAACTAATACAACGATTAACAAAGTGCAATTAGCAGGGAGAAGGAAACAATAAAGTTCAGAAAAGAATGATTTAGATACTAGAAAATCAATACAAAAGATCAATGAAACTAGGAATTATCTTTGTGAAAAATAAACAAAATTGATAAACCTTTAGCTAGACTAACAAGACAAAAAAGAGAATAGATAAATACAATCAGAAATGAAAAGAAGATATTTCAACTGAAACCGCAGAACTACAAAGGGTCATAAGAAATTACAATGGACAATTATACACTAACAAATTAGATTACCTCAAATAAGTGTATAAATTTCGAGAGATACACAACCTAACAAGATTGAATCATGAAGAAATAAAAAACTGAACAAACCTATAACTAGCAAATAGATTGAGTTAGTAATTTAATATGATTCATGATATAAAAGCCCAGAACCAGATGACTTCACTGGTGAATATACCCAAAAATTTTAAAAAGAATTAATGCCAGTCCTTCCCAAACTCTTCCAAAAAATTGAAGAGGAGGGAATATTTCCCAGCTCATTAAACAAGTATAGGATTATCCAGATACTATAAACAGACAAGGCACTACAACCTTCATAAACAGAGATGCAAAAGTCCTCAACAGAAGATTTAGTCTGTTGTGGATTTATTCCAAGTATGATTTATTCCTGGGATGCAAGGATAGTTCAAGATATGCAAATCAGTAGCACATTAACACCATGAAGGGTAAAAATCATATAATCTTCTCAATAGAAGCAGAAAATAATATTGACAAAACTCAGCACTTTTTGATATAAACTTTCAAAAATTAGGCATAGAAAGAATGTACTTCACTATAATAAAAGCCACATATGACAAATCCACAGTTAATGGTGAAAAATTGAAAGTTGTTCCTCTGATATCAAGAACAAGAAAAGAAGGCCCATTCTTGCCTCTTTTGTGCCACATAGTACTAGATGCCAGAACAGTCAGTCAGGAGAAAGACATACAAGGCATTCAAATAGAAAAGGAATTAGTGAAACTGTCATTTACTGACAAGGCAATATATATAGAAAGTCATTAAAATGCCATCAAAATGCCACCAATAAAACTGTTAGATCTAATAAACAAATAGTGAATTTGCAGGATACAAAATCAGCACACAAAAATCAGTAGCATTTGTATACACTAACCATGAACTGTCCAAAAATAAATGAAAACATGTTTCATTAAAAATGACTACAAAAATACTTAGAAATAAGTAATATTACAAAGACCATAATACAGACCTTAATTATAGATATATCATTTTTTAATTTAATTAATCATTATAATTCAGATCTTTAATCCGTTTTGACATGATTTTTGTATATATTGTGAGATAGAGTCCATTTTTCTTCTTCCACATGTGCATAAAAACCAATGGGTCAAAGAAAAAACCAAGATGAAAATCAAAAACTATCTTTGAAAGAACCAAAATGAAAACATAACATGCCGAATTTTGGATGCAGCAAAAGCAGTTCTGAGAGGGAAATTTACAACAAAAATGTCTATGTAAATATATTAAATATATATATTAAATATATAATCTATTATAGTCTAATATGTAGTCTATTAAATATATAATCTTAAAAATTTAGTAGAAACATAGAATGAAATATTGGTTGTATAGTAAGTCTTGTATTACAATTATAATATCTCACCTTAAGTCTTAGGTAGAATGTTTGCATGCATTTCACAGGTAACATTAAAACATACCAACTGTGACTACAAAATTTGTTTTAAAACCAATCTTAAAAATACTTTTTCCATTTTAATCCCCCCATGTCAAAATGTTTTTTATTTTACATTTCCTAATTTTCCCCTGTTCTAATGTTCTAAATTCCCATCCTTTGATTTTTAATTTTTTAACCTAAATTAGAATAATGTAATTTGTCTCTAACAAAACATCTATGCAAAGATAAGTAGTAATAAATACTAATAAATTCCTTCAATGTCTTGCGAAGATCTCCTGCACATAAATGGAGTGTCCTAAGCAGTTAACTGTAAGCAAGATTAATTTATACAAGAAGCACCTATAAAATATTACCTGGAAGTTAACTAATCTAAAATGTCAAATTCACTGTGCATGGTAATTAGTGCTATGAGAGAAATTCATATGCGGATGAACAAAGACTTATCCGGAGGATTAAAGTAGCTACTCTATAAATGTGGAATCGTGTTCTTTAATATATTTTTAAAATTATTATATAATTTAACTTTAAAATGTGATTCAGAAATCTGAATTTTTTAATATTACAGTTATGTACTCAAATCTAAACAAAATTCTGTTACTTTATTGAAAGTTAATAGACAACGATGAACTAAACACTTGCATTTTATGATCGCTGTGGTATCAATGAAGCTGCACAAATATTTATCAGGCTTTGAGTTTAAAAAGTAAAAATGTTTAAATTATTAAAAGAATAGTTGAAGGCTGTGGAACAGTCTTGAGTCTTAAATCCTTTAAGATTGGAATTACCATGACTAAAGATCTTCATAATTAATGAGACAAAAAAGAGATACAATTATTTACCTAGAATTGCCACTATTCACATCATTTTGAAATTATCTATGTTGTTTTATTATTAATTTACCAGAGTTCATTTTATACTACGGCTGATATATCCCTAAACACTTTGGCACACAAGCACATATTTTATTGCGTGGTTAGAGATGATAGATCTGATAGATGTAACCTATCAAATTATTGAAATGTTTTAGATTAAACCTTAAATGAATGATTCTGAGATTATACAAGTCTAGACTTTTAGTAAGAAATTCTATATCATTATTTTTGGCATTATAAATAGTATTACTTGAAGAGCGGGAAATTGGTTATTGTTAAAAATTTTAGACTCAGCAGAATAAACTTATTAATCAGTGTTGATTGAACAGAATAAATCTATTGATCATTGTAGAGTATAATTATAGACATTTTAAAAAGGTAAAAGTGGTTTTGATCATCTTAATATGGCAAAATGCTATTAAAATTTATGCAACATGATACAATTATGAAACAAGGGTAAAGGTGGATTAAATATTTCTGAAATCAATAATATTTGAGATATGTACCACAAGTTTTAGGAAGACTCAATAAAAAATGAATTGCAAAATACACTATATAGGCAGAACGTGTATTTGGAAGTAAATAAACTGAGACATAGTAACTAATTTATTCTTACTATCAACATAGGTTAAATATACAAAAAAAGAGAATTTTAAAATATGACAATGAATGTGAAATAAAGAGTAGGCAAGGGAGCATTTAATATTATGTAGAAAGATTCACATTATTCATGATTCTACTGAGTCCTTTTGAAGGACAGACTCAGTTTGAAAGATTCTCTTCCTAAGAAAGAAGTCAATAGAAAACTCTCCACAGTCCTGCAGTGCAAACAGAATGCAGAGACAGCTGGGCATCGTACAAAAAGAGTGCTTAGAGTCAGAAAGTGGCAGGATGCAGAAAACTAAAGAGAAGGAATTTCTTTATTTTCAGTGATAGGCAGCAAGCGTTCACTTTAGAACGCTGGAAGAATAATTACTCTGTTAAAAAGAACTAAGAATATCCTGGGATGATGGCTAATTCAGTCTATTAGAAATAAAACGAGGTTTTAAAGCCTCCTCAAAATTGCACAAAGTATGGATAATAAGAGGGAAAAATAGATCCAGAATGAGGCAGACCAATGGTAAAATTCTTAATCACAACTAACTGGAGTTTTTTTTTCTTATTCATTTCTATAAAATAAGAACTTGGAATTATTGAAACACCATAGATTGCCAATAATGAAAAGTCACATATAAAATGATCTATTAATTGTATATTTTTTCATTGTTTTATTTTATTTCAGGATAATATATGTAAAATTATTTAAATATGTGATCTTTGTTTAAATGTTATATAAATTTACTTTTAAAATATGACTGTTCCTGAAATATAATGTATATATAATTAAAAATCTCTTTTAAGTGTGCAATTTTTAAGTTTCGGCAAATATATGTGTGAGTCCATATATATATATATACACACATATATAGGCAATAAATTAAAATATAACAAGATATTCTCATCACTTCAAAAAATTTTGTATGCCTATCTTTAGTTTTGCAGTTCATCTCCTTCCCCATCCACAGCCGTGGGTAACTATCGATCTCATATCTATCCCTCTAGCATTGGCTTTTCCAGAACTACATATAAACGGTTCAAATAGTATGTCCTCTTTTGTGCCTGGCTTGCTTTATTTAGCATAATGCTTTTGCAATTCATCCATGTTGTCACATATATCAGTGACTCACTCAGTTGCACTGCTGAGAAATATTCTATCCTATGGAGATGCCATTGTTTGTTTATCTACTGATATAATAGACCTCTGGACTCTTTCCAGTTTTAAGGAATGATGAATACAGATACTGTGAACATTTGCATATAAGTTTTGTGGGGACATATGCTCTCATTTCTCTTGGGTAAATACCTAGGGATACAATTACTGTGGTGTATGGCAAGTGAATTTTAAATTTGTAGAAACTGCCAAAATATATTCTAACATAGCTGTACTACTTTGCATTCCCATAAGTAATCTATGTTCTATTCATTGGCTTCACATTCTTGTCCACACTTGGTATTGTCAGGTTTTTTTAATTTTGGCTGATGGGTATAGAGGGGTGGATTTTACTTCCCTCTTCATAATGACTCCTTGTCGTTCATCATTTCATGTGTTTATTTGCGACTTGTGTATGTTCTTTGGAGAAGAACCTGTACAAACCAATTCAAGTATTTCATTCATTTGTTTTCTTATTTTTAGGAGTTATTTGTATTTCAAATACAAGCATTTCATCACATTTTTATTTTTTGGAAATGTTTTCTCTCAGGCTGTGGTTTGTGTTTATATTTTCCGAAGAGTGTCTTTCAAAGAGATTTTTCTTTACACTTTAAATTTTAATGGAGTTCAATTTGTTTAATTTGTAATTTCATAGCTTTACTTTTTCTGATTTAAAAATATTTGTCATACTCAAGTCACAAATATTTGTGATCATTTTTATTCTATAATAAGTTGTAAAGTTTTAACCTGATGATGAAATCATATGCAAAGGTAAATGCGGTGAATAGAGCATGAATCTAGAATAGAATAGAGCGTGAATCTCCAGGTCAGACTGTCTGCAATAAATTCCATTCTTGTGACACACACTGCACTGCACTGTGGGACTGACCGCTGTGCTTTTCAAGCCTCAGTGGTCTCATTTATAAAATAGGGTTCGTACTACCTAGAATTTAAAACGTCAAATTACAGTCATGATTATATAAGGTAAAATAACGCTTTAGCATGATGACTGAGTCATACCTTAGTACCTTTTAAATAATGCCACCTGTTATTATATTTTCATTTTCAGTGATGTCCTTAATACTAAAAAACATATTTTTAAAAAAGTTTTTCCTTGACATGAAGGAAGAAAGTAAAAATTAAAAAATTAAAATTTTAAAAATATTTTAGTAATAATACACCTTGTTTTACAATAATTGAGATAGAAAAAGTAGTTTTCAAAAGGCTGTATATAGTGTGAATCACTTTTGAATACCTGATGTACTCAACTGGTGGATCTATGTGGCTATTCATGTGTAAGAAACACAGATGTTGATGTCATGCATGTTTGTGTCAATCAAAACTTTAAAACTTTAAGTATATAATACTAAAGAACACTTAATAGATATTAGGCACTTTTCTACACACCTTGCAGGCTTATCTATTTACTCCTCACCACAATTTTTTGAGGGAGGTAGAAACTATTATTATTCAGTTTGTTAAAGAGGCAGTTAGTTCAAAAAGAGAGTATCTTAAGTGACCTAGGACCCAACTGGTTAGTGCAAAGCTAGTACGTGAACCCAAAGAGTGTAGCCTCTGAGCACATGTAGATACCAACTACATCATATCAACCCAACACACATGCTGTGAAGGGGCACAGGTCCTGAACGTATGCACCCCAAACCTGTTGAAATCACTTTCTGGAACCTGAGACAAGAAGAGAGGCTGATTAAACACTTCTGAGGATCAGATACTCAGTGTTTTAAAAGGCAGATTTGGATTTCCTTTTGTGAGTTGAGTACATAAATAGTCCAGTGGGATATGGTGCTATATGTGTCTATATTATAGTATATTATGGTTTACCAATAAGTGCTGCACTTCCAGGACATGGGGGTCCCACTTTTCTGTTCCACTGACGTCAGGCATAGCAACATAACCAAAGTGATGGATGCCACCTCTGAGTAGAAGTTTTAAAGATGGGTGGATGCTTTGCCATGCTTATTTTTATCCTTCCATCTAGTTAGTTTGCTTTTTCAGGGTGGATTCTGGAGTAAATAAAACATGGGAGAATCACTGCAGCTAAGGTATGAAAAAGATATGGTATAAGTTAGAAATTGAGTTCTGTTTTTCTAAGCCAGAGGTAATGTCTCGTGTTTTACCACAACATAACCTAGCTATCCCTATTGATAGACAGTGTCCACTTTAACATTGTTAGGTCAAACTGGGATTTAATTGATTAAATATGCACTTATTAATATATCTGAATTATTTTCCCCTAAGATAGCTCCAGGAGTGATGTGTGACTGTAGACTACAATTGCATAGTTAGTATGGGACTTGGGGATTCTACAACTGTAGAAGATGGAGAGTTTTGGATGTTCTCAGATTTCCCTGGATTTTGAGCTAAGTTTTCATGATCAGCTCAATTTATCATTGACCAAGAACTAGACTATTACCACAGACTAGAAATACTTCCAGGAGCACCTCTGATTTTAACTATTTTTCCCAAATTAGAATTACATATGTTTGAAAGTGTCAATATTACCAGTCATTTGGTCTCATAACCTATAGAGATTTATAGATATACACAGATGGACAAGATATTTCTGAATTCTTATTAACGTTGTTATGAGGAAGAGGCTTTATATTTATCATATTTCCTTGCTTTTTAACACATTAATAGAAATTTGGATATTTCTGACAAAATACGCAAAGAGCTCTATTAATGTATTTTTCTCAATTAGGATAATAAAATCCATGGAAATCAGAAATAAAACTAATAATTAATCCTGTAAATATTTCCATCTGAGTTCTAACTCAGTAAACAGGTAAAGTGGCATTAAATCCTGTGAAGATGCTAATGCAAACTCAATATGTGAAATGTGGCAATATGTGAAAACAAATAGAATTTGTGGCTATCATTACAAAGTTAAGGGTAATCTGAGTCTTCTAATCTACACAAATATCTCATCAGTGAGATTTAATAAGAAAAAAAATGAGGCCTCTTATTGTGCTTATAATCAAACGACTTCACAAATAGAAATTTTTGAAAAGTATAAGCTAGAAGGTTTCTCCTTGAGCATTGATATGTGTAATCATTACTGTTTTCGTGATGCTGATTTGCAGAGAAAAACGTAGTAGAAGGCCCATCTATGAATATGCCAATCTACAGTGGTATAAAATTAGCTACATGCAGCATAGCCAGAGGCAGCATGTTCTCACTTTCTCTTGGCTAACTTGCCAAAGATAACTATCCAAGAAAGTGTAAGGAAAGGAGCTGGGGCACAAGCACTCTGACAAGGCAGGTGACAGTAACTATGATGCACAGTGTTCAAAAGAATTAGTGCAGTAGAGGAACTGGTTGGCACTCATGAATATTCCCTTACCTATGATCCCAGACTTTAAAATAAAGCATGCAAACCCTAAGAAATACCAGTTTACCGTCCCAGTAAACATCGAATGGAGACATAATTGCCATTCAAAAATATTAGACACACATATATCACAACTGTAAAATGATATCAAGACTTTTGTCTTGAATATATTTGGAGAGCATTTAAATACCTCAATCATATACCTAAGGGTTCTACATCAGTAAGAGTGACTTTGAAAGCATTCATAAGAGGGGAATCATAAAGTAGTAAAATTCTGGAATGATGTAACATTTTTTAAAAGTCCTCATTTACAATTGGATTTTAAAATCATTTCATCTTAATAACACAGACTTTATTGCACTGCAAACGTCACTTATTTCAACCTCTGGTCTTCTCTGTGTTTTGTTGTTGTTGTTGTTGCTGTTTTTTGTTTTATGTCGCTCTGTGCTGGTGCTGTCTCACTGTGGTCCACGCTGTCTTTGGGTCACCCCTTCCTGAACCAGCCACCCCATCCCAACACCTGGCCAAGGCTGTCAGGGTAGGCCTTTGAATTACGTTAACATTTCCTCTCATCAAGATGTATTGACTCATGTCCCCTTCTCTGATATCTCACTAGAAATTAATTCAGCAAACCAATCCTAGCTAAGACATTTGTGACCAAATATGTTAAAACATACTTATTCTCTCCAAGTTTTAACAGAAGGGTTTAGTGCATGAGACAAATGATTTGAATAATACACAACACCTAGAATTAAGGAATTTCTCAAATAGCATAATATTGTTTTACTGCACTATGTTTGTAAAAGGTTTGAGCTGTTTTGGGTGTTGCAATGTGGTTATATCTGCAAGACCCCAGCTGTAGTAACGATGAAGTCTCAGCTGAATTTAGGGCAGGAGCAGACAGGAAACACAGCTGATATGGAGCAGAATGAACTAAGGGAGAGGTAGGATCTTACTAGAATCCTGAAAAGGTGCTTGATTTAAACTGAACCTTTGATAAGTATACCAATAGGGCAAGTTACTGACTGATAAATTCTAAAGTGAACTATGCTGAAAGCCCTCATAATTCCAAGAGATCTCAAGAATAAGCAATTTGTAGATACAGAGATGTTTCCTTTGTGTAAGAGGTAAAATAGGACCTAATAAACAAGGTGGGAGAAAAGAAACATTTTCGCCAGCTCACTAGGCCTAAAGTACAGATTATCTTGGTTTATCTCAAGTGGCTAGTTAGCTACACAGTTCCTTATTGTGCTAATGATTACTATAAATTCAACTATATGCTATCATTTCAAATAGAGACTGTTTTTGACTTTTAATGAAGCTAAAGAACAAAGGCCAAAATGTTTTGAATGATCTTTTGATAAGAATGAGGAATACATTATATTGCAACATCAGATGCTAAAAAGCAATAATATTGATGTAAGAACAACTATACCTTTTTAAAATCTGTTACATTTTGAAGGACTCATATAACTATTTATTTGTTATATTTAATTATAAAATGCAATTCTATTTGTTCTATTATAGTTTGCAAGATGCATGTGTGCATATATAAGAATGTGTGTATATATATATGTTAAATATTCTTATAAGTATGAAAGTTAAGCAGAATGAATATTATCTCTAATAGTTGTAACTATTAACGTGGATGAATTAATATTTACAACAAAAATGGAAAATAGAAAAAGACTACAAATTTATTTTACTTTATTATCTCCCTCAGCTAAAAGAGTATGTCTACGTTAGCAAATTCTATCAACTCAACTCCCAAAACATATCCTTAGCCTGCTTACGCCCTAATTCCACCATGACCACCTTAGTCCAAGCCCTAATTTTCTTCAGATGAACTAGAACAATAGCCTCCCAATGTTCTACCTGCTTTACTTTTACTTTTAAAATTCTGTTGAGTTATATTTATGTTCAATATAAATGTATACATTTAATATAATAAAATATATTCTAAAATGCAAAATTGTAATGTATAATTCAATGAGTTTTAGCAAATTCATACCTCTATTATTTTATAACATAATTGAAGGCCTAGACCATTTCGATTTTTCTTGAAATTTCCTCATGTCCTTTTGTGTAAAGCCTATATTATTTTGCACAGCATATTTGTAAAATTAATCTACGTTATTTATTAATAAGTAAATTATTTTTATTCTTCAGTAATGTTTCATTACAGAAATATATGAAAATCTGTTAGTATACTCTCGATGGCCATTTATGTAGTTTGTATGAACTGACTTTGTGAGTGAATGTTATAATATTACTTTTTGTTTTAATTTTTAATTATTATGAATACATAATTGTTCACATCAGGTTAATAAGGTATCCATCACTTTAAGTAGTTATCATTTCTTTGTGTTAAGAACATTCCATTTCCAATCTTTTAGCTATTTAAAAATATACAATACATTATTGTTAGCTATTGTTACCCTATTCTGCTATCAAATACTAAATCTTCTTCCTTCTCTCTAACTGTAATTTTGTACCCATTTACTGTCTCTTCTTTATCCACGCCCCCATGCAGGCTGCCCTTTAAAGCCCCTGGTAACCGTCCTACTCTCTATGGCAGAGTTCATTATATTTTTAGCTCCTGTATGTATATGTAAGAACATGCAACATTTGTTTTCCTGTTCCTGGCTTATTTCACATAACATAATATCCTCCAGTTCCATGTTGTTGCAAATGACAGGATTTCACTTTTTATGGCTGAATAATATTCCATGATGTATATGTAATACATTTTGTTTATCAGCTCATCCACTGATGGACACTTAGATTGATTCCATATTATTGTGAATAGTGCTGTTCTGATCGGGCACTAAGCTCCTTAGGGCTGCTTTCTTCAGAAATATAACTTTTGGAATGAGAAGGGCATATAGCAAATAACTGGGGTTTTTTATTTCAAAAACTTTAGTGGGAGGAATTTTATTTCATGACTCTAAATTGTGTTTTCTAACTGTAACAGAAATCCCAACCTTAATATACAAAAACCTGTTAATTTTATTTTCAACCGATAAGGACAATATCTGCATCTATTCATTGCATATTCAAAGCTTATGAATTGCATTTTTGTTTTAAGATACACACACTTGCCTTTTGTAAGTTTGATACTAATAATCTTAATGTAAGGAGGTAGATACAAGAAAGTGCGCATTCATTTTAGTTTAAATTAATGTATAGCTTGTTTACTGTTTCCCAATTCCTTTTTATCTACCTATATAGATTGCAATACCAGTACAGGAATTGTAAAAACCATTTTACTTTATTTTTATACTGCAAACTTTTCATTTGAAATGTATTGCCCTGATGAATTTAATAGTTACATGCCAGCCGGTACGGTGTTTGTTTGAAAATGATTTCCAGTTTCTAATTCTCTGCTCAGCCAGGAGGAGCATCTAAAATGATGTTCTAAGCCTAAGTACAAAGAACACTAGGTTTCCGTTTATGACTCATTCTAAAAAATGTCCATAGCACTCTCCATTTACACTAAAAATGTTTTCCACCTGGAGTTTTCAAGGAGACTCAGGTGGGTACTTCTCACCTGGCCTCCTCTAATTGGCATGTGGGGGCTGTGATTGATAGCTTAGTAACAAGGTGCACAAAAATGGCTTGGCTCAAGCTGATGCTTTTTCCTGTCTATGATATACAGTGAGGCCAATTTTGAAGTATGTTTTGGTATGCATTCGTAAGTCTATTAGATTTCTTCTCTTTTCCTGCTTATTTATCACCCGAAAACCTTCTAAATCATATTCTGCTTTTGCATTGATTTTGCAAGTTAGAAACTGCAAATATTCTCACTTCTGGAATGCATCACGAAAATGTTTTATTCTCCATATGCCATTAAATCTCATTTAACAAGCTTTCCTGTAAAAGGTCAAGAATTAGCCTGGAATAATTAATTTTTAATCTTCATCACATAGTATGTCTCAGTCTTTATATATTATTTTGATCAGAATGTCACACAATGTTTCATGGTTCTAGGGGAGCATGCTTGTAAGGGTACCAGTGACAAAATTAATCTCTCAGGCTACACACTCTGCTTTAAAAAAACTCTGTATTCTTTCAAAAGGTAGGGGAGTATTAGATTTCCATTTAAGTCTAATGTAAGAAACAAATTTTGAGAGTCCACAGCTCACTTTGAATCTCTTCTGAATTTCAGAATTATGTTGTAATTCACAGAGGAACTTATTGGGGGTTATTCCAAAATTTGGGATGGTAATAGACTTAATTTATATTAAATGTGTTTCTGAAAACCGTGTAATGCATATTAAGGTTTGATCAAAGGATAGATACATAGATAATAGAGAGACAGATTATAGAAAGACAGACAACTGTAAGTATAGAGATAATATAGGTTTAAGTATTCCATCTTCTAGATTATCATATTTATAAGAAAACCTTCTATGCCTCCTTAGCAGTCAATGTTTTAGCAATATTTAACCTTATCAAAACTGAATTAGTAGTTTTCTTATTCTTAAAATAAATGGTGACATATTTATTGTTTTGCATAAATTAAGTTTGTTAAAGCAAACACTTATTTTCATTTTTTACTTAATTTATAAAATATACGTCCAAAGAAAAGAGTTATTTTTAAAAGACATGATGACATTAACTGTCTGCTCATATATTGTTTTCATTGAGGGAAATATAGAATGTAAATATCATTACGTTTAAAATTCCAGTGTCTAAACTTGAATTATATTTCCACCCATTCTGAAATGAGTATACATATTCTTTCATTTATAAACATTAACATTTCGAAAATAGTAATACCTTTGCATGCATGAAGAAAAATATAAATACATACTTTAAATCAGTAATTTCTATAAAAGTATAGAAAGTGTGTGGACACCTTTCTCTGGTATCCAAATCTAGCAAATACAGAACCAAACATTTTACTTTACAGTTTTTCACTCATTCCTAAAGACCAGCACAAATTTTAGCATGGTTAACTGAAGATATAACATTCATTACAGTCTTAATTATAAGAATTATGTTTTTAAAAATGAACTAGGATATATGCAAATTAAGATTTAACATAGTAATATCTTGCATTAACACTACCAAAAAGAAAAAAAAAAAAAAAAAAACAAGAGTTATCGGGCCGGGCGCGGTGGCTCACGCCTGTAATCCCAGCACTTTGGGAGGCCGAGGCGGGCGGATCACAAGGTCAGGAGATCGAGACCACGGTGAAACCCCGTCTCTACTAAAAATACAAAAAAAAAATTAGCCGGGCGCGGTTGTGGGCGCCTGTAGTCCCAGCTACTCGGGAGGCTGAGGCAGGAGAATGGCGTGAACCCGGGAGGCGGAGCTTGCAGTGAGCCGAGATCGCGCCACTGCACTCCAGCCTGGGCGACAGAGCGAGACTCCGTCTCAAAAAAAAAAAAAAAAAGAGTTATCAATGACTGTTATGTAACACAGACTCTTTGAAAAGTAAAGTATATCTTAATAGCTGTAGTTCAACTATGTCATTGCAGGTGATAGCAAAGCCACGTAAAGAATAGAAATTATTCCTTTTCATACGCAATCCAGTGATCTCTTATTTTTAGTAGACTAGCATAACTGCAATTAATTTTCTTTACTAATAGTTCAATTTAAGGTAAACTGAAAATTTAAATCCATAGATCAAAGAAAGAGCCTAACTCAGTCATACCTATCTCATAAAGTAGACTATGCCAATGATTTTAATTTTAAAGACATCAGCAGTTTTGCTCTGAAACATGACTTACAGTGTTATCAGTTGTAATCATTGATTCAAAGTGAGTTAGACTTGCAGGTAAGCTATTTTGTACTCATAAGGGAGAATATGATTTAAATTCCATGCAAAGGGAAAGATAAATCTAAAACATTACTCCATAGCAAGATTAATTATTATTCCTTTGGGTGCTTACAATGCCCATATTTCCACATTATATTAATTTAGCTAGCAATATAAATATTTCTTGCTGCTGAAAATTAGAATTAAAGTGATGGAATATCTTAAGACCAAACCATAAACCAAGAAAAAAAATGACATAGATAAATATGAATCCTCTGAGTTTCTGCACACCGTCTGCCTCTCGCTGCGCACCTCCTCTGCTTCTGCCTCTGTCACCCTGCTCTTCCTCTCCTGCCTCATCTGCCCAAGCAAGTAGAATGGAACATTCTACAGTCACATGATCCTTTGGATTATCAGTGCAAAACACAAAATGTAGGCATATTTATTTGGCTAGCTTTATGTATTTATTTTTAATCTATGTACTAATTTTTTTTAAAGCCATAATAAACACTTGGATTCCAAATACAGTATTTTGTTGAATAGTGCTCCAAATACACACCATACAAAGTAAAAATTTGAAAATATCTCCAAACCATGACAATAAACATAATAATGATATAATATCTTAGAAGGTGTTAAGAACAAAGGAAGGAAACAAGACAATGTAAGTAACGGGAACCGTGGGTGATGGTGTTGTTCATATTTTTAAAAGGAGCAATCAGTGTTGGCCTCCCTGGGTGGGTTGTGACTGAAGAAGGACTGGGGTCAGGTGAGTGAACAAACCATTTGTAAGTGTGGGGACAGATTTCTTCAGGCAGAAGTCTATGGTGTCTATGGCTGTGAGGAAAGACCATGCCTGCTGTAGTCCAGGCCGAGGAGACTGGAATGGAGTAATCGGAGAGGAAATACTTGGAAAGTTCATTTAGCTTTCAGAATAGAGACAGAAAGCCATCGAAGGGTTTGAGAAAAGTGCCATTAGCATCTGTCTTTCATTTTAATAAGATCATATTGGCTGCTGGTTTAAGAAGACACTGTGAGTGACAAAAGGGGGAGCAGTAAAATCATTTGTAGGGGGCATTTGCAACAATCCATAGAAGGTGTCTTCTGGCCGGGCGCGGTGGCTCAAGCCTGTAATCCCAGCACTCTGGGAGGCCGAGAATGGCAGATCACGAGGTCAGGAGATCGAGACCATCCTGGCTAACCCGGTGAAACCCCGTCTCTCTCTACAAAAAAAATACAAAAAAAAAAAACACAAAAAAACACAAAAAACAACTAGCCAGGCGAGGTGGCGGGCACCTGTAGTCCCAGTTACTTGGGAGGCTGAGGCAGGAGAATGGCGTGAACCCAGGAGGTGGAGCTTGCAGTGAGCTGAGATCCGGCCACTGCACTCCAGCCTGGGAGACAGAGCGAGACTCTGTCTCGAAAAAAAAAAAAAGTGTCTTCTAAGCTTGAACCTAATTATCCCATGTTTCCAAAGTGATTAGATTCTAAATATTTTGAAAGTTGAGTCAACAGGATTTGTTGATCAGATAGATTTGGATGTGAAAGAAAAAGCTAAGAATGACTCTATTGTGTGTTCATTATGAGGAAAATGAAGTGTAAAATTCTATCAGATCACAGTGAGGACGCCAGATATTTAGCTTTGGATACGTTAAGATCAGCATGTTCAAGAGAGGAACTGATGCAGATTTCACACAAGCAGCAGAATACAGACTTGAGTTAACAGGACTGATCCATGCTGACATACAAACTTGAGATATATTTGAAGACATTTCTAGATAAGATCAAGGGAATAAATGTGGATATAAAATGGGAAGAATACAAAGACCAAGCCCTGGGAATCACCACAATTAGTCAATTAAGAGAAAGTAAGGGAAGCACCAAAGAAAAAAGGGAAGGGTAGTGGTGAAATAGGAGGAAAACCATGAAAGCATGGTCTAGGAAAATTATTGCAAGGAGAAGGAAAGAATCGACATTGTTCAATAAGGCTGAGAGGTTATGGAAAGGTTACGCAAGAGGAATACCGAGAATTTACTCTATATTCAGTCATTATCAGTTATTAGAGGCTTTTACAAGAATAGTTTTAATACAGAGATTGCTGAGAAAGACTGGAAAATCAAGAAAAAAAGATGAATCTGGAGTTAATGGGGAGGTCCAAGAAGTAACTTTTTATATGAGAGCAATAACAGCATATTTAAATGCAGATGAGGGTAATCCTGAGGAAACCAGGGACAGAGAAACATAGTTGTACTAATGCCTTGAAGAGGTCAAGATGGGACAAAGGCATGCACAAGTGACCCACAGGTTTCTTACAGAGGAAGGTTCCGAAAAGATAAATGTGCTGAAAAGAACTGCTTAGCTGTTCAGAGAAACCAAGTCATGTGGACTTGGTAACACTTGTTTTTGTTTCTTCAAAATCTAAATTCTTTTACATGCAATAATATTGATAATTTGTTGTGTGTCATACTTTTATACAACTTTTCCCCATCTCAGGACTGTACTTTCTCATAAAAAAATAAATAAAACAAGAGGGAAGATGTACTATATGGCACTAATGCCAGTAAGTGAGAAGATGTGAGTTGGGGAGGTTTTGAAATATATTTTGTGAGACTTGGAATTTTCTTATTGAATTAAGAAGCAAGGTCAGCCCCTGTACATAAGAATGGTGAAGAGATGTGAGAAAATTGAGAAAAAAGGAGAATGACTAATATAGCCATTAAAAATATAGAGAAGCAAACTCAACAGGGAATTTTAACATCAATGACAGTTCAAGAAGTGGCACCAACTTGGAACTTATGTTTCTCAATTTTATTTTTCTCTAGCCAAGTAAAGGTACAGGTGCAAAATAGGCACAGATTTGGGATATAATGAGGGTCTAATTTCTTTTTCCCCCAAGAGAGTAGCCTCCCAACAATAATATCAATCTCAAATATATCATGCTGGGATCCAGTTGTATTTTCTTGCACATATTTACTGATTACATACACATATACACACACACACATTGTGTACACATTATTGATTCAAACTTTTTTCCGGCTTTTATTTTAGATTCAGGGGTACATGTGCAGGTTCGTTACATGAATACATGGTGTGATGCTGATGTCTGAAGTATGATTGATTCCATCACCCAGGTAGTGAGCATAGTACCCAATGGAGAATTTTTAAAATCTTGACCCCTCCCTCTTCCCAATAATTTCCGATGTGTATTGTTGTCATCTTTATGTCCACAAGTACTCAAAGTTCAGCTCCCACTTATAAGATATAACACGTGGCATTCAGTTTTCCTTTCCTGCATTAACTTGCTTAGGATTATGGCTCCATCTGCATCCATGTTGCTGCAAAGGATATGATTTTATTCTTTTTATGACTGCATAGTATTCCATGGTGTATATATAGCATATTTTCTTTATCCAATCCATAGTTGATGGGCGCCTAGGTTAACTCCATGACTTTTTTTTTTTTTTACTGTGAATAGCACAGTGATGAACACATACGTGCATGTGTCCTTTTGGTAGAACAATGTGTTTTCTTTTGGGTACATACCCAGTAATGGGACTGCTAAGTGGAATGGTAGTTCTGTTTTAAGTTCTTTGAGAAATCTCCAAACTGCTTCCCACAGTGACTAAACTAGTTTACATTTCCACCACCAGTGTATAAGCATTTGCTTTTAGCCACAGCCTTGCCAGATTCTGTTGTTTTTATACCTTTTAATAAAAGCCATTCTGACTGGTATGAGATGATGTTTCATTGTGGTTTTGGTTTGCATTTATCCAACGAGTAGTGATGTGATTTAACTTGTAGAGGATCAAATATAGTGTGTGTGTTTGTGTATTTTTAAGTACTACAACTACGGTATGGGCTTTATTCTCAAGATTTTTGTTCGGTTGTTTATTTTTTCACCCAAGTTATAGAAAGATGAACGAGTTGACTATTATTATGCAAATTAGAAAATGTCAGAGTTCATGATGTTCATTTATTTTGAAAGTGTGTTTGTTATTTGTGGGCCCAATTTTAAAATAATATTAGCTACAGGTCTATCTGAAAACATTTTACTTTTATAATGCTTCATATAACGTGGTAGAGGGAATTTTCTGAAATATGTACATACAATTTTAGAATTATGTGTTATTTAGGAAAACTATATGGCCTTAATAAGGCTGGTGTTTCATTTTAGCCAGGAGGAAGTTATTTACATTGAATCATCAATATTTTGACAGTTCGTTATTTCCTACACGCACATGCTAGTTTACCCAATATAGTGGTTTCCTGTAAAAAATAAAATAGCTGGGACTACAGGTGCCTGCCACTACGCCCGGCCAAATTTTTGCATTTTTAGTAGAAATGGGGTTTCACTGTGTTAGCCAGGATGGTCTCAATCTCCTGACCTCCTGATCCTCCCGCCTCAGCCTCCCAAAGTGCTGGGATTACAAGGCAGGAGAATGGCGTGAACCCGGGAGGCCGAGCTTGCAGGGAGCCAAGATCCCACCACCGCACTCCAGCCTGGGCGACCGAGCGAGACTCTGTCTCAAAAAAAAAAAAAAAAAAAAAAAGAAAAAGAAAAAAAAATTATCAGCTGTAGAAAAAATATAAGAGTAGATAACTCCCTTATAATTACGCCAATATTACATGAAGCAGAATAAATGGAACATAAGTTATTTCACGTAGAAGGAATATTCCTGGACGAAGATTCTGATAAAGATATTTGAATTTACAGTCTAAAAGTATTTGCTAAAAAACGAAGATTTTAGTTGGATTACTAAGAAAAATTACTAAGATTTTAGTAAGATTACTAAGAAAGGAAGGCGATTGGGTCAAGCGAATGATTGGTATATCCATTTCTTAGAACTTTGTTATTAGGTTGGTGCAAAAGTAATTGCTGTTTTGGCCATTACAGTGGTTTGGCCATTAGGTTTAATGGCCAAAACTGCAATTATGTTTGCAACAACCTAATAGTAAACTCAATCGAGTTTACTAAAATCAAATTTATTGGATTTGAATTGCAAAATGGTAACAGTCTACTTTCTAGCAGTATTAAAATTTTCCTTGCATCCTTCTTTGCCATTCCTGTTTTTCTTTTGTATTTCTTTCAAATTTACTAGTTCATACAATTTCAATATTTTCTGGCATACACAATCATATATTGATACAAAAATAAAAAGCATTTGCATATTTTCCTTATTGCCCTGCATTCATTCCATTTGTAGCAAGTGTGGAATTTGAAGTGACTTTGCAAATCGTTTTGTAGTGAGCCTCATGTCTAACATTCCTTGAATTTTTTTAAGTGTTATTTTTAGTATTACCATAAAACAGAAGACTGAAACATGTTAAATAGAAGTTTTTAAGAGCAAAATAAAGTTTTTCTGTCTACCACATTTCCATTATAAATATCCTAGTTCAGATTTATATCTTAGATAAAGTTGAAAATAATTAATGTTCGGCTATTACTTCAGGAAAATTAACATATCAAGTTCCAGTAAAAGTTACCATAAGAAAAACTTTAAGAGAAAAAGTATGTACTTACTATTAGTGAACCGGTACCATGATGTTTCCACCTAATAATCTATTGCTGCTACTCAAAATATCTCAACAATAAAATCAATCTCAAATATATAATGATGGAATCAATTCATATTTATTTCCTTACACATATTTCACTGGTATATACATTGTGTACACACTTTTAATTCAAATATGTTTCCTATTTCACTTGCTTTTTATTTATATGGAGGATCAAAATACTGTGTGTGTGTGTGTGTGTGTGTGTGTGTGTGTGTGTGTGTGTGTATCTTTCCGTGCTACAGCTATGCTATGGAACTTTATTCTTAAATTTTTGTTTGGTTCTTTATTTTGTTTTTGTAATGCATGTAAATATTAATCAATAACAGTATATGTAAACTGTGCAGTTTAAACTTATCTTCATATTTCATAGACTTGGCACATTTTTATTACTCATTTTGTTTTGATTTTCAAGTTAATGTATGTCCATTTTAAAGTGTAAAACTAATGTTTTTGTTCACAAAAAATTAAATCACTTTTAATACTAGTAAGTACAACAAATGTCTTTAATTATTTTTATTAAATTGAAATCTCTTATAAAATTCCATCATAAAATTATTTTTGTGTCTCATATATCCGCATTCATTTGATAATTTGCAAATGAAATCAATATAAAGCAAATATTCTCTATTTTGCCCGTTTTTAAGACATTCTGGTTTGATATGCAATATTGATTGGTGAAAGCAAGCTGAATGAAGATATGCTTTTCATACAGAAATAGACACATTGACCATTACTGTTGTGGAGATGTTTTAACATAAACTCTTTCAGAAGTTTCCACATTGATTGCAAGTTGTAAGAAAATATTTCACAAGCATAGTAAAGTATGAAGTGCATTATTTAATTGTCCCACATACTTCATGATTTAATAACTAATTATCAAAGTTCATATAAGCCATAAGTTAATTTCAACAGCAAAATGCAAAATCACTAACTACAAAGTAAAATGTTCTTCCCTTTACCTCAAGTAAAATATGTACAGGATGTGCTAGTTTTAAAAGTGAAGTTTTCATTAAAAATACTGACACCATCTTTGGATTTGCTTGTCAGATCTCATTTAAAATGGAAATGTATTATTTAATATTATCTAATAAGAATCTTTAGTAACCCCCATCTAACACCACTGTAAAACTATAGTTTCTATGCTATACATTTTAAAAAGTACACTTCAAAATACTTTGCTAATATAATTTAGAAGTCTTAATGCTGCAATAGCAAAGCTCTGAAATGTGAATACATATAGTTTCAACTAAATATCAATAGTAAAAATAAATTGTGTCATAGTCAGATATTAACAAGACTTCATATGTAAATATTGTATGCAGTATATAATAAAATATTGCATGAATATGCTTTTGTCTGTTTGTATTATTTGAAGAACAAAACCAGCTTTATAGCTTTTCAAAATTGTTTGTGACAATGTATATCTATTTTTCTCATAGATTGGAGAGTTCTTTTTCTTCACAGATATTGTGAAGAATATTGAACTTTTTTATAGCCTCTTAGAGCTGTAGAAGTGAAGCCCAGGTAATTGCTATCAGACAAGAGGAGAGCCTCTTGAAATTGTACAGCTCATGAATTTCTTTTCAGTTGTCATCAACATAGGTAGAAGAGGTTATTAAACTTAGCACTGGCTGCTGGCCCCTGATTGATACCATGTGTCAGATTTTAAATTCTTTCCTATCCAGGCTTGTAATGTATGCATTTTCCAGCCACTGGCTTGTGGGGCTTTAGGTGAGTTATATTTCTCTAGCTTAATTTTATCATCTCTCAAAGGCTTTTTTCACTGTTCTTTTAAAAATCTCTCAAATACACCTAAGCCTTTCTGCTTATTATGAAATATTAATCACTATTGTTTCCAATAAAACCTTTACTAACAGTAATTTTCCAGCAAATTCATTTGAAAATATGTTAAGTAGTTCTAGGTTTTAAAGCTATTATATTTATTTTCCTTATAGAAATTAGTCTTATTATTTTCTCAGAAAGTCCTATTGATTTTCATAGGCATCAGAAAGATGCACGTTTTCAAGGTAGCTTCTAGTATTAGAGCTATTTAGGTACATGTATATCTATTCAAATATATATGTGTGTGTATATATACACATGTATATATACACATATATGTGTGTGTATATATATGTACATATGTATACATATGTGTATATATTTACACATACGTGCACATATATGTGTATATATGTACACGTGTGTGTGTGTGTGTATATATGCCATTGTCCCACCCCTGTGTTGACACCTTTGTGAATGCCAAGGCACACAGGGATACACATACACACAATTTACCTCCCAAATTGTAGAAAAATTACATCACACATTTTAGAAGTAATGAACAGGGGAATTTTGCAGAACATATTCCAGAGAGATTTATTCTCAGTATTTTCACTCTTAAATGGGTTGGAATGTGTCGGGTAAATTCTACAGGAACATATTCTAATTCAAAAAGCAAGTGCTTTCAAAATGGTAACAAAATAAAATCAGTGTTAGGTGTTTCCTCCCTTACTCTATATTCTCTCTCATATTAACATATGTAAATTACCTCCAGACCTGGGTTTCCCAGTCTCCCAAATATACATGAGAAATAGATATGATTGCATGCCCAGAAGCTTTGTAGGCAGCCAATGTTAGGATTTTAGAAACATTTGTAGTAAGGTGTAATTCACAGCTCACAATTCCACACTGTTATACCAAAGCAGTTTTCCTCATTTTCAAACATAACAACAGCTTTAGTTTGAATGCTTTTGATAGAACACATCAGGTAAAAAACAAATCATAAAAAGACCACAGATTACAGGGAATTTTAAAAAGAGGGTAAAACTTTCTTGAAAAGTTTTCAACATATCTTAACACTTTGGAAATAACAGGAGTCATTTCGCAAGTATGTCTATATATACATATACATATATATACACACACACACACACATATATATATACCGTGTGCAGAATATATTAGATATCCATTTCAGAATTCAATCTTTCCACATCACTCCTTCAGAAGGGTTTAAATCCCCTTTTCCCCCTTTTCTTTGCTAGGAGCCCTCTGTGCCATTAGCTATGTTTACTCCACTCATCTCTTTCTGTTCTCTTCATGTAGCATTTATTTGCACAAAGGGCACACCATGATTTCACAGATCTAAGTCAAGTTAACCAAATTATTTCAAATACTGTAAATTTAATTCAAGAAGAGCTTCTTTTTAAAAGTTGAATATGCATTTATTGACACTCTCTCTCCCTGAATGCATTTATACAAAACTGTGTGAATGTATTTCTACAAAAATATGTGGATTTCAAACAGTTTACAGTAGACATCATGGACATTATAACAGATATATTAGCTTCCTAGGCCTACCATGACATAAATCAGTAACTGAATAGCTTAAAACAACAGACATGTATTCTTTCATAGTATTGGTGGCATCCCAGATGTTAAAAATCAAAGTGTTAGTAGGGCCACACTTCCTCTGAGGCTCTAGGAAAGAATCCTGTATTGCCCCTTGCAGTTTGTGGTGGTACCTGGCATGTCTTGGCTTGTGGCAGCATCACTCCAATCTCTGTCTCTGTCTTCACATGGATTTCTCTCTACATCTTTGTGTCCTCTTCTTTTCTAAGGTCACAAGTCATCAGATTTAGGACACACTTTATCCAGGATGACTTTTATCTAGTGACCTTTATCTTCATTATATCTGCCCTGATCCTATTTCCTAATAATGTCTCATTCTGAAGGTCCTGGTGGATGTGACTATGGGAGGAACACAGGGACATTTTTCAATTCACTACAGGTGGATTACTGCTGACTTTTATTTTCTTCTCTGTGTAATATGGTGTTTCTTCTATGTATACATGTTGTTTTTATAGTCAGAAATTGTAACACATATAATTTGGAAAAATATCTAATCAGACATGGGTATTAGAGGGCATTAAATTCAAAGGTATTGAATACATGGATAATAAATACAAATATTCAGATCGACATTAAATTGGAAAGTTCTGTTATGATTGGATGGCACACAGGATGTTTAAGCCATCTTTTTAGTTTTCCTTTTCCAGGGCATTGCTTCTTGGGACATTGAGTCTAGCTTATCATTGCTCATGAAGAGTTTCAATTTTTTCAAGTGAATTGCTTCTAGAAATTTCCTAGATTTTAAAGTCTCTGAAATGAGAGATATTTGACATGTTCACTACTCTATTTGTACTAACAAAGACAACATCTAGTAGGTTCGCTTAATGCATATTTACTGAAGAGCTTAATGAATAAGAGCTTTTAAAAGGTCTCACTGCCTGAGCTCCTCTAAAATTTTCTAATTCATTTTTGACAACTGCAAATGTTTATTCTTTGTGCAACTTTTAACTTCAGCTACTGCAGTTGCTAACCTGATTTCTGTTTGTCCTCTGTCATTTAGTATTTCTGATTTCTCCACTCAATTGACCACACTCTTTTTGAGGGTAATGAGAGTAGAATGGGTTTACCAGCCTGGTCGTTCAGCATATGTGCCTCCATTTAAATACTTTCCTTCCTTTTATTTTTAATTTCACCATTTGATCATTTAGACTTATTTGAAGTTTTATAATATTAATTTCAGATATTGTTATTCCTTTGTAATCTTTATTTAGAAATATTTTACATGGTATTGTCACTACTGTTTCTTGTATTCTAGCTCTATTAAGTTTCATTTCTGTTTTTTTATTTTTTTGAGACGGAGTCTCGCTCTGTCGCCCAGGCTGGAGTGCAGTGGCCAGATCTCAGCTCACTGCAAGCTCCGCCTCCCGGGTTTACGCCATTCTCCTGCCTCAGCCTCCCAAGCAGCTGGGACTACAGGCGCCCGCCGCCTCGCCCGGCTAGTTTTTTGTATATTTTAGTAGAGACGGGGTTTAACCGGGTTAGCCAGGATGGTCTCGATCTCCTGACCTCGTGATCCGCCCGCCTCGGCCTCCCACAGTGCTGGAATTACAGGCTTGAGCCACCGCGCCCGGCCCATTTCTGTTTTTTAAATAATATCTTGCCTTCTGTAGCTTATCATCAAACATGCATTGATCTTTATAGGAGCCTATAAGATGGAAGGATCTCATTAAGAAGTCATCTCTGCAAATGGTTCTGTTGTCATAGATCTTCAAAATATAGATATTCTTATGTCTTAAATATTATATGTTAAAATATAAGCATTCATCTAAAAAACAACTATAGTATATGAGAGTTAGAGACATTATAACCTCTCTCAATGTCAAAGACATTAAAAAGTAGAAGGAAAATGCTAACTAGGAAAAGGCAGTGATACAAAAACATTTTACATGAAGGCAGATTTCAGTGATAGGGAATTTAAAATTTCAGATTCTGAAAACAGTTTAATTAGTTTTTCATTGAGACAAATATTGTCAGTAAAGAGCATTTACTCATTTAACTTGTTTGTCACATAAATGTGAAAGCTAACTAGGAATTCAGGCTACATAATAATTGCTTATAAGTTTTTCAAATAGAAAATTTTAAATATTTTTCCCTCGAAACATTAACCAAGCAATCTCATATAATTTATTATGTTTATTTGGGTCTTTAACTTTCTACATGCTGCTTGGTTTTCACAGATTGAAAGTGGTTGAAGCTCTTGAAAGTTAAATGTGAAAATTAACTGCTAGAATCATTTACTTGCAATAAGAAATAGAAATGGAATGGAGCCCAAAATGAAATGTCAATTAAATATGCACATAATACAACAGTAAATTTAAGAACCTACCATAACTTTGTCAACATTATTAAAAATTCAGTTTTTCATGTCTTAAACTTGATGTCAAAAAAAGTAAGTGGTAAAAACAAAATCGCCTAATGTACATAGGATTTACAACTTTTTATTATTATTATTATACTTTAAGTTCTGGGATACATGTGCGGAACATGCAGTTTTGTTACACAGGTATACACATGCCATGGTGGTTTGTTGCACCCATCAACCCATCATCTAATTTGGTATTTCTCCTAACGCCATCCCTCCCCTAGGCCCCTACCCCAGACAGGCCCTGGTGTGTGATGTGCCCCTCCCTGTGACCCTGTGTTCTCATTGTTCAACTCCCATTTATGAGTCAGAACATGCGGTGTTTGGTTTTCTGTTCTTGCATTAGTTCACTGAGAACGATGGTTTCCAGCTTCATCCATATCCTTGCCAAGGACATGAACTCATCCCTTTTCATGGATACATAGTATTTCATGGTTGTGTATGTGCCACATTTTCTTTATCCAGTCTATCATTGATGGGCATTTGGGTTGGTTCTAAGCCTTCCCTGTTGTGAATAGTGCTGCAGTAAACATATGTGTGCATGTGTCTTTATAGTAGAATGATTTATAATCCTTTAGATATATACCCAGGAATGGATTGCTGGGTCAAAAGGTGTTTCTGGTTCTAGATCCTTGAGGAATTGCCACACTGTGTTCCACAATGGTTGAAACGATTTATACTCCCACCAACAGTGAAAAAGCATTCCTGTTTCTCCACATCCTCTCTAGCATCTGTTGTTTCCCGATTTACAACATTGCTCACCTGGATTATCTCCAAAATGTCATTCAAACTCTCTCTTTATGCCTTCTGTCTTCTTTATTGTTTCCCAACCCAATAAAACCCCTAATGATGCATGTGTGTGTGTGTGTTCAAATACACAACAACTGATCCCAGAAATTTTATATATATATATATGTATGTGTGTGTGTATATATATGTTTGTTTGTTTATTTATTTATTTATTTATTTATTGTTTACTTTGAAAATTTTCCCAGCCGGGCGTTGTGGCTCACGCCTGTAATCCCAGTCCTTTGGGAGGCCGAGGCAGGTGGATCGCCTGAGCTCAGGAGTTCGCAACCAGCCTAGGCACTACGGTGAAATCCCGTCTACTAAAATATAAAAAATTAGCCAGGCATGGTAGCGTGGACATGTAGTCCCAGCTATTTGGGAGGCTGGATAGTTGCTTGAACCCAGGAGGCAGAGGTTGCAGTGAGCTGAGATTGCGCCACTGCACTCAGCCTGGGCAACAGAGCAAGACTCTGTCTCAAAAAAAAAAAAAAAAAAGAGAAAAAGAAAATACTCCCATTATGACCATGAAACTCAAAATTATTTAAAACAATCATAGAAATGCTCTATTATTCCTCATTTTATCTATAAATTATCTAAAAACGCTTTCATAATAAAAACAATCAGGTTGGGTGCAGTGGCTCACTCCTGTAATCCCAGCACTTTGAGAGTCCAAGGCAGGCGGATCACTTGAGGTCAGGAGTTCGACACCAGTCTGGCCAATATGATGAGACCTTGTCTCTACTAAAAGTACAAAATATTAGTGGGGCGTGGTGGCACGGGTCTGTAATCCCAGATACTTGGGAAACTGAGGTGGGAGAATTACTTGAACCCAGGAGGTGGAGGTTGCAGTGAGCCAAGATAGTGCCATTGCACTCCAGCCTGGGCAACAGAATGAGACTCCATGTAAAACAAACAAACAAAAAACAAACAATCAACAAACTAAGAATGCAGTAGAACCTTCTCAACATAATGAATGGCAGTTAATAGCATATGTTATGGTGAAAGATTAAAAGCTTCCCTCTAAGATCAAAAACAAGGGAAGTATGCTTCCATTCTTCACTTTTGCTCAACATTCTAATAGAATTTCTAGCCAGAGTAGGCAAGAAAAACAAATAAACAGCCTCTAAACTGGAAAAGAATAAATGAAACTATTTCTCTTTATAGAGGAAATGTTTTTGTATTTTAAAATATCTAAAAATCTGCCAAAAATCTTAAGACGTGATAAACAAATTCAGAAATGTTGCAGGTTGCAGAATGTACACACATATAAACACAAAAGATCAATGGTATTTCCATACACCATCAATGAACTATATCAAAAGAAATTAACTTAAAAAGTATTGTTTAAAATTGCACCAACTATAAAAAGATACTTAGAAGTTAATGTAACAAAGCAGCAGTGAGACTTACACATTGAAAACTATGAAAACATTGCTGAAAAAGATAAAGGACATAAAAGGAAAGTTATCCTGTGATAATGAATTGGAAGACTCAAATTGTTAAAATATAAATAGTATCTAAAGCAATATCCAGATTCAATGCAATGTCTCTTTAAATCCCAACAGATTTTTTTTCTTTCTTTTTGCAGAAATGAAAAGACTGGGCCTATGTTTTCCAGGAAATTATCAATGAACAAGAATAGCAAAAATAACATTGAAAAGTAAGACCATAGCTACAGCATAAGCAGGTGGAACAGGGGAAAATAATTAGGAGTGATATGTTTCAGCTGTGTCCTCACACAAACTCATCTTGAATTTTAATTCCCATGTGTCAAGGGTTGGACCAGGTGGAGGTAATCAGATCATGGGGTCAATTTCCCTCATGCTGTTCTTGTGATAGTGAGTGATTCTCAAGAGCTCTGATGGTTTTACAAGTATCTGGCAATTTGCCTGCTTGCACTAACTCCATCCTGCTACCCTGCAAAGAAGGTGCTTGCTTCTCCTTTGCCTTCCACCATAATTGTAAGTCTCCTGAGGCCTCCCCAGCAATGTAGAACTGTAATTCAATTAAACCTCTTCCCTTGATAAATTACCCAGTATCTGGTATTTCTTAAGAGCAGTGTGAGAATGGACTAATACAGTAAATTGTTACTGAGGTAGTGGGGCGCTGCTATAAGGTTACCAGCAAATGTGGAAGCGACTTTGGAACTGCGTAACATGCAGAGGTTGAGACAGTTTGGAGGGCTCGGAAGAAGACAGGAAAATGTGGGAAAGTGTGGAACTTCCTAGAGATTTGGAGGGCTCAGAAGGCAGGAAGATGTGGGAAAGTTTGGAACTTCCTAGAGACTTACTGAATGGCTTTGACCAAAATGCTGATAGTCATGTGGACAATAAAGTCCCAGTTGAAGTGGTCTCAGGTGGAGATGAGGAATTTATTGAGAACTGGAGCAAAGGTCACTTTTGCTATGCTTTAGCAAAGAGACTGTTGGCATTTTACCCTTGCCCTCGAGATCTGTGGAACTTTGTACCTGAGAGAGATAATCTGAAATTGGAACTTATGTTTAAAAGGGAAGCAGGGCATAAAAAGCTTGGAAAATCTGCAGACTGACAATGCGAAACAAAAGAAAAACCCGTTTTCTGGGGGAGAAACTCAATTCTGCAGACATTTGCATAAATAACAAGGAGCCAACGTGAATGGAGCTGGAGGCCAATATCCTAAGTGAACTAATGCAGAAATGGAAAACTGAATATGACATATTCTTGCTTATAAGTGTGAACTAAACATTGAGTTAATTTGTACATAAAGAAGGGAAAAATACACATGGGGGCCTGTTTGAAGGTAGACGGTAGAAGGAGAATAAGGATTGAAAAACTACCTATGGGCTACTGTGCTTATTAGGTGGGTGACAGAATAATCTGTACACCAAACCCCCATGACACACAATTTATCTATATAACAAATGTGGCCATATACCCCTGCACCTAAAATAAAAGTTAAAAAAGGGAATTGTTAGCAATAAAGAGGGACATTTCATATTGATAAAAGTTTCAATATCCTAAGATGTAACAATCATATGTGTGTTTATATCTAAAAGTAGAGCTTCAAAAGATATGAAATAAATGGTGACATAACTTAAAGGAGATATAGATGAAAAGTAGAATTATCAATTGTAAACTGTCAGTAATTGATAGTACCAAGGTGTAGAAAATTAGAAAATAAAATAGGATATTTGAGCAACCCATCAAGCATTGACCTTAGATTTATATAACGATACTCTGAAATATGCAGAATATATATTAAGTGTACATGGTATACTCTGCAAGATAGACTATAAACTGAGGTATGAAACAAATATCAATATATGTGAAAATATTAAAATCATACAGAGTATGTTTGTAGTTTTCAGGAACTTAAAAATAATTATCAAAAATGTTTTAAAAAAAAATCTTGGGTCAACAAACACATGAAAGGATGCTTAATGTCATTAGTCATTAGAGACATGAAATCAAATCCACTGCATATCTACCAACATACCTATAATTTCTTTAAAAAATGGAATATAAAAAATGTTGGTGATGAAGTGTGGAAATCGTAACCTTACATATTGGTTGGAATCCAAAAATGGTACTATCTGAATGGAAAGCAGTTTAGCAGTACCTCAATAAATTAAATAAAAAATCATCACATAACCCAGTTACTCTACCAAAATAATAGAACTCAGATATTAAAATAAAAACTTATACATGGTTGCTCATAGAAGTATTGTTAAAAATTGCCAAAATGTAGAAATAGCCTAAATGTTCATCAACTGTAAACAGAAAATCAAAATTAGGCATATTTACATAATAAAATATGAGTTAGATATAAAAAGGATAAAATACTGATTATGCTAAAGTATGGATGAACCTTGAAAATTATTATGCTAAGCGAAAAAACAGACAAAAGTTCACATATTATGAATCTATTTGTATGAAATGTCCAAAATAGGTAAATTCATAAAAACAGAAAGTAGATTTGTGCTTCCCAGAGGATGAGAGAAGGAGCAAATAGGGAGCTATTGCTTAATGGTTATGGGATTGCCTGTTTACTCTGTTGATAGTTTATATTACTGAGCAGAATCACTTTAGTTTAACGAGATCTCATTTGTCTATTTATGTTTTGGTTTGCAATTGCTTAGAGCCTTTGACAGAAAATTTTTGCCTGGTCCTATGTCCAGAATGGTGTTTCCTAGGTTATCTTTCGGGTTTTTGTAATGTTAGGCTTTACATTTAAGTCTCGAATCTATCTCGAGTTTATTTTTTATATGACATAAGGAAGGAGGTCCAATTTCAATTTTCTGTCTATGACTAGTCAGTTATCCTAGCACTTTTTACGACTAGAGAGTCCTCTTCCTATTGTTGTTTTTGCCAACTTTGTCAAAGATCAGATGGTTGTAGGTGTGTGGCCTTATATCTGGGATCTCTTTTCTGTTCCATTGATCTATGCGTTTGTTTTTGTATCAGTTCCATGATATTTTGGTTACTATCAGCTTGTGGTAAAGTTTGAAGGGAGGTAAAGTGATGCCTTAAGTTTTATTCTTTTTACTTAGGATTGCCTTGGCTATTCATACTCTTGTTTAGTTCCATATACATTGTAAGACAGTTTTATTCTCATACTGTGAAAAATTAATTGATGGTTTGATAGCAAAACAATGAATCTATAAATTGCTTCAGGCAGTATGACCATTTTAACAATATTGTCTTCCTATCCATGAGCATAGAATGATTTTCTATTTGTTTGTGTCACCTCTGATTTCTTTGAGCAGTGTTTTGTAATTCTTGTTGAAGAGATATTTTACCTCTCTGGTTAGTGGCATTCCTACGTATATATTTTCTTCTTTTTGTTGCTATTGTGAATGGGATTGAATTTTTGATTTCTCAGTTTGGATATTGTTGATATATAGAAATGCTACTAATTTTTGTACATTGATTTTGTATCCTGAAACTTTTCTGAAGCTGCTTATTATATCAAGGAGCTTTTGGGCAGGGACTATGGGTTTTTCTATGTATAGAGTCATATTGTCTGCAAAGAGGGATAGTTTGACTTCTTCACTTCCTATTTGATTCCTTTTATTTCTATATCTTGCCTGATTGCTGTGGCCAGAACTTCCAATCCCCTGTAGAATGGAAGTGGTGATAGCAGGGATATTTGCCCTATTTTGGTTTTCAAGGGGAATGTGTCTAGCTTTTGCCTGTTCAGTATAATGTTGCCTGTGATTTTGTTATAGACGGCCCTTATTATTTTGAGGTATGTACCTTCAATGCTTAGTTGAGGGATTTTAACATACAGGGATTTTGAATTTTATCAAAAGCCTTTTCTACATCTATTTAGATGATCATGTGAATTTTGTTTCTTTGGTTTTTTTTTAATGTGATCAATCACATTTGTTGATTTCCATATGTTAAACTAACTTGCTTCCCCAGAGATAAGATCTACTTGATCATGGTGGATTAGCTTTTTGACGGGCTGCTGAATTTGATTTGTTGGTATTTTTGGGGGGACTTTCGCATCTATATTCCTTAAGGTTATTGACCTGAAGAGTTCTTTTTTTTGTTGTTGTATCTTTGCCAGTTTTTAGTGTCAGGATGATACCGGACTCCAAATGAGTTAAGGAAGAGTCCCCTCTTCTCGATGTTTTGGAATAGATTCATAAGGAATGGTACCAGCTCTTCTTTGACATCTGACAGAATTTGATAGTGAACCCCTCTGGTCCTGAAATTTTTTGGTTGGCAGGCTTTTTATTACTGATTCAATTTCAGAACTCATTATTGGTCTGTTCAGGAATTCAATTTCTTTCTGGTTCAATCCAAAAAGGTTGTATGCGTCCAGGAATTTACCCATTTCCTCCAGATTTTCTAGCCTGTATAAATAGAGGTATTCATCAAAGTCTCTGCAAAAACTGCATAGTAGATTTGCATTTCTATGGAGTCATGGTCTTGTACTCTGTCATTTCTGATTGTATTTATTTGGATCTTTTTGTCTAGCTAGGAGTCTGTCTTACTAAGTTTTTCACTGAAGCAACTCCTGGATTCACTGATTTTTTTGTATGATTTTTTCACTTCTCAATTTCCTTTAGTTCAGGTTCAATTTTGGTGATTTCTTGTCCTCTGCTAGCTTTCAGGTTGGATTGCTCTTGTATCTCTAGTACTTCTAGTTGTAATGTTTGGTTGTTAATTTGAGATCTCCCTGACTTTTTGACATGGTCATGAAATTCCCTCTTAAGGGACATTTAAATTCCCTCTTAAAGACATTCTGGTATGTTGTACCTTTGTTCTCGTTAGTTTGAAAAAATGTCTTGATTTCAACTTATTTTCATTATTTTCCCAAAAGTCATTCAGAAACAGGTTGCTTAATTTCCATGTAATTATATGACATTGGACAATTTTCTTTGCATCGATTTTTATTTTTTTATTGCACTGTGGTCTGAGAGTGTGGCTGGTATGAATTTCCCTTTTTTGAACATAATGAGAATTGTTTTACGTCCAATTATGTGGTCAGTTTTAGAATATGTGTCATATGCAGATGAGAAAAATCTATATTCTGTTGTTCTCAGGTGGAGTTTTCTGTAGATATCTATTTGATCCATTTGATCAAGTGTCAAATTCAGGTCCTGAATATCATTGTTAGTTTTCTGCCTCAATGATCTGTTTAATATCATCAGTGTGGTGTTGAAATCTTCCACTATTTTTGTGTGGTTTACTAAGTCTTTTACTGTGTCTCTAAAAACTTGATTTATCAATCTGGATGCTCCTTTGTTGGATGCATGTATATTTAGAATAGTTAGGTCTTCTTGTTGAATCGAGCCTTTATTTTTATGTAATGTCCTTCTTTGTGTTTTTTAATGTTTGTGGGTTTACAGTCTATTTTGTCTGAAATTAGATTAGCTGCCCCTGCTTTTTTCTGTTTTCTGTTTGCTTGGTAGATTTCCCTCCACCCCTTTATTGTGAACCTCCACGTGCCATTGTGTGTGAGATGTGTCCCCTGAAGATCACATACCATTGGGTCATGTGTCTTCATCCAAATTGCCACTCTGTGTCATTTTGTTGGGGCATTTAGCCTATTTACATTCAAGGTTAGTATTGATATGTTTGAATTTTATCCTGTCTTCATGTTGCTAGCTGGTTATTTTGAAAACTGCTTTGTGTATTTCCTTTGTAGCCTAACTGGTCTACATACTTAAGTGTGTGTTTGTATTGGTTGCTAACAGCCTTTCCTTTCTATGTTTATTTAGCCCTCCCTTCAAGATCGCTTATAAGGCAGGTCTGGTTGTAACAAAATGCCTTAGCATTTGCTTGTCTGGAAAGGATCTTATTTCCCCTTATCTTATGAAGCTTAGTTTGGCTGTAGATAAAATTCTTGGTTGGAAATTATTTTCTTTAATAATGCTGAATATAGGACCCTATTTTCCTCTGGCTTGTAAAGTTTCCACTGAAAGTTCCACTGTTAGCCTCATGGGTTTCCTGCTCCTTCTCTCTAGCTGCCTTTAATATTTTTCCTTTCATTGCAACCTTGGAGGGTCTGATTATTATGTGTCTAGGGATGGTCTTCCTGTGCAGTATTTCACAGGGGTTATTGGCCTTTCCTGAATTTGAATGTAACCTGCTCCTTCTCTCTAGCTGCCTTTAATATTTTTTCTTTCATTGCAACCTTGGAGGGTCTGATTATTATGTGTCTAGGGATTATTATGTGTCTAGCTCTCTACCTCTTTTTGTAGGTAACCTGCTCCTTCTCTCTAGCTGCCTTTAATATTTTTTCTTTCATTGCAACCTTGGAGGGTCTGATTATTATGTGTCTAGGGATGGTCTTCCTGTGCCGTATTTCACAGGGGTTCTTGGCCTTTCCTGAATTTGAATGTTGGCCTCCCTAGCGAGGTTGAGGAAATTTTCATGGACAATATCCTGAAATATGCTTTCCAACTTGCTTGCTTTCTCTCAGGGATGCCAGTGAGTTACAGATAGGTCTCTTCATGTAATCTCATATTTCTCTGAGGTTTGGTTCATTCTTCTTCTTCTTTTTTCTTTATTTTTGTCTATGTTATTTTGAGGAGCAGGTCTTTGAGTTCTGAGATTCTTTCGGCCACTTGGTCAATTGTGCTATCAATGCTTGTTATTGTATTCTGACATTTTTGAAGTGAATTTTTCATCCCTGTGAGCTCAGTTTGGTTCTTTCTTAAAATGAAAATGTTTCTTTCATCTCCTGTATTGTTTTATTGTATTCCTCAGGTTCCCTGGATTTGATTTCAACTTTCTCCTGAAGGTTGATTTTCTTTGTTCTTATCCATATTCAAATTGTATTTATTTCACTTCAACCATTTCAGCCTAGTTAAGAACTATTTGGGGAACTAGTGGTGAGATTATCTGGAGACAAGAAGACACTCTGGATTTTTGAGTTGTCAGAGTTCTTTAGCTGGTTTTTTCTCATCTTTCTGGCTGATGTCTCTTTAGTCTTTGAAGTTGCTTCCCTTTAGATGGATTTTCATGTTGTTGTTGTTTTTCTTTTATCCTCTTTTACGTCCTTGGGTGTTTGATTGTGGCATAAGGTGGGTTTAGTTGGCTGGCTTTGTTTTTGGTAGATTTTTGAGGGAGCCAAGGCTCAGCTCAGCTGTTCGGGGATGTGTGCTCAAACTCGGGGAAGCTGGTATTGAGCCCTCGGCTTTGTTCTCTGGCTCCTCAAAGTTTGAAACCTGCCACACTGAAGGAGCCCAGGTGTTCCCAGACCACTAGCCATAACACTACAAAGGGTGGTGCCAGCCAAGGCGCTTCATCAAGCAGTGGCAGCAGAATCCGTGTGCATTCCCACCCACCAGCAGAAGTGGAGATGTGGGAATTGGCAGTGCAGGGAGGTGCATGATTGTCACCTGGGAAGGGGAGCTAGCTGGCTTAGGGCTGCCAGTCTCCGTATGGCCATTGACAGCTGCGGTGGTGGTGGCACAGGGAGTGGGAAAGGAGGAGTGGGGATGAAGGATGGGGCCACTAGCATCCCTGTGTGCCTTGGCATCCACAAAGGTGTCACCACAGGGGTGGGGCACTGGCAGACACCGATCTGGCAATCCCCCTGCACGTGATCACACCTGTAGCAGTGGCAGTGCATGGGGCAGGGCCGCTGGTGTCTGTGCTCCTGTTCAGGCAGGTAACAACAGCACAGAGGAGCGGCATTAGGGGGATGGTCACTGTGCTCATGCTGGCAACAATGACACACTGGGCTGCATGTGCGCCCATGTGCCAGTGGGGAAGGGGAAGGGGGGGTTCACTTGTGCATACACATACTAGCAAAATAACAGAGTGGGGTGGCCATAGGTTAATGCATGCTTGCAAAGTGGCATGGGGGAGGTTGCAGTGGGAAGAGGGCACGGGCAGATTGGTATGTGGCAGAGGGAACCTCTCTGCTGGAACTTGCCTTTGATCAGGTGTGGTCTGCCAGCACAGGGGCCATGATGTGGGCCCTGGAGGCACAACAGTTGGGCTACTGAGGCTGCATTATGAGCAGTCATGGCCAGGCTGGAGTCCCCGGAGAGGCCACCAGACAGAAGGGTTCTCAGGTTGAACCGGCCCCACCTAATAGGCAACATCACCCTTGCTCTGTTGAAGTCTGACAGTTCCCCGAGGGTGTCCCTGGCCATGCTCCACTGCAGAGGTTGCTGAACCAAAAGCTGTGGGCTCCACACTGGCTGGAATCCTGCCTCCTCCACCTCTCTAAGCAGCTCTTCTTGTCCAGTGCACGTGTCCATAGCGGGTGTGGTGTCTCCTGCTGCCAGGATTCCAGAGGCCCGTGGCCAGAGCAGGTTGCTCCCTGTTCAACTCACACCTTTCCCAAGAGTCTTTGGGGGCCAGGAACAATTCCTCATGTGCTGTAATGCCATGCATGGTTCTCAGCTTTCTCTCTGCTCAGCCCAGCATTTGTGCTTTCCCTCCAGTTGCTCTGAATGCTCTCCTTCCAAGGATCTGCACAGAGTGCATTAGTCTTCTTGGCCTCCCGGTCCCTCGGTGGCAGATGTTCTTCCTAGCTGGTCTAGTCGGCCATCTTGCCTCCATCTCTCCAGTTCCCTTTTTGGAAGTCAAATTTATTTGGTATAATATAATCATTCCAGTCTTCCAGTATTTTGCACGGTTTAATTTTCAATCATACGTACTTTTTTATTGTGTTGTTTTGTTTAAAGCATGTCTCTTGTGAACAGCATATAGTTGATATTGCTTTTTCATTAATTATGAAAATATTTTTAATTAGAGTGTTTAATTTGATAAAATTTAAAGCAGCCAACAATGCAGTTAATTTAGTTCCACCATTTTACAATGGATTTCCTTTAGGCTTCTTGTTTTCTGTTTCTCCTTCTGTGCTTTCTTTGAGAGTAATTGAATATTTCAAATTCTGTTTAATTTATCTTTGGACTGTTTAGCCATATGTCTTTGTATTATATCATGATGGTTACTCTACAGGTTAACATATATATCTATAAGTTTGTATAATCTACTTATAATTAACGTTATGGTCCTTAATGGGAAATATAAAAATCTTTTAATCATATAGTTATCTACCTGGTCTTGTGTGTGTGTGTATGTGTGTGTGTGTGTGTGTATAGATATATATATATATAACCATACTCACTACAATTTGTTGCTGTGGTCAATTTTTTAAAACCTTGAAGTTTATAAAACCTGGTAAAACCAAAAGGTCTCCTTGGTAGCAACAGACAACCTTAAGTGGGTGATTGACAAAATCCTTTATGGCACAACACATTCCACTAAGGACCAGTTGGTTGCACTATTGAGCAAAAATTGTGGAGCAACTTTTTTGAGACAGCAGTGGTCATTACTGTCACTGCCTTCCTTTTAAGCACTGTATTTCTGGAAAACATATAAAAGTGAGGTATCGAGAACCTGTAAACACCTCTAAATGAATTTTTAGTAATTGCTCCCCATATGGATTCTGATTATATCCTAGTAACAGTATGTATGTTTTTGCATGATTTGAAACATTTGGCAATCGGAATGCTATGAGAGTCAGAGAGTCTGAACGCTATTGTTTTTATTTTCTCTACATGGGGAATTCCAAATATCTATCTGGTGATTTTAAAAGGCAATTTATGATTTTTTAATATAGTATACATGCACAAAGTTTTACTCATCGCTCAAAAATTTTATTGTCCTTCTTAACCCCTGTACCAAAACTCTTATGTCAGCATGGTTGTATGTCTTGGTTGGCTGTTGTCAGCCATATTTCGCTATACAAGTATGGGTGTAATGCAAAACAGGCAAAGAGTTGGCTTTTAACTACAAGATTTTTTATGACAAATATTAAAATGGAAAAAACGTGGAACAGAATAATTGAACTTCTGTCATTAAAATGGCAGGTCATAAAATAAGCTGCATAATGAAGAATGAGTACATAAAAATATTTATATTGAATGACTTATTACTATAATTGTAAGATAAAAGGAAGTGAATCAGAAACAAAAGAGGTGATGATCAAAGAATGAGGAGAGGGAACTAGAATTAGAGCTTATGAAGTAATTCAGTTACTGATAATGACAAACCAGGTGTGACCAGGAAAATGAATAGATAGGCTGGTGGAAATGAAAATTAAAGGAGAGACTCAAGTAACTAAAGAACCACATAATTAGAATGATTATCTCTGATGATAGGGAAATCACCAAAAAATATAACAGGAATAATATTTCAGCCAGAAAGTAATATTCAGAGACAATTTCAGAAATAGCATATGTTGCGGTTAAGTGGAAATTGTAGAGGCCACAGTGAATTTAAGGATTGGGATGGAGTGAGAAATTGGAACTAAATTGGTGGTACAGTGCCGATGTGAGCAGAGTGTGGTGGAAACAATTATAAACAATAATAGAAAGTATAGGGTACTTCTGTTATCTACACGGGTGCTTGTGAAGTCTTCATGAGTGCTGGGGCAAGGGGAATGGTAGGGGTCAGCTGATGGAGGCGAGTGGGGTGCATGGAAATTTTTCTTATCTAGGTTCTTAGAACTCTTGCTATTGGATGGTACTAGTCTTCTTGGTCTCCCAGTCCCTCTGTGGCAGATGTTCCTCCTAGCTGCTCTAGTCGACCATCTTGCCTCCATCTCTCCAGTTCCCTTTTTGGAATTCAAATTTATTTGGTATAATATAACCATTCCAGTCTTCCAGTATTTTGAACAGTTTAATTTTCAATCATATACACTTTTTTATTGTGTTGTTTTGTTTAAAGCATGTCTCTTGTGAACAGCATATAGTTGATATTGCCTGCCCACTCAGTTATCATGAGTCATTAATCTGGTTGCCAATACCTTCTATTAATCTCTTCCTTACATCCCCCCTTCTACCATATTTATTTATGCTCTTCAAAACAAAGAAAGAATATTTTTGTTTGGTTTTTATTTAGTCTCTATACTATCACAATATTTATCAACAAATTTCACACATCTGCTGACAAACAAATGCTGAATTAAATGTGTGATTTCTGGAATGGATTAACAACTTCATAAGTGTGAAAAGATGAATGAGACACTTTGTTTTAGTAAAGCAGCTATCAATAGAGGGGGATCTACACAGGGTGGTAACCATTTGACTTTAAACCTCTGTTATTAATTGCATTTTAATCACTTTCCATGAGTGATTATCTAACGTGAAATCCCTAATAACCTAAAAGTTTCACCATGACATAATTATGACCAACAGTTACATACAGGTTTTCATTCCACCACATTTATCACTTATGTTTGCAAATTTCCTTTTCATTTGATCTTTTGTTTTACATATGTATGTGTATGTATGCGTGCCTATGTGCATGTATATATGTATATGTATGTGTGTATTCTATCCTGAATGCAATGGGGATGCTTCCAGATGTTTAAACAGGTTTTCAGTTTTATCTTACCTGTGTTTTAGAAAGTTAATTCAGTAGCAGCATAGCAAATTAATTGTTGGCCTGAATTAGTGAGATGTGAGCATTTGTGGCTGGTTTTTATTTAAAAGGAAAAATTCTGTTTCGTGCTGCATAATGAAGTTTCAGTCAACTACACAACACATATACAAAGACAATCCTGTGAGATTATAATGTGATGAAAAATTCCTATCACCTAATGAATTTCAGCTATCATATAACGCTGTGGCACAATGCATGACTCATGTGTTTGTTGTGGTGCTGGTGTAAAGGAACCCACTGAGCCATCACTTGTGTAAAAGTGTAGCATATACAATCATGGACAGTAGCTAACAGTTGAAAATGATAATATACCACTGTATTGCTGGTTTATGAATTTCTATACTATTTGTCATTATCTTAGAATATACTCCTTCTACTTATATAATCTTCTACTTATATTAAAATGGTAAACTATAAAACAGCCTCAGGCAAGTTTTTCAGGAAGTATTCCAGAAGGCATTATTATCACACAAGATGACAACTTTCGTGTGTGTCATTACCTCTGAGGACCATGCAGTGAGACAAAGTGTGAAAGTGGAAGACAGTGATATTGATGGCCCTGACCCTGTGCGTAGGCCTACATTTATGTATGTGCTTATGTCTTAGTATTTAACAAAAAATTAAAAATATACATAATTTAAAAAATCAAAATGCTTACAGAATAAGGACTCAAGGATAGAAAATACTTTTGTACAGCTGCAAAATATGTTTGTATTTAAGCTAAAAGTTACTACAAAAAATCAAAAAGTTACAAAATGAAAAAGTGTATAATGTAAGAAAGGCACAGTAAATTCAGGTTGATTTGTTATCGAAGAAATACATTTTAAAAATAAATTTAGTGTACACTAAGTATTAAGTGTTTACAAAGTCTACAGTAGTACACAGTGATGTCCTAGGCCTTCGCATTCACTCACCACTTACTCACTCACTCACCCAGAGCAACTTTCAGTCCTGCAAGCTTCATTTGTATTGTGTCCTATATTCCATTTTTTTCTTTTACACCATATTTTTACTATATTTTGTTATGTTTAGATACACAAATACTTATCACTTTGCTGCAATTACCTACAGCACTCAGTAAAGTCACATGCTGTGTAGTGTTGTGGCCTAGGAGTAACAGGCAATGCTGTATGGCCCAGGTTCAGTAAGCTGCATCATCTAGGTTTGGGTAAGTACACTCTATGAGGCTTACACAACAAAATCTCCTAACAATCCATCTCTCAGAACGTATCTTCCTTATTAAGCAATGCATGGTGGAAGACTGATTTGTAAAACTCTTGCCAACCACTGGCTTTAGAGGAACAAAAATATTTATTTTTAAGAAAATATCCAAACTATTCCTACCAAAAGTTACTTAATTGATTGGGGAAAAGGATATACAAATCGCTGGCCTTTCCATCCTCTGCTGATAAACAGTGAAAACGGATGCTGCTCTTCCGTCTGCCCAACTACATTTCTGCACACCTGACACCTGTCTCACCAAAAAAAAAAAACTCAAGCCACTTAGCTCAGACTCACAAAGTTAGCAGTGGTGTGAGTCCAAAGATAGTACCCATTCCCGGTAACACCAGGAAAATTAGGTTATTTAACAGGTAACATGTAATTCAAGAATGCATCTTATAAGGAAAGAAATGCTAAATTACTTACCTACGCTTTTTAAAATATTTAATAACTAGGCTCAATAAAAGTACCAAGTATAGCCACTTAGCATAAAGAACATTTAATATAATAGGAAAGAAAAATGCGTACAAATGGCCAAATAACCATAGTTAATAGATACATTTCAACCTTGGGCGCTGTTTTGCATGCATGAGCCTGTTGTGATAAGGTGAAATTGGAAGCTGGAAGGCTGTATGGCAGAAAATGTTTTCTGAAATACTTTTTTTTCTCACTCTGACAGATGTTTCGTATTTTAAGAATATGATTATTTTGTCATATTCTCTCCAATATAAGAAGTAAATGTCTAGGGCAACCTAGTTAAAATATGTAATGCTTGAGTCTAACTCTATTTCTCTATGGTTTGGCAGTACAATCTTATATCCATGAAAAGGAAATAGACTCTTCCTAATTCTACAGGATATTAAATGCATTAATCTGAACAATACAAATTGCATTACAGTTTATGTCCTCACAAGAGACATTCTAACATATTTCCTAAAAGTTTTATATTTATCATGCTTATTTTTTGTTTTCCTCTTCTTCTTGCTCAAAGCAGAAGAAAAATGAAAGGTGATTTTAACAACTAATTTTTAGAATGTATCTACCATGAAGTATTTTAATTTTTGCTATTATTATCCCTAGACATGCACAAGAGAAATTAGGCTATCTTAAATTGCATACACTGAGGAAGACAAAGGAATCATTCTGAAAATTTAAAAAAAAATTGTTACTAGAATAAGAGTTCCATGAAGGCAAAGCAACAGATGTATACTAAACATATAACTTCAATCTTGTGCAGATATAGCTTTCAAATATTACATAAAGTGTGCTCAAAAACAATTACGTATGTCTACATATATTTGAAAGCAGGAAACAAATATGTTTACTACATACATTACTTTTGTTTTTCAGGCAAGATAAGATATTCTACCTTCAAAACAAACCACCAGCACTATTCACAATAACTATACATATGAGGAATTCTGCATCAGTTTTTGAATTGCAGTAGCAATTTTAACAACAGTGTTCCCTTTGGCATATTATAATGCATATTAGCTGCCATCTGTGCTTGATGAGACAGCTTGACCAGTGGTCACAGGCTGATCCCTGACCTCTGTCAGCAATTGTCTATGCGTGGCTGCCTCTACATCAAAGGTCATGAGCAAAAGCCTTAGTGAGCAGTCCACAGCCATTATAGACAGATATGGATGACTACCAAAGTTAAATGAATATGACCTTTTAATATCATTCTCAAAAATAGTGTAGTAGAAAGGCAGAGGCATCAAATATATTAGAAATTCAAAGCCAGATTACAAAACTTACATGTATTGATAATAAATGGTGTGCTAAAAATGTTACATATTGCCTTAGTCATTTGCACAAGAATATGGGCTTCTGTTTTGATAAGAAATATTAAAGAGGTTGAATTAAGAGTTATAATAAATACATATCTTTAAAATGCCTTTACTTGGGCACCGAATGATTTATATTTATTTATTGCCAAACATAAAGAACATGCAATGGAAGTTATTAACTGAAGTGGGGACAATGTAATTTGCTTTTCGTGAAACCGAAATAATATTAAATCAATGATAAACTAAAGGTATAAATAATCATTTTGTTGTATTGTCAACAATACAGTAAAGTTTTGAAGAAAGTAGAAGATTTAGGCTGTAAAAATTTATCAAGATTATTTCCTTCACGGAAGTAAGTTTTATATGTACTAACATAGCAACTATGGAATACAAACAAAACAGAAAACTCTGCAATAAAATAAAACTTAAAAATACCTGGGAGGAGAGGTGGAGCAAGATGACAGATTAGAAGACTCTATGAATTGTTCCACTTGCAAGGACGCCAGTTTAACCACTACCTACACACACACAACAAAAGCACCTTCATAAAAATAAAAAATCAGATGAGTATCTGGTTTTACATTCATGTTGCTGAAAGAGGCACTGAAGAGATAGGGAAAACCATCCTGGTGGCAGCACGGGACAGAGATCATTTCTGTGCACCAGGGAGATGGAGAGTGCAGCAATTATGAGGCATTGAACTCAATGCTATGCTGTTGTAACAGAAAGTAAAACAAAACCAAACTCAGCTGATACAGAGGGAGCATTTAAACCAGCTGGGGTGGAGCTGTGAACCCAGCAGTTGGAACCTCAGTTCCTGCAAGCCTCACCACTGTGAGATAAAGTTTTCTGGGGCCCTAAATAAACCTGAAAGGTAGTCTAGGCCACAAAGATTGCAACTCCTCGGTGAGTCCTAGTGCTGAACTAAGCCCAGAGGCAATGCACTGGAATGACACATGACCTACTGAGACACCAGCCTGAAAAGCTAAAGGAGTGCTGGCATCAACTCTTCCCTAACTGGGCTGCACAGCCCATGGCTCCGAAAGAGACACGATCCTTCTGCTTAAGGAGGAAAAAGAAAATAATGGGGAGGACTTTGTGTTTTTTCTTGGATATCAGCCCAGCCACAGTGAGATATGGTACCTGTCAGAATCATGAGGTCCCTTTTCCAAGCCCAGCTCCCAGACAACATGTCTAGACACACCCTGGATCAGAAGGAAAGCTGCTCCCTTGAAGTAAAGGACTCAGTCCTGACAGCGTTCTTGTCTGCTAGCTAAAGAGCTCTAGGGTCCTGAATAACCAGCAGTGACAACTGGGCACTGCATTGAGGGCCTTTGGTGAAACTCTGAAACTTGCTGACTTCAGGTCAGACTCAGCACATTCCCAGTTGTGTTGACTACAAGGTGAGATTCCTTCTACCTGAGAAAAGTGGAGAGCAGAATAAAGGGGACTTCGTCTTGCACCGTAGGTACCAGCTCAACCACTGAGGGTTAGAGCAGTAAGCAGGTTCTTGAGGTTCCTGATTCCAGAATTCGGCTCTTGGACAGCATTTCTGGACCTGTGCTAGGGGAGCCCACTACCCTGATGTGTGAGTATCAGGCCAGGTGGCATTCACCACAAGTTGACTGAAGAGTCCCATAAGGGAGCATTGGTGGTAGTCTGGCAGTACTCGCTGTGGGTCTGTGATGACAGTGACCGTAAGGTGAGGGTCCCCTGCCATTCAAAAGGGAAGAAAAGAGTAGAACAGACTATGCATTGTGATTTTAGTGTCAGTTCAGCTGCAATACAATAGAATACCAGGTAGAGTTCAAAGGTTTTTGACTGTGGATTCTGGATCCTAGACAGCACCTCTGGACCCACTTGTGGACTGGAGAGCTCAATTGTCTGAAGAAAAGGACAGAGGCCTGGCTGGATTTGCCACCTGCTGATTGGACCCAGGGCCTTGAGCAAACATAAGCAGTAGCCAGAGAGTAGTCCCATCAGGTCTTGAGCAAGACCCAGTGCTGTTCTGATTTTGCAGTCAGTCTGGGTCTGACCCAGTGCTGTCCTACTGGTGGTGGCCACTGGGGTGGTGATGGCTGGCTTTAGAGAGAGAGAAATGAGAGAGAATAAAAGAAGGAAAGAAGGAAGTAAGGGAGAAAAGAAGGAAGGAAAGAAGGAAGGAAGGAAGGAAGGAAAGAAGGAAGGTAGGAAGGGAGGGAGGGAGGGAGGGGAGGGGGAGGTGAGGGAAGGGAAAGGAAAGGAGATGTGATACATCATATCAACAGAATGAAGAACAGAAACTATATGATATTTCAATTGATGCTATTAATAAAATTCAACATCTCTTCATAATAAAATATCTCAAGAAACTGGCCATAGAAGGAACATACCTTAACAATAAAAGTCACATATGACAAACCAACAGTTGATGTTATATTAAAAGGGAAAAAACTGAAAGGCTTTTTTCTAAGATCCAGAACACAAATGACTAAGATGCCTACTTTCACCACTGTTATTCAAAATAATACTGGAAATCCTAGTTAGAGTAATCAGAAAAGAGAAAGGAATAAAATGCAGGCAAATTGGAAAGGAAGAAGTCAAATTGTTCTTGTTAGCAGATTATATGATTTTATGTTTGGAAAAACCTTAAGACTCCACTAAAAAGCTAGTAGAGCTGAAAAAAAAATCAGTTAAGTATCAATATACAAAAATCAACCTACAAAAATCAGTAGAACTTCTATATCCAACAGTGAACAATCTGAAAAAGAAATCAAAAAGTAATCTCATTTACAATAACCACAAATAAAATTAAATACCTAGGAATTAACCAACAAAGTGACAAATCTCTATAAAGCAGACTATAACACTGACAAAAGAAATTGAAGAGGACACCAAAAAGTGGAAAATATTTTATGTTTGTGAATTAGAAGATTCATTATTGTTAAAATATCCGTACTACCCAAAGCAATCTATAGGTTGAATGCATTCCCTTTCAAAATACCAATGATATTTTTCACAGAAATAGACAAACAATCCTAAAATTTATATGGAACCACAAAAAACTTAGAATAGCCAAAATTATTCTAAGCAAAAGAAACAAAATGTTTAGAATCACATTATCTGACTTCAAATTATACTACAGAGTTATAGTAAACAAAACAGCATAGTACTGGCATAAAAATAGACACATAGACTAATGGAACACAATAGAAATCCCAGAAACCAATCTACACACCTACAGTGAACTCATTTTTGACAAAGGTGTAAAGAACATACACTGGGGAAAAGACAGTGTCTTCAATAAATGGTGCTGGGGAAACTGGACATCCATATGCAGAAGAATAAAACTAGATCCCTATATTTCACTATATGTAAAAATAAAATCAAAATGCATTCAAGACTTAAATCTAACACCTCAATCTATGAAACTACAACAAGCAAACCATCATGAAAATCTCCAGGACATTAGTCTGGGCAAAAATGTCTTGAGCATTACCTCACCAGCACAGGCAACCAAAGCAAAAATGGATAAATGGGATCACATCAAGTTAAAAAGCTTACAGACAGTGAAGGAAGCAATAACCAAAGTGAAAAGACAACACACAGAATGGGAGAAATTTTTTTAAACTACACATCTGACAAGGGATTCATAACCAAAATATATAAGGAGCTCAAACAACTCTATAGGAATAAAACTAATAATCTGATTTTTTTAATAGGCAAAATATATGAGTAGACATTTCTCAAAAGAAGACACACCAATGGCAAACAGGCATATGAAAATGTGTTCAACATCATTGATCAGAGAAGTGAAAATCAAAACTAAAATGAAATATCGTCTCACTCCAGATAAAATGGTGTTTATCCTAAATACAGGCAATAACAAATGCTGGAAAGGATGTGGAGAAAAGGGAATCCTTGTACACTGTTGATGGGGATGTAAACAGGTACAACCACTTTGGAGAACAGTTTGGAGGTTCCTCAAAAAAACAAAATAAAAAAATTAACATATGATCCAGCAATCCCACCGCTGGGTATATACCCAAAATAAAGGAAATCAATATATTGAAGGCTTAGCTGCACTCCCATGTTCATTGCAGCACTGTTCACAATAACCAATTTGGAATCAACCTGTGTCTATCAATAGCTGAAAGGATTAAAAACAATTTCGTACATATACACAATGAAATCCTATCTAGCCATTAAAAAAATTGAGATCCAATCATTTGCAACAACATGAATATAACTGGGGGTCATTACATTAAGTGAAATATACCAGGCATAGAAAGATAAATAATACATGTTCTCACTTATTTGTGGGATCTAAAAATCAAAACGATTAAACTAACAGAGATAGAGAGTAGAAGGATGGTTACCAGAGGCTGGGAAAGGTCTTGGGGTTGGAAGAGAAGGCTGGGATAGTTAATGGGTACAAAAAATAATGAAAGAATGAATAAAATCTAGTATCTGATAGCACAACGGGGGGACTATAGCCAATAATAATTTAACTGTATATTTTAAACTAATAGATTATAATTTTATTGTTTGTAACAAAAAAGATAAATGTTCGAGAGGATAGATACCCCATTTTTCATTATGTGATTATTATACATTGCATGCCTATACCAAAACATGTCATGTATTCCAGAAATATGGGATACTATTCAGCCATAGAAGTATAAAATCCTGCCATTTGTGGCAACATGAATGAACTGGGAGGACTTTATGTTAATGAAATAAGCCAAGTATAGAGAGACAACAGAGGATCTCACTCGTATGTGGAATCTAAAAAGAGTTTATCTCATAGAAGTATAAATTAGAATATCAGTTACAAGAGGTTTGGGAGAGGTATGGGGAGGAGAATATGGGGAGAGATTGGTCAACTGGTACCAAATTACAGACTGATAGGAAGAAGTTCTGGTGTTCCATTGCACAGTAGGGGTGGTGATAGTTAAATATATTGTACTGTATATTTCAAAATAAGTGTAAGTAATACTTTTCAATGCTCCCATCACAGAAAAATAATGTTTGAGGTGATAAATAAGCTAACTACTATGATTTGTTCATTACACAAGACATAATTGTATCAAACCATAATGCTATATTCCATAAATAAGCACAATTATTATGTGTCAATTAAAAACAAAGTAAACTTTTAAAAAAGTGAACAAAGAGTTAAACTTTCCCACCTATATGAAGAAGGTATTTGAAAGTTGAGAGATAAATTGTATAATATTGTAATGGTTGTATAGTTTAAAGATATAATATTAAAAATTACTACTTTAATTAATCAATTACTTTATAAAGAGGAAGAAAAATAATCTGAAAGTGGCAATGAAGACAAGAGAGGTATGTACCATATCCTCAGTCAAATAGGATGAAGGCTGTGTTAGATACTCAACACTCAACACCCAACACCACCTTGAGTGATATAGGTGAAGTCTATCGTCATTAAAGAGCCAAACTTCACTTGGAGCAGAAAGCAGAAGAGAACATCAGAGATAATATTTAAAATACAGAGGATTTCTGAATTTCAAAGGATATAGTGAAATTATTTCGGAATTTGGAGATTGTACAAAAATATGTACAAAGTCTTAAGTGATTGGAGATTGAGAAATGAAAACTGACGTTGGAATTCAGGGCTTCATGTAGTAACTTATTGAAACAGAGCTCAGAGACCTTGTCTGATTTGTCCTGCTTGTGTCCAGGCAAAAGCAGCTGAGGAGGTGGCTGAACATATTGGCTGAACACTGGTGGAGAGGAGTGGCCGAGCTGGGACATCCCCAGGAGCACAGAAGAATATGAGCAATCTTTCCTGGAGCACCTGGTTCCCTGAGGTTGCTCCCAATTCTCAGAGCTCAAGGAGTTCCGAGGATTTCTCTTGGCACTGCAATTAGGGAATGGAGGATATAGTTGGCATGACATTTTTGTCATCAACATAAAGAAATGCGTGACTCTCTCTTTCCTCCTGCCATATGTCAGCAGTCTTATCTGGAGCCTGCAGAGCCTCCTGCTCCCTCTGGGATTCCAAAACACTTGATTTCTGAGTTCTTCCTTACATTTGGGGCAGGAGATTTGGGGACATCTTTTAGTGAATGCTAGTGAGGACTCAAAATACCTATTTAATTTGGCTGCATCCAGGATTTTTTGCTTATAATTATAATATTTTTATGGTGCCTGTTTATATGTCCAGTGTGGTCCCTTTATAGCCATTTGATCTGAAACATGAGCTCTTAGAATCTGCTAAAGATAGGTATTGAATGATCATTTTATATATTTTTTAAACTTTAAATATTTTGTAAACTTAAACATGCTTTATTTTTACTTTTCCATTCCAATCCATATTTGTTTCTTCAGGAACATAATGAGTTTTCATATTTCGGAGGTATATTGTCTTCTCCATCTCCTGTCTCTGCGCACGGCTCTTTTCCTCATACATAACCAGAGAGAGCTTTTCAAGCGTGTGCTCTGTTCCGCTGATTCTGTAATATTGATTCAGCATTCACTATTTCCAATACATATTTGATTTCACGAATGATATTTTTTGTTTCTTCGAAACCACTTAAATCATTCCTCAATTTAGAGCTCACTTTTCTGTCTTTTCAGTTTACTGTGTGTCCTTTTAAACTAAATTATTTGTTCCTCTGTGTTTCAGAGAAGCATACTTTATAGCATTTTATAGAAGCTTCCAAACAATTCACTGAATTTATGTGTGGATCCTGCCTTGGATAATATTCAGACAATGTGGTGCCTTTGGATGTCATTCCCTTTGTCTTGACACAATGCTTTCTCCTTAAAGCCTATCATTTTCTCTAATGAAGCATCATCTGTACAAAATGGTTATTTATATTTTCTGTGTACCTCATTTTCATCTTGCTGTAGGTGCCCCTACTAAGATATGCCCAGAGCAGATCGGTATGCACTTCCCACTTCCAATGACTTCACTCATAGGAGAATTTCTCTCTGCACTGATAGAATTGCTGTCTTTGAATTGATTTAACAAAATAATTACATAGTTGAACATGTTGGAAGGATGAATGTGTAATAATTTCACTGTCATCGTAAATACCATCTGCTCATTCAGGGAACTGAGAGTTGAAGAAGAAAAAAAATGCCTTCTCCTATTTCTCCTCCTTCTTCAGAACCTCCTTCCTCTTTTAACAAAAGCTCTGCTTCGAAAGAGATGTGATATCTAGAGAGACAAGGTCTAGTGTTTTCTTTTTCCATTCATCTGCCCTATTGTTGGGGAATGTGCTGTAACGTATTGGTTAACAGCATATGCTTTGGACTTATATCACAGTTTGGGGTTATTTCCCAGGTTTCACCACCAACTAGCTATAGACATTGATTATATTACTCAGCCTATCTAAGCCTCAGATTTTAAATCTATAATACTAGAGTTTTTTCATCATATAGGTATATGAAAATAAAATGAGATAAATTATGAAAATTATTCAACCAAGATTACAGTAAATTCTTCATAATTTTTAATATAATTAAATTACATAATAATTATTTTATTGCTTTGAAAATCCTGGCCTTGAATTTTGGCTTGCTCCTTTTTAACTATTCTTATATTTTAATGTGTTATTACAGGTATTTGGCAGAAATAAACAAATACATAAATAATAATTTTTTAATTCAAATTATCACAAAGGTACAAAATGCTAAAATAAATTTTTGCAGAAATATCTGACATTGAACATTTTTTCACTGTATATTTTGCCTTCAAAGAATTAATATATCAAAGTATACACTGCATAAAAAGGACTAGAAGTCAGTGCAATGTCTATCTATTATGCTATTTCTGCTTACACTAGTGAAATTATATGTGGTCTATAAATTAAAATTACATGCCAATAGAAAGTATTCATTTACATATACAAATTTGTAGCATTTATGTTACCAGATGAACAGAACGTTTCATAAATATCTGTATTTCTCTTCATATTCCAAGACTTACGACTAAACACTTTTACTCAAGTCAATGACCACCATCAGTCACCTGGTTTCTTCCTACGTCTCTGATTACTTCCTTTATCTCTTTTCAAGATTCCCATTCTCAGCATGACAAATAAATGCGAACATTTACAAAGTTTGGCTTTAGTTCTCATTCTATGTCCCTCCTGAGGCTATCATTTCATCCCATAGTTCAAATAACTATCTACATGCTGAAGACTACTTGATACCTAGCCAATGGCAATATTGCTCTGCTGAGTGTCAAATTGTTCCCACCAATAACCCAAATGGAATAATGATAATGATCTCATAATTGGCAAGTCCTGCTTTGAATTCTTCATCTCATCACTATGGAACTGAAGGTCTTGGATACATACCAATAGATCAAATGGACACTTCGAGAGCACTGTGCAAATGAGCAAGTTGCAAAACCTCATCAAGTGTAGCAAGATGGCCAGGTGTAGAGAACAGTTTGTCTGCCCAGTAATCCTATTCAAGGGCCAGAAAATTTGGCAGGTCAGCCTCTGGCTGAGTGGAGGCAGCTGCATGAATCCACTGGCTACAGCTGTATTTTTTAGAGGGTGCCTATGCTGCCTGAACAGGTGCAGGGGACTTCACGGAAGAGGAATATGCTCTTTGAAGTGTCCATACACATCTACTTCAGGAAGTTAGAGGCTGTGACATCAAGCTACTTCAATAGCTATCAGTCAAATACATCTGTGATCTGATGGTAGAGAATAAGAAAGTAAAGCTTGGCTTGAATGTGACCTCCTCTGAGAAGGTGGAAAGCCCAATGCTGAGCCAGCTTCACTCTGCTCTGCATCCTGTGTTCAGGTGGTGAATTTTGTAAGGAATATAAGGATTGAATTACATGGCTGAAAGGCAAATTTTTAACTAGAAGCAGGATTATGTCAAGGCTCCATTGAGCACACCTGACTCATAGACTCACTCTCTGAACATTAACTGGAGCCAGCATCCGTGGTGGGACCTGCTGCATCAAATGCAAAACTACCCCAAACTGCTGGTTTCTGTACTTAAGAGCAACTATGAAAGCAAGCTGCTGGTATATCAGTCTGAGATCAAATCCCTCATTTCTACACTTTTCTTTGTGGGTTGATGGGCTCATCCACACATCCCTGAAGCCTGCTGAGATCCTTCACCTACCCACGGCCTATTCCTAGTTCCTCTTTGAGCACACGACGGTAGATTGGGTAAGCAAAGGATGGGCTATTTTTTTCCGCTTCAGTTTTTGAAGCATATCATTTTCTAGGAGTTCTCTGCCCTGAAGACACACAGGTGACAGTTTGTCAGGCTCGGAGGCAGGCTTCACCATGGAGGATAGCTGTATACTGAGATGAAGGGATTCCAGCCTTGGCAGGGACTTTTCTCCCTGGTCATGGAGAGCCCCCAGAAGTCATTGAGAGCTTCACCTATGAGGTCATGGATGTATTCCTAGAAGGATCACGGACTCAAGCAGCTTGGAGAAGAGTCACTTGTCCTCTCCACAAATTGTACTCTGGAATGGACTGCAGCACTGGGAGCATGAGCTGCCTTCTCAGCAGATGCTGGCAAAAGCCTCATCTTCAAGCTCCTCATTCTTGAGCTGTTGCAACAACTTTTTCAGAATGGGCAGTGCCCACTGGAAGCCTCCAAACCCAGACTTGCAGCCCTGAATTACGGGGAGGCTCAGCGGCAAAAGTGCACTGAGCTTTATTGGCCACATGTAGCAGCACAGCTCCCTGTCCCTCTGATGCCATTGGGACCTGCTGGAGCAGTTTTCCTGCAGTGTTGACTCCAGGGCACCACCAGCAGCACCTGGTGAAGCAGCTAGTCCAAGGCAGTTTTCTGCTCCTTGCTCCAATAAGCCCTGAACTGACTGAAAGCCTCGCCTAGCCAAAGGGTATTTCAAGGTCAGGAGAAATCGCTTCGCTCCTCCTTCTCCATCACACATCTGGCAGCCCCCAAACTGATCAGGACCAAGGACAGGATGGCCCAACCCTCAGCTTCCTGCTGGTGATGGCAGTCCCCTTTTGTCACTGCCTCCCACCCACCCCAATCTTTGCCAGGATTCCCCAACTCTCCAAACTGTGTGAAGTTTCCTGTGGCCCTGTGGAGGGCATGACTTCACGAAAGATACTTTTCAGCACTAATAGAAACAACCTATCAACCCAAGAAAAGACATGGCAGAATTCTGAGTGCATGTTACTAACTGAAGTAAGTCTATATGAAAAGGCTATAGATTGCACGGTTCCAACTAAGTGAGATTCTGAAAAGGGTAAAATTATTGAGACAGTAAAAAGATCAGTGGTTGCCAGAAGCTGAAGTCCCGGCACAGGGAGAATGAACAGGGCCCAGCATAGAGGATTTGTAAGGCGGCGAAACTATTCAGTATGGCACTATAATCATGGATATTTATTATTATCCATTTGTCTTATGCCATGGCATTATAACACGCTAAGGTGACCTATGAACTTTGAGTCCTTTTGATGTGAACTAATGAACCCTAAGGTAAACTGTGAACTTTGGGTCCTTTTTATGTGCTAATGTAGGTTCATCAATTATAACAAATGAATCATTCTAGTGAGAGGATGTTGATACTAGGAAAGGCTGATACTGTTTATGGGGCAAAAAGTACATGGGAAATCTCTGTAACCATCACCTCAATTTTTGGTGAACCTAAAATCACTCTAAAAAGTAAAGTCTATTAAAAAATGCAATATATTTCTATCAATATGGAAAAGAAATGGACATTGTTTAACAAAAATGACAGAAGCATTTACCATCCTTCCCAGCAACATCACCTCTCAGAATTGAAGAGATACTTCATCATCAAATGTATGAAGTATATATGCATGATTTTATTTCTAATGTGATATTAATTTCAATAGGAAAAATATGGAAACAAGCTGAGTGCCTTATTATAGAGGACTGGCTGTATAAACTAGGGTATTCACACAGTGGAAGTATTATGGAGACATTAGAAAGAAATGAACGATGATCTCTATATATCAGTATTTAAAGATCTTCAGGATAAACTGCTAATGAGAAAAAACAAGGTGCTGAAGAGTGGACCTTGTTTGCTTTTTGTGTAAAAATGTGTGGAGAAAATAAGCGTCTCTTTGTACATCTGTATTTGCAGAAGTAAGCAAAGAAGTAATAAAGATAATACCTATATGGTGTTGGGGAAAATGGAGTGAGGAAGGAGAAGACTTAAGAGGGTACACTGTGGCCAACGTTTTTATAAAGACTGAAGTATATTTCTAAAATACTGATTAAAGACATGAAATATAAAAGATGTAGGTATAGTCTTGGGATCCTGTTTACTTGACTGAAGACAGAAGCTTGTTTTGTTCATTAACATAAAGCCTACAAGTTTATACTGAGGCCAAAAAATAGAAACTTAGAAGACCCTTTGTCACCATTTGAGGTGGCCATTAAAAACTTCTAAATTGAGAATTAAAAAGAAAATTAAACCTTTTACCTTGTCTTTTCGGAGAACTACATTTCAATATAACCAAATAACTCTAGATGATTGGAGAAATTTTGTTTTGTAGAAGATGGCTACTTAATGAATATTGAAAGAATGACAGAATTAGAGTGTAATAATTTCACAAATGCTACACTAAAGAAATTATTTCCAACTGGTGTCAAAACAATTATGTGAATGATTGGTGGAGGAATGGACATTTATAGTGTGAAAGCCATAACTACAGAATGGAGGACTCAGAATGCCATAATCTTGATTAAATCATCAATCTGAGCACTTTAGCTGGCGGGCCTATGATAATATGCATTTTCTATTGGTTTTATAAAATATTTTCATCAGTCAAATCCATATTCAGGTAGAATGCTTCAAGGCAATAGGAAATTATCTCTCCAACTTACGCTTCATCTACTTAAAGTGATAATTGGCTAAACGGATTGTCATTATTAAGATGATACTTAATAGCACCACTCTCCCCAACAATTACCTATTATTTTACTCGTATCACATATAATTATTATTATTCAGCAACTTGCTTCTTATAATTTGTGTAAATCAAATTAAACACAGGTTATGGGGTGGTTGTGATCTCATTGAAACAAATATATTGACTCACTATAAAAGAAACCACACATTCAATGACAAAAATTCATGGAAAGAAAGATCAAAAAAAGTCAATGTAGAGGGGTAGTTCGTCTTCTTTTATGATTTACTGAAAACATGAAGTGCAAAATGTAGTCTCTAAAGTTTATGTCATTGCTTCTCTTTACTCTCCTTTCTTTTGAAAGTCGACATGACATGTTCATATGCAGAAATCATCAGCTTTGTGTTGGTAAAGTTCTTGCAAGGTGTAAAAAACTAAAAGTGCTCTCTATAACAGCAATGAGATGGAAAATCTGCTGAAATCAAGCCATTCTTAGTCTTTTTTCTAAACTGACACATTAGTGACATATTGTAACCCATTCTTGACTCTACACTAAAATACTTTCTACCTTTAAAGAGATAAACTTATTATAGATATATAAACACATTGCTATTAATTCAAAAAGACAAATGCAGAATAAACTTTTCATAACATCATCAATTGTGTATATTTGAGTTATTTTTAGTAAAATACAATGTGAGACATAGTATTTGATTGTTCAAACCTAACTGCATAAAAGATGTAAGTATAGCCTTTGGGATTGTGCAACTCATGTGATGGGCTTGCTTTATTCACACACATGAAGTCTGTAAGGTACAGAATTAATCCCTAAGGCATGTTAATGTGCTTCTTTGACAATTCTTATTAACCATTACAAGATATTTAAATTGCAGATACCCTGCTGAGTGAATATTCAAAATGCACTTGACAGTCCTACACCAGAATACCAGATGCTCCTTAATAGAACATTACTGTGTTTTATTTCGTGACTTATAAATGGTTGGTTTTATTCCACAGTGCCTGGTTTTAGAGAGAGAAATGAGAGAGAAGAAAAGAAGGAAAGAAGGAAGGAAAGGAGAATAAAGGAAGGAAGGAAGGACGGAAGGAAGGAAGGAAGGAAGGAAGGAAGGAAAGAAGGAAGGAAGGAAGGAAAGGCAGTTCTTACATTTCAAGGGCTAATCATATGTCAAACGTATTTGCATTCTTCTTCTGACTAACTGTTATTTGAACAAAGATAATGATTTTTTATCTCATCTTTTTTCCTAGACACAGCCTTAACATATCTATTCTTGTGGTCCACTCTACTCTTCAAGTGGAAGTTTCTGGTTTTTCAGAATTTGCATTACACTGTCTATTAAAATTATTTTAAGTTGCTAGAAATTAAGTATAATTAGTTTTAATATTAATTCATGAGGGTACTTGCCTTTTGTATTAGTCCATTGAAGAAATGCCTGAGACTGGCAATTTATATGCTGCTATGAAGAAATACCCAAGACTGGTAATTTTTATAAAAGAAAGAGGTTTAATTGACTCACAGTTCTGCAAGGCTGAGGAAGCCTCAGGAAACTTACAATCATGGCAGAAGGGGAAGCAAATAGAACCTTCTTCATATGGTGGCAGCAAGGAGAAGTATCATAGCAGAGTGAAGGGGGAAGCCATTTCTAAAACCTTCAGATCTCATGAGAACTTACTGACTATCAGGAGAATAGCATGGGGGAAAACTGCCCCCGTGATTCTATTGCCTCCCACGGGGTCCCTCCCACCACATGTGGGGATTATGGAAACTACAGTTCAAGATGAGATTCGGGTGTAGACACAGCCAAACCATATCACCTTCTGTCTTTCAAAATAACTGGGACTTCTTTTTGTTTAGCCAGAAAGAAATTATTTAAACCCCTTGAATACTGTGTTCTTCTTGATAATTCATTTTTATAATGTACTAACTTGCTTTCTTTAGAAAGCAACAGTGGGAAATTTTGGTAACACAGCAATTTCCTGGGGAGAAGGGGATAATTTTTCTATATAACCACCTTTTGAACACAGGTCTATCTCTCTGTCCTATGACTGGACTGTGTTTCCTTAAGAAGCCATAGCAAAATGCAATGACATAGTAAGTACTAACGTCAGAGTCTGACAGATTTGGTCTTAATCATATTTCCAGCTTTTCTTGGTTTTGCGGACTTTACATACTTGAAGCCTCACATGTCACCCTCTTTTATAATCCACACAGTAATGCCTGCTTCTCGAGATTACTCTATCCATAAAAAATAAGATAATATTACATGAAAAAGAAAATTGTGCTTAGTATATATCATTTGATCATTAGGTGTTATGATTACTCCAAAGTTTCCCATCAACTTATTTGGAAGTAGTTTTATTCCTAGAAAAAAGCATGAAATACAGGAATAATATAGGAGACTTAAAAATAATCTCAAGAAATTATCAGTAGATATTTAATGGATATTCCATTAATATCCATTAAAACAATATTGATATTTAGTAAGATTTATGGCTACTCAGGTTTGAATATTGGTCTGTTCAGGGAGCTAGTGACCTGTCTCCCTCACCAACAGAGCCTCCACCCTCTGCTTTCATCGATCTACATCTGATGCTGCGGTTGTATCAAACCAAAGTGGTCCTTGTATCCAAGAAGCAAGGCTCCTCTTGTACTTAAATGCAGAGACTAGGGTTGTTGCAAGCTTCATCATTTGGAATGGGGACTCTAAAGCTTTTCAACACACTGTACCTCTTTTCCTAACAACTAAATTTTGTGGTAAAATCTATATAATATAAAATATTCCTCTGAACCATTATAAAATATATAATTCAGTGCCATTGGCCACACTCACAACGTTTATCCATTCATCTGTTGATGGACACTTGGGTTATTTCTACCTATTGCCTGTTGTGAATAATGTGGCCATAAATTTTGGTATAAAAGTATCCAGTTTCTGTTTTCAATTATACAGGATATGTACATGGGCATCGACTTTGCTAGACCACAGGATAATTCTATTTTTACCTTTTTGAGGAATTACCAAACTGCTTTCATGATGGGTGCATCATGTCACTTTTTCACTAGCAGTGTATGGAGGTACCAATTTCTCCATATCATCACTATTTGTTATTTTCTGCCTTTTTTATTATAGCCATCCTGGTAGATGTGAAGTTATATTGCACAGTGGTTATGATTCGCATTATCCTAATGTCAAGTATCTTTTCACGTGCTTCTTGGCCATTTGTATATCTTCTTTGAGAAATGTCAGTTGAAATCTTTGTCTATTTTTTGTCTTTCTGTTTTTGAATTTTAGCAATTATTGTTATATTCTGGATATTAAACCCTTATCAGATATATAATTTGCAAATATTTTCTCCTATTCCATAAGTTGTGATTTTACATTCTTGATAATGTCCTTTTAGATATAAGGGTTTTAAATATTGCCTATTTATTTCTTTTTCTGTTTCTCATACTTTTAGTGTCACTTTTTTTTTTTTTTTTTTTTTTTTTGAGATGGAGTCTCGCTTAGTCGCCCAGGCTGGAGTGCAGTGGCCGGATCTCAGCTCACTGCAAGCTCCGCCTCCCGGGTTCACGCCATTCTCCTGCCTCAGCCTCCCGAGTAGCTGGGACTACAGGCGCCGCCACCTCGCCCGGCTAGTTTTTTGTATTTTTTAGTAGAGACGGGGTTTCACCGTGTTAGCCAGGATGGTCTCGATCTCCTGACCTCGTGATCCTCCCGTCTCGGCCTCCCAAAGTGCTGGGATTACAGGCTTGAGCCACCGCGCCCGGCCAGTGTCACTTTTAAGAATCCATTACAAAATCCAGTTTCATGAAGATGTAAGTCTGTGTTATTCTCTGAGAGTTATAAGGGTTTAGCACTTATGTTTAGTCTTGACCCATGTTGTGTTAATTTTTGTACATGGTGTGAAACACGGTTCCAACTTCATGCTTTTGTTTGTGGAAATCCAGTTGTCCCAGCACCATTTATTGAAGAGATGTTTTCTTTCCTCTTTGGAAGGACTCATCACCCTTATCAAAAGTCAATTGGCCATAAACATACAGGTTTGCTTCTTGACTTTCAATTCTATTCATTGGTTTATTGGTCTATCCTTAGGCCAGTTGCACGTTGTTTTAATTATTGTTACTTGGTAGTAAGTTATGCAATTGGGAAGAGTGAGTCATCTAAGTCTGTTCTTTTTCATAATCGTTTTGAAGATTGAGGCACCTTAAAAGGTCCATACGAATGTGAACTGAATTTTTTCCAGTTCTACACAAAATAAAAATAAAAGTTATTGGAATTTTGGTAGAGATTGCATTGAACGCGCATATCACTTCACTTTAGGGAGTATTGGTACCTTAACAATTTTAAGTCTTCCTAAACATAAACTCAAGGTGTCTTTTCACGTTTTTCAAGTCCTTTAAAAATTATTCTCAGCAATGTTTTGTAGTGTTTAGTATTCAAGTCTTCTGTCTTCCTGGTTAAATGTATATATTGACATTTAATTCTTTAAGATGCTGTTGTAAATGAAATTGCTTTCTTAATTTCTTGTTTTGATTATTTATTGCAAATGTGTTTATTTATTGCAAATAAAACTGTTTTTTGCATGCTGCTCTTATACCCTGAAATTTTACTTAAATAATTTATTATGACTGGTAGCTACTTATGGAATCTTTAGGATTCTATGTATAGAATCATGTCATCAATTAACACAATTTCACTTCTTCATTTTAAAATTAGATGCCTTTTCTTTTTCTTGTCTAAATACTGACTAAAAATTGTGGTTCAATGTTGAATAGCAGTAGTAAAAGCAGACAACCTTCTTTGTTTGATCTTAGGAAGCTTTCAGTCTTTCACCATTCAATGTATAATGTTAGCTGTTTTTACAAACGTTTTTTATTATGCCGATTAAACTCTCTTTTGTTCTCAGTTTTCTGCACACTTGTACCATGAAATGATGTTGGATTTTGTCAAATGACTTTTATGTGTCAATTCATATTAACATTGGGGGTTTTTTATTTGCTTTATTAACGTGGTACTAATTGACTTATTTTTATGTTTAACCATCCTTACATTTCTGAGATAAATCCCACTTATTATGGTGAATAATTCTACTAATATGCTGTTGGAGTGAGGTTAATAGTTTTTTTTTTGAGGATTTTCACACAATATTTATGAAAGATGTTGGTCTGTAATTGTGTTTGTGTGTGTATATGTCTGAGTGTGTGTGTGTCTGTGTGTGTGATGCCTTCATCTGGTTTTAGTACCAAGATAATGTTGGCATGATATAATCAGTTTAGAAGTGTTCCCTTCTCTTTTTGGAAGAGCTTGAAAAGGATTTGCGTATATCTTTAATATTTATTTAAATATTTAAATATTCTTTAAATGTGTGGGTTAATTATTACTTATATATCAAATATTAGCATTAACCAGTGTATCTATCTGGTCCCGAACATTTTTGTTGTTGGGAGGTTTTGAATTACTGATTTAATCTATTTACTTTGTTATATTTAAGCTTTCTATAGTTTCTTGGGTAAGTTGAGGACATTTTTGTGATTGGGAAATCTATCCATATCATGTAGGTTATATAATTTCTTAGAATAAAATCCCACATAGTATGCTTTTATAATCATTTTTATTTTTGTCAGGTCGGTGGTAATGTCTCCACTTTTATTTGTGGTTTTAGCTATTTATATATTCTCTCTTTCTCTGAGAGTTTAGCTAACAGTTTGTCAAATGAGTTTTTCTCAAAAAATAGTCTTTGAAAATGAGTTATAAAGCAAATAAAAGAATTGGGGGAACTTTAAATGCGTATTGTTAATGAAAGAAGCCAATATTAAAAGGGTACACACTGTAGGATTCCAACTGCGTAACATTCTGGGAGAAATAAAACTGTAGAGGCAACAAAAGGATCAGTGGCTAAAAGGGATTTGGTTGAGGGAGAGATGAGTAAGTGGAGCACAGGATATTTGTAAGGCAATGAATTTGGTCAGTATAACACTGTAATGGTGGATACATGTCATACATCACAACCCATAGAATAAACAATAGAAGGAGGGAGCCCTAATTGAAACGGTGGACTTTGCTTAGTAATAATTTATCAGGATTGACTCACCAATCCTAACATTTTTGACATACATTTGCAATACATTAATTATATGAGAAATTTGCTGGAGGAAAGGGTATATTTGGGAGCACTCTATACTTCATGCTCAATTTTTTTGTAAATCTAAGACTGCTTTAAGAAATAGTCTACCTATTAAAAGAAAAAGACATCATTTACTTTTAATCTTAAAATTAAAAAAGACATAAGGCAGTTTAAGGACCTAAGAAAAATATTTATTAAATGCTTAACAAATGGTATATGATTAAAAATTTTGGCCTGGCTGCAAACAGACCAACTTTCCAATTAGCTTTAGAACCCAAGATTTACTCTTTTATGAGCAAATCATTTTGGTAGTTAGTATTTAATCTGTGGTTTGACCAAGGGAATAATTTAAGTTTAGAGGATTAGCCACCCTTTATATTGCAATCACTACCCTCACAGTAACCTCAGATACAAATAAAAATGATATTAAAAAATGTTTAGGTGTGTGTACTATTGACATTTTTGTCAGTCCTTCGTATCTAGTGAATAACAATATAATAACACCTTTAGATTTCATCTATTTATTTAATTTATCCATAACACACAATCTAAGTAAGCAACAACAACAAAAATCTGAATGTGTAGGCACTGCATCCATTTCTTCAGGCTCACGTCTGAAGGGATCACATGTATTGAGCATAGTGGAGGGTGCTGGGCCCAGCTATGCTGGTGGGACCCTGGGTACCCTGTTTCAGCACAACTGTAAACTCCTGGTGACTCTCTAGTGTCGGAATTAGACTTGCTGGATGTTCTGCACTAGCCATATCTTTCCCACCACATTGGCATCCACCCACAATCCGTTCAACCTAGGGGTTCCCAGAATGAATTCATAAGCCTATTTCAGGATAAATAAATAAATTAATAATAAATTAAAAACCTACACTTATGGTCATGCCAATTCTTGTATCACCTGTAGTTTTCTTCAACAACGCTGATGCTAATGACAAAGAAGCTAGAATTTGTGAGGGCTTATGAAGAGACAATCCTTCTGTTAAACATTTTGCAGATGTCACCATCTTTCATTTTTACATGAAAAAGACACTACAGAAAAAAGGCTTATTTTACTTATTTGGGGGTAGGAGAGTGAGGCAGGCTCTACAGAGAGATTGAATAACCAGTCTAAGGGAAAACAGCAGGAGGAGAATTTGAAACAAGCTCTGTCTCACTTTAAAATGTGAACTCTATTTCATGCCACCCTAAGAAAAACAATCACTGCCTATAAAGAAGGTCGTTTAACAGAGTGACCTGAAAATAGCGGTACTGGCTGCTCTGGGAATTTTCATTATTTCCTTATATGATACTAGTGATTGTGTAGAAAGCTGGACAAGAATAGTAGCACTAATTGAAGCCAAATTGAGCTGCAGACCTATGGATCAATACAGAGTTTAAGTATTTAAAGGCAATTACTTAGAATAATGAATCTTCTTCAAAAATTGATTGAAAGCAGTTATACACACACACATACCCACACATGCACACATTTACACAATTGATTACCAGCAAATGCTATCCAAAAATTATTGATGAGATTAAAGAGAAAGCAAAGTTTCTATTTATGACAATTACAAATTTTATTACTCCCAAATAGAGAGTATAAACCTGCGAAGAAAATACACTGGATTATGAAACCCAGTTCCTGACAGATTGAATGAGGGATTCCTGAGGTTAGGCTTCCACAGGCTGAAATGAATGTGAAGACCTGCAAGGTACTAATACTGTGCTTCCTGACTAGAAATGAGAGAAAGGTCGTTCTCTATTTGACCTTCCTGTTTACAGAAAATTAGAGTCAGAATGAATTAAACATTAGACTGTTTTGCATTTTGATCTCATGTTTATCTCATGTTTATAGCTACAGCATTCTCAATGTCAAATTATTTTGGCAGCTGCATTCAGTGTAGATTTTGTCTTTTGTTTATTCATTTCTAAATAGAGTGTATCACAGAAATACACTCAAATTCCAAGAGTCCAATTGTTTACAAATATATTAAAAATAGCTCACTCTAGAATTATATACTATAATCCAGATAAGCCTCACAAGCATTATTCTCAATGAATGGACTCATAAGACTGTGAAGCATAGATGTTGTTTTGAAAATGCATGGATTGAAAAAATTAATAAAATAGAGAAATTCCATCAAGGAAAAGCTTTGTGGTCACCGTGTGCAGTAAATAGGAATATAAAGAAAACAGCTCTAGCTTATCCATCAAAGTATCCCTCTTAAGCAAGTTTTAAATCAATCATGAACCAATAAATGACAATAATTATTTCCACTCCCATTCTCACGTCATCGTTGAAATGAGACACATTCCCTACCACTCCAATTATCTTCTTTTTCCATATTTATTTAAAGACCGCATATATTAATTAGAAACATAAATATGGGATCAGAGAACTGTGTACAATCTCAATGAAACCTGAGATTTGTAGATGCTTCAAAAAATAACATTAGAAGTTGATTAGATTGAGGAAAAGATCAAATGCATTCCTGCTGGATGCATGGTTTCTATGTTGCCAAAGGGCAGTTGGTGACCCTGATAGCACTGATGTTACGTCAAGGAATATAGTGTGTGTGTATGTGAAACCTTGCAGTTTATCCTAGCATTTTCAGACACTCAAGACATTGGAAAAGGCAGAATTCCAGAACAGCAACCCGAAAGGAGCAGCAACTGGGTCTTAGAATTTGAGCGGAGATTGTACTTATTCTCCAACTAGCTATGACTTGAAAGGAAAGATATTCCAGCTCTCATAAATGAAGCAACAATATTCCTCATTCCATGTGTTTTCTAAAGTTTTGATCTCAATAGTTTTGCTATGTTAAAACGGTTATTAAACGCAACTGATGTTTTGGAAGAAACTCTCAAAATAGAGATTAATGTATAAAGAGACAAAATTGATGAGGAAAAAAAGTATAATGGAAACAAAGAACCAGGGAAAGAGATAAACTCGGTCAACATTATGTAAACCCTCAAAGTGAGTACAGAAAAAATAAATAAATAAAAGTGTATAAGACTGACTACCTGGCCGTGAAATAACTATGATCTACAGATCAAGCAACCTCACCCAAGTTTTGAAAAATTAATTTAAAATTAAGTTTGAAAATAGTCACATACGCAGATGAAAGCCCTGATAACATGTGACATATTTGTAATTCCAAGAAATCCGTAAAACATTTAAGTATGAATTCAGATTACTTTTAAACAGTAGTAAAATTAGATGTGTCTCTGATTTTTTTTCCTTTGTAATTCTGAACAGAGAGATAAGGGAACGACGTCCTCAGATTCTTAGGAAGGTAGGCTGCGACCTGAGAATTCTACATCCAGCCAATTTGCTGTTTGTATGTAAATGTTACTGAACTGTATCCCATGCATGTACTTAGAAATTGTGCAATCATGGCTCTTATAAAATATTGGATATGTGCTCAGTTCAGAAAAGGATAGAAGTATTTTAGATCAGAATCTTGACATTTCTATGGTTTCATTCAAGATATTTTTTGTTCTTTCATTAAAAAAATATTAAATAATGCCCATAGTTCATTCATATTTTCTTCATTTTTACCTAATGGTTTTGTTTTTGCTTTCTGATCCAGGATCCCATCCATAATACCACATTACATTTAGTCATTTTTGTCTTCTTAGGTGCATGTTGACCATGATCTTTTCTAAGACTTTCCTTGTTTTTAATAATATTGCCAATTTTAAGCAAGTATATTGTAGGATGTGTCTGTATTGAAATTTGTCCGATGTTTTTCTCCTGATTAGACTGGGTGATAGATTTGGGGTCCCATGAGTTTTGAAATGCAATATTCCTATGTTTATTGATGTATTTCTTGAATAACATAATTTTGTTTATCTTTAGCCCAATTATGATGAAAGAGACTGTTCAATCAGGATATACGAGTAACAATGCCAAATTGTAGTATGCTGAGACAACAACCATTCACTTCCAAACACACCATTTGTGTCTCCCTGGTTGGACTGGGGTTTTCCCCCACATAGTATTTTGGGGACTAATCTATTCTGTTATCAAGCTAATGCAAGCATATTTCTGGCACACAACACAGAGAAAAGAGAGGGCAGGGGAAATTATACCCCTTAAATCCCAGAGCCCAGTCTTACTGTAAGGGGTAGAATAGTATAATCATCACCAGGAAAGAAAAATGGATATTGCTAAACAGTAATAAAATGTACCACATGGATGCTTTAATTGTTTTCATCATTCATGTGTGAGAAAGATACGTAATGCCATAATAAAAGCAAATTAATGGAAAATTAGAAGAAAATAATTATCATAAAATCAGAATACTTTTCAAAAACAGAAAAAATATAAATTAGAATACATCAAAGAGTTAGACTGAAAGAAAAATACTCAACAGTTCTACAACAGATATATTTAAGCAAGAAAAAAATGCCAATATCTTAAAGAAGAAAGAAAAAAGCAGATATATCAATAAACAGAGAATGAAAGAGACAATGGCTTAAATTTTTCTAAACAAGTAAGTTAGAAAACCTCAGCAAAATTGCAAAGCAAGACTGACAAATTTGTGGTTGAAGAATTTAAAGTGTGAATTCAAAAACCATAGAATAAATTGAAAAAAGTGTCAAAGAATAATTATATTCTCTATTTTAAATTTATTGCGTAGATCGAGGCAGTAAATTTTCCAGAATAAAATAAATGTAACTTTCAACGATTTTTTTTGCATAGAAAAATAAAGTCAACAAAACTCAGCTATAAAGAAACTATTGTGTTCTTTATAATGAAATATTAATAGAAAACTGTACATGACCTCAAATAATGTTTATTACATAGCTGTATGCTAAGTAGGTACTTTTTCAAAGCAATCAAATAGCATAACCAACTTGTGCAGATATATCTTGATAAGCAAAGCAATTCAGTGTTCTTAAAATAAAATATGCCATACTTATTTAATGAAATCCACATAGTGGAGGGCACAAACAGAGATTATACTCCAGCCGGCTTGTTACGTGCCATTTTTCAAAGCATTTTTTAAACCTGCTCTAATAAAAACATGTACTACAAAGAACAACCAAGGAGGGAAATGTAAATTTCACAGGAGATTACGATATACATTAAATAACAGCAAATGCTTAAGTCAATTCCAAGTGCCTTTCCCTGTGTCTCTAACTTGAAACAAGGCTGACTGCTTTGTAGGAATGAATATAAAATGGATTTTTTTCCCCTTTTTCTCAATATTATCCTCCTAAAAAGGTATTATTGTGAATTAGTCATTGCAGGTTTTATGTCATCCTTTCACCAGCATTATTTTGAATAATAAAACAGGTTTGGGGCAAACATCTTCTGCATGAAATCGTTAGACCTCGATCCAAACCGGTGTGAAATGGCATGCAGTTACTCAAAATATTAAACTTAGAATTTCTACATGATCTGCAGTAATTTCACTCAGGGGTATAACCCAAAAGAATTGAAAGTAGGGACTTAAACAGAAATTTGTATACCCATATTTATAGCAGTATTATTCACTATAGACAAAAGGTGGAAGCAGCATCATTATCGATCAGTAATTAATGTATAAACAAAATGTAGTATATATACATAAAATAGAACATCATTTAGCTTTAAAAAATTGTCAAAATTTTTGTCAAAAAACCTGTCATAAGGTAAGTAGTGAAATAACCCTGGTCTCTCCCCAATACCCACAAAACTGTATTATTCCTTTTTTAAGAGATTCCCAAAGTAGTCAAATTAGTAGAGATAGAAAGTAGAATTGTGTTTGCCGGGGACTGCATGGAGAGGAGAATGGGAATGATTGTTTAAAGGGTATAGAGGTTCAGTTAGGGAAGATGAAAAACTTTGGAGGTGGATGATGGTGATGATTTCACATCATTGTGAACGTACTTAATGCCACAGAAGTGTACACTTAAAAATGGATAAAATGGTACCTTTTTAACTTACACGTACATCTCTATCTATACATCTATATAGATATACAAAGATACCAACAGATATATATAGTGCCAAATGGCCATTGGGAAAATGTTCATTAATAATCGTTAGAGAAATGCAAATTCAAACCACAATGAGATATCATCTCTCACCTGTCAGAATGTCTTCTAAAATGTTTACTATTATATTTTTTATCTCATGCTTCATTTCAAAACAGAATGGTTTATATAAAAAAAAAAAGATAAATGTTGGCAAGATTATAGAGAAAAGCAAACACTTGTATACTATTGGTGGAAATGTATGTTTGTGCTGCCATTATGGAAAACAGTATAGAGATTTCCTGACAAACTAAAAATAGAATTGTCATATAATCCAGAAATTCCACTAATGAGTATTAATGCAAAAGACTTGAAGTCAGTTTACTAAAGGGATATCTGCATTCCTATGTTTATTGCAGCACTATTTACAATAGCCTCAACCTCAGTTGAATAGAACTATTTACAATATTTAATTTTTAATATTTGCACTATTTATAATAGTATCAATCTCAATGCCCACTAACAGATGAATGGATAAAAAAATATAGTGCATATACACAATGGAGTACTCTGCAGCCTTTAAAAAGAAGGAAATTTTGACCTTTGTGACAACGTAGATGAAACTGGAGACATTATGCCAAGTTAAATAAGTCAGGCTCAGAAAGACAAAATACCACATGTTCTCACTTATGTATGGAACATAAAACAACGAACTTATACAAGCAGAGAGTAGAATGGTGGTGATAGAAGCTGGAGGATGGGAGAAATGGGGATGTGATGGTCAAAGGGTATAAAATTTCAAACAGGAAGAATATGTTTTTTCTTTTTCTGAGTTCTATTGCGCAGCATGGTGAATAGAGTTAATAGAGTATTGTACATTTCAAAATTGCTAAGTACATTTTAAATGTTCTCACCACAAAAAATGTTAAGTATTTGAGGTGATCAATATGTTAACTAGCCTGATTTAATTATTTCACATTGCATTCATAGATTATTACATCATTTTTTACTCCACAATTTTTTTAGCCATACTATTCCTTCTTCACAGAACCTGTCAATCTATACAATTCCAAATTGTTCATTTACAATAAAAAATACAGACTACAAAAGAATAAAACAATGTTCGGTGTACTTCTAGAAGCTACCTCGTAGAAAAGATAAACAAAGAGGAAAAGATCTTAAAGTTATTAAACAGATTCGGATTTCAAATTATCCCCAGGTAATGGTTTTCCATTTGGTAAGTGTTACAGATCATTACATCAGTTTTTCTAGTTCATACCTCCATACACACAACAGTGCAGTAAATATCCCTGTTAAATATATCATAAATATATACCACAAGTTAAATTTAAATATAAATTGCCATGATATCTTATGACTGAGTGCTGGAAGGTTGACAGAGTGTTTGGTGGCATATCATACACGACTCTAAAAGTTCCAAAATTTAAACAAGTTAGACAGAAGGGATGTTATTGAGGTCTGATAAACTAACTTCAATGACGTAAAAGGTGCCTCTGGTATTGACTGCTAGGTTGACTTTGAAGATACATGTGAAGGGCTTAAATACCTATTTATAAAAAATACAAGTGAAGAAAGAAGCCATGTTTCTATACACATGCCATTTTAAAATAATACTATATTTAATTTAAATATTCAAATATTTTAAATAATTATATATGCTATTGAAAAATGTGTGCATGAAGTAATCTAAGCTGATATTTAATTTCAATATTTAAATATTTTGAAATAATTCATATATGCTATTTTTAAAATATGTGCTTGAAGTAATATAAGTAGATATTTGTTGAGTCATGTACATATCTCAAATTTATTATAATATAGGATGCTGAATGGCTTGTAAATCTCAAAGAAAAATGGGATATTGCATTTTAATTGGGGTTTGCCTTATATTAGAGCAAATACACATATATGTTTGTGTAGTAGGTTCATCATTATGCATATTAATGTCAAACATCTATGTTTTCTATATCTACATATTTGACAAAGCCTACATTACATAATACCATTTTTATTTACTTATATTCTCCATGCTTTGGTTTCCTCAACTGGAAAAATTGAAGTAATAGTCATAAAAATATGAAGAATAGAGTGGCGGTTTCTCACTTGCACCTGGTAAATGCATTATATAAATATTTGTTGCCTTTTGTATTTTCCATTCTAAACTATCTCAGAAAAAAGTTTCAGTTTGGGGACTTAATATTCTAACTTCAAGTATTCTTTAACTTTACACTTAAGCACAGAAGTATTACATATTGTAGCCTTGAAAATATGATAAATCAAATATACCCTATGACATATGATATATTAAATATTTAAGTTTTGGAAATGTCCTCTATGTTCAAAATATTTCAATTGTTAACAAGTGCTTTTCAAAAAAATATTTTTATTATACCTTAAAAGAGCCAATTCAGGGTCTACACTATCTTTGTTTATCTTGTCTTCTTTTTTGCACATATTCCTTTACTAATATAGATTAGCAGTAAAAGAAAAAAAAAATCCGGCATAGTAACATTGTAATTCCCCCATATCAAATTATATGAAAAATCCCACCTCAGACACTCTGCTAAAGGGTGTGGAACATTTAATCAACATGAATTTCTTCAACTGAAGCAGTATATTTCTCACCTCTATAAGTAATTTTGTCTCACTTTATTTCAAAGTATTATCATTTTTTGTCCTAGGATTTTAGTAACACGTTGTGTTAAATTCTTATCATATTTACAATTAAACTCTCTTATTCATATTATACTTAAAAGCAAATTTTCATTGTTCCAATGAAATATTTCAGTATACTCTGAAAAGTTTATAGTAAAGTTCTGAAGAACACATTCTGAAATGTCCTGTGCTTTCAAAAGTACATACTAGAGCTGATGGCTTAAGCACCATTATTTAGTGGCATTTCTAATTATCACTTTCCTTTATGTGGTTTTTTTTGAGAGGTACCGAAAGTTCCTTTTGTCATATGGCTCATGTTGCCTTCAGTAACAGCCACTTGAATTTGCCCTTAGTTGCAAACTCAGATCATGAGAGAAAATATACTCATAAAAGAACTTTATTCTGGACATTCTTCCAGGTGGAAAAATTTCCTTGTTAAAGGAATTACATATTTCCTTGGAATTATGACATGCTGCATATAACAAGAAAAGAGAAAAAAGATATACACTGTCTTTAACAGAATAGAAATTTGTTTTTCTCTCACAGTCTGGGTCATATGAAATAGAGGCTTTCACAAGGCTTTCAATCTCAAGGTTATCTCATGTTCCAAACAGTTGCTGACACTCCAGATACAACTGTTTAGCAGGTAAGGTAAAAAAAGTAAAGTGAAAGCAGCAAAATACATCAAACTGCAGATTTATCCCCTTTTAAATGTTTTCTTTGAAATCCCTCAAAACATTTCCACTGACATTTTAATGTCAACAACTTAATCAGGTAGTCACATATAGTTGCAGAAAACTGGAATTATGGTGTTTTAGTTGGGATGTTTTTTCCCCTGACCCTTGAGATAACCTTCATTTTCCAGAATGCTTTTCTTTTAACTTAAGGTAAAGTTCATAAAGAATAAATTAAACTTTTTATAGTGTACAGTTCAGTGGCATTTAGCACATTCATAATATTGTACAATGCTCACCTCTATGTAATTCTAGAACATTTTCATCGTCATACTTATTAAGTTTTCTTCTATTCCTCCCTGTCCCCATTCCCTGTAAACACCTAATCTGCTTTTTGTCTCCATAGATTTACCTATCCTAAATATTTCATATAAATAGAATTATACAATGCATCATCTATTTTTTATGTGATTTCTTTCACTTAGCATAATGTTTCAGAGGTTTTTTCATGTATCCATAGTTCATTCCTGTTTCATGGGTGAATAATATTACATTGTAAGGATACACAATATTTTGCTTATCCGTTCTTTTCTTGACAAGTATTTGAGTTGTTTTCACTTTGTGGCTACTGTGAATATATTGCTACTATTGGCATTTATGTACAATGACTTGTTTGAACATACACTTTCAATAATTTGCGGTATATGTCCAGGAATGAAATTGCTAGGTGATATGGTAATTCCATGTTGTGTTGGTTCATTTTTCTCTGATAAAATTGGAGTCCTATTATTATAAATGAAGAAAAGAGCTGATATTGTCTGATCACCAGCAGTATTGGCCACAGGAGAAGGGCCCATTTTGTTCCTATAGGGGCACTTGCTGTGTGTCCCTATTTAATCTCCCTGTACAGATGGACAAAATCATATACTTACATCCCTTACTTTTGCACTCCAAACTATACAGCATTTTTGCCTTCTGGCCCAGTTATTTATAACATGCTAGTTTGGACCCCAGACAACCACAGTATTCCACCAAATTGCTGAAGCTTGAGCTACCACATGGCTGTAACTGTTTAGCTGCAAAAAAACTTGGCAATAGCCAGACACAATCAGCCTAGGCTAAATGTTGAACTTCAGTTGATTCGTAAGCTAAATAGGCAACCTTTGATGAATTGATGTAACGGAAAAATTTTTAAAACTAGATGGGCTACTAATTTTTTAAAGATTTAGTTTTCAAAAGTACAGTCTTGTATATAGAGTTGTCTTAAGCTATTATACTTACATTCATGTATAAGAACAGGTCACATTTGCTAATGGTCACAGTACATACAAATAGGCAAGTATTTTTCCTATTTTCAAGGTGGCCAGTGAGCAAATTCATTTTAATTAATTTAAAATGTGGTATCTAAAACACCAAAAGCAATGGCAACAAAAGCCAAAATTGACAAATGAGATCTAATTAAACTAAAGAGCTTCTGCGCAGCAAAAGAAACTACCATCAGAGTGAACAGGCAACCTACAGAATGGGAGAAAATTTTTGCAATCTACTCATCTGACAAAGGGCTAATATCCAGAACCTACAAAGAACTCAAACAAATTTACAAGAAAAGAAACAAACAACCCCATCAAAAAGTGGGCAAAGTATATGAACAGACACTTCTCAAAAGAAGACATTTATGCAGCCAACAGACACATGAAAAAAATGCCCATCATCATTAGCAATCAGAGAAATGCAGATCAAAACAACAATGAGATAACATCTCACACCAGTTAGAATGGCAATCATTAAAAAGTCAGGAAACAACAGGTGCTGGAGAGAACGTGGAGAAATAGGAACACTTTTACACTGTTGGTGGGACTGTAAACTAGTTCAACCATTGTGGAAGACAGTGTGGCGATTCCTCAAGTATCTAGAACTAGAAATACCATTTGACCCAGCCGTCCCATTACTGGGTATATACCTAAAGGATTATAAATCATGCTGCTATAAAGACACATGCACACGTATGTTTATTGCAGCACTATTCACAATAGCACAGACTTGGAACCAACCCTAATGTCCATCAATGACAGACTGGATTAAGAAAATGTGGCACCTATACACCACGGAATACTATGCAGCCATAAAAAAGGATGAGTTCGTGTCCTTTGTAGGGACATGGATGAAGCTGGAAACCATCATTCTCAGCAAACTATCACAGGAACAGAAAACCAAACACTGCATATTCTCACTCATAGGTGGGAATTGAACAGTGAGAACACTTGGACACAGGAAGGGGAACATCACACACCGGGGCCTGTTGTGAGGTTGGGGGAGAGGGGAGGGATAGCATTAGGAGATATACCTAATGTAAATGACAAGTTAATGGGTGCAGCACACCATCTTGGCACATGTATACATATGTAACAAACCTGCACGTTGTGCACATGTACCCTAGAACATAAAGTATAATAAAAAAAAATTTTTAAATGTGGTATCAAAAAAATAGCAGTTACACATTATCAGAGAAAGCTATTTCTCACCTCTCTGTTGTACGTTTTAAAAGTTTGTGCTTTGGAGTCAGCCTCCTTTGGACTCAATATTGGCTCTTTTGCATAACATTTAAATTCCTCTTTATATTTTGTAATTCCTTAATATTGATTTTTAAATAATTTCGGAATCCTCTGAAACCATAAGCACAGTATGTGTTTTTGAACATATGCATTTTTTCCACTGAGAAGATATAAGAGGTGGTTATACACACCCTCCCTGCAAACCCTATTCAAACATTGGTTTGCAAATTGTGAGATATTAGATAGTTACTACGCTTTGTTCAATTCTTGGAAAAAGTGGTAAAATAAGAAAATTCCCACGGTTCAGGAAAAAAAAAAAAAGACTGGGCTATTCTGAAACAACAGAACAGTATTATTGGCTAAAGATATAAGATAAATGTTACAGTTTTTTTCCTTCCTTTTTCTCTTTAAATTTAGTTAATAATCTGCTGCAAAGTTTAAGATCAAGATAATCTCTCTTCAATTTGAAAACTTTAACTATCATTCCAGTTACCATAAAGGATATTCTTATTGCTCCAGAAAACAGAGGAACTTCCGAAGGACTAAAGTATGGCCACTGGGGAAGAAGACAATAAGAAAATCAATCTTAGTGCTTAATTTAATGTTGCTTGAAGGTAGCATTTTGGTATTCAGAGCGGTCAAGAAGCTATATATTCATCCTGACAAATAAATGTTTTTAAAAAGACGAAATTGATAAACCAAGAAAAACATAATACTTTGTTCCGTGATTACTGTACCTATTTCAGAAGTTGAGTGAGGTAGAGTCCTCTCTATCACACATACTTCATTGAAATAAAATCAGGTTTTAAGTACCTTTCCTTTACTCGTAAGCTATTTGATCTTTGACAAGCTATTGTATGTCTATTATCTCTCCTCCAACGTAGAATTAAATTATCTTACTGTTATGATTGTTGGGAGGATGAGACATAGTGTATTTGAGTAGTTTTACTATTCAGCTATTAAGCCTTTTCAAGGCAAACTGTTTCAAACTGGTTCTTTGTTATTATTTGTTGCATATTCTCAGTTACTGATTACTCTTAATATGAGTTACAATTTAAAATATAAACTACAGATATATAATGCATTTTTTTAACTTAAAAAGAAGTCATAAAACTGACTCTTTCTCAGCTCATGTCTTTCTGTGCCCAAAAAGACAAGGTGAAAAAAATGCATGTTACTATCATCTAGATGCTTGCCTCCATATTTTTTATACACTCACCAAAGGTTAAGCATGACTTAAAATGGTCCAAAAGATAAATCATAAAAGCCAATATTGTGCTTTTTAAAGTAAAAAGTATATAGGAAAAAAAATAGATGACCTTTCATATGAGCCTTTATTTTGGCATAGGACATTGACAAACTTGGCATGAACTTTTTAGCGGCCAGTCGGTAAAAGAAAATTAACAGTATTTGTTTATGGTGCCTATTAAAATACATCGACAAAAGAAAATCACCTGGACAAATTATTCAGTTCTCAGTAATTTCTTAGGTACACTCTCTTTTCTAGCTTAACCCAACCAATCCTGGTAGAGGGGAGGATCATGTGGAATGGCTCCAAGTACAACAGTCCCAGGTTAGAAGGTTATGACCCACAGTTGAGAAAATGGGAAATAAGGAAAGAGTAGGAGACAGGCTGGGAAATCTGACAAAACAAAATAAGTGAGTCATTTTTGACCAGGACCAACAGCTAGCATTTATCTGAAGGCTGAGTTTTGTTTTATTTCTTTAAATAAGAAAACTCTTTTCCCTGATGTGGAGCATGAAAATTGAAAATGCTGTTTTGGCAGTAAAGGAAGCAATATAAGTGATCTTAGCCAATTTGATTAATACCATTGATTCAATTAGGATTGAAATAAAGGTGATTATGTTTCTGAGTGTGTGAATGTCTAGTGCTTAAATTTAGTGTGGTCCTATACTAGATAGTGTGTTGAATGCATTAATGAACAAAAAATAGAAAAAAGTAAGAAAACAAATATGTTTTAATTCTGTAGTTATTTAGAGACATTTGCTTTTGTTGCTGGACAAGCAAATCTAAATACAGAATGAATCCATATCCCAGTTAAGACCCATAGTTATCCACAGAGATCTCTGAATAACAGAACCAATGCGTCCATTTGTCCACTATGGACCGGTCCACAGCTGCATAATATGGCTTATTATACCTTAGTTTCTGATGTATCTGTTGAGAAGGATGAAAATTGTTCATCAATTTTCTTACTTTTGAGAGACATAGTAGAAAATGACCTTTTTCTGTCCATGCACATTGCTTGAATATCATGAATGGTCATTTCAGGTACCCAGAATTCTAATATCAAAGGGCAGATGAGAACATTACTTGTTTCTACTATACCCTTTCATATTCAGCAGAGATTTTTCATGGGTATTAATATGGCTTCACTTAATTCTATTTCTGTCCATGTATATAAGACTTTGCATTCAATAGCATCCTCCATAAAAGTGCACTTTATTATTTAATCATTCAACACCTATTTTCTGGACTATATTTTCAGTCCAATGGCTACTACCTAATAATTGGTATAATTCAATACTATAGAAATATTGTTATGGCTACCAATTTTATTATTAATTTATCCTGATACTACAAATAATATCACTATTAATTCTGATCATTGAGGATATATATGTAATATGTGTGTGTATATATATAATATATATATCATTTTTCAGAATGTGACCATCATCTTGACATAATGCAGCAGCCTTCTAGATCAAATATTTCCCAGCAACCTGAAAACCACCACAAGTAAACTCTGATGCCTTTTATGCATCACCTAACAATTTACCAAAAGACAGCGCTCATTTAGCTGTGGGATTAGGTAGCTTCTCAGGAGCTTCTAAAGTATTGCCCAGAAGACTGACTACCACCTGCTTATTTATGCGATGGCTGTCTATTATGGTTCCCCATCTAAATATACCATTTACATTTCATGAGGAAGCTTTTCTGTATATTTTCCTCCCTCTTAGAATGTTGCTTTGATACATTACTTGTGTCACCATGAGTATTTTAAGAATAAAAATAGGATTATGCCTTTCAATATTAAAGATAGTTTGAATGAGTTCCCAATCATAGGACAATTATTATTTCCAAGGAGTGAATATTTATTAACAATTTCAGGTAACTTATTAGTCCAAAATCTTGTGGCTGTGGCAATGTGGCAGAAAGGACTTTTGATAAACGTGTTTGTTAACTCAGTAGGGATTGCTAACATTTCTAATAATACTGTCTGCCCAATCTAACAGTGAAGACCCAGAGAGGTCAACTGAGCAATCAAATTGCAATATAATGTGTTGTTTAGAACCTCAATTATTTTCCCAGGTGTGTCAAGGCAAAATAGCACAAACTGGATGGCTTAAAATCACATAAATTATTGTCTCAGTGATGGAGGATAGAGATCTGAGGCAAAGGCTTCAGCAGGGCCATGCTCCCCCTGCAAACTCCTTTCATCCACCTAGATTCCAATGGCTTGCTGGCAGTCGTTGGTGTTCCCAACCTGCAGTTACCTAGCTCCAGTCTCCACCCTTACTGGCACATTGTGTTCTCCCTGTGTCTCTTCCAGCACATGGCCATCTTCTTATAAGGACACCTGTCCTATTGGATTAGGGGCCCAGACTACCTCCATAAGCCCTCATGTTAACTAATGGCATTTACGATGACTCTTTTTCCAAATCAAGTCACATGCTGAGGTCTTGGTGATTAGTATATCAACACTTTTTTTTTTTAGGGGAAACACAATTCAACTCACAACAGAAACCTATTCAAGTTCAACCTTCTTTCGTGTAGCTTTGTGAATGAGGGTAGTAGAAACTCTAGTTATTCTTCAAAAATAAAAGAATCAGTTTAGTGTCTGTGCCTCTTTTACATACTTTGGTGCTAGCATAAATAATTTATTTTTGATTGTTTGAGAAATGGTTGGTAATGAGCTCATGTCCAAGCTATTCTTAAAACGTTTACCATCTGTGTCACACCTTGTATTGTAGTGTTGTTGAGCAGTCATCCCCAGAGGGTCATATGATTAATTCTTATTTGAAATTCATTGTTAGTTTGACCTTCACCTAGAGATGTCAACATTATATCATGAAAATTATCCTAATGCTTTTATTTAACCAATTTATAAGTATCTTTGTGGCAGCTGAGTAAAAATGTATTGTAAGCTACCACATGAATACAAATTTACTTTGACTTTCTTATGAAGTAGGAATCAAAAGACACAATTAGCCAAATTGATCTCAACAGAATACTAATACACTTCAACTTGTGGCACAGTTTGACTTTTTAGCTCTACTTCTAGTAAAGCTGACACCTTTGGATACATCAGTCTGTTTACTCATCCAGAGTCTGTAGTTAACCTCCAAGATCTGACAGCTTTTCTTGCAGGTTATACTAGGCTGACACGTAATCTATCACAACATGAGTAAGAGCAGAAAACCTTTTGATACCTCCATCTACCCCAGCTAACTTACATTGTTTTCAATTTTCTAATTGAGTGGACATAGGTAATTCTAAAGGTTCCCTTCCAAAGTGTCCAACTAAAAGCACACAAATAGCAGACATGCAAGATTATTTTCCTAGAGCCTATGTAAAGAGAGACACTCCCAGTTCTGTATCATATATGCTTTGTAATGAAGAATTCAGGGAGAGGTATCACCACATCACCATCCTCAAAAATCATCGCATTGCCATTTAAATTTCTATCATGAGTTTAGGGTCTCCACACCGTGCTCTGGTTTTCAGTGATGCCAATGAGGGTTCCTTACACATGCATGCCATTTTTTCACATTCATGTTGATGGCTGTGGGTTCACACCTAGGGCTTTACCAGGAGACTTTGACCTCCCTTTCATTCAGAATGGTAGCCTTCTTTCACCCTGTACCAATTTCACTGGTTTTACCTGTGAGAATCTACAGATTCAGTTTTCTTTTTCCTAGATTTGTTAAATTTATCAAGGTTGTGTTTATATAACAGATCAACTGAGGGTCTTGTAATGTCCAAGGAGTTGATAGAGGGGATTTACTTTGGAGGCACCTATTTTCTGATGGTGACCATCAGCACCTAAGCAGCCACATCATTCATGTTCTCCTGTTACATTCCATTTTCAAGAACCTTCTAACAATTACCACTGGGTTTAATCTTGTTGATAGGTTTCCTAATTTTTTATTTGAAAGGTTTTTGTAACAACTTAGAAAGTGTTTAAGTCACTTTTCAGACAGTATTGTTTATCCTTTGAGGAGCAAAGTCAGCCCCAGTTGAGAATCCCTGACATAACCAATCCAAAGTAGCTTATACTTGTGTCTCAGAATATTTACAGCCTCAGTGGCACTATTACAATTTCTATTCAGCAAGACCAAAGCAGTTGTCCTTCTCCCGATACTTTGATCTAACTCCTCCTTTAATATAGATTAGTAAATTAGGGATAGGATTAAGCGTGTCATCTCTCACACACACAATGGTGAATGTAGTTGCCTGCCAAGAATCTAGTGTTTACTTAAACACCTCTCTTCTTTCAGTCATGAGCAGAGCCAATGAAATTTACCCCTGTTAATAATATGTAAAATTATTTGCAATAAAAGTACTCTGGGAGCTGTCTGTATCTGTCCACAATATGAGTCAATTCTTTGACAAAATAACCTGTAATCTCAAAAGTTACCTGTTCAGAACCCCTTTAGAATATCTTTAGAATGCTTTGAGTAATGAGAAGTGGAATTAGTTGTGATACTTTTACAATATTTCATCAGGACAACATTTTATTTCCTAACTTGGTTCATAATTAGCTTCAAGTAGACAGATTCTAGAGTTTTGAACACGTTTGGCTATATTTTGACTTTCAATAATATAGTTTTTTTTCTTTCCTTTTTTTTTTTCAGCCAAGGAACAATTTGGGGATTGTGATTTTCCCTTCACTTATATCTTGTTCTTTCCCAATTTTGCTGTCTCCCCTGATACTGGATTTATTACCTCTACATCCAATTTTCCTTAACTGATCACAGTGCTTGGGCAACCTCAAATCAGGGTGGCTCAAGAGGCAACCTGGCATTAGAGAGGATTCATTCTCCCTGTTCTTCTCTTTACTTCTCCAAAACAAAGGATTAGTCATATTCAAATTAAATCTGCAGTTGTTGCCAAAGTTCTGCCACTTTCACTGCAACAATTATTTCTGTATATTCACATACACTCTAATAAAAGTGAAGGATACAATATAACAGAAAAAAGAAAGCACAGAGCAGTTGGAGAAATCCAAACAAAGTTCCCAGTAATCTCTCATACTTACAAAGAATGGGCTTCATCTTTGTTTGTGAGCCACCAATATGTGCATGAAATATATCAGTCATAGAGAAACTGCCGTCTTCTCTGAGAAATGGTCTTTTATACCCCTATGAGGTCAAACATTTACATTTGAGGTTACTATGTTTTATAATTCACCAGTTATGACCGTATGTTTTTTAAATTGTAGTTCCTGAAAGACCAGATAGTGTCCATGAAAACACACAGAAATACTGGTGACACATGCATCTAAGCATGAGATATAAGACAAATTCTCCTAACAACTAACAATGAAATTGCAATGAGCTTAATTCTGTGCTTGTATTCTGGAAGCACGGAACTTAATGGGCACAGCCTGGAAACTAATTTTGCTAAGTTTCTATTATGACCTGGATATTGTGCTGGACACGATACTGTCTCTCGTCCAGCAATACAGTATATTCTTTCTCTCTAGATATGTGTCCAGATTAATAAACAAATTGTAAGGAATATTCTAAAAAGTAGTACAGAAATACCAAGAAGGAAATATTGACTTTTATCAGGAAAAAAAGTGAAAAGGCTGCTTAAAGATGAGAACCTCAAACATTAATTATAAAAAGGTACTATATCTGTCATATTACAAATCACTGCATTGCAAATGTCATTTTTCCATTTGCACTCATAGGATATACTAGCACAAATTTAACTTCTGTGGGACTTAAGAAATCTGATTATCTTAACACAGTTAGAAGATTAGTCAGTTTCGACAAATTTCAAGTTTTAGTGAAGTTTGGGAAAGTTTAGTACCAAATTTTGAAATTTGTTTTTACTTTTCAAAATATTTTTTAAATTTCATGGTACATATATTCTTCAAATACTGAGTACAGTTTATTCCAAATTAACTAAATATGTGTATACTACCTGTTGAAGTCATAAGGAACTTTTGTCCTAGAAATTGCATATTTAATATTGAATATTGGGAATATATTTGATATAGATACATAGTTTTCAGTCAATATGTTACACAATATTTTCTTCAAAATTGAGACCCATAATTGAGACTCCCAAGTGACTTCCACCATGCTTATATCAACTTACATTTATTGCACAACTTAAATACTTATAATATGTATAAATTATTTAGGCCTTTTAGTTTTCATAATTATGCATTCATTTAAGTACAGCAAATAAAATATCTTTACATATGTTTTGGAAGCCAAGAGGCCGTTGGGCACAAGGAAGTTTTATCTTTAGCACTTTAAAATATCCAGCTAGTTTATCAAATGTAGTATATTTTCATGTGTTGGAGGAAGGGTAGAATAAAGTCAGCTTTAAATGTAAAGTCAAAAATCATTTATTCTCATGTGGCTCTTTCATACTGATATAAGAAGATGTTCTTATTAAAATGATTGTTATCCAATAAAAACAAACACTTAGGACTCAGGACTAGGACTCAGGACAGAAGCTATGGCACCTATGATGAGTATCCCTAGGTTTATAGCAAAAGGAATTTCCAGGAAGACAATGGTGCAATAAGCACTTTGCAAAACATGAGGAAAAAGTGATTATTTTTAACAGGAGGTGATTTGTTCAAACATATTAAATCGATTCCTATAACTTTGTTAGATATTTTGGAGGTTGTAATATTGAAAAGAACACAGGAAATGAAAAGAAAGATGATACAGTCATTAACTCTGGAAAATACAAACGTTTTCCAAGTTGGTAGATGCAAACACAAGATGGTAGATGCAAAAACTACATAGCTCAGCTGTCATCCATATTTACCTAATATATTCATATAAACACTAAAATAGAGTGGCCAATTATGATTACCTAGGAAACTGAAATATAGCAATTGTAGTCATGAGGTAATTGTATGGCCACATACAAGGGGTATGTGGTAAAGCATGTAAATATGCACAAGGCTTGCCACTTACTGCTTGCTGGTGAAATCACCTTGATATGATGCAATCTGCATTTTAAAGATTATTTGACGTCCAGCATTTAAAATTATATGTGGCCAAGAAACATAAACCAATAAAAAAGACTGTATACACAACTAGGCATCCACGTCCATATCAGAACAAATGTAAACAGTTTAGAAATCAATTATAAAATTGTTGGGGTCCACGTGTTTCCTAAACAAAGGAATGAACACACAAGACAACACAAGACAAGACAAACATGGCGGCCACCTCGAATGGCACGCTCTGCCTTATTTTAGACAGTCGTTTGTGGAATGTTGCCAAGTCACAAGACACATTGTTGTTTTTCTGACCTTTCCCTGACTTTCTGGATTTTCAAGATGTTTACACATAAACAAGCCCCCAGGGTCTGCTGTTTGCAGCTGGCTCCTTTGTCCTCCCTGTTTACAGGGAAGGAACTCCCTGCTTCGTTTGCAAGAGCAGGACTTACCGGGAATGTCTCGTTTGCGAGCACATAGTCCTCTACATAAAATATGTCATTTGTTTTTTAATTTAAATGTCTTCTTGTTCCTTTTACTCCAAAAAAAAGACTCTCACCCTCCAAGTTTCAGTGATTTTTTTTCTAATGCCCTCCTCTTTCAAAAAGGTTTCAAATTTTGTGAATTACATGGTACATTTCCTTCTATTTCAACATTTATTAATTTTTATAAAAATTGCATATTATGAATTTTATATCTGAGTAGGGAATGACTTGGTCTGTCATTTGACATATAAAACCCAGCACAATTACTGCAGATAGATTTGAGAAGATATCCTGTATTTATTATGTTCCTTAGGATAGGCCTGAGAAGGATAATTGAATTTGAGCTGTTAGAGTCAAAGAAGGGGTGAAATGTAAAAGTAGGAAATGAGAACTGACCTCCTCACAATGTATTGCCTCTTTCTAAATGTGCATCGTTGCTGTACCATAACTTCACTCTTGGCCCTTATAAAAGGGCAGGGCAATGTGATAATACCTTAGAGATATGATATGTACAGGAGACAGTCGCTAATAGAAAATAAACACAGAGAGTCTCAGAGTAAAGTGTTAAATACAACTGCCCCAGAAGATGGTAACGTCAGGTAATGGTGTTTGTTCACTTTGCCTCACAAGGATGCATAGGAGAGAGAATTAAACACTCCAAGTGAAAATGTCTATTAGGAAGCTCAGAGAATTAAATACGTGATTTGGTTTTCCATTTAAGTGACTACAGTTAGTATTATTTGGAAATGGCATTTCGTTTATATCTACATAATTAGCATGTAGCAAAAAGACAATTATGCATGTCATTAGAAATATATCCTATTAAATTTGCCATGAGTTTTATTTTATTGCAGCAATAAACTCAATCTGTATGTTTAGCATACACATTTTATTGGCCCATGTAGCAAGTTGACTGTCCAAGACAAGGCACTTTAAGAGAAATATTGTGCACAATATATGACATAACGTGTAAACTTCAGGAAAAGTTTATGTGTATGTGTATTTACAAACACTGGAAATCATCATTCTCTTCACGCATAAATGTTTCCAAACAAGCTTCTTTACATCTTAGTGCTTTCATACATGCTCTTTCTTCTCCCTGGAGCACCTTTGATGGTATTGCACCAGCATCAGTTCTCTCCGCCTTAATGATGAAAATCACCAAGGCTTAGCTGGGCCCTTTGTGCAATGGATGACCTTGTTTGGGACAATGGCACATGAGAAATGACACGTGTCCCTTTCACGACAAGCTATTCAAAGCAGTGTGCGTGCTTTTCTCATTTCCGCTGCCTAGGATAAAGAGTGTTGGCAGCTTCTTTGGATGCAGAGGGGGAAGCTTTATGTTTAGAGGAACAGAGGAAACTTACCAGTGCTGGACTATCCACTTTTGGAGACTTACACAGGAGAGAAACATTTCTGTCTTGCTGTTGCCAATGTATATTCAGGCCTCTGTGTCATGGCAGGAAGACTGGAACTACAACAAACTGTCATGGTCCTGGAGATTCACCTGTCCCTTCAGCTCACCTGTCTTCTTCACTTTGCTTCATCTCCTGGGCTGCTGGCTATTTTGAAAACAAAAGGATGTTTGTCCTGTCTTTACTTTGGGGTCAGCCAATGAGAAATACAAGCTGGAGGTTGTCGGGGAAAGGAGAAGGAGAATGGTGTCTTTGTTCCCTTGACCTCTTGCTTGCTGGACTCAGGGATGTCAGTGGTTCCATTTCTTTCTTGAAGATGAAAGTTTCTATCAGGTGTCTCTCCCATTGCTGGAGTCACAGCTCTCACTTCAAATAGCGGTAAATGTAACTCTTCCCTCTCCTTGCTTCTAGGCTGGTTGTGGACTGTTTCTCCGTTCCTTGTTGATTTCATTAATAGTTCATCGTTTTACTTTTCTCGTTACTCTGTTGGGCATTTAATTACTTTTCTTGTAGACACCTGAATCAATACAACCATTGGATAGGCTAATTGTGAATTATTATTCAAATCTTAAATTACATGTTAGGTTAAGTCAAATTATAAAACTCAAGCCATTTCTTGAAAAGCACCATTTATCTTAAGTAGTTCTCTGGATGTTGAGATATATGTAAAAGCAGAAAACAGTGCATCAACCACTGAGTACTCATAGTTTTGGCACAAACAACCCTGGGAAACATCACATGAATGATTATTTAATTGTACAGTATGTTCTACAAGCACCATAGAAATTGGTATAAAAATTTTTATTTGAAATAGTATTCGACATGATGTAGCCTCTAAACTTGGTTTGAATTTAAAGAATAGGTAGAATGTAAAATGGGCAAATGGGGAAGAGAGCATTTCTGTCAAAAGGATTTATATAAACAAACTTGGAGAAATATGAATAAGCATGTGGTAGGCATGAAGAGCCCATACATTATGCCTTCCTTAAGTCTTTTCTTCTATTATTGAGTATTTAGGTTGTGCTGGATGCTGGAGAGCAGTGGTGCAATCTAGGCTCACTGCGACCTCCGCCTCCCAGGTTCAAGCAATTCTCTCTGCCTCAGCCTCTCGAGTAGCTGGGATTATAGGTATCCACCACCACAGCCAGCCATTTTTTGTAGTTTTAGTAGAGATGGGACTTCACCACGATGGCCAGGGTGGTCTTGAACTCCTGACCTCATGATCCACATGGACATTAAATACAAAAACATGCAAATAAATGGATCATTTAAAATGACAATGATTGCTGTGAAAGAAATATAAGGTATCATATAGGAACATAATTTAGTTTGGGCAGAATGAAGCAAAGCATCTCAAGGATATATAAACTGAAACCTGAAGAATGGATATACATTTACTAAGAAAAGAAGGGGGGGAAGTTGTAACCGTCTACAGCACTAAAAACCTGGGTCAGTTTCTGGGAAATGAGGTTAAGTTTGGTATACATTCATAAGTGAAAAATGTCAGTGTAATTGCAGCCTCACGACCAAAGGAAAAATAAATCCCTACAGTCATGAAGGCACAGCTCATGTAGAATCAGTTGGTTAAGAACACTGAAAGAAAATGTATATTCTACTAAAACAATAGGGATCTTCCATAGCTTCTTAAAGTCAAATCATGTCAGATTGTATGTTTAGGGATATGGAAATGGCAGATGAGGAGAAATTGAAATTAAGACAAGAGTGAGCTGGCTGTGGTAGTGAAGTTATTTATACATAAGATGAGACCCCAGGTGAGAATTTTAATAATAGGAACATATGTGGGAAAAAATCATCTCAAGAAAGAATTATTGTTGCCTGATATCACAACACAAAAATCATATTCTCTTTCGGTGCTCTGTGAAAGACACCACTATCTGTGGAATTAATTGTTCAAGGAAAATACCAGGGAATTACTCGTCAAATCTCTTTCCATTTTTTCCAGTTACACACACACACACACACACACACACACACACACACACTCTCTTCATCAAATCTGTAGGCATCACTCAGGTCTCAGTTTATATATTACTGCATTAAGATGATGTGTATGATTCCTCCTCGTTGTAAACCCTCTTATTATTCCTTATCGCCTGATTTTCATTTTAAATTCCTCCCTTATTGTGCTATTAAATAAAAATGTAGAATGTTAACTCATACCAATTATAACAAGTTTTTAATTACGCAATTGTTTGTGTATTTAAATGTTTAAGATAGATTTCTCCAATTGTAGTGTATTACGCTCCATGCAAGCAGAAATTTTGCCTGACATGTATGATGACTCTAATAATGGCAAGAGTTGATCAATGAACCCAGTATTAATTCTTCATATTGCTTTCCATCTTAAACAATTTTGAAATCATGCAGAAATTCTTGAAACTGTAGGCCTTTGCTAAACATAAACAAGCAATGGATAGAGAAAAAAAAAACCAATATTACAGATGGAAAAATATGTTTGACCTGAATTGTGTTTACTTTGAGACAACGGCAGGTTATTCAAGGGATGATATCATTTGGACACAGGGAGCTGAGATCAGACCTAGGAATGAGAGATCTGGACTGGAATTGAAGATAAGGCTGTCAAAAGGCTCATGGTGAAATATGAAGATAATGGTATTGATAGACCCTTTTAGGAATGAGAATAGAAAGAGAATGACAAAGAGATAAATGCCTAATTGTGGGATTTGAGATTTGATGAAATTAGACAGGTGATGTGAAGCGATATTTCAGTTCCTAGAGTTTAGATTTGGAATTCAGTTTGAGTTTGCACTGCACCAATTGACAGTTGTATACCTTGATACATGTTACAATTGTCTAATCAATTTTTAAGTGGGTGGGCAAAAATGTCTACCTAATGTGTTGAACTGGGGACTAAATGTTAGCACATAATTAGGACTTTAATATCTACCATTACTATTAGATGGTGGGAGACTTAGACACTGCAAAGTCAACAACAAAAACAAAAACTAACCCTTTTGTCTCATTAAGAAAATTGCCCTTAATACTTTGTCTAAAATAAGTGGTGGGTTATAGATCATAAGATTATATTACCAAAATAACTCATGTGGAAAAGTGCACAAAGATTGTAAAATAAAATTGGGTGAATATTAGACAACTATTGTAGTTTATCAAATTAGACTTTATTTTGGAATTAGATTTTATTTTGCCCTGCCTTCTCTAGGTCAGGTTCTATTTTTCTCTAGGTTCTAAAGAACTAGTTAACATGAACTCAGTTAAATTCTTAGCACATGGCACCTCTCACCGTTATCCTATTACCTCTACAAAAAGACCCTATGGCAGACTCAATATTGATCCAAAGGACCCTTCTAAAGGAAGTCATTTATATTTATATATTTGAGAACAAATCAGTATTCAGTTAGGATAACATTTTAGCTCTTAAGTTAATAAAGTGACCTTATTAAAAATGATCAGCTTTTTCCATGCATATTGATTTCAGAGACTAATGCAAGCTAGACATAGCAAAGTAGCACCATTTCACACAGCAGAAAAATGGGAAATTGTTTGCTACTCTTTTATGATTCCAAGATCCATTTAAGTCTCACTGTTTTCAGTTACACAGATGTCATTAATGCACACGGAACATTATCAGTGCCTTCCAGACACAACGAGTCTAGTCACTGTCATTAGTCTGGCTCTCTTCTGATTTTGGCAGTCTTACAGATTGGAAGGAAGAAATGTTTTCAAACACAAGGAGCCATGACTGCTTAGGTTGGAATGATAAACGCAGAACAATAATATTGTTGTACTTGCAGTGATTTAGGTATAAGTGATCTGTAAAGATACGTACAATATTTAATTAAATACAAATATAATACCATTTATTTTGTTTAAATTGTCGATATCATATTTCTAATATGTGGAAATGATTAAGATGAAAAATGCACAATATATTTTTTAAATATAAAATTAAAATAAGGTATATTTAAAATTATACCTTGTATTTTAAAAGTGAAGTTCTACATGTTAAAGAATATTTTATTATATACATCTATAACTATTATAAATATTCTATATAATATTGAGAATTTTTAAAGCTACATAAAGCAGATAAAGTAAACTAAAATTATATCCTCATAACCCAGAATGTATGAAGGTTGACATTTTGTCATATTTACATTGCCTATTTTTTAAATAAAAGCAATATGCATTAAGATGAGATTGAATAACATTTTATTACTGTCTGTTCTGATCCAAAAACTCCTCTGAAAGCAATCATGTATCCAAATTAAACATAAATCATCTACCTCTTTGCAATATTTATAAGCCATTATTTTATAGTAAAACTAATTACCTGTATTATGTTGACTGTTATATTTATTTACCTATCTGTGTGGTTAAAGTTTTGGCAAGGGATAGAAATATATGATAGTAGCCCAACCCACCAACCATGTGGGGAAAATCACGGCCATGTTAAAAGTGAACTAATTATGGGGGCAGTCAATATACACAGCAAAGCAGAATATCAGTGTTCTCCAGGCCTACCAAGGTACAGATACAATTTTAAAGAAAAAACACTTACTAGCATTTTTCTCTCAATTTAAAAAAAAAGCTGGTAATGTGTTTAATCACAATAATACTATTAAATATACCAATAGAATTTAATATGGGAGACCATTCTTCCAAAGAAATTTACAGCAATGTCTTGAAGACTATTGAAGAACAGGGTCTACGTTTTCTGTTCTTGAATCTCGATGTACTTTTTCCACCAATGAAGTTAGAAAGAAATAATGCTGTATGACTTCTGAGGCTAGGTCAACTATGTCCAGACAGCTTCTGTCTGGATTATACATTTGATCAGGTCAAAGCAGCCAACATGAAAGCAATTTGACTACCCTCAAACTGCCATGTTGGAAAGTGGGGGTGATCTGGTCAGCAACACTATGGAGCTTACCGCAGCCAGCCAGCCTCAAATGCCAGGATCTGGCATTTGAATGGGCGATCTTGAACATTCAGCCAAGTTGAAACTTCAGTGAACTGCTGCCCAAGGCCACGACTGATTACAGCTATATGAGACATTCTTTCTGAGCAGAACTTCCCTGCCAAGCACATTTCAAATTCCTGGAACACAACATCATGAGGAAAATAAAATGGTTGTTTTAAAGTGCTAAGCTGGGGGGAAATTTGCCATTTTGTAGTTTGTTGCAAATACATTTTATATATTTTATTAATGCATTGCGATAAATTATATACTTTTATTTTAAAATCAAACAAAATCATAAAAACAAATAATTTAAAATATAATTTTAATTAATATTAATGAGAGATAAAGGTATCCATTACTATCTGAATTTTCATGAACTTACTGTTTCTTATTATGACAATTCTAGTTTTACTTAAAATTCACCAGCAAAATAAAAAACCTGCTGTCATGTATTTTCATCTCTGTGCCAACACACATGTTTTAATGTGTGATTTCAAGGGAGAAAATGTGGAGTCTGCTTCAGTCACAGTTTAAACTCTGAATTGGATTACATCGATTAAAAATGCTATGTATTATTATCATTTTCTCTTATATTGCAATGACAATATCATCTTTGAGCAAGATAAACCTTGTTAAGAAAATAAATGAACCTTACAGTCCTATGAAAGTGTTTCTATTCAAAACATTTGGAGCAAACAATAGTAAATTGAAATACATAAAGGTGTAACTGAATTAAGCATACAAAATGTGATTGATTTCTTACGCATGAGAAAGTTTAAAAGACAAAACAATAAGTTTCTATTCCTCAGACATTCAAAGATTAGCTAGCAATGCTTTCTGATGGAAATTGTGAAGTTGAGATTGTACTAAAACGTGTGTGTGTGTGTGTGTGTGTGTGTGAATCACTCTGAAAATAAAAATATATGTAAGGAAATATTAAGTGTGCCTGTTATATGGCTTTCAAGTCATAAAGCCACTGTAAGGAAAAAGTTGTTAGAGGAAAATTTAAAGGTCTATCTAGCATCAATTATTAAGAGAGAATAAAACACACAGCTCTTTTGATACCAGATGATGTAGTGGATGGTAGTCTAGTGTCGGTCTGTTATGGAGGTAATTATGAGTAGTAATTTCCCCCCCCAACACACAATTATTATTACTATTTTGGGCCAATAACTTAACCCAACTTTTAGGGAATGTAGCGGGGTGTTTATGCGTATGGCATTATTGTGATGAATGTTTAATGGAAAATTTTGGTTCATTAATTGATTAATAAAGCTTATAAATGCTGCAGTAAACAATAAAAGGCTTAGGAAAGAAAAGGATTCCTAAAATGTTTGCTGATTTCCGGGGTTTAAAGGCAATAATTGTACAATAAAAAAATCTTAAAGTGAAAAAGATGATAAATATATTAAATAATAGTCAGCATCACTTAATAAAAAACTTACCTCCTAACTTTCCATTCAGTTCAATGTTTATCATTTAGAAAAATGAAGACTAGGAACCATAAGTACACTAAACCAAATATTTTAAAGAATCTTCAAATCATACCGAAAATGTTACCATAATTGCACATAAACAATTTGGGCAGAAGCGTCGCATTCAATCAGTTACTTGGAAAAATCAGCCTAGTAAACAAGGAAGATCTTTATCCTGGATTCAAACAGACCTGATTTCAATAATTGGCTCTGCTCTGTGTTATTGATAGAGGAGAGCAATTAAATCAACCATAATCTCTACCTACAGTGTAACAGTGAAAACTATGAATTCCAAGTGATCTGCAGGTAAAAACATTTGTCCCCCAAACAATCACATAGGTGCTATATCCCGTGCCAGTGTAGAGAAATTGGCAGGATTTTGCAAAAGCAAAGGTACGTGAAAGGGTACAGGCAGTGTTAGAGCCCAGATGACCTTAACAAGAGTATTAGGAAGAGAAGAGCTTATCCTGAGTGGAAACTGACATAGTACATCTGAACACATGACAGAGCGCAACACTGGCAACAGGGAGTCGGGGGAAGGAACTTGGGAAGAGAATGAAGTCAATGGTTGCAATCTTGGGAAGATGCTGCTTTTGGAGGAGAGAGAACAAAGTAGGTGGTGAAGGTGACGATTGTCCTTGAAGGTGGCAGTGGGTAGAGAAAAGAAGGGAGGCTGATGATAAGAAGCTTGCACAGTGGCTCAGGCCTGTAATCCCAGCCCTTTGGGATGCCAAGGCGGGTGAATCTCGAGGTCAAGAGATCGAGACCATCCTGCCGAACATCGTGAAACTAAAAATAAAATCAGAAGGAGACTCCATCTTAAAAAAAAAAAAAGGGGGAAATCAGATATCAAGAAAGAATCAGGACCAGCCTACAGGCTGGCTGCTGGCCACCCACACACAGCCTACGTGGTGCTCCTTGGAGGACCATGTGAGCCAGAAGACAAGGCTGTAAGTCATCAGTAGATGTCAAACCCTTTGTTCCCAGATTAGCTGGGTTCAAGGTGGCATGGTCAGAGTCCTCAGAAGTATGTGTCTTCCCTAACTGTGCAGCCACACACTGTCTATTTGTTCCAGTCAGGAGTGACAGAGCAGAAAATATATTCGGAAGATATAGCCTTAGGAGCTTCAACTTTCCCACCTCAGAATTTATCTTCTGAGATAACTCTTCATCCATATGCCTATTATTTTACCCCTGACTCTACACAAAATGCTTGCTCAGCACCTGCTCCCAGTATGAGTATAACCAACTCAGTTGTTACCAAGGTTTTCAAACAGTGAAGCTCCAAAAGGATTCCATGTGCCATTTCCACAAGAAACAAAACTCTGTTTAAGAAACAAATGATGAGGAGGAAAAAAAAAGTGTGATGAGCAAAAGTCTGACGGTAAAAGGACTGATGGAACCATATCATCTGAGACAAAATCAACTAAACATTCACACCATTAGTGCATTTATGCCAAGGATAGTTTGAAATCAGATGGTTAATATTATAAACAAATAGACAGGAGTCAGTCATGATGGCTCATACCTTTAATAACAGCATTTTGAGAGTCTGAGGCGGTAAGATCATCTGAGTCCAGGAGTTAGAGACCCAACTGGGCAATATAGTGAGACTCCATCTCTACAAAAAAATAAAAATATTAGCTGGGCATGGAGGTGCAGGCCTGTAGTCTTAGCTACTCAGGAGGCTGAGACGGGAGGATCCCTTGAGCCTGGGAAGTTGAGACTGCAGTGAGATATGATCTAACCACTACCCTGTAGCCTAGGCAGCAAAAAACAAACAGGAAATACAGAACCCCTGCAAAAAGTAGGTCTTCCACCAAATCCGAATTTGAATTTATCAGGTTGGATTTTCCTCAACTACAAGGTCCAGAGAACAATAATATGTCAGAGATACAAAAGCAGCCCAAGTGGGGATCGGGCTACTCCACCCGGACCAATGTTTGTCTTCTCAGAGAAGTGGTGAAATCAGCTGACATGTTCTTAGAGGGTGAAAGAGTGGTGAAAAACAATTACCCAAATGAATCTATAACTTCAAATGCTGCTACCAACTCCCCTTCCTGTACAAGGGTTATCCTGGACACCAGTGGTGATGCTATTTGGCAGACATAACTTATAGCACTGTCTCCAATCCCTAAAAATGGTACTTCCATGCAAAACCCAGGAACCTATGAAGACAATTGCTTCATCAGCAGATCCTAAAGTTGTTAGTGAATAATTTTTTCAAGTTTTATCTTTAGTTCCTTCCTATAACAAAGGAAAACACATTATTCACCATGTGAAAATGTCTGAAGCATCACATGCTAGCAACCTTGAACAAAATGAAGCCTCAAGGAGAAAAAAAAAAGAAAGAAAGACAAGTTTTAAATCGAAATATGAAAGTCTAAATCGCATTACAACTTCTGATAGCCCAAAAGTCACCAAAAATGGAAGATGTCAAGGAGTTTCCCAACCTGACAGCTACATCTGAAAGAAGAGAGAGTTGAGTCACCAAATTTCAATCTAAACAGCAGCCATGGAATAATTTTTTAAATGGTTTAAAGAAGAGCCAGATTTCAGTACGACTGGGTTTGGGGAAAATGCTGAGGTCAATGAAAAAGCAGCAGCACTCGCAGCGTGCATACCGGTGGTGTTCTCAGCGGAGCCCTATGAGCCCTTTCCAGAGAAGCCGTGTGGGTCAGGTGGGGAGGCTCCCCACACAAGCCCTTGCACCGCAGCAACCCCTTGAAGAAGAAGGGGAAACAGAGGGAGGCTCCCAAGGCCAAGAAGCCAACCTCACTAAAGATTATGTTGCAAGAATAGCGAGACAAAGCAGAAGCATCTCCAAGAAAATGCCAGGAGCCCAGCTTTTGCCAGTTATAATGCACAAAGTCAAGGAGGTGGACCCCTCAGATCCAGGGGGACAGACATCTCTGTCCCCTGCATTCCTGTGGCCCAGGGCAGGACAGAAGGGCAGTGGGACACAGGACTCCAGAGGGACGCTGCAGCTTCCTTGCTCCCAACCACTCTGCCTTTGCCAAGATTCAGAGCTGCAGGTTCAGGATCCCTGCAGCCACAGGCTCGGTGAGGAAATGGAAGCCTGTGTGACTGCGCCTGCTTCAATAACTGGTTCCTTTCCTAGACCGTATGTGCCAGAAAGATCCAGCCAAAACCAAGACCAAAGGCTGACTTGTGTAAGGACTGAGAGACGTTTTCAAACATCTGGAGCTGAAAAAGTTGAAATGCATCGTTTCTCCCAGATGTGAGATGGTGCACAGGAAAGGTGGGCTAGGGGACAGTGTGCACATCACCATTGATGAGGCCTGAGAGCAGAGCACTCCTTTTGTGTTTGCTCTCAACCACAAAGCTCTGCGAGGAGTTTGAAGAAAGCGGATCCTGTCAGCGTGGTGGGGAATCTTCAGCTACCATGGGGCCCTGGACTAGTTTCACAAGAGCAGAGGATGGAGCCTGGCAGGTGTGGAAGGCCAGGCTAGAGAATGTGCAAGGGGACCTCGACCCCTCCAGCCCATTGCACAAGGCTCCAGCTGCTCTGCAGAAGACAGAAAAAAAGAACCACACTGCATGGAACTCTGGAAATAAAACATCTGGAAGTCAGCAACTGATCTGCGCTAAAGCTACAAGAATCCCTGAAGGCTTCAACCTCCCAGGTGATGAACTTGAATTTATAAAAAGAGAGTTATTCCCTGTGTGTCTGTGTATTTGGGGTAAAGATAAGAAGGTTTGAAACAGCTTTGGTGCTTTTTCTTCTTCTTGGTTCTTCATCGACCTGATGTACTTGGTATGACTGTTGAATGTGGAAATTAACTAGCCTAAAAGGGCAAGTGAAGCAGCACCTGTAGGCCTTCCATGCTGCGAGCCCATCCAATGGTCACTCAGATACTTTGGGGAAAATCTCTAAAGGGCTGGTGATGCAGCTCTGGCTTTGTGACCACATTGTGGACCTGCAAAACCCTGGAAAATATGGTAGTTAGAATACCCTGGCTGCTAAGGAATCTCACACTCCGAAGCAGAATACCCGAACCAAGTGAGCGAGTTTGCAGAAAGCAGGTACTGAGCTCCTGCCTGCCGGGGTGGTCGTGGGAATGCCCTCCCCCTAGGTGAGAGCACAGCCCTGCAGGGAGCCACACAGCAGAGGCTGCAGGGATACTGATGACGGAGCATGAGGGCTGTGGGGGAAAAGCCTTCCTCAGGAGACACAGCTTTTCAAAGTAAAGATGTGGGGATAGTTGGAGGATTTTGTTGTTGTTGTTGTTGTTGTTAATTATACTTCAAGTTCGGGGATACATGTGGAGGGCGCGCAGGTTTGTTACACAGGTTTACACGTGCCATGGTGGTTTGCTGCACCCATCAACCCATCACCTATATTAGGTATTTCTCTTAATGCTATCCCTCCCCTAACTCTGCACCCCCTGATAGGCCCCCATGTGTGATGTTCCCCTCCCTATGTCCATGTGTTCTCATTGTTCAACTCCCTCTTATGAGTGAGAACACGCGGTGTTTGGTTTTCTGTTCTTGTGTTAGTTTGCTGAGAATGATGGTTTCCAGCTTCATCCACGTCCCTGAAAAGGACATGAACGCATCCATTTTTATGGCTACATAGTATTCCATAGTATATATGTGCCACATTTTCTTACTCCAGTCTATCATTGATGGGCATTTGGGTTGGTTCCAAGTCTTTGCTATTATGAACAGTGCTGCAGTAAACATATGTGTGCATTTGTCTTTATAGTTGTATGATTTATAAACCTTTGGATATATACCCAGTAATGGGATGGCTGGATCAAATGGTATTTCTGGTTCTAGATCCTTGAGGAATTGCCACACTGTCTTCCACAGTGATTGAACTAATTTACGCTCCCACCAACAGTGTAAAAGCATTCCTATTTCTCCACATCCTCTCCAGCATCTGTTGTTTCCTGACTTTTTAATGATAGCCATTCTAATTGTCATGAGATGGTATCTCATTAAGACCTAAAACCATAAAAACCCTAGAAGAAAACCTAGGCAATACCATTCAGGACATAGATGTGGGCAAAGACTTCATGATTAAAACACCAGAAGCAATGGCAACAGAAGCCAAAATTGATAAATGGGATCTAATTAAACTAAAGGGCTTCTGCACAGCAGAAGAAACTGTCATCAGAGTGAACAGGCACCCAAAAGAATTTTGTCTATTTCCTTTCATTATGTATTCAGTTTGTATGCATAGTTTTTTTTCTGAGAGGACATGTCAAAATAGAAGAATAGCAATGAAGACTGTGTCCATTTTATGACATCCTATAATTTGCCAAAGCAGCAGTTGTTTATTCTCTGTGCAGGTACAGACAATACACTAAATAATTAATGGAAATCATTTTATTTTGCTTAATTCACATTTTTATCTAGAAAATACAAATTAAGATGGAAATGTTTTTAAAGTCTAACATATCAAAATTAAACCATACCATGTGACTCCAACTCCTGTTTATCACAGTATAGTGTAAAAACATTAAAAACCTTCTTGCCAAAATTTAGTGACAAGTGAAATAAAAGAAAAACACATTTTATGTGTACATATTAAAAACAATATGCACCTAATAAAATCTTAGATTAGAATAAAATAGGTGTAAGAGGCCAGGCATGGTGGTGCATGCCTGTCATCCCAGCACTTTGGGAAGTCGAGGCTGGAGGATTTCTTGTGCCCAGGAATTCAAGACCAGCCTGGACAATATAGCAAGACTCAGTTTCTACCAAAAAAATAAATAAATAGATAATAGCTGGATGATCTGGTGCATGCCTGTAGTCTCAGCTACTTGGGAGTCTGGGGTGGGAGGACCACTTGAGCCCAGGAGGATGAGGCTGCAGTGAGTGATAGTCACAGCATAAATAAAGCAAATGCAAAGCAAAAAAAAAAAAAAAAAAAAAAAAAAAAGCAGGGTTTGCAATCCTGGTGTCTGATAAAACAGACTTTAAACCTTCAACGATCAAAAAAGACACAGAAGGGCATTACATAAGGGCAAAGGGATCAATGCAACAAGAAGAGCTAACTATCCTAAATATATATATGCACCCAATACAGGAGCACCCAGATTAATAAAGCAAGTTTTAGAGACCTACAGAGAGACTTAGGCACCCACATAATAATAGTAATAATAGTAGGGGACTTTAACACCCCACTATCAATATTAGATCAGTCAGAAAATTAATATAATCAGAGAAGAAGTCACAATATTGACTTAGAGAAAAAGAAAGATGTTACCCTTATGTATTTCTTTATATTTTTCATCCAGAGAAATAAGTTTAACACCAATCTAAGTTGAGATTTTACTTTTTTGTAATTTAATTTTATTAAATATATTTATTTAAGAGGAGAAAGAAACCACTAAGCTGAAATTAACTGATTTTGCTGTCTTGGTATGAAATCAGACACAAAGTCTTCACTAAGTGTTATGAAGGCAAAAATAGTTCCAATAATATCATCATTTTAATTCTGCAACATCAAACATTGATTTGAGATTGTAGTTGATTTTCCTTCTTCCAAAAATGTTCAAATATCATCATCAAATGTTATAGTATAGTTGACTTTCAATATGATGAATAATATATAACATTCCTGAGAGTGCAATATGTATGAAATTATATTCTAACCATCTTTTCTATATTAATGTAATATGCACAAATATCTATGAGGAAAATAATATTAAAATCCCTATTTTATAGATTTAAAAGCAAAGGCAAAAAGTTATAAATGGTAGGGGAGCTGAGATTTGAACTTTATCAGATGTTTCAGTTCTTCTTTATGTGTTTTACCATTAACCATATGGATTCTCTGTTATGATTATTGTCATTTTTGGCCAAAAGCAAAATAAATAAATGTGCCTTTCTTTAAAGTTCCAATTCTCCTTAAGGTCTAGATAGTGAACTGTTTTTTCCACTTGGTTTTTAGAAACAACTTATTATTAGTCATTTTATCTTAACGAAATTTTATTCAGATGGTTCTCATTTTCTATGAAAGAATAGAAAGCAAGATAAAAAGTGGTTCAGACATTAATTGTACACTTAAAAATTACCAAATTGCAGAAGTAGAGGAAAGAATTGTCAAAAACAGATGGCAGGAGAAATTGAGCCCACAGGCTGGGTTTGCCAATCTCTGAGTTAAACTAATGAATCATGGGCGGCTGACAAATGCAGGTAATTTATTTCGGTATTCGTTAATAACATGTTTACACAAAGTTATAGAAAAGCATGAAGAGTTAATCTGAAGAATCTCTCTATGAATTTTGCTCTGTCTATTGATTGCCATGTAGATATGCTTTATTTATTCATTAAATCACCCACCTGGGCATTTATTGTTGCACATACTACTAAGTTTCTTACATGTTTCTGTTTTGGCATACTGTAAAATCATCCACCATCATATTTTATTTTATTCAGATGGCTCTCATTTTCTAGGAAAGAATAGAAAGCAAGATAAAAAGTGGTTCAGATATTAATTGTATACTTAAAAATTACTAAACTGCAGATGTAGAGGAAAGAATTGTCAAAAACAGATGGCAGGAGAAATCGAGCCCACAGGCTGGGTTTGCCAATTTCCAAGTTAAACTAATGAATCATTGGCAGGTGATAAATGCAGGTAATTTATTTCAGTATTCGTTAACAACATGTTTACACAAAGTTATAGAAAAGCATGAAGAGTTAATCTGAAGAATCTCTCTATGAATTTTGCTCTGTCTACTGATTGTCATGTAAATGTGTTTTATTTATTCACTAAGTCACCCACCTGGGCATTTATTGTTGTGCCTACTGAGTTTCATACATATTTTTACTTTGGTATACTGTAAAATCAACCACCAGCATATGTGCTTTTGTACTTAGATTACTGAAATAACTGAACAGCATTTGGTTATAAACATAGTGCCTTTATATCTTTGAATGTTCACTGGCGAGGTGGGGAGAGGCATAACATCATTATAATTAGAATTACTAGATGCTTAGATTAAAAATTGACAAGACAAAATACATAATAAGTTGACCCTGCAGGAGAATTCATTTCATAGTCAAGGTAAATAAATTTAATAATGCATCCTTATGAATAGCTTAAGGGTCACAGATAATTTACTTTGGTTTTAGCCATTTCTGTAGTTTACTAGGATCCCCTATTTTATGCCCCCCATCTTGTGTGTTTTTCTTTTCCTTCCCATTTCTTTGCTCTCTCACAACATCCAATCATCATTTTCTTCTCTCATCCCTGCCATTACTGTCACCTCTACATTTCTATCCTCCACTCCTGTCTGCAAGGAAAATCCTCTTGCATCGTCTCCCTCCTTTTGTTTAACTTTAAAACGTAGACATTGTAATCCTTACAGGTAGAGTTTAGTCTTTCGTAGAATGCAAATTGGAAAATACAGAAATATTGTTTCGTTCAATTGCTAACATATATCAATAATTACATAAAGGGTTCATCTTGGATTCAGAAATTTATTATAAAATGGCATGGTTTCTTTTCATGAGATCTAAATCCTTTTTATGTCTTTCAACAATTAATTACATTAAATTTATAAAGGAAATATACCATGTATATATTCATTAATCAGTGCTTAGTATGGTTACATTTTCTAACATCCTTTGAATGTCTCACTGTGACTAATTCTTACATCAGACTCTAATACGGGCAGTGACTCGTGGAGACAGTAGAAGAGGAGTCAAGGGACTGATTTTGATCAGTTGGTGGTTTAAAGCCCTAAGATGGTATTTACATATTTCATCACTGCCACCTACCAACACCAAAGGAAAGGGGTTTGCCATTATATCCCCCTTTGACATAAAATTTTCATGGATCTCTTCATCCTATTCAATTAAACAGTCTGTTGATAATAAGATAAGATTTGGAAGAGATGGAAAAAGAAGCTTCTCATATTAAATCTTTCCAGTTAAAAGTCTCAAAATGTTGTAAGACGGGAAGTGACCTTAGCGATATCATCCTTTCTGCTTCTTTTGCCAATGAGAAACTAAAATATGCAGGCTGATTCTTTTGTTCACAGCCGCACTGTTCTTTGATGAAAGAACTGAGTCTTGGACCTAGTCTTCCAAATCCTTATACAAAATAGAGCAGGGAGGAGCTCTGAAAGTGCTTTGTGTATATTGGGGCTGTCTATTTTCTGCAGTAAACATACTAAAGGAAGGCATTCATTGGATAGTGTTAAAAATACCCATCCCACTCTTTAACGGTTTATTGTGGAAACATAAGGAAGGACAGCCCACACATGGTAAATCAGTCTTCTTTTTGAATACTGACACAAGTGATCTGAAATCAGTGTGGATGTCACTGTTGGTGTTTAGCCTTCTTTAGAAAATGTAAACCTTGAAAGACCAAGGAAAGGCATTGCCATAGCAATTTTAAGATTTTACATGTTGGTTTCCTGCCATATTCTTTAAAAAATGAGCTCAGAGCTAATCAGAGTAGTCCTCAGGGGCAGGTAGGAATAAAATCTGTGCCTAAATGAAAATCTAGGGATAAGTAATGAAGAATTATATTCCCAAGATACTCCCATTGCAGAAAACTGCATGGAAACCTATCTATATAATACCGGAAAACAAAAATGTAATGAATTTTGTGTAGATCAGAAAGTAACAAAAGGTGAACACTAACATCTCGTAGATTTCTTGTTTGAAAGAAAATTGCCATTCATTTCTTACCAAGCATTATTATTTCAGTTTCAATGTTCTTGCTTCTCCCTTTGTAAATTATATTTAAATCTATGAAATTAATTTAAATACACAACAGCTTCTTTGTAAACAGCTAAGTTGAATATTTTTTCAATAAAAAAAGAAGTAACTAATTTTAATTATAAAATAGTTGTGTTAGGAGTGAAAAGGCTTATTGGAATAAAGAAAAATAAAATAAAGTTAAATGACTGTGTTGTTTTTTAAGAGTTTATGTTGCAGTAGTTGCTTACCTCAAAGTATTTTTAAAATAAAAAATCGTTAAAATAAAAATTAATCCATTCAAATGGAGAGGAAATTTTCCAAGCAGTATTAATTCTATAGCCCAAACTCACAAAATATCCTCCATCTTTTTCCTAAAAATGATATTAAAATGCTTTCTACATTTAACAGTGTTTGTTAACATGCTTGTTTTATTTCAGAATGGTATAAGAATGGTTCATTTATTTATATTTTTATAAACTCAGAGAGACATTTTGGTGTGAAAGGTAGATCCTAGAGAAGTAAAAATGTCTAATTCTGTTATTACCCACCATGATCCTAGAGCTAGAAGAGTGTAATTTTATTCTTCCCTTCAATGACTTCTCGCACTTGCTTGTTATGGCTTCCAGGTTCCGCCAGCAGACTTAGAATTACTGACTATAACAAAGATGATAATCGTATTTGTTGGGTAAACAATAAACAAACAATAATACCAGTTGAAGAAGGGGACAGATTTGAAAATTGCTCGAGTGACAATTAAAATTGACTATAATCAATTTTACATGAAACCTTTGTGATTCCAAAGACTCTGTCTTGTTTTGTTTTGTTTTCTTATCTCATGTGGATTTAGAAAGAGAAAATCAGCAAACCTATTGCTTTCAGAGGGTACAGTGAGTTGTAATAGGGAGCTGGTGACAGTTCTGATAGGCTGGCAAACATTTCCTGACCTGAGCAAGTCTTTAACCTTTCTGCTTCTTTAGGACAATGGGTGAAATGGATCAGAAAGTAAAATGTTTACTTAAATATCTATAATACGTTCAAATTTTTAGGCAGAGTCTCCACAGATACGCATATATAGTCAGCAACTCTTATCTGAATATTATGGTTATATCCAAATAATAATCTTCATAAGATATCAAGAATGTTTCCTTTCTTTCACATTTTAAGAACACTTGTGGCTTTTCCTTTTAAATACTTAAAAGATTTTTTTTTAACATGTAACAGTTCATTACTAAATTTCATGAAACCAAACTTTTCTTAATAGATACATTGAGGGAGAAAGTCTTTATTTCTCCACCAAGTTCAATAGCTTTCTACTACAATATAAAAAGTTGCTAACATATTTATGCACTTAAAGTATTTTGTGTTTAAAGTTAATGTTAGAAGTTGACTTCAAATTGTCATTGTCTTAGCATATGTGAAGCAGAATTGGGAACAGGGAAAATTCCATTATAAAAAAGCTCTTGATTAATACACATAAAGTCATAAAAATGCATCATGATTCTTATTATGCATGGAAAGTATGCTTTCTGGGAAACAAATTAGTTTGTAATATCTTTCAAAAATTATGAAGTGTGCTCAGAGACATATTAAAAAATCCGACAGTAAAATGAAATATATTTAATGAAGCATATCATGGATGTTAAACTGAAAGCCATACCAGCTTTATTGTTGTTGGAGGCAATAGCTGCCTGATGTTGGGATATTAATTCCCAGTAAAGCTGGCATTCTGAAGTAAAGAAGAATGTTAAAGAATCTTAGACGCGTCTCTGATGATATGCTTATTAGTCCACTTACTCTATTTGAGATAGATTGATTATACTTTCCCTTTTGAATCTATTTAGTTTATGTGTTTGATGGCTAGAAGTTGATTTTTGCATACCTGTCACACAAATTCTGAGAGAGGCTGGTGGAAACAATCATCAGAAATGTTGCGTCAGACTAATTTCTGTTGAGCATTTCCTACTTCTTACTGTATAGGCTATATAATCAGTCTAGTGACAATTGTTTGGTCTGCAAACACAGACATTTAATAGCTGTTCAGTCTAAGAAAATGTTGGAGCTCAAATTCGATCATGAAAACAAGGAAACCTAAATTTGAAAACAAAAGCAAAGGGGTCATTGTGAAATTAAAACACAAGTGAAGACTGGATGCATTCAGTGATAGCCATTTATTTTAGTGGAAATATTTATTTTAATGTACAGTTTTTGATTATTTTTTCCTGAAAGGAATTTGATTTTTACTCTACATAGAAGACATAAAAATTAGAGGATGAGTTAAAATGTCAGTTGTATATTCTGGATGCAGTTAGTTTACAGTTAAAGGAAGGAAGGAGGGAAGAAAGGAAGGAAAGAGACATCTGGAATTCAGGTTTTTGCAAACCATCACCTTGCAGAACTCTGTCTCCATCTTTTGGTTACAGGTTATTGTGTTTGTGATGATTATGTGGAGAGACGGGGTGGGCTCAACATCAGGCCCATCTTTTACTACTTCATGATCTTCTCAGGTTGGCTCATCTTTCTCTGTCTCATTTACCAGCAATCCAAAGCGAGATAATATTAATACATGTCCTATGTGGATGATGTGAAAGTTAAATGAGAAAATACAAATGAAATGATCACCATAGAGCTTTGCATCTATTGATAAATGCTCACGAGTTTTTGTAGTGGAAAATAGGCAATTAATTAAGAAAGTGATCTAAAATAGTAATATTAAATGAGTCAAATATATGTTAGAAGCATTTTGAAAAGAGAATATTAATAAAAGTTCACATTTTTCCATTGACAAAAATAAGTCATCATAAAATGTTTAAAACAACCATTTAACTTTAAGAAACCATACTTGACTCCTTTTCCTTTTTCTTTTTTTCTTTTTTTGTTTATCCCTCTGAGTATTTGATGGGCAGTACAAATACAAATGTTTTCACTAGAAAACTATAAGTTTGTACTTTATGGATCAAAAGAGGTATGCCAGTATCAGGTTCAACATTGATTTAACCTGATTTAATACAGAACTTAAAAAAGAATTAAATTTGAATATTTAAGTAAAATTTTACATTTGGCCATGAATTATGCCCTCTTTCCTTATTCATACACACTAAATCTTTGTAATTGAAGATCTTACTTTAATTCTTTGTAACTAACTGAGAAAAGAGGTTAACATAATCTAGAGAAGGTCAGGGAATCAAAAGAAGACTGACAATTTAGTGAACTCCAGCCTAAGTAAAAACAAACAGAATCCAAAAGTTTTCAATAACATACACCAGTGTGGAGAAGTTCATCAATTTGGGTTTTATAATTTCATGCTTTTAGTTATGTTCATATCCAGCCTCTTCAATATTTTTATTAATTACATCAAAATAAACATACACATAAGATCTAAGAAACTGAAAGAGAGGGAACATGCAGGAATTCTTTCTTGTTCTATTTTCAGTTGTGATATTCAGGAGAAGAGGGACACTCTGTGTTAGAATACAAAATAGTGATATTAAAAAAGAGAAAGAAATGAAGCACTTATGGCCTCCTGGGCATATTCTTAAAAGACAAAGTAGAACAGGAGTCAGAATATTTTGGTCTGAGAAACTGCCTTGAAAATTAATGTTAAAAGACGGGCGCGGTGGCTCAAGCCTGTAATCCCAGCACTTTGGGAGGCCGAGGCGGGCGGATCACGAGGTCAGCAGATCGAGACCATCCTGGCTAACACGGTGAAACCCCGTCTCTACTAAAAATACAAAAAATTAGCCAGGTGTGGTGGCGGCGCCTGTAGTCCCACATACTCGGGAGGCTGAGGCAGGAGAATGGCGGGAACCCGGGAGGCAGAGCTTGCAGTGAGCCGAGATCGGGCCACTGCACTCCAGCCTGGGCGACAGAGCAAGACTCTGTCTCAAAAAAAAAAAAAAAAAGAAAGAAAGAAAAGAAAATTAATGTTAAAAAGGCATATGCAGATTCCAGACATCAGCCACCAGTGATTTTTGTCACTTCTAGACAGTTAACACAGAGGACAGGTCTTCGCCCTAAGAGCCAGGGCTACAAGTGAACTACAAAGATTAGAATGGCTTGAAATTCAATTCAAAACCAGGACACATAAATTCATATGTGTGTTATCCTGGAGACAAGTTCACAGCTTAGAATAGAAGCTCAAAAGGGATTATAACAAACACACGCAAACGCATGCGCGCGCGCACACACACACACACACAGCCATCTAAAGTCTTTAATGCCTATAAGCTTTTGTTTATAAGTAATGGAGTATGCATGAAATCACTGACTATTACATGTAGGTAGAACATTAAAGGTCAACTAATTATTTCTCTTTCTGACTTTAGAGGTAGGAATATTGGGAATCTAAGATGCTACATGACTCGCCCATGACAACAATAAGCAAACCTGTAAATGGTAATCAGATATAGGAGTTGTGTTTCTCTCTCAGCATTTAGTGATCTTTACAGTATATATTTATATCAGTTAATCAAAGTAATTATTATCACCTTACCATTAAGCATGCACCTAAAATATATCAGGCACCAATCTACATAATTAAATGCATTATATCATTTAATTCTCCAGTGCCAATTGGCAAGTCTGACTTTATTAATTGGGGAGTTTGAGTAACCAGCTTGTTAGAGGCAGATCAAAAATTCTAAAATTCCCTGACTGTAAAACACCAATCACATTATACTCTATTAATCTTTGCTATGTCAATAACTCTCCTACCAATAATATAAAATCATTTTTATTCTCTTTTGTGCCTTTGTTTTTCAATGCAATTTTCACAGTGCTGAGCATGAAGCAGGCTCTCAGGAGATTCCTGTTGGTTGAGTGATGATGGAGATTGTGGTTTTGGTGATATTTGTGATTTGGTAGCTACACAGACTCCTAAGTGAAGAAAGTAAAAGAAAATGTATCTTGGAAGTATTGATCACTCATTAAATATTCAATCTGTATAAAGACAGCCAACAAGATGCTGAAAAAGTACATGGAATACCCATCAATTTATCACTCAGAAAATTAGATTTAGAAAAGAAACTCATTGACTTCTGAAAGCAATAAACCTTGGAAAAGTCACATTGACCCTCAGTCTTATTAACACTCTGAAATACACAGAGAAACTCAAGCTGCAGAGACTGTTTTCTGAATTATTTTTGCTATTAGTCTCACTATTTTATAGGCTCATTCATTTATTTTTTTCAAAAATCATATTTACTTTCATATATGATGAAACATATATATCATGTATGTTTACAAACATATGTTTACTTTCTTAATTACAGGTAAAGAAATAATTTAAAATAAAATGTAACCATAGAGGTTGAACAAACAGCCCTATTGATAAGCACCGTATAGGATTATGAATTGACAAAATGGAAACCATTTGCACATTGGCAGGTAGGTATATCTCCCTCAGTTATCGTCACCACTACTGAAATAAAAGGTATTCTTTGACTTAAAAAATTTTAATTTTCAATAAATATTTAACTTTTTTAGCTGAAGTCTTTATAAAATATTCTTTAACTTCAAGTGACTTGAAGAAAAGTACAGAATAATCACATGAGCACACAATAGTAAGCAAAAGGAACAATAGATGAAAAAGAGGGATATTGAAAAGGAGACCTGAAGACTAATGCTTGAATAGACTAACACAAGGAATAAAGCCAAAATATTTCATGGGGCTAAACAATCATGAAAGACCCTACTTCAATAAGGTGCTTCTACTTAATTGCTTCTGACAGATACTTGAATAGTAATATTTAGATTTAATCATTTACCTTTGCCTTCCACTTCATATTAGATCAAGCACTTGAACTCAAACAAGTCATTAATTGTTAAAATATCTTGTTTCATATGCTCCCGGTTTAGAGCTTCCTTGTCTATATGTGTCTCCTCAAATTAACTTGGCTGGCTGCCAATTTCATTTTGCGAAATATTTTTGACATTTACTCATGCAAGAAATTGTATCCAACTTTGCTCTAAAGTCATATTTATACCAGCGTTTCATTTTATGACCTCAAAAAATATAATAATTGATAAAATCAGTTAGGATACTTAAAGAGCTATCCTTCAATTTTCAATATATTACAGACCCTTCATTACAATGAATATCTAGGATCTTCAGGCATGAGGCATGCAACTAGAGACGTTTTGGAGGTTGGGTTCGGATTCTTAGATTCTTCTGGAATGCTTGCTCTTCTATACTTTAATATCTAATATGCAGGATCCTACATTTTGCTAATCAGCACACTGCATTTAAGAAGCAATTTAGCTTCTGTAATAGAGCAGGATACATAATTAACTGATCCAACACTTTTTCCAGTCATTTGAGTACAGAAAGAATGGGCTTCCTCTAGCGAAGTTATCTGCTTGCTTTGTGTTTCTTACACATGTTCAAGTTCACTAGCTGGGACTAGAAATTTGCTCCCTCATAGTACCAATTGAAGGCAACGAAAAATGGCTAACCCATTTCACACTCCTCCAACTTGTTCTCAGATCTGCAAGGAGCCAAATTAGTAAGCATATAGCATGAATGCTTGGAGACAGTGAGCAGAAATTTAATCCTTTGTTCACATTTACACTGGGATCAGGAAATCCTTATTCTGTGCATATAACCTTACTCACCTTACATAGTGTCACGGTAAATGTTTAGCAAGTGCTCTTTAAGATATAGATATAGATATAGATGTAGGTATAGATAGATGTGTGTGTGTTTTGTGTGTGTGTGCGTGCGTGTGTGTGTACTATTTTATAGCATGGTTCATTTCCATGGTATAAATACATACACAGGGCTCATTTGAAATGATTGACATGATGGAGATTTGGAAAAGGCTGTGCATAATCAGTAGCATACCACTTCCCTTAAACCTTACTAGGTATAAATATGATGCTGTTTGAGAATAGTGACATTACCACTCAAAGGCCTACTTATAGTCATATAAGAAATTGTTTGGCTAATGTTACAATATCCTTATTCTATATTTTACTGTATCTTTGGACCGTGGAGTTAAAGGTATAATATTCCCACAAGAGTTCTGTTTACTTGTTCAATTTTATCAGCTTTATAACACAACATAGAACCATAATAGAAAATATACTTTATAAAAATTCTTAGATGATTAGTGTTTTCCATGACAGTATCAAAGGCTCAGATCCATGCAATCAATTATCTTTATGCTATTAGTCATGTCCTTCTCCTTTGAAATGATCGCCTGCCATCTGTTATTTCATCAAGTATTAAATCTTCGTTGCTGAGCAGCAAACCAATTTGCTTTAGTGACTTTACAAAAAAAAAGCATTTTAAATGTCTTTATGAGAGATGTAATTGCTTAAGTTCCATGTTCTTTTACATTCCAGATAAAAAGTGAATAAATGCATGAGAAATACATGGCAATAAAGATAATGAAGTCATTGGTTGTGCTGTCATACAACTCCTTAAAAGGCTATTCACAGCCTCAACCCTACATTATCACAGTGTGTATCTGTTGCAAACTCAGCCCATTGAAACTGAGGATGTGTATATGGTCACTAAGCAAGAGCAGTTTTATTAATAATTTCATGAGGGAATAAATTGTTGGCATTTACATCTGTTACTAAACTGCCTTGAATTGTACTTTCCTGTCTTTATACGTGAGATTGGTTTATAGCTGATCCCTCTATATTACCATTAATCTGATCACTCTATTTGCATTCCCTAAGGGATCTCATAATCTAGATTAAGAACTACTTAATTTGGAGCTCTTAGAATCATGTTTGTCATAAGGCTGTGCAATGTGAAAGACAAATAATATATATTGCATTCAAGTTTTCTTAATATGTTCACAGTTGTCAATAAAAACCATTGTTGTTGTTGTTGTTGTTATTGTTGTTGTGTGTGTGTGTATGTGTGTTTTGAGATGGATTTTTGCTCTTGTTGCCCAGGCTGGAATGCAATGACATGATCTCAGCTCACTGCAACCTCTACCTCCTAGGTTCAAGCAATTCTCCTGCGTCAGTCTCCCCAGTAGTTGAGATTACAGGCATGCACCACCATGCCTGCCTAATAAGCATCAGAGTTTACCTCCAGAAAAAGATAGTGAATACCATTAACATCATCTTCGGGTCAAAGACAGTGTTTGCTGGCCAGAGCAGAATCATAGCAGAGGTTATTTTAAGTAGGCAAGGTAGAATGCCAAAGAGTTTACCTAAACTAATGGCAGTTTAGACAGTGTTTATTGTGAGGGTCCAATACAAGACAAGACATTTGTTTCAAAACACTTTCTAAGCCCAGGCAGACAGAACATTTATAAACAAAAACACAACAACGGGTTGCAGAGGCAGGTTATTATTAGAAATAAAGATTGAGGATGGAAAATTGTACAGGGAACTAAAAGTTTCAAACTTTGAAGTGGAATTAAAGACTTAGGTATATATTAGACCAGAAACAGATTATGGATCAAAGTTGAACCAGAAAATCCCCAACCTGGAACACATGCTTTTTAAATAAGGCTGCAATTAAATTAAAAGTGAGGCCACAATTATTAGAGTGTAGGTTGAATGAGTGTAGTTCATTAGGAGAATGAACTAAAAATTGTGAAACCAACACAAAATCTCAATGTCAGCACTAGAATACTGAATCTAGCAGCAATTCGACCGAGAGGATAACTAAGTGTCTGAGGAGCCCTACAAGTGAAGGGCACAAGGGTCAGCTGCAGAAATTCCCAGATATGTTTAGATACTGCCTGCGTCAAACCTAGATAGATCTCACTTAGGGAGAGAGCTGCATGTGGAGGGATGTCAATTTTGTGTGTAGCAGTAGTTGCAAAATCCAAGGCTGGGAAAATGAGAAAAGGCATTGTTCTAAATATAATAGTTTTTGCTAGTATTGATTGTCAAATTTTGTATCTTGTATACTCTTTGTTTGTCTGTTTCAACACTTTAAACTGGTAATGTATAGGGAACCAATTATCTTCTCTAGCTTTAATTTATAGATCCAAATTCCTAGGACTGTGACAGATTCTCATTTGATGTCACTGGCCAAGGTTTCTAAAGATACAGATTGCTAGGTCTCAATACAATCCTAGAGTATTTTCTAGGAATCTATCTATCTATCTATCCATCTATCTGTTTATCTATCTATTATCTATCTATCTATCTATCTATCTATCTATCTATCTATCTATATCTTAAAGATTTCTAGGTGATCACGGCATATATTCAGGTATAAAAACTACTGTAAAAAACAACAATGTTATTTAGAAAAATACTTGATATTAAAGAATTTAGACTCAAAGGCTAACAAGGTGAAAACGAGTCAGTATTTGAATAATACGGAATGTATTTCTGGAGAATGAAACATCTGATTGCAGAAGGTGACCTGTAACAAGAGAGAGAAAAGGCAAGCAGTTTAAAAGGGAGAGAGAAAAAAAAAAAGCCAAGAGAGCTTCAAAACCAGAGCACCATTTGATTTATATTCACCCAAGGAGATGGAAAATGATTTCACTTTCTCCAGTAAGAGTAATCAGCTTTCTGGAACCCTGGTGCTGGGGGATTTTAAGCCATGTAATTACAAAAGCAAGAATGAAAAATCACTGCAACATAAAAAATGGTAAAAGTGACAGCTATTACCTAGGGTATATGCTACAAGATATCTAATTGTAATCAGACTTAAAAGCAAAATTTAAAAACAAAAACTGAAAAGAACTATTTTATATGTAGACATCACTTCATAGGTTCTGATATGTGAGGAAAAATTATTTAATGGTAGTGAAGTCAAATGTCTGTTGTAATGGAAAGTCTTCATTCAATAAAATACATGGTTGGTTAGGTGACAACAGGAGATATTCATGGAAATGTGTGAATGATTTAGAAGGGTTATACTATTAGAAACATGGATCATATTCTGAAGGTATACAGAAAACTTGTATTTTTAGAGAAAAAGAGAAAGTATGATGGAATAGTCTCATGTTTAGTACCACCTGCAATGGAGAAATAGAACTTTTAGCAAGTGATGTTTAAATACAGCTAATGGAAGTCACTACAGGAACCCTTAAATCCTTTCTGTTCTTCTAATAAAGCCATTTGTACTTCTTTTAAGTATTTGAGAAAACCCGAGGTGAAAAGTTCATGCTGAATCTCAAAAAAAGTGCCTACAACTCAGTTTTATACATTTCAAATTTGATTTGAAAAGTTCCACAGGTGAGTGTAACATCTATTTTCTACCACATTTCTTCCCTAAGTCACTCCCACAGTTAAAAAAGGAAAAACAAACAAACAAAAAAGACACGTTTGAGACACAGCTAAAAATCATAACAGAAGTAAGCATGAGAGAAGCATTTTGGATATTCATTCAAAAGGACCTGAAAAAATTGAAATCATAGTTTGTATATTCTTTAGAAGAGTCAATAATAAATTGAGAAAAAAAAATATATAACTAAGTACCAAGCTTTAAAGTAGTTTTATTATTAAGAATTGGCAAGAGGAAATTAACCCAACAAAAGTATCTTGGAAGGGTCTGTTAAGAAGGAATCTCAACTAAGGCATTGTGGAAGAGACCAGCAGGAGAAAGCCAGTTTCAGCCAAGTGTGGGTACATTGTTGCCAATCGCTGCCTGCAACAAGAAAACAAAACAAAACAAAACAAAACAAACAGAAAATTCAGGAAAAATCTTTAGTGTCTTGATAATCAGAAGTGTCCACAGGGTGAGAGAGATGAGTGAAACAGAATTAGGGGATGAGGGGGTGGAGAAAGAAGTCAGTGATTACAGAATGTATTGATAGTAAATGTAATAGAAGTTGGGGAATGAAAGAAAGGGTAAGGATACGAAGAAATGTTATGGTTGTGTAATGTGGAGAAAACATTTTTTTCAAATCATTACCCACGCCTGTTTTTCAGATGCCATTCAATGATGATGATAAATGTATTTCTAGCACTTGTAGGAGAGTGCTGAGTCATTGTTAGCTGTAGACTGAGTTTATATTCATTTCTTTCATCTCTTAGTGTATAGTCATACCATGCATATTAATATCTCCCTCCCCACTTCCGGTAGAGTTCGTTGTTAAGGATAAAGGAACGTTGTAAGCTATTTTACAAAGAGCCCATTATGATTAACATTTGCAGAGAAGTTCTGTAGGGCCCTTGCGCAAGGTGATGGGCACCTAGGACCATGAGGGCATTGGGCAGCTCACACCTGCGCTGACCAGTTTTGTGTGGGGATGCATCCAGTCGCTCTGTTGCCCAGACTGGATTGCAGTGGTATGATCTCGGCTTCATGCAACCTCCAACTCCTAGGTTGAAGCAATTCTCCTTCCTCAGCCTTCCGAGTAGCTGGGACTACAGGCACATGCCCCAACATCCAGCTAATGTGTGTGTGTGTGTGTGTGTGTGTGTGTGTATTTCAGTAAAGACGGGGTTTCACCATGTTGGCCAGGCTGGTCTCGAACTCCTGAGCTCAGGCAATCCGCCCGCCCCAGTCTCCCAAAGTGCTAGGATTACAGGCGTGAGCCACCATGTCAGACCAGTTTGTTTGTTTGCTTGTTTTTAACATTCCTTGCAGTACTTCAAAGTGTATCTTCCTGAAGGACAAAAGAACATCTTTTTTGTTTGTTTTAATAAGTTGCTCCTTTGCCACAAATGCTGTTCCTGTCTCCCCAAGGTTCAACCCACAATTTCCGCAGCTCTGATTTCAAGGGGAAGCAAAGACGATATGACAGGATATAAACCACACTTAAGTAATATAATAATGGGACTCTTGCTCTAAACCACAAAATTGGGGCAAATGACCTGCTAAAAAGGGAGATTGTTGTCATGCAGCACTAAGCACAAAGGACAAAGCTGCTCATGAAGAGGACACAGAAATATGCAGACATCTTTTTCATCGTTTTCAAGAAAGTGACATAACTTCCAGTGTGAAAATATTTATATGAATCCAAATGTGACTTTAATGAAAATTTATATTTTGGCATTTTCTGAGGGGATGTCATCTGAATCCACAGCTGTCATAATTTCTAAACACTTTTTGGTTTAATTAATTATGGTACTTTATGTAAGTAATACAAATTTATAATACGATCATTACACTTAAAATTTTGCTTTGTTACTAACATTTTCACTGTAAATAAGTACATAATTTCTACAACTTCAAAAGAATTGGGGATAAGTGATAGTGACATTTTTATTTGATGAAATGCATGTTCTAAGTAAACATAGAGTACTGAGCTGTTCTTTTCCTTTAGAGATATGACATTACAGTTTTCAAGAAAACTAAATAATTGCACACCTTATAACCTTCCGAGATCTGTGTCTTCTCTGTATCTACTGTCTCTTTTCATTAAATAAACTATCTCCTTTGGTGCATTAAAAATGTTAACAAATTAAAATTATACTTAAAATTAGTGAGAAAATAACTATTTTTGGTGTTTTAGTTATATTAAAATAATTTGAATCTTATTTTAAAGGTCAACTTTAGATTTCTATCTTTTTTCAGGTCAAACGTGGTGTTTATATTTAAACCATGGCTTATAATTATTTTTCTGGAAGTAATGTTTATTTCTATTACTTCTGTAGAGTGGATTTTTCTGTTAGGCAAAGAGATGTCAAAAAAAGAGAAAAGTACTTGCAATAAATAACTTCATTCAGAGACAAAATAGCTTAGGTCAGTTTAGATTTTATACAGCCATGCTCAATAAGAAAAAAAAAATACTGTCAAATCCTTGAAACACCAAATTCCATGAAATTTTATGGGTACTCTGATAAATTGACCTTTTAAAACTTTAAAAAATAGCCTGGAGAAAATAACAGATATTATTAACTATATTTTAAGAAAGCTTACTGTACTGTGTTTTCTTCAAGGTTACTTTTTAAAATATTCTTAAATGTGTTTAGAATGTTCATGATTTTACTGTGTTATGAAGCACGTACTTTGCATAATACATTTACAACACTATTTTCTCTAAGAATAAAAATATAAATTATTTTATTTAAATTAGGTACATATTTACATTTTGTAAAATCATTTTTGTCTTATCTAAACATTAATGTGGTTTTATTTATTAAAGTTATAATCTCCTGCTAATTACACTTAAGAGGTTTAAGTACAATTAGTATTAAAAGAAGATTGAAATAGGCTGTGTATACTCTTTAAAAATAAAATAGAAAATATATTTTAAAATTCAGAATGTTTAGCAATAATTTATTTTGGAAGGTAAAATGAATCAACATTTTACATGATCAACAAAATCTACATATAGATAATTTTCTGTATTTTGTGAACCATTGATATTGACCATGCATTTCTCATACATGTTTATTAGAATAAATCATTATTGGTACTCAAAGCTGCTACAAATTGATGGTGGTCTCTCCTTTCTTATTAAATAAACATTTTATGGATAGTCCTATCAACTATATTAATAATCAGCAAATGTAATCAACCTCAATTTCTATTTCCCAATCCCATGACATTTCACTGTCATCTTCTGATCTTAGATAGGCAATAAATACAAAAAACCGCAAACACATACACATGCACTAAATTCATCTGCAGTTTTAAATGTGTGTGTGTATGGACATATATAAATAAAATTAAACTTGACTTTTAAAGTTGAGATAAAACTAGTTTAATTATTCCTGATAAATCTTTTTAAAAAGTCAGTAAAAAGCATTTATTAAATGTATTATTCAAGATAAATATAACAAAATAAATCACAATTCCACAAAAATTGAAAAAACAAATACAAAATTTTAAAAAGCATACTACTAAAAAGCTTTTATAAAATGATGACAGAAAAATTCTAACATGATAATATGTACAAAGAATGTGGATGAAGACTATTTCCTTGTTAAAAAGTAAACAGTATAAAATTTAGATTAAATAACAGTAACACAGAACCAGTTATAAGCTAAAACTGTGAGACCAACACAAAATATAACTAGACATAAAGATGAAAAATAAGCAGGGGACAAAGATGTACTAAACAATTTCTGTGATAGGTTAAGTTGGCCTGAAAATATTCATTCAGAATTTAATCCAAAATGTTAAACATGTAAAAGAGGAATTTTGTTGAAAATGGTGGTTTCCAAGAATATGTAAGGCCATCATCTTATATGTACTTAAAAACCAGGATCAAAATATACGCACCAAAAAACATTAGATATGCAGGCAAAGGTAATGAGCTATAATAACATTTGAAAACTTCTATATAACTTTCAAATACCAACCGATTAAGTAGACAAATAGTTGAAGAAATAAATTATTTTAAGAACATAGTTAATAGGTTACTATATTTGTATATTATTCATATTATGTGTATCTTATAAATATAAGAAAGAACATGTAATAGGTTTGTTTGTGTGTATGTTTGTTTTTTGAGAGGCTGGAATGCAATGGCCCTGTCCATAGCTCACTGCCACCTTGAACTCCTGCATTCAAGCAGTGCTCTTGGACTCACAGTGCTGAGATTAGAACATGGAGTTTTGTGATTTTTTAAAAAAACTTTTATTGTAAGTTCAAGGGTACAAGTTTATTACGCAGGTATATGGTGTCATGGGGGTTTGTTGTACAGATTGTGTTGTCACTCAGGTATTAAGCCTAGTACTCATTAGTTATTTTTCACAATCCTGTCCTTCCTCTCATCACCCACCATCCAAAAGGCCCCAGTGTGTGTTGTTCCCCTCTATGTCCAAAAACATGGAGTTTTTAAGAGTTCATTTATTAATTGACTATTTATTTGTCCTCAACTAAAATTTCAATAAATTCCAAATAGAAGAAAACATATAGCTGACATTGTGCTTTTTACCATCTAATAACACTGCAAATAATAAAAATTTTTACCACTTCCCCACTAAAAGAATTTCTTCACTTTGATGTTTTCACTTGGATCACAGAGTAGTAAGAATAGAAATTAGAAGCTAAATGAAAAAGAGTACCAGTGAGAATAAGATACAGTCTGCCTACTTGACGGTGGTCTCATGGGATTATAATAAAGCTGAAAATTCCTATAGCTTAGTGACCTCATAGCCATTGTAACATTGTAGTGCAATGCATTACTCATGTGTTTGTAGTGATGCTGGTGTAAAGAAACCTGAGCTGCCCATTGTATAAAAGGAGAGCGCACACCATTATGAACAGTGAGTAACACTTGATAATAATAAGTAACTCTTACTGGTTTATGTATTTATTGTACTATGCTTTTATGATTATTTTAGCATATACTATGATTATTTTAGCATATATGAAGTATATATATAGCATATATACTTCATATATGCTAAAATAATAATATGACATATATGCTAAAAGTGAGGTATTTGCTCTCTCTCTCTCTCTCTATATATATATATTACCTTTTACACCCAGATAACTACAAACACATAAGTAATGCATCGCAATACGATGTTACAAAGGCTATGAGTTCACAAAGTTATAGGAATTTTTCAACTCCATTATAATCTCATGGGACCACTGCCACATAGATAAGATCAATTATATACATATATATGTGTGTGTGTAAAGTTAACTGTAAATCAGTCTCAGGCAGGTCCTTCAGAAGGTATTTCAGAAGGCATTGTTAGCATAGGAGACAATGAATGTTATTGTCCCTGAAGACCTTCCACTGGGACAAGATATGGAGGTGGAAGACAGAGAAATTGGTTATTCTGACACTGTGTAGGTCTAGTGTTTGTTTTTAACGAAAACGTTTAAAAGGAAAAAGAATTAAAAATCGACAAAATCTTATATAATAAAAATGAAAATAAAATATTTTTGCACAACTATACAATATACTCGTGTTTTAAGCTAAGCATTGTTAAAAAAAAAAAAAAAAGAGTCAGAAAGTTAAAAATTAAAGCTTGGCTGGGTGCGGTGGCTCAGACCTGTAATCCCAGCACTTTGGGAGGCCGAGGCGGGCGGATCATGAGGTCAGGAGATCGAGACCATCCTGGCTAACATGGTGAAACCCCGTCTCTACCAAAAAATACAAAAAAGAAAAAGAAAAAAAAAAGTTAGCAGGACGTGGTGGTGGGCACCTGTAGTCCCAGCTACTCGGGAGGCTGAGGCAGAAGAATGGCATGAACCCGGGAGGAGCTTGCAGTGGGCCGAGATCGCGCCACTGTACTCCAGCCTGGGCGACACAGCGAGACTCCATCTCAAAAAAAATAAAAAAAAATTGTATGGTAAAAACACTACAGTAAATTAATGTTAACTTATAATTGAAGAAAGAGAAATCGTTTTTTTAAATTGAGTGTAGCCTAAATATAGACCAGTTCTTATAAATTCTATGGTAGTGTGAGGTAGCATCCTAGGCCTTCACATGCATTCACTACTCACTCCCTGACTCACCTAGAACAACTTCCAGTCCTGTAAACCCTATTCAAGGTAAATGCCCTACACATATGTGCTATTTTTAAAAAAATCTTTTATACCCTGTTTTTACTCTACCTTTCCTAGGTTTAGACATGTTTAGATTCACGAACACTATTACGTTACAATTGCCTACAGTATTCAGTACAGTCACATGCTGTGTAGGTTTATAGCCAAGGAGCAATAGACTAAACCCTATAGTCAGGTGTGTAGTAGGCTCTACCATCACGGTTTGTGTAAGTTCACTCAGTGATGTTCATGAAAGGGCAAAATTGGCCAACGGCACATTTCTCAGGACTTACCCCCATCACCAAGTGAAGCAGGACTGTATATATTGTCAAAGTGAGCGAAATATGGCCTGAGAAGGACTCAGTACCTCTGTATTTGAGTCGTTGTGCATGAACTGCAACCTTACCTAATAGGTAGACAAGACTGAAAACTTAACTTAGGAGCATGTGCCTGTAACAATAGCTGAGTCTTGGCCAATCTCAGCAGCCATACTTCAACCACTCATACATTGCTGAGTGTTCAAACTGTGTTCAAGTAAGGCAAATGCCGAGCTGTACCCAATCCAGTTGTTTCTGGACCTCATTTCCCATTTCTGTATATCACCTCCCTTTTCTTCGTCTATAAATCTTCTTCTACCACGTGACTGTGGTGGAATGTCTGAATCTTCTGTGATTCTGGGGGCTGCCCTGTTCGTAAATCTTTCATTGCTCAATTAAAATCCTTTAAATTTAATTCAGCTGAAGTTTTTCTTTAAACTATATACTTATATATTAAATATAGGATGCAAGGAAAATAGTCTTACAAGAAAATGCATAGACCTGAAATCATTGTTACAAGTCAAGCAATATTAATAAACACTTTTTTAAAACTAGAAAACTTTTTGTACAATATTTTGCTACAAGAATATTAGAATGACTTTCATCAAATGCTTCACCACTGCAAATATATTTTACCATATTTACAGCTTCCATGGTGCTGAACAGCCAGCCATGAAGTTAAGGACATACATTTTTGTCTCAACACCACCACACCTGCAGACCCCAAATTAAATATTAGGCAGTTTTTACTAAGGCATTCCGCTTAACAACCTAAAATCCTTAATGGATGTGATGTTCAATTTTATATGTCAACTTGGCTGGGACCTACATTAAACATTAAACATGGGTGACTAGATTACACACTATTTCTGGGTGTGTCTGCGAGGGTATTTCCTGATGAGATTACCATTTGAATCTATAGAATTCACAAAATAGATTGTCCTCCCCAATCTGAGTGGGCATCCTCCAATCCACTGCAAGCCTAAATAGAACAAAAGAGCAAAAGATGAAAGAATTTGCTTTCTCTACCTGGCTGCTAAAACCAGAACATCAGTCTTCCCTGTCCTTGACTGTGACTTACATTATATGCCCTTCAGTTATTAGAACTAAACCGCCAGCATTCCTTGGTCTCCAGGTTTCAGGTAGCTGACTGTGGGACTTCTCAGTTTCCCTGACTACATGATGCATGAGCTAATTCCTTACAATAAATAACACACACACACACACACACACACACACACACACACACAACTGGTTTTGTTTCTCTGGAGAACCCTAATACAATGGCTTTTATACCATGTTATTTGTGGCTGTAACATGTTGACAACTGTGAGTTGACTGCTGTCAATTGTTTTAAATCGTCTTTAGGGCAGAACCGTGGAGCTTTTGGGCTATGCTGAAAAGCAGCTCCTATCTGAGATGTTCCCTCACAGTACAAGGCAGAGGAGCAAAGCTTTTTATTCAAACTTAGTTCTGTAAGAAAGGGGACGTGGTGGTCAAATTACACTTCCAAACGGAAAATTTTAAAAAATGTATCCCTATTGTACAGCCTGCATAAACATCAATTGTAAGTGCATTTTGGGATGATTTAAGAGTATAACGTATCATTATAAAACAGTACAATATCTTCAGGAACCTAGAGAACAGAAATAATTCAAAAATAGGGCTTGAAATACTTTAGCAATAATAAAAAGAATAACAAATTGGACTATTTTGATATTAATAACATTCATTCATCAAAAAAGTGATATTAACAAAGAAAAAAAGAAAATTATATACCTGATACTGGGCTTATATCCATAAAATATGAAGAACTTCTATAAATCAGTTAGAAATGGTATAATTTACTTTAAAAATTATCAAGGAAACACAGCACTTCAAACTAGAACAAAATCAGAAAAATACATGAATGTATGCTCAACTTTGTATGTCTTCAACGAAGTGCAAATTCAACCACAAGGAAATATTACTACAGGCCTACCTTGGAGATATTGGGGGTTCAGTTCGAGACCACCACAATAAGGAAAATATCACAATAAAGCAGGTCACACAACTTTTTTGATTTCCCAGGACATATAAAATTATGTTTACACTGTACTCTAGAGTCTTTTAAGTATGCCATAGCATTATGTCTAAAAAAAAGTGCACGTCTTAATTTAAAAATAATTTATTGCTAATAAATGCTAATGATCATCTGGATCTCCATCAAGTACTAATATAGTTTGCTAATGGAGGGTCTTTCCTAGATGCTGATGGCTGCTGATTATTCAGGGTGGTATTTGCTTTAGGTTGAGGTTGCTGTGGCAATTTATTAGAATTAACAATAATTTTATAAAATTGACAACAATGAATTTTGCTGCATCAATTCACTCTTGCTTTCATGGATGATTTCTCGGTAGAATATGGTACTGTTGGAGAGCATTTTACCCATAGTAGAATTTCATTCAAAATTTGGGTCAATCTTTTCAAACTCGGACACTGTTTTATCAAATAAGTTTATGTGACATTCTAAATCCTTTATGATCTCAACAATGTTCACAGCATCTTCACCAAGTGTAGATTTCATCTCAAAGAAGCACTTTCTTTGCTTATCCATAAAAGCAACTCCTCATCTGTTAAAATTTTACAGTGAGGTTGCAGCAATTCAATCATATCTTCAGGTCTGACTTCTAATACTAATTCTCTTGCTATTTCTACCACATCTGCAGCTGCTTTCTCCACTGAAGTCTGGAATAAACTCAAAATCAACTGTAGGGATTGGAATCAACGTTTTCTAAACTCCCGTTACTGTCGATATTTTGACATCCTCCCATGAATCACAAATGTTCCTAATGGCATCTAGAATGGTGAATTTCTTCCAGAAGGCCTTCAAGTTACTTTGACCAGATCCACCAGACTAATCACTATCTATGGCAGTTACTACCTTACAAAATGGAATTCTTAAAATATTAAGACTTGAGAGTTGAAATGACTCCTTGATCCACATTCTGCAGAATTCATGTTGTGTTAGCAGGGATGAAAAGAACATGACTCTCCTTACACAACTCTATCAGAGCTCGTGGGTGACCAGATGCATTGCCAATGAGCAGTAATATTTTGAGAGGAATCTTTTTTTTTTTTTTTTTCTGGACAGCAGAGCTCATCAGTGGTCTTAAAATATTCAGTAAATCACTTCATAAACAGATGTGCTTTCATCAAAGTTCTGTTATTCCATTTATAGGATATAGGCAGAGTAGATTTGACATAATTCTTCAAGATCCTAGAATTTCATCAATGGTAAATGAGCATTGGCTTCAAGCAAAAGTCACCAGCTGCATCAGCCCCTAACAAGTCAGTAGGCCTCTCTTTGAAGCTTTGAAGACAAGCATTGCCCTTTTCCCTCCAGCTACGAAAGTCCTAGACGGAAGCTTTTTCAAATATAAGACTGTTTCCTCCGCATTGAAAATCTGTTGGTTAGTGCAGTCACCTTCATCATTGATCTTAGCTCGATCTTCTGGATGACTTGCAGTTTCTCCAGTGCTTGCTGCTTTACCTTGAACTTACATGTTATGGAGACGGCTTCTGCATTTAAACCTCAAGAACCAACCTGTAATTGCTTCACTTTTCTTCCGCAGCCTCCTCACCTCTCTTACCCTTGATAGAATTGAAGAGAGCTAGGACCTTGCACTGAATTAGACTTTGGTTTAAGGGAATGCTGTTGCTGGTTTCATCTTTTATCCAGACTGCTCAAACTTGCTGCATATCAGCAATAAGTCTCTTTCACTTTCTTTTCATTCATGCGTTCACTGGAGTAGCATTTTAATTTCCTTCAATAACTTTTCTTTTGCATTCACATCTTAGCTAACTGTTTGGCACAAGAGGCCCAGCTTTCAGCCTATCTTGGCTTTTGACTTGCCTTCCTTACTAAGCTTCATCATTTTGATTTAAAGTGAGAGGTATTCTTCTTTTCACTTGAATACTTGGTGGTCACAGTATGGTTATAAATGGGCCTAATTGCAATATTGTTGTGTCTGAGGGAAAAGGGAGGTATATTGTTGTGTCTGAGGGAAAAGGGAGGTTCTAGGAGAGGAAGGAGAGATGGGAGGAATGACTAATCAGTGAAGCGGTCGGAACACACACGTTTGTCAATTAAGTTTGCCATTTTACTTGGAAGTGGTTCATGGTGCCCCCAGTTACAATAGTAACATCAAAGATCACTGATCACAGATCACCATAACAGATATATTAATAATTTAAAAGTTTGAAATACTGAGAACATTACCAAAATGGGACATACAGGCAAGAGTGAGCACATGTTTTTAGGAAAATGGTGCTGATAGTCTTACTCGATGCAGCATTGCCACAAACCTCCAGTTTGTAAAATGTGCTGTATCTGGGAAGCACAGTCATGTGAAGAACAATAAAGCAACGGATGCCTATACACACCAAAGTGAATTGCTAAATTTAAAGACTAAAAAGAGCAAGCATATCTCATTATTTGACCCTGCAATGACGCTGCCCTTGCATATGGTAATTGGCACAAATAGTTCGGAAAATTTTTACCAGTGTCTATCAAAGTTGAATAAAAACACAACCTAAGACCAAGAGATTCCTTTTCTTGTTCTGTGCCCCAAAATGTATGCACTCTAAGATATTTAATTTCATGTTACGATGGCAACATTACCCTTAATTGGTATCCATAAAATTTTCACCAACAATTAAAGAAAAAAAATGAATTTGTGATATAGAATAAAATAATATTAAGCATTACAAATTATGAACTACTCCTCCGTTCTATAACACTGATCTCACAAATATTTCTTTTGATTTATATACACACACACACACACATATATATAAATTTTAAATATATTTAGAGATAAAGTCTTGCTCTGTTGCCCAGGCTGGAGTGCAGTGGCGCGATCTTGGCTCACTGCAACCTCCACCTCCTGGTTTCAAGTGATTCTCCCGCCTCAGCCTCCCAAGTAGCTGAGATTACAAGCATGTGCTTCCATGCCTGGCTAATTTTTGTGGTTTTTTTTTAGTAGAGACAGGGTTTCCCCATGGTGGCCAGGCTGGTCTCAAACTCCTGATCTCAGGTAATCCACCTACCTTGGCCTCCCAAAGTGCTGGGATTACTGGGTGTGAGTCACGGCGCCAGGCCAGATTTTGTTTATATTAAAAGAATAATGCTTTACCTCCCAATATGTCTATTTAGAAAGAATACAAATTTAATTCCTTTTGGGAGAAGTCAGAATATTGGTTATTTGGGGGAAAGAGAGAAGTGATCATGCTTAGGGTCTGATAATGTCGAATTTCAAGACTTGTTTGCTTGTTTACATAGATATGTTCCTTTTGTTATAATTTATCAAACTACAGTATTTAGGTGTTTTTTCTATCAATGATACACTTCACTAGAAGTTTATGTTTTAAATATATATTTTTAAACTCCCAATTAAAATAAAAAAAACATATTAAGTACAGTGAAGGAGAGGAATTAGTTGGGTTTTGACTTTGATGAACTTGATGGGCTCTAATGATGTTACTTGAGAAACCCTAACAGAAAGAGAAGCCTCTATTCAGGTTTTATTTTGTACTAATATTTTCACTTGGTTATTCTTTATGTCTCTTCTATTTCTTTGCTGAGCTTGGGTATTTTTTAATTGGTTTCAAGTTTAGTTTTTTTTTAATTACTCATTGAAGGATTTTCATGATGGCTGCTTTGAAATCTTTTCCAGATAATCTAACATCTCTGTTCCCTCCGAGTTGGTGTGCAACAGTTGTCCATTTTCCTTTAAATTGTGATTTTCTGGTTTCTGTTGTGATAAGTGATTTGCGATTGAAATCTAAACATTTTGAGAGGGGTTTGGTGGGCTGCCACCTTGCTCCTGCCAAGTAAAGGGAGAAGCCCAGGTTCCCCACTTCACGTCTTTGACACTGAGGGGAAGGAATACTTGTTACTGCTGGTTTGAAGCAGGGCAGGGGTTCGCAGCTTTCTTCTAGACCTTCGCACATACCTGAGTGGCATGAGGAGGCGAATCTACTTACTTCTCCTAATGTGGCCTCTTCTGACACCACAGTGGGGATGTCTTGCTGCTGGGGTTGGTGAAAGTTTCGAACATCCAGTCTGCCTCCTCTGACACCACCCCAGCAGGACAGGTAAGGGAAGCCTCATTACCCTCAGTACTGCCTGGTGGAGGTGGAAGTCCTGAATCCTCACATGCTCGGTGACACTGCAGGGAACGGGGAGGATGACAGTGAATGTCTGGGCTCTCTCTTTGGCCTTTTCTGAAGACCACCCAGGCATGGGTTTTTCTTGCAACTTGTTATAGTCTGGCAAGAAGCAAAATCGTGGGCCTCTTGGCCCTTGCATGAGCGAGGAGGAATGGGGCCACAATTTTGTCTTTGGAGGATTGATTAACCATGGTGGTTTATTTTTTAGATGTGTACTGTCTTGCTAAGTCATCTCTAATCACATTTAAATTGTGATTTTCTGGTTTCTGTTGTGATAAGTGATTTGAGATTGAAATCTGAACATTTTGAGAGGGGTTTGGTGGGCTGGCTGCCACCTTGCTCCTGCCAAGTAAAGGGAGAAGCCCAGGTTCCCCACTTTGCTTCTTCAACACTGAGGGGAAGGAATACTTGTTACTGCCAGGTTGGAGCAGGGAAGGGGTTTTTTGGCTACAAGGAGTAGGCCTTTGGGGACTTTTTGAGTCTGAACCTTCTGACATTTCAAAGTTATCAAGTTCTTTAGTTCCAAATTCAGATTGTGTGAAATTAAAAAGAAAATTTGGGAACTCATCTCACTGTCATTCCTGGAGTCCCAAGGTCTCTACCCAGGTAGCCTTCTCTCTACCCTTCAGAATTCTATGTTTGTTTTCTACACAGTGTCTAGGAACTTTCATTGTACTTAGCTGGAGAAAAGCGAAAACTATATCTGTTCCATCTTTTCAAAACCAGAAGTTCCGATACACACATACACTTGTAAACCAAAAGGGCCACCAACATGAAACAAAAGGGAGCAAGATACATGAAATCTCAAAGAGGCTACACCCCAATTTGTAGGGACCTGAAGCAAGCTAAAAAAGCCACTCAATTCCAAATAAAGATCTGCATATTTTCTCTATTGAAATTCTTCTGTATTTAATTAACGTTTGTTCTTATCTTTACTCTTACGTTGGGTTTCTACTTCCAAGCTCAGTAGCAGGAAATAATCAAGGAAAATTTTTCTCCTCAGAAGTAGGGGACTGGTCACTTTTTACCCCATGGAATTTCAGCACTCCTTTGGAACTAGTGATGGACACGTGCTTTCTGTTCTTCCCATTTTTGAATAAAAATCTATTGCAGTCATCTTTACACTTCTTTGCATTGCCAGTTGAGTATGATTGGAGCAAACAACTTATTTTATAGTTCAGATTGTTTTTTAAAAGAAAAAGAAGTCATATCTGGGAATCCATTAGTCAAACCTAACACAGATTGTAAAAGTAAGTTTACTCTTCATCATTCAAATACATGTAATATGAAGTTTAACAAAATTTAATCTGTTCCTCCTGTTTTCTTATTGATAGAAAATTTGTTTTATTCTCAAAATGACTTCTGATATCATGTATATTTATTATGTTTTTACTCTCTGTGTTTATTTATTGAATCATTTTAAACTTATTTTTATATTGATGCATTAATTCCTTGGGAATTTAATTTTTCTGTTTGTGGTTTCTTTTGCTTATGTCTTTTGCTCATGAAGGATTGTTCCTACTAGAGTTTGCATTTTTGGATTGTGAGTTCATAGTTGTTAGGACTTCATCTGTGGAATGCTATAAACTACGGTGAGACTTGTAAGATCCTATCTCATTCAAGAAGCATCAAAATACTATATTTGCATCTTATTCTAATATTTTACATAATAGATTTCAAGATCACAGGGACGGTGTAAACTTGAATGTCAAATTTGCACATGGTGCAGGCCCATGATTAAAAATCCTCAGAGGATGAGTGTTTTCCTCTTGGAGGGTGTATACGTTTTTTAGGACTGCCATAACAAAGTACCACAAGCTGAGTAGTTTAAATGAGAAAAATGTATTTTCTCACAAGCCTGAGGGCTAAAAGTTGAAATCAAGGTATTGGCAGGATTCGTTTCTTCTAAGAGTTCAAGGGGAAGATTTATTCCACTTTTCTCTCCTGGCTTATAAATGGCTGTCTTCATGTTCCCATAGCATTTTCCCCATATATAAAAGTGTCCAAATGTTACAGGACAGGGGTTCTGATCCAGACCCCAAGAGAGGGTTCTTGGATTTTGCACAGGAAATAATTCAGGGCGAGTCCGCAGTGCAAAGCAAAAGCAGGTTTATTAAGAAAGTAATGTGATGAAAGTATAGCTACTTCAGAGACAGAGTAGGGCGTTCCCAAAAGCAAGAGGTGAAATGCGTCCACCCTAGGTACAAAACTTGTTTATATATAGGATAAAAAAAGGATGTCTTTTTAGGGACATGTGCTCTGTTGCAGTGGTTTGTGATAAAGGATTAATTTTCCAATTATTATATTTTGCAAGAATCAATATTATTCTCTTTGAAAAAAATTAGGAATGCTTCTGTTCTCAAGATATCGGGGTATCTGGACACTCCCAAGTCTGGGTCTATTGAGAAAACATTAACAATCTGTTCCCTTAACTGTAAACATCTAGAAGCTAGGAATAACCTAACTTTCTGGGAATGCAGCTCACCAAGACCCAGCCTCATTTTCCTCGCCATCACTCAAGATGGAGTCACTCTGGTTCTAATGCCTCTGACACAAATTTCTTCTTCTTAAAGACACTAGTCATATTAGATTGGGATCCACACTAGCAATTTAATTTTAACTTTATTAACTGTAAAAATTATGTCTTTAATTAAGGTTATTTTCTGAGATACTATCTCTTAGGACTTCAACATATGAGATTTGGGGGACATAATTTAATCCATAACAGAGAACAAGACAAAATAGTAAGTCTTCTTTGCTTTCTCCTTTTGACAGTTGGAAATATTTCTTTCACATTTTTTAGTTTGCCATTTTACTAATGATATAGCTTTTCAAGTGTCTAGCTTTTGTGCCTCGGTCTCACCTCCAAAACAGCCCTGCGCTGCCCTGAACCCTCATATTCTGTCCCTATATGTGCCTTAAACTCATGGCTTCTGCATAATCAACATTATAAATCACATCCGTCTATGACAGGACTTGTAAGGCCTTAGGTTTAGTGTTCCCTTTATTTTTGGCTCGGTGGGATTTCCCTTATTTATATGAGCTCACTCATAAGTACATTTGCTATATTGAACCTTACTTTTTTTTTCTGATTGCAGTTTTTTAATTTTAATTTTTTGTTACATAGCAGGTGTATGTCTTTACGGGGTACATAAGATGTTTTGATACAGATATGTAATACAAAATACATCATGAAAAATGGGGTATTCATCCCCCAAGCATTTATTCATTGAATTGCAAACAATCCAGTTGCACTCTTTAATTGATATGAAAATGTAGAGTTATTATTGACTATAGTCACCCTGTTTTGCTATGATGTAGTAGATATTTTTTTCCATTCTTCTATTTTCTTACATTTTAATAAAAGAGGAGGCGAGGAAGAGTTCCAGGGAAGTTTTTAAGTGTCTTATCTATTATATTCTCACAACCAAAATACTCAGGGATTTGAGTTACCATTTATCACATATAAAGAAAGACCACATTTTTAGAGGATAAAATTAACAATCTTTCAAGGAGTCTTGATTATTTTTTTGTCCAATAAAAATTAAATGGAAAAAAAATGATTGAAATTCTTTCTCCATTCTAAGTTTTGGTAGGCTGGGTAACTCTGACTGAGGTAATAAATGTTGCCCTTTTCGGTTTGAAGATTATGCTAGCTATAAATCTAACATGGAGAATATATTACAATTATTTAATAAAATATACAATAAATCTACCAGACATCAACTGCAGCATTTTTTTTCCAGTAGAATGTAGGATTATATTTGTATATGAAACTAAAAAACAACCCCTACACAAATACCCCAAAGTAAAAATTGTAAAGGCCATCTTTGATGGCTTCAATTTAACAAAATGAGAAATTATTGTCTTACTATTTCACATTTTTAGAATTGTCACTAAATAAAAATTTTAAATGCTTTTTAAAATTATTTTATTTAATTTTTTAATTATACCTTAAGTTCTAGGGTACATGTGCACAACATGTAGGTTTGTTACATATGTATACTTGTGCCATGTTGGTGTGCTGCACCCATTGACTCGTCATTTACATTAGGTATATCTTCTAATACTATCCCTCCCCGATCCCCACTCCCCACAATAGGCCCCGGTGTGTGATGTTTCCCTTCCTAGCATTTTAAGAGTCAGAGCAAATAAAATTGTGTGTTGTGATCTTAAAAAAAAATTCCTATAACTCTTATTTTCTTTATTTTTTTTCATAGACTGCATTGCTAGCTAAAAATATGCATCTGGGCAGGGTAGTAGGGAGGTGGAGATAAAAAGAGATTGGTGGATGAATACCAAAATACAGTTAGATCAATGGATTAATATCCAGTAGTCAGTAGCATGATAGGGTAACTACAGTTAATAATTTATTGTACATCTTAAAATAACTAGAAGAGTAGAGTTGGAGTGTTCCCAACACAAACAATAAATATTTGAGGTATTCGATATCCCATATACTCAGATTTGATCATTACACATTGTAAGCCTACATCAAAATATCACATGTACTCCATAAATATGTACAACTATTACATATGCATAACAAATTAACAATGTAAAAATTTAAAAATATTTGTAAACCAAACAAAAAATATGCAACCACCGCTCATATCTTCATGGAACACAGTATATCCTTCCAAGTGCTTCTTTGGATATTTACTGAGCCACTCAGCTTTCCCAGGTGGTCTTGCCACATGTTCCCTGTTTACAGGAGTTGTGTTCATTCACCCTAACATTATTCTCCTTGCTCTGAACCCAGAAATCTCTTCTTACTCCAAATTCTTAGGTTTTAATTACATTTTCCAATTGTTTCTCTGTATTAAGTTATCTCTAGAATCAGATCATAATGCATATGAATTATGACCTATTTGTTTACTTGGGACATATATTTCTTGTTATGTATCAGGTAATCAGTGTTTTCAACTGAATTGGATTATCTGGAATTCTGCACGTGCTTCTGAACTAACAGTACCACTATATAGCTTGATTACATTCTAGGCAAAGAGGATGTTTGGAGATTCAGCCTGAAATATCTGAAATATCATTTTAAACAATTTACCTGGAATATTGTATTCACTGAGTCATACTGTTTTAATATACATTATATTTTTAATCTCCACAACGGAAATCAAAGGTTCCCTAAAGAGTTTATTTTGTATAATTAGAGTTACATGTACAATTTCTGCACATACTTGATGCTTAATAATGGTATCAATTTTCATGGATGTAAAAAGTTCTTATATTTATGCGTAAGTAAACAATCCCTTATAATGGGGTATTATTTTTGTATCAAAGCGTTTCGAGTAACAATTTGTATTATGTGTTAATATGTGTAGACTCCTAAAAGAGTACCTGTTTTATAGTGTACATTTTGTAACTGTTTGCTATTATCATTTACCTCCTATTTTTGAAAAACCCATCTATATCTATCCCAATGTCTCATGTTATTTAAATTAAGGATACGTACAGTCAGCTTACTATCTGAAAATTCACAAGACCCACAACTAAATTCTGGATAAACTATGCATTGGATCAAAGTTGTCATGTAAATTACTTTATTTTATTATTTTATTTTTATATATATATTTTTAAAACAATGTCACTCTGTTGCCCAGGCTGGAGTGCAGTGGTGCCGTCTCGGCTCAGTGCAACCTCTGCCTCCCGGGTTCAAATGATTCTCTTGCCTCAGCTTGCCAAGTAGCTGGGATTACAGGCACATGCCACCATGCCAGCTGATTCTATTTTTAGGAGAGATGGGTTTTGCCATGTTGGCCAAAACCCATGTTGGCCGGCTGCGGCCTCCCAAAGTGCTGGGATTACAGACGTGAGCCACCAGGCCCAGCCGGTATGTAAATTTTTGAGTTAAATCTTTGATTGAGGCCTAAGACCAGAGGAAAGAAAAATAACAGAAGTTATTTATTATTGGATATATCTATTAGCAACAGTGTCTTTCCAACTTGCTGCTTTTCTGCAGCAAAATGACCAGTGATACGACAACTATTTTCCCATACTCACAAATAATATTGATGTGCAATGTTTCTGGACATTCATTATAAGCTTCACCGAAGACATCAGTAATGAATAAGGTGATTAGCACTGTTAATTGTGTAATTTATACAACTATGATTATTGAAAACAAATTATTTATCACATGCAACTTTTCTGATTCTATGATTTCTAGCACTTTGAATATATTATTATACCCTTATATTTACAAGGCACAAGGTATCATTAGATTCCTAAGTAAAATTTCTAATTTTAAAATAAATACAGTTAATATTAAACTATGAATTCTTTTTAAAAACCTACAAAACTGAATCTGTGTAAGTGTATCTGAACTGCACATTCTAATCTTCTTTGAGAACAAATTTTCATTTGCTAACAAATAATTTAGATAATGTATTTAGAATTTATAAGGTTAATGACCTTGACCTATCTAGATTTCAAATGTCTACAAGAAGGGTCGTGAAAATATTATTTTATATTTGCTGTGGTTAGGTTAATTCCTTCTCAGCAGTTTTCCAAATAATCGTTAACTTCTTTCATTTTCTTTCACAAATTGCAGATTGTGATGCAATTATCTTTAAATTTGAGATTGCATATTAATTTGGCATATAAATTCTATTTAAAATGGCTCAAATAGGCCAGGCACGGTGGCTCATGCCTGTAATCCCAGCACTTTGGGAGGCCGCAGCTGGCAGATCACCTGAGATCAGGAGATGGAGACCAGCCTGGTCTCCATGGTGAAACCCCGTCTCTACTAAAAATAGAAAAACTAGCCAGGCGTGGCGGCAGGCACCTGTAATCCCAGCTACTCAGGAGGCTGAGGCAGGAGAATTCATTGAACTGGGGAAGCGGAGGTTGCAGTGAGCCGAGATCGCGCTACTGGACTCCAGCCTGGGTGACAAGAGCAAAACTCTGTCTCAAAAATAAATAAATAAATAAATAGATAGAAAAATAAATAAATAAAATGGCTCAAATAAAGAAGATAAAAATGTTGTGATTGTATTTTAATCTACTATCATTTCAATAATAACTGGAAAGACCTATTCCAAGTGGCACAATTAGAATTAAAGCAGCTTATCATGACTTAAAGCAGTCGTATCTTAAGAAATTAATAAAACTCATTGAATTGAATAATGAATTCAAATTTGAGATATGGAAATATTTTAATATTCACTTTTTAAATATAGGTTTCATCCTACATAACTTCTCTTACTATATTCAATTATTTTGACTAATATTAAGAAATGCAAAGGAAATGGGACTCAAGTAGGTTATATTCTTACTAGGTCATTTAATTTAATAATCTTGGCAACACTGACAATAATTTGGTCTAGTTGATATCTAAATATTTAATGGACATATTTCCAAAAAACTGATGTTCTAATACACGTTATGATATTACTTTTGCTTCTGAATAAATTCTGAATTAAATATTATAGTCACTTTAAAATTTAATATTCTAGATACATTCAAATATATATTTTTATAAATCCTCTTGGCTTTATAGATATAATCCACAAAATCCCAGGGCCTTTCTATGGTTCAAGGAAAGAGAAGTGGGTGATAAGATACAGTTCAGACAGGCATGTGGGGATGAAGAATAGAACAGAGAATATTTCAAATCCCTATAAGGCTGAATAGGTGAAAGAGACAGGTGTCCAAGCTAATGTTTTCATACACACACACACACACACACACACAGATATTCAACTATATAACATAAATATAGTTTCAGAAATACAGTTATGAAAATTAGTTGAAAGCAGGTATAAAAAGAAACACTGCTTTATCCACCTTTTTTCTCTTAATTTTTAAACACTTGATGCACTATCAGAGTCTCCCCACTCAAATACTCCCATAGTGATAGAAGTATACTTACAATCATACTATCTATCTTTATCCATGACAACAAAATAATGAGAAATATAAATAGTAACATAGTCCATAGTTACATGCCTTAAATGTTGAATAATTAAACTAACATGTTTGTTTCCATACATAATTTGAATACATACAAGATGGCCTAGATTTTTTGGGAATTGAGATGTACAAATTTTTGAGAATTCTCTTTGAGAAAAAAAATATACAAATTTTCTTAAGGTCCTCAACAGAAGCTTGGACAACTGAAGGACCGTGAATAATAAGTTAATGACAATTAAAGCAACTCTATGTTCCACCTATATCTATCAGTCTAATCTACATTATGCTTAAATACTACATTGTATGAAAAAGAAAAAAGCCCTACAGGCAATATTAAGTTAGATAATCCATCTTGTAGTGCTAATTAGATATTTCTATAAAAGTATTGATGTTTATATTGACAATCATTAATATTCTAATATATTTTAATATAATTAATATCCTTTTGACTGTTGTATTTTTAATATATGTTTTACAGTTGGATCTTATCATTGTGATCAAAATACCAATGTCTCAGGATTCAGATTTCAAAATTAATCTACGGGGATTGCTTCTAGAAATATAGCCTACAAAATAGAGTTAGGAAAAAAGCATATAAAGTAAGAAAACATTTCACTTTTAGTAATCATGGTCTCTCAAACAGTCTTACTACTGAATAAAATAAAAATGTCTTTTAGAACTAATAAGTAGGTGAGACAACTTTTACCACAGCAAAATCTGAGAGAAGGCAAGAACTCAAAACTGTAAACCCAGAACTCAAAGACACTTTTGCCCAGAGCACATTTACTGACTGGATAAACAACTGTGAACACTGCCAAGGTTTAGGCAGCTTACTGGGGAAACAGGAATGAAAATGCTTATCAAGGTCCACACACCATTTAAGCTGACATTATAATTATCCCATATCTACTGCAATCAACCAAATTTCAGCACAGAAATGAAGTTTACAATTTTGGTTGGAAGATATAAAAGTTGGCATCAGTAGATTCAGGAAAAAAATTGAAATTTTCTAACAATAAATAAAATAACTAAAATTAAGAATTCAATTAGTAGCTTTACAGTAACCAACATGGATAAAGAGTGAATTAGTTGATTGGAAAATAAGTGGAAGAAGTTTTCTGGAATACCTAAGAGACAGCCTAAAAAATAGAAAACATCAAAATGAGTCTAAGACCCAAAAGTGATTCAGTAAATTCCTAATTAGTACTATGGAACAAGTGAAGGGACAGAGGGAATATTTGAGGTGATAATGGCTGAAAATTTGCCAGTAATAATTAAAGTTATTGATCCACAGATTCAAAAGTACCAGTGAACCCCAAAGAAGATAAATGTAAAGAAACCTAAACCTGCAGAGGTAAACTGTGAAATTAAGGAATATTTGCAATTTTTTTTAAAAAAGCAAAAATTAAAAATAATAAAAGTGATTGAATCTATGTCAGTATAGTAATTGTGGTTGAAAATATATCTTGGAGCTTTCTGTAGTGTTCAGTATGTATTATTTCTTGACTTGAGTAATTATGCTACTAATGTTTTCATCATCATAATTATCTACTATGTAAATGTATCTTATATCTAATTATATGCATGAGTTATATTATACAGTCACAAAACCTGACTTTGCTGTTTTGTTCTTTTGCTTCTTAAACTAAAATGGCAGATTCTGAAAACATGGCGGTATGGTAGAATTTTGTTCTCCTCAATTTTCACTTCTTTTTTTTTTTTTTAAATTTATTTATTATTATTATACTTTAAGTTGTAGGGTACATGTGCATAACGTGCAGGTTTGTTACATATGTATACTTGTGCCATGTTGGTGTGCTGCACCCATCAACTCATCATTTACATCAGGTATAACTCCCAATGCAATCCCTCCCCCCTCCCCAATTTTCACTTCTGATTTACATGTTTCTCTTGCTTTTATCTCTGACAAATAACAGCTGGAATATTTGGGGTAGTTCAGTGAAAATTTGGATTGAGGATCTCTTGAGATTCTCTACAGAAAGCTAGAGCATATCTCATTCCCCCAAATTCCATAAGAGGAAAACTAACCTTGAAGTCCTTTGCATAAAGACTTGAAAAAAAAATAAAGTGATATGTCTTGGAAATGATGTAACCCAAAGAGATCTTTGAAGTCCTCTGAAGTAGATCATGCTTGTGTGTGTGTATACACACTTCCAATATAGACCTATGCTCCAATAAATGATAGGAAATGAAATACATTTAAATGGGTCAGCATTCAGATAAATAGTTGATTATTTAAAATAAAGAAACACAAAGGAAACCTATGGGTAAACATTTAATAAGACCAATTGAGGAGATTCAAGAGCAGCAAAAAGTTATTTTCTGAACCTACATGAAACATGATCACTAAAATAAATAATTTAGTAAATAGATGAAGCATAAGTCCAATGAAAAGAAGTGAATCAGTGTCTTGGAAGAAAACATAGAAGAAATACGTCAGAAGGATGTCATCAGGGAAAAGATAAGAGATTCAAAAGACATATCCAGAAGACTTAACATTCAAATAGCAGAAATTCCTGAAAAAGAGAATAGATGGATGACAGTATATAATTAAATAAATCACGGAACACTATTTCCTTTAGCTGAAGAAATAGCTGAGTCTACACATTTGTATTCAGAGAAAGATTAATAAGAAATGTTATACTCCTAGGTGTACTTTTGTAAAATTTCTGGTATCTAAAAACAAATAGGAAATATATAAAACAAAATTTTAAAAAGGATAACATTCCCACTAGTGTTGTGTACAGCCTTTGGATATCAAAGACAAATCAATAACTTCACTTGTTGTCCACTAGGAGTAAAGAACTAAAATCACAGGAAACTACATACAGACTAGGTATCATGCTTTTGTCAAGGAGAAGGAAAATGCAGTCCTGGTAAAAATGTATCTTGTTTATTAGATTGAGGGAATATAAATAGATTATCTTGAAATGAATAGTAAAGTACAAATTATAGATTATTAAAGCCAAAAGGCTATATGTTGCTTGTATTAGGATGCTAATTCATTTGAACTCAATTACCTACTGAAAACAACTCTTTTATTATTATTATTATTTTACTTTTTAAGTTCCAAGGTACATGTGCAGGTTTGTTACACAGGTACACAAATGCCACTGTGGTTTGCTGCACCTATCAATCCATCACCTAGGTATTAAGCCTGGCATGCATTAACTCTGTTTCCTAATGGTCTCCCCCGCCCCACCCTGGGCCTCCCCCAACAGCACCCAGTCTGTGATGTTCCCCTCCCTGTGTCCATGTGTTCTCATCATTCAGCTCCCACATATACATGAGAAAATGCAGTGTTTGGTTTTCTGTTCTTGTGTTAGTTTGCTGAGGAGGATAATGGCTTCCAGCTCCATCCATGTCCCTGAAAAGGATGTGATCTTTTTCCTTTGTGTGGCTGCATAGCATTCCATGGTGTATGTGTACCACATTTTCTTTATCCAGTCTATCATTGATGGGCATCTGGTTTGATTTCACGTCTTTGCTATTGTGAGTAGTGCTGCAATGAACATACACGTGCATGTATCCTTATAATAGAACGATTTATATTCTTTTGGGTATATACCCAGTAACGGAATTCCTGGGTCAAATGGTATTTCTGCTTCTAAATCTTTGAGAAATTGCCACACTGTCTTCCACAATGTTTGAACTAATTTCATTCCCATCAACTGTGTAAAAGTGTTCCTATTCCTCCGCAACCTCGTCAGCAGCTTTTGTTTCTTGACTTTTTAATAATCACCATTTTGAATGGTGTGAGATGTTGTCTCATTTTGGCTTTGATTTAGATTTCTCTAATAATCAGTGATGTTGAGCATTTTTTCATATGTTAGTTGGCCTCATGCATGTCTTCTTTTGAAAACTGTTCATATACTTTGATCACTTTTTAATGGGCTTGTTTTTTTGTTTTGTTTTGTTTTGTTTTTGTTTTTTTCTAAATTTGCTTAAGTCCTTGTAGATTTTAGATATGAGACCTTTGTCAGATGGATAGATTGCAAAACTTTTCTCCCATTCTGTAGGTTGTCTGTTCTCTCTCATGATAGTTTCTTTTGCTGTGCGCAAGGTGTTTAGTTCAATTAGATCCCATTTGTGAATTTTTGCTTTTATTGCAATTGCTTTTGGCAATTTCCTCACAAACTATTTGCCCATGCCTATGTCCTGAATGATATTGCCTAGATTTTCCTCTAGGATTTTTATAGTGTTGAGTTTTATACTTAAGTCTTTAATCCATCTTGAACTAATTTTTGTATAAGGTGTAAGGAAGGGGTCCAGTTTAAATCTTCTGCATATGACTAGCCAGTTCTCCCAACATCATTTGTTAAATAGGGAATCATTTCCCAATTACTTGTTTTTGTCAGGCTTGTCAAAGATCAGATGGTTGTAGATCCATGGTTTTATTTCTGAGTTCTCTATTCTGTTACAATGGTCTATGTGCTTGTTTTTGTATCAGTACCCTGCAGTTTTGGTTACCGTAGCCTTACATTGTAATTTGAAGTTCGGTACTGAGATGCCTCCAGCTTTGTTCTTTTTGCATAGGATTGTCTTGGCTATATGAAATTTTTCTTGGTTCCATATAAATTTTAAAAGTTTTTTTTCTAATTCTGTGAAGAATGTCAGTGGTAGTTTAATGGGAATAGCATTGAATCTATTAATTGCTTTGGGCAGTATGGCCATTTTTATGATATTGATTCTTCCTATCCATGATCATGGAATGTTTTTCCATCTGCTGGTGTCCTTTCTGATTTCCTTGAGCAGTGGTTTGTAGTTCTCCTTGAAGAGGTCCTTTACCTTCCTTATTAACTGTATTCCTAGGTATTTTATTCTCTTTGTGGCATTTGTGAATAGGAGTTCATTCATAATTTGGCTCTCTGCTTGTCTGTTGTTGTTATATAGGAAAGCATGTAATTTCTGCACATTTATTTTGTATCCTGAGACTTTGCTGAAGTTGCCTATCAGCTTAAGAAGCTTTTGGAGTTTTCCAGATATAGAATCACGTCATCTGCAAACAAAAATAATTTGACTTCCTCTCTTCCTATTTGAATACCCTTTATTCCTTTATGTTGCCTGATTGCCCTGGCCAGAACTTCCAATACTGTGTTGAATAAGGGTGGTGAGAGAAGGCATCCTTGTCTTGTGCCAGTTTTCAAAGGGAATGCTTCCAGCTTTTGCCCATTCAGTATGATATTGGCTGTGGGTTTGTCATAAATGGCTCTTATTATTTTGATCTATGTTCCTTCAAAACCTAGTTTATTGACAGTTTTTAACGTGAAAAGATGTTGGTCTTTTCTGCATCTATTGGGATAATCATGTGGTTTTGGTCTTTAGTTCTGTTTATATGATGAATTATGTCTATTGATTCGCATAGGTTGAACCAGTCTTGAATCCTAGGATGAAGCTGACTTGATCATGATAGATAAGCTTTTTGATGTGTTGCTGGATTCGGTGTGCCAGTATTTTATTGGGGATTTTTGCATTGCTGGTGATCAAGGATATTGGTCTGAAGTTTATTTTTTTTGTTGTATCTCTGTCAAGTTTTGATATCAGAATGATGCTGGCCTCATAAAATGACTTAGGGAGGAGTCGTTATTTTTCAATTGTTTGGAATAATTTCAGAAGAAATGGTACCAACTCCTCTTTGTACTGCTGGTAGAATTCAGCTATAAATCCATCTGGTCTTGGATTTTTGTTTTTTTAGTTGGTATGCTATTTATTACTGCCTTAATTTCAGAACTTGTTATTGGTCTATTCAGGTTTGCAACTTCTTGCTGTTTCATTCTTGGAAGGGTGTATGTGTCCAGGAATTTATCCATTTCTTATAGGTTTTTCAGTTTATTTGCATAGAGGTGTTTATAGTATTCTCTGATAGTTGTTTGTATTCCTGTGGGGTCAGTGGTGTTATCCCCTTATCATTTCTGATTGTGTTAATTTGAATCTTCGCTCTTTTCTTCCTTATTAGTCTAGCTGGCATTCTATCTATTTTATTGAATTTTTAAAACTTGCTCCTGGATTCGTGGATTTTTTTTGAAGGGTTGTTGTGTGTGTGTGTGTGTGTGTGTGTGTGTGTCTCTATCTCTTTCAGTTCTGCTCTGAGCTTGGTTATTTCTTGTCTTCTGCTAGCTCTGGGATTTATTTGCTCTTGGTTTTCTAGTTCTTTCAGTTGTGATGTAAGGGTGTGCACATTTGAGATCTTTCTAGATTTTTGATGTGGACATTTAGTGTTATAAATTTCCCTCTTAACACTGCTTAAGATGCATCCCGGAGATTCTGGTACATTGTCTCTTTGTTCTCATTAGTTTCAAAGAACTTCTCGATTTCTGCCTTAATTTGATAATTTATCAAAAGTCATTCAGCAGAAAGTTGTTAAATTTCCATGTTGTTTCATGGTTTTGAGTAGGTTTCTAAATCTTGAGTTCTAATTTGATTGCACTGTGGTCTGAGGGACTGTTATGATTTCAGTTTTTTGCATTTGCTGAGGAGTGTTGTACTTCCAATAATGTGGTCAATTTCAGAGTAAGTGCCATGTGGCTCTGAGAATAATGTATATTCTGTTGTTTCAGGGTGGAGAGTTCTGTAGATAACTATCAGGTCCACTTGGTCCACAGCTGAGTTCAAGTCTTGAATAGTTTTGTTAATTTTCTGTCTTAATGATCTGTCTAATACTGACAGTGGGTATTAAAATCTCCCACTATTATTGTTGGGGGGTCTAAGTCTCTTCATAGGTCTCTAAGAACTTCTTTTATAAATCTGGGTGCTCCTGCATTGGGAGCATATATATTTAGGATAATCCGCTCTTCTTGTTGAATTGAAAACTTTACCATTATATAATGCCCTTTTTTGTCTTTTTTTACCTTTGTTGGTTTAAAGTCTATTTTGTTAGAAACTAGGATTGCAAACCCTCCTTTTTCCTGCTTTCCATTTGCTTGGTAATTTTCCTGCATTCCTTTACTTTGAGCCTGTGGGTATCTTTGCCCATGAGATATGTAGTTTGAATACAGCACACTGATGGGTCTTGTATTTTCATCTAGTTTGCCATTCTGTGTCTTTTAATTGGGGCATTTAGCCCATTTACATTTAAGGTTTATATTGTTATGTGTGAATTTGATACTCTCATCACAATGTTGATTGGTAAATTTTGCAGACTTGTTAATGTAGGTGTTTCATAGTGTCATTGGTCTGTGTACTTCAGTGTGTTTTTGTACTGGCTGATGATGGTTTTTCCTTTCCATGTTTAGTGCTTCCTTCAGGAGCTCTTGCAAGGCAGGCATGATGGTAATAAAATGCCTCAGCATTTGCTTTTCTGAAAAGGATTTTCTGTCTCCTTTGCTTATGAAGCTTAGTTTGGCTGGATATAAAATTTTGGTTTGAAAATTATTTTCTTTAAGAATGTTTAATACTGGCCCCAAATCTCATCTGGCTTGTAGGCTCTCTGGTGAGAGGTCTGCTGTTAGTCTGATGGACTTCCCTTTGTAGGTGACCTGGCCTTTCTCTCTAGCTGCCCTTAACATTTTTTCCTTCATTTTGACTTTTGTGAATCTGACGATCACGTGTCTTAGGGTTGATCTTCTCATGGAGTATCTTATTGGGGTTCTCTGGATTTCCTGAATTTGAATGTTGGCTTGTCCTGTTAGGTTGGAGAAGTTCTCCTGGATTATATCCTGAAGTGTGTTTTCCAACTTGGTTCCCTTCTCCACATCTCTTACAGGTACTCCAATCAGTCATATGTTTGGCCTTTTTATATAGTTCCATAATTTTCTGAGGTTTGGTTCATTTTGTTTCATTCTTTTTTCTCTAATCTTGTCTGCCTGCCTTATTTCAGCAAGATAGTCTTCAGTCACTGATATTCTTCCACTTGACTGATTCGGCTATTGATGCTTGTGTTTCTGTCATGAAGTTCTTGTGCTGTGTTTTTCAGCTCCATCAGGTCATTTCGTTTTTCTAGTTAGCCCCTGTAGCCTTTTAGCATGGTTCTTAGCTTCTTTGGATTGGGTTAGGACATAATACTTTAGCTCAGTGAAATTTGTTGTTATCCACGTTCTGAAGCCTACTTCTGTTAGTTCATCCATCTCAGCTTCATCCTAGTTCTGTGCCCTTGCTGGAGAGGTGTTGCAATCATTTGGTGGAAAATAGGCTTTTTGGCTTTTGGAATTTTCAGCATGTTTGCATTGGTTTGTTTCTCATCTTCATGGATTTATCTACCTTTGCTCTTTGAGGCTGTTGACCTTTGGATGGGTTTTTTGTGGGGCCTTTTTTGTTGATGTTGTTGTTGCTTTCTGTTTTTTTTTTTTTTTTTTTTTTTTTTTTTTTTTTTTCAGGCTTCTCTTCTGCAGGTCTGCTACAGTTTGCTGGGGGTCCACTCCAGATCCCGTTAGCCTGGGTATCATCAGTGGAGGCTGACAAGCAGTAAAGATTGCTGCCTGCTACTTCCTCCTGAAGCTTCCTCCCATAAGGGCAACTACCTGATGCCAGCTGGAGCTGTCCTGTATGAGGTGTCTGCTGACCCCTGTTGGGAGGTCTCATTCAGATAGAAGGCGGGGTGTCAGGGGGAAGCAGTCTGGCTGCCCCTTAGTGGAGCTCATGCACTGTGCTGGGGGAATCCCCCTCGTCCAGCTCAACTGAACTCTTCAGAGCTGACTGGTAGAAAATACTAAGTCCACTGAACCTGAGACAGTGGCCGCCCCTCCCCACAGGTGCTCTGTCCCAGACAGATGAGAGTTATGTCTGTAAAACCCTGGCTAGAGTTGCGGGAATTCCTGCAGGGAGGCCGTGCCCATTGAGGAGGGATGGATCCAGGTCCCACATAAAGAAGCAGTCTGGCCATGATCTGCCACAGCTACTGTGCTGTGCTGTGGGTAACACTACCCGGTCTAAACCACTGAGCCTCCCTAGCACTGGCAGGGGAACACTGCTGACGAGCGCCGCAGTAATGGCAGTCACCTCTCCCACCGGGAAATCCGTTGTCTCAGGCAGACTCCAGGCTATTGTGCTGGCCTGCAGGGATTCCAAGCCAGTGGGTCTTAACTTGCACAGTTCCATGGGGGTGGGGCCTGTTGTGTGAAGTTGCTTGGATCCCTGGCTTCAGCCCCCTTTCCACAGGAGTGGACGGCTTTCCTGCCGCTATGGAGTTCTGTGAGCCGCAGGAGCACGTTAAAACTCCTGCAGCTCAGTGCCTGTCCCCAACGGCTGCCAACTTGTGCAGTTGTTGTGGGTCTGTCCAGTTTTGTCCTTGAGACCCAAGTCCCTAGTGATGTAAGCACACAAGGGAATCTTCTGATCCGCAGATTCAAAACACCATGGGGAAAATGTAGAACCCCAGGCAGTTAGCACAGTCCCTCACTGCCTCTCTTGGCTGGGGGAGGGAGGCCCATTTGCCCTGTGTAGCTCCCAGGTGAAGCGTCACCCCACCCTGCACTTTCTTGCTCTTCATGGTTCGTGCCAACCGCCTAGTTAGTTCCCAATTAGAAAATCTGGGTGTCTCAGTTGGAAATGCAGAAATCCCTTGCCTTTTGCGTTCATCTCATTGGGAGCTGCAGACCAGAGCTGTTTCTACTCAGCCATCTTGGCCCTTCCCCCAGAGAACAACTCTTAATAAGATGTTTTAAAATTAGTATGGCAATATTAAAAGGTTACGTGATCTGACAAAGAAGTAAACTGAGGAAGAACTCAGCTTTTGAATCCACTTTTCAAATAAAGGAAAATAAACAGAGAACGTGAGAAGTTATGAAGCCATTTTATGCCCAGGGTTATTAAGAAGAAAACTGGGTATCAGGGACCAAGAAGGTCACAACAAGTTCTCTCCAACAACCCAGACATTTAATTAGGAGCCCAGTGGTTAAACCTTAGGATTAAGAGATTACTCGAAATAGATCAGCAAGGACAGAAGCAAGTCAGTGTAACATCTGAAGAACAAATGATTGATAATTTTCCAAGAGTGATGAAAAATATTAAGGCAGAGATTTAAAGCAAAATCTACAAAAAGGAAGACAAATTCAAAGAAAACCTTAATTGGGCATATCTCAGTCAAACTGCAAGAAAAAAAAAGCAAAAAGTAAATAAAAGAAAATCATAAATGCAGACAGAGGATAAAGAGAGATTAACTTTAGAAGAACAACAATATCTTTGAGCACATATCTCAAGAGAAACAGTGGGTATCAAGAAATAATGGAAGAATATCTTTAAAGTAGAAAGAAAATGACTGCTAGCTCAGAATTCTATAACCAGGAAAATCTTTAACAATGAAAGCGAATATCATGAAGACAAGCGCAGCTACCTAAGTAGCACATCACTACATGCATTAAAGCAGCTAGAGCATGCTTATCAGGAAATACTGTAGAGAAAGAACCAATGGCATGGTCGTGGTCCTCATTTTCCTAGCACACTGAGAGGGAACATGTAGCATCTAACGGAGCGGATGTCAGAGTCTAGGAGTATTGTCCCAGTGTTGGATTGGGGGCTTTGCATTGCATGATTAGGAAAGTATGGATCCTTCCTGTCCAGGGTTCAACAAGAACATGATAGGACAGAACTTACAATAGTGTCTCTATTGTCGTAGCTCAATTTTCATATGTAGGGCTAAACACAATCCCTGCCTGGCTATCCACAGAGGCTTGGATGTTCAAGTCATGTGGTTGCAACTCTGTTACATAAAAATCATCAGCATTCATGGTTCACAAAGCACTCTAGCTAGATAGAGAAGTTTGAGTCTAAGCCTGAGTTTGGCCAAAATTGGTGCCTTCACACTGGACCTTAAACAGTTTCTATGCAGCTTTACAGACATTAACACTTCGCTGGTAGTCCATTCTACATAGTGTCGAAACAACACCTACCTCTCAGTGAAATGAATATGTTTGTAGACAAAATTACTTGTGAGAATATGCCAGCAAAACTGCAATAAAGATGAGAACACATGGAGGGGAACAACACACACCAGGGCCTATTGGAAGGTGGAAGATGGGAGGAGGGAGAGGATCAAGAAAAATAACTAATGGATACTAGGTTTAATATCTAAGTGATTAAATAATACGTATAACAAACCCCCATGACATGTATTTACCTGTGTTACAAAGATGCACATCCTGCACATGTACCCCTGAACTTAAAATAAAAATTTAAAAAACTGCAATAGAGGAAAAATGAAAGGGTATCATCAGAAAATAACGGAAATTTTTCTAGATAGAAGTGGAGAGATATAGAAAGAAATAAACAAAAATTGTAACAGTAAATCTTGTGTTACTACAATTAATACTAAAATACAAAAAAAATCTTGTAGTATTATAAATAAACACAAAATTAAAATATTCAACCACAATTCCAAGGAAATCAGAGGTGGGATGCATTTGTAATAAAAAGTTTCCTTAGAAGCATAGATCTATTAATTAACCAAGAAGTCATAAATATCATAATGTAAAGAGTATGTAGTTAATTACTAATGCATGTTATAATCTATAGCTCTATGACAAAAGGAAATAATGAGATATGACTAACAAAGAAATAGATGTATACAATAAATAAAATAATTGACGCAAAAGATGGCATGAAAGGTAAGAAAAGAAATATTAAAAAGTGAGGATAAATGGACAATAGACAGTGAACAAATGAGCATTCACCTTATTGTTTCTAAAATACAAAAGTTACCAGATTATCTCAATAAATAAAACTTAGCTGTATACTTATTTAAAAAGACTCATATAAAAAAGTGGGTGAGGAAGATTACAAATATTGAAAGTAAAATGATAGAAAACATTCATAAAAAGGCATAACTTTATAAATATCAACAACATTATATTATAAGGTAAAAGGCATTGTAAGAGATTATAAATAGAAATATTTTAGGCCGGTCACGGTGGCTCACGCCTGTAATCCCAGCACTTTGGGAGGCTGAGGCCTGAGGTGGGCGGATCACAAGGTCAGGAGATTGAGACCATCCTGGCTAACACGGTGAAACCCTGTCTCTACTTTAAAAAAAAAAAAAAATACAAAAAATTAGCTGGGCGTGGTGGCAGGCGCCTGTAGTCCCAGCTACTCGGGAGGCTGAGGCAGGAGAATGACGTGAACCCAGGAGGCGGAGCTTTCAGTGAGCCGAGATCGCGCCAGTGCACTCCAGCCTGGGGGACAGAGCGAGACTCTGTCTCAAAAAAAATAAAAATAAAAATAAAAAAGAAATATTTTAATAACATGCTCAATTTACCATGAGGAAATAGCAATTTTTATGTGTATATGCATAATGAAATGACCCAAAATGTTATAAAGTAAGAATAAAGGACTTAAAAATACAAATAGAATACTCTCAATTATAATGGAAGATTTTTAACATCTCTCTCTCATTGATGGATAAAAGAAAAATAGTGATAAGCAGTAAATTTGTAAAAAATTTGTAAAACATAATTAACAATATGAATGGATGGGTCTTTAGAGCATTGAACCCAACAACTGAAGAACACACAGTTTTCTTTTCCAAGTTCAGATGGACTGTTTATAAAAATTAATCCTATGTTAGGCCCTAAAGGAAGTCAGTGAGTTTCCCAGTACTGCAATTATACACAGTAATTTATCTTCCTGACTTGAAATTAAGCCAGAAATCAATTTAAAACAAAACAAAAGATTAAAATATATCTTTGGAAATTAAACAACCCATGCATCAAGAAGAAAATGCATTGGAAATGAGAAAGTACATTGAAATCAATTTACAATGAAAATACAGTATGTGAAAATGTGTGAGAAGAAGCTCTATCTGTGCTTAGAGGAATACACACACACATACACACACACACACACACACACACACACACACACACAATTAGAAAGGATAGTCTGAAAATCAGTGACCTAAAATTCTCTTTCTAGAGACTAGATATAGAATGGCAAAATTAGTAGAGATAATGGAAGAATGAAATAACAGTAGAAATTCTTTGTATAAAACACACAGTAAAGAGAATCAATGAAACCTAAATTTATTACTTTAAATAGACCAATATAACTGATAAAACCATGGGAACATTATTTGAGAAGAATAATAAAAAGGAAAAGAGGGAGGATACCAAACATCAGGAAAAAGAATAGAATAACAACATACCAGTCTACAAACACAGATAGCCTGAAAAGTAAATTTTAACAAATAATTTATGGAATAAATGAATTAGATCTTCCATAGAAAACAATGAAAAGAGATATTTTGCAGACTGATACATGATGCCAGCATAAATTTAACACCAAAATTTGACACAAATGTCAATAGAATGAAAATTCCCAGATCAATGTCATCATGAACATAGATAAGATCAAAAAATATTAGCAATCAGAGCTTTCTGTGACTTCACATAACCACAAAGGTGAATACATTACAGAAATGCAGGGTTGTTCAATATTTAGGAAGCATTTAATGCATATCATTATATCAACAAAATAAATAAAAGTCTAACGAATTATCAGATAAAAAAACTAATAAAATTGCAGTATTTTTATAATAATAAAAAACTATCAGTATAGTGGGACTAGAAAAAAAATTAATTTATTAAATGATATCCACAGAAAAATCTATAGAAATATCTTAATTGACTACAAAATATTGAAAGGACAAGGATATGATATTATTACATCTAGATGGCAATGTGCTGGTGGCCCTAGAAGTTTCATTGAGTGAGAAAAAATTTTGAGGATTGGAGATATAAAAGCAAATTTCTCATTGAAAGAAAACATGATAGTGCATTTAAAATATCCAGCAAACTCTAAATGAATTATTCAAATTACCACAGAGAAATTGATTGTATTACTATACACCAACCAGAAAGTATTAGAAAATAGAATCTTCAAACATTCAAAATTTACAAGAACATCAAAACAGGCAGGCCAATATTTGGAAATAATTTTATTAAGAGATCTGCAAGAATTCTGCACAGAAAAATATAAAATATTAAAATAATTTAGGAGATAAATTTATGTATGGAATATTCAATATTATGAAAAGTATATTTTTCTAGATAAATCTATGGATTCAATACAATCAATTAAAATCCCAGAATTTTCAGCCATAGTTTTGAATTAAGTTTTCCTTACTCTTTTCAACAAGTGTACTATGGAATTTTTCTTTTACAAAGCTCAAATGCAGAGAAGTGAAGATTTGGTGAAAATTAAATCGACCTATATGTTGTTTGAAAAATCATAAGTGAATGGAAAATACTTTAAGGAAAAGAAAGGGAAAAATTCTATATGCTATTTAAAGGAAACACAAAGCAATATAATACAGTGTTTTGTTTTAAGTCAGCCATGGATACAGCATAGAACTGCAAAGAGAGAGAGAAAAAACGAGGGTGGGGTTAGGGTGATGGGGAGAGAGAGAGAGAGAGAGAGAGAGAGAGAGAGAGAGAAATACAATTAGAATATGAAGAGATATAATTAAAATATATATTTAATAATTAAACCTTACATGGAAAAATTATAAAACACTATTGAAGGAGATGAAACAAGATCTGAACTAAAGGACATGTACACCATGTTCTAAGATGGGCTGAATTGATATAATAAAATTCCAGCTTCCTAAAATCAATGTATGCAAGAGCATATTAGGATGTGACCTTACCTGAGTTATTTTGACTCAGGTGCCAGTATAAAACATAGCAGATGAACGCCTGACTACGAAACAAAACTATTATACCCATAATACCCAAAATATGCAGATTTTACAACAGGAAAGAAAACTACTCGTGTGTGATTACCGAAACCCTCAAATAGATAAAGATGGCAAAAATGGTCAAATCTTGGAGATTGGTAGGGAGGTTTCTTTGGAGAGAGCTGAGGGAGTGGCCTATGGGATCTCCTCTTATCCTCCCTATTGAAAAGACCTATACAAGTATTCTAAAACTTGGAAAGTTTCGACACACTATTCTTGCAAATGAGAAGTACAGATCATTTAAAAACCTAAGAAAGAATCAAGAAGGGTTGTTCCAAGCAAAGGGGTTGTGTGAAAGCACCAAGCAAAGAGAATGGAGAGATCAGCGGCTGCAAGATTTTGGATAGTTTGAGGCATAGAGGGCAAGGCAAGAGTGAGGAGAACTGATATTAGAAAAAGATTCTGGACTTGAATCAAAAATCCAGGAGAATCACAGAACATGTGTTAGTGTCCTCTGAATTTTCCAAGTTTTATTTTTATACGGTATATAACTGCATACATATTTTATGATCTGAATGTCTTTTAAAATTATTTTAGTATAAAGGCAATTAGCAGACTTTTTCAGAGCAAGGTACTTCAGTCTGTATGATATATCATAACCCTTTTCAGACAACAGATTGAAAAAATGGTTTACCAGAGATGCGTCCATGTGTTTTTTGTTTTGTTTTTTTTTTCCTTTTTTGTTTTGTTTTGTTTTGTTTTGAGTTTGATTTTTTCCCCGCAAAATAGTTTCAAAACGACTCAGAACAGGTTGTCTACTTCAAAGAGGAGTGTGCTAAGTAAATATGATTTTAGGGTTTGCCAAAACAGAGGGACAGGAGAGATGCGATAGAAGAAGGAGGCAAAAAAGATCTTTTCAAAAAAAATAGCTCCTGGATTCATTGATTTTTACACGGGTTTTTTGTGTCTCTATCTCCTTCAGTTCTGCTCTTGTCTTAGTTATTTCTTGCCTTCTGCTAGTTTTTGAATGTGCTTGCTCCTCTAGTTCTTTTAATTGTGATGTTAGGATGTCAATTTTAGCTCATTCCTGCTTTCTCTTGTGGGCATTTAGTGCTATACATTTCCCTCTACACTCTGCTTTAAATGTGTCTCAGAGATTCTGGTATGTTGTGTCTTTGTTCTCATTGTTTTCAAAGAACATCTTTATTTCTGCCTTCATTTTGTTATGTACCCAGTAGTCATTCAGGAGCAGGTTGTTCAGTTTCCATGTAGTTGAGCAGTTTTGAGTGAGTTTCTTAGTACTGGGTTCTAGTTTGATTGCACTGTGGTCTGAGAGACACTTTGTTATAATTTCTGTTCTTTTACATTTGCTGAGGCGTGCAACTATGTGGTCAATCTTGGAATAAGTGTGATGTGGTGCCAAGAAGAATGTATATTCTGCTGATTTGGGGTGGAGAGTTCTGTAGATATCTATTAGGTCTGCTTGGTGCAGAGCTGAGTTCAATTCCTGGATATCATTTTTAACTTTCTGTCTCTTGATCTGTCTAATGTTGACAGTGGGGTGTTAAACTCTCCCATAATTATTGTGTGGGAATCTAAGTCTCTTTGTAAGTCTCTAAGGACTTGCTTCATGAATCTGGGTGCTCCTGTATTGGGTGTGTATATACTTAGGATAGTTAGCTCTTCTTGTTGAATTGATTCCTTTACCATTATTTAATGGCCGCCTTTGTCTCTTCTGATCTTTGTTGGTTTAAAGTTTGTTTTATCAGAGACTAGGATTGCAACCCCTGCTTTTTTTTTTTTTTTTCCATTTGCTTGGTAGATCTTCCTGCATCCCTTTATTTTGAGCCTATGTGTGTCTCTGCACAGAGATGGGTCTCCTGAATATAGCACACCGATGGGTCTTGATTCTTTATCCAATTTGCCAGTCTGTGTCTTTTAATTGGAGTATTTAGCCCATTTATATTTAAGGTTAATATTGTCATGTGTGAATTTGATACTGTCATTATGATGTTAGCTGGTTATTTTGCTCACTAGTTTATGCAGTTTCTTCCTAGCGTCAATTATCTTTACAATTTGGCATGTTTTTGCAGTGGCTGGTACCAGTTGTTTCTTTCCATGTTTAGTGCTTCCTTCAGGAGCTCTTGTAAGGCAGGCCTGATGGTGACAAAATCTCTCAGCATTTGCTTGTCTGTAAAGGATTTTATTTCTCCTTCACTTGTGAAGCTTACTTTGGCTAGATATGAAATTCTGGGTTGAAAATTATTTTCTTTAAGAATGCTGAATATTGCCCCCCACTCTCTTCTGGCTTGTAGAGTTTCTGCCAAGAGATCCGCTGTTAGTCTGATGGGCTTTCCTTTGTGGGTAACCCAACCTTTCTCTCTGGCTTCCCTTAACATTTTTACTTTCATTTCAACTTTGGTGAGTCTGATAGTTATGTGTCTTGGAGTTGCTCTTCTCGAGGAGTATCTTTGTGGCATTCTATGTATTCCCTGAATTTGAATGTTGCCCTGCCTTGCTAGGTTGAGGAAGTTCTCCTGGATAATATCCTGCAGTGTGTTTTCCAACTTGGTTCCATTCTCCCCGTCACTTTCAGGTACACCAATTAGATGTAGATTTGGTCTTTTCACAAAGTCCCATATTTCTTGAAGGCTTTGTTACTTTCTTTGTACTCTTTTTTCTCTACACTTCTCTTCTCACTTCATTTCATTCATTTAATCTTCAATCAGTGATACCCTTTCTTCCAGTTGATCGAATCAGCTACTGAAGCTTGTGCATGCGTCACATAGTTCTCATGCCATGGTTTTCAGCTCCACCAGGTTATTTAAGGTCTTCTCTACACTGGTTATTCTAGGTAGTCATTTGTCTAATCTTTTTTTAAGGTTTTCAGCTTCTTTGCAATGGGTTTGAACGTCCTCCTTTAGCTTGGAGAAGTTTGTTATTACTGATTGTCTGAAGCCTCTTCTCTCAACTCATCAAAGTCATTCTCCATCCAGCTTTGTTCCATTGCTGGCAAGGAGTGAGTTCCTTTGGAGGACAAAAGGTGCTCTGATTTTTAGAATTTTCAGCTTTTCTAGACTGGTTTCTCCCCATCTTTGTGGTTTTATCTACCTTTGGTCTTTGATGATGGTGACATACAGATTGAATTTTTATGTGGATGTCCTTCCTGTTTGTTAGTTTTTCTTCTAACAGTCAGGACCCTCAGCTGCAGGTCTGTTTGAGTTTGCTGGAGATAGACCACTAGCAAGACTTATCGGGGGAACCACCCCCAATATTTCACGTAGGTTCTTTTCTATTTCCCTAAGTGTCAGCCGGTCTGAGAAATAGAGGGAAAGAGTACAAAAGGGAAAAATGTTAAAGCTGAATGTCTGGGGGAGACATCACATGTTGGCAGGTTCCATCATGCCCCTCAAGCAGCAAAACTAGCAAGTTTTTATGAGTGATGTTCAAAGGGGAGGGCGTGTATGAATAGGGTGTGGGTCACAGAGATCACATGCTTCACAAGGCAATAAAATATCACAAGGCAAATGGGGGCAGAGCATCGGGACAAAATTAAAATTGCTAATGAAGTTTTGGGCACGCATTGTCATTGGTAACATCTTATCAGGAGACAGGGTTTGAGAGCAGACAACCAGTCTGACTAAAATTTAGTAGGTAGGAATTTCCTTGTCTTAATAGGCCTAGGAGCACTACAGGAGACCAGGTTTATTTCATCCCTTTTCTGCAACCATATAAGACAGACATCCCCAGAGTGGCCATTTTAGAGTCCCCCCTGGGAATGCATTCTTTTCCCAGGACTGTTAATTATTAACATTCCTTACTGGGGAAAGAATTCAGTGATATTTCTCTTACCCATTTTTGGTAATAAGAGAAATATGACTCTGTCCTGCCCGGCCCCCAGGCAGCCAGACTTTAAGGTTATCTCCCTTGTTCCCTGAACATCGCTGTTATCCTTTTCTTTTTTCAAGGTGCCCATATTTCATATTGTTCAAACATACATGCTTTAACAACAATTTGTGCAGTTAAACCAATCATCACAGGGTCCTTGGGCAACATACATTCTCAGCTTACGAAGATGACGGGATTCAGAGATTAAAGTAAAGATAGGCATAGGAAATTATAAGAGTATTGATTGGGGAAGTGATAAATGTCCATGAAATCTTCACAATTTACATTCTTCTGCCGTGGCTTCAGCCAGTCCCTCTGTTTAGGGTCCGTGACTTCCCACAACAAAGACTAATAAAGAAGAAAAGAGAGAAGAATCAAAGAGATGCAATAAAAAAAAACATAAAGGGGATATCATCACCGATCCCACAGAGATATAACTACCATCAGAGAATACTAGAAACACCTATACATGAATAAACTAGAAAATTTAGAAGAAATGAATAAATTCCTGGACACATACACCTTCCCAAGACTAAACCAAGAATAAGCTGAATCCCTGAATAGACCAATAACAGACTCTGAAACTAAGGCAATAATTAAGAGCCTACCAATCAAATAAAGTCCAGGACCAGATGGGTTCACAGACGAATTCTACCAGAGGTACAAGGAGGAGCTGGTACCATTCCTTCTGAAACTATTCCAATCAATAGAAAAAGAGGGAATCCTCCCTAACTCATTTTATGAGGCCAGCATCATCCTGATACCAAAGCCTAGCAGAGACATAACAAAAAAAGAGAAGTTTAGACCCATATCCCTGATGAACATTGATGCAAAAATCCTCAATAAAATACTGGCAAACCGAATCCAGCAGCACATCAAAAAGCTTATCCACCATGATCAAGTTGGCTTCACCCCTGGGATACAAGTCGGGTTCAACATACACAAATCAATAAACGTAATCCACATATAAACGGAACCAAAGACAAAAACCACATGATTATTTCAATAGATGCAGAAAAGGTCTTTGACAAAATTCAACAGCCCTTCATGCCAAAAACTCTCAATAAATTAGGTATTGATGGGACATATCTCAAAATAATAAGAGCTATTTATGACAAACCCACAGGCAATATCATATTGAATGGACAAAAACTGGAAGCATTCCCTTGAAAACTGGCACAAGACAGGGATGCCCTCTCTCACCACTCCTATTCAATACAGTGTTGGAAATTCTGGTCAGGGAAATCAGGCATGAGAAAGAAATAAAGGATATTCAATTAGGAAAAGAGGAAGTCAAACTGTCCCTGTTTGCAGATGACATGATTGTATATTTAGAAAATCCCATCATCACAGCCCAAAATCTCCATAAGCTGATAAGAAATTTCAGCAGAGTCTCAGGACACAAAATCAATGTGCAAAAATCACAAGCATTCCTCTACACCAACAACAGACAAACAGATAGACAAATCATGAGTGAACTCCCATTCACAATTGCTTCAACGAGAATAAAATACCTAGTAATCCAACTTACAAGGGATGTGAAGGACCTCTTCAAAGAGAACTACAAACGCCTGCTCAATGAAATAAACTAGCACACAAACAAATGGAAGAACATTCCATGCTCATGGATAGGAAGAATCAATATCATGAAAATGGCCACATTGCCCACGGTAATTTATAGATTCAGTGTCATCCCCATCAAGCTACCAACGACTTTCTTCACAGAACTCGAAAAAACTACTTTAAAGTTCACATGGAACCAAAAAAGAGCCCACATTGCCAACACAATCCTAAGCCAACAGAACAAACCTGGAGGCATCACGCTACCTGACTTCAAACTATGCTACAAGGCTATAGTAATCCAAACAGCATGGTACTGGTACCAAAACAGAGATATAGACTAATGGAACAGAACAGAGCACTCAGAAATAATACCACACATCTACAACCATCTGATCTTTGACAAACCTGACAAAAACAAGAAATGGGGAAAGGATTCCCTATTTAATAAATGGTGCTGGGAAAACAGGCTAGTCATATGTAGAAAGCTGAAACTGGATCCCTTCCTTACACCTTCTACAAAAATTAATTCAAGATAGATTAAAGCCTTAAATGTTAGACTTAAAACCATAAAAACCCTAGAAGAAAACCTAGGCAATACCATTCAGGACATAGGCATGGGCAAGGACTTCATGTGTAAAACACCAAAAGCAATGGCAACAAAAGCCAAAATTGAAAAATGGCATCTAATTAAACTGAAGAGCTTCTGCACAGCAAAAGAAACTACCATCAGAGTAAACAGGCAACCTAAAGAATGGGAGAAAAGTTTTGCAATCTACTCATCTGACAAAGGGCTAAAATCCAGAATCTACAAAGAATTTAAACAAATTTACAAGAAAAAATCAAACAACCCCATCGAAAAGTGGGCAAAGAATATGAACAGACACTTCTCAAAAGAAGACATTTATGCAGCCAACAGCCACATGTAAAAATGCTCATCATCAATGGCCATCAGATAAATGCAAATCAAAACCACAATGAGATACCAGTTCACACCACTTACAATGGCGATTATTAAAAAGTTAGGAAACGACAGGTGCTGGAGAGGATGTGGAGAAATAGGAACACTTTTACACTGTTGGTGGGGATGTAAACTAGTTCAAACATTGTGGAAGACAGTGTGGTGATTCCTCAAGGATCTAGAACTAGAAATACCATTTGACCCAGCCATCCTGTTACTGGGGATATACCCAAAGGATTATAAATCATGCTGCTATAATGACACATGCACACGTATGTTTATTGTGGCACTATTCACAATAGCAAAGACTTGGAATCAACCCACTTGTCCATCAATGATAGACTGGATTAAGAAAATGTGGCACATATACATCATGGAATACTATGCAGCCATAAAAAATGATGAGTTCATGTCCCTTGTAGGGACATGGATGCAGTTGGAAACCATCATTCTCAGCAAACTATCACAAGAACAAAAAACCAAACACTGCATGCTCTCACTCATAGGTGGTAATTAAACAACGAGAACACTTGGATACAGGAAGGGGAACATCATACATCGGGGCCTGTCGTGGGGTGGGGAGACGGGGGGGGGGCGCATAGCATTAGGAGGTATACCTAATGTAAATGACGAGTTAATGGGTACAGCACACCAACATGGCACATGTATACATATGTAACAAACCTGCACGTTGTGCACATGTACCCTAGAACTTAAAGTATAATAATAATAATCATCATCATCATCATAAAAGAGTTAATAGCTGCAGGACTTCTTCCCAGCAGCTGTTGGGGAGTGCTAGTGATGTGCAGCAGCAGAGCCGCTAGCACCAGGAGAGACAGGAAATACAGCAGGGATGATCCTCTCCCCCAGGGCAAACCTCTGGAATGATAGGGTTTCCTCTGGGAAGAGAAATATCCCCTCTCTTACTGGAGAGTTAATCAATGAGTTAGAAATGGCCAGCCGGGCACGGTGGCTCACACCTGCAATCCCAGCACTTTGGGAGGTCAAGGCAGGTGGATTGCTTTAAGTCAGGAGTTCAAGATCAGTCTGACCAATATGGTGAAAGCCCATCTGTACTAAAAATCCAAAAAAAAAAAAAATAGCCAGGTGTGGTGGCGTACTCCTTAGTCCCAGCTACTCGGGAGGCTGAGGCAGGAGAATTGCTTGAACCCGGGAAGCAGAGGTTGCAGTGAGGTAAGATCACGCCATTGCACTCCAGCCTGGGCGACAGCACAAGACTGCGTCTCAAAAAATAAATAAATAAAAGAAAAAAATAAAAGAAACAGCTATGGTACATTTGAATTACAGAGAGCACCTAATTTTTACTGCAAACGACAGCAGCACAAGGCAGTGAACTAAGAGCTAAAGAATGTGTATATAATGGGGGTGGAAAAAGGTCACAGAGAAAGAGAGAGAGAGAGAGAGACAGTAAGGGAGAGAGGGAGAGGGAAAAGAGAGGAAATAAAGAGAACGATCAAGACAGTCTTATCTTTTTGCTGCATTAAAAGTGTAGAGAACAGCAAATTAGAGGACAACTCACATTTAGATAGTGTAATTAAATTGTAATGAAAATAACATTAATATCCAAGAAAATAATGTGTTTGAGAATGTAAAGGTATCAAAGGGTGTATTTGATTCAAACGGTACGTATAAAAGGAAACATAGCTAAAAGCTAATTTTGAATATCTACAGATTTGGGGAGAATCAAAATCTAAAAATCAATATAAACCTTCAGAAACTTGTACAGGAATGTTCACAGCTTCATTATTTGAAATAGCCAAAAAGTTGGAAAAACTGATGAATGCATTAAAAACAGGGTATACCCATACAATGGACTATTACTTAGCAATAACACATAATGAAGTATTGACATGTACTACAACATGGATGAAACTCGAAATCATTTTGCTACATAAAAGAACAGATAAAAAGACCACATATTTTACAATTCTGTTCATGTAAAATTTCCAGAATAGGCAAATATGTAGACACAGCATGGAAATTAGTAGTTGCCATGGTTTGGGGCCAGAGGGAAATGAGGAGTGACTACGAATGGGAACAGGGTATTTGGAAGGAGGTGATGAAAATATTCTAAATAAATAATGGTGATGATTGCACCATACTATGAATCCGCCAAAAACCATTGAATTATGCACTTTAAATGGGTGAATTTTATGGTGTTTGAATTAATCCCAATTAAGCTGTTATAAAAAGTAATGTAAGAAGAATTTAAAAGACACTTGCTATACATGCTAAATAGAAGATTCAAGAAAAATGCACAAGCTACATGATTGACAGTCATACCACTTCCAATAATGAGACAACATTGGCCATGAAAACTAAAGGCCTACACTTCTACTTCTAGCAATGGCAGTGTGGGTAATTTGGATGAACCTGCAAATAAGAAAAATTTTTTGAAATGATAGGGATGTTTTGAAAAACCAAGTTCTTAATGTCATTAAAGAATTGACAAAATACTAAGAACGATTAAGCTAAGGAAGAAAACAAAAATATAATGCAGAATTAGAGTCAAGATTTTGATGTGAGGCACTAGGATGCTGAAACTACTTTTCCTCTAGAGGAACAGCAGATCCCAACAAGCCTGGGTTTAGTGTTTAGTTTTTCTATAGAAAGAATGGTAAATAGGCTAAAAGGAAAAAGTCTGATAATGTCAAGTGTTAGGAGATAGAGCAACAAGAACATGTCTGGTGAAAGTGAAAATCAGTAAAGTCATTTTGCAAAACATTTGTTGAGTAATTAAAGCCTTAATAGGTAAACACAACAACACAGATGAATCACTAATAGGTGCAATTTTGGAAAAAAGAAACAAACACAGAGAAATGGGTACATCTATAATTTAAAAATTCAAAAGACTACAATATTATTTAGTGTTATATATATATATTTGTGGAACAATTTTAAAAAGAGGAGTCAAGCAAGAAATGTATTTAAACAATATAGGATAGGGTTACATCTGTAATGGAAGAATTTAGCCACATTCAAATTGATTCACATGGCGAATCATTGATATTTGCTATTTAATAATCAGCAATGTGCATAACCTAAGGCACACATTACTTGTACTCATACATGTCTAGCTGTATATAGCAACTTACATTATAAATGAATAAATAAATAAGTAAAATGATGACACTCACTATCTGAAGTACCTGCCAAGTTTTTTGAGTCTTGTAACAACTGAATTATGTGCACTGGAACGGCTGACTTAGCTCCGGGTTTTTGTCTCATGCTGATCCACATGAGGCTGGGAGTTAGGAGTCATGTTAACACCAGACACCCCTCTAATAGGGAAGTGCATTAACTCTGATCAATAAAATAAGAGGTATTACCTTGTATTACACCTTTGACTTATTCTGGTGTTTTAAGCTTTTACTTGGATTCTGTGAACTGTCTTAGCACCCCCATACTTATTTTTCAAAATAATGAAAAATATGAAAAATAAATATCATGTATTTGGATACACAAGAAACAAAAATGTAAAAGCAATTCATATATTTGTGTACACAAGAAAATAACGTAAAAGCAATTTGTATACACAAGAGACAAAAATGTAAAAGCAAATGTAAAATAATTTGTGTATACTCTTGTGTATACAAATTTATAAAATTTCAGCTCCCTAAAAATCATAAAGAATCTGTATGCAGTTGATTGTTTAGATTTAGATAAATTCCTTTACTGATTTATATGTCCAACTACAGTATATGATTGTATTACCTTAACTATTTCTCCTTTAGTATAACACCCACTTAAACAGTGCCAATTATATGTTGACATGAAAAATATCCAAATATAATTTAGGTACTATTTACCACCTAAACCTTCTTTGGTCAAGAAAGGGTGGGCTAGTGATGATGATCATTTCTCTCATGGCCAGTGATGATAGAACTAGAAATACCATTTGACAAAGCCATATCCATTACTTGTATATATCCATTACTGGGTATATATCCATTACTGGGTATATACCCAAAGGATTATAAATCATGCTGCTATAAAGACACATGCACATGTATGTTTATTGTGGCACTATTCACAATAGCAAAGACTTGGAACCAACCCAAATGTTCATCAATCATAGATTGGATTAAGAAAATGTGGCAGATATACACCATGGAATACTATGCAGCCATAAAAACCAATGAGTTAATGTCCTTTGTAGGGACATGGATGAAGCTGGAAATCATCATTCTCAGCAAACTATCGCAAGGACAAAAAACCAAACACTGCATGTTCTCACTCATAGGTGGGAACTGAACAATGAGAACACTTGGACACAGGAAGGGGAACATCACACACCAGGGCCTGTTGTGGTGTGGGGGGAGGGGGTGGAATAGCATTAGGAGATATACCTAATGTAAATAACAAGTTAACGGGTGCAGCACACCAACATGGCACATATATACATATGTAACAAACCTGCACGTTGTGCACATGTACCCTAGAACTTAAAGTATAATTTTAAAAATTTAAAAAAAAATAAGAAAGAGTGGGCTATTTGTTTTGGCAAAATTACCCTAAATGTCAATAAAATTTTGATAGTAAAACCTAACAAGTACATATGTGTTAAACTCAAATGTACTGGGTTTCTGACTTTTATGTGCACTACACCCATCTTATAGGGACATTTAACATGTTGATTATATCACTCTGGAATACTTGGATTTGATATTCATGTTTAAATAAATCATCAGTAAATTTACCTACCATAATTTGAGAACTTGTTGAAACCAAACTGTATTAACGATCTTTATTTCAAATATCGATGGTTGAACTGATAACATAGACGTCGTTGTGAGAACATGCTCAGTTGTACAGAAATAGAGCCTCATGGTCACTAACCTGAACCAAAACATTCAAGGGTAAATAAAACGTTGAAATGCAGTATTTAGTTGAATTATAAAGTTTAGTTTTCAAAGCATTGCATTATTCAAGAAGAGAATAGATTATGTTACAGAAAATTGTAGGTGACATTTTAGATTAAGTTGTAATTACATAAATATTCCATCATGGTCAATAAAAAGTAATGTTCAATGCTCATCAGCAAAATATTTTTTACAAAAACAATCTGATTAGTCAGAACTGATGACCTAATGAGTTGGAGCTCAGAGCAATTATCGTCCTGTTCTTGATGGATGTCCTAATGATCCAAGGTTATGCTAAAATTACATTGTAAGAAAACACAACAGGAAATTCCACTGTGCTTTCAGTATATTAAAATGACAGGCAAAATTGCTTTATTTGTAGATATTTGCCTTGTAATATAAGACTCTATCCTTAATATATTTGTGCAATATAATAATGTATATAAAATGTAAGGCTACTTACTAGAATTAGAGGCAAAATACCAACTACTAATTGGCAATATGGTCATAAATACTTTAATACTCTGTCATTTTATCTGAAAATTAATTACCAAATTCAAATCTTGCCTCTCTTTCCACAAGTTAACAGTTAACAAGTACTTGCCCAAAATGTATTAATACACAGCAAGGAAATTTTAAGACATTTATTTTAATTGTTAGGCAATTCACCCTTAGAAGATTATTCTTCATGTTTAGTTAAAATATACTCAGTTTTAAATTTATGGATTTTGTTCTATTCTATTTGACGACATGAGCACAATGCACTTTGCATACACATGAGTTCCCTGTTGCCTTTTGAAATTATTTTCTCACACATGGTACAACTCCAATTAATTTGTTAGTTATTTTTTCTTACCTTTAAATTATTTTTATCCCCATTATTAATCATCGAATAAACTTCAATTCGCTAATATTGAGTTTAATATTTTTGTTGTTCCTACATTTATTTTTCCCATCTTTCTGTGTTATAAGAAAATGCAGAGACCTTGACACTTCATGTAACCTATCCGGGGGAAAGTTCGCTGGTTTGCTTTTGATTCCAAAGTTGAAGAAATTCTATCAAAACTTAATTCCTCCCTTGAAATTTCACTTCTCTCAAACCCTCTTGACAGAATTACTCATTATTTCAAGCATGACACTCATAAAAACCAGGAGATGAATAACATTCTGTTGATTCAGAACTCCCAATTCCATAGCACTCTCCTGATCTTATGACTCAAGTCAGCAAACCAAATCACTTTATTCCTTGTATTATTAATATCACTCTCACTCCAAAATTGTTTGCTCATGATTTTAATGCCTGGCTTTCAGCAGTCATTCTTTATCCTAGGTTTGTTGATGTTTAGAATGTACAATTGTCTAGGCACACCATTCATTCTCTACTTAACTCTACAAATACCTAGAACTTAGTTGTTTTAATCTAATTAGTTAGTTTATTTTTATTATATTTTAAGTTCTAGGGTACATGTGCACAACGTGCAGGTTTGTTACATATGTATACATGTGCCATGTTGGTGTGCTGTACCCATTAACTCGTCATTTACATTAGGTATATCTCCTAATGGAGATGGAGTCTCACTCTTGTCGCCCAGTCTGGAGTGCAGTGGCACGATCTCGGCTCACTGCAACCTCTGCCTTCTGAGTTCAAGGGATTCTCCTGCTTCAACCTCCCGAGTAGCTGAGATTACAGGCATCCACAACCACACCCAGCTAATTTTTTGTATTTTTAGTAGAGATGGGGTTTCACTGTGCTAGCCAGGATGGTCTCAATCTCCTGACCTCATGATCTGCCTTCCTTGACCTCCCAGAGTTCTGGGATCACAGGCGTGAGCCACCACACCTGGCCAAATACCTAGAACTTCTTAATCCCAAAGATGTTACCCTGCACTCAACTTTAGCTAAATTTATTCCCAAAACAGTACTCGAGATCATAAAAATCAAACACATCTGTGAATAAGATCTTTAACTTACACATTTTTTACCTATCCCAACAAATTCTGTCCACTGGGTTTTCTTACGTTGTGTCTTCTCTATATATGCATCTGCTTTTCAATCTTGACTTTTGCCTAATCTTTTCATATTTCTATTTATTTCCTAATTTCTAAGCAACTTCTTCCTTCTTTTACTTTTTTCCCTAGACAACAGTTAGTCATAGTTAATTTTCTCCCACCACAATTTTCTTTTTTGCTGTTATTTCAAAATATCAACCAAGAAAAACCATAGCTTTGATTACAACACTAAGGAGTGCTATCATATAACATTTTTATACTATAAAAAGTATATATAGTATAGCTTTTATAGAAACTATTATATATCTGGTTTATATATGATATATAAAGTTTTACATATAGTTTTAACTATATATAGTATAGATTTTATACTGAAAAAACTAAGAACTGCTAGAGAATGGTATACATCATGTCTAGTAATGGCAAAACAGTTTCAAGGACTTCATATTCAGCTAGATAATGTACTCTGCTGAACATCCTTTAATTTTTCTTTTGTCAGTGCACCCAGAAAGCTGAGGTATCAGGGTAGCCACCCACCCTGATATTAAAGATACGTACCTCTAGGAGAGATGGGGACATCAATACTGATTCACATGAGACAAACATGAGAGGAAGAGAGGCTGCCATATGAACAACTAGAAAGAATTCAGTAAATTTTTATTTATTTATTTTTTACCAAATTACCAAAAGCTAAATAGAAGCAACAAGGAGAGTACAGAACCCCAGGGAGTTGCAGGCAAAAGTGAAGTTGGCATCCATTCATGTACGCTTCTCTATGGATCGTCACATGGTAGAATCAGCCCTTTGTACTTGCCAGTGAAAAACCTGTGGCTACAGATGGCCAACTTTTCAGTCATGGTTGAATCTGCAGATGCAGGGACCTGTTGATACTGAGGGCTTACTAGGAGACTTGGACATCCATAGATTTTGTCATCTGTGGGGGTCCTGGAGCCAACCCTGAATGACTGAGAATCCAAGAGATTACTGTACTTACAGCAAAAGATTAGAAAACGTTTCTCTCTATAAAGAAGTTTGAAGAAAATATTGGATATCATAATGATAAAAATAAGATATCTTACATATATTCTTCTACTAGTAGAATATAGATCAAAAGTTTTAGTTTTGTTGGGGAAGAAAAGAAAACATTACCACCTCCAGGAACAAAAAAGAGAACAGGGAAGAAAAGTATCTACCCCGGGTAAGAAAAAGAATACCATATCAAGTAGATACTATTAGAGATACCCTGTCACTGGGGGCCGCTCAAGATTACTGAAAAAGTATCTCTTCCAAGATTTAGGACCTTCCTAAGCCTGAGGCTGAAGCATGACAACAGAGAGCCTCTTTGTCTTACCCTGCCATACTAGCAAGCACTGAAAAAACAAGCAACAACAGTTTACTGCTAAAAAGGGGACAAGAGCATAAAGAGAGACTCTCTCTTAGTTATAAGCTCAAAGGGATGGTCACAAGCTGAAGGTGAAAGTGACTATAAGAAAAATTATGTGATAAACACATACCACTCCAGGAACAATATAATGTTAGAATTTAAAGCTACTAGTTTATTGGAGGAACCCATCAAAACAACATAACTAACTCATAGCTCAACTCATGATTGAACTCAAATCTGTACGCCTCACCTTTTAAAGACATAGCAGAAAAAAGACATGTCCATTTTCAAGCACAAATATACACAATATCTGACTATCAACAAAAATTTTCAGAGAGATACAAAATCAAGGAGGAAAACATAAAGGAAAATCTACTATCAATAGACAAAACAATCAATAGGACCTGACTCAGACATGACTCAGATGCTGGAACTATCAGCAAGGAAATTTAAAATAATGATGATTAATATGTTAAAGGTAATAGAAAATGTGGAAAACGTGTACAACATGTGAGGAATTTAACCAGAGGTGAAAATAAGTAAATGGAAATACTTGATTAAAAAAAATAAATAAAATTAGGGAATATTTTTGATAGGCTCATCAGTAATCTTCTGTTGTACTGAAAACTTTTAAGTCAATAACCACTTTTATTCTTATCTAAGACTAAAACTGTTGGCACAGGGTTTGGCATGAACTATGCATTCAATAAATGCCTTTAATGAATAGATTTATTATTTTTAAAATATTAATTGCAAGATGTCAAATAATCTTTTAAAAAGAGATGTATTAAGGAATAATTTGCATGCCATAAAGGTCAGCCATTTTAAGTATAAACATTAATTCTTTTTAGTCGATTTACAGTGATGTGCAAATATCACTGAAATCTAATTTTGGAACATTTCAGTCATCCCACAAAGATTTTTCAAATCCATTTGCATTCATCCCCTGTCATCTGTGTATCTATCTCTGCTTTTTTTTTTTTTTTTTTTTTTTTTGAGACGGAGTCTCACTCTGTCGCCCAGGCTGGAGTGCAGTGGCACAATCTCAGCTCACTGCAAGCTCCATGCCCGGGTTCACATCATTCTCCTGCCTCAGCCTCCCGAGTAGCTGGGGCTACAGGCGATCTCCATCTGGCCCGGCTAATTTTTTGTATTTTTAGTAGAGACGGGGTTTCACCATGTTAGCCAGGATGGTCTCAATCTCCTGACCTCATCATCCACCCGCCTCAGCCTCCCAAAGTGCTGGGATTACATGCATGAGCTACCGCACCTGGCCCTATCTCTGCTTTAAAAACGTGTCTTTATTCATTTTTCCTTTCTTTATTTTTTTGTGCACATGTGATATAAAACGTATTCATTATCTCACCTTTGACTTATTGCCCTTTATTATTAGACAATTTCCCTGTTACTGTGTGTGTTTGTGTATGTGTGTATTTTCTAAATACATTATAGATGGCATATGATTGAAAGGGTTAAGTCAAGAAACAAAGTGTGTATACCTGAGTGTGCTGTGGAAGAAAGTAAAGAGACTCATGCAGAATAACTCTAAGGACTGCTATTTGAGAAACAAGAGGTAGAGGAAAAGGTGAATCAAGGAAATAAAAGCTGAATCTATTTTTAGACTGTTTTATTTAGATCAGAAGCTCTCAGAGTTTACTGTGTCAAGTATGAAAAACTAAGCATAAGCACAACAAGTATTAAACCAATGAAGAGTAGAGCTCAGCACCTAACTAATGTAGTCATGTCACTTGGATTATTCCAGTCAAGGACACCACTTTCCCGCAAAGATGGACATCTTAACTTTTTTTAGGTGTGACAGATGGAGACAAAGGAAGGATAAACAAAGCACATTTGTGGTGATGTTGACTTTGTAAACCAGTAACAGATGTGCTCTGCTGGGTATGCAGCTCCACCAAAAGAGAACTTGTAGGCACAGAAACTCTCATTTATAGTTTCTGACTGCTATCACACATTTATCCTAGCACAGAAGTGCTTTGGTTGCCAGAGGGTAAAATATCAATACATCTACTCATTTTCCTGAGTATACAATTTTAAAAAAGCCAAAATTGGATAACAACATCTAAGCCTATACCTTGACTAGGAAAAAAAAAAAGAACATATTCAAAATTTGCCTCTGCTACAGCAGTTTCACTGTATAGTAAATGACTTTCTCAGAATATCCCATAAACGCAGGTTAGTTCTCTTCTCACTACTAATTGCCTAAATTGGCAATAAAAATCCACATAATGCAGTCCTCAAATCTCATCTCTGAGAAATAAGTTTCTTATATCATCTGATAAATAGTGAACGGTTGTTAGAGCTGTAATGATGAAGGGTAAAATAAAATGGAATCTAAATAAAAGTCGTCCAAAATATGCATTAAAAACTCAGGCTAAAATGTACTTAGAGCAGTACAAAATAAACCAAAGAAAACATGAAGCCTTTAAACCTTTAGTGGCTCTGAAGATGACTGAATAGGAACAGCTCCAGTCTGAGGCTCCCAGTGAGATCAATGCAGAAGGCAGGTAATTTCTGCATTTCCAACTAAGGTACCCAGCTCATCTCATTGGGACTTATTAGACAGTGGGTACAGCCCACAGTGGGGGGGTAGAAGCAAGTTGGGGCATCGCCTCACCTGGGAAGTACAAGGGGTCGGGGAGCTCCCTCCCCTAGCTGAGGGAAGCCATGAGAGATTGCCATGAAGAAAGGTTCACTCCGGCCCAGATACTATGCTTCTCCCACGGTCTTCTCAACCCACAGACCAGATTTCCTTGGGTGCCTATGTCACCAGGGTCCTGGGTGTCAAGCACAGAACACGGCACCTGTTTGGGTAGACACCGAACTAGCTGCAGGAGTTTTTGTTCATACCCAGTGGTGCCTGGAAAGCCAGTGAAATAGAACCATTCACTCCCCTGGAAAGGGGGCTGAAGCCAGGGAGCCAAGGGGTCTAGCTCAGTGGATCCCACCCCCATGGAGCCCAGCAAGCTAAGAGCCACGGGCTTGAAATTCTCACTGCCAGCACAGCCATCTGAAGGGCTTGAGCTTGGTGCGGGGGGGAGAGGCATCCGCCATTACTGAGGATTGAGTAGGTGGTTTTCCCCTCACAAAGATACTGAGAAGTTCCAACTGCGGGAAGCCCACAGCAGCTACACAAAGCCACTGTAGCCAGACTGCCTCTCTAGGTTCCTCCTCTCTGGGCAGGGCATCTCTGAAAGAAAGGCAGCAGCCCCAGTCAGGGGCTTATAGATAAAACTCCCATCTCCCTGGGCCAGAACACCTGGGGAAAGGGACAGCTGCGGACGCAGCTTCAGCAGACTTAAAAGTTTCTGCCCGCCAGCTCTGAAGATAGTAGCAGATCTCCCAGCACAACACTTGAATTCTGCTAAGGGACAGACTGCCTCCGCAAGTGGGTCCCTGACACCTGTGCCTCCTGACTGGTAGACACTTCCCAGCAGGGCTGTATTTGATTCTTCTCTCGTTTCTTCTTTATTAGTCTAGCTAGCAGTCTATCTATTTTGTTGATCTTTTCAAAAAACCAGCTCCTGGGTTCATTGATTTTTTTGAAGGGTTTTTCCTGTCTCTATCTCCTTCATTTCTCCTCTGTTCTTAGTTATTTCTTGTCTTCTGCTAGCTTTTTAATTTGTTTGCTCTTGTTTCTCTAGTTCTTTTAATTGTGATGTTAGGGTGTCGATTTTAGATCTTTCTTGCTTTCTCTTGTGGGCATTTAGTGCTATAAATTTCCCTGGCATCTGGCAGGTGCCCCTCTGGGACAAGGGATGTGAAAGACCTCTTGAAGAAGAACTACAACCCATTGTTCAAGGAAATAAAAGAGGATGCAAAAAATAGAAAAACATTCTATGCTCAGGGATAGGAAGAATCAATAATCATGAAAATAGCCATACTGTCCAAAGTCATTTATAGATTCAATGCTATCTCCATCAAGCTATCATTGACTTTCTTCACAGAATTAGAAAAAAAGACTTTAAATTTCATATGGAACCAAAAAAGAGCCCATATAGCCAAGACAATTCTAAGCAAAAAGAACAAAGATGGAGGCATCACGCTACCTGACTTCAAACCATACTAAAGTATAATTTGAATCTCATTTCTGAAATGAGAAAAGGAACAGATGAAACTATACTACAGTAACCAAAACAGCATGATACTGGTACCAAAACAGACATATAGACCAATGGAACATAACAGAGGCCTCAGAAATAATGCCACAAATATACAACCATCTGATTTTTGACAAACCTTACAAAAACAAGCAATGGGGAAAGGATTCCCTGTTTAATAAATTGTGTTGGGAAAACTGGCTAGCCATATGCAGAAAATTGAAACTGGACCCTTTCCTTACAACTTATACAAAAATTAACTCAAGACAGATTAAAGCCTTAAATGTAAGACCTAAAACCATAAAAACCCTACAAGAAAACATAGGCAATACCATTCAAGACATAGGCATGGGCAAAGACTTCATGACTAAAACACCAAAAGCAATGACAATAAAAGCCAAAATTGACAAATGGGATCTAATTAAACTAAAGAGCTTCTGCACAGCAAAATAAACTATCATCAGAGTGAACAGTCAACCTTCAGAATGGGAGAGAATGTTTGCAATCAATCCACCTGACAAAGGGCTAACAAGGAACTTAAACAAATTTACTAGAAAAAAGCAACCCCATCAAAAAGTGAACGAAGGATATGAACAGATATTCTCAAATAAGACATTTATGTGGCCAACAAACATTTTTTAAAAAGCTCATCATCACTGTTCTTTAGAGAAATGCAAATCAAAACCAAAATGAGATACCATCTCATGACAGTTAGAATAGTGATCATTAAAAAGTCAGGAAACAACAGATGCTGGAGAGGATGTGAAGAAATAGGAACACTTTTACACTGTTGGTGGGAGTGTAAACTAGTTCAACCATTGTGGAAGACAATGTGACGATTCCTCAAGGATCTAGAACGAGAAATAACATTTGATCCAGCGATCCCATTACTGGGTATATACCCAAACGATTATAAATCATTCTACTATAAAGACACATGCACACGTATGTTTATTGCAGCACTGTTCACAATAGCAAAGGCTTGGAACCAACCCAAATGCTCATCAATGATAGCCTGGATAAAGAAAATGTGACACATATACACCATAGAATACTATGCAGCCATAAAAAGGATGAGTTCATATCCTTTGCAGGGACATGGATGAAGCTGGAAATCATCATTCTCAGCAAACTAACATAGGAACAGAAAACCAAATACCGCATGTTCTCACTCATAAGTGGGAGTTGAACAATGAGAATACATGGACACAGGGAGGGGAACATCACACATTGGGGCCTGTGAGGATTGGGGGATTAGGGGAGGGATAGCATTAAAAGAAATACCTAATGTAGATGATGGTTAGCACATGTATCCCAGAACTTAAAGTGTAATTTTTTTAAAAAATGTTTTTTTTTTTTGCAAAACATAGAAGGGATTAAAAATAGCATTAAAGATAAAGAAGTGCATCTTCTTTAAAAAAAATGAATAAATTGTGTAGAGTACTTATATGAGCATTAAAGAAAATGAAAAGTAGTTTTTACATTATATGTGCTTCAAAATTGAGAATAAAAGAAAACATTTGAAAGCAAAATAAAGCTATCTATTAAGAAATAATGTAGAAAAAATTAAAATGCATGTCCAAATAAACATTTTTGGTAGTAGGAAAAATGTCTAATATGAAGTAATCCAATTATCTCACCTAGTAGAATATCACTTCTCTCCCCTACGATCACCAGGGTGAGTATAAAACAAATAGAAGCAATATTCACACAGAGATAAATGAAAAGATGAGCCAACAATCAAAATCTATCTAATAGTTGGGAGGAAACACACACCATAAAATAAGGTGCAAATATCCACAAATGAGAAAACTAACCTCTAAGGAGAAAGAGACACTGTAGCACACAGCTCATTCTTTAGTACTTTGCAACATGCCTCACAAGAACTGCGAAATACCCATAGAAATTAAATATAAAGTGTCATTGAAAATCATGAGATGTACATTGGGGGAAGGGCAGTCTCTTCAATAAATGCTAGTGGGAATACTGGATATTCATATGCAGAAGAATGAAACTAGAACCTATATCTCACCATATACAAAAATCAAATCAAAATGAATTAGAAACTTAAATGTAAGACCTGAAACTATGAAATTACTAGAAGAAAACATTGGAAAAATCCTTCAGAGAATTGGTCTGGGCAAAGAATTTTTTCAGTGAGACTTTAAAAGCACAGGCAACAATAGCAAACATTGACAAATGGGATAATATTAAGCTAAAAAGCTGTGCTGCAAAGGAAACTATCAAGAAAGTGAAGAAAGTATTTGCAAACTACCTATCCAACAAGAGATTAATAACCAGCATATATAAGGAACTTGAACAACTCAATAGCAAAACAAATCCCACCAATAATCCAATTTAAAAATGATGTAACTAGACATTTCTCGAAAGAATGCATGCAAATAGACAATAGATACATGAAAAAATGTTCACCATCACTAATAATCAGGGAAATTCAAATCAAAACCACAATGAGATACTATGTTCTACTGGTGAAAATGGCTACTACCTATACTACCTAAAGGTAAAATGATAAATGTTTGCAAAGATATGGGGGAAAAGGAACCCATATACACTGTTAATGGGAATGTAAATTAGTACACCCATTATAGAAAACAAAATGGAGGTTCCTCAGTAAACTAAAAATAAAACTACCATATGATCCAGCAATCCCACTACTGGGTATATATAAATATATTAAAAAGAAGGGAAATCAGAATATTGAAGAGATACCTGCACTTCCATGTTTATTGCAGCACTATTCACAATAGCCAAGATTTGAAATCAACCTAAATGTTCATCAATAAATGAATGAAGTAAACATGAATATAAAGAATACAATGGAATATTATTCAACCATAAAAAAGAATGAAATTCTGTCATTTGTGGCAACATGGATGAGTCTGGAGGATGATATGTGAAGTGAAATAATCCGAGCACAGAAAGACAAATGTATATTCACACTTATAAATGGGAGTTTGAAAAAAAGATCTCATAGAGTTAGTGAGTAGAAAGGTGGGTACCAGAGGTTTGGAAGGGTAGTGGGGAGAAAAAGAAAAGAGGGGCGAAATAATGGGTAGAGAAATACAGTTAGATAAGAGGAATAAGGTCTAGTGTTGGATAACACAGTTGGGTGACTAGAGTTAAGAATTTATATGTTTCAAACTATTGGGTTGCTGCAAAAGCAATTGTGGGTTTTGCTTACTTTCAATGGCAAAACCTGCAAATACTTTTGCACACTTAACTGCAAGAGAAAATTCCAAATATTTTGAGCCCACACACAGAAATGATGAGATTATTTCCAAACAAGTTAAATAAATCAAAAATAATTTACCACTAATTCAGTAAGTTTATACTAAAATTCACTATATATATATTCACTAAATATATAATGAATACTAACGACTATGAAAACTTGGAAAACAGAAAACAGAAATTAACTAGAGTAGTTACCTATGAAATAACCACAAATCTATATGAATTAAGATAATTTTTATTCATAAATGTCTAAAGAGATGTAGCATAATGCATAATCCATGGGAATTAGTACATGATAAAAGTGTCCTTTCTTTTATTGGTGAAAAATGAATTATTTGATCACCAAATCTGGCACAGTTGACTAATAATATGCTATCTTCGGCAACCAGAAGTATAATTTTAGATGAATTAAATTAAACATCTAAACATAAAAGCTTTAAATGGATAAAAATAAAAATCGCAAAATAATTATTGACTTACAAAGAAAAATATTTTCATAATATATGTAACTATATAGAAAGGTACTAAATATCAAGAAAAGAACAAAAAAGCAAAATAAAATATAGGATATGATTGTAATAGTATTTATGAAAGATTAAATAAAATAATCAACAAATATGAACAAAAGCTTAATGCCACTGATAATTACAAAAGCACAAATTAAGCATCTATTAAAATCATTTTCTGTTTATTGGATTGCAATTATTAAAGTAATATTGTTGTTAGTGAAATGAGCACTGATATGCTTTGTGGGACTGTGAACTGCTAATAACTTTTGAACGGAATATGATTGTAGCTGTCAAAATTAAACTATAAATACCTTTGAAAGCAGCATTTCTGCTTCTGAAAGTCTATCCTACAGAAATGTTTGCATCTGAACTCAGAGATGTATATTTAAAGATAGTAATCGGTAGCAACCAAAAAAGTGAGAGCAGACTTAGTGTCCTTCTCTATGGGAGTGCTTTGAAAAACTAAGTTACACAATATCGTACATAAATACGCAGAGACACAACATATTAAAAACAAACGGTGTGTTGACATGAATGCTTCTCAAAGCATATGTTTAAGAGTAAAAACTAGTACATATGCAGACAACGTCAGAGATGGAAAGAATCTCCTAAATGACTGAGATGGAAAGTCCATTGTTGAACAAGACCTCAACATTTGCTACTGGCCATAGGAGATGGAGCTAGGATACAGATGTATCTCTGTGAAGAGGCATACTTTGCATAATTTAACTTCGTAAATTAAATTAAAAGTGACATATTAAGTACGGCCTTCTAAGAAAGTCTTTTTTTCTAGATTATGGAGAATTCAGCGAGGTACTTAAGAAACATAATCCCAAATCTTAGTCTGAGTATTTATCTGTTTTACCTTTCTTGTCCAAGAAAATTTATGTTTCCCTTATTATTAAGGCCAGATGAGTTTTTGTGTTCCACGAAGAAGGTAGAGGGCATTGCTAAATAATGAGTGAACAGATCAATGAATATCTTTAACTTTCAGTATTTACCTTATTTTCAGACATTTTTGTCTCACTTACAGCCATTCCTTACACTTCTGCTGCTTATTAACTTCACTTTCCACCCAGTTAACAAGGAGCAATTTTGCAATGCTGTACATGGACAAACCTAATACTTCACACTCTAAAGATAAAAAATATTTAGATTCACAATTTATCTCTCAATCCTTCTTGGTCATCAGCTACCTAACATAAATCCTTACCCAGTTAATTAACTAGTTTCTTGCCAATCATTCTGAAAATGCATACTCCAATTTAATAAATGTTAATGATTCAATGAGTTTAATAGATACTGTAAAAATTAAGAAAATAAACAATTAACATAGATTACCTGCCTACTATCTGCTTTAATTCTCACAACAACATAATAAATAGCCTCTGTTGCTTTATTGACAAGGAAACTGAAGTCCACATATGTTAATAAATGTGGAAGTGGTGTGTGGTAAAATATATGCAATACATTATCCAATAATCTGGATGTAATTTGTTAGCATAAAACTTCAGGTATGGTGACCAGGGAATAATATGTTTTGGGTTAAGCAAAACTTACTCTTGTCCTATATTTTATATCTCACAGGAAGAGATTCAGGGAGGAAGGAAAAAAAGTGTTAAAGAATCCAAGAAAAGTAAAATCATTACTACTTCCATAATCTAAAGAAAAATGCTATGTTTAATTTTCACTTGTCTCTTGCTTCTTCATGTGAACTTACCCCCTTGAATTGTTATGTGTTAATTATAAAACTTAAAACTTTTGGGCAATATATTCTACAAATGCTTAACAACAATTAAAATTTTATTGCATCAAGTTCATTAAGCAAATCCTATCGGACTGTAGGTTTATTGTCAATTTTAACTTGTTCAAGTGTTTCAATTACAATTCCATTTTGAACTGTAATAAGATGGCTGATAAATGACAATGGTTAACAACTGCTATTAAAACTACCCAGGGCAGAACTCCGTAAATGTAGAACAATTAGAGTAACAAATGATAGTAGCAATATGCTATTATCTTTACATTATTCAATTGACTTAGTACAGCGTTTTAATAGTTCTACCAAAAAAAAAAAAAAAGCTGCTCCCCTGGTTTCGGACATTTTTTCGAATGAATTTTTCTTCTTTTTTCATTCAGTGGGTACATAGGTAGGGTTGTTACATTTATTCCATTTTTGTTGTTGTTGTTGTTCGTTTGTTTTGGACACAGAGTCTCACTCTGTTGCCCAGGATGGAAGGCAGTGGTGCAATCTCCACTCACAGCAACCTCTGCCTCCCAGTTTCAAATGATCCTCTTGCTTTAGCCTCGCGAGTACCTGTGATTACAGGTGCACATAACCACGCTCAGCTAATTTTTTTACTTTTTGTAGAGATGGGGTTTCACCATATTGGCCAGGCTGGTCTCGAACGCCTAACCTCAAATGATCTGACCACCTCGGCCTCCCAAAGTGCTGGGATTACAGGCATAAATCACTGCACCCAGCCATTACATTTATTTCTAAAGAAGAATATTCAGAGTTAAGATTTTGAGGAGTGAATATCAAATAATGTGAAGTGTTCATGAGTAATTGACTTTGCTATGTGTACCAGGAAACGGAGGTTAAAACTCAAGGTAAACAATTTTGTTTAGGTAATTGTTAAACATCACAACTAACAATGATTTTGATTTTTCTTCTTCCAACTTCCAAACCTGTGAATTAGAAAAAACAAAATCATTTAAGTGCTTAATTACTTTTTTTCTCTTTCTTGAAAAATTATTGTAATACACACTTCACACTTAGTGGAAAATATGGATATCACAGAGGAGACCCTGTCTCCAAAAAAATAAAATAAAATAAGGAATAAATGTAACAACCCTGACCATGTACCCGCTGAATCAAAAAAAAAAAAGAAAAATTGGTTCACAAAAGTGGCCTAAGCCAGTGAAAACAGTGTTTTCAAAATCTCAAATTGCAACTTGTCATGTTTCCTTAGCCAGGGAATTAGGCTAAACATTAAGGAAACTACAGTACCCTGAATATTTATATTATACTTAATAAAGAAAATTGTACTTAGCCAATAGCAATGCGCTCATTTTTTTCATAAAGCTCTTATCAGTGATTTACTTAGAGATATGTATAACAGGGTTAAAAACAGTTTGACCTCCTCCATCCAGCTGTAGTCTCTAAGTATCAATCCAGAGGGATCACTAAAATGGTTTCACTGAGTCCAGGGCTTTCTTCAGAGAAACTGCTCACACTTTAATTTAAAGTCTGCTCTGCTGAAGTATGACTTAAAATGTAGCCACCTTTAGAGAGTCTCATTTTTGAAAAAGTAATAAAAATTTGAGAAAGGGTTTCAAGAAAGGATTCTTAAAACAGGACAGAACACTGGGTATTGAAAAAAAAAAAACTATTTAACGGAGAAAAGCACCTACCTCTCTTCTGCTGAGACAATTCTTCCGTGGTCCTTCAATTTTAAGTTAAAAGTTTTAAAGTTTTGAAAAACATATTGAGTTTGTAATCAATTTCCTTTAAAAAGTACATATATATTGAAGTATATTTTGTCACAGAAAGTAAGACAGTAATATTCAATTATTTTATACAAAAATATCTTCTCAGAATAATGGAAGCAAATCTAAAATAAATTTTTAAAACCTTAGCAAAATTCTCCAATGCCTTTTAATAGCATGGCGAATCTTCTGCTGGTTGCTGAAGGTTGAATACTGCTTAAATTTACTCAAAACCTAAGAGTTATTTTGTGGGATGAGGTTATAAACCTTTATTTACTTTAAATCGTATTGTGGCTTTTAATGTTTTAAATAACTCACAAGCTCAGTGATTTTGTACCTCAACACAAAAACCATCTGAGGAGACCAAAAGCTTTATCCACTTAGATTGTTCAGAGATTTATCATCCTGAGTTAAAATCTAAATAGGTTTGGCTTAAGTTGTATAAAATTTTTTTCTCCTATATGTATTTCCTTTTGATTAGTTTTCTATACATGCACATCCATGTAACTTCTAAACTTTTCATGTAACTACATTATCTGTTTATATGAACATTAAAGTAATATTTACATCATGTATACAAAAAAGTTAATCTTAATTAAAAATGGATAGAATCAGAATATAGAAAAAATAATGGAACCCTCTGAAGACTATTGGTCAAAATTTTCAAAAGTCAGCATACTAAAATGATAACTTCTCGTTTCTATTTTCATTAAAATCAAAAATAAAACTATAAATAGACATTTTCAATATGGCCTTGGAGAGGTCTAACTAATACAATAAATTTAAAAAACTAAATGTTCAGCAAAATAAGTTTAGCTTCATTTTATGTTTACATATTTTGAAAAGATTTTGCTATAAACATGTTATGATGAATTCCATATTTTTAGTATGGCTGAATACTATATGCATATATAAATCAATATTTTTTATAAACTAGAATAAATTTAAATTTCAAATAAAAATGCATTTTAATGAAAATGGAAAAATATATGTGAAATAGCATTAAACAAATTAAACAGAACAAATACAGGACCTATATGCAGACAAAGAGAGCTATCCACTCTTATGCAATGAGTATAGAGCAAAAGAAGTTCTGAATAGAAAAGTCATGATTTTAATGAATTCCATGTGCTTATAAATTTATTAAAATTCTAGTCAGAATCCTCTGACACATCAATTTTTTAATGGAATATGTGTATTTTTTAAAGATATCAAAATATATTATAAGTGCCTTATTTAAATCAGATGGTATTTTTAATAATAATGCATGGATTATTTGAAAAGGACAGAAAGTCTGGAAAATGATCCAAACATAGTATAGAGACATTATGTAAGATAAGTTGCATTTCAATTCAGTGAGGGAAAAAGTTATTAAATAAAAGATGTGGTTAAAAGTAGCTGATAAAAAATAAGCAAAAGAAACAATAGCCCTGAACAGTAAATAATATTTTTCAAAAAATAAGTTTTCTGTGGACTATTGATTAAATATAAAAATTATAACAAAAATCCAAAATTGTTTAAAAGAACATTTGTATAACACTGTGGGACTGGGGATCCCAAACAAGTGAGAGAACAATCAGAGGGAGAAAAAATCCCCAAATTGTGATAAACACAAATTATACTATAGTATATTTTGAGAAAAATATGTTATAAACAATGTAAAAGAGAAAAAATATGCATTAGACTAGCACATCTTATACATTCCTCTTTACAGAAAGTTTGTAAAAATATTACCAAAAAGTAGAATGATATTTTTTAAAATAAGCTGTTGACTATGTAAGTCTCCTAAGAGTTGATCAAAATAAATAATACATACACAAAATGTTCCTAGCTTCCTTACATAAAACGGATACTTCAAAATAAAATAAAAATGAGATTATGTTTTTATCGACCAACTTGCCACAATTTTTCGAAGACTGATAACTATACTTGATTAGAATCTGGAGCGGTACATTCTATTTGAAGACGCTTACTGAAAGACACAAAAGTGCTAGAATATAAAAATACAGAAAAAAAAGTAAAATATTGTTCAATAAAGGAATGGACTGAATGCAGTCTATACAATGACATATCATGCCATGCTTCCAAAAGTTAATGACGTCTATACTTTTTAACTCAGGGGAACAGGCAGGCTGAATTTTCATGTACAAAATATGTAAATAGAATAATCTTATTTAATATATACACGTTTATTCACAGGGATGGTATTTGTCCCTTTAAATCCCTAATTATGCCTTTATGCCTGGTATAATCAAATAAAGATATATATATATATATTTCTTTTTGTTCTCAATATAAACTAAAATATATGTTACAAAATCGCTTCCCAAATGTTAGGCATACATTTTCGTGCAAATAATTCATAATCCATTCTAATATTTGTGTATAATTTACCTAACTGGAAGAATTGCTGATACGCTTTTCCTTTGATGTGACTGCCAGTAACTTAATGACACCCCTTCCTGAGCTTTGGTTTGTCACAGAGATCTGCACCAAGTCTTTCAATAGCTTCCTCCTTCTTGACCAACATGAGATTCAAGGCAGGAGAAGAGCTGGGACTGGTGTCCACCCATCTCACCAAAAGGCCACTGCATATACCGAAAATCTACTGCTTTCACATGTTCAGGTCCTGGAGAGCCTGAGCTGGAGCCCTCAGGGGCTCATGCATCTAATCTGGTGTCAGTGCCAGCCCGTAACCAGCATGTCAACAGCATGACACCATTAGCTAAAGTGACTTATATTTTCAGTAAGGAGATTTGTTTTATCACCAACAGTATTGTTTATTATCTGAACTTATCTCTTCATTTCTGCTAAGACAACAATTACATTTTTAAAAATCTTCCTAAACTTGATCATTATGCCTGCAACCTTTTTTAAAAAACAGTGGGCTTTATTTTTCACAGCAGTTTTAGGTTCACAGCAAAATTGAGCTGAGGTGGGATTTTCACTTTTTGCTACTGAGTTGTATGAGTTCTCTGAATATTAACCCCATATCAGGTATATGGTTTGCAAACATATTATCTCATTCCATAGTTTGCCTTTGCCTTTTGTTGTGTGTTATTTTGCTGTGCGGAAATGTATTAGTTTGATATAGTCCCACTGTTTGAAAATAAAGATTTTCAAAATACTCCCTGCCCTCACACATGCGTAGCCTCCCCAGCTATCAATATTCTCTACTAGGGCTGTACACTTGTTACAATCGATGAACTGCATTGACACATCATCATCACTCAAAGCCCACAGTTTACATTAGAGTTCGTTTTTGGTTTTGTACACTCTAGAATTTGGAAAAAGTAAAATGATATGTATCCACCATTGCAGTATCATAAAGAGCAGAGGATTTTTAGGATGGTGAAACTATGCCTGGGACGTTTTATCAAATAATTCATGCAAAAGCATGACCATAATTTATTAATAGTTATCAAATTATCCTATGACAATTAACTTAAACTAAGTTTAGGTTTTATTTTATTCTATGATTAAATGTTATGGCTTACTATATAAAGATAGAGTTGAATTTGTTTCTCCATTATTATCACTCACTCAGCAAGCTAAGACAACATATGTCAGTGTAAGTTTTTTTTTTTTTTAATTATGAAATAGCATCCAAGCATCCTTGTGGTGATATGTATGCAGCATCACAATAGAAAGTGATTTAGAACTGTTCTCTAGACCACAGGTTTCCATCTACATTACTAAAATGTTGACTATGCAAACCTCAGGGCACCTTGGCAAGACTTGGGGTGGACATAAAGAGCTTTACCATTTACACCAGAGTTCCATGAAAATATTATCATCTCTGTGTGCCAAGATGTGACATGTCCAAGTATCTCTGCCCTGGACTTCACAGGATCCATTACGAAGTTTCAGAATAAACTGTTCAGCTTAACAGCATAGTCAACTTTTTACGATGCAGTTATTTGATTCTTTTAATGACTGAATTGTTTCTGCTGCATTGTGATTTATTCCTTCAGTAGCAATATTTCTATTAAAAGTAATGTTTTAATGACTGAAACGTTTTCTGTGATGATCACTGAGTTAAATTCTAATTTCACCAGAAGCATCTTAAGTTCAAAACGATACCAAGGAATTATAAATACTCTCAAATCACTAACATCATCTTCTTTTCAAAAGCCACTTAATTATATTAAGAAGAAAAGGCATATGCTGAAGAAACATCATTACAGTTCCTTCCTCTGAATAAAATAAACAAAAAATGTAGATGTTAGAAATGAAATCTACATTTATTCAGTAAATCTCTAAAGAGATTCATTTCAAAAGAATATAGTGAAGATGAAATGTATTAATTGTAGACTGGCATTTTTTATATTATTTAAACAGGTTTATTATTTCAGTTAGGTAAGAAAATGATGAAACAGGCTAATAAGAACTTCTCAGAAATATCTTTGCAGATTGCTCTCCACCAAAGAAATTTCTCTTTCTTCTTGAAGGCTTTCTCCTTGAGCTAGACTACATTATTCGGATTTCCCTACAATTAGACATAGACACCCATATAACTATGTATTCAGCGATAGAAACATTGCTGTTTCTAAACATGCTTGTACAATTTTCCCAGCATCCTCTACCTGGCACTTTTCCTGCTTAGTGCAGGCTGGAAGTGTGATGACTCTGGAAAATTTAGAAATGAGCTGGTTTTGTTTGTTTGTTTGTTTGTTTCATAATTATTTTTTAAATTATTTTATTGTTTAATATTTTTTTAAGTTCTGAGGTACGTGTGCAGGATGTGCAGGTTTGTTACATAGGTAAATATATGCCATGGTGGTTTGCTGCACCTATCAACCCATCACCTAGGTATTAGGCCCAGCAGGCATTAGCTCTTTTCCCTAATGCTCTCTCCCCACCCACCCTCCCTCAACAGGCCCCCATAAGTGCTTTTCCCCTGCCAGTATCCATGTGTTCTCATTGTCCAGCTCCCACTCGTAAGAGAGAACACGCAGTGTTTGGTTTTCTATTCCTGCATTAGTTTGCTGAGGATAATGGTTTTCAGCTTCATCCATGTCCCTGCAAAGGACATGATCTCATTCCTTTTTATGGCTGCATGGTATTTGATGGTGTATATGTGCCATATTTTCTTTATTCAGTCTATCATTGATGGGCATTTGGGTTGGTTCCATGTCTTTACTATTGTGAACAGTGTTGCAATGAATATACACGTGGATATACACTTATAATAGAATGATCTATATTCCTTTGGGTGTATACCCAGTTATCATATCGCTGGATCAAATGGTATTTCTGGTTCTAAATTTTTGAGGAATTGCCACACTGTCTTCCACAATGGTTGAACTAATTTACATTCCCACCAACAGTGTAAAAGCATTTGTATTTCTCCGCAACCTCACCAGCATGTTGCTTCTTGACTTTTAATTAATAATTGCCATTCTGACTGGTGTGAGATGGTATCTCATTGTGGTTTCGATTTGCATTTCTCTAATGATCAGTGATATTGAGCCTTTTCTTGTATGTTTCTTGGCCAGATGTATGTCTTTTTTTGAGAAGTGTCTGTTCATATCCTTTGCCCACTTTTTAATAGGGTTGTTTTTTTCTTGCAAATTTGCTTAAGCTCCTTGTAGATTCTGGATATTAGACCTTTTTCAGATGGATAACTTGCAAAAAATTCTCCCATTCTGTAGGTTGTCTGTCCGCTCTGAGGGCAGTTCCTTTTGCTAAGCAGAAGCTCTTTAGTTTAATTAGATACCATTTTCCCAGTTTTGCTTTTGTTGCAATTGCTTTTGGCGATTTCATCGTAAAATCTTTGCCCATGCCTATGTCCTAAATGGTATTGCCTAGATTTTCTTCTAGGGTTTTTACAGTTTTGGGTTTCACATTTAAGTCTTTAATCCATCTTGAGTTAATTTTTGCATAAGGTGTAAGAAAGGGATCCAATTTCAGTGTTCCGCATATTGTTAGCCAATTCTTGCAGCACCATTTATTAAATAGGGAGTCCTTTCCCCATTGCATGTTTCTGTCAGGATTGTTGAAGATCACATGGTTGTAGATGTGTGGTTTTAAGAAGTAATCTCTTAAAGATGGCAGGAAACACCACACCTGGGTACCTGAAACAGGGGGTGGAAAAAGCCACCCTCAACCAGCAACAACCGTCCTGGTATATGAGCGAGAAATAGCTTTCTATTTCTTGCGAACTTTCTGATTTTGAGGTATATTTATTACACCTGTTTAGATGACCCTAAATAATATAGACATCTTTACAAACACCAGATAATTTAATTCAACTTCATTAAATTATTAAAATCAGTTAAATGAGTGCTAGAATGTGCAAAGAAAACAAGCTGCCATGCCGTTCATCACCAGAAAGGGTAATGTTGAGCTTGGAATACAAGCCTGAAGGAGTCACACCCAGTAGGACACCACGCAGCAGGGATCAATAAGGCACTAGGAGTAATGCTGCTCTTCTGCAAGACTCTGTCAGCAGGAGCCCAGGGGAGCCCCAAAACGTCTGCTTCTGGCAGTCCTTTCTCTTCTACTTCCCCACAGAATCATAGCCTCTCCAATTCTGTCTTCTTTAAGGATATCAGGATATATCTAATTATGTTCCTTTGTCCATGCTCCTTTCAGGCACCAAAGAAAGTTTTGGCATTCCAATTTCCCCGTGACTCTGTACATCACTTTTTTTCTGGAAACCATTAGCATCATGTCCATCCTGACTACTTTTTACTGTGTCCCCTAATGTAGTAGATGCTCTTGCTGGCCCTGCCAAGACCCTTTCTGTGATATTCCCATGGCCTCCAGGGTGTGGGCATCGGCGATGTGAAAGGAAAGATGAGGCACTGTGGTAATTAGTGAGGTGGAGAGGCTGGAGGGTGGACTTCAGTGCCATCAGCTGGCAACTTCAATAAGAATATTCAAAAGGATCATTGACACCGATGGTGTTTGCCTTGAAACAAAAAGCATTTAAGACCTGTAAAGGAATTACTTGTATGTATCCAGGGAAATCAAATATTAAAGATCCACAAGGATGTCAAAAGGCTTGTTCAGGGGATTGAAAACATAAGGGAACTTTTTGTGAGTGGAGATTTTTAGCTTTCAGACTTAATGGTATAAAATAGGAATAATTAAAGAAGGGCTGGTTTCCTCAGCAACCCTCATTGTCTCTCTTTGATGCAGTGAACTATCACATTCCCAGGAGGTTTCTCATCTGTCTTTGATTTTAGTTCTGATTCTTTGTGATTCTCTTCAATATGACCCTTTTCATAATTTTTTGGTGATTTTAATATCCATGTCGAGGATCTCCTAGTATCCTGCACTATGAATTCTTCAACCCCTTCTCCAATAATGGGGTCTCCAAATATGCAGTGGCCCTTCCCTGCCAGGGCCATTCTCATGGAATTTACATCCAAGGTAACCTGCCATGATCCCAGCACTTCCAATTTTCTCTTCTGTTTCTACTAGCTCAGGCACTCTGATTCTCTCGCTGCAACAATCTTTCAGTGCCACCAGGATGTAAATCTTTTTATTATACGTAATTCTTACAATCTCTCATCTCCCCACCCTCTCCCGTATATACTCTTAACATCTTAAATTTTTACAATCATTCTTGCCACTTTCTTGCATAAACTCTCAAATTTTTGCCCTGTTTTTCTTGTTACCCTTATTTTGTTCTAATGCAAACTTTTTAACTTGAAATTTCCTCTTGTTCCATATCTACACCATGAAACTGAATCTGGCTAGGGAAACAAAATAAAACAAAACCAAAATTAACCAAATAAAAATTTTCTGATTGCAAAGAGTCTCTAATACTGCTTGGGAAGAATAGTATATGTTGCCAGTTTATTATTTCTCCTCCTTCCCAGATGATTATATTTGTTTTCTTGCGTCTTCTCAAATTACCTATACTCCACTCCTCAACCCTTTATCACTGCCTCCTGGTAAACTTGATTTCTACTTCACTGAGGAAAGCAAAGCAATTGTTATAATTTCATGCTATGCGTGGTATCATAAGTGTTTCATTATAGTATTACTTATTTATATACCATTAATTAATATGTAAATGTATGACCTTTTCCACATAGTTTGTCTTTCAAAATAATGTGGATTTAGATGCTTATCAAAAAGCTCAAGAATTAGCAAAATGTTGCATCTATTTTTTATTAAAGTTAACATATTTCTTGTAAGTAAACCAGTTAAAATACAGTTCATCCAACTTCCTCTCAAATAAATGATGATTCAAATGCTAGGTATAAAATGGATTCTCAGTAAATATTAAAGAAAATTAGGTGTTTTTCAAAAGGTATCAGCACAATATTCTAGGACTTTGTGCAATTATGTGGACTTATATGTAAAATTACATTTCATGCAAAATGCTTATGTGTCTTATTGTTTGCTTTGTAATATTTTAAATAGCTGCTATAATGAAAGTCAGTTCCAAATTTATGAATCATTTTTAACCATAAATGTTTAAACTAAATAAAACTTTGAAAGTTATAAGTGCTTTTTAGTATCATTTATTTTTTTCAAGATCACATTCTCATTTGTCTACAGACTACTGATTTTTTCCATGCCGTTTGAAGCTCTCTCATTTTACTGGATTCTATTATTGATTCTAAGAACAATTTTCAGTTGATTTCCTTGAGTTTTTCAGTTAGACAATCATATATTTGCAAACAGTTTATCTTTTCTTCCAATAGTTGTTATTTTGCCCCTTGCTTCCTTACTGGGAATAGAATTTCTCATGCTAACAAGCATATATTCTTGCTTTGATCCAATTTTTCTGAAAATTCTGTAATAACTTCAGTGTAATTCATTGCTTTCTGTTCACATAAAGGGGTATGCTTTATACATTTGACCATATTATTCTATTTGTATTTGCACAGATATAATGAATAAGTCCCGAATTTCATCAAATCCATTTCCAATGTTAACACTCCTTTGCAATCTACATACTGAACTGCAGGAAGTTCCATGGTAGCCCACAAGCAGATCCAAAGGTATCCCTGAAATTGAAAGACATTGCAGAGCTCAGTGTGACCAAGCGAAGAGAAAAGAAGGACAAACATGTGGGGAAACTATCTGAGATGGTGGGGATGAGCAAAAACAACAAGGAGGAGCAGGGACGTGGCCTAGACAAGTGGACCCGGACCTGGGAGGCCTAGGAAAAAATGCAGAAGCAGCAGCAAATGGAAAGGTTCCAGGAGAAAGCATCCACCATGCACCAGCAAGTGTGGAGGACTTCAACAGACAGCTGGATATACTCAGGGAGCCTTTGAAATTCCAAGTCATTTGAACAAAGTCCCTCCTCACCCTGGGTGTGGAGAGGCATTTACGCACCAGGAGCAGAAGGCCATGTCCAGGTTATGCTTCCTCCCTTCTTTATTTTCTGCAAACATTGGTTTTTTACAGGCCTTTATATCTTCTGCTGCAACAGTATTTTTCGAAGCTGTGTCCCCTCATTCTGGAGCTTGATTAAATTAAGACTGTCCTTTTGCTCAGTTTAGAGTTCTTGGTAACTCATAGAAAATACGCTATTTTAGTTTAGATGAAAAGTTTTCGAAGTCTATATAGGGGTAAAGGCCATTGTCTTTAACTCCATTCCCATCTAACTGTCTGAGGCCAGCCAGCTATCTTCGCCTGAACGAGAGGGGCTCCTGAGAATAAGGAGCTAATGCCATCCCGGCCTATAATGTGCAGACCCCGTTGAGACCCCATGTGAGTGCCCTTCCACTGTCCCTCCAGCTTGGGGTTTATGCTGTTTCTTGTAGGTCCTGGGAAGGCACCTGCGGCTCTGTGGCCCTCAGACTACCTCCTCGGCCACCTGGCCAGTGGACAGGTCAGCCTGGGTAGCAAAACAACCACTTAAAGCGAGGATGGAACATTCATCTTACTCCTTTCTGAGTCTGTTACATGGAAATCCTCCTTCCAGACACTTCTAATGGGTATTGCCATGGAAGACAGAGCTAATTGGTCACACCTTTCTTTCTAATGGAGCCCAGACACAGCTTGTCTCAACCCTCAGCTTGGGGCTCCAAGCAGCCTTTCATGTTTACACTGAGTTGCCACAGCACATGGAACCTGTCTGGCAATCCTGCCCTAAGGACACCTGAGGGGTGACAGGACCAGAGCCCAGCCTCAGTACTAACAGACCTGGTTGCAGTCAAATGGGAGGGCCCAAGTGTTTGGGGGCCTGAATCTCTAAGGACTTACAAGCTCTCCCGATGAGGATCCAACTGCATACGCTATTGGGAGAAATTTGCTCTGTTGATGAATATTTAAAGAATAACAAGGTCAGAAGAGAAAAAGCAAGTGTCGAGTGTGGGGCTATTTTATTTAAACTACAGAATAAAGACTACCTATTATATTTTATTTTTTAAAAAAGTAAAAAAATAAATAAACCCTTTTGATACTGTAATAGGAAGAATTTGAGTCATTCATTTTCTAGTATTTTACCAAATTCTTCACTCTGAAATAAAAACCACTTAGCTAAGATGCAATATTATACCTCCAGGGTAAATTTGCTAACACTTAATTGCATTGTTTTAATCTGCATTCAGTCAGTTGGTTATTTTCTAAAACTACTCTATCATCTTCACATTTATTTTCAAGGTTATACTCTTCATAAAATGAACTGTGAAGTATCACTTTCTCCACATCTTCAAATAGGATATGTTGCATGGGGGTGATTAATTTCTTGAAAATTATATATATATAAAATAAACTTTTAAATCTGACAAAGTGACTTTCAGAGATTAAAAAAAAAACTAACAATGATCTGCCTATTCTCCCCTGATATTTCATATGCAGGAAACCCTACAGGTCTTATGGTATGTATTAATCCAGCAGCCATCACTGCTCACCACTTCCCTGGTCTGACCACCATCCTCTTGCTTGCCTTCCTGTAGCAGGCTTTTGAGTAAGTCTCCCTGTTTCCATTCTTGCTTCTCTCATTTCACTTGATTTTTCCTGGAGTAGAAAGATCTGTCCTATTAAACCAGCCAGATCATATCACTCCCCTGCTCAAATCTGCAAAGCCTATGCATTTCACTGAAAGTAATGCAAAGCCCCTACCATGGCTGAGCAGACCTTACATGGTCTGGCTTTCTGTTACCTCTACACTTCGTGTCCTCCTTACTAACTCTGCTGCTACTGTACTGGCCTCCTTGGTCTACCTGGAACATGCCGGACAAGCTCCCAAGGCAGTCTCTTCACTGTAGCTGCTCTTCCTACATAGAATGTTATCCCTCATCTGTCACCTAGCTAACTCTTCCACTTACTACAAGTGTGTGCACAAATCTCATCTCCTCTGCAAGTCCTAATTTGACTATGCTTAATACTGAAAACTCATGCCCATTTCCTCTCACTGTACCCTCTAAGACTTTTTTACATTTTCTTTTTTAAATCCACATCACTTAAAACCTTCTGCCATTATAAACTCTGTTCAGATGTCTATTCATTCCTGTCAATTTCCTGTCAATGAGATGTAAGATCCATGGCATAGTCTTTGCTTATTTAATGATGCGTCCTGTGCACGTGGACGCATGTCTAAGACATAATAGGTACTTGATAAATAATTATTGAGTAAATGAAAAGTCCTTGGACCCCCTTTTATGCTTCTTAAGATAATTATAATAGTTAACCTAGAAAATCAATTAATAATCATTCTGATTTTCAAATTTATTAGAAAAATGCTTGTTATATTTAATGATTTAATTGTATAAATTATGTGAGATGTATAGCATATTATATAGGCAATGACATATACGAGTATATGATTAATCAAAATAGTTAAATTATTTTACTTTATCTTTAATTTCTCCTGTCATATGTGTAAAAACAAAGAGAGATTGAGATGAAAACCTTTAACATGATTGCTCTTTCTTCATTCCGCTATGTATTTCTAACAATGGTTTCTCTAAAGCTTCAGATTATTTTACTATATAGAAGACATTTCAGGCAGATTATATGTAATGCATAATTACTGAATACTTGATTATTGGAAAATACATTTGTTACCTGCACACATAAATAAAATGTGAATATAGAATTCAGGAATCACAAGCTATTATTTTTCTCAGTATTTTGTAGAAATCAACTCATTGTGTTTGATATGATGAAGTGTAGTGCCATCCAGCCACTTCTTCCATTACAGTTCAACCAATTTGTTCCAGATGGTGGCAGTGGCATCCATGACGTTCAATAATTTTATGAATTATTAAGATAGATTGGAATTACTGAGAACAGTGAAGATTTGAAAACATTTTTCTTTTCTGAATATATAACTGTATACCCATAACCTATCTATATTTAAGTGGATATCTTTTTACAATTTGATCACCATTTTCAGATTTTTAAGATCTGGTCTAGGGATTGATCATGTACAAAAATAATAATAATTTGCTTTGCTATATGTTAAGTCTTTAGATCTGCTGTTAAATATTCTTTTTTCAGACTAACATGGTTTTTATTAGTTACATCTCTTATTATAATTCTGGTCTTCCATTCAGGAGCATCAGTCAATCTATAATCTGCAATGTCTCTTCATATTTAACTTACATTTCCTTTTTCATTGCTCTTTTAGTTGTGCTGTTTCAGTCTTTGATTTTGCATACTGCGAGAGAGTCTGAACTTTGGTGTCACAGCTGTGCTGGAGGGGTTATTATTCTTCACATTGCATTCTTATTTACATGGTCTCCATGCTACGTATAGATTGCGGAAGTGCCCAGCCTTCCCCCTAGGCAAATCGTAGTGTTGGGGTGATTGTTTCATAAGTCTAGGGTTTATCAGAGCAGCTTCTAGAATATACATATGTGTAATAGAGTTCAATATGAAATCACTTGCTTATTTTCTACAATTGTACACTGTTTTCTCTTAGATACTTAGTAGACTCTGGATCAGTTCCTTCAACCCTCTTACATCTGCATGCTAGCATATGTTTCTTAAGGTTTTTGGTGGGCCAACCATCATTCCAAGATTTGCAGAACTTTTGCTGTTTTTAAATCTTTTGGACTAAACCAACAGGGATCAGGAAGAGGAGCATTAGTTTTATTTGCCACATAATTGCAAGGTACGTTGCCAAAATTCTATGGATGTAATTCATTCTGTCAAATGCATATTTTTGCAAGAGTTGATATATTGGGTGCTTGATTTGATGCCATGTAAACCCTAAATGGTTTTTATTTTTATTTTTTGAGGCATTCATCATCCTAAGCAAATTACTGTGGGAACAGAAAACCAAATACTGCATATTCTCACTTACAAATGAGTGCTAAATGATGAGTATATGCAGACATAAAGATGGGAACAATAGACACTGGGGAATACAAGGGTGGTGACAGAGTGAGCCGGGCAACGACTGAATAACTACTTATTGGGTACGATGCTCACTAGCTGGATGACTGGATCATTTGTGCACCAAACCAGCAACACACACTTTCCTCATGTAACGCACCTGGCACATCTTCCCCCTGAAACTATGATAGAAGCTGAAAAAATAAAATAAAATTTGAAAAAATAACAAACCAGTATGTTCTTATTTCTTGGTGGATGAATAAATATGAGGTTGGGGTAATTTTAAAACAATTCAGTACATTTTCAGAACTTGATTTGTCATTTTATTTAGACCTAGACCTTAAAGTTAGCTGGAAGCCACTATACATGGTTGACTGAGTACACTCATAGAATAGAAATACTCTATGAAACTCTAGAAGTCTTAATAGATATATAGAATGGAATCTATTCTATTATACCAGCACTGTTCCACTGTCCAGCAAAACTTTTGTTTTAAATTTTTTTTTAGGCAGTCCCACCTGGAAGGCAGTGCAGTTTGCAGTACTTCTGTTGCCTTCACCACTTATCTCTCTACATAGTAACTTCTTGTCATCAATTAGTCACTTCAAATGTGGAGTCTCATGATAATATGTCTAACAATAATGCTGAATCTTGACATTTGCTATATTTCTCTTGCTTCAAAAATTATATTTATATGTTTCCCTCTGTGAACTAATAGGAAGAAGTAAAATATTCCTAGATAATTTAATAAGAAATGCACATAAATGGAAATATAAAATTATCTGTGGCTAAAACTTTCCATACTAATAATTTTATTTATACTATTACTTATTACCGACTTTTAGAACTGAGATTATATAAAAGAATAATTATTTTATTCACTGAGTTTTGTCTTGATGACTCTATGGACCAGATTTTTAAGAATCTGAAAATGGTGTCCTAATTAAGAAAGGATGTCTACTTAGATACAGATAGGCTATGGGTATAAAATTATATATTCAGAGAAGAAAAATATCTGCAAATATCACTCTTCCGAGTAATTCTAATCTAACTTAATTTCCACCAGAATCATAAAAATATGCAATCACTGAGAAAGTCCAGAATGAATCCAAGTACATTTACATTTTACTGAAGAAAAATTAGTACAGTAAAATGCTATGCCTAGCCAAAAACAAATGTGTAGTCCATTCATGTAACCTTGATTATATATATTATAGTTCAAATAGCTGCACATAAAAACATGACAGAAATTTGGAACATCATCCTCAAAGCTTACTGAGAAAAGTTTAGTAAGTCTGTTCGGAAAGATGAATAATAATAAATATAAAACACCATCTTACCTAAATCTTCACTAGCATAACAGCTCTCCATCAAATACATATTATGGGTTATAGTTTTCTAGCTTTCAAGCAGTAAAAGATGAAAACAAAAGTAATGTTCTATGCCACAGAAAAACAATGGAACATATATGCATATCTACAACAATACATTTTAAATAAATATATCAATTTTTATAAAAATGCATTGCCAATAACAACCCTACCCTCTACAAGAAGACAAAATACAAACTCATTACAAAGTGTCTAAGATTAATTTATATATACCAAGTCATAATTTATATGGCAAGAGAGCACTCAAAATGCAAGCATCTTCAAATCTTTCACTGGTTTTATTAATCAAGGTAACAGAGAAAGAAAACATACTTACACCTGGTAAGAATTTCTGTCAATCTCAAATGTTTCTGATTTGGTAGACTGATGCAAATAATTAAAACGTGCATATCAACATTGATTTAGATAGCTATCTTCTCAATAACCAAAGAATATGTGAGTTTATAAACAGTTCAACATCAATCACTATCATCTACTTAATTAAAGTATGACTTTCAAAGGAAAAAAATATGAGCTAAATATTTCTCAACTTCTGTAATTAGGACGTACAGTGTAACTGACTAGCATCATATGCTGCTTGGGTCTCTTAAAGTTGACTCTACTCATTGGATGCTGAAAATAATTTGATTCTCCTCTTGTGCCTTACTAGTATTCTTTTATTCATCAATGACTTTTAAAGTTAATAAGATATGAAATATGACTAGAGGTATACAAATTTTACTTTAAAAATGTAAGAAACCAATACTGAATATATAGATTGGTCTTTGAAAAAATGGGAAACTCCTAACAATTATGGTAATTCAACAAATTGTTTTAGTCATGTATTATATACCAGTTCTCTTAAACATTCTCAGGATGGAAAGTAGACAATAACTTTTACTCCTGTGAAGCTTATATTAGAGTTGGTGAGGTTACTAGAGATACACAAATTTTACTTTAAAAATGTAAGAAACCAATACTGAATATATAGATTGGTCCTTGAAAAAATTGGAAACTCCAAACAATTATGGTAATTCAACAAATTGTTTTAGTCATGTATTATATACCAACTCTCTTAAATGTTCTCAGGATACAAAACACACAATAACTTTTACTCCTGTGAAGCTTATATTAGAGTTGGTGAGGTTATGCTGGAAAATAACAGCAAACTTACAATAAATATTATAATAAATTATAAGTACATATAGTATATTTGAAATAATTAATTCTGTGGAAGATTGAGTAGAATAAGGGTGATTGGGTATGTGCTATGTTAATATGGAGTGAAATCTTGATATTAAAATGATGTTGAGGGTAGGACTCACTGAGGTGACATCTGAGAATATACTTTAAATAATGGAGGAAGTTAGGCAATGGGGAGTTCCAGGAGCTAATCACTGGGAAAAACAATGCTCTGTGTTTCCAGGCTGGAATATATCAGGAACTCCAAGTTGACCAGAGTAGCTGAGACAGTGGGAGAAAAGAGATAACAATAGGATATAAGGATAAAAGTTAAAGGTGTGGGGTTCCACATTAGGCTTTCAAGGACGACGTAAGAAATCTGCTTTTTACTTGGAGTTAAAGCAGAAGCTGTACAGATTGGACCAAAAGAGTGACTTGGTCTGCTTTATGTTTTTAAAGGACTACTTCCTTTGTGGGGGGTATAGACTGTGGGGGTGAAATTTTAAAAATCAAAAACCATTTTTAGGAGAAGATTGCAATAATTCATTTAACAAGATGATGGTGAGTCAAACAAGAGAGTTAAGAATTTGTATGGGGATAAGTATCTACGTTCTGAATGTCCTTAAAATGTAGACTCAACAGGATATCTTGATGTTGTATAACATGAGAAAGATTGGAAAGTGGTTAGTCCATTTTGTATGGCCATACAGGAATACCTGAGGCTGGGTAATTTGTAAGTAAAAGAGGTTTATTTGGCTTACAGTTCTGCAGGCTGACCCACATAGCATCAGCATCTGCTCACATTCTGATGAGGCTTCAGGAAGCTTTTAGTCATGATGGAAGAGCAGAGGTGCCAGCATGTCACATGGGAAGATAGGAAGCAAGAGAAAGATACCAGGGTCTTTTAAACGATCAGCTGTACTGAACTCACAGAGCAAGAACTCAATCATCACCATGGGGAGGGCACCAAGCCATTCATGATGGAGCTGCCCCCTTAACCCAAACATTTCCCACCAGACCCCACCTCCATCATTAGGGATCACGTTTCAATATAAGCTTTGGAGATGATAAACATCAAAACCATATCAGAAGATATGTTTAAGAAACTGAAATGATGGAAATCCATTCAAATAAGATGACAAAGGCAGTGAATACAACAAGATTGTGAAAGAAATATTAAAAATCAAGTTTTGCTCTTTTGAGTGTCATATGTCTCCTGGAAATCCAAATGGAAATGTGTAGCAGCTAACTGCACATTAACATTATTAAAAGCTAGGATGTTATTACATACAATCACCAAAAGTTAAGAGAAGTTGAGATGTGGAGCTCTCCAAAATTAAGAATGTGGGAATAAAAGAAAGAAGGAAAGAAATAAAGGGCGATGCAGGAGGGGAGACAATACCACACAATGTCCAGGACAAGAAATGAATCAAAAAGAGAGAAAGAGAAAATCTGTCAAATATTGTTGATAGGTCATGTAAGATGAGAACTGAACATTGCCGTTGGATTTAATGGCATGAGGTGATAGGTGACATTTATGAGAGTAGCTTCTGTGGAATTGTGGAGACAAAAAAAAGTGATAGAAATGGGATTGAGATAATGGGAAGAAAGAAATTGGAGACATTGTTGACATATTTATAAGAAGTTTTGTAGCAAAGAAATAGGTAGTACCTGGCCAAAAAAAAAAAGGTCGGGGGGAAGCAGACTGTCAATAATGGGTGACATTATGCAGGAAGAAATGACAATTAATAGGAATGTTGCATTACAGAGCAAAACACACACACATACACACACACACACAGTAGTACGAGGAAAGAAAAGCATTTGGAGCAATGTCATTGATTTGGTGAAAAACATGGCTGTATACTACACAGGAACATAAACGTTCATCACCAAAGTCATAGGAAGGGAGGCAGGGATGTAGATATAAATGTTATTAGGTGGGTAGATAAGGCGGTGAGAATTTGGGAACCATTTCCATCAATAACTTTAATTTTCTTCAATATAGAAAATAAAGGCATCCATTAATATTGAAGAGCTGGGATTTTGAGGAGAAAGAATTTGGAAAATGGTTATCAACTACACAGAAAGAGTAAAAGCCTGGGGAAGTAGAGTGTAATTGCCTGGCATCATACTGGAATTCCTCGCATTCCAGATCAGAATTGAAAGAAAGATGAATGACACTGATTTTCTGTTTTCTATTCAAGTTCAGCTAAATGGGTAGATGAGGAATTAGCAGAGTTTTGATGTAAGTTATTCTATTGAATATAGCAAAGCAAGGAATGAGCAAATGAGTCAAGGACATACAAAAAAGGATAATTTAAAATATCTACTATGGCATTTAAGCTGGTTAAAGGTGAATAAGAAAATGAAACAGGTAAAGGAAAGTGAAAAGGTGGTGATTTGTTAAAGAAATGAGTGATGCCAAAAGCTTGTTATTCAGAATAATCAAGAAACTCAAGAGATAGTGGATGAATGTGTGATGCATTAAATTAGAATTTTGGAGAGGTGAGTTCACGGTGCACCTGAATCAGAAGTAGGTGGAGAATATAGGAGAAATAATGTTTGAAATGTTAACTATTTTGTAGAATATTCTGCCATTCAACAGACATGTAAAATCTTACGTAGAGTATTTGGTCCTTACAGACACCTAGTCAAAACAGAAATCCTCTCGTTAGGAATGTACACAGTAACACAACATCTTTGTTTAAAAACACACTATGCATTTGCTTCATTTATTTTTAGTAGAACTATACAAAATAGAACTTATCAGAGTTCTCACATTTCTAGGAAACAAATATTTAGTATTCCTACAAATACCAAGTACTTTCGGGTTTATAGTTTCATGTTTTAAGAATTTCAGCTAACAATAATAAATAGAACACTCAATTTACAATGCCTACAGTAATGGATTTTTAAAACTGTCTTTACAATAACTTTTATTTTACTTATTTATTTTTTCTTTATTTTTCTTGAGACAAGGTCTCACTTTGTCACCCAGCCTGGAGTGCAGTGGTGAGATCATAGCTTACTACAACGTCAACATCCTGGGCTCAAAAGATCCTCCTCCCTCAGCCTCTCAAATAGCTGGGACTACAGGTTCATGCCACCTTGCCAACCTATTTTATTTTATTGTATTTTTTGTAGAGACAGGGTCTTGAACTCTTGGTCTCAAGTAATCTTCCTGCCTTAGCCCCCCAAAGTGCTAAGATTACAGGCATGAGCCACCATGCCTGGCGTTATATTAAAAACAAAGATTTATAAAATGAGATAATCAAAGTATATGTAGTAAAAGATAAAAGAAAAAAATGTTTTATGGAGCTGTATATATTTACATGTACATTCTAATTTTGTAACATTTGTGTTGTCTTCTTTTTACTATTTAATTTCTTCTCTCTTTTAAACATATATTCCCTTTTGAATATAATTTTATCTCCACGTTATTTTGTTTTTCTTAAAGAGAGCCTCTGATATGTATGAGCTCCAAGTTCCAAGAAAGCTGGATCGACCTCTGGATATATGCTTTTGTTTAGTGCTGTTAAAACTCAAATATATTAATGTTTTGGCTCTTTTTTCTCATATCCAAATATAAGTATTACTTCATATCCACGTTAAAGGAGATGGAAAATCCTAGTGAACGGCAAACAACTTGAAATTGCCATTTGAAACCTTTTCACTTTTCATTTCTTGAGTTTCAAAAGTGATAAATGTTTGCATTCAACAATTGACTAACTTTAGGTACACAGATATTTTTAGGTAAAGGGCATTTTGCTTTTCTTCAGATAAAAGAACATGGCCCCACATAAATTATGTTTTCTTCATATTACATACAATATTTTATGGACCCTGAAATAATTTCCATAATAAGCAAGTCATGATATTTTTACAATTTTTTTTTTCTCTTATTCCTTTATTTGCAAGATCTTGCTAATTCACCTTGTACATTCACTCTCAGTATATGGCCCTGTAGATATAAAGTCGTGTAATCTGGATGGTGTTTTACTCTTCTCTCTGAAGGAAAAAAAGCTCCTTTTGCAGGGTCTTCAAATCACCGTGTCTATTGTTTTTAAAAAACAGATAGTGTTAATTAATCAATATTTAGAACATAGAATGAGATCATGTGAAACGAATGAATGTGGAAAAAAATAAAATGCTCCATGATCTGTATGAAACAGCATGGAGCTGTGATGCTAAACTAAAGTGGAAGAGAGACCAGGACAATGTCACCTGTGGCAATCAAGTTTTAAGAAAAAAGAGAAAAATGGCTGTTTGTCTCATTAATACTTTGTTCTTCACAAAAAAAATAGAGTATGATAAGATTTTCTTTGCACTTATTTTTCCTAAAATATTATATTTGTATGATTTTTTTAAGAGCACAAGAAAAAGAAGAAAAGAAAAGGAAAACAAGAAGTGAACGAAAGTTTGCCTTCCAGTACTACTTGGGCTTTATAATCTTGATAAGTATACTTCCACTGAATTACAGAGACGAAAATGTTAATAGCAGAGTAAGAACACATCTACCACAAGTCAAATTCTTTCCATCAGTCACAGAATCATCAGGTCTTTCCAGCCGGGCCCGGTGCCTCAGGCCTGTAATCCCAGCACTTTGGGAGGCCAAGGCAGGCAGATCACAAGGTCAGGAGATCGAGACCATCCTGGCTAACATGGTGAAACCCTGTCTCTACTAAAAATACAAAAAATTAGCTGGGCATGGTAGTCCCAGCTACTTGGCAGGCTGAGGCCAGAGAATCGCTTGAACCTGGGAGGCAGAGCTTGCAGTGAGTTGAGATCAGGCCACTGCACTCCAACCTGGGTGACAGAGCAAAACTCCGTATCAAAAAAAAAAAAAAGTCATCAGCTCGTTCTACAACACCACACATGCAAACTACTTACAGAAACAGTAAGTTATGGGCCCGGGGTGGTTGGCTCACGCCTGTAATCCCAGCACTTTGGGAGGCCGAGGAGGGCAGATCATCTGAGGTCAAGAGTTCAAGACCAGCCTGACCAACATGGAGAAATCCCGTTTCTACTAAAACTACAAAAATTAGCGGGGCACGGTGGCGCATGCCTGCAATCCCAGCTACTTGGGAGGCTGAGGCAGGAGAATCGCTTGAACCCGGGAGGCAGAGGTTGTGGTGAGCCGAGATCACGCTGCTGTTGCACTTCAGCCGGGGCAACAAGAGTGAAACTCCGTCCAAAAAAAAGAAAAAAGAAAGAAAAAAAGAAAAGAGTACGAAACAGTAAGTTATAAAACATAGTATAATACACTCAATTTTAAAACCATTTTTAAAAGGTTCAACATTTGTATCTATAGTTTAAGAAATAAGGTTCTAGATACTTCATTAAGTTGTTAAATGTATTATCAAATATTAGTGATAGTCAGTAGGAAGCTGGCAAAAGAAACAGCACAGGCATATTTCTACCTGATGGAGAGACCACAGATTGTGCTGAAAAGCATGAGAGCAGTCAGTAGCCTTCATTTACGGAGTCTGTCCTACGCCCGGCTTCTCTGTACTGCCCAGCCAAGACAGCACTGGCGGAACTGTTTGGATACTACAGCAGAAGCCAGAAGATGTGTCCAAGCTGTGATAATGGTGATGGTATTTTTAGACTTGAGATGGGTTAATATTTCACTTAGTATGCTAATAATCAAACAGTAGTGCATCTTCATAAGCCTGAAAAAACTGTCCTTTTTGTCTTTTATTTAATATTTTGCAACCATGAACTCACCTTCCTCTATGACCTCAGTAACTATTGGTGGGTTGTAGATGTGTGTAATTCCTGATAGCTCTAAAAACTCTTAAGACTTAAATGCATTTACAAAAAAGGATATTTATACAGCCCCCAATTATCTGTACAAATGCTATTAAAATATGGGATTGATGAAATCCACAGAGAAACCGTCAAACTTGATCTTAACCATTAGTTTCAACCACCTCCTATACCTCGACTTCACAAGAAACCACAAAAATTATTTAATACTATTATTGAGCAGTGGGTGAAGAGTCCCACTTCCCTTCCCAGCCTATTAATAAACAATATCAAGAACCAAAGGTGAACAACAAAGACAAACCAAAAACAAATAAATGACTGTTGATGAACCATGCAGAAAATACACGTTGAGCAATATATACATATATATTTCTACAGATTGTGCTGAATATAGTGAGTATTTAAACTGTGACTAGGAAGGATCTTGATCTTTCAAGAAAGACAAGATAAATTAGCAATTTATGTTTTAAAAAGGCCTCTAGGCACCACTCATTTATTTCAAGGTTCTTTAATTTTGAAGCAGTGTATCTACTGATATACTATGCAAAAATCTACGGTGCTGTAACATAGCTACACCACTTATAATGTAAGCGTGTGACTCAAAAATAGTTCTGAATCATTTCTATATACTAATCATGGTGCTGTTCAAAATGCTTTAAATGTTGCTGACTTTGGACTTTGTTCCACATATAATTTAAGAATCATGAAACAAGGTATTGCATTGTATCATATTCAAACATTGTAATTGACACAAAGGTAATTTTCAGTTGCCTGACTTCAGATTATTTTTTCTGAGACCTTATGAATAAAATGAAATACTATGGCAGAACAGAAAAAGCATGACTTTTAGGGATAGCCTTCTGAATTCTTATTCTGCTTGATGAATTAGACTATGCTATTTAAAATCATTGAGCCCTAGTTTTATCATCTGAGAAAAGTAGATAATATTTACATTAAAGTCTTGTCCTGAGAGACTTGTTAGTATTATAATAGCAATGTATTTGGCACATAATAAGCACTTCATAAAAATTAATTTTCCTTATTCCCTTCCAATAATAAAATCCACATTTAAATAGAAAAGCACTCCATCAATAGTGCATTAACATAAGGAGAAAATTTTAAAACTGTATTTGGTAAAATATCCCGAGGAATGGAAATGATTCGGAAATTAATTTATATAGCAACACTCTTAACCCCTGTGAATTACCAAGTTTAAAGAGGAACAGTTATTTTCTTGTATATATTTAATTATTTTACATGTTGTCCGGTTTCAGGAGACATTATGCTAACGCTACAGCAGGTAATCTTATAGGCATCTGTACCTTGGCACAAAAGGATAAAAATAAAGAATTCTAGCTTCTTTCTCTGTGTCATAGAAGGATACGTATATCCACTTAAACTTTTCACCACTTAGGTTGTAAGGCCTTACTAAAAACAGAATTGCTTGAGCTACCAGTGTGTTAGAATGTCAGCTGATACACATTCACTGAAAGGCATCATAATATCTTATCTTACTTACAACATTATTTATAGAACATACTTATTCACTCATAAGTACACGTACCTCATAGTAAGCAATGGTACATTATACTATCACAGTGCAGGAAAAAATGAGGCAGACTTATCAAACTTTTAAAAAGTTTCAGAATTTAAACTTGACAATAGCATTTTGTTGAATTTGGAAGGTAAAGGAAAAGAAAGTTTACACTTAGGCAGAACTGTTTGAGATATAGTTCAGTGGTATTGGGGAATTTGAGTCTGAAACAGGCAGAAAAGAAAGAAAAATTTATAAGGTAGCAGACAAAATATAATCAGAACCAGCTTGGAAAATCTTTTGTGTTCAAATAGTCCACTGTTCTTGATGTCTACACTTTTAGTTGTAATATTTAACATTTTATTTGAAGGATTTTTTTTCCAAAACATTTGACTTTGGTTAAAAATAATGTGGAAGGGACAGCAAGTGAAATGAAAAGGGGGAAACATCCTGCCATGCTTTCTGTACCGTAATTTGTTCTGGGATTTTACTTTTCTTGGAAATATCCCTTTTGTCAAGGGTTCATTTCTTCTTCTTGGCTAACTTCAACTAATTTTCTGCATTTCATGAAGTCAACTCTGAAAATGTAACAATTTCTTCACACGGACAGCAACATAAGCCTGTTGACTCAGATTCCCTGTTCACTATTTAAATCTCCTAATGGGTGTAAGAGAATCAAGGAATAGATTAGCATGTTTGAAACACAGCTTTATTCTATAGGACTTAATATTATCAAACAATTAAATTAGAGGGTGATTGAAAATGTGTTATTTTCAGAAAACAGTATTTGGTAACAAACTCCAAAGCCATTTTCCCCATGATGTGGATCAGGATTTTCAAATGTTTTAGATAGCTTAGAGCTGAAAGTGTATACAAATCAGGAATACAGTATTTTCATGGTGTTGGGCTCTCTGTATATTCTTTTCCTAACAGGTGGTCTCGTAATATATCAGATTCAGCTTTATCTTAAAATTGAACTCAGTGTTGAAGGCAGATGAAAATTATACTTGATCTCATTTTTTAGTCATATAGGATGTTAACCAAGCAAAAGAGAATGCAAGCATCATAGAAAAATGCCACAAGTTATAAATCAGACAAGGTGGCAGTCATGGCAGTAGTATCATTTTGAATCTTTCCAAACAGCTTTTCCTCGAATGTAGATGGAGCCATGAGAACGAAAAAATTCAGTACCTAATCCCAAAATGACATTACCAGACATCCACACCAACTCCACCTGTGAGGCACATGTGTTTGGAGGAGAGGAGTGGGTAGTCTTAAACAACTAGCAAGGGCAAAACCACATAATTTTGGCAACTATGTTATAGTAAGTAGAGAGCAGACAAGTGAATTGAAGACCTGGAGAACTAAGAAAACAAATATTCAAAGCAAGTACCCCAAATAGAAGAAATTTTAACTCAGTCTAAAAGTATAGCTGGCTATTCTGGGAATAACAAGTAAAAGTAGGAGAGAATTTCACTATGCAATTTGCTGGGAGAATAAAGAAAGTCTTTGAAAGTTTGAAAGAAAAGGATGCAATCTGAGCCCTATGAATTTTGCATACTCCGAAATCAAACCTTCTTCTAAGGCAAAACCTGAAATGAAAAAACAAAGAAAGAAAACAAAACAATATGTACAAAGAGTAGAAAATAAATTGAAAGAGACAGAAGCATTAGGGGCAAAGAGAAGTGAATGCCCATATAAAAGTTAAAGAGGAAACATGAGAGGCAAACTTCAGAAAGTACAAGTTCATTTTAGCACTTGATTGCTTTTGTTTAGTTCCACATTTCAGCATAGCTTTCTAGTATGTTTAAGTTAACAAGATGGGAGACTCTTCTTCTTGAGCAAGCTTTGCCTGGATATCCTGCAATGAAAAAAGGTTGATAGCCTTGATTTTTTTAATTAAGCTTTATATGTTGAGAACATTGTAAGTTCACGTGCAATTGTAAGAAAGAATACAGAGAGAACCCTTGAAGTCTTTTCAGTATTTCACAACGTGACATCTAACAAAACTATAGTATAATATTACAACCAGGGAGGCCGGGCACTGTGGCTCATGCCTGTATTCCCAGCACACTGGGAGGCCAAGGTAAAAGAAACATTCAAGGCCAAGAGTTTGAGACAAGGGCAACATAGCCAAGACTCCATCTATACAAAGTGATTTTTTTTTAAATAAATGTGCTAGGCATGGTGGCCAATGCCTATAGTCTCAACTCCTCAGGAGATGGAGGTGGGAGGATAGCTTGAGTCCACAAGTTGAAGATTACAGGCCGGCTGCAGTGGCTCACACCTGCAATCCCAGCACTTTGGGAGGCTGAGGCGGATGGATTGCTTGTGGTCAGGAGTTCGAGACCAGCCTTGCCTACAATGCGAAACCCATCTCTACTAAAATACAAAATTTAGCCAGGCATGGTAGTGGATGCCTGTAATCCCAGCTACTCGGGAGACTGAGGCAGGAGACTTGCTTGAACCCAGGAAGTGGAGGTTGCAGTGAGCCGGGATCACACCACTACACTCCAGCCTGGGTGACAGAGCAAGACTCCATAAAAAAAAAAAAAAAAAAAAAAAAAAATTACAGTGAGCTGTAATTGTGCCAGTGCACTCCAGCCTGGACATCAGACTGAGACACTGTCTCAAAAAAGAAAAAAGAGTAAAATACACATTACAATCAGGATATAGACAACAGTTCCATCACTGTATTAGTCTGTTCTTACGCTAATGAAGACATACCCAAGACTGAGTAATTTATAAACGAAAGAGGTTTAATGGACTCAGGAGGACCCACAGACTCTCAGACTGTTCCTACAGGACCGGGGAGACACCCCAAATACTGTGAGTGCCCCAACTGCACAAGTGTGAAAGGGAGGGCCTCCTCTCCCGCACACACACCCCCACTGCAGAAACTGAAGGTCTATTTGTGGAAGAAGTTTCCAGCCTGACCTGGAGCTGAGTCAATTTAGAGGGTCGAGAGGAATACAGGGGTAGAGGAAGCAGCAGAAAGGCCCTGGGAGCTAGCTGAGCCCCCAAGCAGGTCATTTCTCCCGGGTAAACAGGGATCCATCGGGAGGGTAGCCAGAGGAATTGGGGAAAAAAGACGACAGACAGAAGGAAATCTTCAGCTGAACTTGGTAACAATTTCAACAGGGTGAGAAGCCTCCTGGCCAGAACTCGGGGGAGGGTGCCAATCCGGTGTGCACACTCCAGGCAGGGGAAGAACCAAGCCCTTTTCTTTCACAGCTGGGATGCAGGTAGCCTGGAGCAAGTTCTCAAGCTCCAGCTCGCTCACCACCTGGAAACAGACTCATAGTTGTTGGGGGTCGGGGGCATGGTGGGAGTGAGACCAGCCCTTCGGTTTACATGGGAGCTGGGTGAGGCCTGTGACTGCCAGCTTTCCCCCACTTCCCTGATAACCTGCATACAAAAATCATAGCCAGAATCTACAACGAATTCAAAGGAATCAGCAAGAAAAAAGCAAATAATCCCATCAAAAAGTGGGCTTGTGTTCATGAAAGATATTGGCCTTTAGTATTATTTTTTTGTACTGTCTTTGTCTGGTTTTTAATGTAAGGTAATACCAACTTCAAAAAATAAACTGGGAAAGATCTTTTCCTTTTCTTTTTCTGGAATACAATGAATAGAATTTACAAATATACATGAAAAGAACTCTGAAAATCAACTGTCTTAGTTGGATTTCCCCAAAAGCACATTCTGATATTAGGATTCTAGTGCAGGTGCTTTATTTGGGAGGTAAAGCTAGAAAACTTAGAGGTGAGATTAAAAGGAGAGGAAGTTAATAATGTGTTTTTAAAGCTCTTTGTTAGGTTGTATGAATGGAGATAAATTCTACTGGGAAACTCTTAAGAGTCAGATAAAAAAGTGTCTCAGAGGTAATCTACTAAATTTCCAAACAATTCTTGGAAGGGCTCTAATTTCCTCGAATATTGGTCTGGCCAAATGGGCAGCGTAAAGGACCACAGTGGCAAGAGAAAGTCCCCAAAGACTAAGGGGATGGGATTTAGATATTTTGGATACACTCTGAAGAAGTTGTGGGTGATCTGGGTCGCTCAGTAGCAATTGATAAATCAACCAGTTGGAATGTCTAATTTACATCCTTATTCAATCAAGGAAATTTCAGCATTTACTGGATATTTGTTATCATTAAGGAATTAACGTTAGTTTTATGTGATATATATGGTTAAGTAATATAAAAACAAGTTTATTTATTTATTGAAAGAGGGTCTCACTCTGTTGCCTAGGCTAGAGTGCAGTGGCCTGATCATGGCTCACTTGCAGCCTCTAGCTCCTATGCTCAAGCAATCCTCCTGCCTCAGCCTCTCAAGTAGCTGGGAATACAGGTACCAGGTCTCACTATGCTTCCCAGGCTGGTCTCAAACTCCTGGGCTCAAGTGATCCTCCTGCACTATCCTACCAAAACCCTAGAATTACAGGTGTGAGCCATTCTGCCTAGCAAAACAAGTGTATTTAAAAATATACATAGTGAATTACGTGAGAATAAAATATTACATGTGTGGTTTTACCTCAAAATATGTCAAAAAGATGGGAGAAGATTGGCAGAAGAATTGAACTAAATTGTCAAGAGCTGATAATTAAGATGGTTTTGGGTACATAAGGTTTTATGATAAAATTATCTTTAATTTTGCATATATTTGAAATTTTCCATAATAACATTTATTATTTTTAATAAGAAAAAAGTAGAGGTATAAGTGGCTCACACACACCCATTAATTTAGGGCAGTAAAGTTTATCTAGTTAGAATTTTTAAAACTCCATAGCCTCTTAACTGTTAGTGTCTAAATTTAATTAATTCCCATATAAAAATTACTTAAACTAGGGCAATAACTTTGAAGAAAATTGAGTTTTGAATACGAATATTACTCAATACTAATTGAAATTACAATGGAAGTTAATCACTTCACAGCATTTTTACTTTGAAGTTATATGAGATAATATTCATCCTGATACAAATAGATCATATGCAGGAATTATATAAATTTCTACAGACAGTGTCTCCTGTGATATTTACTAGACAAACCGCAATTGAGCAGTTGTCTTCTTAGAGATTCTTTTTTCCAAGAAGATTATTCTTAAGTTGTTTATCTATGAGCCATGAAATGTTACAAAAAACTAGATCTTAACATAGAGTAAAACAGTAATTTAACTGTGAAACAATGAGAAAGTTTCAGTTCTCAATTGTCTAATAATTTCAGAGTACAATTTAGTCATTTAGAAAATTTCCCAAAGTATTTTTTTATATTTTTTTCCAAAAAAGTACAGTTAGACTGAATTTTCTATTAGTTCTAGCTAATTTATATAATTGTCTAATTACAAAGGAAAATGGAGACCCCTGGCATGAGAACATTTCTAAAACCAGTGTGTAAATCAAAACTAATATAAGATTAATTAAGAATTACCTGTAAAACTCTATTAAATCCCAATATCTTAAAAATCATCTCTGTCTTATATTCAGGATTTTTGCTAAATGAGTAGATTATGGCTGATCTTGACACTGGTTTGGGAAAATGGTTTAACTATGGGGGATCATGGACATGTTAACTTGTTTCACTACAGTAACCATTTTACTATTTATATGAATCCTATAAATAATGTTTTATGCCTTAAATATATACAATAAAGTTTATTTTTTTCAATGGAATATCCCAGTCGGGGACGGTGGCTTAAGCCTGTTATCCCAGCACTTTGGGAGGCCGAGGTGGGTGGATAACCAGATGCTGGGAGTTCGAGACCAGCCTGACCAACATGGAGAAACCCCGTCTCTACTAAAAATACAAAAAAATTAGCCAGGCGTGCTGGTGGGCTCCTGTAGTCCCAGCTACTCGGGAGGCTGAGATAGGAGAATCGCTTGAACCCAGGAGGTGGAGGTTGCTGTGAGCCGAGATGGTGCCATTGCACTCCAGCCTGGTCAACAAGAGCGAAACTCTGTCTCAAAAAAAAAAAAAAAAAAAAAAAAGAATATCACTTAGTACTCTCAGTAAAATCAGATTTTCTTTTATCAATTTATACATGTTTACATTTCTTCAATTTTCATAGGTTATAAATTTTTCAAAATTGCAATTTGGAGCAAAGGGTTGTTGGAGACAATGAATATAGACAAAGTTTCTATTTTTACTGCTGTATTTCCTGATAAAACATGCAGACTTCATAACACTAGTACTTTAAAAAATTTTTTACAGATTGAAGGAGATACAAGTGCAGGTTTCTAACATGAATATACTGTGTAGTGCTGAAGTCTGAGCTTTTAGTAGAACCCTCACCCCAATAGTATACATCATATTCACTGGGTAATTTCTCATCCCTCACCCTCCTTCCACCCACTCACCTTTCTGAATTTCCAGTGTCTATTATTTCACTGTCCATGTCCATATCTACAAATTATTTAACTCCCACTTATAAGTGAGACTATGTATTAGATTACATTCTGTTTCTGAGTTAGTTTCTTAATATAATGTCCTCCAGTTCTACCCATGTTGCTGCAAAATATATGATTTCATCCTTTTCTAATGGCTAAGTATATATATACATATATACACACACACACACACACATATATATATATACACACATATATATATATGGACACACACACACCCCCCACATTTTCTTTACTTAGTCATGATGGACACTTGGGTTGATTCCATATCTTTGCTATTGTAAACAATGCTGCAATAAACATATGAGTGCAGGTATATATATATAATGCTTTCTTTTCCTTTGGATGGATACCCACTAGTGGAATTACTGGATTGAATGGTAGTTTTATTCTCAATTATTTGAGAAATCTCCATACTGCTTTCTATAGAGATTGTAGTAATTTACATTTCCACCAACAGTATAAGCATTTTTTGTGTCTTTTTGTATTCTCAACATGTGTTGTTTTTTGACTTTTCCATTCTGACTGTTGTAAGATTGTATCTCATCGTGGTTTTAATTTGCATTTCTCTAATGATTAGTGATGTTTAGCAAATTTTTTATGTTTGTTGGGTGCTTGTATGTCTTCTTTTGAAAAGTGTTCATGTCCTTTGCCCACTTTTTAATAGGGTTATTTTTTTTTCTCATTAAGTTCCTTGAAGATACTATTAGTCCTTTGTCAAATGCATAGTTTGCAATGTAGATTGTCTGTTTACTCCACTGGCTATTTCTTTTGCTGTGTAGAAGTTTCTAATTTAACAAAGTCTGGTTTGCCTATTTTTTTTATTGCTGTTGAATTTGCTTTTGTATTCTTAGTCATAAATTATTTGCCAAGGCCAATGTACAGAAGAATTTTTCTTAGTTTTTTTTTCTATGAGTTTTTATAGTTTTAGGATTTACATTTAAGACTTTAATCTATCTTGAGTTAATTGTGGTATATGGTGAGAGATATGGGTCCAATTTTATTCTCTGAATACAGCTATCCAATTTTTCCAGAACTATTTATTCAATAGAGTGTCCTTTCCTCATGTTTTTATTTTATTTTTTATTTTCTTATCAACTTTTTTGCAGATCAGTTGTAGGTATGTGGCTTTATTTCTGGATTATCTGTTCTGTTTCATTGATCTCTATGTCTATTTTTATACCATTACCATGCGGTTTTGGTTACTATCAACTTGTAGTATAATTTGAAACCGCATAATGTGATGTCTCCAGCTTTGTTCTTTTTGCTTAGAATTGAGTTGGCTATTTGTGCTTTTTGTTTTTGTTCCATGTGTATTTTAGGATTGTTTTTCTAGTTATGTAAAAAAATAAGTATATGACATTTGTATTTTCATAGAAACTGAATTGAATCTTTAGATTGCTTTGGGCAGTATAGTATTGTAATGATGCTACTTCTGCCAGTCTATGAGTATGGGAGTTAATAGCATTCCTTGTAGAGATCTCTCAACTCCTTGGTTAAATGGATTGCTAGGGTTTTGTATTGTTTTGTTTTGGTAGTTACTGTAAATGGGATTCAGTTCTTAATTTGATTCTCAGCTTGATCATTATTGATCAAATGTTACTGATTTTTGTACATTGATTTTTGTATGCCAAAATTTTGCTAAATTCACTTATTAAATATAGGAGTCTTCTGGGGAATCTTTGAGGTTTTCTAGGTATAAGATCATATAAGGAAACAACAATAATTTGACTTCCTCTCTCCCAATTTGGATGGCTTTTATTTCTTTCTCTTGCTAGATTGTTCGGGAGAGGACTTCCAGTACTATGCTGAATAGCAGTGTTGAAAGTGGGAATCATTGTCTTGTTCCAGTTCTCAGGGGTAATGCTTTCAACTAGTCCTCATTCAGTGTGATATTGGCTGTGAGTTTGTCAGATATGACTTTTATGATCTTAGGATATGCTTCTTCTATGTCTAGTTTGTTGAGAATTTTTATCATAAAGGGTTACTAAATTTTGTCAAATGCTTTTTTCTGTATCTATTGAGATGATCATAATGTTTTCATTTTTAATTGTGTTTATGTGGTAAATCACATTTATTGATTTGTGTATGTTAAATAATCCTTGAATCCCTGAAACAAAACCTGCCTAATCATGACATATTATCTTTCAATGTGATATTGGGTTTGGTTTGTTAGAATTTTGTTGAGAATATTTGTTTCCTTTTTTTGTTATGTCTTTGCCTGGCTTTGGTATGAGGTTGATGCTGACTTCATAGGATGAGTTAGGAAAATTTATTTCTCCTCAACTTTTTGGATTAATTTCAGTAGAACTGGTACCAGTTTGTCTTTATACAGCTGGTGGAATTTGGCTCTGAATCCTGCAGGTTCTGGGTTGCTTTTTGGAGGGATTTTTTATTATTATTATTACTGATTAAATATCACTACTTGTTATTAGTCTGTTAAGAATTTCTATTTCTTCCTGATTAAATTTTGGGAGGTTGTATATTTCCAGAAATTTATACACTTCCTCTAGGTTTTCTAGTTTCTGAGTATAGAGATTCATACAGTCTCTGTTAATCTTTCATATTTCTTTGGTGTCAATTGTAAAGTTTCCTTTTAATTTCTGTGCTTATTTGAATCTTTTCTTGATTAATCTAGCTAGTGGTCTATCAATTTTGTTGATCTTTTCAAATAACCAACTTTTCATTTCATTGATTCTCTGTATCATTTTCTTAGTCACAAATGTATTTTAGTTTTGCTCTGATCTTTGTTATTTCTTTTCTTCTGCTAGCTTTGTGTTTGGTTTGTTCTTATTTTTCAAGTTCCTTGGGATGTGACATTAGGGTGTTAATTTTACATCTATCTTTTTTATATAGGCATTTAATGCTATTAACTTCCCTCTCAGCACTGCTTTTACTACATCTCAGAGGACTGGTATGTTGTGTCTCTATTTTAATTCATTTCAAAAATGAATAAAATTATAAAAAAATTATAAAAAATATAAAATTATATTAAAATATAAAATTATAAAATACATATTTTTAATTTCCATTTTAATTTTGCATTAACCCAAGGATCATTCAGGAGTAGATTATATCACTTCCATAAAATTTTATAGTTTCTTAGTTCATCTTGGAATTTATTTTTATTTTTATCCTACTGTGGTCCTAGAAGATACTTAATATGATTTGATTTTTTAAAAATGTATAGAGACTTGGCCAGGTGTGGTGGCTCACGCCTGTAATCCCAGCATTTTGGGAGGCAGGGGCGGGTGGATCATGGCATCAGGAGTTTGAGACCATCCTGGCAAATATGGTGAAATCCCATCCCTACTAAAAATACAGAAATTAGCTGGGTGTGGTGGTGGGCGCCTATAACCCCAGCTACTCGAGAGGCTGAGGCAGGAGAATGCTTGAACCTGGGAAGCAGAGGTTGCAGTGAGCCAAGATTGAGCCACTGCAGCCACTGCACTCCAGCCTGGCAACAGAGTAAGACTCCATCTCAAAAAAAAAAAAAAATTATTGAGACTTATTTTGTGGCCGAAAATATTGTCTATCTTGGAAAATGCTTCATTCACTGATGAGATAAATGCATATTCTATGGTTGTTGGGTAGAATGTTCTGTAAATGTCTGTTAAGTCCATTTGCTCTGGAGTTCAATTTAAGTACAGTGTTTCTATGTTCATTTTCTGTCTCAATGATCTGTCTAGTGCTGTGAGTGGGATGTTGAAGTCCCCTACTATTCTTGTTTTGCTGTTTGTCTCTTTTTCTTGATTCCAGTAGTATTTGTTTTATGAATCTAGGTGCTTTAGTGTTGGGTGAATATATATTGAGGGTTGTTATATTTTCTTTTTGAATTTATCTCTTTATCATTAAATAATGAACTTCTTTATCTTTTTTTACTATTATTATTTTAAAGCCAGTTTTTTTTTTTTTCTGACACAAGTATAGCTACACCTGTTCACTGTCTGTTTCTGTTTAAGTGGAATATCTTTAACACCCCTTAGCCTTTAGTCTATAAGTGTCTGACCAGTTAGATAAATTTTTTAAAAAGTCTTTGAGGATTATGGGAATATTTAAAACATACAAACCTGCAAGTTGTATGTATTCCTAAGGGAGAAAAATGAGTAAAATGTTTGAAAAAATCTGTTTGAGGAGATAATTGAGGAAAACTTTCCTAGGCTTTCTAGAGATTTAGACTTAAAGATACAAGAAGGTCAGAGAACTCAAGAAAGATACCTTGCAAGAAGAATTGTCACCAAGACATATTGTCATTAGACTAATTAAGTCACCCTCAAGGAAAAAATTCCAAAATCACCCAAAATGTCTAATCATCTATAAAGAAAATCACATTAAACTAACAGAGGACTACTAAGCAGTATCCTTACCAGTCAGAAGAGATAGTGGTCCTATTTTCAGATCTCTTAAAGAAAAAAACTCTCAATGCAGAATTTTGTATACGGTTTAACTAAGCTTCAGAAATGAAGGAGAAATAAAATATTTTCTAGATAAGCAAACATTAAAGGAATTCATCATCATGAGACCTGAACTAGAAGAAATGCTCAAGGGAACTCTAAATATGAAAATAAAAGGTCAATACTATCATCATATAAACACAAAAAAGTATGAAATTCACAGGAATCATTAAACAATTACACAATTGAAACTACAAAGCAACTAGGTGACAACATTATGATAAGGAAAGAACCTCACAAATCAATATTAACTTTGATCTGTGAGCATATGAAAACATATGCTGTTTTCAAGAAACACTGGCAACTTACAAAAGTAAAACAAAACAAAACAAACAAACAAGAAAAAACAAATCTGTCCAGGAATAAAATAAATTTAAGAAAGAAAAATATTTTATCTAAACGTGATATATATATATATATATATAGTTTTCTTCTTCTAGAACAGCTCACTGCCTGATAATAGTTCAGTGGGTGGCATTTTATTAAAGTAAGTAAGGCTTATTTAAATGTGTTGAAATGAAATCAATACTCCTTGTTTCTAATTTCGCAATTGTAAAATCAGATGTCTTGGGATTTTTATTCCACTAACTAAACAGCAAGTACATTTTCAATCAAGGCTTACTTTAATGACATTAGCATATGCATACATACTCTGAATAACAAACATAAAAGATTTTGTTAAAATATATTGAACCTGTAAAGATATTTTAAATATTTTATGAGTCAGTCTATAAGATTCTTAGAAATAATATGCAAAGGTTGGACAATGTCTGTAGAAGCTATATATGTATGTATATATGTATTTAAAAAGACACAAACTATATGCATAAACTATTAATTAAAATATTAAAAGAATTTTGAGGCAAAACACATAGAGAAGATTAATTATGTTTTCAAAATAGTAAAATTTATTTAAAGAAGAAAACTTTAAGTAATTTATTTGTTTTCAGTATGATGCAGAAGATATTTGACTGCCTTTTTTCTGGCATGATTAAAATAAATATGTTCCATTTCCAGAATCACCTAGACATTGCCAAAATACTGAATGCTACAAAATAATATAAATTTTACACAAATATTAAAATGCTGATTTAAGTATCAGCGTGAAACACAAAACAGTTATCTGGAATTGTGACTATCAATTGCCACTGAGAAAATATTCAACATCAATGAGAAATTCTAAGTAGGGCACATGTTGACTCCCTTGATATCTTACTATATCATTTAGATCAGCATCAATCAAGGAAAGATGTCTGGGATGGCCACATAGGTAGGAGGAGGTGATTTGTAGGATCTGAAGTAATTTGGACAGTTCTTGAGGCAGCAAGCAGATACCATCAATACAACTAATCAAATAATGTCGTGTTTTTGTACTAGTAGTATTGTATGTTGTATATGGTAGTACTGTACTACAATAAAAGTAGTTCTTGTACAAGTTAGTGATCTTAAGTCCTAGAGCTGAGGCCATGAACTTGCATTACATGTTGTTTGTATTCAAATTATTATGTGTGATTGATCATGTTTTTATTTATATTCCGAATAAAACACTTACAGGAGATTTAGTTGCAGATTACAGAAGAGGTGGTTCTAAGTTAGTGGTTTCCAAAACTGACTATTCAACTTTGAATCTTCTCAGCAGTTTTTATAGATTTTTTTTTCCCAGCTCCTTCTCAAGCTCACTGACTCAAAATATCTGAAAGAGGGCTCTGGGGCCAATATTAAAACATATAACAAAGAAAACTTCCCTAGAAGATTTGCACTCACAGCCAAATTTTAGAAACATTAAGCTAGAGTGGACTTCCTTGCACCATATGTGTTTGCAATCCTCATTGCAAGCAGGCTTCTGTGTATAATGCATACAAACATGAGGGAGGGGGCACATTAGATTTAAAATTATTTTCAAATGCTTACTGGGAAATAATGATGATGATTACCATCATTATCATCACCATCTTTATTTCATATTTTTAGTTTGCTCCTTTTAGCTTAAACATCTGATTTTTGGAAATATTCTAAAGTATTTCCCAGTAACATTGCCCAGCTAAAATAGTTAAGAATTGTGTGTAACTGTCAAATGGGCTACAGAAACTATTCTTTGATGTTTCATGTTTTATTCATTATTTCACTGTATCACTGTATTTATAATCCCATTCATAGTGCTAAACTGAAAAAAAAAGTAATGGCTGGAAAATCATTAATTTTTCAAAAATAGTGAAAGGGTTAGGGAAGGATCAAAATCTTTTAAGATTTTAGATATTAAAAACAATTACTCCTATATGAAAAAGCATAGATATTGTTGTAGATTTGTTTCTGCCATTCTAAGTTTATAATTCATTCATTTTGTTTTGAATTGGAATATTGTTTCAATTGGAATATTGATTAAAATTATTTAATTATTAATAGTTCCTTTTACTTAAAACGTTAACATTGTTAATGGAAAATTTTGTCTTTTTAAGACAAGTATGTTAAATTATCTGACCCAAAAAAATCCTGCATTATTAAAAACAAGGCTAATACAAGAATTCTAACTACAACAGAAAATGCTCATAAATGAGTAACACAGTTCAAGCACGGGTAGGTGCTCTGAATTGTATGTTAAGGTTGTACCCACACTCTTGCCCTTGAACCAGTTTGTAATTAATCACATTCATCTGGCATGAAGTCACAAGCTGCTCACTTCTTCAGAAGGTGGTACGTTAGCTTGTAGAGTTAGGCCAAATCAAAAGTGATACAAGAATCATCCAAATTCTGGTATTTCAGAGGAGATACTAGGAATCACGTATCTATGATTCAACAAAGTTCTATATTCAAAGTTGATGCTGCCAGAAAAATCCATTAAGTCCTCCTCTCCACATTCTTTCAGACTTACTCTGGTTTATACAACTGCTCACTCTGCAGTCAGATCCCCCTCTCACCCTCAGCAGGACCCCACATCCCACATTATCGGGAAAGTGAAGAGGATTCAAGGTACTTTCTTCCCACTGAATAAGTAAGTCTCTCCTCTTAGTTTTTAAGGAGTGTGCTTATGTGCCTGTTATTCATTAAATAGCCTATAGTAGAATTTGTGTTATCTTCAAGTTTGTAACCACGCATTTTTGACTTTACTAAATTTCAAATTGTTGAAACTCTAGAATAATTCCATTAAGATAAGTATGATCTGGTATTAACAGAAAACAGTGTAAAATTTTTGGCTACTGAACTTTTTTGAGGTAATAGTTTGATTATTTTCTTTTTATTGAAAAATTACTTATCTACTCTGATTACCTATATGCATTCATTTGGGGCACGTAGGAGATTCTAAAATCACAAAATCACTGCCTTCAGATAACTTATATTCTCGTGGGAGTAAGCACACCAATGACAAACAAATTGAAAGAGTAAGGGAAAAGTGTTAATTTTAAATAGGATAGTCAAAGAAAGCCTCACCCCAAAGGTACCATTTAAATGAAGATCCTGTGGCAGGCAGCTCCTTTTTACCTGCTCCCTGTACTCATTTCTCCCTCATTTCTGCACACATGGTTGTCCAACTATACGCTACCTTTCCTAACTACCCTGGTAACACCTTTCAACTGTTTGCCGTGAAATACAAGTGGAAGCAATCTGTGAAAATTTAAATATAATTTATTTTAAAGGAAATACCTTTGACCTAGACTTTTCCTTGTATTCATATCCATTCATGCAGATGGCCACAGTGCTCAAAGGGAAGGAAGATAATTAAAATGCAAGACGGAGCCATCAAAAACCTTGTGGAGCAAAGTCACTACAGGAGCCTAGACTGAAAGTATGTACACAGGCAGATATAAATGCCTATTTCATTTAATGCATTTTACTTAGGATATCCTTGTCATAAAACCTTGGCTTTTGGTCAAATAACACAGACCAGTAAGAAATGAGGTTGGAAGATGGGATTATCTAGGAGCAGTAGGAATGAGAAGTTTCAAATTCCCTGAGGGAGCAACATTCCTGACACAATTGAGGAATAACAAGGAAGAATCACAAGAGAGAATAACAGTGAGAGTTGCAGGAGATGTAGTCAGAAAAGAAACAGGGTCCAGTAGATTTTTTCTTTTTTTGAGACAGAGTTTCACTTTAGTTGCCCAGGCTGGAGTGCAAAGGCGCAGTCTCTGCTCACTGCAACTTCTGCCTCTCAGGTTCAAGTGATTCTCCTGCCTCAGCCTCCTGAGTAGTTGGGATTACAGGCGCTGGCCACCACACCAGGCTAGTTTTTGTATTTTTAGTACAGATGGGGTTTTACCATGTTGGCCAGGCTGGTCTCGAACTCCTGACCTCAGATGATCTGCCAGCTTCGGCCTCCTAGAGTGCTGGAAATACAGGCATGAGCCACCGTGCCCAGCCCAGTTCATTTTTCTAATCTTAATATTACTCTATATTAGATTTTAGAATTTGCTAGTTACCTTAAGGGATTTCACTCGAAATACTTGGAGATAATCATTAAAAGGACTAGAACAGAGAAACATAAGTCAACTTATATCATAAAAGGAGTGCTTTGGCCACTCTGTTGAAACTAGACTATAGGAAGGTAAGGCAGATGTAGGGAGACCAATCAGGACAAATTACAACAAAGTAAAATTGTGTGTTCCTTGAATCGGGGTCTTAGCTGTGACTATGGTCATAGTGCAAATGTTGTTTGAAAGGTTTGAAATTTAAATATATTTCAAAGCAGAGTCAATAAGTCATTCTAATAGTTTGGGTATGGACTGTGACAAAAAGAAATAACTCAAAGATTACCCCAAGTATTTTGGCTTGAGTTCCTGGAAGAATTAAGTTCATATTACAGGCAAAATTGGGGAAAACCTGGGGCAGGATAAGATGTTTACTATACTCAGTTTGGGACATGTTAAGTTGTATGTGTTAGACTTCCAAGTTACTTGGATATGTAAGTAAATAATCAAGTTGTGTAAATAAATGTGGCGTACAGAGGAGATTCAGGCTGGAGACATAAGTTCCTAAGTTTATGTTTTATGGTATTTTTTAACATTTATACTAGATAAGTCCACAATGAATTTGTGAAGACTGAGGAGTGAAGCAATCCAGTGGTTAAATATTTTAAACACCACTATTTAGATATTGAGAGATTAGAAGGAACTAGAAGAAAAGACTAAGAAAATAGCTATTTTTAAAATATGTGAATAGTCATGTTTAACAATTAAAAAGTAACATTTTTCTTTTTATACCTTGAACTTGTATTTTCTTTCTATGTTTGCTACTGCATCATATCTCTCTATAAAAATAAAATATATTACTTGAATTGCATTTTATTTATCTCCTGTGACCATAAAGTTCTAACTGTTCTAATCTTCTAATAAGAATGGAAATATTTTTCTAGTATTTTCTGGACTTATTACTATTATTATTATAGAATTGAAAAAGTAAACACAAAAGTATTTTATACTTAAAAAATAATCATTAAGCAAAAGCAAATATTTACTGAAACTGCATCCCAATTAGATGTTTATTCTTTTCAATTAGTTCATTTACATTGTGAATAAAGATTGCTTACTGCCTGAATTAGAAAGCCTTCATTGAAAATTAAAAGCATGAAGAAAAACATATGTTGAGCGTCTAATAAATGAAGCTTACAAAAGATAAACATACAATGCTTTATTCTGAATGCAGGCCACAACATTGTACTTACTATAGGAATTAAATAACTAGGAGAGAAGTAACTAATGAGAGAGAGTGAGCAGAAGGCTTAGATCCAAGTAAATCAGTGGGTAAGATTTTCCACTATACAATACATTTTTTGTAAATGTTAGAGGGAATGTTCCTTCTAACATTTGAATAACTGTTCTGGAAACTATGAAATAATTACTTACAACTGGCTAATACACATTATTTTTCAAAATTGCAACACCGACTTACTGGAAGTTTCACCTCCTTTTAAAAATCGTGAAAAATATGCAGTTACAACACAGGCTTAATCATGGGTTGAACGAGTGCATTCTCCAAGCTTTTTCTCATTACTGAGCTGCAGAGAGGAAAACTTCTTCGCAGACGGATATTTCTCAACATAGTTTTTACAATTCCTGAATGCCCTAATTCTGAGGTAGAAAGTGAATTCGATGCCTGGCTGTGAGTTTATATGAACACCAGCACGGCTGACTGCAGGGTTTCTCTGCACGTCCCCTTGGCTTGTTCTCTCAGGACTTGTCTTCCAGTAACTATGTCAATAAACGGGGAATAGAAGAGGCAATTTCACTAAATAAAATATTATCACTCACTTCACCCAGTTCTAGAATCAGAGTAAACTTGGAACATTATTTAAATGACCTAAAATGTTCAGTGTCTGATGCTGTGAGTTGCTTTTAAGAGGAATGTTTATAAGACAATTTTTTTATTAATGCCATTTCTTTATTTGATAAGGCTCTCCTGACACCAATTCTTGAACTATAAATTTGTTTGGATTCCCAGAGGTTTTTACACTCTACTAACATTTATGATTTGCGAGAGGTAAGCCTTTCTTTTGTAAGTTGGAAAAAAGACTGTTTGTGAAGGCGACAGGAGAATGGCCATAACTGCAATCATCTTTCTAGTAGATTAGTTTCAGGAACTAGTACATGTGGGAGTAGAGGATTTAAAGACTACCCATGATTAAGTATCTCTTTGCAAGATACGCTATTCCCTGAGGGGCATGCATCATGCACAGGAAAACCACAGAATCTGGGAAATGCAGGATGACCCAACTTCCAACAGTGTTAATCAACGGAGTAGTCATGAATTTCAATGTACTCAATTAAACTTTGTTGCAAAAATCGTGATCTTTAAAGTCTTTTTCCATTCTATCTGTATATTCTGTCTTTTAATGTAATCGTTTATGTTTTATCCATATAATTTTCCCTTCATCAAAGAGATATACTTCCCTTGCTATCTTGAGTTGAATGCCCATTTCATTTATTGCTAGTTTCAATGGCATAGGAAAATGCTAAATGTAATTATTATTGGATATACACAAACACACACACACAGACACTTTGATCATTGGTATGTTTTGGTTTGCTTTATTCCTTGCTGTGTCCTGGATAATACAAGGGATCCTCTCTTAGCTAGTCTAGCAACAACCTGATTTAGCAGAAAGGGATGCAAAGTCTTTGATGTGCTAATTACCTAGGAAAGTGGCAATCAACAACAGGATAAATGTCTCCAGGCACAGAAGAATCTAGAGCAGGGGTCCGCAACCCCTGGGCCACAGACCAGTAATGATCCATGGTCTGTTAGGAACCTGGCCACACAACAGGACGTTAGCAGCAGGCAAGCGAGCAAAGCTTTATCAGTATTTACAGCCACTCCGCATCGCTTGCATTACTGCCTGAGCTCTGCCTCCTGTCAGATCAGTGGTGGCATTAGATTCTCTCAGCAGTGCGAACCCTATTGTGAACTGCACGTGCAAGGGATCTCAGTTGCACACTCCCTATGACAGTCTAATGCCTGATGATCTCTCACTGTCTCCCATCACTCCCAGATGGGACTATCTAGTTGCGGAAAAACAATCTCATGGCTCCCACTGATACTACATTATGGGGAGTTGTGTAATTATTTTATTATATATTGCAATGTAATAATAATAGAAATAAAGTGCACAATAAACATAATGCACTTGAGTTATTCTGAAACCGTCTCTGCTCCCATCTGTGGAAAAATTGTCTTCCACGAAACCTGTTCCTGGTGGCAAAAAGGTTGGGGACTGCTGATCTAGAAGATGGCGTGGCTATGATAATGAAGGAGACTGGTTTCTTCAAGTATCTTTCTGAGAAGAGGTACCCAACCAGCCACAAGGATTGTTAAGAACAAGAAATAAAGACATTATACTTTGGGTTGATTTGCTACCATCACTTTTCTTGTCATAAGCAAAACAAGAAAAATGCCTTTGTTTCTGCATCTGCATCAATATTCTTCTGTTTTGCATGTAGGCACAATTAAAAGCAGTATGCACTCTCTCTGTAAAATATTCTCATAATATTTACCAGCATTTTTTTCATTGCGATCTTCCTCATACCAATAAAACTGAAAAATAATGGAGTAAACATTCAGTTCAACCTTAAAGGGGTGGTGGAGGAGAATACCGTGCTACAGAATATTGGATGGTAATAATATAGAAGAAAAGGAGATTGATGGAATAAATTAGAATATAAAGGTAGAATTGATCAATAAATTTTAGATTATTATATTTGAAAAGAAAATTGAACACGCTCAAGCTCATAGCCCCTCACCTCGGTTTCATCCTTAAGGCTACACGACCTCAATCCTGTGGTGTAACAATGCAGCATGCGTACCTGCTAGGGTGAAGAATTCTTTCCAACCGGTATCTGAGTGCAAATGGTCTTAAGATTTTGTATTTCTATATTACACTATTTCCTAAAATTATCCTCCAAAGTACAGTCTTGCCATAGGAAAGCCTGAAATAATAGTCTGCATCAGAAGAAATCTCCAGAGACCTCTCCATAGAGTGCCCACAGAGGAGGAGGTGGCTGGCAGCCCACCTTGGCAGTGGAGGCAGTTAAGAAAGGCTTCACTGCCGCTCTGGTCTTCTTTGGGTTTGGAGGGAGGATCAGTCTCAAAGAATCACGCCAAGGACTTTGGCTATTCTCTACAGCCTCACCCAGAATTGTATTCCAGTGATTCAGAGAGGTATAACGTTTTTCAGAGAAAACGTGGAAAGGAAAACAAGTGATCCTAAAAGACCCTCCCCAGGGGTCTTCGAATCTCTTTTCCAGTTTTTCTGACTTTCAACCTTCTCAGCATCCTTCTCCATTTGTTTTTTTCTTCCACAAACTGTTCTCCCCTAAATACTTATTATCAGTCTTTTTAAGTATTTCCCCCACGTTGCTCCAGCAGCTTCCCTGTACTTCATCAGTTAGGCTTTAACAGTGTATCACTTTTTCTTGTCATTCACATTTTCCATGAACGATAACCACAAGGTTCTGCTTCACTAAGGAGTTCAGCCAACTTGTTATTCCTTTTTTTTTTTTTTTTTTTTTCTGTTTCGTTCATCCTGTCTGGCAACCTAGCCACCTCTTGGGGTCCTGGATCTCCACTTAATTTTTTGAGATGACTCATATGCCATCATAAAAGCATTATCTCATTCCCCTTTCCCTGGAAATGGTAAGCATTTGCTTCAGTAGCAGATAATTAAGAATACTCGTATGATCAAGCTTCATTTCTACCACTCCAGTGCTTCAGTTTCCAGTGGCCATTAGCATTGAGATAACCTGGACAACAGCCCATCCAGCTATATCAGCTTACCTGCCTTTAGTAATGGGCAAAACCCATATAACCCTTGTGCTGCTTCCATAAAACAAAAGCTCCAGGGTAAGTGATGCTTGTTCCACTTTGTGTGCCGACTTTTGAGCAAGAAGTGAGAATAAACACCATCCGTTACAACATAAGGTGCAGGCTCAAAGCAAAAATGTACACACAGTTATCAGGAAACATGTCATCCCTCAGATTCCCATCATCCCATGAAGAGGTATCTTTGGGCTGAGAACAGCTGGACCCATGAGGGTGTGCTCCAGAAGGTAACAGCATCCCTGCCAACTCCTATGTTGTGACTTGAAAGACAGCAGAATCCTTGTGACCATGCTTGGGAAATTTGAGCTTTGATGAGCGTTTTATCCTGACTGGGGAGAGAAACATCCATCCCTTGCTCAGACAATAGTCACTGGACATTTGCACATTGGCAGCTTTGAAGCTTTCTGTGCAGAGCCAGCTCCTCGCTAGTTCTGAGGGAAAGGCACCGGAATTGCTGAGGGGAAAACTGCTTTGTTTCTCCATAACGCCTTCAAATTTGAAGTGATTATGTATCCTTGACTACATTGAGCTCAATCCCTAACCCATCCTTTCATGAGTCGCTGGTGCTCATATTCCTTGAAATGCAGTTTTTGGTTCCCAATCCCCTGGAAATTTCCTAAGAATACTTCAAGATACATAAAAAAAATATATATCTTGCATAAATTCTCTCAACCTCCAAAAGCCATAATAAATCTTTTCTATAAGCCTTTGTGTTCCATTTCACAAGTTTCTGTTGTAGTTCTTTCCACAGAGCTCTGTGTGTGACTGATATGGTTTGGATCTGTGTCCCTACCCAAATCTCATGTTGAACTGTAATCCCTAATGTTGGAGGTGGGGCCTGGTGGGAGATGATTGGATCATGGGGGCGGATTTCTCATGAATGATTTAGCAGCATCCTCTTGGTGCTGTTCTCTTGACAGTGGGTGAGTTCTCACAAGATCTGGTTGCTTAAAAGTACGTAGCACATCTCTCCATTCTCTCTTCCTCCTGCTGTGATCATATAAGATGTGCCTCCTTTGTCTTTGCCTTCGGCCATGATTGGAAGCTTCCTGAGGCTTCCCCAGAAGCAGAAGCCACTATGCTTCCTATACAGCCTGAAGAACCGTTTGCCAATTAAGTCTCTTTTCTTTATAGATTACCCAGTCTTGGGTATTTCTTTATAGTAGAATGGACTAATACAGCAAGAATGGACTAATATAGTGGCCTAGGTAATGATTATCTCACACTAGAATGTAAGTCTATTGAAGATCCAGAAATTACCTTACTTACATGTATGCATCCTCAAACAAAACAACATCTGGAAGTAAAGAGATGCTCAAACAACTGGTATATGATGACACATGAGCTAATTGTAAAAGACATGGAATTTTAAAATCTACCATAACACTTTTTTCCTCTTCTCTTTTCTGCCCTCTTATATAGATTAAGTGATTTTTGTTTCCCCAGAATGTATATGTTGAAATCGTAATCCCCGATGTGATGGTATTAGGAGGCGGTCCTTTACGAGGTGACAAGGTTGTGAGAGTAGAGCCCTCATTCATGGGATTAGTGCCCTTATAAAAGAGGACACAGAGAGGCCTCTTCTGCCATATGAGTACACAGTAAGAAGACAGCTGTTTATGAACCAGGAAACAGGCCTTTACCAGACACCAAGGCTGCGGGTACCTTGATCATGGACTTTCCAGCCTCTAGAACCATGGGAAATAAATGTTTGTTGTTTAAGCCACCCAATCTATGATAGTTTGTTACAGCAGCCCAAACTAAGACACCCTGCTTCTGTAGCACTTTCTTTCATTTATAGAAGGAAAAGAACAATCTAAAGTTTGTTTTTCATTTTTGATCCAAAATTGTTGTAAAGTTCTTCAAGAACTTGGTGTCCCCTCCAAACAAACAAACAAAAATGTCCTTTGTGAGAGACCAGAAGTAGGTAGGTATCTAGTGTTTACACGGCAAAAGATGCCGGGTATTTTGGGATGCATTAGACGTTGACAATTGCTACTCCCAGATGTCAGAGCCTTGTACGATGATTGTTCCTTTGATTGTTTGTGTTTGTTTTGAGGATTTACAAACACATACACACACATGTATATGTGTGTGTGTAAATACATACATATGTGTGCGTGTGTATATGTAATTGCTCCTTATTTCAAGGTCATTGTACATTCACATGCCCTTGTAAGAAGTACCAGATAGCGATCCAGTGTACCCTGTACCTAGTTCTCCTAACAGTAACATATTTTAGAACTATCAAGCAATATTCAAACAGTATATTAACATTGATATAACCTGCCAAACGTACTAAAATTTTATCAGTTTTATGCATGTATTTATTTGTATGTGTATTCAGTTCTATGCAAATGTATTGTGTCACACATGTAGACTCACAAGATCACCTCCAGAGTCAAAATACAAAACAGATCATCACAAGGATCCCTCAGACCACTCTACATGGCTATACTACCTCTTTCCCTCCTCCTTTTCCTAATACTTGATAATAATTAATCTCTTCTCCAGCTCTATAAGATTATCATTTCAACAATTTTATATAAGAGAATCATTGAATATGTAACCTTTTGAGACTAGCTTTTATCACTCAGTGTAATTCCTGGGAGACCCATTCCAGTTGTTATGTGTATCAATAGTTCATTTATTTTTTTATTGCTGAGTAGTATTCCATGGTATGTATGTACCACAGTTTGGTTAACCATTAACATGTGAAAAGAAATTTGGAATGTTTCCAGTTTGGGGTTATTATAAATAAAGCTGCTATGAATATTTATATAAAGTTTTGTGGGAACATGTGGTTTCACTTTTCAGTGCTGAATATCATAAAAGTGCAATTGTTGTATTGTATGAAAAATACCTGTTTGGTTTTTTTAAAGAAAAATCATATGATTTTCCAGACTGGCTAAATCATTTTTCATCCCCACCACCAATGTGTGCACAATCCAGTTTGTCTGCATCATTACCAATATTGGTTTTATCACTATTTCTTATTTAACCATTCTGATAGGTATGTTGTTTTAGAGAAGAAATCACCACTTAAGAATGACTTTGGGCCGGGCGCGGTGGCTCACGCCTGTAATCCCAGCACTTTGGGAGGCCGAGGCGGGCGGATCACAACGTCAGGAGATCGAGACCACGGTGAAACCCCGTCTCTACTAAAAATACAAAAAATTAGCCGGGCGCAGTGGCGGGCGCCTGTAGTCCCAGCTACTCAGGAGGCTGAGGCCGGAGAATGGCGTGAACCCGGGAGGCGGAGCTTGCAGTGAGCCGAGATCGCGCCACTGCACTCCAGCCTGGGCGACTGGGCAACAGAGCGAGACTCCATCTCAAAAAAAAAAAAAAAGAATGACTTTGTGAAAGAAGAATCTGAATCATGTAAGCTTCAGAGATCCGTGTATTAACTACAGCTGGGCTTGGTATGCTATATCAGTTTCCTTCCTTTATCAAGCCTTATGATGTTATTTAATTTCCAAAGTTCCTTTTGTGCAGGCTTGTCTATGTCTTTCTCTTGTTATCCTGACCTTCTAGGGAGGAAGGTGTGTGTGTGTGTGTGTGTGTGTGTGTGTGTGTGTGTGTACATGCATACGTGCATGCACATACATGCATGTGTGCACTTGTGTGGGCCGTAGATGACTCACTCCTTATGGCACAGGAATGGTGACATTATGGATACATTCTGGCTTAAAATACAAAATTACCTTTACTTGTTTATTTTTCTCACTTAAAAAAAATTTTTTTGCCAAGTCTTATATGTCTATTTGTCTTGATGTTTATTAACATGTTTCTTCCCTTGCATCTTCAGTCATTGACATAAGTTAGATTCTCGTTTTACTTACTGCACTATTGCTTCTTATTCTTCCTGTTTTGTTCAATGTTTTGATCAATTCATGAGTGCCTACTGTACCTTGAATCATATCACATACACATCTATGAGCTTCCAATAATATTTTTTTCTGCAGAGTTAAGTAAAAGTAATTTCCATTTGGAATATTCTTTAATGTCACTATTTTGTCTTAAAATTCTCATATTGACTTTTTTCTCCACATTGTGCTCTCAGCTTGGATTACTTACTTCTACAGAAGCACTCCACTACTTTCCTATCCGAATGCTTTTACTTACCTGTTCCTTTCTGAATGACTTTACTCTGTATCTTCCTATGAAATCCTGCCAGTTCTCAAAGTCCTTTGCTAACATTAATTTTATTTATAAATTCCAGTAACATCTTATCTATATATTTTTAAGCCCTATACTATTATGTTTTTCACTTATCTTACAGCTCCAATGAGCTCCTTGAGAACAGAGGTAGATTACACGCCATGTTGTGTCCCACCTGTATTAGTCTGCTCAGGCTGCCACAACAAAAACCACAGACTTGGGGGCGCAGACAACAGAAATTTATTTCTCATAGTTCTGGGATCTAGGAGGTCTGAGACCAAGGTGCTCACCAATTAGGTACTTTGTACAGCCTCTCTTCCTGGCCTGTGGACAGCAGCCTTCTTGCTGTGTCCTCATATAGTGGGGACAGACCAAACAACCTTCCTGTTGTGTCTTCTTGTATGAGCACTACAGTCCCATCATGATGGGCCCATCCTTATGACCTAATCTAAACCTAATTATCTCCCAAAGGCCTGAACCCCAGTTATTATCACACTGAGGATTAGGCTTCCATATATGAATTCAGTTCAGGGCTGGGGGCACAATTCAGTTCATACCACAATGTGTTATTGAACACAGTGCTTTATACATAATAGTTTCTCCATAAATACTTGTCAAACTGACTTGTAACAGAAACCCTTTCAAAAGACAAATGAGAGATAATGGTGGTAATAAAAATCATCCTGATTTCCAGTTCCCTTCTATAGCATCTACACACACACACACACACACACACAGAGAGAGAGACAGAGACAGAGAGAGAGTTAAAGATATAAAAGGAACTGAGGAAACAATTCTTACAGCAAGGATTCTCGAGCAGAAATCAGCCCAGCATTACACTAAACAGGTAAAGAGAGTATACTGACATAACCATTTTTAAAAATCACATTTGAATTCACAATATTGTGTAGATTCACTTAATGATTTCTTTAGAAAGATTAATTACTTGGAAAGATTACTATAATCAAAAATATGCTTATAAGTGAAAAGAAGGATAAGCTAATCATTTTGAAAAACAATTTTTATTGAATCTATGTAGATAAGCTCAACTTTACTCTGGCAAAATGCAGTGCTGACTTAAGTAACTGTAAGTATAAATCATATCAATGTTTAGACTATTTAGTATCCAAAAGCTTTTTGCTGAATTTTATAGACTATTATTCTGCCTTTATCATATTCACAGATCTATGCAATAAAATAACTCATAATTTTATACTAAAATTTTAAATGTATAAAATTATAATATTGTATGATAGTCTTTAAAGAGGGAAAGAAAAACATGACTCTCCCAGGGGAAGCAAAAGAGGTTATTATACACATTGTCCTTATGACAGCCAGAGAGCTATCAGCTTTCCTTAAAACATAGGGATAAAGTTTAATAGTGAAACACTGAGAAACCTCAATAGCTTGAATACCTTACTCACTGCTCTGCAAAAGACCCTGTGCTTTTTACGATTATAGGCAGGAAAAGCTACCTAGTGCTAACTATATTGAAATGCTGTGGCCAGGAGAAACAAGGGCATAGACATAGATTAAATGAGATTGCATTAAGTATGAATTGTACTGTGTTTAAACTGTAAGCTATATTGGAATGATGTTTAGTGTCTATTCTGCCCAAAAGATAAAACAAAGTAAGGATTGCTGCATCTGTGGCAAGATGTAGCTGAAGGAAATGATCACAGTTAAGAAGGTAGGACTATTTGAACGAAAAACATCTGATTGGGTTTCAGTCCATATCCTGGCCCCAAGGGATGGCTCCTGCTGTCAAATCAGAGTTGAATTGCTGGATGCTAATAGCCATAATCTAGGATTCTGAAATTATTCTACACATTTAGTTTTGGTTTCTGCCTTTCAGTGAAGTCTCTTGATTCCTAGAAGAGGGTAAATTACTATAATATCTCAGAAACTCAATGGTTATTCCATATTGATATGCTCTGACTCAGAGATGGTTGAGGTTCCAGACTTATAAAGCACCAATATATAAACAAGCATGGCAACTCATTCATGACCTTGCAGCATAAATTTGGCAGTTAAAAACATGTACTCTAGAGCCAGACTGCCTGGGTTCAAACTTTAGCTCAACAACTTACTAGCAGGTTACTTAAGGACTCTCTGTCTAAATTTGCAAGTTTGTAAACAGTGGAAATAATAGCACCTACCTCATGCATTGTGCTATGAAGCCAATATTTATTGCCTATATTTTTCAAACTCCCTGTTGATTTTAATGTTTCAAACCAGCTCCTTTTTGAGACAGAGCTTCAGATTACCAGGAGATCTGGCCTATCATAATTACAGCCTGCTGATTAGAGAGGAGAAAAGACTTTCTTTCTGATCCTCTATTAGGTAAAATAATAGAGGAGAAGGCACTGTGAAATGAAAAACACAAAAGATGAATTCGGATCACTAATTTTGGAGGTCGAGATTTTACAAAATTGAGTGTTTTCACTTTTAATAACTGTTTTCTTTTTGAAGTTAAATCCCAATCACCTACTGAGAGTGAGGTGATTTAGGAGACATAAGTGAATAGTAATAGCATAAATTAAGAATAGCTGCTCTGGGGAAAGAATAGCGATGTGACTAAGGTCATAGAACACATTTTCAATTCCATTGAGCACTGAGCTAGATCAGAGACAGTTACTTATAGCCAGACCCGTTTTTACTGTAATGTGAATATTTGCCAGTATGTTCACAAATTGTTCAAAAAAATAATGATTTCTAAAGCGAGATTTACTTTATTTCCTCCATTCCAAAGTGCTCTCCAGTATGAAAGTCACCATCATTTTAACAACTGCTTTTCATTCTTTCATCCAGTACTTGTTTACTAAGTGCTGTATATATTGCAGAGAACAAAACAGACATCTCTGACCTCATAGAGCTTACACTCTGTTGAAGGCAGCAGGTTGCCAATGAAGTAAATAAGTGATTTGATATTTTTCAGGTGATGATAATTTCAGTTGACAACTATAAAGCAGGAAGAACTGTAGAAAGTGTAGATGTTTTGTTTATCCATTGTAAATTGGTTGGTAAATGAAGTTTTATTGAAATGGTAACTTGAGAGGAAAGACCTGAAGAAAGTGAGGGAGCAGATGGCATGCAGATTATCTGTGAAACAAAGATCTACGCATCGGAGAGAAAAAAGTGTCTGAGCATGGTGGCGCATGCCTGTAATCCCAGCACTCTGGGAGTCCGAGGCGGGTGAATCACGAGGCCAGGAGCTCGAGACCAGCCTGGCCGAGATGGTGAAACCCTGTCTCTAGTAAAAATACAAAAATTAGACAGATATAGTGGTGTACACCTGTAATCCCAGCTACTCAGGAGGCTGAGGTAGGAGAATTGCTTGAACCCAGGAGGCAGACGTTGCAGTGAGCCAATATCATACCACTGCACTCCAGCCTGGTGACAGAGCAAGACTCCATCTCAAAAAACAACAAAAAAAAAAAAAAAAAAAAAAAAGAGAGAGAGAATGAGAGAGACGCCTCATGTAGTTCGAATGCAGTGAGCAAGGGGGTGAATAGTAGCAAATGACTCAGGAATTTACGAAGGTTCAGGAATGCTGGACTTTTTGAGCCATCCCAGAGAGTTCACTTTTACTTTTGATGAGATGAACAATCATGGGAGGGTTGTGAGCAGAGGAGTGACAGGGTCTGGTATGTTTTAAAAAATATCACTCTAGCTTATGTATTGAGAATGGACAATAGGAAAGTAAAAGGGAGACAGGGATAGTAGCTATTAAACAAGAGGTCATTGTAGCTTTAGCATAGAATGGTGGCAGTGGAGGAAAAGTTGCAAGATTGTTCTTTTGATAATAAAGACAAGAGAGTGAAAATACCTTTGGCTTTAGACTAAGTATCTGGTCTTAAAGAGGAGACAGAGGATTGGGAGATTAATTCAATTTTTTAAAAATGTTTGGCATATCTCTTATACCATCCAAGTAGTGATGTTGAGAATATTTGAGCTTGGAATTCAAGAGAGAGGGCCCAGGCACTAAAAATTTAGCAGTCATTGGCATAAACATTAAAGCCATGAGATTGGATGAAATAATATACAGAGTAAGTGTATATGGGAAATAAGGGGTAGGCTTGGGAATTCGATGTTTAGTGAACATAGCTAAGGGAGGAAAAAGCAAAGAAGACTCAGATAAATGTATATATAGGAAAAAAAAACTAAACTATGGTATTTGGAAATGCATATTAAGGAAGAATTTTTGAGAGGACAGAATTTCATGGTTTTAAATACTACTTACAAGTCAAATAAGATAAGGACTGGGAACAAATCATTTGACTTAGCAAGGGGGAAGTCATTGCGGGTCTTGTCAAGATGAGTTTTAATGAAATGGTAGGGGCAAAAACTGATTAAAGCAATCATTTTCTCTTTAGTGGTCTAATAATCTAAAGAGAAAGTGATAGAGAAATTGGAAACAGTGAGTCTAATCCACTTTTAATTTTTTTTTTTTCTAATTGACTGGTAAAATCATACCTATTTATCTTGTACAAAGTAAAGTTTTCAAGTATATATCTTATGGAAAGATTAAGTCCAGCTAATAAACAAATGCATTACCTCACAGAGTTATGAGTTTTTAAGACTCCATCTCTCATTATATACAAAAATCAATTCAAAATGAATTTAAAACTTCAATTTATATCTCACGACCATGAAACTACTAGATTTTTCAGAAAGGGAAAAGCTTCATGACATCGGTCTGTGCAATAATTTTTTTATATGACCTCAAAAGCACTGGCAACAAAAGCAAAGACAGACAAATGGGATTAAATCAAACTAAAAAGCTTCTGCACATCAAAGGAAACAACAAAGTGAAGAGACAGCATACAGAAAGGGAGGAAATATTTTAAAACTGTAACCCACTTATTTTAAGGAAGTTCTGTAGTGAGTAGTAGCAGAGAAGCAGAGGAGTTTCTGAAAGGAGATGAGGGACCAAGAGAGTTATTATTGTTATTATTTTGAGACAGAGTCTTGTTCTGTTGCCCAGGCTGGAGTGCACTGGCATGACCATGGTTCACTGCAACAGTTAACAGTGGCAACTTTGCAGAACATACACACCACCTGTAACAAGAATTGCCTGTACATATAAACATACACACATACATTAAATAAATAATCTGTGCTTCTATTTTTTTATAAAACTACATGATGTCATTTCCAGACTATTAGCATACTGATATGCATGCATTTGCATGCCCCAAATGTCTTTTTTCTTTTCTTTTTATACCTACCTTTGAGCTAAATGAGTGTTTTAGATATATTATCTTTAAAAACAAAGCAGTTGATTTGAATTGGATGATGGGTTAAGAGGTACAAAATACATGATTCCAATCATAGTTCAGGGTTTCAAAGGCAAATGTAATTAGCGGAATTAATTTGGGGCTCTAATCATTATGCAAGTGGCCCACATGCAGATTTTTTAGAATGTTGTAAAACACAGGCCAGGCACAGTGGCTCACACCTGTCATCCCAGCAGTTTGAGAGGCCAAGGTGGGGAGGAGTGCTTGAGGTCAGGAGTTCAAGACCAGCCTGGGTAACATGGAGAGACCCTGTTTCTACCAAAAATTGAACAGTTAACCAGGCACGGTGGCATGCACCTGTAGTCCCAGCTATTTGGGAGACTGAGGTGGGAGGATGGCTTGAGCCCAGGAGGTTGAGCATTCAGTGAGCAGTGACTGCACCACTGACCTCCAGATAAAAGAAAGGGAAAAGGAGGGGAGAGAAGGCAAAAAGAGGGGAGCGGGAGGAGAAAGAAAGAGGGAAGGGAAGGGAAGGGAGGGGAGGGGAGGGGAGGGGAGGGGAGGGAAGGGAAGGGAAAGGAAGGGAAGGGAAGGGGGAAGGAAGGAAGGAAAGGAAGAAAGAAAAAGGAAGAAAGAAAAGAAGAAAGAAAGAAAGAAAAGAAAGACAACACTATGTGTGTCACTTACATTGGCAATGATATCTGGTTGACAATTAATATATAGAAAACATTTGTGTATCACAAAATTTTTCCTCTGAAATGGATTCTGTTAGTTGAAAATAGATGCTATTCCTATGAAATATAATTAGTAGCAGGAATTAATATATTTTGTAAAAGCTTATATATATAATGTCCATCAACTAAATTATAATGTTCCCTTTTTATGTTCGTTTTTTAAAATAAAACAAGATAAATATTGAATAATTTGTCAATTGTAAATTTCTTCAATTAAATTAGTAAACACTATCATACAACTTATCCAAAAAAATTAGAAGACTCATTCATTCCATCATCTTTCTAATACATTTCCCATGGAAACAATACTCATCAGCATTTGATACTGTATGTTTAGATTTTTAACTATCATTTAACTAAAGACTCTGACATTACTTCTTTTATATTTTTAGAGAGTTTTCAATATAATTTTCCTTCGGGAGATCAGAATCATGCTGGTGTCACAGTAAAGCTGATGGCCTTCCGTTTAGTGGACTGTTACCTTTCTCTCAACTTCAGCTATTTGCTGCTTTCTCAGTATAGCAGTTTACTGCTTCTTCAGAGGGACTCTGCCTGTCAAACCAAACCTTTTTGTAAAGTTCACAAATTGATATAGTCCACAGAAGTAACACTTTGTTTCTCAGCAAGGGAATTTTCTAGGTAACTCGAAGGCGTCCATTTGGCGTCTACTTTACAAATTTTTTTCCACAGTAAATAAGCATTAGTGAAATTAATACTTTGAAATGGCACCATGGATTAATATATAATAAACCTCCAAAAGCATGATGTACTTCTAATAAGATTTCTTATCTGTTTATGTGGATACTTCACAGCACAAAATGAAAAAAAAAGAAAAAGAAATTACTGAGGATAAATTTTGCTAGCTATTAGCGTATTCTGGAAGATATAGTTTTTAATGTTTTTAAGTTGATACATCCATTGATATAGCCTAAACTATACAGCCATCTTTAGATAATATGGTCAAGTATACAGAACAGTGCATGCTTTTGATCCAGGCAGAATTGGTAAACAGCTTTCAATATGATTTTTAAAAATACTCCTCAGCTTCCTGGTGGTTTCCTATTAACTACAGACAAGTCTAAACTCCGTAGCATGACCTACAAGGTTATTCATGAAAGTGATTCCAATATGCCTTAGCCTTTCTTCCAGTAATCCTTCATAAACCAGCCACACACTCACATTAATTACCGGGATGGTCAAGTGATTTACACCAAAGCAGGAAGATTTTTGAAAGCAAGGCAAATACAAATAAAGTTGAAATAACAGGCATGGATTTGAACTGTCTGAGAAAACTGTGACATTTGCTCACTTTAATCATATATGACTATTCTGCTCTTCTGTGGCCATAGGCACACTTCTTGGTGCTAGCATATATGAATGGACATGCAGTGTCAGTACCCTTCATCAGAAGACTGACATGTCCATCAACATTTAGAAACTAGATTAAAAAGTGCTAGAATCTGCAAAATCTAGAAGGCAGAGAAGAAGAACACGTATGTCCAACTGGGTAATAAACAACATAAAAGCCCTCAGTACAGGACCTCACTCATATCAAATATCCTATAGTTATTGAAATTTATTGGTAACAGGACTTGTGTCTTCTAGTCCTGACTCTGCCTCATATTAGCTGGATGACCTTCACTAAGTCATTAAAACTTTTTAAAGATACAAGCAACTTGATTGTTAAAAGTATGGATAATATAAAGTGGTCTTTCTATGTTGATGCAAAAGAAAGCAGGAGCTTATTTATATAAGAACATTGTATATTTCACGTTAGTTACCAGATTCTATGTGTATATCCATAGCTAGCTATCTATAGCTGCATAACATTTCCAGGTATTTTAATTATGGATAAAATTGTATATTTCTGAGGATAGTAAATGTAAAGCCTGTTTTTTTTTTTTCTAGAGTATTTTTTGTTCATTTAAAATAAATGTCAGATGAACTTAGAATGCCAAGTATAATTATGGGTCAATATTTCATTTATTTGACTTAGTTTTTCTCTAGCTTTTCTATTTGTTTTATCCATGCTATGGATATCTTATGGCATTTAAGATGAGATATTTACAGCAAGGAATGTTTCCCTTCCTCTCTTGATATTTCTTCCTCTAGAAGAGTTGTTTACTAAGCCTGTCTAAACTTAGCCTGTATCATGTCTCAGCCTTTATTCCTCCCATTGATGTGACATTTGTTACCTGGTTAGTTGATCAAAGTCCTCCTTTGTGAGTGGGTGGCGTTAATTTCCACCCTCCTTCGTCAGTGGGTGGAGTGGTGGAGTTATAGTATTGAACATTCCAGGAGGATTAATTTGTTTTTTCAGCTAGTTTTACAAAAACCAAGATGTAATTGGGTGAGACATAATTGCTTTGTAATCTTTTCTTTAAGTGGTTTGTCTTAACATGACTTCTCTTGTGGATAGGAGAGACCGAGGTCATTCTGTCCAAACCACTCAGGGTGGATATTATGCTCATATGGCCTTAAAATTGTTATGCTTGGATGCTACCATTTTGAATATTCTAAGACTTTGCCACAGGATTGTTAAATATTTTGAATATCTACTCTGCCTCAAGTAACATTTTTTATCTTAGTCTTTACAAGTTATGAGTCATAATTTTCATTTTCTATCTATTGATAATTTTTGTTGTTGTTGTTGTCGTTCCTTACTTAATAATGAGTTCATTACTCAGGCAGGGAAATGAAGAACTCTTTATTGACTCCACTGGAAACCCCAGGGCTGTCATGTCACACTAATCCAGGGATTACCACTATACTGTCTTTTATGATAAATGTACTCCCTGGAGCACAAGTATGCAAAATCCCAACAAATACGTCAAATGAAAAATTACCTGTCTCTTTTAGTACAAATGAGTATATTGAATTGCTCTTTAAAGATTTAAAAATGATTTTATAAATCCATAATTAATTCTGAACATTTGTGTCAATTCCTTTTGTCCATGTCTTTATCTTCAGAGAAATTAAGTTAAACAGAAATAAGCAACTGGAATTGCTAAACTATACACACACATTATCTCTTCAAACCACAATTATTCACTTCAAGGCAGCATGTATTAAAGACACTGGAATATGATAAATCAGGCCTATTGTTCTACTCCCTGAGTATTGCGGGATCTTGAGTTGCTGGCATTTATGAAATGAAAGGGAAGAGTTGTATCTGAATCTTAGCTTGAATTTGCCCTGTACCGCAAACACCATCCTCTCTGACAAAAAGCAAACGAACTTCACGAATGACCTTATCTTAATCCCCCTCCTCCTAGTTGTTTTTAACTAGCTTTGTCTTCAAACCTGTCTTTGACACCTGTTTTAATTCAGTATAATCTTTCCAAAAATATCGGGAATTGTGAAGACAAGAAATCATACAGTATGAATTTTTCCCAAGTTCTACACACTACAGAGTGTACTCTTATTATAGAGAGTATGCACGCATACACACATACACACACACACATAAAAGGACAGTGAACACAGTCTCTGTCCTCAAGAAATCCATTGTCTATTTGTGTATTAGTCCATTTTCACACTGCTGATAAAGACATACATGAGACTGGATAATTTACAAAGAAAAAGAGGTTTAGTGGAACAAGTTCCATGTGGCTGGGGAAGCCTCACAATCATGATAGAAGGCAAAAGGCACATCTTACATGATAGCAGGCAAGAGAGAGTGAGAGCCAAGTGAAAGGGGAAACCCTATATAAAACCATCAGACCTCGTGAGACTTACCCACCACCAAGAGAACAGCATGGGGGAAACCTCCTCCATGATTTGATTATCTTCCACTGGGTCCCTCCCACAACACATGGGAATTATGGGAGCTACAATTCAAGATAAGATTTGGGTGGGGACACAGCCAAACCATGTCATGCCTAAACACACATGCACATCACAGTTAGCAGAGAAAGAACTGAGAATTAGCTCACTCTAGGGAATATCATCTACTTCTGCTTTGCTAATTGTGTATGTCAACTTTGTAGACCCATGTGACCAGAGTAAGATGGCAGGCATGTACACCTAAGTGAAGGTTTAAAAAGTAATTGATCAATAAAGTGATTTAAAATGTGATTTAAAGTGTGTGAAATTTAGGAATACATCTATGCACATGTTTATGTGAGTATGTATTCATTTTTCTGTGCCCAATCAGCCAAGTGATTCTTACTAGATTATTTCTCACGTTCCTATTTCACTGATACCAATTAATTAATTAATTTCAAAAGGAAAATAAAACAAAATCGACAAATAAGAAGCCTCAAAGATTCCATAGAGAAAAAATAGGGCAACCTCCATAATTCCTTTCATTCATTATACAAAGGATTGCAACTATACTCCAGCAAATATATTTCCAGAAAACTCCCAGGCAATACCTGTATAATAAATTGCTCCTTAAGGATTTAAGAATAATTTTATACGTCCATAACTAATTCCAAACATTTATGTTAACTCTTTTTGTCCATGTTTTTATCTTAAGAGAAATTAATTTAAATTAAATTAAATGGAAATCAGCAACTGAAAGAGCTAAAACACAAACCCACGTAGCCAATGTCAGTTGTCTACAGGAAAGCTGGAGCAGTAAGTCTTGGTAGGAGGGGCAGGTTTGTTATAATCAAATTGGCTCAATGTTTCTGCAGCCAGAGCCTTTGTAGGAGGACCAATGACAGGGTTACTATCTCTATGAGTGTGTCCAACTCAAGATAAAAATCTTTACTGAAGGGGCAACCAAAAAGAAAAAGAGTTAATTTTGCTTTATAGTTTTCCAGTTCAAGACAAAAGGTGAATTTCACACTTCTAGATATGTCTCTTATGAATGATCTTTCTTTCAATTCTTTCTCCCCCGGCCCCACTTCTTTCTTTTCCTACATTTTCTTACTTTGGGCCAGCTAGTTTGTCTACTTTTTTTCTTATTTTCTTTCTTGGTTTACTTACTCTGGGTCATGAAAATTACAAGTCCTTAGGCTATTCCTATTTTTGCAAATGTTCTATAACTTTGAAATTATTTCCAGACAAAAAGTTTTAAAAATTCATTCAAAAGGATCTAAAACAATGAATTTATATAAATCATATATAGCTATGTTTGTTGTCTCAAATTATTCATCACCCTAATTTGCATTTCTTTTATATATAAATGCATCTATGCATAAATATGTATGCATGTTATATGTGTGTATGTGTATGTACATATATTCTGTTTATATTTACTTTTTGGGAGTTAAAACAATTTTATATATCAAACTTTTTTTTACTTGGCAATATTTCTTGCAGAGGTCAATTGCTTCAGTTAAGATTTTAATCAGTACTGCTCTAATAGAAATATTTTTGCTCTAAATTTCCTTCTTGCCTGGAAGATGTCAGCTATCAATGCTGATGTTTTTGGAAGTAGGTTAATTTCTGAAAGTTATGCTTTACTCATGTTTACAGAATATAGTTTTTATAAAATAGTATCATTTTGTACATCTTTGGTCTCTCTCAGGCTTAGTACTTTAATAATTTATGTTGTCGATAATATATTTTTTATTTATTATTTATTTCACTTTCAATGTAAAGTTACGCCAACTAAACTTTTTGAGATGTAAAATCAGCCATTCCTAGTAATTTCAACTTAAATGACTCCTTCAATTCAATCACATACTTTTTGGTTTACAACTAAAAATAGATTCTGGTCTAATAATCCATTTTCTTTCTGAAATTCTTTATTTTAAGAACATGTAATCTCAGTTGTAACTGTTATAAAAGCCTAAGTTAGTATTGATGCTTTGTTGGCAATCAAGTTAATTGTAAAAATGTCTTTTTTTGCAAGGATGTATAAAAGTGAATCACTTTATGGGGAGAAATTTTAAAAGATTAATAGCTTTATAAATACCTCCAAAATGTTAGAAATACTGTGAGGAGTGTTTTGTTTTGTTTTTAACAGTTTTGTTAGCAAATTAAAAAACAGAAGTGATGTTACAATGCAAAAGGGAATTTTCAAATGTGTTTCCACTGAGAGTCAATAAAAGTACTTCTTAAAAATAAGCAAATTAATCCGTATCTATGAGCCCTGGGCTGTGCTACAAAAATGAACATAGATTAGAAAGTACAATCAGTTGTATAGGAAAGAAGCTCACAGTTTTATTCATTTATACTGGATTTTTAAAAAATAAGCACTTAAAAATTTCAGATTGGCTGTATTTCATTTAGTTCCAGCAGCAATTGCATATTTGCATGTTTGCTTAAATGGAATTAATGGGTAGTTCAATCATCTTTTCTTATATAAATGAAAATTATAATGCCATTTGTTCTAAGAAGTTCATAAAAACTATTGAATAATTTTATTCACATATTAGTAAAATGAGTGATTACAGTTCCTCAGTTTTATATTCATTCATCCTTTTTAATTTGTAAGAAGGTGATTCCAAGTGGGAAATAAGTTTAAATGGTTATTTTAGTTAATTATAGATGAAGAATATTAAGCAAATTTATGTTGGTTTGTAGTCACAAGACCAAATTAAATTGAGTTTAAGTGCTCATTATTTATATAGATTTTCTAAAATTATATTAGAAAATCTAGTTTAAACTCTGATTTTGTGGCAATAGATTATATAATGACCATATTAATTATTTATCAGTTCTTACTATATGGTTAATACTTTATATATTATATCCAATCCTGCCAAGAACTATAAAAGGAAACCATGTTTTTCATCCCATATGTTCCCATCATTCTCTGAATTCTATGCACCAACTAACATAAAGATGTTTATTCCTTCTTAAACCTCTAAACCCTTGCACTTATATTCCTTCAGATTCTCAAACTCCCACTCCTGATTATCTTTATTCATGCTTTGAAGTCTCAGCCTTAATATATTTTGAGGGACAGAAACACTCCTTTTTCTCAATAAACCAAGTCATTTTCCCATTTATTATTTGTTTATCTGATTCTTTTAATCCTAATTCTATGTACATAGCGACTTTAACTAATGTACTTCAGAGTTCAGTATGGTGTCTGGTATATAATCATGGGTTAATAAGAATTTTTTGTGTTAATGATGGAATTACCATTTACACTGGGGAGAAAAAATAGATTTCAGGGAAAAACAAACAAACAAATAAAAACTAGGCATGAGAAATCCTACAGCCAGTAAGCAGCAGAATAAAATTCCAAGCAAGCTTGCTTTCACTCTGAAGTCCTTGTTACCTTCAACGACAGTGGACCCCTTAACATGGGTGTATGATTAGTTTATGAGCACAGAGGCATTCGCTGGTCTAATTTCTGGAAATAGGTAATTCGGAAGAATTGGATGCATACAAATTCTAATATCCAGGGCTAGAAATATGTTGCTTATTGTTAATAATGGAAAAGACTATAGATTACAAGAGTTGATTTGATATTGGAATAGATCCAAACCACTTAACAGAACTTTGGAATTTTTGAAATATATATTATGGTTTTCATCTAACTAAATTTCAATAATAATCAATATGGAATAAAGAATACATTATATAATATGTGTTAAACATATTAAAATACTCTTGCTTATATTAAAAATATGTTATTGGCCTTATACCTTCTAAGTACTATGCTAACTAGATTATTGAGATTCCAAGGTGATTTCTGCATTTTGCATCTGAAAAATATAATAGGAAAATCTCAGATTCTTACATTACACAATGGTAATTTCCTGACCATTTCACAGTAATAAAATATACATGAAAATATTTTTAAGTCTTATGTAACTTCTCTGTTTTCCTTTTTTTTTTTTTTAAGCAAATTTCAAGCAATTACAACATAAAGTCTGCATTTAGAGTCTTAAAATGGGCAGAATAGTGTTGGCTGAAGAAAACTTTATAATCTTCCTCCATATATTAATAGATTTTAATGGACTGATGGCATTTTTGACAGATAAACTGTGTTTTTTCACATGAAAATTTAATACAATAGACTAATAAAATCAAACGGTTTTTAAGCTTTTTGGACTCTTTTCTTGGAAACTAGTGGACACCAGACTGTCAAGTGTTCTGTGCTTTGTTGTATATTAAAGCTCCAAATCTCAATGCCTATGAGTTCTGCAGCCTCTAGGAGCTTGTTTTCAATTACCATTTTATATTATTCTTATTATGTTGAAAGTGAATTAAGCAAATGCATCCATGAGTGACTGCATAAAAATCATCAATATTGCAAACCTCTTTGACTCTTTGGCTCTGTGGGTATCTCATTAAATTTAGAGTGGAAGGAATCTTGATGTTATATCATCAAAACAGGGTGCACTTGCCCAGGACTGCCTTCTTTTATTGGACTGTTCCACACAATCTCTTCTTATAGGGACATGAAAGAAACTTCGTGTCACTTGTCATTTGACAGTTCACCAGAAATGCACTATTCAAAAACTTATTGGCAAAGTAGAATTTAACATTGCTCTCAAATCCCAGAACCCTGAGGAAGACTATCGCAGAAATTGTCATACTCAACATTTTCTGTCCCATCTATTCACGTGTATATACCTACCTTCCAAAGCATCTCTCATAATACAATTGAGAGGTGGCAACATGCTAGCAGCCCTCGCTCTGGGCGCCTCCTCGGCCTCGGTGTCCACTCTGGCGGCGCTTGAGGAGCCCTTCAGCCCGCCATGGCACTGTGGGAGTCCTTCCCTGGGCTGGCCGAGGCCGGAGCCCGCACCCTCCGCTTGAGGGGAGGTGTGGAGGGAGAGGCACGGGCGGGAACCAGGGCTGCGTGCGGCAATCACGGGCCACCGTGAGTTCCGGGTGGGCGTGGGCTCGGCGGGCCCTGCACTCGGAGCGGCCAGCGCTACCGCGCCGGGCAGTGAGGGGCTTAGCACCCGGGCCAGCAGCTGCAGAGGGTGTGCCGGATCCCCCAGCAGTGCCTATCTGCCGGCCCTGTGCTCGAAATCTCGCTGGGCCTCAGCTGCCTCCCCACGGGGCAGGGCTTGGGACCGCCATGCCTGAGCCTCCCCGGCCCGCGCCATGGGCTCCTGCGCAGCCCGAGCCTCCCCGACCACCAGACCCCCACCGCCCCCCACCACCTCCTCACCTGCGGCTGTTCCCATTGACCCCGCAAAGGCTGAGGAGTCTGGGCTGACGCACTGCATGGGACTGGCGGGCAGCTCCGCCTGCAGCCCTCATGCAGGATCCGGTAGGTGAAGCCCGCTGGGCTCCTGAGTCTAGTAGGGACTTGGAGAACCTTTATGTCTAGCTAAGGGATTGTAAATACACCAATCAGCACCCTGTGTCTAGCTCAAGGTTTGTAAATACACCAATCAATGCTCTGTATCTAGCTAACCTAGTGGCAACTTGGAGAACTTTTCTGTCTAGCACACTGGGTCTAGCTAAAGGATTGTAAACACACCAATCAGCACTCTGTGTTTAGCTCAGGGTTTGTAAACGCACCAATCATTACTCTGCTAAAATTGACCAATCAGCAGGATGTGGGTGGGGTTAGATAAGGGAATAAAAGCAGGCTGCCCAAGCCTGCGGTGGCAATCCACTTATTTTCTAGATGGCAGTCTCTTAGGCATTTAAGATGCTTAATTGAGAGTTTTTTTTAATGTTTCTGTGCTTTAGTTTTCTCAATAATTCAATTTTGTAATAGTAATATAGGTATTTTTAGTTTGCTGTCTTTTTTCTTCTGTCTCTTGGTATAGGCATATGTATACACACACGTATATAGGCATACACCAAGATATACATATTTTTCTATATATATATACATACGTATATACATATAGATACACAAAGATAAACATTTTTCTAAATATCACTAATTTATTTTTATTTTATAAATTGAGTCTTCAAGTCACACACTTATTCATATACTCATGTTTCAGAAATTCAATTACAAAGGTATAAATATCCTGTTCTATTATATTTAAGATTTTTCTAGATAAACTAAATGGTCCATATCACAATTAATGTAAAAGATGAGTCCATCATTAATAAAAAAATAATATTTTGAGGTGGAAATAATTATATAGTCAAAATCATAATCTTTTTGTGAGAAATTGTTGTCAACCAGAAAAGGTTACTGTGTTTGTCCTTTGTAGACCTGGAGCTATAGTCCAGTCTGCTTGTCTACAAATAGAATCTCTCTAGCATTAATTTAAACAAAACAATCAATTAAACTTTTGCTGAAATGATTTTTCCTTCTCACAAGTTAGATAATTATAAGTTTATCTTTCCATATCAAACATGATGTGATGGAAAGTTGATTACGTAATTATTTCACAATGTAATCACATATCAAAACGTTACATTATATACTATAATTAATACAATCTTATTAGTCAATTATGTCTTAATAAAGGTGAGGAAAACTATGTTCTTCCTGTTATTTATGAGAACAATCTAATCCAAGTAACTCTGCTGCATCCTGAAAAATGTTTTAATGTATTATCACTCATCCAGCAGATGATACTGAGTAAGATAACATATAAAATTCTCTAGTCTTTCCCACAAAAACACTTCAAACAGCAATTACTTCTGATCTTAAATATTCTGATCTTTGTTCATTTACCAGTGTCTGTCTCCTAAGCACCTTGGTATGTGTGATGAATGCAAATTGCAGTAGGGCTCACAATCACTCTCTATTCTCCTTTGCAGTCTGGAGATGATCTGATATACACTGCTATTAGGCTATCTCTTGAACAGCAGGTCTGAATGATGTGACCTGTCAATCTTTCCAGCAAAGCTGGCTGGAGGGTATGATGTGCTGATCTCAAAGAAGCAAAAGACTTTGTTTTGATCACTGAAAGGAGATCTGCAACTACCTTTATTTTAATCTTACCCCTGCACCTGCCAAATCCTGATATTACAGAGAATTATTGTTCAGCACAACAGAGTAAGAAAACGTGATTTTGTCTCTTCATATGTCTTATGAGAGACCCGGTAAAGTTGAAGGCTGTGATTCAGAAGAATGTATTAGCTTGCCAAATGTAATTCTAAACCAGTACTATTTTATTTCAGGACTTTAAACTTTGTTGAATATCGAGGACCCCCCTTTATTTTCCACAATCGTGCTTCTTGATGACATCATATTAATGAAATCAGGAGTTGGTTTCCAGCTCTTATTATTTTACCCCATGGCAGTAAAAGCTGTGTCTTGGCAATAGCACTAGAATGAGCATCTGGAGAATTGGATTTCTGTAATGACTCTGTCATTACAGAGTTAACTGCTAGGTGACCTTGCTCAAGTCATTTCTCCTCTCTAGGCCTGCCTTTTCTCACATATGAATGTTAATAGACAAGGAAACCAGTTTTGCTTAAGTGGTTTTTAACTATAGCTGAGTAGAATTACTCAAGGATCTTGTTAACTGTACAGGTTCCAAAGCAAACCCATGGGGACGCTGATTCAGTAACTGAAGTGAGGTAAGAAAATGAATGTTCTGAATGTGCTTCCAAAGTGATTCTGACACAGCGAGACTAAAGACAGGCATTTCAGAAACACTAAGGAGAAAGTCCTTGTGATCCCTTTTAGTACTAACATGAAATGCTTTCCTAAGGTAGCTCGTGGCAGGACATTAGCCTAGCATGCTTTTGAATGATTGCTGATGTGCAGGAACCATTCCTAGCCAGGATGTTGGAACAGAGGGAGAGCCTGAGCAATGGTGCATGAGCACGCCCCCACAGGTCACTCTCAGGCATAACCAAAGACAGAGCCCACTGCTTCCATAGGCTTTCTTGGATTTAGCTCCAATCTCTTGAAAATCTAGGACACTCCCTGAGTCTGCCACACACTGGACACACTTTGTAGCCAAGTGGTATGACCTTCAGTTCACACAGGAGAAATTCGGATTTACAAAGTTCAAATAACTGGACAAAGATTAAACAGTTAATGTGAGGAAGAAGATTACTTGTAGCTATCTGAATCTTGTGTGACACAACTTTTCATTGGCTTATTGGATGGCTATAATGCACTGACATCAGAATTGGGCAAACTAATCAGATGTGGCTAGATTCCCAGTTTCACTAATTCCTAGAATGATCAAAAGAGTTTCCTTATGGGAACTAAATCTACGATACTCCATCAGGGGATTCAATATCATAAACTGGTTTGGGTCAAATTCAACTGATGTAATTACGGAAATAAATCTTAGCACATTAACTTAGAGTCCCCTTCCCATCACCCAGGTAAAATTTAGTACCAGTAAAACATCATCAGGTTGGAATCAATCTTTTTAGTCCCAAAGCAATTAAGAAATTGCCAGAATTTTTTGGAATAAATCATGCTGATTCTGTTTTAGGAAGCACCCTGGTCAGACATTTTAATTAACTCCAACTGTAGGTCAATAAGGCACTTGTAGGAAAGCCAACAATTAGGTTCTGAAAAATGCTGATTTTCTTTTTCTGGGATAAACATTTCACGTCCAAAGACTTAAAATATGACTACGTGGATGGGTTATAATGCCTCTGAACTATTTCTTCGGAGTGTTTGTTCAATTTTCTGATCAGTGTTAGATACTAGGTATTGGATATTGTTCCTCTAAAATACAGAGGAGAAACATTACTGGTGATCGGATTACAAGTCCCCAGTGAATTGTACTTGTCACGCAGATATTATTCACAAATTTTTGACTGAATTTAAGGATACGCTTGTTACTGCAGGATTTTTTTTTAACTTATTTGTTAGAATTTGTAAATATTTGCTTCAATCTTTATTTCCTGGCTCCCTACTCATATTTGGTTTGTTACAGTTTCCTAAATCCCTAATCTCAAACTATTATTGGCTCTTCCTCCACCCAGGCTCTGTTAACACAAGAGCTTTTTCAGTTTCTGATCTCAGCCTGCTTTCAGATATTCTAATTCTATATAGGTGCTAAAAGAACTAACAAACTCTCTATTCAACAATATTTATAAGAACTATGAAATTGGCATATGTCTGAGTGACCCAGAGCAGATGGATTCTAACTTTAAAGAACTGGTCCCCCATCAATGATTTTTACAAAAGGTAGCCCTACCCCAACCCTCACCCAAGTCATCATCAGAGAAGTTTGCACAAGCCTTGGCAGTCATAAATTGTCTATGTCCGTATTGATTCAACTTATGATTTTTTATTTCTATTTTACCAAAATTTTTATCCTTATTTTAGTGTGTTTTCATCAGCCATAGCCCCACTGTCCCTATTGACTTCTGGCTGACTGCCCCATTGCTTCATAGATGTGATTTGCTTAGAAAATTAATGCAGATTGCTGTCACCCTAGTGTGCATCTTAAGTTGTACTCAAGGAATTTGAGTTTTATCTGCAGCATAAGTTCTGCAAAATGATCTTGTTTATTGAATGGATGGAGTATAAATAGAGTAAAATAAACAGGGTTATTACTATTTTCATCTGTCAAAGTACATTATCTTTTAAAACAGATAATGTTGTTTGTCAGTGTCTTTAAGGCTAATTAACATTTTTCATTTGTTTTGCTAACCAAATGGGACATAGAAAAGGAAAAGTTCCTTTTCTTTTTAGAAAATGCATTAAGAATGCATTTTTATTCAGAGTAGCTGCATCCTACAGATAAAGTGTTTTTATATGTTTATTCTGAATCTTAAAGAAAAAACAGATGTAAATAATAGGGTATTTTGCTTGATTATAAGTAATCTACACATTATACTATATAGACTATTAAACACCCAGTAAGACCTAGCTCTAGTTAATTAGTTTTGGGAATATATGATTTAGCCATGAAAACTATGTCATCAGAATGACACTCATTCTGAATGAAAAACAAAACACATAATTGGTTTCACTTTTGTGATTGTGATTAGAGGCCCTTTGATCTAGTTGATATTTTTGATTTCACTGTTCAATGTATTAAAACAGTGATTCTTTCGGCTCCTATAATAATGCAGCAAACCTAGTGAAGTTTAAAATAAAGCAAAAAAAAAAGTGCTGTTTATCTAGTGATCTTCCCACTCTAGCAATGAAAATCTTAGCAATCATTTCCAGTTGGTACTCACTTTGTTCACTTTAGTACATCTGAAAGAGTCTTTAACTTGGGAATTTAAAAAATACCAAGAATAATTGAAAATGTTTGGAATCACACTGTGCATTAATAAATATAACTTTACATAAACTATGTATTTTATCAGTCCATTTTGCTTGTAAAATTATATACTAGGTAAAAAATGTGGAAGTGTTTCTAATATAGACTAGATATAAAACCGTAGCACAGAACCTTTTATTTTCTAAATATGTTGTAAGGAAGTGTTGCATTCCTAGAAGACAGAGCTGAGAGACTTGCTGGTCTTTAAAGGTGCAGTCTGGACTCACTTCCACTTTGCTTATGTATGCTGGTGAATTTTGTGAGTCAAAGTGGTCAATGACATTCAGAAGAATCTGATTCTTTACAAATACTTAAAGTTTATTCTTTTAAGAAAGTACGCAAGAACAGAAAACCCAACACCGCATGTTCTCACTCATAGGTGGGAACTGAACAATGAGATCACTTGGACACAGGAAGGGGAACATCACACACCGGGGCCTATTGTGGGGAGGGGACAGCAGGGAGGGATAGCGTTAGGAGATATACCTAATGTAAATGACGAGTTAATGGGTGCAGCACACCAACATGGCACATGTATACATATGTAACAAACCTGCACGTCGTGCACATATACCCTAGAACATAAAGTATAATAAAAAAAAAAAAGAAAAAAAAAAAGAAAGTATGTAACAGGTATTATTAAATTCGAATATCCCTAGTTTTCATTAATAGTGAAGTAGTAGTTATATACAGGCTTAGTGACCCTTATTTGAAATGCTTGAAACTAGTAGCATTTTGGATTTTGGATTTTTGTGTGTGTGTATTTTGAATATTCACATATACACAATGAGATATCTTGAGGACAGAACCAAAGTCTAAACACTAAGATTAGTATGTTTCTTATGCTGCTTATATATACATTGCCTGAGAGTAATTTTATAAAATATTTTAAATAATTTTTTGTGTGATACAAAGTTTTGACTGCATTTTGGCTGACACCCATCACCTAAAGCCAGCTGTGGAATTTTCCATTTGTGGCATCATCCAAGGGCTCAAAAAGTTTCAGATTTTGGAGCATTCCAGACTTTGGATTTTCAGATTAGGGATGCTCAATATGTATCACATTTACCCCTTATGATCTCTGCTTTACGATGTTGAGTTCCTCTGACTTCACAACAGGAAGAAATAAAGCATTTTTTCACTTGTAAACAGGAAGACCAGACAGTTTATGCAAGAATATGGCAATTAAAAATAATTGTATTAATGTAAAATATTACAATGTAGTAAATGGTACAATTACATTTTGTAATACAAATGGCATATGGAAAACATATCTATTGAGACATACACTTAGATTTTCATTCTAAATATGCTATATATGACAATATACAGTAAATTTACACTTTATATTGGCCTGAATTATAATGACTGGTAAATATATAAAAATTAATAAAAATTAATTTTTGTATAGCTAAGATTAATTTTATGCTTGCGTTTTATTAGCATTTCCTAATATGTAATGTATAATATAGATTTATGTATCTTTAGTCTTTTAAAAATAACATTGTGGTAGGTAGAGAAAAATACTGTTCTATGTGATATGTGTTGTTAATGGGTTGTATTTCAACTTGAAAATAAGTATGTGTGTGTGTGTCTGTGTGTGTATGTATCTGTGTGTGTGTGTGTGTGTGTGTGTGTGCCATGAAGCAGCATAACCTATTGAGAGAGAACCCTAAACTGAAAGTCATTAGCCTTAGTTTATTATCCCAGCTCTGCTCCTAACTAGCTGCTTTATCTTGGCCAGATCAATCACATTTTAATGTTTTAGGGTTTTTTTGTCTATTAAATCATCTCAATATTATAGTTGCCTGTGGAGTCACTGTATTATTTAAATGAATCTGTAGTATCTAAGGTCAAGAGTATTACTGGGAATGTTTACACATTTGCTTCTCAAGGCATAAATGTGTTGCAATTTTTTCTATAAAATAAACTGTATCTGAAATAATATAAAGGTTGTTTTATTGTTCTCTTTATTCTTCTTTCAATGTCTGTGCTCAAGAGCAGTTAGAGTACATTTCAAATTTGGTCAATTCAGTCCAGTGGTTTCAAGTTTTACCAAAATATTGACTCAAACAAAACATCTGCAAAGGTGTGGGGTCTAGCAATGAATCTAAGAATGGAACTTTGGAATAAAAAAAAAAAAAATCACCCATTAAAAACACACTGACAGCAGCACCTCACCACACAGTCAGCAAACACTGAAGTAGGCCAGGGAATGAAAAGTCCAAGACATCTGTGTGCGGGACATCAGAAGCCAAAATGGAGAGGCTGTTTTGGATTCAAGAAGGCTGAGAATGGTTACAAATGTGTTCTCAGCTTATGAACAATTAGGCAAAAGCAAAATGCGGAGAAACTATAGCCATTATCCGGGAGCAAAGAACTGGGTACTGGTTTAGATCTGAGAGAAGATTCTGTCTTACATCAGGCCAGTTATAATCCAAGCCTGGCTTCAGTAAAATGCTTTTTGCTTCCATTGTTGTAGAAGTTTGTCTGACACAATATTTCCATTTTCAAATTTCAAGGACCATCAGTCACAATTGTTTTAAAAAAATAATTTTTACTTTTATTTTAGATTCAGGCAACACATTTGTAGATTTGTTATGTGGGTTTATTTAATGACACTGAGGTTCGGGGTATGAATGATCCTGTCACCCAGATATTGAGCATAGTATCCAGTAGGTAATTTTTCAATCATTTCCCCTCCCTCTCTCTCACATCTAGTAGTGCCCAGTGGCTCTTATTTTTATCTTTATGACAATGTGTAGCCAATATTTAACTCACACTTACAAGTGAAAATGTGGTTCCCTGTTCCTGCATTAATTTGATAAGAATAACAGTCTCCAGTTGTATCCATGTTGCTGCAAATAACATGATTTTGTTGTTTTTATGGCTGCATAGTATTTCATGGTGTATGTGTACTACATTTTCTTTATCCAATACACTGTTGATAAGAACCAAGCAAGGTTGATTTCATGTCTTTGCCCTTGTGAATAATGCTACAATGAACATACAAGTGCATGTATCTTTACTGCAGAACAATTCATTTTCCTTTGGGAATAGACTCAGTTATGGGATTGCTGAGTCAAATGGTAGTTCTCTCTAAAGTTATTTGAGAAATCTCCAAACTGCTTTCCACAGGGGCTGAATTAGTTTACATTCCCACAAACAGTGAATGAATATTCTTGTTGTTTCACATTCTTGCAGCCCCTGTTATTTTTTGACTTTTTAATAATGGCCAGTCTGACTGATGTGAGATGGTATCTCATTGTGGCTTTGCTTTGCATTTCTCTGATGATTAGTGATGATGAACATTTTTGCATATGTTTGTTGGACACTTGCATGTCTTCTTTTGAAAAGTGTCTGTTCATGTCTTTTGCCTGCTTTTTAATGGGGTTGTTTTTTGCTTGTTGAATTGCTTAGGTTTCTCATAGATTCTGGATATTAGATCTTTGTCAATTTCATAGTTTGCAAATATCTTCTCCCATTCTATAGGTTGTCTGTTTACTCTGTTGAATTTGCAATTCCTTTTTTTTTTTTTTTTTTTTTTTTGAGACAGTCTTGCTCTGTTGCTCAGCCCAGGCTGGAGTGTAATGGCATGATCTCAGCTCACTGCAACCTCCACCTCCTGGGTTCAAATAATTCTTATGCCTCACACTCCCAAGTAGCAGGGAGTACAGGCCCATGCGCCACCATGCCTGGCTAATTTTTTTGTCTTTTTAGTAGGGATGGGGTTTCACCATGTTGGCCAGGCTAGTCTCAAACTCCTGGCTTCAAGTGATCCACCCACCTCAAACTCCCAAAGTGCTGGGATTGCAGGTGTGAGCCACCGTATACCAACTGCAATTGCTTTTGAGAACTTAGCCCTAAATTCTTTGCCCAGACTGATGTCGAGAAGGGTATTTCCTGGGTTTTCATTATCCTTGTATTAAATGAACAGTATCGCAAGGTTTAAATAACCTAAAGTCAACAAAAGTGTAATGTTATTACTTCTGTCTTTCTCAACAATAAAATAAGTTCTCACAGGTTCTTGGAAACTGTGACTTTAAGCAAAGTGATGTATAATGAAACTAATTTTACCATAGGCTAATTGACATAAACAGAAGCTAAGTTCCTATGGCATATTTCTGGTCACAAAAAGCATCAAACATGCAAACACTTTTAATATTAAATATTGGCATTGAAATAAATGCAAGCTACATATACATTTAAGAAAAATCCATAAAAACAAGTAAGATAACTGCGCAATTTTTGGTGAATCAGTGAGTGAAGCCAGTCGTAATGGTGACGGGTTAAATCAAGGAATTAATGTGTGCAATACAAGGATTGTCAGGAACACCTCAGGCCACCACACAGTTCAAACACAAACAGAATAAATAGGGTGGATTCACTGAGAACTTTCCCGAATGCATGGTTTATTGTCATGTGTATGTACAATGATTGTATGTTTACAGTTTTTTTTTTTAAATTTTACAGTAATTTTTTTTTTTTTTTGAGACAGAGTCTTGCTCTGTCACTCAAGCTGGAGTGCAGCAGCGCAATCTTGGCTCACTGCAGCCTCAACCTCAGGGCTCAAGTACTCCTCCCACTTCAGCCTCCTGAGCAGCTTGGAATACAGGCATGCACCACCACACCTGGCTATTTTTTTCTTTTTTTTTGAGACAGGGTCTTGCTATGTTGCCCAGTTTGGTCTTGAATTCCTGGCCTCAAGTGATCCTCCTGTCTCAGCCTCTCAAAATGCTGGAATTACAGGCCTGAGCTGCCACACACATCGCATTAATCTATTTCCTAACCTTATTCCAGTTCAGGTTCACAGGTGTGGGAGTCTCTCCCAGCAGTTCAGGGTGATAGGAAGGAACCTGCTCTGGACAGGTTGCAATTCCTTGCAGGGCCACCCCACAAACACCCCTACTCAGACTGGGTCACTCAGACTGGGACCATGCACATATACTAAAGACCCTAACGGCATGTCTTTGGGATATGGGAAGAAGCAGAGTATCTGGAGAAAACCCAGGCTGACCTGGAGAGAACATGCAAACTCCACACAGACAGTGACCCCCAGACAAGAGTCACATTTTTTTTCAGCAAAAAGATATTGAATAATAATAATTTTAAAATGTTATTTGAGGACCTGCTGTACAGGCATGACCAAAAAAAAAGATAAACCAAAGTATGAAATATAATAACCATAGTAACATAAATTGAGTGCTTATACAATAAAATGTCAAAACTAACAATAGCAATAATAGTGATGAACCTCTATTGAGTGCTTTACCCCTTATCAGGCAATGCGTTAAGGGCTGGCTATGCAAACAACACACCTGCCATATCATCTGAACATATGTTCATCTCCAGAAAATCATGGAGCCCAGACCAGACACGAAGGCTCACGTCTATAAACCCAGCACTTTGGGAGGCCGAGGGGGCCTAGACCCCCTTGAGATCAGGAGTTTGAGACCAGCCTAGCCAACATGGTGAAACCCCATCTCTACTAAAAATACAAAAATTAGCCAGGCATGGTGGTGGGTGCCTGTAATCCCAGCTACTCAGGAGGCTGAGGCAAGAGAATCACTTGAACCTGGGAGGTGGAGGTTACAGTGAGCGGAGATCACATACTCCAGGCTGGAGTATGGAGGGGAGGGGAGGGGAGGGGATCATGGAACCCATATCATGCAGTAGAGACTAGAATGCCTGAAGCGCTGGATGGGAGCTGCTTTCCGGAGATACATATGCAGGAGGTCAGCTTGTGTTCTGAGCAGTCAAGCTGCAGGGGTTCAGTCTCAATCAAGCTCACCCTTACCTTTCAGTGTTTAAAATGCATTTTCTCATTAAATCTCAAAATCCTAATGAGATAGGTACTATTATTATACTTAATTTCACATATGCAGAAGCAGATGCTTACGGTATTGAAATAGCTTTGTAATGTATCACAGACACTCAAATACAAATTTGAATCTTGAACCCAGTTGTCTTACACCATAGTTTATGCTTTCATCTTCTTAGATTAATCACAATTTTGATAGAGACTATATTTCTCTCTTGACAAATACTCACGAAACAAAAGTGTATGAAACATTTATAATTGGTTTCATTCGCTAGAGATTTTGTTTTCATAAATGTCATCCAATTTTATTCTCTCCCACCTTTTCCATTATAATATAGCTAGATAATAATAGTTATAACTACAAATATACAAATATGTAGATATAGCTTCTATATACCTACAGCATATAAAATACAGTTGTCTCTGGAAGAAATGCATAAACATTAATTTAGCGATGTGCCTTCGCTATTCTAAAATCATCTTCTCTAGAGTAAGAAGAGCTCCAGGCATAAGAGATTACAAAAGGATTTTCTGCTAGTTTTTTATTTTTATTTTTTAGGTACATAGTAGTATAATATATTTATTTATGAAGTACATGAGATATTTGGATACAGGCATACAATGTGTAAAAATCTCATCAGGGTAAATGGGGTATCCATCACCTAAAGATTTATCCTTTCATAACCCTTTCAGATTATGTTCTTTTTATTATTTTAAAATGTGCAATAAATTATGGTTGACTATAGTCATCTATTGAGCTATCAAATACTAGATCTTATTTATTCTTTCTAACAATATTTTTGTACCCATTAACCATCCTCACTTGTCTCAGCTCCCCACTACATTCCCAGCCTCTGATAATCATCATTGTTTTCATTTTTTTGGCTCCCAGAAATAAGTGTTGTTACTACCTCGATTGCCTTGGCATTCTCCGAGATTTTTAATATTACTCTTGAGACATTTTTTCTTCATGCATATTAACCATGCCATTGTTTGTAAGACAAACATTTTCTCTCAGGTGAGTTTCTCATCACAGATATTCATTCTCTCTCTCTCTCTCTCTCTCTCTCTCTCTCATATCTTTTGATAAAAATTGTTAAGATTTTTGATAGAATTTGATAGAATGTTAATTTGATAGAAATTAACAAATGGTAGGATGAACAGGGTAAAAATGTATTAGAAAGAAACACCTACTTTCTACCCAAAAAGTCTTCAGGAAGAAAACCTCTCCTGGCTGAGGTCTAAAGATTTTTCCATATGAAAAACTCCTTCTGTTGATTAATTCACCATTTTGGTGCTGTCTTCTTATTGCTGCACGCACCCAATGCTGGAGCTGCGGTTATTAAATACCCAGAGTAAAATTTTAATCTTATTCAATTAGGTTTGCATTGTTTTGTCATGATTTCAGAAAGGGATTTTTTCACCAATTCCAGGCTGTAGTTTCCATAAATATCATCTTAATTGACATCGAAAGAAAACTGACAGTTTGATGCGTGCAGCAAACCACGATGGCACATGTATACCTACGTAACAAAATTGCACTTTGTGCACATGTGCCCCTGAACTTAAAATATAAGAAAAAGGGAAAAAGTCTCAATATTTTACTTAAAAAAAAAAAAAAAGATGGTACTGTTAAATTACAAGGCCATGTCAAGCCTGCTTCCATGACAAGAATAGTCAGAGAGTGTCTGTTACGGATTTTCTTTCTGCCTTTTTGGATTTTACTGACACACTTTTTCAGCAACACAGTTAGCAAAGATTATTTTAACCATCCAAGGAAAAATTGTTCTAGTTCTTCCCACTCCTCAGCTTGTGAGATAGAGAAACACAGCTGGCTACTTCTACCCATTTATATTATGTTTCTGATACAAGGGCACCTACACAGACTATCCCCATCACCCAGCCTCTCCTGAGAGAAAACAACTACTTTCCATGTTCTTTTCTCTCACTGTCCTAAGTTTCTAGGACTGTTGACAAATCATCATGAGCTCATTTTGTCACAAACACCCTACCTTTCCTCAATGTAACCATTCCAGAGCACACCCGTCTCCTAGGCTGAGAACATGTCTGCTCCACTAGCCTAGCTCACTTATGTCATTACTCATAGATCATACATGTCATCGGAGTCAGAAGTTCTTCCACTTTTGAGGTGGAGAAACTGCATGACAGCTACCCAGAGAAATCTGAGCCAGGTGACCTATCAAATGATAGTGCTTAGGACCAGCGCTGAGTTTCTTTGCACATTTGATATACCATGATAAATCTTAATCTATTTCCTTGGAGTTGATTTCTTGGGAATGTGTATTTTAAACTTAAAAGTACTCACTGTCACTAGGAGATAGTCAATTACACACACATATTTTGTTCCATGTATTTAGATTTATTGTAAATGACTTGCATTCTTTTTTCACAGGGATACCATTCCTGTATAAAGTGACTCCGAATATTGCATTTGTTCCTATTAATGCTAAATCTCTGGAAAATACATCATCATTCAACTGAAATCAGATTTCTGACAATGTCTTTCCCATTTTGCCTGTCACTATGAGTTAGCTGGGTAATTCCAAATCATTCTTTATCTATTAGTTCAGATTTTCCTTCCTTCTTTTCAGTCTTGTCAGAGGAACAAGAGTCTTTTGCATACATTTCTTTTCTGTTTTACCTGATTGCAACTTATACTTCATTTCTGAATCCTGTCAGTTTTCAATGTGTCCTTTTCTGTCAACAGTGGGATTATATATCACCCAGAATAATAAATTTACATTTCTTCAAGTGTTTCTGTTTTGTTCAATAAGATTACCCCATGTTTCCCACTGAAAAGACACTTCACAGGCATAGCACTGCTATTTATCATGTAAAATGTTTGATAGTACAATGCTGTTGATGTTTTCAATTGTTGTAGCCTGTGATTATACAATCGACATTTCACTACTTCGATATTTCAAATTTACAGATTTCTTTCCTGAATGTTTTATGTTTGTATACCGGTTGCATTTCTCAGAAAACATTCACTTGCATTATTTTATTTGTTCATCACAATACCCAATGAGTTAGGCAGGCAGAGCAGATGGGGTGGGAATCACTCTTTATAGATGTGGAAGTTCTGACTTGTGGAGGTTATGAGTGACAAAGTCATTCAGCAAACAAAAACACAAAAGTAAATTATATTATTTTTTAATATAGTAGTAAAATGATTTTGCTAATTATCATACTCCCTACCTATCAGGTCTACTGATGGCAAAAGAATGTGTCTTTAGTGTTATCAGGAAAGGATGTATTACTGATGGATGAGGGTTTTGGAAATAAAATAGAATTACTAGCTATAAGTAAACATGAAAGAAGATTTACAATTTCGATAGAAATAAACAATGGCATGCCTTGAATTTCATTTTTTAGAATCAACTATTATCATTCTATCTACATTCATGCATTTTTCAATAAATAGTTTTTCATCACCTACCATGTGCCCAGATTTTGATGACATATGGGTGAGCAACACTAAGACGCAAGACGCAAGACCTTATAGGAGACAGATCACAAAAATAAAGCATACAATATTTTAGCAAATGCAAAGTGAAAAAAAGAGGAGAAAAAAAGCAGAGAAAAAAAAAGAAGACAGAGGTGGAGCTTAGGAAGATAAGGCAAGGTCCTTCTGAAAGGTGGCATGGGAAATAATTTAAACAAGGAGGAAGCAAGCCATATGATAGTCTCAGGGGTAGACTTTCAAGGCACACTTCTTTAACTTGAATACTTCCTACCTGCTTGGAACACTGCCACAGTGCTATCCTTTCCTAAATCTGTCAAAATAGCATGAGAAGAGGTAGAGATTACATTTTTGGGAAATGATGATCAGAGGTGGAGTTTGTTAACTAAATGTATATTATTTTGCATTGTTCCATTTACATTAACTGAGCATTTTGTATATAAAAATTGAGTAATATTACCACTGTTAATTCCTTGATTTGTGCTATGTAGAAGACATATGTCCCTGTTAATCCTCAGCAACCCACTTGAAGGTATCACTTTACAGATGATATAAATGTGGCTCAGAGAAGTTAGGTGACTTGCTCTTGATAACTCACTGGCATGCCAGACTTCTATGATTATTGGACAGTTGTCTGGAGTTTTAAATGCTGATACTTGCACTTAGTTCAAAAATTCTTTGTTATGGGGTAGATTCAGAAACTAAGCACTTCTAGTGTAGAGGTAGTCACCACTTCTAAAGATATGGTTTTATTGGAGAGGGACTTATGCATTTATAAACATCCATAATGCATGCGAGAATTGTATTTTTTACATTAATAATGCATGATCTTTGGAAAAATGTTAACAAACATGTAAGAAAGAAATTTATAATTACTAAAAATTATCATGTTATCAGCCAAAAATAACTTCTATAAGAAACTAATGAAGTAACCTACATTTCTTCCAAGACTTTTTTGTACAAATATATACATATAAAGTAAATATATTTTTATAAAAATGAGTCTCCTTTATATACTCCATATTACTTTTGTTGAGGCTGTGTCTTTAATAGAGCTCTTTATTATTATGTTTATTATACTGTATTAATCTTGTGGTATTTAAATAACCAATTTCCTATTTCTAGACATCTAAGTTGTTTCCAACTTTTGTTTTATAATGAATATTGCTCTCTGTTTCCATATACAATATTCTTCACTTGTCAAATTATTTACTTCTATTATATTTTTCCTGAGATTTCATTGTGATTCATTCTTTTCTTCTGGTTACTTTCCATTATAGGAAACTTCCTCCCATCCCAATCATAGTAATGCTGAAAAGTTACATACTTTACCTAGGTGATGGACACATGTTTTATTACTTCTTCTTCTTATTATTATTATTATTATTGGTTGTTGTCATTGTCTTTCCTCTGCAAAGATATATTGGTTTGGTTGGGCGCGGTGGCTCGCGCCGATAATCCCAGCACTTTCGGAAGCCGAGGCACGCAGATCATGAGGTCAGGAGTTCGAGACCATCCTGGCTAACAAGGTGAAACCCCATCTCTACTAAAAATACAAAAAATTAGCCAGGTGTGGTGGCATGGCCTGTAGTCCCAGCTACTTGGAGGCTGAGGCAGGAGAATCGCTTGAACCCAGGAGGTGGAGGTTGCAAGGAGCCGAGATCAGACCACTGCACTCCAGCCTGGGTGACAGAGAGAGACTCTGTCTCAAAAACAAACAAACAAACAAACAAAAACATTGACTTGTATAACATATTTCCGAATAATTTTTAAAGTCAAACTAACTTCTTCAAATTTCTAGCAAATAAAATTGGCAAGTAAATGGAGGTTATGTTCTTAAAATACAGCAAATATTCAGTTCTATTTCTTTCATCTCTCTCTCGTTCTACAGTGTCTTTCTTCATTTACTCTAAATTTTCTCCCAAATCCTACTTGCATTGATATTGACTTTACTTCCTCATCACCTTCCACATCTATTCATTGATCACCTCAGTAGGTCTCTTGTCTCTTCTAAAGTGATTCAATCCAAAGTTCCCGGATATGTCTCATTTCTCTCCACCTACAGCCAAGCCCCAGGTAATGAGATGACAAAGGTAAGATTCCTCTCAATGGCTAAGGAGTTAAAATGGCTAAGAAATTCATATGTCAAAGTGTTTAATTCTCTTCCAAATAACATGAAAATATCGTCATGATAGCATACCATAGAACTGATACGGGAGAGGGGCAGGGAAGTGCTGGGTAGAGAACGGTGGGGTCCCTGGCGAGGGCTCCACCCTGGAGCCTGTGCCCACGGACCTAAGTGAGGACAGGCACTCCTATTTTCACGGCCATATGTTGCGTTTTCCAAGACCACTCTGGCCCGCCATGCCCCCCATATTGTGCCCATATAAACCCGAGAGACGCTGGCGGGCACAGACGCACAAGCGGCTGGACATGGAGGGGAGCAGAGGAGCAGAAGAGCAGAAAAGCACCCCGACAGAGGCTGGCTGACCACCGACAGCAGGATGATGTAGATGACGTGGAATTTGGTCCGGGCGGTCAGAGGACAGGCCCGCAGCTGGGCGTCACAACTCCAGGGGAAGACCACCTTCCCACTCCATTCCTCTTAGGGCCTCCCATCCACCTGGCTGAGAGCAACTTCCATCACTCAGTCCAACCTTGCACCCGTCCTCCAAGCCCACGTGTGATCCGATTTTTCCGGTACACTAGGGCAAGAACCTGGCATACAGAAAGCCCACTGTCCTTACAACAGGACAGAGGGTCTAATTGAGCTGATTAACACAAGACGCCTGCGGATGGCCAAGCTGAAAGAGTACACTGTAATACACGCCCACTGGGGCTTCCGGAGCTGTGAACACTCAACCCTGGAGGCTCCCATGGCGTCGGAGCCCACGCTCCCCACCACCTGCCCGTCTGCCAGCTCCCTCTAAGGGTTTGAGCAGTGGGGCTCCCAAGAAGGGAACCACACGCCTGTTGCACGCCTTGTAAGGAGAATAAGGGAAATCTTCCCATTTCAGAGATGAAAAATGTGAGAGGATTTCTGGAAACAGGAATTTGATGTAGAGGTTTGAGGTGAATAGGTAGTGGTTGTGAAATTGTATACCAATCACAGCCTGATTTGACTGCACTGAAATCAAGCCTGATAACTAAGTAGGGTAAATTTGTAGTTGGAGAAATCCACCCCTTGAATACAGAATTGGAAAGTATTGGAGATCTAAAAGCGTGTGCTTTGAAAACATTTTTACTAGTACAAAAAAAAAAAAAAAACACACACACACACAAAAAAAAACACAAAGCCTGAAAGCAATACAAAAGTAAACATGAAGAACAGCACTAAAAACTGTTCATATTTCCACTATATTTCTTTCTCCCCTTAAATTAACCTTTCTAAGAAATATTCTTCACATGCAATCTATTTTTAAAAATCAATGATTAAGCAGGTAAAGATCTTTATGCAAGTGATAAGATTCTTGAATTAAAGACCTATTTGAGTTTCTCTTAAAAGTATAACACATTGCACTAAATTTTTTAGAGTTAACTATAGGAATGTACACTTACGATAAAGTCAGAAAGGTAAGACAGAAGTGAAAATGGTGCAAATACTAACACAAACCTGTTTGGCTGTAAATATCTATAGAAATCCTTCAAGGGAGGCAAGTAATATGCTCCAAATGGAAGCAACATATAAAATTACAAATCAGACAAATATTTTTCGGTGAGCACTGTCATTTTAGGTAACCTATTATCAACAAAAATCTAACACTATTAGAGCCACCCTGTAATTTAACAGTAGAAAAACTTTTATCAGTAGTGATTATACTAAGCAACCAAGAAAACTATTAAGTTATCATTTGCTTATTTCAAAAGCAGCAGAAATATACTATTTTGTTAATATATCTATCCACAATGGATAAAATAAGAGAAAGTTTAATACTAAAAAAGTAAATCTTCAGTTAGCTAGAGAGCTTAGCTTGCAGGATTATTTCCCAAAGGTTTTGAGAAGCAAAGATTTCATTTAATGGCAAATAATTTGAATAACAATAAAATAATAATATGCCACACAGAAAAACATGATTAAGTCCTTGAATGAAATATATAGGCAATTGCTCTAGGTGCTCAGAAAAACATCAGTGTGATGAAAGGTTGACACTTATGATAGTTTTCAACTGGTATTGAAGGATAGAGAAGATTTGGATAGGCAAATAAAAAAGAGAAAATTTGATGGGAGGTTGGAATTGCAGATGCCTTATGCAGAATTTTAATAACTGCATTGCATATTTGAGAGGCAGAGAGTAAAAAGCAATAGCTGACACTTAAGAGTGTTCATATGTAGGAATGGTGAAATGTACAAACACGTGGGAAGAGTCTTTGAAATGTAAGGTTGATGTCCTTTGTATTTCAGCACTTAGGAAATGAGAAGTTATTAAATGCTTTTCTTTATAGAGAAATGATGCAATAAAAACAGTACTAGAAGAATTGAATGTGGCACTATTTAGGATGGGGAGAAATTTAATTGGTATAAAATGTACAGGGAAAATAATTTTGCAAGGAACAAGACTATTAAGAAAGATATTAATAGTAAGCTAGACATGAAATTGACAGTTTCCATGGGAATAGAAGGCAGGGAACACTTTTCAACCCCCAGAGTGTTCAGAGGTGGCCCCACTTGTTTTGCAAATTAGGAATCTCAGAGAGAAGAGGCCAGTAACTTGCCCAAGGTCACATCCCTAATCAACGCTGAGACCAGAGTAGAGTCCCAGTTCTCAGCCCAAGGATGTTTTCTGTTTTGATACCTTTTCAAATTAGCTTCCTTTAATTTTTTTCTAAAAAGCATTACCCTTGAGAAACCTGGCAGAAGCCAAGAAACTGAGATTTCATTTCCTGAAATACCCAGAATTGTTTTCTTATTGCCACTTAACCTGACTGTGCCTTTTCCTACACCTCTTAAAGTACTGAGAACGTTTCTGCTAGATAATATTTGTTGAGGGGAAATGCCATTTTTTCCAAGAATGAGGCAGTATAAATGTGACTTGCAAATGTAGCCTGTTGTGAAATACACAGAAATCAGACAATTTTCTTCATGTTGTCATGGATTTTTCCATGAATATTATAAAAAGAGATGCACATTATACACAAAAATACGTTTTTCATATGTACATCAATTTAATCTCTAAGGAAACTTAGGTTTCCACTAAGCCAGCAATAAATTTGCACTAACAAAATTAGAAGATGAATGCATATATTTACAAAGAACAAAAGGGATATTCTATAGACCATTTCCAACCTTTTATCATCCAACAACACGTACCTTCCCTTTTCTTCTTCTGCTGTGCTCCTCTGTTCATTTACTTTAGTGCTGCGTCAGCAAAGGTCTTGTCATGAAAACTGAACTAAGTCTGTTTTCTTCCCTGAGTTAAGATATCTTTAACCTGCTATTTGACAACACCAACACATTTTACCCTTGTTAGTGATTTGTTCTGTTTTTTATTTTGATCAGATTTTATTAGTGACAACATAACCGGTTCTACTTGAGGTATTATGTTGTGTTTCCCTCTGGTTTGGCTTCAATTATTTCCAAGATTCCTTCTTGGGGTTCCCTGTTGGACTATATCTCATTTTATGTTTATGCTTTGATTTGGTAATACTGTTTGGTTTTATGACTGATTTGGCACCCCTAAATTCCCAGAGTCCCTCATGCAAAGTGAATGTTTCTTTTGTATCCTCAAGACAGTCCTCAAATAAAGTGCAACACTGATAATCTAAAAGGGGTCAGCAAGATGGACTTCAATGGCCTTTTCTCTGTTCTTTTAAAGGCATGTTTTTCCCCCAGGTGCTGTGTTTCTCTAATAGAGTTTTCAATTTACTTTATGCTGTTGTCTTTTTGTGATCTGGAAGTAGGGAGTATGAAATAAAACAAAACAGAGATTCCTATTAGAGCAGTACTTTGAGACACTGTTGTTATTATTGAACCCTGCTATAGTTTTATGTTCTAATCTTTATTATTGCTGGCACATTTGTGGTTTGGTTCTTAATTATCTTGAAGGGTTCAATACAAGAAAAGGATTGACTTGACAGGTAGGCAGGGCAAAGCAATGGAGAACTTCAGAGAAGGTAGAATTAGAGAGACAAGCCAGCCAGCGAATGCCTGTGACTAGGTAGTCTGTCAGCAGATAACAGGGCCCTGGGCACCCATCTAATAGACTGAAAATAGGAAGAAAGACAAGATCCACATCATCACAGAATAGGCTACTAATACACATATGTAGGGACCTAGACACAATAATTAATGAAAGACAAAAAAAAAAAAAAAAAAAACCAAACTAGGCAAGAGTCCAGTTATTAAAAGTAGAATATACATTAGAATAGGTCTTGAGAATATGAGAGTCTCCTAGGTGTGGAATTTGGGTCACAATAATTTGAATGGTTATTAGGCATGGAAACCTGACCATGATGTCCCTGTAATAAGATGTTCATTATTTCCTCTTTTTCTAAGGTCAGGATTGGCCTAGAGCCTTGTGAGAGTCTAAATCTTCAGATGTGTTGAAATGTCCAAATGTAGTGAGAAAAGAATGGAGAACTGACTACTTGGACATATCATGAGAAAGCATTCAATTTAAATACAAAGTTAAAGACAAAATACAGAGGAAAAAAACTACAAGACTAACTTGAAGAATAAGTAGTGGTGATCAAATGAAAACATGGAAAATATTAAATATGACAGAATTATTCTAGAGGTCCCCTGATGAAAAATCACAATCGTTTTCAATTAGTCTCTATACCACAAAAGACTACCCTTTGTTGGGTGTAACATATTATTCCTGGCAATCCGACAGTACTTCACGTATAGAGTAGTATGTCAGGGTAAGCAAATGCAGCCATCTGTGCATGAGTCTTCTCCTACTATTTCAAACAAACAGAACTTGAACAGGCTTCGCACAAGTAGGCCTTTGGGTTGTCCTGAGTCTATGTCCTGTGTGTATGGCCCTTTGGCCCTAACAGATTATCTCACAAGAACTGTGAGGATGAAGGTAAACTGTTTTAGGATGTGGGTATTAAATCCCACAGTGTGGGTTTCACATCAAGGCACTCCTCCTACTAGCCATATGAGCTTAACTTGGAGCCTCAAATTCCTAAAGAATAAACTGAAAAGTACATAATCTGCCTTAGGAGGATTATAAACGAGGACACAAGGAAAGTGCATGAGGCATATTAGTTGCAAAACAAAGTGTGGTTTTTCTTACCCTAAGTAAGTATGAAATATATTGAAGGATTAAATATCTGTTCCTCCCTCTAAATGACAAAGGTGACTGCTTTTGAAATAGTAGAACTCCCCAAAAAAATCCCAGACAAAAGTACTATCCAGCTTAACACTAAAAGATCCTCCCACTAAAAATCAACAGCCCTGTCTTTTGCTACCGCTTACTGCTAACAGGCTTTCCCTATTGTTCTCTCAATAACGGTGGCTCCCAATGGTAACCACAGCTGACCTTGGCAATGGATCAATGATTTGCAGAACTGTGCCCCTTCTCTGTCAGTGGTTGTTTTTAGCGACCACAGTATTCGTGGAACTGGGTTCTTTTTGTGACAATCTCCATTCAAACTCATTTATACCTTGAAATGCTCAAAATGTATTTGAGCAATTTCTATTGTTCTGGTAGAGTTTTAGATTCAGAAGATGCAATAGTAATAAAAGCAAGCAGAGTTCTAACTCTTCACAGTCAGGTGAGGGAGCCAACGTTATCTGCCTATAAAGTAATAACTAAATTTGAAGTTACTTAATTTTTACATATCAGGTAGTCAAAAACAAAAGCAGAAGAGGCCTTTATAGCACGTTTATCCTGTCATTAATGTCCCAGGTCATCCTGTTCTCCATCTATGTCATTGTTATAGTATGGTTTTTATCCTCATTTTGTTTATTTTTATTTTTAATTATAAATTGACAAATTATAGTTGCGTATATTTATGGGGTACAAAGTGATGTTATAATTTATAATACAATGTGCAATAATTAAATAAAGCTAATTATCATACACATTACTTCAAATGCTTATCATTTCTGTGGGGAGAACATTTGAAACTTAGTGATTTAGAAATGTACAATTCATTATTGTTTACTATATTCATCATGCTGTATAATATATCTCAAATAAAAAACAACCTTGTCTAGCTGAGGCTTTTTACCTTTTTACAATCATCTCCCCAATTTCCCTAGTCACTCAGACTCTGATAATCATTATTCTGCTTCTTTGAGTTTGATTGTTTTGGATTCCACATATATAACTGAGAACATGCAGTATTTGGCTTATTTCATTTAGAATAATGTTCTCCAATACCAAACATGTTGTTGCAATTTATACATTTTTTTTCTTTTTTTAAGTCTGACTACTAATCCATTGTGTATATATACCACATTTTCTCTATTCATTCATCTGTTCTCAAACAATCCTATTAAAAAAAAATTTGATTAAAAAGTAAGCAAGAAACCTGAATAGACATTTCCCCAAAGAAGACATACAAATGGCCAACAGATACATGAGAACACTGTTCAATATCCCTAGTCAGTAGAAAAATGTAAATTAAAAGCACAATGAAATATTACCTCACGCCTATAAAAATGGCTATTGTCAGAAAGAAAAAAAGATACCAGTTAGTGTAAAAATGGAGAGAAGGGGGCCCTTGTATTGAATGTAAATCAGTACAGCCATTATGGAAAACTGTGTGAAGGTTTCTCAAAAACAAAAAATAGAACTACCATATGATCCAGCAATCCCACTTCTGGCTATTTACCCAAAGACTTGAAGTCTGTATCCAGGAGATGTCTGCACTCCTATCTTCATTGCAGTACTATTCAAGACAGACAAGTTGAAGAAGTACTCTCATTTTCTTAAGACAGCTTTTCCAACTTCCATTGTACTTCTCCATTTCAGGTAGGAGAAAAAGAAGAATTACAAGAAAAGGAAGCTACATGAGGAAAGCAAAACTTTCTGAAAAAGGCCCAGCATATAGATTTAATTCTCATTGGTCAAAATGTGTCACTGCAAGGGATGCTGCAAGGGATGCTGGGAATGTAGTGCTTCAGCTGGGCACAGTGCTATTGCAAAGATAACTAGATTTACTTTAATAAGATAGAGATAGTTGATAGTGCGTAGACAACTAGCAGATTCTGTCACATCACATATCACCACCTTAAGAACCTAGCAAAAATAAAGTAGTTCCATGAGCTGGTCTAACCTAATTAAATAATTATCCATGTCAACTAAGTCTCATTTAAGAATGGTTAGAAGTGCAGATTCAGGAATATGACTTATGAGTTAAGACCCTAGCTTTGCCATTTCACAGCCCTGTGACTTTGGACAAGGTATTTAACCTGATTTTCTCATTTTTAAAAATAATAATAGAACCTGGCTCATGGTGTTGTTATGAGGAATGATTAGATGTATACAAGTTGGGCATTAAAACACTGACTGGAACTAACAAGCATTTACAATATTCACTGTATTTCATATTAATCAAGTAACCTATTTGAATTACTCTGGTTTCCCACATATATTTCTCTACTGGACAAAAAAATGCACGGACCATTGATGGGATTAATTCCTTTTGACCTTGTTATGTCTTCATTGTACTTTAATCCATTTACTTCTCTAGTGTTTCTGTTTTCTGTGAATTTAATACCAGTGCATTTGAGGAAACCAAATCAATCTGTACAACGTAAAGTTTCTAAACCTGTAGAGCTGAGAAACAAGATTCTCCTCAGTGGAGTAAAAGCAATCTGCAAGCCTTGGACCCTTAAATTGTAGTAATAATAACCAGCATATTGGTCCTCTCTTTTTCAACTATGGGAACCTTATATTCCTTTTATTATCTTCTTCTTATAAATACTTATGAGGCCTTAATTAACTATCTCTTTAAAAGGCTTTAAAATATGCAGCCCAAAGACCCACAGTAAGCCAGAGTGTGTTGGAGGGGGATTGTCAGTTCTGAAATTCTGAACCTGGTTCTACCACTGAAGCTCTGGTGGGAAATCTACAATCTACTCTCAGTCATTACATTTCCTGACAGCTGCAGAGGACCCAATATGAGGCCTTAGCTATCAGACACCTTGCCCTTTTCAAGTCCATGACTATTTCTTTATTGCATTACAGTTGCACAGCTCTAAACCAATGAGTTTTCTTGAGCCTGAATTACTACTAGCTAGTGACGTAAAAACTGGGGAGAACAGAGAAGCATGTTTATTTATTTTTTCCTCTTTAGAGAACAGCATGAGAGGCTGGGTGCAGTGTCTCACGTCTGTAATCACACTTTGGGAGTGGAGGCGGGTGGATCACTTGAGGTCACGGGTTCAAGATCAGCCTGGCCACCATGGTGAAACCCCATCTCTACTAAAAATACAAAAATTAGCTAGGTGCGGTGGCACATGCCTCTAATCCCAGCTACTCAGGAGGATGACGCAGGAGACTTACTTGAACCCAGGAGTTGAAAGTTGCAGTGAGCCAAGATTGCACCACCACACTATAGCCTGGGTGACATTGAGAGACTCCATCTAAAATAAAATAAAATAAAATGAAAATAAAAAATAAAAAAAGAGAGAGAGAGATTGGCCTGAGCTTTGGAATAAGAGTTCCTTAAGTGCCCTTTGGTTTGAAAAATCTCAGTTGCCAGTTCCTAAGTAAAGATTACCATGTGCTAACTGCAAATTATGTATCGTGAATTCTAGAATTCAAGTGTGAACCATTAGCCATCAGGAAACTTTCTTTCTTACCACTTTGACATAGATAGGAGGCATTCATTATTTTTCAATGAATATTATAGGTACATGGATGGGACAATTCTCCATTGTTTAGAATTCCTGGCCTTCAATCACTAAGTGCAATTGTCTTGTATCAGGTAACTATTGCTGCGTAATTAACCACTCCCAAACACAGTGGGGTAAAATAATAAATATTTCTCAGGCTTTGATGGTAATTTTGCTAACTTTACTGATCCCAGATGGGCTTGCTCATGTTAATTACTTGTCTCTGCAAACAGGAAAGACAATGAGATACACATATACATACATATACATATGTACATATATAAATATATATGTGCCTTATATACTTCTATGTATTTAACAAAACAGCATAACTGAATGTATTTGTCCACAACTTGTGATTTTTACTTGGTATTTTAAAAAATTTTTAAGTTATAACTTTCTGTGGTTTAACTATTTAGGTTCAAACCCAGTTTTTCCCATCTACTAGTTCTGTGATTTGGTCTAATTATTTAACTTTTATAAGCTTCAATATTCCCATTAATGAAAATGTGCAATAGCTACTACCACAGGATAAAATAAAATCCTCCATATGAACCCTTCATACAGTCTGACACATAATAAAGTTTGTTTTGTCTTGTTTTGTTTTTTGAGACTGAGTCTCAGTATTTTCTCTCAGGCTAGAGTGCAGTGGTGCAATCTCAGCTCACTGCAACCTCCACCTCCCGGTTCAAGCTATTCTTCTGCCTCAGCCTCCCAAGTAACTGGGACTACAGGCACCCACAACCATGCCCGGCTAATTTTTGTATTTTTAGTAGAGACGAGGTTTCACCATGTTGGCCAGGCTGATCCTGAACTCCTAACCTCAGGTGATCCACCCGCCTCAGCCTCCCAAAATGTTGGAATTATAGGCGTGAGCCACTGCGCCTGGCCATGAAGTTTTAATAAGTGTTATTAATAACCACTGAGGCTGATAGGCTTGTCTAGGATATTCAGCATTAAGAGAAATGCAACCACTTTCAATGTTTAGCACATAAAGTTTCAAAAGTGTTATTGATAACCACAGAGAGTGATAGACTTGTCTAAGATATCCATCATCAAAAGAAATGCAACTACTTTCAATATTTCAACAGTAGGGTAGTTTCTGCTTAGTTCTCTTTAAAAAAAAATTATTAAGTTTATAACTTCACACTTACAGAGAAGTTGCGAGAGCATTTAGGTTTCTTTTACATTCCTTTTATCACTGATTTTATCAAATCAAAGGGCTCCCTCTCCTAGATTAATAATAGCTGTGGCCTATTTCTTAAAGTCTGAAAAAGGTTTAGTATTTAGAAAGTTTTTATTTCTTGGCATTTTTTTCTTTCTTAAAATAATTCTGCTTTGTTGATAATACCGTTTTACAATGTAAGATTTGGTCTTCGTTTTCTTTGGAGTGGTTACATTGGAATTAGTAACTAAAGTTTTTGTCACTCTTTCTCTCCATCAAAAACTCTCCTTTAAACAGTTTTCCTTTTGTATTAATCACACTTTCTTTTTCTTTTACCTCACAGTTTTCCACATTTTTAAACATTATTGTTGACCCAAGGCAAGAAAAATAAAAAATAATACTTTTTAGAAAATAAATATACATTTGAGGGATTAACCTTTTTATTTTGTCAATAATTCATTAATGGTGAATGTTTAAGCAACAAAAAAGCTTTTCACCTCATTTTAATAATATTCAGCTTTTGATTTGAAATAACTCTATCTTAAATTTTTGTTACTTTATTTTGTTCTAGAAAATGATGTTGCATTTTAAAAGTCTGATCCTAGTCTAATTTGCTTCCCTTAGCTAATCATTTTTGTTTGCCTTTAGTTTTACTTTTATGCTTTCATAAAAAATTGAAAATTTTTTTATTTTCTTGATTTTTCTCTAAAATGTGTTTCCTTTGTTTGTTTTGTTTTAATCCTTCTCTTATCCATGTTTAGCATTCTGTTAATATTTTCAACCTGAAAACTTTTTTTCAGCTTAGCAATTTCTTCTTTAAATATTTGATCGTAAACTCTCCATAAATCTCTCTGAAAACACTATTAGTAATTATGGAACTACTAGCTTTAAACTTCATGACTCTTAATTTTATATACATACACTTTTTATTATTTATTTATTCATCTTGTATCCTTCCTGAAATCATCCTTCTGTGCTATCTTCAGAATTGCCGATTGCCTTGAATTTTCAACTATTATTCTGCCCACATATATTTTACATATTTGAATGCTATATTCTAATTTGCAAAAAATCCACTTGCTTCTCTTTTATGATAATTTTATGCTTGAGATATGGATCTATACTTTCTATGTTCTCAATATGATCTGTGAAGTTAGCTGTTTTTACTTATTTTGTTTGGTCATTATTGTTGAATTTAGAGCATTGCTGGGTTTCTAAAAGGCCTGGCTTTCTGTTCGCATTTACAGTTGGGCATCCCAATTGATCAACTATCAATATGATCAGTATTGATAGACAGACTCTCCTGCCTTAGTCAAGGTGTAAATCTCTTTACCCTGGCAGCAAATTGATATTTTTCCAGGAAAGGGAGAGTGAAACAAGGGATTGGAAACACTAGGCTCCGTAGGATTTTCTTTAGGGTATGCAGTTAACTTGTCTTCCAGCTGCCAGTATCATGGCCCATGACAAGAGTGAAGATAGGAGGAAACTGCTTCAAGGACTCACTCGGAAATTTCCTGTGAATAAACTCTAATTTAGATAGCTGTACTTATGGTGCTTTAATTTAGAATTTAAAATGCAGTATCATTTTTTCTGCAAAGAGGTATATAGAGATTCTCATAGCTCTTTAATGGTGTAGCTAAGCACCTGATATAGACGCCATTCGTGGGATGAGTCCCAAGATTTTCTAGGAAAATTTTCTGTTTTCAAAATTTCTCTTTGATACTCCGTGAGTATCAGAAAATCTATAGTTCTTAGAGTTTTGTCAGCAGTCTGATCCCACTAGATATATATTTTACAGAGCACCTTACTCTTCCTTTTTAATTAATAGCACAATTCCCAGATTTCCAAGGTTGTGATGGATTTATTTTATTTCATTGCAAGGGCATTTGGCAATATAGAAAAGGTAAACACATTTTTCACAGATATGTTTATACTTATTATTCATTAAGGTTATTTTATATTATTTGAATATGTATACTTTATTAAAAGTCAAAAAACATGACAACTATAAATATCCTTTTATCAGAGTTTTAGTTTAATACTACCAGATACCCAGAAATTTAAACATCGAATCTATGTCCTTCTCATTTGAAATTGGTTAGTTCATACAAGATGGCTTCGTCTGAAATGAGTTTTTTTCCAAAAGTTGACATAAGAAGAACCTCTGAAACTTATGTTTCCTACGTACATGTGTGTTAGTGAGTTACAAAGGAATTCCCTATGACCTCATAATAAAATTTTTAAAATCTGTTACTTAAAAATGTATTTTATTGTGACATTGGGTTTTAGGTAAAGTCGTTTTTAAATAATCACAGTGCAATAATGACAAAGTAATTATTAGAGTTCTTCATATTAATTCTCCTGATTTGCAGATGAAGAAACTCAAAACCCTCAAGGTTGAAGAAATGATGTTAGTCACTGGTAGAGTACCTGTATGGAGCTAAGCTAGTACTCTATAAATTCTACCCAAAAACAAAATTTCTGGGGCAACTTACAGGAGTAATTAGTTACAATTATAATATTTTAAAAGTGTGATTATATTTATACATTTATATGTTCATTTATTTATTTTTGTATATAGAGACTGCAATTCTCTAAAGTTTTATTCTGGGAAGATTGAGTTCAAGAGACTTGAGTACTGAAGCCTTTCTGTTTATTTAGCTCATGCTATGGATTGAATTTTGCCTCCTCCCAAATTCATATGTTGTAATGCTAACACCCACTACCTCAGAATGTCACTGTATTTGGAGATAGGGCTTTTATAGAGGTAAATAACTTAAAATGAGGCTGTAAGGGTCTACCCCAATCCAATCAGATTGCTATCCTTATAAGAAGATACTAGAACACACAGAGAGATACCGGAGGTGCACATGCACAGAAAAAAAAACCATGTGAGGACACCAAGAAGGCAGCTGTCTGCAGGCTAAGCAGAGAGACTTTCAAGGAAACCAGCCCAGCCAGCACCTTTATCTCCAACTGCCAGCCTGCAGAATGGTGAGAAAGTAAATTTCCGTTGTTTAGAACACTGCACCCAGTCTGTGGTATTCCGCTGTGGCAACCCTAACAAACTAATATACCTAGGGACAGCAACTGATATAATTATAGCAAGAACCTGTTAAACTTTAAGTTAGGAGTGATTGTATATATGATATTTAAAATTTAATTAGTTAAGTTTCTCAGAGAAGCAATAGGTGAATAGTTTCTATAGAATTGTGGTTAGCTTAAAACTAAACATTCTTTCTTGCTTATTCTTTAAAGTTACTACAATCTTACTGTACCTATTTAAAAATAAACTATACAGCAACTCACCCATTGCATCACTATCATTAAACAAAACATTTAAGAAAAAAAAAGGAGAGCAAGATACCTCTCAGCAGTCACAATATATGTCACAAAATATCTATACAGTTTACATACTCTACCCATGAAAAGTCTCACAGAGACACTATCATTGACTCTTATATTAAACACAATCTAGACATGGTTAAATGGTTTTAGAATTCACAGCACTGCGTAACATCATATTAAAAGTAGGGAGACGGACAAATACAGAGTGGTATGCTAACAGCTATCCAGTGCAACTTGCATCATCACATTAATTTTAAAAAGCAGAAATTGTAAAAGATCAGGCTCCATTTTTGTCAGCCACTGTATTTAAAATTTTACATATTAGTGCCCTTAAAACTTGGTGCATGATTTTATTTTAGTGGGAACTTATGATTTATAATATTGTATATTTACTGTTGTTTTTATTTTTCAAATTATATGTTGGATTACATATAAGATATAACCTTGAGTAACAATAAATTTTCAAATATTAATCATTCTGAAGACCAAAGGTATACTTCTAGATGGTTAAGAGTTTAAGAAAAAATCATTTATGCTAATTTTGAAATACTTCAATCTAAAAATCTATTATATAGTTTTCTGGTTTCATAAACAGTGTACAAAATGTAATTACATATATTCTTATCGATCTCAGATTATCATCATGGACATCAATTATTAAACCATATATGCAGTGATCATAGAGCTATCATGTATACCTCCATATTACTCCTCTCCTTCCTCTTTTCTGTATATCATCTATCTTACAGAACTCATTTCATATATTTAGATTCACACACACGTGCGCGTGCACACACACACACATATACCTGCTTTCTCACTCATCCACATTTCATTTCTGATTTCAGATTCTGGGGTTCTCATAGGTAGAACAAGGAGGGCGAACATCCATAACCCTAAAAATGTTTAGTAATAAGTCACAAAGACAAAACGATAAATGTGGCAGAAGTTTTTCATTAACTTTGAGAAAAACATGGATAACAATTTAGTTTTAAAGTGAGTTGCCCTGAACTCTTTAAATGACCAAAGTAGAGGAAATTGAAAAACCTTGAGCATCAATTTAGGCTCACAAATATATTGCAGCACTAAATATAAATACTAAATATAGTGTTTAGGCTCACGGATTCATGGCAACACTAAACAGACTTATAAAATACTTTTTTTCAGCATAGAAAAATAAGTAGTGATGGAAATAATGTGGAAATCTTCACAAGGAGTCTAAGCCTGCTTAGATAATGGATGCAGCCCGTCCACCCCACTGAAGGCTTTCTTTTGCCATCCAGCAGTTTAGGGATTTTTTTAATATATACATAACAAAAAGATAGAACTGCAAATAACCAAGAAAAGCTTTAAATAAATGTTTTAATGCAATTTTGGCAAAGCATGCCTACAGTGGGGGAAATGCGGCTGGATATTTTTCTTTCATCTTTAATTTTAGACCAGTTTTATTAGAGAAAAGAAGGTTCTTGGCAAGCCTGAAAGTCTTTTCTTAACCTTATTCTGTTAAACACTTTTCATGTTGACTTAATGCTGGTAAAATTTTGATAGAACATACGTGGAAGAGAAAAATAAAGAAAAATCTATTTTCAATGAAGGATCTGCAAACTGTACCAATGAAGAGATTTTTTTTTTAAAGGGAGGCAGTGTCTGTAGTCTGTGTGCATGTGCAACATACAAATCTAATCTTTTCCCTCCCATGCCTCAATTCATTTCCTGGCTTCCACTGTTCCTTCAATTGCATTTTCTTTGCCCCCTTAACTATGGCCACAAAGTTCAACATGACATGACACATGCCATTTTCATCAGCTTTCTGAACGCAAGTCACAATAGACTTCTTTTTTTTTTTTTGATTACTCAAAATCACTGTGCACCTAATGGCCTTAGGGCTCCTGCCTGGAATTTATTTTGCTGGAATCCTTTTTCTGCCACCCACACCTAGGTAATGCCTAACTATCCTTCATGACATATTCGAGTATCTCTTCTGAAACTTTAAGAACTTCCTGAACTTCCCCTGTCAGAGGTCCTCACAACCATTCTGCATTTCTTTATGGCAGTAGTATTTGAATTAAATTTGGATTGAATAATGCCCTCTGTTAAATGATATCACAGTTAAATTCCATACTCACCCTACCCAGGAATGTATTGCTACAAGAGCAAGGACTGTGTTTTTCTTGCTCACCACTGTGGTGCTGGCTTATATTTTATTGATACAGTGAAGACAATCAATAAATGCATGTTAATGAATAAGAGAATGGTACAAAGGGCAGAAAACAACCAAAATATAGGTGAGAAGAGTACATCTAATAGAAAAATCAACTGTCCTAACCCAGCATAGGGTAAGTTATTTTCATAATAATAATCCTTAAACTTACCTAGGGTTTAAGTAAACTAGAATTCATTGTATGTCCGGAGAAGTGCTGTATTAGTCAGGGATCTCTAGAGGAACAGAACTAATAGCACAGATGTATGTATCAAGAGGAGTTTCTTAAGGAGTATCGAGTCACAAGATGAGGTCGCACAACAGGCCGTTTACAAGCTGAGGAGCAAGGAAGCCAGTCTGAGTGCTAAAACCTCCAAAGTAGGGAAGCTGACAGTGCAGCATTCAGTCTGTGGTCAAAGGTCCAAGAGTCCCAAAGGTGAAGAACTTGGAATATAATGTTTGAGGGCAGGAAGCATTCGGAACAGAACGGTGGAGGCCAGAAGACTAAGACAGTCCAGTCTTTCCACAATCTTCTACCTTCTATTCTGGCCATGCTGGCAGCTGATTAGATGGTGCCCACCCAGATTGGGGGTGGGTCTGTCTTTCCTGCAGGGGCCTTTGAAAACAATATGCTGTGAATAAATAGGGCTCAAAGACAGTATCTCCAATTGAACTTTTAATGAACTCCCGTAGGCACCAAGAAAGTGGGCAGATAAAGAAAAACATAGAAACAAAAAACTGAGTAAAAGGTTACATCTGGGAAAAGAAAGTTTGTTTTGCATTGCATTCTTTCTGCTGACGTGGGGTTTATAAAGTATAAATAAAGTGAGGCGGAGGCTCTGAGCGCGGCCGCCATGTTCTCTGTGTGTCTTTGTCTCTTGTGTGTTCTTTCATTCTCCACCACCCCCCGCACGGACCCCAACACTTTCCCAGTCCACTGACTCAAATGATAACCTCCTTTGGCAACACCTTTACAGACACACCCAGAAACAATAATTTGCATCCTTCAATCCAATTAAGTTGATACTCAATGTTAACCATTACAAGTGCCAAAAACAATCTCAGTCGAACTGTATTATGAATAGATTTTACCATACCTGCAACAGTATGAATCTTTAATTCTAAATCCCAGAATTAAAGAAAGCATTAAAATACTAAAGAAACGCAGAGTGTGATGCTATACGTCATGTGTATATATATGTTTTATAGCTATAGAAAACAAATGGAATAAATGTGTGGTTCAAAAAAGAAAAAATATTAAAAATGTAAAACCAATCAAAATTAGCTAGTACCTTCTGGGATATTGAGCTCCTCTCACAGAAATCCCTGCAGCACTGGTTACATGACCAAGCATGCGTCTAGGATCTAGGTTAGGAGGATCCGGGAGGAGATAAGTTCTGAAGTTTTTATTTTGACAGTTTTTCACATTTTACATGAAAAAATGTTGGTAAGTCTTACAATTCCAAAGATTCTCATAAAAAAACTTAACAGCATGCTATAAATCTTTGCCCATGTAAATTATATATACAAACTCCCACCCCCGTCTCATCATGAGCTATTAGGAAGAAAGCAAATTTATGTTTTAAACTAACATCAGTATTAAAATTAGGTTGCAGAGATAAGGTATTTGAGTAACATCCCACAGTTTGTGCTATATTTGAATTAATGTCATTTCAAATTTGTCGTTTAAAAAAAAAAAAAAGATGTCTGTACCAGTTCTGCTTGGAGAACCTTCTGGAAATTTTACTATTGTAGGAACACTATTTTGAACTGAGCCAATCGATTCCATATGCTACTGGAGAACTGCCCATTAGCATATGTCAATGTCTAGAAATTTTTGTTGGGGTAGCTACATTTCTTGAAAATATTTTCAAGGCCAGGTGCAGTGGCTCATGCCTGTAAGTCTAGCACTTTGGGAGGCAGAAACAGGAGGATTGCTTGAGTACAGGAGTTTGCGACCAGTCTGGCAACATAGTAAGACCCCATCCATATGAAAAATAATACTGATACAAAGAAAGAAAACATTTCCAAGATGTTTCTGGGTCTAGAAAGACCTCAAAATTATTCTGATTGGCTGATTCATTAACCCCTCAATTAAATATTAATAGACATATCAATGAAATTTAACTTCTGTCAAGTCAAATTAATTTATAAGTGTGCACATTTCTGTAAATGTTTGTATGTGTATAATTTAATATATCAGGGTGTAGGATGGAAATAATTATTCAATTTTAAAGGACTACTGATCATAGCGTGTCGTCTTTATTCTCCCATATATACAACTCCCCTGAGATGTCTGTTTGTTATTATCAAAAAAAGTGGGCTGTTCTGACTGAAAGAACCATGAGCAAGATTTCTTGTTGCACTTTATTATGAATGTAATTTCCATCAGTTTTCTCAGTTTTGTTTTCTAAATACTATGAGGCTTGTAAAGAACTTCCCAATGTGACACATCACATATTAATTGATGGACCCATTATCAAATCTGTTGGTGTGTTTTGAATATAAGGTTGCAAATTATGGTATCTTTTTCCTCAAGAGTCTGTATAAACTGTTTATAATTAAATCTATGTGCCAAATTATTCTCCCCAAAACTTGCATGGCTCAATTAAAAATTCATATGGATTATTTTCATATGTTGTAAAAATTTTTTCTCATGTTGACATTTTTTATGAATCTATTCCTATATATTTATTTGTCAACATACTGTTATGAGGGAAATTAAAGTTATCATTAGCCACAGACTACTATCATCATCTAATTATCTCACATTTTCATTTGGTATGTTTTGATTATGTGTATGACTTCCCACATCCTTTTAATTTTCTCAGTCCTATGCCAAAGTCTAGGAATGGTTTGATCAAGACAAAGCCCTAGAGGTCTTTTTTCTAGGAAATTTGACAGAAGTATACTGTCTCCCATGAGATTTTTCACCCATATCCTATTTTCTGCCCATGGTAATAGAGTTAGCTTGTTGGAGTACCTGGTTTTTCCTGGCATATCTAGATTTAGGTAACTAATAAACATTTTGACTTAAAATGCCTGAATTTTAAGCGAACAGAAGCATGGGGGGAAAAAAAGACCAAAAATAAGAACAAAGTTCAATAGTACAATTTACAAAACGTATGAAAAAGGATCAGGCATGCATCAGATTAGTTGCTTTGGAATTTGTGCAAAAAACTGATCCTTCTTACTTGACACCTGACATCTGAGAAGGCCTGCTGATAGGAGGTATATGACTCACCATACTCAAAGCTAAGACCAAAACGCTATAGACTTTGTACAACTCCCCACCCACATATTCCTGAAGACTATTTACATTTTTTCAGTTACTTCAAGAGAAAATTGTTTCTTTTATTAAGTAAGAAAGAAAGAATGAATGATGTTGAACCACTGGCTTTCGAATGTTGTTCTATTAAGCCATAGGATTTCAGGTTTTAATATCAATGTTTCAGATGAGTATGTGTTTACTGGAAGAAACACTTGTCTTAGAAAAGTTCTGCCTTTGTATTATTCTTTATACTAGTATTTAATATAGGATTTAGTTAGAGGAGGCATCTAGCTTTTACACAATTGAATACTTCTTTAGAATCAACTATTCTAAAGATTTCTTAAAATTGATCGGGCTTTGATCTAACATTTTGATGCACTTAAGTGGAGGAACATTTTTTTTTCATTTTATTTCTCTCTTGTGCAAAAGTTTTATTTAGTTCACATTGTTGTAAAACTAAATTAATTGAGCTGTAACTTCACAGTAAAATTCACTCATAATACTCGAAACTATTTTTGTTAGAGTCATGTAGCGTCTTACACTTCTGAAATTAAAAATTCCAAGAGGCTGAATTAAATTTTTTTGCCTTGGTTATAAGGAAGGAGTTGGTAATTTCTGATTTCAAAGTTTCCTATATTAACATTGTTAAGAAGAAGAAATTTAAGAATTTGATTTTTCTTTTTTTCATGTTTTTCAGTTTATATGAGTATATCAACTTCCCCTTCTATTTACCTCCTTTATCTTGCCTTGATCAACAACTTAACATTCCTATAACTGTCTCATGATAGACAATTGAATCTCCACTTCTACAACACTTTTTTTTTTTTACAAAAATACTGGTTTGCTACTGCAAAAACATGCCAAAATGTAAAGACCATAGATACCAGGAAGAAACTGCATCAACTAATGAGCAAAATAACCAGCTAACATCATAATGGCAGGATCAAGTTCACACATAACAATATTAGCCTTAAATGTAAATGGGCTAAATGCTCCAAATAAAAGACACAGACTGGCAAATTGGATAAAGAGTCAAGACCCATCAGTTTGCTGTATTCAGGAGACCCATCTCACATGCAGAGACACACATAGGCTCAAAATAAAGAGATGGAAGAAGATCTACCAAGCAAATGGAAAACAAAAAAAGGCAGAGGTTGCAATCCTAGTCTCTGATTAAAACAAACTTTAAACCAACAAAGATCAAAAGAGGCAAAGAAGGCCATTACATAATGGTAAAGGGATCAATTCAACAAGAAGAGCTAACTATCCTAAATATATATGCACTCAATACAGGAGCACCCAGATTCATAAAGCAAGTCCTTAGAGACTTACAAAGAGACTTGGACTCCCACACAATAATAATGGGAGACTTTAACACCCCACTATCAACATTAAACAGATCAACCAGACAGAAAGTTAAAAAGGATATCCAGGAATTGAACTTGACTCTGCACCAAGAGGACTTAATAGACATCTACAGAATGCTCCACCCCAAATCAACAGAATATACATTCTTCTCAGGACCACATCACACTTATTCCAAAATTGACCACATAGTTGGAAGTAAAGCACTCCTCAGCAACTGTAAAAAACAGAAATTATAACAAACTGTCTCTCAGACCACAGTGCAATCAAACTAGAACTCAGAATTAAGAAACTCACTCAAAACTGCTCAACTACATGGAAACTGAAAAACCTGCTCCTGAATGATTACTGGGTACATAATAAAATGAAGGCAGAAATAAAGATGTTTTTTGAAACCAGTGAGAACAAAGATACAACATACCAGAAACTCTGGGACACATTTAAAGCAGTGTGTAGAGGGAAATTTCTAGCACTAAATGCCCACAAGAGAAAGCAGGAAAGATCTAAAATTGACACCCTAACATCACAATTAAAAGGACTAGAGAAGCAAGAGCAAACACATTCAAAAGCTAGCAGAAGGCAAGAAATAACTAAGATCAGAGCAGAACTGAAGGAGATAGAGACACAAAAAACCTTCAAAAAAGCAGTGAATCCAGGAGTTGGTTTTTTGAAAAGACCAACAAAATTGATAGACCACTAGCAAGACTAATAAAGAAGAAAAGAGAGAAGAATCAGATAGATGCAATAAAAAATGATAAAGGGGATATCACCACCGATCCCACAGAAATACAAACTACCATCAGAGAATACTGCAAACACCTCTATGCAAATAAACTAGAAAACCTAGAAGAAATGGATAAATTCCTGGACACACAACTCTCCCAAGACTAAACCAGGAAGAAGTTGAATCCCTGAATAGACCAACAACAGGTTCTGAAATTGAGGCAATAATTAATAGCCCACCAACCAAAAAAAGTCCAGGACCAGATGGATTCACAGCCAAATTCTAACAGAGGTACAAGAAGGAGCTGGTACCAATCCTTCTGAAACTATTCCAATCAATAGAAAAAGAGGGAATCCTCCCTAACTCATTCTATGAGGCCAACATCATCCTGATACCAAAGCCTGGCAGAGACACACGCACACAAAAGAGAATTTTAGACCAATATCCCTGATGAACATCGATGCAAAAATCCCCAGTAAAATACTGGCAAAGCAAATCCAGCAGCACATCAAAAAGCTTATCCACCATGATCAAGTGGGCTTCATCCCTGGGATGCAACTCTGATTCAATATATGCAAATCAAGAAATGTAATCCAGCGTATAAACAGAACCAAAGGCCAAAACCACATGATTATCTCAATAGATGCAGAAAAGACCTTCGACAAAATTCAACAGCACTTCATGCTAAAAACTCTCAATAAATTCAGAATTGATGGAATGTATTTCAAAATAATAAGAGCTATTTATGACAAACCCACAGCCAATATCATACTGAATGGGCAAAAACTGGAAGCATACCCCTTAAAAACTGGCACAAGACAGGGATGCCCTCTCACCACTCCTATTAACATAGTGTTGGAAGTTCTGAGTAGAGCAATCAGGCAAGATAAAGAAATAAAGAGTATTCAGTTAGGAAAAGAAGAAGTCAAATTGTCCCTGTTTGCAGATGACATGATTGTATATTTAGAAAACCCCATCGTCTCAGCCCAAAATCTTCTGAAGCTGATAAGCAACTTCAGCAAAGTCTCAGGATACAAAATCAACATGCAAAAATCACAAGTATTCTTATACACCAATAACAGACACACAGAGAGCCAAATCATGAGTGAACACCCATTCACTATTGCTTCAAAGAGAATAAAATACGTAGGAATCCAACTTACAAGGGATGTGAAGGACCTCTTCAAGAAGAACTACAAACTACTTCTCAATGAAATAAAAGAGGACACAAACAAATGGAAGAACATTTCATGCTCATGGATAGGAAGAATCAATATTGTGAAAATGGCCATCCTACTCAAGGTAATTTATAGATTCAATGCCATCCCCATCAAGCTACCAATGACATTCTTCACAGAATTGGAAAAAACTACTTTAAAGTTCATATGGAACCAAAAAAGAGCCCACATTGCCAAGACAATCCTAAGCCAAAAGAACAAACCTGGAGGTATCACGCTACCTGACTTCAAACTATACTGCAAGGCTACAGTAACCAAAACAGCATGGTACTGGTACCAAAACAGAGATATAGACCAATGGAACAGAACAGAGCACTCAGAAATAATACCACACATCTACAAGCATCTGATCTTTGACAAACGTGATAAAAACAAGAAATGGAGAAAGCATTCCCTATTTAATAAATGGTACTAGGAAAACTGGCTAACCATAAGTAGAAAGCTGAAACTGGATCCCTTTCTTACACCTTATACAAAAATTAATTCAAGATGGATTAGAGACTTAAATGTTAGACCTAAACCATAAAAACCCTAGAAGAAAACTTAGGCAATACCATTCAGGACATAGGCATGGGCAAGGGCTTCATGTCTAAAACACCAAAAGCAATGGCAACAAAAGCCAAAATTGACAAATGGGATCTAATTAAACTGAAGAGCTTCTGCACAACAAAAGAAACTACCATCAGAGTGAACAGGCAACCTACAGAATGGGAGAAAAGTTTTGCAATCTACTCATCTGACAAAGGGCTAATATCCAGAACCTACAAAGAACTCAAACAAATTTACTAGAAAAAAACACAAACAACCCCATCAAAAAGTGGGCAAAGGATATGAACAGACACTTCTCAAAAGAAGACATTTATGCAGCCAACAGACACATAAAAAATGCTCATCATCACTAGCTATCAGAGAAATGCAAATCAAAACTGCAATGAGATACCATCTCATACTAGTTAGAATGGCGATCAATAAAAAGTCAGGAAACAACAGGTGCTGGAGAGGATGTGGAGAAATAGGAACACTTGTACATTGTTGGTGGGACTGTAAACTAGTTCAACCATTATGGAAAACAGTGTGGCGATTTCTCAAGGATCTAGAACTAGAAATACCATTTGACCCAGCCATCCCATTACTGGGTATATACCCAAAGGATTATAAGTCATGCTGCTATAAATACCCATGCACACGTATGTTTATTGCAGCACTATTCACAATAGCAAAGGCTTGGAACCAACCCAAATGTCCATCAATGACAGTCTGGATTAAGAAAAATGTGGCACATATACACCATGGAATACTATGCAGCCTTTAAAAAGGATGAGTTCATGTCCTTTGTAGGGACATGGATGCAGCTGGCAACCATCATTCTCAGCAAACTATCACAAGAACAGAAAACCAAACACCACATGTTCTCACTTATAGGTGGGAATTGAACAATGAGAACACTTGGACCCAAGAGGGGGAACATCACACACTGGGGCCTGTCGTGGGGTGGGGGGATAGGGAAGGGATAGTAGTAGGAGATAAACCTAATGCAAATGATGAGTTAATGGGTGTAACATACCAACATGGCACATGTATACATATGCAACAAACCTGCATGTGGTGCACATGTACCCTAGAACATAGGGTATAATAATAAAAAGAAATACTGGTTTATGTGAAAAAAAAATTAAATAGGAGCAGTGCTGGCGAAAAATGAGTTTCTATCCTGGGTCAGACTGCACAAATGTGATCAGAAAAAGGAATATGGGAGAAAAGTAGACAAGAATTGAAATACAGTAAATGAGTAGAGAATTACTATCCACTATCTGTACTACTATCCACACAAGAATAATTCAAAAATGGAGCAGAGTTGAAGAGAGTAGGAAAAGCCATCAGAGATGAAGGCCTGAATGTACCACGGGACAAGAAGAGGGATTAGTGTCTCTTGAGCAACTGAAACCTGCTTCTGCAATACTGGCTTTAGTTAACTTAAATAGGTGTTATATCTACTGGTTTTCTGTTGGTAAAGATGTCTAACAATGGTGGACATATTCACCTAACTATGCTAAATATTATATTATCCATATTAAATATGTCATTTTGCTGTGTTCCTCTTGCTGCAAGTTATCACTGTATTCCAAAGCTCCATTATCTATGCGTATATTGATGAATTTGCCATCACTTTGATATAGAAGGATTTGAAGAAATTTAATAAGACATCGTGATAGATAGGCTCCAGTGTCTGACATTAACAGTCTCTTGGTGAAAGACAATGAGTGCAGTATGCAAAGTGTCAGGCAATGGGTATAATAATATTAGTGAAAGGTTAGCCAAGTTGGTAAGGCATGTTTCTCAAGACGTTCAATGATTTTATGTTAGTTTCCAGATTAATCACCTTTCAAGTTAAACTAGTAACTTATCCCAACTGATCTTGTAGCAAAAAAAACATAGAACATCCACATTGGGCAATGTTCACAAGCCCCGAACATCTGGTTTTTTAGAGAGTAATTCATAAGCATAGTCTCAAGTCCTTGAAGGATGCATTCCTTTATCAAATATTTCATGAAAACCTATAATTACAAGACATTGTTTCAAATGTCATGAATACCAGAGAACAAAATTAATAAAAAAAATTTCAATTGGGAATTTAATTCAAGTTGGAAGAAGCAGACAAATTAACAAAATGACAAAATGAATACATAAAATATATTGTATGTTAGATGGTGATTATGTGATAGAAAAAGAAAGTCAGCAAAAGGAGACAGAAAGTTTAGGGGTATGTTATACATTTTATACAAAGGGGTCCAAAAAGTTATTTCTAATAAGCAACATCTTATTAGGGACATTCATGAACTATGGAAGTGAGCACATGTGTATCTGGGTAAAATCATGCCAGTCTGGGAATAACAAATGCAGAGAGACCGAGGTGAAAGCAAATCAGAATCATTTGTATTGAATCAAGGAGTTCACTGGAGTAGAGCAAAGTGATTAAGGAACAGATGGGAGGCAAGGATGCCAGGGAAAGGAAAGTATGTACAGAAGGTGGGACCTTGCAGTTGATTCTAATCACTTTGGCTTTTCTCTGTACCAGATGAGAAATGTAGAAATTATGAAGCAAAGAAATACCAGTTTTACTCTTTTCTAAGCAGATTATGTAGATTATTTATCAAGACTGGAGCAAAGGGAAAAAGGCTCAAGTGATCCTCCTACATCAGCCTCCCAAAGTGCTATGATTATAGGCATGAGCCATTGTACCTGGCCAATAGACAGATTAATAGAAGAAAAGGTATACAAATTTATTTACATGCATATGAACACAGGAATCTTGAAAATATGAGACTTAAAGAAGGGCGAGATGGTTGAACTTTAAATGTTTACACTTTTTTTATAGGGTGGGAGGTAAATGAGGGGAAGTAGGTAATTTTAGGAGTCACAGATGATTTTCAGGGGACATGAATGAGACCAAAGAACAATGGTCTGCATAATCCTAAGTGAACTAATGAAGGAACAGAAAACCAAATACAACACGTTATCACTTACAAGTGGGAGTTAGACATTAAGCACCCATGGACATAAACATAGGAATAAAAGATACTGTGGACTGCTGGAGGGATGAGGGATGTGGACATGGGTTAAAAAACTACCTATCTTTTGGGTACTATGCTCACTACCTGTGTACAGTATACATATGTAACAAACCTGCACATGTACCTCCTGCATATAAAATTGTATTTAAAAATTGAAATTAAAAAATAAAAAGGAATAGTGGTCTGGGACAGAGTTGCTCTGATCTCTAGAGGACGTGGCAGCAAGGTGAGAGGCAGAACTTCACCATGAACAAAGGTTGTCTTACTATGCAGATAGTCTCCCAGGTAAGCTCTCAGACCTGCCCTCAGAAGAACAAGGGAAATGTCTTTCTGGGTCTTTAGTTTCTTGTTTTATCTAGTGGTTAATCTTTCTCTATTTGTCAAGACTCCTAGCAAGACTCTTGAGATAATTGCATTTCTTTTGGAAAGATTTTTTAGCAGATAAGGAAATTACAGATAGAGTTCCTCCCTGCAGCTGGGGGAAGGGAGAGAAGCAAAAGATGGGTAGAATGTTTCTATTCTGAAGCAGCTTCTATAACATTCTGATTTCTTTTAATTCAAAGTACTCTGCATGCTAAAGCACCACACTTTGGGGTATGACACCCTGCACCCTGACAGTGGTCATAAATCAGTGAGTACCACGTGAATTACATCTGATGCATAGAATTTGGAAAATCTACTGACTACTGACCAAGGCTGCATTAATATTTTCTTCAGCTTGACCGAATTTTAGGTAGGTTTCTTCCTGACTCTAGGCCGTGACCCCTCTTTTCTTACAGCATTTACTTTATAAAGATTATAAATTCTTTCTCTGTTCCTTTGAAATACAAATCTTTTCAAAAGCCTCTTACTAGTTTTACAATGTAGAAGTGTCTTCCTCAAAGACCTGGGAATTATCTCTTTGAAATGTAAATATTAAGAAAAATAGCACTCATATCTCCCAGTCTCTGTGAGAAAGTAGGAGCCTGACATCAGTAAACACCAATTAGCAAAAACAGGTGGCCTAATCACAGAGAAAAACATTTGCAAACTCAAAAATAATTAATGCGCTTGACATACCCATTGATCAACCTCTCTTCTTACACTGCAGTCTCTCTGATCTACATTTTTGCCCCTTCTTTCACTTTAAGGACTCATGATTAGATTGTGCCTTTCCTAATAATCCAGGAAAATTTTCACATGCCAATTAGCAAACTTAATTCCACCTACAACCTTAACTCACCTTTGCCATGTAACAACATATATTCATAAATTATGGCAATTGGAATGTTGATGACAAAAGATCAAGCTTTTAAAGAATTAAAGTTAGTTTTATCCAGAAGTCTTACTGAGGACTATAGACTGAGGCCTGCGCCCCTGGAGTAGCCCCCTAAAGAGGTTCTAGCAGACTGCTGCAGCACCGTCTTTCAGCCCACGGCTTATATACAGGAGGTGGATGTTTACTGTTGGCAAAATTACATCAAAGTTTGAGTGCTAGAGTACAACTGATTATAGATCACAGAAGCATAATTGCTAAGTCTGTTAGACTTCAACTTATGCGTAGGAAAAGAAAGAAAAGTACTAGGGTCCTTTATCCTTTAGGTGTGGTGTGACTCACTGTCACAAGAACAGCATGGGGAAAACTGCCTCCCTAATCTAATCACCTCCCCAGGCCCCTCCCCTGACACATGGGGATTACAATTCCAGATGAGATTTGGGTGGGGACATACACCCAAATCATATTACATGGCTTTTTATATTGGTTACTTTGTCTCACAATGTGAACATCATGAAAGCACCATTCTTCTGCCTACCACACACATCATATGGAGGTTTTGTTTTTGTTTTTGTTTTCCTGCACGTTGAATAATTCTAGATCACTAAGAAATGAAAGTTTACTGACGTACATTTTCTTAGAGGTTTAATCATTCTCTTAATTAGTGATTTTTGGGCTACAAAAAGAAAATGCCTTGTCCCAGAGTGTGGAAATATATAAATCTGTGAGTGTTTAGAATTCTATGTAGGTACTGTTCAGTTCATTAAATCCATTGATCACATAGTATGTGCAAATCACAGTACTTGTGTCTGTAAATAAAGCAGACAAAGTCTGCTCATGAAAATTATAATCCAGTGAAAATTATCCAAAATGAAAATGGATATTAAAAATGTACACAAATACATTGAAGTATCTGAAATGTTTGAATATATTAAAATAAAATGTATTCAAAATCTATAATGAATGCTTTACTTTCTTTATACTGGAGCAAAATATGATATTTAACTTTTCTATCTTTTCTCTTTTTACTAAAAGCCCATGCTGAATATGAGTTTTATTCAGCATACTAAAGGAAAATAATATTAAGAGACTTGTATTGAAAACCGATTTGGACAATATATATATTTTATATTCAGGGAGTACACTTATAGGTTTATTAATGTGATGCTGTGGTTTGGGCTTCTACTGAATCAGTCATCCAAATGGTGAGTATAGGACCCAATAGGTAATTTTCAACTCTTTCTCCTCTATCTCTCCCTTTTTAGATTCTCCAGCATGTATTGTTTCCATCTTTATATGTGAGTGTAGACAATGTTTAGCTTCCACTTAAAAGTGAGAACATGTGGCATTTGATTTTATGTTTCTGTGTTAATTCACTTAGGAAAATGGCCTCCAGCTGCATCCAAGTTATTTCAAAGAACTTGAGTTTGCTTATTATCGCTGCACAGTATTCCATGGAGTATACATGCCACATTTCTTTAATCCAATCCATTGTTGATAGACACCTAGGTTGATTCCATGTGTTTGCTATTGTGAACAGTGCTGCATAAAATGCATGAGTGCATGTGCATTTTTGGTAGAATTATTTATTTTCCTCTGGGTATATGCCCAGTAATGAGATTGCTGTGTCAAATGGTAGTTCTATTTTTAGTTCTTTGAGAAATCTGCAAACTACCTTCCATAGTGGCTGAAGTAATTTACATTCCTACTAACAGTGTGTAAGCATTCCCTTTGCTCCTCAGCCTCACCAGCATCTCCTGGTTTTTTGATTTTTCTGTAACAGCCATTCGGACGTGTGAGATGCTATCACAATCTGGTTTTGTTCTGCATTTTTTTGATGATTAGCGATGTTGGGCATTTTTTTGTGTATTTGTTGGCTGCTCATATGTCTTTTCTTGAGAAGTGTCTGTTCATGTCCTTTGCCCATTTTTTAACAGGGTTATTTGTTTTTTAAGTTCCTGATAATTCTGGATATTAGTTCTGTGTTGGATGCATAGCATGCAAATATTTTCTCCCTTCTGTAGCTTGTTGTTTACCCTGTTGATAGTTTCTTTTGCTGTGTGGAAGCTCTTTGATTAGGTCTCAATTGTCCATTTTTGTTTTTGTTGCATTTGCTTTTGAATTCTTAGTTATAAATTACTTGCCTAGGCCAATGTCCAGAAGAGTATTTCCTAAGGTTTTTTTCTAAGATTTTTTATAGTTTGAAGTTTTTTATTTAAGATTTTAATCCATCTTGAGCTAATTTTTTTATATGGTGAGAGGTAAAGTCCAGTTTCATTATACTGCATCTGGTAATTCAATTGTCCAAGCACCATTTATTGAATAGGGTATAAGATACAGGGTTTTAACATTGTTTATTATATTTAATGAAATACAAGAAATGGATGTGAGTATATGAAATTTAAATATTTTTGTATGTATATATACCATAATAAATATATATATAACATATATGACACACTAAATATAAATGTCTCTATATAACATATAAAGACATATATATTCATAAATATATACACGTTTATGTAAACTCAAAGGAGTATTTGAGTTAGACAGACTTTCTAAGACTAGAAAATCTGATAATTTTTTCTTAGAAATTTTATAATTACTCTAGAATGAGTAAAGGCAGAACTATGCAACACCTCATATGACAAAATAGAAAAGACCTCTTTGCCTCATTATAGTTTCATTGTCACATAGTCTTGACCATGTACCATCTGGGCTTCTTTTGTCCTAGATATTTCTAATGTTTTCTACACATTAGAGTCACATAATTTTACAGCAACAGAAGATTCTTAGAATTACACAATAACTTTGCTTGTATTTCTTTTTTCAAATGAAGAGAGTTTTTAAGACTTATAGTCAAGTACATTTCCAGGTAGAGAAAATGATCTGCCTTTCAGTAAGTCAACACTGGACATTGTTTCCTAGTCAGTGCCCATGAGCACTGCTCTAAACACAAATGATATGTTGACTGTGACTTACTTTAAGTTTCCTTACGTTTAGCAAAGACTCTGGTACATAGAAGCTCAATAAATTGTTGAATTAAATCTCATGGGAAGCAAAACCACAATGTGTTTTGAATGTGTCCCAGATCAAATAAATCTAAGTCTAGAATTGCTGCTATTGACAAGGTTGAGAAATTTCTTATATAATCCAATTTCTAAACATCATTCTAAAACATTTAATGCTCTTTAACTTGCCCCTAACCTAGAAAAAGTCAACCGGTAATACAACTCTAAATACAAAAGCTTGGAATTTTTGTTTAAAACTGCTTGGCTCTAGCATATCACCAGATCAATGGGAGAAAAAAGAAATGAACACTCCATTGATATCCCTGGAATTCTTGAGACTCCAAAAGTAAATTTCACCAGAAATAGAATGGTCTGTGAATGAAGATATTTTGTAACCACAGTTCTAATTAGCATTTTGTTACTGTTATCAGGAAGAAGTCTTGGATTTTATGTAGTGTTGTTTTTTGTTTTGTTTTGTTTTGTTTTAATAAAGATTTGCTGTAGCTGAATTCAGTATATTCATTTTGGCAGTTGGTAAATCTAGGCCTGTAGTAGTCATAATAAGTGATATGGTGGCAATGAAATGTAATGAAAACAGCAGATCAATTAAAGAAAAAGTTGGGTTGTCTGGAAACAAGGAATAAAAATTTAAATAAAAGTAATATTGTATCAAAACTCATTTGAGTTTTAACAGCTGTTTTAAGCATTATGCAAAAATATTCTAGTAAGCCTATATACACATGATTGAAGGATTATTTCCAAAAGTGACAGAAACCCAACAAGAAATTTAACTCTTCGTTTAAACTATCTGACAAAAAAGCCTTAAAGGATAAAAATAATAATCTTGGCAGTAAAACTCTTCCTTGTTGATTATTCTCTCATATTGATGCCTTCAAATTCTTGTCTCATGCCTCTTTAGCCTGTGCATTTACTCAGATATTGTGAGGTATTTTGGGTATATATAAATTATGAGTATGGAAAAAATAGGAAAGAAGAAACAGTAAAAGAAAGATGGAGAGATAATAATAGAATGAGAGGAATAAAGACAAGGAGAGAGAGAAATATTTTGTGTTTTAGCAGTCCACATATGAGTCATCTGGATTGTGTGCAATTGGCTACATCCAACAAAAGCAAAGATTGTGTCGCTTGGAGATATTTTCCATTCTTCTTTTTGTCTGAAATTCTTAAAATGCAAGGTTATGCATCTATTCAAAATATTTGCATTGGGATATAAATATATTAAAGTGAAGACAAGGTAAGATAATGTAATTAAAAGCTAAAAATAAAATTATATGTGAAATTCTTGGTGCCACCACATTTTGAGCTCTGCAGTGATTTTCCAAGAAGTGAGGAAAAAATAACAAAATTATCTTATTTTGCATTGCTTTTAAATTTGCTGCCAAAGTCTATGAAATTTTCATTTCTGACTTACACTTTTACTTACTACTCTTCCAAGTTTCTAGTGATAGTTAACAGCTAGACATGTAGACACTCTGTTTTTTACTAGAAAGATAAAAAATAAGGCATTCAAAGATGGTAGGCAGAGTTTTCAAAGATTCCAGGCAGAATTTTCTCTTCAATAAATCAATAGGAAATGTGCCCCCCTCCCAATTAAAGACAAACATTGCTTCAGAATGGCATACAACAATAATGAAAGAGAATCTATATTTTGATCCTAATATTAAGTAATTAGAATGGGTGGTAAAATATAATAATGGTGTAAATTATAGATCCTTTTCTTTATTTTATAAAAGACTTATCACAGTAAGGTAAAAACATTCTATTTCAACTTCTCCTGGGGATACAGACATTGACACAGAGAAAGGACAGCTGTCCCAAGCACTAAATGAATGGTGCAATTAGCTACAAGGCATCATAAAGTCCCTGTGGAGAAAAAGATTTCTGTGAATGATCCCTGAGTAAGAAACTGCACAGTGCATCAATATGTATTTTTCATTCATCATATCTCTGAGTGTCTCTTCTGGGGTTGCTCCTTTGGCAGTGTATAATTATATTCCACCTAGACCCCAGCCACTGATTTATCTATATGTCTTTTTACTGTCAGCTCTAAATATTGTACAGATACACACATACACATGCACACAAAATAGTGAAGATACATACCCACTCCCAAAGCTGGCCTATAATTTTACTGGTTAATACAATAAATAGAAATGACCAGAGACACTGGGCAAAGTGAGCTGCCAAATTAATAGACATTCAGGCCACTCTCTTTTCGTGATGTGTCCTCTGTCTTCCTACCTAGTCTCTCTAGTTCTGGTAAATGTCTCTCTCACAAATATAAACACAAAAATATATGTTTGTCATAGTTGTAATATGTTGTAAATATTTATAATTTTATGAGATTATATCTGCTTCTTTAGTCGAACATGTTATTTATTATTTTGCTGTTAATTTATTTGAACAGCTACCATGACGATGCTAATCTACAGCAGAATTTTAATTAATGTTATTTAGCTGAATGGTTTTGAATACAAAAGGATGTTGCCGTCCAGTGCAATGTGAAATGCAGGACAGAAGAAAAGTATTACTTTTTGAATATCAACTATATTCTAGATACTGTATTAGTGATTACACATCTTCCTTTGACCCTCAGCATAATATTACAGGGTATGTATTTATGTTACCAGTTGACAGGCAAAGAAATGGGCTCAGAATGAAATACTAAACAGCTCAATCAAGGTCAACTTTAATGCTAATTGGTAGAGTCAGAATTTTAATTCACAATACTTTGACACAAAAACTGTTTTATATCTATTAATTGGAGGATAAGAATCACCAATATTCAATTTTTACAGAATAGCTTTATTCAATCTGAAGAGTAACATATATTATGAGATCATGCTTTGAAAACAATTTTTATAGATTTTTTTTCCAGATAATAAATTTCACAGTAAATGGGTGGAACTTATACATCTACTTCTATCACTCAGGTAAAATTCTCCCTCTCTTCCCCTCTCTCCACTCCAATCTATTATTTACCTACTTTTGTTGTATTCATATCTATAGTTTGTCCTTTAACTAATGGCAATGTGCATAGATATGCTACTAAAAGTCAGGAGAAACATCAGGTAAGTTGTCAGAATATTAGAATATGTATGTTGATATTGTTTGGCTCTGTGTCCCCACCCAAATCTCATCTCAAAGTGTAATCCTCACGTGTTGAGGGAGGGAGGTGATTGGATCATGGGGCAGTTTTTCCCATTCTGTTCTCATGATACTGAATGAGTTCTTATGAGAACTGATGGTTTTATGTTTGACAGTTCTTCTTTCACATGATCTCTGTAGCCTGCCACCATGAAGGATGTGCCTGCTTCCCCTTCTCCCATGATTGTAAGTTTCCTGAGGCCTCCCCAGTAATGTGGAACTGTGAGTCAATTTAGCCTCTTTTCTTTATAAATTACTCAGTCTCAGGCAGTTCTTATAGTAGTGTGAGAATGGACTCATACATATGTATATATCTGGCATTTAGTCTCTTACATGAATGACATCAATAATAGGACCTACAACATGGTTCTGTGAACTGGTAAGAGGCAAGATGAGATTTGGCTATGTGACATAGAATACAAAGGTCCTCTTGGTAAAAATCTTTGAATCATCAACTATTTAGAACATTGAGGTTAAATCAGATGTTGAAGGCTCTAAGAACGGGAACACTGAAAAATTTTAAAATATAAGTCCATTCTAGATGCTTCAACTGTCAATTCAATCCCTTTGTCCTGGCCTTTTTGCACAAGATGGTAGGCCATTGATAGCACTCTCAATGCAGGCTACCAGGAGAGGAAGTTTCTCTTGATTTATTGTGCTTTCATTCTACGAACTGTCAGGGCTTTCAAGATCACTACTGATGTATCTGGGTACAGATATGTATTAGAGTTCTCTTAGAGGGACCGAACTAATAGGAGATATATATATGTGTGTGCATATGTGTGTGTGTGTGTGTGTGTGTATATATATATCTGACATTTAGTCTCTTGTATGAATGACATCAATTATAGGACCTACCATATGGTTCTGTGAACTATTAGAGACAAGGTGAGATTTGGACATGTGACATAAAATACAAAGGTTAAGTTGGGGTGTGTGTGTGTGTGTGTGTGTGTGTGTGTGTGTGTGTGTGTGTATAGAGAGAGGAGTTTATTAAGTATTAGCTTACATGATCACAACATCCCACAGTAGGCTGTCAGCAAGCAAGGAGAGCCAGGCTGAGTCTAAAACTGACAAACCTGGAGTCTGGTGTTCAACGGCGGGAAGCATCCAACACAGGAGAAAGATATATGTTGGGATGCTAGGCCTGTCTCTCCTTTTCACGTTTTTCTGCCTGGTTTGTATTCACTGGAAGATGATAAGATTTTACATACCAGATTAAGGGTGGATCTGCCTTCCCCAGCCGACTGACTTAAATGTTCATCTGTTTTGGCTACACCCACACAGAAATACCCAGGATTAATACTTTGTATCCCTCAATCCAATCAAGTTGACACTTAGTATTAACCATCACAAGATAATATTTCATTTTCTATTGATATCACTTAGACCATTACACCTTGGATGGTGAGGAGGCTATATAAGCCTTAGAAATTAATGAGATAAAGGTCACGTCTAACCATCCAGAACTCTGCAACAGTGTGTTACAACCCAGATAAGTACCAAGAATGCTCTTCCTTTCTTCCTTCCTTTCCTCCTTTTTTTTTTTTTTTTTTTTTGAGTTACAATAAAATAAATTTATTCCCTCAAAGTTCTGGAGCTAGAAATCCCAAATCAAGGTGGGGATAGGGCCAGCTTCCTCTGAAGCCTCTAGTAAACCCAGACATTCCTTACTATGTGGCAACATAACTCTGATCTCTCAAACTTTGCATGCCCATCCTTCTTTTGTGTCTGTGCCCAGTTGTTTTCCTTCTTATAAGGTCACCATCTTAATCTGATTACATCTGCAAAGACCCTGTTTCCAAAGAAACTCATATTCACAGGTACTGGCAGCTGGGACTCCAACACACCTTTTGGGGAAACACAATTCAATCCATAACAGATGTGAACCAAGTGAGGGAGAGAGAGCTGAATCATCTGAGATTTCCGGAATGAAAGATAAGATGCCGAGTCCTATTGTAGCAGAAGGTTCTGCTATTTAAAATAATAATAACAATAATAATAATAATAATAATGTGGCTTCTGCTGAAATAGAGCCTCCACCAATAGAAAAACCTCCAGCTGAAATACATTCTCCATTAGCTGAAGATGCCACTGCTTAAGCAGAGCTCAGCCCTGCTGAGGAGACCCATGCCCAAGTTCAGCCGCCACCTGAAGAGACTCCTGCTGCTGAGGCAGCCACTACAATCGCAGAGGCCTCTGTTAAAGTTCAGCCTCCAGCAACTGAAGAGGCGTCATTAGTGAATTTTCATGCTGAAATTCAGCCTTCAGCTGACCAAGAGAGAGACAGTGAAGACATATGATGGTGCAAGTCCTCTCAGGCTGAGTCCTGAAACATCTTATCAAGAGACCAGAAGTACCCAATCTCATTATATCAAGTGTTGGGGTACACTTGCTGCGGAACTTACAGCTCTTGCTGGAATAAATGAAAAATCCATTTCTTATACCACACATAAAAGAGAGGTCAGTTTCCCTTTGTTTCACACACACACACACACACACACACACACACACACACGATCTCCCTTCCACACTTCGCCCACCTCCAAAGCACCAGAAGCACTTCCAAAATGAATAATAGGGTATACCCATTACAATAAAGTAAATATTGCAATAACATAAGTCAGACAATTTTTTGGTTTTCTAGTGCTTATACAAGTTATCTTTACACTATTCAGTGGTATATTAAGTGTGCAATAGCATTGTATATAAAAATATACAAACTCCTTAATTTAAAAATATTTTTACTGCTGAAAAATACTAGTAATCATCTGAGTCCTCAGATGTAGATTTAGCATCATTCTTAAGGGCCCTAGGATCTTCAGAGTAGTCAATAAGATGAGCATTGGCTTTAACTTAGAATTCACCAACTGCATTATCCCCTGACAAAAGAGTCATCCTGTCCATTTAAACTGTCAAGTCAGGCTTTGACTTCTCCTCTCTATCTATGAAATTCCTAAATGGCATCATTTTCCGATAAAAAGCTGATTCGTCGACATTCAAAGTCTGCTGCTCCGTGTAGCTACTTTCATCACTATCTTAGCTAGATGTTCTGCGTAACTTGCTGCAGCTTCTACATCCTCACTCACTGCTTCACTTTGTACTTTTATGTCATGGAGAACACTTCTTCCCTAAAATCGCATGAAACAACTTCTTCTGGGTTCCAACTGTTCTTCTGCAGCTTCCTCACCTTTTTCAGCCTTCATAAAACTGAAGACAGTTAGGGCTATGCTCTTGATTAGTATTTGAGAATTTTATGGCTCAATAGATCTTCAGACCAGATCACTAAAGTTTTCTCCATCAGCAATAAGCCTGTTTTGCTTTCTTATCATGTATGTGATCACTGGAGTATCATTTTTAATTTCCTTTAAGAATGCCTCCTTTGCATTTTCAACTTGCCTACCTGTTTTATACAAGAGGTCTACCTTTTGGCCTATCTCAGCTTTTGACATGACTTTCACAGTAAGTTTCATCTTTTCTAGTTTTAAAGTCAAAGACATGTAACTCTTCCTGTCACTTGAATACCTAGAGGCTATTGTAGGGTTATTAGTTGGCCTAAATTTGGTATTGCTGTGTCTTAGGCAACAGGGAGGCCTGAGGAGAGGAAGATGAGGAAACAGCTGGTTGGTGAAGCAGTCAGAATATACACACGTTTATCAAGTTCCCTGTCTTATATAGGTATAGTTCATGGTGCTCCCAAAACAATTGCAACAGTAACATCAAAGATCACTATTCACAGATCACCATAACAGATATAATATTAATGAAACAGTTTGGAATATCATACGAATTAGTAAAATGTGACACAGAGACACCAAGTAAGCACATGCTGCTGAAAAAAAATGGCACCAATATACTTGCTCAAAGCAGGGTTGCCACAGACCTTCAATTTGTAAAGAATTCAATATCTGAGAAGCACAATAAAATGAGGTATGCCTGTATTTAGGGTAAGAAATTACTAAAAAAAAAAAAAGGCTCATTTTTCTTGGAAATTATTACTCATCAAAAATTTCTTGGAGGAGAACATTAAAGGTTATGTGAGCACTGGATTTCTTTTTTTTTTTTTTTTTTTTTGGAGACGAAGTCTCGCTCTGTCGCCCAGGCTGGAGTGCAGTGGCCGCATCTCAGCTCACTGCAAGCTCCGCCTCCCGGGTCTACGCCATTCTCCTGCCTCAGCCTCCCGAGTAGCTGGGACTACAGACGCCCGCCACCTCGCCCGGCTAGTTTTTTATATTTTTTAGTAGAGACGGGGTTTCACTGTGTTAGCCAGTATGGTCTTGATCTCCTGACCTTGTGATCCGCCCGTCTCGGCCTCCCAAAGTGCTGGGATTACAGGCTTGAGCCACCGCGCCCGGCCTGGATTTCTTTTAAACCTCAGAGATACATGGCTTAGCTACTGTTACAAAAACATTTAGGGAATTAAAAGGATAATTTTCCAATTCATCAAGAATAAAAAGGCTTTTTGTCACTGACTACCTTTGAAAATTTTGGCTACCCTTCCATTTTTTGCTGGAGGAATAAAAACAAGGAAAAATGATGTTTATGACTTTTCTAGAATTTTAGAGTAGTTTCTTCCATAGCTGAGATCATTCTCTAATGGTATTTCCATTCAGAAAAACCCACAAACATTTTGTCTGTCTCTTTCTCCCTATGAATTTTAATGGAAAAATAGTGTCAAAATAAAAAGAAGCTCATACATAAGCTGTTTTGAGATTGCCATGAGTTAAATTTCATGGTGTTTTCAGTACGCCTTCGCAACTGCTCTTTGAATTTGCCCTGAAGGACACAAAAGTTTAATTAATTATTAATGACTTTTAGGGAGAGGAGTATAAAAATAAATCTCTTCTCCACCAATTACATTACAACTGACATACCATACACAGCCACACATGCCTGACTAATACCCACATCTGGCCTCTGAATCAGGAGATAGGACTCTGTGTGAAATGCTGCAGGGCAAGTGAAAGGATCCTCTGTGCTCCTGTCACACTATACATCCTCCTCTTTCAAGGGTTTCTATTACATCCTAATGCTGTCATTGAAATAAAAATAACTTCGATACTTGTTTGTGTCAAAACTGCAGTACTCGGTTCTAAGGCTTTTCAGATCCCAAACTATTGCAATCAACTTTCCCATATTTATCACTGTAGACATGGTTGATTTGGTGGCAAAGACATCAATGTTTTTACCCTAATTGTGTAAAATCCCATAATCAAAACTATTTACATATTATATGCTTACTACTGATTTGCACACACTTTTATGCCTTATACTCAATAACATAATTCTTTTGGAAATGAAAAATAAAACACTTTGTGCATACACTCAGCAAGTATACCCAAAGCACAGCAGTTAATACTATGGTCAGATAGAATCAAGACTGGCATGGGAGCTGGTTAACACACTCCCCGCAGATTGTTGCAGTGAAAATGAAGATCCCAAATCATATTCATTTTCCTGAAAATGTGTGGTTCTAATGGTGCTATGTAATTCTAAATATTACTTTATTACATTACTTACTTTCTGTTACAAATAAGAAATTAAATTTATTATCTTTTATAAATGCTACACATGCTGGCACATTTTAGAATTCAAGGATTTCATTCATTTCAAGGTATTCAGAAAGTGACACCCACTCACGTCATACCAAAATGCAATGGGGACAGTTCCAGGTGCCAAGCCAGACAGCTGAGAGCATTTGGACAGTGCTTCCAGCTGAAGGTGTTTAAGTGAAGTTCCTTATCAGTTGGAAAAGACTTTTGCCAGTGGTTAGATCTGGGAGTTCTGGAGACCAGATGTGGTTTTGTAGTCCACATTGAACTTGAGCTAAATATAGGCAACAAATACAAGTCAAGTACAGATTCCAATACAGATTCATAAATTAGAAGCCATGAGGGAACCAAGAGCTACGGAAGATGACTCATCTGTTGGAATTTGACTTTCACTAAATACTCAGAATAAAATGAGGTGATATTCAGGAAGGAAATCTATGAGGCAAATAGACGAAGAATTTGCTCATTGCTAAATTTGTTCTATAGGGGAAGTCAAATGTGTTTTACAGATTTTTTTGTGCAAAGATTTTCAATGGCAAAGCAATGTATTATAAGATAGTCTAGTTCCTAGTTATTAAATATTAAGGTGTTTCTTTCAATAAAAAACAAGCTTGCTTTTGTCAGAACATTTTGGTGTTTTAGAGCTAGAAAGAAACCATAAGCTCCTGCGACTCAACTCCATTATTCTACCTATTAAAAAACTGGGGGCAAGAAGTTAAGAGGCTTCCTCATACAGCAGAGAGCAAGTGCTAGAACTGAACTTAGATATTTAATTTTATGTTGATTCAATCTATCTCAGTGGTCACTGGTAGCCCTTATCTACTACATAAAACTTTCACTCAATGAATTATGGATTCTGGAGTAAGTTTGCCTTAAAGAAGCAACAGCAATTATAGACTGAAAGTATGTAAGTCCCAAAATTTAACTTAATGCCCTAACTCTCAATGTGATAGTACTAGGAGATGGGGTCTTTGGGTGGTAATTGGGTTTAGATGAGGTCATTGGGTAGAACTCACATGATGGGATTAGTGGCCTTATAAGAAGAGGAAGAGACGCCAGAGCTTCCTCTCTCCACCAAGTGAGAATACAGTGGGAAGATGGTCTTCTGAAAGCCAGGAAAGGAGCCCTCACTGAGAACCCAACAAAACTGTCATGCAGATCATGGTCTTCTAGTCTCCAGAACTGTGAGAAATAAATGTCTGTTTAAGCCACTTACTATATGGTATTTTGTTACACCTGCTCAAGAAGACGAAAACAGGCAATATTGCCAGAAAAGCAATACTGTGGTTGTCTAAAAGCAGCATGAGGAAGTCTCCTGCAAGTGTCTACTAAGGAGCACTCGTTTACCTCCTTTCCTTCATCTCCCAGGAGTCACCAATTTGATTGGCACTGTCACTCTGGGACTGTGCACTATATCTGATGACACTGACTGATTGCATGCCCTAAAGCATTCGTTCCTGGCATAACCCAGCTCTCTGACAAATATTGCACAATTGTTGAACACCAGTAAAATTATGTCATGAGAGGTAAATTAAATCTTATCTATTTTGAGCTACTTTCAACAAGAAAAATATCTTCAAAAGAATTCTCTTGACTCGAGTACCTAAATATTTTTTTAAACAAGTCAAGGTCTTTTTTATGTCACTTGAATTTGAAAATACAGTATTTTTAGATTGTTTATGGGAAATACCTTTTCCTGACATATAAATGTAAGACTATTCTAGTTTATGTATTATAATCTATAGTTAAGTGCCTTAGGGATTTGAAAAAAAAAGTTTTGAATATATATTTTCAAAATCTTAGTCATAGCATAGAGATAAGTCATTTTACAGAAAAGACTTACCAGCAGAGTGAATGTAAATAGAAAAGAGAAATGTTTCAAGAACTGAGCCCTGATATATTCCAAGGCTAAGGTGGTAGGAGAGAAGAAGAGGAGACCAGCAATTGAGACTGAGAAATAATGACTAACGAAGGAAGAGGAAAACCACATTCATGTGATGTCCTACAAGCTAAGTAAACAAAGGAAAAAAGAGCTTCTAGGAGGAATGAGTGATACAATGGACAAATGGTGCTGATAGGTCAAGTAAGATGAGGCCCAAGAATTAATCATCATATTTAGCACTGCAGAGGTTTATATTTAATTATGCAAGAGCATTTTGGGGGAGAAATAGGGATAAGGCCTCACTGAACTGGGTTAAAAAGATTCAGTAGTACTAGGAGTCCTAGTGAAACTACTTTTCCAAAAATTATGACAGTAAAAGAGATCTGACCTAAGAAATCTTCCTCTTGCCTTTAACATCCAAACTGCCCTTAGTCATTCCTGGGTCTGGGACAAGATAACTTTGGGAGAAATTTCGTTTATAGTTTAAATGATAGTAGCCCTTTCCCAAAACTAAATCACTTTTGTAAAACTAATGAAAGAGATCACCAGATTAAGAGAATGAGAGGAGCTATTCTGCTTAGAGGTAGTCATAAGTGATTACCAGCTATTATTCTGGAGGTTACAAGATTTGCGACTTCCCCAATTACTCCTGTAGATATCACTATTACAGAACCTAAGATTGGCCTTTTGATATGTCTTTTCAGGTTTTTGCATTTCTGACAACAGGATTACCCACCAACTGGTCCTGTGGCCCCCAACTCAGGAGTGGACTCAGAGCACAAGGACCATTTTATTGCATTCCTGGGCAACCCCTGGTCACTGCCAAACTATCTTTAAAAAACCCTCCACATTTTAGGGGAGCCTGATTTGAATAATAATAAAACTCCAGTCTCCCTTGTAACCAGCTCTACATGTATAAAGCTCTTTTTCTATTGCAAGCCCCCTGTTTTGATAAATCAGCTCTATGTTGGCAACAGGCAAGATGAACCCTTTGGGTGGTTATACTAGTGAGAGCAAGTAGACAAGAGAAAGCAATAAAAGACTTCCTAACTGAAAAAAAAAAAAATGTCAAATTATCCTTGTTTGCAGACCATATGATCTTATATTTAGAAAAATCTAAAGACTCCACCAAACACAAATAGAACTCATAAACAAATTCAATAAAGTTTTAGGATACAATATCAGGATACAAAAATTAGCAGCATTTCTATATGTCAACAGTGAACAATTGGAAAAAGAAACTAACAAAGTAATTCCATTTACAGTAGCTACAAATAAAATAAAATGACTCAGCATAAACTTAACCAAAGAAGTGAAAGATCTCTGCAATAAAAACTAAAAAATACTGATGAAAGAAATTAAAGAGGACACAAAGAACTGAACAATACACCCGATCATGGATCATATGAATCAATATGGCTAAAATGTCCATACTATCCAAAGCAATTTACAGTTTCAATTTAAAAAATATCAAAATACCAATACTCTTCACACAAATAAAAAATAATAATTCTAAAATTTATATGAAACCACCAAAGACCCAAAATAGCCAAAGCAATCTTGAGCAAAAAGAACAAAGCTGGAGGCATCACCTGACTTCAAATTATACTACAAAGCTATAGTAAGCAAAACAGCATGGTATTGGCATAAAAACAGACATATAGACCAAGGGAGCAAAATAGAGAACCCAGAAAGGAATCCACACATTTACAGTGTATACATTTTTTGCAAGGCCACAGAAGTATACAATGGGGAAAGGACAGTCTCTCCAGTAAATTGTGCTGGGAAAACTGGATCTCTGTATGCAGAAAAATAAAACTAGACCCTGTCTCTCTCCAGACAAAAATCAAATCAAAATGGATTAAATACTTATATCTAACACCTGAAACTATGACACTACTAGAAAAAAAAAAACACTGGGGAAACTCTTCAGGACATTAATCTGGACAAAGATTTCTTTAGTAATACCCTACAAGCACAGGCAACCAAAGCAAAATTGTACAAATGGGATCACAACTAGCTAAAAGCCTTCTGCACAGCAAAAGAAATAGTCAAGAAAGGGAAGAGACAACTGTAGAATGGGAGAAAGTATTTGCAAACCACCTATCTGACAAAGGATTAATCACAAAAATTTACAAATAGCTCAAACAACTCAATAAAATAAAGACAAATAATGTGACTTTAAAAATGGACAAAAGTCTGAACAGATATTTCTCAAAAGAACACATACAAATGGCCAGCAGGTATATAAAAGAATGTGCATCAGACAAATGTGAATTAAAACTACAATGAGGTATCATCTCACCCAGTTAAAATGTGTTTTGTCAAAAAGACAGACAATAACAAATGTTGTGAGGAAGTAGAGAAAGAGGAACCCTCATACACTGTTGATGGGGATGTAAATTAGTACAGTGGTATGAAGAATAATATGAAGGGTCCTCAAAATACTACAAAAAGAACTATCATATGATCTAGCAATTCCACTGCTGGGGAGATATATATATATACGCACACACACAGACACACACATATATATATATACTGGCCATTGTGATATATGTATATCTCATATATATGTGTATATATATATACATATATCACAATGGCCAGTATATGGAGTCAACCTAAGTGTCAATCAGTGGATGAATGAATAAAGAAAATGTACATAGACACAGTGGAATACTACTCAGCCATAATTATATGAATGAAATCCTCTCATTTGAAATAACATGGATGGAACTGAAAGACATTATGTTATGTGAAATAAGTCAGGCACAGAAAGACAAATATCACATGTTCTCTCTCATATGTGGGAGCGATAAACAAAATCAAATTCATTGAGACTAGAATGATGGTCACTAGAGGCTGGGAAGGGAAGTAGAGAGAGGGGATAGATATGTGATGGTATAGGTATAAAAGTACAGTTAGATAGAAAGAATAAGATCTAGTTTTCAGTAGCATAATAGGGCAACTATAGTTGATAATTTAATTTATTGTATATTTCAAAATAAATAAAAGGGTGGAATTGGAATGTTCCTAATACTTAGAAATGATAAGTACTTGAAGTGCTGGATATCCCAATTGCCCTGATTTAATCATTTCACATTGTATATTTCTATCAAAATATCACATGTACCCCACAAATATTTACAACTAATATCCATCCAAAATAATTAATTTTTTCTAGCAAAGTAAAATGAAAATGAAGTTAAAAGAGTATGTAGTGTATCTGGTTTCCATAAGACAGTCTAGATTTGCACTTAACTTCAATCACTATCAATAGCATTTCCTTTTATTCTCAATAATATCCTGATTACCCAATGAGTTAAGCCAGCACTTAGTTATTAAATAAAGACCAGGAGAAAATAAATTGGAGATAGCAAATGTAGAAGACTTTTTGAAGAAGCTTTCTTGAAAAAGAAGAGTAGGAAAATAGCTAGAGATGACTTGGATCTAGAGACAGTCTTTTTGTTTATCTTTTAGGGATGAAAAATCTACTAAAGTACTTTGTGTTGATGGATATGTTCATGTAGAGAAGGAAAATTTGATACTGCAGCCTAGATAAGTACGTTTCTGAAGGACTGTATTTCAGTAGAGAGGAAAAGATCTGATGCTCAAGTGGAGGAAGGGGTTCATTGAGGAGCGCTGTTTATTTAAGCAACTGTGTAGAGGGCAGAGCACATTTACTAGCTGAAACAAGAAACGTACCGTAGAGCCAAACATGAGAGTTAAACATTCTGAAGATAGAAGACAGGAAAAGGTGATGTCCAGGAGGTTGTAAAAGTAAATGAGATGGGGAAATAGAGGAGCATTGCTGGGTAGAACTACAGGGCACTTTGGCCCAGATCATAAATTACTTGAGGGTTAACCAAGCCTCTCAGGTAAAACAACAAAGAATGGAACAAAAGAGGTAAAGAGGTGGAAGTGAATTTAAGTGCCTTTACGAAGAAAATGTTGAGGGCAATGAAGCAGAAAAATCAAAGATCCCTTCAAGGTTCTTCATGTTAAGAGAACAGTAGACCCTGTGTCTTAAATTTAAGAAAGAGAGATCTTATATTAGGTGATAAATTTGGTTTAAAAAATATTTACTTCGCACTATCCTTCATACTTGTAGAAAGTTGTGTTAATAGTTGCAAATGTAAATATGTAAATTTGGTAGAGATTAAGATAAAGAACATAGGCTTGACAGGCTTATAAAAATGATTTCTGAAAGCTCAAAAGTAAATATTATTTGAAAAGGAAGAAGTTACATATCAGTTATAGAATAGAATGCTGAAGAATTTATATAATTTAGTTATATCCAACATGTAGCATAAACTCGGGCAAACAATAGGCATCCAATAAATGTTGACTGAATAAAAAAATGGATATATCCAACTATACAGATAATAAGAACAAAACAGGAGAAAGTGGGTTGTGGAGTCTTGCCTTTCAAGGGGTTTTATGGCCAAATGACACAAAGAAAAAAGGAAATATTGTAATTATAATAGAATAAAAATGTTTTTATTAGTGCGTTTTTAGAAAAAAAGTAATAATATTTTAATATGGCTGACTGTTCTGGCTGACTATTCTTGACTTCACTCTTGTATCTTCAGAGACTTTTAGAAGATACATTATAAGCACAGATTTATGAATAAAATTAAACATCTGATATGCAGAAGAAGAATATAGAAGGTTATTTTAAACAAATGTACCACTGGATGTAATCTTAAAATACTTCCTGCAATACAGAGATCATGCTCTCAACCTTGTAAATTGAACACTAAACATTGTTATAATTTAAATTATACATGTATCCACACAAAAAAACTAAAGTTGCAAAGGGATATTATGACATCACTAATATTAAATAATGAATTGACATAATTTATAATTATATTCAAAACATATGTATCTGCTTTCTAAAAAACCTAAGCTGATGGTTATATCAGCAGAGACCAACTATGATTTCTCATTTGGGTAACTTCTAACAACTGTTTAAAACAGGTTTAACACTTCACAAATTTTAGCCAGTTATTATTCTCTCTCCATACAGAATTCATTTTCACGTTCCACAAGGAGCCTGGCTCTGACTGGCACAAATGATTGAATAAGCTTTAATTACACCCCTCTAAGCCTGAGTGGTTCTATAAGTACAACTTAAGAAGAGTATATTCTTTCATCCCACAAAGACTTGCTTAAGACTTCACAGAGGTCAGTGAGGCTTTTGTGTAAGGACTTGCAACAGGCAAATTTTATTTTATTTTTAAGCAAAAGATTCCTTGGTTCATTACATCTCACTTTTCTCCACTGTGTTATTCTCATGTTAATAAATAACTAAAATTTCATCACAACTTTTTCCTTAGACTACATAAGAACATTAAGGTTCTCCAAAGAAAGACATGGGCTCAAAACCTTTAGAAAGTCATTTTCGGCTCTGGGGGATGAGCGTTAAGAATTCCCAGGAGAAATGGGAAGACAATCTCACTCTTCTCTCCCAGCTCCCTTGAGAATCCAAACCTCAGCACTGAAATCGCTTGAGGACCTATCTGGCTGACTGAAGTATCCATTGCTTCTTTTGAACTGTGTTCAATATGTTGAGAAGTGTATTTGCTTTCAACACTGTTTTTTGTTTAGTCTTTTGGTTTTTTTTCACTTTTCCTGTATATTATGTGATTATTTTTTATCTTACTAGCACAACCAAGTGAAATGCACTTTAATATTAGTAGTTGACTAGGAAGGATCAAAAGGCAAAACAGTGATAAAAAATCCTTCTTTGATGTATTTTTTATGTTTCCGAAGGGAAAAAAATAGTGAAGCTGAAATAGATTACTTAGTCTCCAGTCTCAATCTCTGACAGGCTGACTTTTTCAATAAAACTCAAATATGGAGTTAGAACAAAGATGGCGTACAGAAGATATTGGTTTTCAGGATCTCAGTCTTCCCCGTGGATGTCCACACACCTTACTCACTCCTATCAGGTTCTGGTTAGCAGTGTTTGCTAAAAGGCTTTAAAACAATAATAATTTAAAAAAAAAGCAATGTAAATTGATTTTTAAGCAAATATTTTTTGTTAATTTCAGCAATTGCAAAATGTTATAGTTAAAATACAGGTTGAATCCAGCCTGATAAAGTCTATCTATGCATTCTTATGGCGTCTTAACCAGGAAGCAGAACTGTGACATAGTTGAAAAACTGCTCTTTATTTGTTCCATTGGGACCATTTGAAAAAACCTCATCAAATAAGCATATTCATTCAAACTTTGGTGCCTGGTCCACTTTAGAGACAATCTATGCAATTCTTAAAGCACGTGGTTTCAGAAATAAACTGGATTTCAAGTGATCTTGACTCAAAGGAAATAGCTCCCTCTATCCCCCAAAATTGACTTATTTGTGAGTCAGAGCTACTAGACTAGTCAGGAGGTATCAGGGCAGAAAGTCTGACAACCTATCAAGAGACAAAAGACTCAACCATCCCCCTTCCTAAGCATCTCTTCATTTCAGTGCTTTGAAAGTAATTCTGGCAACCTGGAGTTTTAGATTTTATCTCTTTCCCTTTCCTCAGTCTCCTTTGGAGAGGTGCTGGCAAGCTGGCAATAGTAGTCTAAACAGAAGAAGTGCTGATTGTCAGTGAAGGAACTTTGTGTGGACAAAGTCTACCATACAAGGTGAAAAGATTCATTCACAAGATAGTTAAATGCCTCTAAATAGTTAGGAATTTTCTTAATTGCGTAATGAATCTCAGATGTTTGCATTACAATGCAAGGAGAGAAATTTGTAATGATAGTATCATTATAGTAGAACATAGGGCCATTTCAAGATAGAGAAAAAAATGTTCATTTATCGTCTTCTCTTAAAATTATATTGCAACAATAATAGTAATTATTAATAATAGTGCTTAATTATAATTATACTTACTTTATTATTCAGTACTATTACTATTATTGCTAGTACTTACTCTGAGCCAGGTACTATGCTAAAGTCATTTTATGTATTATCCCATTTGATTGTCAGGATAATTCTGAAATTAGGTACTATTACAGTCATTCAATTTATAGACCTAATTTTATAGAGCTATAAGAATTTCAACTTAAGTAGCAGAATCAAGCTTGAAATTTGCACTAAACAAAGTTAAAGAGGTAACACTTTATTTAAGTCTCTTGCAGTAAGGGATGCCAAAACTAAGTCAAACTGAATTCCTCTAAAACAAAGCGTGGGTGGGTTTTTAAGAATTGGGGTGAGAAAGGTACCATAGCTTAGGCCACTGTGCTTTCTAATTAGCTGTACTCAAAGGAAAAGTAAACTTTCTCATACTTCATGACAATAGGTAGTTTTACAACTTAGAGTAAGGAGACCTCTGAAGTTAGGCTTCTACCTTGTCACAAAAACTGGGAGATAGGGGCTCTATCTTCTTGGATAATTATATAGTCATGCCTCACTTAATGATGGGGATAGATTCTGGGAAGTGCATTATGAGGTGATTTTGTCTCTGCGCAAACATCATAGAGTGTAATTACACAAACACTGATGGTATAGCCTACTATACACCTAGGCTATATGGTGTAGCCTATTGCTCCCGTGCTACAAACATATACACCATGTTACTGTAGTGAATACCGCAGGCAATTATAACACAATGGCAAGTATCTGTATATTTGAACATGTCTAAACATAGAAAATGTACAGTAAAAATATGGTATAAAGGATAAAAAATGGTACACAGGTATTGGATACTTCTTATGAATGGAGCTTGCAGGACCGGAAGTTGTTCAGGGTGAGTCAGTGAGTGAGTGTTGAGTGAATGTGAAGGCCCAGGACATTACTCTATAATATTGTAGACTTTTATAAACACTATACACTTAGGCTATACTAAATTTATAAAGAGATAAATTGTGCTATGACATGATGACAGGTACAATGTCATCAGGTGATAGAAATTTTTCATGTCCCTTATAATCTTATAGGACCACTGTCATAAATGTGATCTGTCATTAGCCAAAGTGTCATTATGTGGTACATGACTTTATTTCAAAGCGATGACCCCCAGGTTCTTGACCAGTCCTGGATTGCAAAACTGGCAAGCTGCTTTTAAAAAAGAAGAAGAGAAAGGATTTACAATTATATGTTTTCTAAAGTAAATTATCTAAGATAAAGGGAGGTTAGGGCTAGAGTCAGGAAGAAGGCTGTCTCAAGTTTAGTCTAGGTGAGAGGATAAGGCCTTCTTGGTCATTAACAGAGTCAGAGCTCGTCTTTACCCCCATGTATGAGAATCCATAGCAATGGAAAAAGCAACTAGCAATGAAAAAATATTTTTAAACTTTCTATTTATTTCTTTGCTTCATTGAGTTTCCCTTCTCCCATTCTCAAAATGAGATTTCTCTAGATCTGTAGATTACAAATCACACCTCTTAAGCCCCAGGAATTTAAGGAGCTAGGAGATGCCAAAGATTGGTGGGAAAGTTTGACAATAGGTAAGAAATTCTATGGACTATCATTTTGCTTTTAGGAGGACAAATTTATAATGTTTTCAAAAAGGACTTCTGCATAAAGCTTTGTTAGAAAAACAAAAACACAGAGGGGAGTTTTCTTGCCAAGAGCAAGTGTGATAAGCAATAGTAATTTCTTTACAGGAACTGCCATGTATATGTATGGCTGCATGGCTACTGTTATCACAAACAGTTCGTGAAGACACGATCCACTTCCAATCATATATGTAACATGAAGGCATGAACGTCATAAACCTATCCTGTGCCCCAGCCCTGCACACATACATGCACACGCTCTTCTACACCAAGGCATGCCAACCATTAATCTAAGAATAAGGCACAGATGCATAGACAATCCCATCTGCCTACATGGTGTTTAAAATGTATTTTCTCAATAAATTGAATGCATCATAATATTCTGCAGCACAGAAGAAGATCATGAGTGACACAGAAACATTTTTGCCAGATTGTGGTAGAACAAAATTCTAATTTATACAATATAAAGAAAGGTGGTGAAATTCATAAAGTCTTCAAATTAAAATCACTTATATTCCAAAGTTTTATATTTTGTAGCTTTTTTGTAATACAAAACACCCTCTATAACAATTAATTTAACTCAGCATCTCCACTTCCTTTTAATATTTCTCAAAATTAATATTCTGTGGAATACACACTATCATCATTGCACTAGAAATTTTTCATGGATGCTGGAAGTTCTTAATCATTTAATCTCTTAATTGTCACATTGTATTAGTAAAGAAAGGCAGGGTTAGCTGGTTAGTGCTCTGTATAGACACCAATGTTCACATTGGAGCTTGTTGTGTTCAGAAAATATCTCATAAAGCAGCAAAAATAAATAAAGTCATAACTATTGACTCTCATGATTTCAAGAAAGCATGTCAGCATGTAGGAAATGAAAAAGATTAAGTTATAAAAGAAAAGACCAATTTAAGGTGAGGAGACAGTTGAATGCCAGGAGTTTGCAAAAATGGAGTTTTCTTGAAATGACATCTTAGCCTTGGCCACATTCATGCTCACTATCTTCATTCCCCATCACCGCCTGTAGAAATGCTTACAGGCTGTACTTTTTCTGGCTACAGCTATTGCTTTTAAACATATACTTTCTCCCCACCACCCTATTGTGGAAGGGAACAATTGCATGTCATTTACCTTACTTGTGGCTAGTAGCAACAAGAAATATCTGTAAAAAGGAATATTTTTAAAAACAGGCTATTTTTATAGTACTCTGAAATGCCTAGGCTATTTTTATGCATCCAATTCCCTCCCCACAAAAAGGGAGTACTTTTCAGCAAAGGAAATTTTATATGTAGAGTTTTCTAAATTAATTGTGTGCTGTTAATCTCAATCTCAAGAATAAAAAACAAAGTAACTCCAATTTATAGCATTTGACAATTTCCATCCTGTAAATAGTCTCATTTTCAATGATTTTATCAAGGTAATGAAACTGGAGACAGAGTTGGAAAGGAACATACTGCATCCTGCAGTGGCACACCACCAGAATTATTGGCATGTACAAGATGGAAGGCTCAATATATTCATTCTTCACTGAACAATTCAACACCATGTTGCCTTAAGCAAAGTAAGTTAGTACATAGGAATTTACTCTTTGAACTTAATCACTTCCTTAGAATTTGATAACAGAGGGACTTATGTTTAAATATGGGATACAGGGCATTTGAATGTTGTTGTTGTTGTTGTTTTGAGATGGGCCTTGCCTTTTGCCCAGGGTGAAGTGCAGTGATAATCATGCCTCACTGCAGCCTCAAATTCCCAGGCCCAAGGAATTCTCCTGCCTCAGCCTCCCGAGTAGCTGGGACTACAGGCGTGTGCCATCACAATGAGCTATTTTTAAATTTTTATTTTTGTAGACACAGAGTCCCACTAGGTTGCTCAGGCTGGTCTACAACTCCTGGACTCAAGTGATCCTCCACCTTGACCTCCCGAAGTATTGGGATTACAGGCACTAGCTACTGCACTCAGCCCAATGTTGTTGGCTTTTATTAAAGGAATGCCCTTGATACTTTGATGATATTAGCAGTATGGCTAAATATGATGGAAATAGAACAGTGAGTAAAATTTCAGGCTGATAATAGAGTAACCTAGGAGTTAATGTGCATTGTATGCACTCAAAGTACTCTTCTGACCCATTTCAGAGCCTTCTCTGAGCAAAATCTAATTATCCACCCATTATCTGAGAAAGATTGTCTGTGATGGATCTAACCCATGAAAGATAAAAGCAAGACTGTTTTGACCCAGAACCAATTGTCTCCCATGAGGAACAAAGTCATCTTCTGAATGACTTTTGTTTAGATATATAGCCAAAGCCATTGGTTAAAGGCCAAAACATTTTGCTGTGGAATGTGTTTTTTCAGCAGATTCCTTACCCCTGGTTTAAGTCTTCAGGTTGGCTTATTGCCATTAGGGTATCAACACTCTTCATTCAAGTTACAACAGCCTTCTTAGAAATAACCTCACACCTCTCCTCAGAATAGGATGTGACTTATCTGGTGAGAATGGCTGGCTCAGCCTTCACTTCCTAACTACAGAGATGTTGAACTCCTGGCTGCTCTCTTGGTGATTTGTTAAATGTAGTGGAGCTGGGTCTGCCCTGCACCCTGGAAGGCAGCAATCTGGGTGCTAAGCACAATTCAAAGGAAAGTTAGCAAGCTCATGAATTTGCACTACCAAAACCTCTCCTCCGATGTGTCTTTTCCTGTTAGGAACCTAACCCCCATCCTGCCACTCTCCCTGAACGGTTCTGAACTCCAGTTAGGAAGAGATATAATTGATATTTCAAAACCCAGTCACCTTTTTTCATTTTTCTTCTCTGAAGTCTTTTTATAACACCAATTCTGGTGCCAAAAATATGGGTTTTTTTTCTTCACACCAATCAATTCTCTGACACCAACTGAGTGTCCTACAATTTAATTAAATTCTGACTAACTACCCAGAGTGAGCATTGGGCTCCACATGATTAAAATCTCAGGCCACAGACTTCTCTGACTTCAGAGACCAGTTGCAAGTAGTGGGTGCCCAGGTTACCACATTTCTGCCCCACTTGGCTGCAGGGTCACGGTCCCCGTGACTTCTTGCTCAGTTTTGATAATTTGCTAGAATGGCTCAAGAACTCAAGGAAATACTATTTACTATCACAGATTTATTATAAAGAATACAAATGAACAGCCAGATGAAGAGGTAAGTACGGTGAGGTCCAGAAGTGTCCGAAGTATAGGAGCACCTGGTCTGTCCCCATGAATTGCAGTGCACCACCAGAGTCTGAGCATATGAATGTGTTCACCAACCTTGAGGCTTTCCGAACCCCATTGTTTAGGGGTTTTTAACGGAAGCTTCATTCAGTAGCCATGATTGATTAAATCATTGGTCATTTGTGATTAATTCAATCTCTAGCCCCTCTGCCCCCAGAGAGGTTAGGAGAGGGGAAAGATGGAAATAGGGCTGAAAATTCCAAACCTCTAGTTTCATAGCCGATACCTTGAAGCTGTGTAAAGAGCCCACCAAGAGTCACCTCATTATCATAAATAGGGATGAAAAAAAGTGGCTTATTGGGAATACCAAAATACCTTCCTCACACCCTTATCAGTCAGAAAACTTCAAGGATGTTAGAAATTCTGTGCGAGGAACCAGGATGAAGACCAAATATATATTGCTGATTATGTCACAAGATCACACTTTGTTTTATGGAAGTACATCTCTGTTATCCACTTATTTTCATGTAAGTGAAGTTTGGGAAGAAAGTAAATATAGTAGCTTATGTTCAATCTTCAGTTTAACCTGTCAATTTTGTCCCTGAGAATTGCAATGCTTATGGAGCAAGCACATTAAGAAAAACTAGCGTTTGATTAAGCACTGATCAATTACAGCTAATTAAGTTCTACCTGTATCTGACTTTTTGAAACGTTACCCTAATAGCTGCATGTATTACTCCATTCTTATACTACTATGAAGAAATACCTGAGACTGGGTAATTTATAAAGAAAACAGGTTTAATTGACTTACAGTTCCACATGGCTGGAGAGGCCTCAGGAAACTTACAATCATGGCAGAAGGCACCTCTTCACAAGGCGGCAGGAGAATGAGTGCCAGCAAGGGAAATGCCAGGTGCTTATAGAACCATCAGTCTCATGAGAACTCACTATCAGGAGAAGAGCATGGTGGAAACCACCCCCATGAGTCAATTACCTCCCACTGGGTCCCTCTCACTACACTTGGGGATTATGGGATTGCAATTCAAGATGAGATTTGGGTGGGGACACAAAGCCAAACCATATCACTGCCCAATTCAAATTGTGGTCTGGAAACGGCTTCATTGTCATCAGTTTGGGTGTTTCTGTTAAAGATTCCATGCCAATTAATGATCTTAGGCAGGAGCCGGTAATAATTATTTTCACTCAAGCACTCCAGGTGATTCTTATGTAACACCTATTTCTATATGGGTGGGGGGGCAGGGAAGAGAGAGAAAGATCATTAAATTACACAGTAAGAAAAAAACATAGAAGAAAAAAGATGTGGCCTAGAAATTAATGATACAATGGTAAAGGCAAAAGGTGATTTTATGAGAATTCTACCAACAAAATAAAATTTCTGGTTCTGGAGAAATCGCTTGGCAGACTGATCTTCCGCTCTTCCGTTCCTTTCATTTGATCTAGTGGCTCTCAACACCAGCAGGCTTCCAAATCCCCTGGAGGGCTTGTTAAAATGCACATTTGTTGGCCCAAGCCCCAGACTTTATTGGATGTTGTCTGAAAATTTGCATTTCTAACAAGATCCAGGTGATACTTATGTGCTGGTTAGGGAACCTCACTTGAAAATCATTGCTCTGATACTGCCACCCAAACACTAGCTTTCAATGGTACCAAGACATTAGGAGAATTGGGAATACATGGATTGGGAGGTAGGCATAAAAATTGAGATGAGGAGAAAATGTTTTCATTAGCAACAACTGGGTCATCTAACTGGAATTCATTTCTTTCACTCATATATTCATCCAAAACATTCCAAAGATTATATAAAAATAGCAATAAACACGGTTTCAATGTCATTTTTTATATGCATTAAAAATGATTCTACTTTTTCAGAGTGTTTTCACATGCATTAACTCTTTGTATTCTCACAAGGATACATTGAAGCTAACACGTTACATTGTACTTATTTCCATTTTCCAAATAAAAGCTAAAGATAAATGAATCTGGTTTTCCAAGTTCACATCACTAAGAAGCTCCAGAGATGGAACTATTACCCAAGTTTTGTCACTTCCAATTTAATGTTCTTTCTACTGCATCACTCTGGCTTTTAAATAAGACAAACATGAGAAATCTGTGGCTACTCATAGCTATAATTGAGTGCCAGTATATAAAAGCAATGATACCTCATGGTAGGGCTAAGATTAAAGTAAGGCAAGTGAGGTACTCACCTTGGGCACAAAATTTCAGAGGGTAACAGAAAACAGAATCATCAAGAAAGCAGTAATTAAAGGCAATATTTTAGAAAGTTAAAATTAATGTAAAAATCAATGATGAATAAAATATTAAAAATTTTGAGTAAGTACGGGTTGTTTGTTTTACAGTAGTCATTACGGTGCAGTGCAAACAGTCTTTTGACCTTGTTTTATGCAATAGGACCATTTTTAACCAGCCCTTCGTTCCTGGATCCACATGACTGTTGTGTTCCCAGCTAGGCAGGGTTATGAGTGTCGACAGTGGTGTATGAACAGATTGAGAGACACGGGGCTTTATATATAGTCATATCTTTTGATCACAGAGCTTACATGATCGTTTCTACTGGGTTTAACATATTTTAGGATATTCTGGTAAATGTATATCGGGCTCACATTTTCCCTTTTGCTTCCTGCAAGGCAGTGTCTCATGGCTCAATTCTTGATAGAGGACTTCTGGAGTTTCTATCAAGATCTGAACAAAGAGAAGGGAAAAAGCAATTTACCTCTAATGTGAAAGGAAGACTTCAGTTCCATATCCACTTCAATAGTATCAGTCTCAAAGTGGCCTAATAGCTTTGAAACTTCATTTCCCTTCTCAGCAATGGCAATTGGCAATTCAGGTTTACAATCCCAGAAGCTCAAAGAAAATGAGTGGCTAAGGCAGGAAGTTTTAGGCGACAGGGATCTGAGACATCAAAAATATGTTAAATATGTTAATTTGGCTTCTGTAATTGACAACAGACATGGCAAGGTCTGTTGACTCAAATCCTTGTTGCTGCAAGTGGTTTCTTTGACAATCCCTTATGAAATTCATTTGTAAACATGTTTCTATGTTAGCATAAATGATTTTGACACAAAAGCCTGCATAAGGTTTTTTAATTCTCTGAACATCTTCCCCCACCACTTCAACTATTCAATTTTGTGAATACCCTTGGTAATTACAACTGTCATTGTTAGTGTCACTTTAATGAGAAAAATAATTTTCTGCGGTGCTTTTTAACAGCTCAGATTTCCAACCTCCATTTCTAGATATTCTAAATCAATAGGCCTGGGATAAAGATAAGTCATTTGCATTTTTAACAAGCAATCTGGTAATTTTGATATAGGTGGTAGCCCACAGGTCAAGATCCCTGGGAACCAGACTCTAGATTAAAGATTTACTTATAAAGAATTTATTGGGAAATGCAGTCCAGATCAATTCCTGTGTCGAAGTGGTGAGTGAGCAGAGAGAGAGGATACATAACAGCCTCTGCCATCCTATGAGGAGCTCCGGAGCTATAAGGGCTCTTGAGAAACGTTGAAATTAAATTGAGAGGCTGGAATCTTTTACCCTCCCTCTCATCAAGCTGTCCCAAGTCACTGTATACAGGCTGTGCAGGGATGGAGGTTTGTCCCTGGGAAAAGTGGCTCTTTTCCTGAGAAGGGAAAAAGAGACTTCCACATCTACGTGCGATTACATTTCCCAGGCAGAATTCAGCTGAGGCCATGTGGCTAGCACTGGCCAAAGAACTGCAGTTAGAAGGGATGCCTTCACTTCACTTCTAAGCTAGATAGTATAAGAAAAGACTTATCTCTTCTGATCTGTAAACAAAAGAGGTCACATATTCCAGCTAGTACAGCTACAATATTGTGGGAGTCTCCATGATCGTGAGTTCCTGAGTGCTAGTGCAAAATGAGGCCCTTAAGCCAATTGCAATGGCAAATGAAGCATGAACTAGAAAAACAAATGAACAAACAAACAAACAAAAACTGCTTTTAATCTACTAGAACTCTAGTATTAATTTTATAATGCAGCATTATCTCAACCATCCTTACTAAAATAATGGCCACATTTCTGTTGTAAACTGCACAGGACCAGTCTTGTCTAGTGATATCTATGATTAGACTGAATTACATCTCAAGAATTTTACCAAGCTTGGCATCGGTAAAAATAGTATCTTTGAAAAGCAGATAACAGTCTCCAGATGGCAAAGGAGAGGTGGTCTCTGACTGGCTACCACTTTGGGATGTGCTCTCCCTTGCCATCTGCTACAAAAAAAGACGAAGCATTCCCCTATATATATTCAAGACACGATAAAAGGAAACCATATTATTGTATGGCCTTGAATAAGGATAAGAGTGTGTGTGTGTGTATATATATATATAAAATCATTTGTATATAATTTATATGTATCATTTATATATACATTATTTGTATATCAAAAATATATAAATATATAGAATATATATATATTTTTAAATGCATTTTCCCTGGTGTCAAATGAGGAGACTCACCACCTTTCTCTTTGCTTAATTTCCTTTTGAAAATTAGTAATTGTAAATTCTTTCTCTCTCCTGTAGAGATGTGTATAAACATTTTAAAAAAGCAAAATAAGCCTCCGGCAGTCTTATAACCCAGTAATGTTTTTTCTTGAAGACCTTGGAGCCATCTCTTTGAAATGGAAACATCAAGGGAAACAGCATCCCAACCTGTCTGTCTCTGAGGGAGTTTAACCCAGGCACCTGGCTCCACATTGTAACAGCCTGCTTTCTAGAGAGATGTGGGAAATTTTGTTTCTCCTTCAGATAAAAGCAATTAACTCACACAGGTGGCCATTCCGATTACTACCTGAATTTGGACTAAATTACCTATATCAATAGTGCTGCCAATGCTTCCTACTTGATATCATATTTTACCTTGAGAACGTGTATGAAATGAATTGTATCTGCCTTGCTATTTAAAAATTGAAATTTATTTCTCTCTTCCTAATCTCTGAGTTGATTTCCTGTTATGTACATCACAGTCTGGTTAATGGTAATTTGATTTTTTAAAAAACCCTGTTTGATTCTTTTATTCATTTGTTTACAAGATTCACTGGCTTAACAGAAGATTCTACGTGTATTTACTTATTTTTCCCAATACCTGAAATATAAGAAGAAAAATGGCTTCTGATCAATTATTTTAAAATAACTTTATCACTGTTTTTTACATCATCCAAAATTTAACTGACATTGTGTCTTAGCCCATTTTCTGTTGCTTATAATAGAATACTTAAAAGTGGATAATTTGTAAAGAAAACAAAATTATTTTTTACAAATAGGGAGGCTGAAGAACCCAAGATTCAGGGCCTGCATCAGGTGAGAACTTTCCTGCTGGTGGGGACTCTGCAAAGGCCAAGGCAGCACAGGTCATCACACAGTGAGGCGGCTGAGCTTGGAGCTCTGGCCTCTCTTACTTTGTTTTTTAAAGACACCAGTCCTACTCCCATGATAATCCATTAATCCATCAACCCATTATTCTGTTAATCCATGAATGGATTAGTCCATTCATGAGGGCAGAGTCCTCATGACCCAATCACGTCTTACAGGCACCACCTTTCAATACTGCCATACTGGAGATGAAGGTTTAACTTGAGTTTCAGATAGGACAAACACTCAAACCACAGCAGCGAGCAACCCCGTAAATCAAGTGATCACACACAATCATACGGGACTTAATGGTTCACCCAAATTGCCTCACAGAATTCCTCGTTGTGTTTGTTGGGCTAAAATTTGAATAGTAAATGAGTACTCCAAGGAGATGATTTTTATGATCGTGATAGATAATTAGTATCAACCTATGTTAATTTTTTCCAGATTACAAAGCAATCATTTCATTTGGTCATGTTTTAGAGTATAGGAACTTAGAACTTTGACCATCAATTTTACAGGTCACTCCCATCATAGAAACAGAAGGGAAAACAAAAATTAGAATTACCTGTAAACATTTGCTTTGCTGACTTCCTCGTGAAGATAAAGTGGCCTTCTATTCATGCCTACATTTTCAAAAATATCTGGGGAGCCAACGATCAGCCTGTTCTGATCATCTTCTATTCACTCTACTGGTGAAGGAGGAATCCCACATTGGTAAATAGTATGAGATGACCAAACAGGAAACCAACAGTGGTCAGAGGGGACTGATGATGTCTTATTAATAACATATATTCACAGGCTATGGGAGACGGATGCTATATGCCATGCAGAGCCACAAGGTTCATTCAGATGCAGAATGAATCATGAGGGCTGTGGGAGGCAGTCTTTGTAGTAACAAGAGGGTGAAATGACCTTTGATTCTCTTAGGAGAATGAAATTTGCTTATTTAAAAAATTTTATACGGTGGCAAGGAAGTGAAACCCATTTTGTTGAGGACCAGGTGAGATACAGTTGATTGAGCTGGGTGGAGAGTCTGCCCTGTTGTGTGAGGGCATGTCTAACCAGAGCAGGAAAACTCATGGCAAGGCCTCTGGGGCCCAGTGGTGCTTAAAGATATCAAAGAAGCACTTAAAATTTACGTCTTACAATACAAAGTCCTAAGTAAATACAAAATTGTGCTGTTTGAACATCTGGTACATCGCAAAGAATGTAGTTAAAATCATGGTTACTGACGTATGTAAAATTATGGTTACAAATATTGTTAATGAGGATATTTTTAAAATTCTTCTTGCTCATTTTATCTTATAATTAGTTAAGATAGTAAAATAAGTAGAAACACATACTTACATGTATATGTGTACATACATACATGCAAATATTAATACACTTTTTAACACTCCATAAAGGAAAGTAACCTGCCTTTGGTGCCATTTAGTTCCATTTAGGGATCAAAACAAATTGTATATTACCTGATTATTGGTCAAAGGCTTTTGAAAAGTTAGCGGGGTCAATCAAATTTTGACTGTTTCTGAGTATTTTCAAAATTTCAGTACTATTGCAACATGACCAAAGCAAAAATGTATTGAAGGAGCTAATCTGCATAAGTGAAGCATATTTCAAATTTAACTGGTTTTAAAGCCACCTCCGTATTTACTATTATATATAAAAAGCAGATTATGTTTCAAAGATCACTGTTTTTGTTTCCGTGGCATTTTTAAAGGTAATAATTACTAAAAAATAATTATAAGACCAAGAAGAACTTTTTTTAATATAAAATTTATTGTAAAATGTGTATAATTTTTAAAAATGTACTGTAACAATGCAACTTCTATTGGTAATTTAGGCTTCATACAAATGTGATTCGTTTATTGCATTCAAAATTTTTAGGAGCTACTTAAAGTGACGAGTGAGTAAATATATTGGGTTTCATGAAACAACATTTTATTAGATCTATTTTTGTTCTCCAATAATCTTTTTCAGTATATAAAATTACTGTTGTTTGTGATTTGCGCAGCCTGATAAACGCTTATTATCCAGCAACCACTGTGTTGTGAGAACTCTCTGAGACTAGATCTATGAGATCTCACTGAAAAGTATAAACAAAAAAATTTACCTTCTTAATTTTGTTTTCTTTTTAGATGCAGGGTCTCCCTGGGTGGCCAAGGGTGGTCTTGAACCCCTGGGTTCAGGGGATCCTCCTACCTTAATCTCCTGAGTAGGCGGGACTACAGAAGAGGTTCATGGCACTGTACCGTCTTAATAATTTACTTTTTTGAAGGTGATAATTTTCTTTGTACCAGTAATCATAACAACACCTGTCCTATGATACAGGTGTTATAAAACAGACTATAATTGAGTTAACCAAGCAAACTCCTACTTAGAAAGTAATATGTCAAATTTATAGCACAATCTTAAGCTTGACGAAATGAAGAATTATATTGGTTTTTTTTAACAATTATAAAAAGACTGCTTGTATGATTTAAGAAAAAAAAAGTGGATATAAAACCATAAAAGGAAATTATGTTATAAAAAGGGAGTACACATCTTGGCCATAGCAGCTAAATTCCTGCAAGATGATATATTCCTTTTGGCAAATCATAGCATGATTTGGTTACATATGTTAGGTTTGGGGTCCCTTATGTTTTCAAGAACTAGAAAAGGATTTGAAATTGAAACACATTTAATTGGAAAATCCAGGGTAACTGCTACTTTAAAGAGTAATAAAAAAGCCCCCAAAATAAAAAGAGACAGGACTATAAATAACATGATAAAATCTTAGCCCATTGTAGAAGATCATCAATTTATGAATCAAATACAAATGAGAATAAAGTGAAACAAAATCAAATTCAAGATGGATCATGCAATGAGATAGGCTTGCTCAAATAATAGCCCTCCTGTAATTGAGAAAGCTATTTTAATTCACAGCTATTTCAGCTTGTGAGGGAGGCTGGGGATGACGAAGGAAGGAAGATCAACTGAAGCGGTCGCATCGAAGCTAATAACCAGTGGGCAACAAACGGTGCAGCAAAGATGGTCCCACATCCCTCGTCCCTCTGATGTTATATGTGGATTCTGGGAGGATTTCTCAGTGAGAACCAAAAATACAAAACTTTTGAATTACAATAGGAAGAGGAAAATGTTTCCTATCTCTCTCTCTCTCTCCCTTTTCTCTTTCTCTCTTTCTTTCTCTCTTTCTCTCTTTCTTTTGTCTCACTATGTTACCCAGGCTGGTTTGCCTGGTCTTGAACTCCTGGCCTCAAGCAATCCTTCCACCTTGGCCTCCCAAAGTGCTGAGATTACAGGCGTGAGCTACCAAGTCTGGCCTCTACATTCATATTAGCATCACAATTCCACACAGGTCCTCTGTGTTACTGAAACAGAGTAAAGAAATTTCTACTATCAATGACAACTCACCTGTTTCAAGGAGAAAACACTTATCACCACGGTTGACTTTTCATAGTAATATGCTGTGCAAAGGCATGACATTTGAAAATACAGTTGACCAGGAAAGTATCAACTGCAAATCCAGCTCTTCTTTGATGGTACGCTTCAGCCAAATCTACTTAGTTTGTGTATATAGTGTGCATATAGCTTGTACACACACAAACAAACACATATTACATACATATTTAAAGCCACATGTACATATAGGAGTATGTGACTTCATATATATACGCATACATTACATGCATATATATGCTAAATATATAACTATATATCCATATCTATATCCCAAATGATCTTAATGTAACCTCAGCTAGAAATAAATTGTGAACTCTTACCTTTTCTCATTGTTCACATTTGGTAAATAAGTTCAAGCCCCAGGGAATGTTTCTTAGACAACGCCTTCTCTTGGGAAGTCAACAACCTAACTATAACTTATTTTTACCAGGTAATTGCCTGGTAACATTTTTTCCTTCCAGGCTGTTCTTTTTTAAGATCAAAGACAGTCTCTTCCTTTTTATAATATGTTCCACATGAATAGCAAAGGACTAAGTGCGTATGATGGAAACACACATTTTAATTGAGAGAAAGAAGGAAATTGGAGAGGCAGAAAGCAAGAAATGGAAGCAGGTTACAGACCTTCAGGTCGTCTGTCTCTAGTCAAGGCCCATCTGACATAAATCCCTACTAGGCCCTAGACTAGGATAAACCTAAACTTGAGGAAAAGCAATCAAACAATGCCATATGACGTCCCCAATAATTGCAGACTTTTGTTCAGACTTTTGTCCCAGACTCTTGTGACACAGGTGAGGAGAGAGAAAATATAATATCAGAATCAATAATTTTCCTCATTGATTATAAAAAAGAACTTAAGCTAATTAAGGGGAAAAATAATCTCTTCTCTGTAAGAATACATTCCTAACCCTATCATCAACATCTTCCACTTCCACACACCATACTTCCAAATCCCCATCTGTCTTTCTTTATATTTCTCTCCTCACTGTGACTTGAGGTTTGACCAATTAACATTGTAAATGCGTAATATAAACTCTAAAACAGCCTTACTAAGTTTTCTATTAAAACCACAATTACTTTTGCACCAACCTAATAGTTCCATAAAAGGTACAATGTGCTCTATGAATGTCTCATAGATAATCATTGCCTTCCTATTACAAACACAGATAATCATTGCCTTCCTATTACAAACAAGAACTAGAAAATAGATCTGCAAGTACCAAACCTAGGCAGCACTATGGATCAGAGCATGCACGTAAGAGGCAAATTTGATGAAGCAGGAGTGAAACAGTGATCAGAATCAGGAGCATCAGACTTCACAACATCAGAGTCACGGCCTCTGCAGCTCTCTCGGGAGGGATTTCAGTCAACCTGGGAATGTGGTCCTGTACTTCATGCAAGCAGCCACACTAGGAAAGGGCTGAGGTAAAAACTCATAGGTTCTTGTTTGATGTTATTACTCTTCCAGGGCTGACGCATAGGGTTGAAAGCCTAATACAGTACAGAACAGTGAACTTTTGTTTCTTGCCTATTATATATAGGCCGATGCAAATTGGTTTTCTTTACATTTAAACTATTTGGTCTATAGCAACCAGTGTAGTTATGAGGAGGGGTGTTCACCTGCTTGATTCATTCAATTACCCAGCAAATATTTACTGATTATATGTGCAAGAAATTTTGCTGCTGATTCTAAGGGATACATAAATAAAGCGATATATAAATTGTTTTTGTATTCAAACTCTCAGAAGGTAATATATAAACATAAAAATTATAATGTATTTTTGAATGATACATGCAGGAATATATACTAATTATAATAGTAGATCTATGTAATATAATGAGTACAGATTAAAATGTGCAGGAATTTAGAGGAGGATTCTATAGTTTTCAGTTTAGATATATAAATTCAGATTTATGTTTCACGTGGAATTTGAGTTAGGGAGAAGTGTTTGCATAACAGTTTTATTTTTTAAAAAGATATTTCAGACATATAGAACATTGGATCAAAAATCACACAGAAAAATTTCACCTTTGAGCTGGGATATTTTACAGTTGAGTATGACCAGTGTCTGTTCCATGTAATAGCAAATAATGAGAAAAAAATTCAATAGGTTGTTGATTCCAGAGCATGGAAATATGACTGACATATTTGAGCATCATTCTATAGGCAATGGGTAGTCATTAAGTATTTTTGGCTCTTCTCAAATAGAGAAGTGATATAATAAGTACTGGTCTTCAGGAAATTGATCTGGCAGTCAATTGATCTGGTAGCTCCAGCAGTACACTCAGAGTGTACTCAAGGCAGGGAAAGATGAGAGCTAAGGAAAATTATGGGGAGACTACTGTAGCTTCCCAGAGTTCTTGACAGTTAACAGGACAGTGGCAGAAGGGAGGGTGAGTAGTTAGTAGATGAGTAACAGACACTGTGAATGTAGAACAAATATCTCACCAGTGAACAGAAATGGGACTAAAATAAAATTTTGAAAGATGATAACTAACAGATGACAAAGCTGCACTCCAAGAGGCATTTGTAGAAGCAACAGATTCAGTCAAAAGAAGTGTAATATTCCTGGAAGATAAATGAGATCCATTATGTCACCGAGAAACTTGATATAAGGATTATACTACATTTTCCAAAAATTCATTGTTGCTTTTTAACAAGGAAATAAGAGCCCTATTTGTAATGTTTCTTATCTTTGGTTTTCTGACATTAGAAAATAGACATAATTCTTCATACATTTTTAAATATGAGATGGCATGGGTATGGAAAAGGAAAGTTTGATTTCCCTTTTAAAGAGAAATTCTAATCTTCAAAATATTATCAAAATGACTCTTAGACAAAGATACTATCCAGTTTTGTTGTTTCATTGGTTTTCATGTTTGGGTCTGTTAATTCAGTGACTTAATAGTAGGTTAAACTTCAGTCTGTGTAAAAGTGAGGGTTGCTTTTGGAAAGCATCCGGAGTTACCGTGCTCCTTTTTCTGCAATTTCTTTACTTCCAGATATTGATGTCCAACTGCCCACCAACACTGTGGGCTCTCAAGCTGTCCTTTGGTTACCCAGCCCCCTTCTTTCCAGGGTTCTTTTTGTCCTGTATTCCCCTTGAAGACTTACTGCTCTGGACTTTTACTAAGTACAGGTCTCCATCAACAAGTGTCTAGTGCTCTTCCAGACTTCCAGGGCCTGGCTTCCTGTGCAATGACAGTTAATTACAAGGAAAGCCCATCAAGTTTAACCACTCACTGATTGTTTTTAAAAAGACTAAAAGAATATATCTCAAAAGGTTAAGGGTGGTTATTGCTGGGGTAGTGGGGAATAGAACCTGTGTGTGTGTGTGTGTGTGTGTGTGTGTGTGTGTGTATTTGTGCATGCCTCCTGTGCATACACACAAGTGTATGCCATGGGAGCCATGGGGAAGTTCAAAAGCACAAACTTAAAAATCAAGTAAGTTAGTTTAAGAAAATACTAGAGCAGCTTTGAAAACATACGAAAGGAAAGCAGGCAGTATTGTTGTGTCATGGCTATGGCATAGGGACTAAATTCACCAGCTTTAGAGTCAACAGCCTGGGAATCCTGTTCTACCCTTTATTGACTGTAATGTAAGACAAATTACTTGTATTGAATATTGTAATATAGGTAACAGTATCAATTCAAACTTTTCTTTGGAAAAAGGATCAGGTAATAGATATTTTGCTCTTAAAGACACTTGCTATCATACCAAAAACTCATCGATCATTGCCTCTTATTGTTATCATGGTGGATTGCTTTTATTTTGTTTTCCTTCCTCTCTTTCCTCCTTGTCTTTCTTGCCTTCTTCATCTTGTAGTAAAGGATTGGCTTTGCATCTTATGCCCTCATGAATTCTCCTTTATGCCTAGATCATATGGTTGTGACATAGTTGAGACTGTCTCAGTCTTACAGCAAAATTTTTCATCATAGAACGAATAGATCAAAGGTAATTGGCCCCTAAGGGATTTCTTTTTCACAGCTACATTATCTGGCAAAATATTTTTAATAAAACAAATATTTATAGATGCTCATTTGAGATAACCAAAATACAATGACACATTTTATGGAATTTTATATTTTAAAATTAGTTTAAACTTGTGTAAACTGATTCCCTCCTATGTGTATATTCAGTATGTAGACATTATATTACTGTTGATAGCATTTTCCCTTCTGCAGTTAACTTAAATACTTTATGTTTGCGTTATCCATTTGACTGCATGTTAGATGCTGTGGAAACTACAAGAAAAGTCTGATCTTCTTTTAATCTGTTCTACCACCTGCCTGTCTATTTGCAGCCACCCTGCTTTGTGTCAAACACCTAATCAATTTTTAAAAAGACAAAAAATAAAACTATTTTTTCTGTCTTTCATTATTTTCCCCATACACGTGCAAATCACTTACTTGTGTATGAACGTTATTCTTTTGTTATTGTTTTGTAATTATGAGAATATACTGCATGTACACCTCACTACCTTTCATTTTTCTCAATATGTTATGGAATTTCCACAACGATCATACTTCTAATGCATTATTTTTAATGACTGATTAATCTTCCATTGTCTAACTGGGCCACATTTATTCAACAGATTTAATAATGCACCCTTATATAACTTTAAATTTTTTTGCATCCACAAATAATGCCACAATTCTTACGGACACTATTCATATATCCTGAATTTCTATTTCTATGAGAAGCATTACTCTGACAAGGAATCTGGATGAAATGATATGTTTTATGTAAATACATATTTCTGGCTTGCTTCCCTCCCCCCAAAACAAGTTAAAATAATTCATATTTCTACCTTATATCAATGCCACGCACCCCAAATTTGAAAGAGCAAGGAATATTACCCTATTTGATCTTGTCCATCTACCTGTAGAGAAATTGCATTTTATTCTTACCTGCATTTGCATTTCACAAGATACATGGAAGGTTGAGCATAATTTTCTTTTTTTAATTTCCTCTTTGGACTTGCATGTGTGAAAGTTGAGTAAGCATACTTTTTACTCATTTTGCTATTTGATAGATGTTCTTTTATGTTATAATAGTCCTCTGTATTTAATGACATTAATACTTTATCTTAAATTGATTTACAAATATTCCAATCTTCCATTTGTTTTTTGAGTTTGTGTTATATTTTTGCATTCATTGATTTATTCATGTATTTATTCCTTTATTCAATCATGCTGAGCAGTCAAAGGTATCTACAGATTCCTTTATAGCTTGAGTCTTACTGACTTACTTAAAACGGCCTTGACACCTAACAAGAATGTTCCAACAGTGAAGAGGCAGCCAGAGCGCCTGGGAAGGAACTGACCAAGGGTGGATTAGCAGATGAGAGTATTCCCACAATTAATTTTTGTGTTTCTCATCTGTAAAGTACCGCATGAATTTGGGACATATTTTAGTAGAAAGTGTGTCTCCATCTTCTTGATTTGTATTGTTTGCCTTCCTTCCTTCCTCCTTTTATTCCTTCCTTCCTTCCTTCCTTCCTTCCTTCCTTCCTTCCTTCCTTCCTTCCTTCCTTCCTCCCTTCCCTCCCTCCCTCCCTCCCTCCCTCCCTCCTTCCTTCCTTCCTTCCTTCCTTCCTTTCTTTCTTCCTCTCTCCTTCATTCCTCTCTCCTTCCTTCCTCTCTCCTTTCCTCCTTCCTTCCTTCTTTTTTTTTTCTTTCATCTTTCACTCTTCAGTGTATTTTGATGTATAGAAGCTCTTAAATTAAATTCAATCTAATTTGACTACTTTTCTTACAACCTGACTTTTAATACTTTCATTCCATGTGATCCTCAAATTTTCTGTATCTTAACCCAAGGTTTTTATAGTTTTTTCTTTCCTGCATAAATCTGAAATCTACTTGAAATACAGATTTGAGCATAATATATAAGGCACAGGAACATTTTCATGTTTTTTCCTCTTTGTGGATAAGTAATTGCCAGGTGTCGCTTACTGAAGAATATTTAATTTCACCTAACTACCGTTTTTGCATGGGTATATTTCTTGGCTTTCTGTAATCTAAATTGGCTCTGGCCTTGTCTTCTCGCCACTGAAATTTACAAAGTAATAAAAGTTAAAGTTCACGTTTTTTAATTCAGCAAATGTCTTCAGTGCAAAACCAGCTTTGATGTCTGGGGTTTCAGTTTTTATCTTATTTTTAGCTGCTATTTTTCATCTTTTTAAAATAATGCTTAATTTTATTTAGTATTTAATTGACAGATAAAATTGTATATATTTTTCAGGTACAACAGGATTTTTTGAAGCGTGGGATAGTTAAATCTATCTAATTACTTCACATAATTATTATTTTTTGTGGAAAGAACACTTAATATCCACTCTCAGCAGTTTTCAAGCCTTATTCCAATTCTTCTAATGCACTTATGAAGACATTTTATATATTTTCATATATTTCATCCAGCATGATTGTCCATAGTGAGGCCAATGCTGATACCTGGTACTTGCACCCAAGGAAACAAATGCTATTTTATTTCACATGTATAAAGAATTAATGAGAATAGAGTTTACTCATCTGGAAGAAGACAAATAGAAATTCATATTTATTTTCTTTAAGATGGCTTTGCAGTGTCATAAAATAAAATATTGTGTTAGCTATATAATTAAATGCCTCCTCTCTCCCCTACACACTACGTACACACACAAACATGCAAACACCCACCTAAACATATGGCATCTATTTCTTGTCTTACTGTCTAATTCACTGTCTGTTCTTGGCATGTAAGACCATATTGTTTATTTTTTAATGTCAAGTAAGACAAATCCAACCTCATTAATCTTCTTCAAAATTTTCTGGATATTTTTGGATATATCTTCTTTCATATTCACTGTAAACTAATGTTCAATTGCCAAAACAACAAAAATAAGAACAAATGCAATGAGAACAAAACCCTTAGGATACTTCTTCGAAGTGTACTAAATTAATACATTGATTTTGTAACAGTTGATGTTTTTATATTATGACATCCCAATCAATAATATATTTCTGAAGATCATGTTTTATATGCTCCAATGAGGTACTATAATATTATTCAATTCGAGTTTATTAATTTTATGTTAAACCTATTCTTAAATATTTTATTGTTTTTTTCTTTTATTTTGAGCTAGCTATTTCCAGCTAGTTAATACTAGTACAACTCTTTAATACCACTACAGCTAATGATTTTGGGGGTATTATGCTCTGTCACTTTATCACAACTACTTATTAATTCTGTTAATCTTTACTAGAGTCTTCTGGCTTTTCTAGGTACTCATTAATACAATTTATCCTTAGAGTATTAGTCTTTTTTCTAATATTTATTGAAATAAATTTTGATCTCAATTTATTTTGCATACCTCATACAACAATAGTGCATGAAATTACTTTGAAAACGGTAATGGTATTACTTTCTTAATTATCATTTCCCAGTTTTGAAAGATGCTTGCTGTTATTTTTTGTGAAATGATTTTCACCATACTCAAAAAGTATCTTTATATTTATAGCTCACTTGAGATTTAGTTAACAATTACCGGCATATATTGTTATAAATATGTGGTTTATATATTTTAATTTACTTGATACAATTAAATATATAATATATTTTATGATATTAAAGCACACTAATCAACCAAAATTACAATATTGTATTCTGTTATTTTCCTGCTTGAATTGAGTTTTCTTATATTCGATTTGGACTTTGAGATATACATACTCTAGGAAGATAGGACTATATCTTTCCTTTATTTTTTATTCTTTACAGGCTTTCCTATTAAAACTATACTTCTAAAAATAAATTAGGGTTTTTTTTCTCTTTTCCCAGTATCTAGAATTTTTAAATTATCATTTAGTTGTTGTTAAGGGTAGATATAGCTCAACAGTAAACTCGTGTTAAATGCTAGGCCTTTAGTCAATTTTTCAATTATTTCTATATATTATTTTCTATTCAGTACTTCTTCGTGGATTTCTTATAATAATTTATAGCCTTCCAGTTAACAGTTTTCTAATTAATTTTCCTTGAGTAATATCTAATATTTTTATATTATTCTATATATTCTGTATCTATGGTTTTGCTTCATTTTTCATTTCAAATGTTGCATATACTTTCCTATATATGTATACATATTTGTTATTGATAATCTACTATATTTAAATATTTTAATTGCATTTTTTCTTTCTTAGACTGTTTAATGTTACCAGACATTCTAGTAAATTTTGGCTCAATTTCTTATGCAAATTTAAATTGATATTTCTGGAAGTTTAGCATATATAAACAAATATTGAGTTTGATGTTTTTAAAAATGCATTTATTTTACTTGCTTTTACAACAATTTTAACTGCTTATATTGAGAAAAAATAAAGAAATATTGTACAAATGGATGATGTAGAAATTGTTCAAATAGGGATTTACAAAACTGAGGTCCACATGATCCACTCAGTTAGAAAGAAAAAACAAATGTATATTTATTACACAGGAAAACAAACTACTACTAATAGATTGTTCAATCAAATAGCAGGTGAGAATCTGTACTGTTGGCCTCAATATTTGCATTTCTGCTTTGTCTAAATAGTTGCTTCTATAATTTCTGGCAATATATTTGTTCTCATAGACTTTTATTTTGTGCTTGGAAGTTGAGCAAACATTGACATATCTTATTTACTAAAGATTATAAACATATGTTGTGGGTTGAATTGTGTCCCCTCAAAAGATACGTTCAAGTCCTAAACCCCAGGATCTGTGAACCTTATTTAGAAATAAGGTCTTTGCAGATGGACTCAAGTTAAGATGAGGTCATGCTGAGTTAGGGTGAGCCCTAATCCAGTTTGACTGGTGTCCTTATAAGAAGAGTAAAACAGTACCTGAATACAGAGACACACAGGCAGAGTCAGTGCGATGACAGAGGCAGAGACTGAAGTGGTACAGGTGTAAGCCAAGAACCACCAAGTGCTGCCAGCAGCCACAGAAGCCAGGAGAGAGGCAGGGAAGAGACTCTCCCTCAGAGCTTTCCGAAGACACTGAGATTGCTGATGCCTGTATTTTGATCCTCTAGCATCCTGACCTGTGAGAGAATAAATTTCTGTTGTTTCAAGTCATCTAGTTTGTGGTAATTTATGAAGGCAGTCCTGGGAAACAAATTCACCACTATATAAATTCTAGAGTTATAGAACCAAAGGAAAACACATACTTCAAATTTCATGAGGAGAAGAACGGTATCTGTCTTGTTTATTGCACATTGTTAGCACCTTGCACACAATATGTGATTAATAAATGTATTTAGGAAAGTGAATATGAATATAGAGTATTGCTGCATGTTACTTTTATGGAAAAACAGCTGAGTTGGACAGAAAGGAAAAACTTCTTCAAACAGTTGAATATAGATAAATAAAGATTAAATAATAAAATATATACGATAATACTAATAATGATGTTATAAAATAATATATTGGGTCAGAGGAAGCATCTTGGAAGAAATTAATCTTGAACTTTTATTGAAAACATTTCATTTACTTATGTTTTTAACAAATTATTTATTATGTGTCCCCTGAATGTAATATAATGATGAATATGGCTAAAGAGGAGATAGAGTGAAATCAGCAGGGAAAAAAAAATAAAAGGGAAACAAATAGTGCAGATAATGGGAGCAATACAAAGCCCATTATGGCTACAACAGAAGAACTCAGAAGGAAATCTTTGTGAAACAGGTTAATATTGGCCCTGAACACCATGTAAGGATAAAAAGACAGTCATTTGTGTTCTCTCTTCACATATTTTAGAGTAGAGAATACGAGGTGAACTATATATATATATAATTTTTTTTCTTTTTTTAAAAAAAGCAAAAGTGTCTCAAGGCTTTTTGCTGGAAATGTAAATGAAACAGAAAGCATAAACACAACTGAGAGAGTTAGTGTCGTTGACGATACCAACGATACTGAGAAGATTAGCAATTTGCAGTGGTGATGGGTAGGAAGGGGTGGGTGCTAAATTTAGTTTTACATGTCCATATGCAAGCACTAACAAGTTAGAAATCTGGTAGACCCTACATTGATTTTTTTATTGTTGCTGCAAATACTTACTGCAAACTTAGAAACTTGAAATAGCAAAAATGAGGCCGGGCACAGTGGCTCACGCCTGTAATCCCAGCACTTTGGGAGGCCAAGGCGGGCAGAATACGAGGTCAGGAGATCGAGACCATCCTGGCTAACATGGTGAAACGCCGTCTCTACTAAAAATACAAAAAATTAGCCAGGCGTGGTGGCGGCGGCGCCTGTAGTCACAGCTACTTGGGAGACTGAGGCAGGAGAATGGCGGGAACCCAGGAGGCAGAGCTTGCAGTGAGCTGAGATCCGGCCACTGCACTCCAGCCTGGGCAACAGAGCGAGACTCTGTCTCTAAATAAACAAACAAACAAATAAATAAATAAATAACAAAAATGTATTAGCTTATAGGTCTGGAGATCAGAAATCTTAAATGAGTCTTATAGGACTAAAATCGAGAAAACACATGGCTGATTCCTTCTGGAGGCTCTAGGGAAGGAATCTGTTCCAAGTCTTTTACAGCCTCCAGAGGCTGCCTGCTTGACTTGGTTCATAGCTCCTTTCTTGTCTCACTTCAAACTTCTGCTTCTTTTTTATGTCACACGACCTACTATGAACTTTGCTACTGTCTTATAAGAAAAATTGTAATTACATCAGAGAAATCTGATGAGCTAGGTTAATCTCACGACTGCGTGATTTCTAGCTTAATCACATTTCTAAAGTCCCTTTTACCGTGTAAGGGATCATTTATGAGTCCTGGACATATCTGTTGGTCCTTTATTCAGCACACCATTGAGCCCAACAGACAGCTCTAAGGATGAGATTGGAAAAGGGAGAGAATTCCTAACTAAAGCTATTCGTTGGTACAGATTTTTAAAAAGCATGTAGCTCCACAAAGAGCTACAAAATGTTTCGGCCTATAGAAGAAAATACAGAAAATGGCTACATCCTATCTGCCAATATTTAAATCCTACTTAGAGTTCTTACTAGTTGTGTTACTTTTAGAAAGTCACTAATACACATAGATTCCAAGGCCAAAATTGTTAACTCTTACTTCCAGCAGCCTCTCTGATTTTATAAATATTTCTTGAACTAACTGTAAGATAATAGTTCAGCACATGGCTATATGGCTCTAATCTGAATGTACATAGCAATACAAGCTTAAGAATATTAGATGGAAATAAACATAAAAGAAGAAGCATTTTCTGAAGAAGCACAAAGGGAGAACTGGTTTCATGTGACTCTGTCCCTCTTCCTTGTCATGCACTATTACGTCGAATGACATTCATCAAGCTGGGACGCAGCAGGCACTGTTTGACAGCTCCATCTTAGTGTCCTCTGATAGCTACTCAAAAACCTAGTCCTGAAAATGCACTTCCTGATTATTCTTAGACTTCATCTGCATGCATCCATGTAAACTGCCACTATTCTGGTTTTAAAGGCCATTATTTCCTACCTAGGCTATGGGAAGCACTCTCACATCAATTCTAGCTTAGGCAGGCTGAGCTTTTGAAAATTTTGGACGTCTTCAAAGTTTTGAAAGTCTTACCAAATGCCTCCTTACATAGTCACTTGCATTACTCTTCAGTGTAAAGGCCAAAATATTGGATATCTCCTAAAGGATCTGATTCCAGATTGTACTATGGGCATCATCATATACATTATCCTCATTCCCCCTGCTCCAAAACACAGGGCATTTCAGGTCCTTGGCCTTCTGGATTCCATGTTCTCTTCCTGGATTGACCTTCCTTCCTCCTTCTCTGGTTAATTCCTCTTCTTTCCTTATAACTTAACTCAATGATTACTCCTCGAGAATCTGGTCCTTCACCTTCCCAAAGTAGGCAATATAACCTTAAAGTATCATGCATTCTCACTTGTAGCATTACTGATGGTTCAGTGATCTATTGTGTAATTAATGGTTTCATGAATTACACAAATATTAGGCTGAAACTTCCCTGACTCTAGAAACTGTCAACATTTTATCTTAGAATTTTGTTTCCAGTGTCTTAGGCATATTTGATAAGTGAATGTTTTTGAAAGACTAAATAGCTCAAAGAATAAGTAAAACACTCTAAGTGGAGTGAGATAAGTAAAACATTTCTAGTCAGAGTAAGAACTGCCATTTCAAGCTAGTGCAAGGGTCAGATAAACCTAATTAAAAATAAAGAAAGGAGAAATTTTGTTCATAGACACATACCACAGAATGGGGAAGTGAATCTGAAGCATATGGCAGAGGAATAAAGGTCAGCGAGTATAGATTTTATTCATGTTTGTCAGTGTATGAATTTCAGCATCCCAGCTTGGAAAATCACCTCAACAGTTTCTGTTCTGGAGATTTATCTATTTAGCTGATAATTTTTATCACAGTATCCTGGAAAACTAAGGGCTCAAACTGTAAAAAAAAAAAATTGAAGTCTTTGCACAATCTTTCATTTAAGATAAGGCAATTGAGAACCAAAACATGACATATTTGATGAAGGAAAGTGGCCATGTAGTGGCAAGGGTAGATATACCTTAAATGCGATGTTAACACCTCTTTAAAGACTTTGAGAATCTTTAAGACTCGATCAAATTACAAAATTAATGGCTTATAAACCTATTATTCAGATAAATGAAATGTCTACTAGCACATTTAAAGCATTTATTACCTGATATCTGCTGAGCTTATTCACCAAAGAAACAGTTGAATGCATTTCTAATCAACTAAAAATTCAATTGCTAAATGATCATTTGGTCCATTAAAAAAAAAAGTAGCAAGCTTTCCAAATGTACTGATATTGGTAAACTTAGAATCCAGCCAGGGAAACACTAGGAAGACTTGCTGCTAACTTTCCTTTGCTTATATTTTTAATAGTTACATTTAAATGTATAAAATAAAATATATTTAAATGTTTTAAAGAGTTCTATCTTTTTAAAAATAGCAGTTTATCTAAATCTTAGCAGGGTAGATTGATGAAAAACTTAAAGACATACTATTTTTTATTATCATTTTTTGCTAAATATATTTTCAGAGGCATAATTTGGAGGTAGTATTAATTAGTATATCAATTGTCAATGTCCAAGAAATAAATACAGAAAGAGAGAAAGAGAGAAAAATCTACCAATATTTTAAGTTTTAATTGGCAAAAATTGTGAAGTATTAAAAGTATCAAAATGTGAAATAAAACATACTGATGCTTCCTGTATTAAACTATATAGCCCTAGGATAAAATTTTAATTTTACAATTTGAACTTTAATCCCAATTTTAGTCTGTGATTTATGATAATAATTATAACAATCACTATCCTCTTTAAAATTTTTTATACAAAAAGCCTAGTGTTATAGTGAACAAATTGTAGTATTTTTCACTTTTATTCTTCAAGATAATGAAAGTAGAAATGAAGTGTAAAAAAACTGAAATAATTTACAAAGGACATAAATATGTTAAATTAGTAAAAGTGAAGAAAATAATTTTATATACTTTATATTTGTAATAAAGAACCAAAAGTTAGTTAGCTAGCTTTCAAAGTTTGTATTTTTTATAAACTTATATTATAAATAAAATATACAAAGATAGTTGCAACATAAGTTTTAAAACCAGTATATTTTGACATGAAAAATGTACATATCAAAGTTAAGAACACATACTCCTTATCAAGTCAAAAATATTTCTGTTAAACTGAAGAGTTTCATTCCTAAAGAAGCTGCAATTCAATAGTGATTAAAAATAAAAAATTATTTCCATGATATATTCATTCAATATAATGTTCACTTTCAAAAAACATGGATACTCCATTAAAACTGTCAAATGAAGCAGGCTGGAAAGGTTGAGGTCTTCAGTTGCATATGTTTTATGTGATCCTAATTACTTAATAGATTGATGTGGGATATAATGAATGTAGGTGCTAAACATGGCCATGCTTTTAGGATTTTAGAATCATAAACTTGGTTTCTTTATCTGGCAGGTATATTTCCCTGATTTTCACATTCTTTATTGAAATAATTTAGGACAAAAGCAGAAATCTTGCTCAACCATATTTTTTCTTCTAAACTACACAGGAAGACTTAGTTGCTTTTTTAAAAAACATAATAATAAACTTTTCTGAGCAAATTGTTGCAGAGGAAAACCTTATTACTCTGAATCTCTCTGCTTATGACTTCAAATATCAGGTGCATAATAAACTTGAAGGTCAGTTCCAAAAAAATATTTGCAAATATGGTTTAGATGTTACCTTTCCTACTTCATATTTGCATAATAAAAAGAGTTTTGAAGATTGAAAAGCTTTTTATTCATTCACCACATTAAATGTCCATTGCCTGATAATTTTTTTATAAAATACTATTCTGATTTCTCCCTCATTCGAAGGGTTGCCTTTTTTAACAGGGTGAGTGGCAAGCTCTATGGTTACATTCAAGAGCTTTCACTGTTTGTCCCCACCCACATGATCTGCGTGTAGCCTCTTGCTGACATTTGCTCATGATAATCTTTCAGTTCCCTAAATTGCTATTCTTGGATTCAACTCTTGGCTGAATCTGTACCCTCTGCTAGAAGTTTTTTGACTCTTGATTTTTATTTTCATGTGCCACGTTAATTTAAACTGTAAAATATAACTCAAATTTCTAGAGAGCCTTCACTGAATCAACTGCCCCATCAATGCTCCAGTCTGGCTTTTGTGTCCCTGATCAATGTTCCCATCATATCCTGGGGGTGTCTCCTGCAATTAGATACAGTTTCATGGTCACCCCAGTGCCTAGTACAATTTCAAAAACATTATGTTCTCAATAAACCTTTGAAATTAAGTAAATAAGTAATGCATACTACTTTATGCAAACCATGATACCAGTAGCTATAAAACTATAAGTCAAATTATTTTACATATAAAAATAATTTCACATATTTATATGTATGTGTCTAGATATATGTATGTGATAATTCAATCAAATGCTTATTAAATAACTGAAAGAAATGTTACTAACAATTAACACAGAGTAGACAATGATAATTAGCATAAGAAACTGAAATGGAATGAGTATTCCCAGATTCACTCAATACACACAAAAATGAATCTTTAGTAAAGAGATTTAGACGTCTTCACAAACTAGTGCAGAAAACAGTTATTATGGTTGGGATCTTAACATACTGCCTCAGTGCACTGAATTCATTTTCAATTAAATGTGGGTGCCCTTGGCCTCTCTCCACAGAGGGATAAGCACATTCTGAAGTGTAATTGCATATACATGTATAATATATATGTGCAATTGCATATACGTGTGTGTGTGTATAGGGCATATATATGTGTGTGTGTGTGTATATATAGGCTTAAAACACATTAGATATCAATTTTCAATCTAACTGTAAAATCCTTGAAGACCAATGTGGACAAGTGTTGTGGGGTTTGAAATGTCACCCAACTCTAGATTGGAAGATGAAAATCCATATTGGTCATGACTGTTAAGAGATAAGTAGCTATCACTACATGTTGAAATGTCCTATAGTGTAAGATCATGTGCTTATTGCTGCCATAGTATTTATTTATGATATTTTTGTAAGTTTCACTTCACTGACCTCCTCCATTACTTTGCTCTCCATTATGAGCAGTAATTACCCACCTCCCAGAGCTAAGCAGAAAGTCTGGCATATATTAAATGCTTTAAAATGTGTATTAAGTTAAACTAAATTAAATGAATTTGAATTGAATTAGAAGTACTGGCAGCTTCAAGGTGTTGCCCTAACAGACAAACTTCATGAAACTCCAGGTCTAGAGCAGACAATGAATTTGAAGAGTAGTTGGTCATCAGAACTGGCACACAGGATAGAACGGTGTGGGGTAGATGTTCTGTTAGTTGGGGGAAGACACTTATCAGAAACACAAAAGAAAGAATATGAAGTTGAAATTAAACTAGGACTTGAAAAGAGATGAATTTTCTTTATCTTAAAGTAGGGTTCATTGAATCCCTAAACCATGGATGGAATTGACAACAGATTCTGAAGGTTTCATTGAGTCTGAGATAAAATTTGTATGGCCCCATCCTGAGAAAGAGATACAAAGTAGGATGAGAAATCAGAGAAGACATATTAGGAAACTTGTCTTTCTAGCTTTATCCCCTGGTTTTACTACTGGTAGATGGCAGCATAATTAGGATATAAACAAGAAAAGATAACTACTGTACATTTTCAAGAAGAAGTGTTTCAATACAAGGGATTAATTACATAGGTGATTAAAAAGTTAAAAGTGCAAACTAAGACAAGGAGATGGCCTAGAAATTAACAAAAAAGCTGTTGCCATCCCGGGACTAAAAAGCAAAGGTAATACTGGAATTTAGAGGGTGTTGTCTAATGTCGCAAGAACCAAGCAGAAGTTGACATAAAGGCAACTCTGTCCATCAAGGCCTAGAACAGCAAGAAGATATAACTGCTTCCAGAGATGCTGCCCAAGACAGAGAGGAGCTAGTCCCCTTCTCCCATTTTAGGGTTTTCTGTTGTTGCCTTTTACCATATTCAGCAATGGGAGTCTGGGAAACACATATGTTAAGGTTTAGCAGTGCTAACATACAGGAGAAAAGACTAGATCTGAGAATAAAAAGGCCAAGACTGAAGACAGTCCAACATACTTTTAATGGCAAAAACCACAATTACATTTGCACCAACCTAATATTTGCTACTTAGATTCCATATTATTTATCTTATATATAAATTCTTATAGAAAAGTCTTATGCATCTGTCTATCATGAGACAATTGTCAATTCAATAGTCATCTTTTAACAGTGGTGCTGAGACAACTGGATATCCACATGCAAGAAATAAAGTTGGATCCATGTGTTATACTACACATAAAAAACTAATTTAAAATGACTATTAACCTGAAATTATACAATTTGTAGAAGAAAACATAGGAGTAAGACTTTGTGCCCTTGGGTTAGGTGATTTATTTTAGATATAACACTGAAGGACACAAGCAACAAAGCAAGTAGATACTTTGCTTCTATTAAGATGAAAAACTGCTTGCTGCAAAGAATATCATCAAGAAAGTGAAAAGAAAACACCCAGAATAAAAGCAAATACTTGTAATCATAAGGGGAATTGTATCCAGAATATAGAAAGACCTCTTAAAACCTAGCAATAGAAAGACAAATAACCCAATTTAAAAATGGGTAGACTTTGGGTTTCCAGTCTAGCATGTAAGGAACTTAGAAGTCACCGCTGCATTCCAACAATTAAAGAGGCAGAACAAACTGAAAAATTAACAACTCTTCTTAGGTAGGGCAGGAAAGTGAGGTCACAATGCAAAACCACGCTATAAAATTTGGAGACACAGACAGGTGAAAACAGAGAATCAGAACTTTACAGAGCAGAAATGTAAGAGTGGCAACCTCCTTGGGAACTGGTGGTGGGGTAGGAAAACCTGAATTGTAATTGATGATTTGCTGGAGGCTTAGTGTGAACAGGTTTGAGAATTAAAAACTCTTGCGGGAAGTCTACACTTTTATGAGTTTTTACTTCCTGGAACATGACCTGGTTTTGGCAGTGAATATCGGAGAAAAATCCTCTCATGCTTCTGGTAGGAGGAAGAAAAAAGAAACCATTTTGAAATTTGCCAAAACACTCTGTTCTTAAGAATACCTGCCCTCAGGAGAAAGTATTTCAAAATAACCCAGTTTGCTGGGGTTTTTATTAAAGCCTAACTGGCCTGGGAGAAGGAATATACCCAAATCCAGCCCTCTCTAGGCTTTATGTGGGGGAAGGGAAATTAAACACGCCTGCCCCCACTAGCCATCCTATCTTTCCAAAAGGGGAAAAAACTGAGAGGCATTGGTGATGGTCTCAGTCCAAGAGCACAAGCTCACCAAAAGACTAGATCTTAACATAAGTCTACAGAATACTTCCCCTTCCCCCTCACATTGCTACTGCATTATAAAGGTCTATTTGCCACAATTCCTTTTACGTTATGTCTGCCTTTCAACAAAAATTAAAAGGCATACTAAAGTGAAAAGAGAAGGTTTTTTGAAAAAAACTGAACAAGCATCAGAATCAGAGTTAGGTATGGAAGAAATGTTTGAATTATTAGACCAGTATTTTTTTAAAAAAGAATTATGACTACTGTGCTAAGGACTTTAATGAAAAAAGTAGACAACATGCAAGTACATAAATAATGTAAGAAGGTAAATGAAAATTCACAGTACTAGAAATCAGAGACACTGTTACAGAAATAAAGAATGCTTTAATGGGCTTATTGATAGACTGGATGTGGCTGAGGAAAGACTCTCTGGGCTTGAGGATATGACAAAAACTTTCAATACTGAAAAGCAAAGAGAAAAATGAATTAAAAAACCAAAAACAGAATATCCAAGAACGGAACAACAACAGAATATATAATGTATGCATAATGAGAATACCTAAAGGAGAAGAAAAAAAGAAAGAGAAGCAATATTTGAAGCAATAATGACTCAGATTTTCCCAAAATTAATTCCCAAACCACAGATTCAGAAAATTAACAGAACACTAACAAGAATACATGCCAAAAACCTATACTTTGGCATATTACATTCAAGTTTCAGAAAATCAGAGATGAAATTTAAAATCTTCAAAAGAAATGAGAAATTACCTATAGAAACAAAGAATTATATCTGACTTCTTAGAAAACATACAAGCAAGAAGAGAGTAAAATATCCAAAGTGTTTGGAGAAAACCCACCAACCTAGAATTTTGTACCCTGTGGCATCATCCTTCAAAAATGAAGGAGAAATAAGGACTTCCTCAAACAAACAAACAAAAAACGAGTTTGTTACCAGTAGAACTGCCTTGCAAGAAATGTGAACAGAAATTCTTTAGAGAGGAGAAAAATGATACAAGTCAGAAAGTGAGAGCTATATAAAGAAAAAATATCATAGAATGAATAAGTAAAGAAGAGAGAATCCTAGGGAATACTTCCTAACTCAACCTATGTGGTCAGCATTACTTTACTATCAAAAACAGACAAAGACATTAAAAGAAATATTCTCTCATAAACATAAATGGAAAAATTTTCAGCAAAATATCAGCAAATTATATCTAACAATGTATAAACAGAATTATACATCACAACCAAGTACAATTAACTAATGCAACCTATCACATCAACAGGTTAAAGATAATAAATCACATGATCATATCAATAGATGCAGAAAAACATTTCATAAAATTCAACACCTATTCATGATAAAACTCTCAGCACACTAGAAATAGATAAAACTTTTCCACTTTTACATAAAACAATTACAAAATACCTGCAAATAACAACATACCTAATGACAAAAAACTAGAGACTTTCCAGCTAACATCAAGAATAAGGCAAGAATATCCTTTTACCATACTTTCAGCCATTCTACAAGTCCTACTTAATGCTATAAGACATGAAAAGGAATTTAAAATTATACAAACTAGGAAGAAAGAAATAAAATCATTTTTGTTCACAAATGACATAAACATCTATGTGGAAAATCTGAAAGAATGAACGAAAAACTTCCAGGAACTAATAGGTTATTAAAATAAGATCACAAGATATGTGGTTAATATACAAAAGTCAATCATTTTTGTATATACCAGGAATGAACAAGTGTAATTTGAAGTTAAGAACACTTTGCCATTTCCAATAGCATCTGGAAAATAAAATATTTAGATATTAATCTAATAAAATAAAGACCATCTGAGGAGAACTATAAAGCTCTGATGAAAATATTTTTAAAAAAACTAATAGAGACATAGTCTGTATTGATGGGTAAGAAGATCTAATGCTGTCAAAATGTCAGTTCTTCTCATCTTGTATAGATTTGATGCCATCCTAATTAAAATTCCAGCAAGTTATTTTTGTGAATATCAGTAAACTGATTCTAATATTTATATGAAGGAGCAAAAGACCCAGAAAAACCAATTGAAGAACAACAAAGTTGGAGGACTGACGCTACTTCACTTTAGGACTTACTATAATTCTACAGTAAACAAGACAATGTAACACTGGCAAAAAAAAAAAAAAAAAAAAAAAAAAAAAAAAAACGACAAACAGATCAATGGAACAAAATAGAGACCCCATAAATAAATCCACATAAATATAGTCAACTGATATATGACAAAGGAACAAAGGTAGCACAATTGAACAAATATATTCCCTTCAACAAATGGTGTGGAAACACCTAGATATGGTATACACATGAATAAAGAAGTGAATCTAGACACAGACATTATATCCTTCACCAAAATTAATTCAAAACTGTGTTAAATGCAAAACTATACAACTTCTAAAAGGTAACATAGAAGAAAACCTAGAAGATCTTTTCTATGGGGATGACTTCTTAGATAGAACAACAAAGGCAGATCAACAAAAGAAATAATTGATAAGCTGAACTTCATTAAAATTAAAACCTTCTTGTCTGCAAAAGATAATGTCAAGACAATGAGAAGACAAGCCACAGACTGGGAGAAAGTATGTACAAAAGATAAATTTGATGAAGGACCATTATCCAAAATATACAAAGAACACTTGGAACTCAACAATGAGAAAATGAACAAGCCCATTTTAAAATGGGCAAAACACCTGAACAGACACCTCACCAAAGATATACAAATGGCAAGTAAGCATATGAACAGATGTTCAATATCATATGTCATTAGGGAATTGCAAATTGAAACCACAAGGAGATACCTCTGCACATCTATTAGAATGTCCAAAATTCAAACCACTGACAACACCAAATGCTATTGAGGATGTAGAGAAACAAGAATTCTCAGTCATTGCTGGTGGGAATGAAAAGTGTATAAAACTGTGGAAGACAGTTTGGTAATTGCTTACAAAACTAAAGATACTTTTACCCTAAGATGTAGCAATTGTGCTCTTTGGTACTTACCTAAATGAGCAAAAAACCTATTTTCACACAAAAATCTGCACCTGGATGTTTATAACAGCTACATTTGTAATTGCCAAAACTTGGAAACAACCAAGATGCCGTACAGTTGGTGAGTGGATAAACTATGGTACATACAAACTATGGTACACACAAACAGAATACTATTCAGTGCTAAGAATAATCGAGCTATCAAGCTATGAAAAGACATGGGTGAAATGTGAATGCGTAATACCAAAAGAAAGAAGCAATGGCCAGGTGCAGTGGCTCACACCTGTAATCCCAGCACTTTGGGAGGCCTAGGCAGGTGGATCACTTGAAGTCAGGAATTTGAGACCAGCCTGGCCAATGTGGTGAAATCTTTTCTCTACTAAATATACAAAAATTAGCTGGGCATGGTGGTACGCAACTGTAATCCCAGCTACTCAGGAGGCTGAGGCAGGAGAATTGCTGGAACCTGGGACGTGAAGGTTGCAACTGGCTGAGATCACACCATTGCCCTGCAGCCTGGGGACAGAGTGAGACTCCATCTCAAAAAAAATAAAAGAAAGCAGCAAATCTGAAAAGTTTATATACTGAATGATCCCAACTGTATGACATTCTGGAAATTGCAAACTGTGTAGACAGTAGAAATATAAGTGGTTGCGAGTGACTGGGGTGAGGGAGGAATGGATAACTGGAACAGAGAAGATTTTCTGGCCAGTTAAACTGTTATATAGTATACATTGCTATGGTGAACACATGACACATGTCATTATACATGTGTCAAGAATTATAGAATATGAAATACCAAGCATGAACTCTAAAGTAACCTATGGATATTAGTCAATATAGGTTCACTGATTGTAAAAAATGTCGTGAATATACCACTCTAGTGTGGGATGTTGGGGAGATTATGGGAAGTATGGGAACTCTCTGTACTTGCTGTATAAGTTTGCTATAAATCTGAAACTTCTCTAAAAAATAAAGTTTCTTAATTTTTTAAAATGGGGAAATTATTTGAAGGCTGTTGTCCAAGTTATACACATAAGCACAATATACTATAAAGAATGTATAGCATGATATACAATAAGTACATAGACACATGCTCAATATCATTAGTCATTAGGGAAATGAAAATTAGAACCACAATGAAGTATCACCTTACCTCACACGCACGCAGATGGATAAAATCAAAAGGTTGTCAATAACAAGGACATGAAGAACTTAGAACCCTCAGACCTTGATGGGAGAATATAAAATGATGTCATGACTTTGAAAAAAAAGTTCAGTGTTTCTTTAAATTTTAAACATAGGGTTACCATATGACCCAGAAATTCTACTCATTGCTATATACACAAGAGAATTGAAAGTGGAAGTCCACATTTATAAAGGTGTGTACACTAATGTTTATAGCAGTGCTATTTATAATAGCAAAAAGGTCTTTTAACTGAGGAATAGGTCATTGAAATTTTGTATATTCATATAATGGAGTATAATTTGGCCATAAAAATAAATGAAGCATTGATACATGCTAGAGCATGAATCAACCTTGAAAATATGATGCTAAATGAAAGAAACCAGGTAAAAATGGGCATATATTATATGATTCTATTTATATGTAGTGTCAAGAAAAGGCAAATCTACAAAGATTGAAAGAATATGATTGTTTAAAACTGAAGAGAGGAATTGAATTGGAGTGAGGTCGTGAGAAGTAACGACAAATGGGTATAGCGTTTCTTTTTGGGAAGCTGAAAATGATAGTAAGGATGATTGAACAACACTGTGAATATAAAACCAACTGGTATGAAACCACTAAAAGCACTGGATTATATACTATAAATGTTGACTTTTATAATGTATGCATTATATTTCAATAAAGTTATTTAAAAAGAGGACATTTGGTTTTTCCAGATGAACAAAAGAAAGCTCTTTTGAATCCCCTCCGTCAGTAAGTTACTGTTCATGCTTCAGTAACCTAAAAGAGCTAAGATCGTATTTTGAAAACCATGGGAAACGCAGATTAAAACAAAATATTTCATTTTCACAAGTACATATAGCCTGTGAGGATGGGCACAGTCAGAATAGGATTGTTTAAATCCTCTCCTACGAGATTTCCATGAAAATCAGCCAAATTAATGGGGAGAAAATGAATGCTTGCATCTGACTCAACATATTGCTGTGTATTAAGTCACTTATCAGGTGTCTACCTCTATTTATTTTTATAAGCCCTCTCCATTTCCTTCATGGTTAAATTGCATGATATGTGTCGTTCTGCTTCAGGAAAACCATCTGTTGTGTAATTATCACCAGGGGCTAACCATTATCCCAAGGTACAGAAATTCAGCATTATCGGTAATATGAATGCATAATTTATCATGCTTATGTACCTAATTGAAAACCCAAATATATCCATTTAGAACTCCAGTTAATCAAGAATGCTGTGTTTGGAGGAACGACATTTTTCTCAAACTTATGAACAAAATAACTTTAAACCTCAAAATGTACTGAGAAAAAAAATTTTTTAATGGAAAATGTCTTTTCTTTAAAACAATTGCACTTGACTCAAGAAAAAATTAAAGGCACAAAAATAAATTTTATGAAAAAACTAAATATTGTTTTCATTGGCATATGGTCGTGTGTGACTTTGAAGCTTTATTACTATTTGGGAACATAGAGAAGGCAATTATAACAATATGTGACAATGTCAATCAGAATACAGGGCAGTGAGCCTTACCATAATGTTGTTTTTTTCTGAAGAATTGCACAAACTAGAGAGAAGAATACGAATCATAAAAAATAAAAAAGATAACAACTACTGAGTATAGTTTAGGTTATAACACAGCCTCATTTTAATCCCTAGACACAGGTTTCCGTATCTACTAGGCAAATTGTGTTTCAATAGAAATGTTTCATTTTCATTAGGGAATCTCACTTAGATATATGAAATATTATTTACGAAAAATAAAAATAGGGTATATTCATCTTTATCTGTACAGTGTCTTTTTAAATATTATTCCTGTCACCATAAATTAGTTTCCAAAAATTACGAAATTTGTAAAATTAATATCTGTATGCAGACTCCAATTTCTTCTCTTAGGAATTACTGAAGCCTGCACTAAATAATAAAATCATCTTAAAGTTTTAGTTACTGTGACATGTAATACACCCAATAGGAACATTCCTGGTCCGTTCTTGCTATGCTTCTGAATTCTGAGAGCGACTGTGAGATTGGACACATCTGTTTCATATACATAACTTCAGAATTCCTTGAAGGAATTCTGTAACCCAAGAATTTATATAAATAATAAAAGGTTTAATTGAAAAGTAATACACAGTTAGGTATATTTATTTAAAAATACAGAATTTCGCCTGTAATCCCAGCACTTTGGGAGGCCGAGGCAGGCAGATCACAAGGTCAAGAGATCGAGACCATCCTGGCTAAGAGGGTGAAACCTCGTCTCTACTAAAAATACAAAAAACTAGCCGGGCGTGGTGGCGGGCGCCTGTAGTCCCAGCTACTCGGGAGGCTGAGGCAGGAGAATGGCCTGAACCCGGGAGGTGGAGTTTGCAGTGAGCCGAGATGGCGCCACTGCACTCCATCCTGGGCGACAGAGTGAGACTCCGTCTCAAAATAAAAAAACAAAAAAAAACAAACAACCACAACAAAAAAACCAGAATTTCTTATCCTGTACTTTTTCAACTGACTTTATTTTTATTTTTATTTTTATTATACTTCAAGTTCTAGGGTACATGTGCACAACATGAAGGTTTGTTACATATGTATACACGTGCCATGTTGGTGTGCTGCATCCATTAATTCGTCATTTGCGTTAGGCATATCTCCTAATGCTATCCCTCCCTTCTCCCCCCACCCCACAACAGGCGATATTCCCCTTCCTGTGTCCAAGTGTTCTCATTGTTCAGTTCCCACCTATGAGTGAGAACATGCAGTGTTTGGTTTTCTGTTCTTGCGATAGTTTGCTGAGAATGATGGTTTCCAACTGCATCCATGTCCCTACAAAGGACACTAGCTTATCCTTTTTTATGGCTGCATAGTATTCCGAGGTGTATATATGCCATATTTTCTTAATCCAGTCTGTCATAGATGGGCATTTGGGTTGGTTCCAAGTCTTTGCTGTTGTGAATAGTGCCACAGTAAACATACGTGTGTGTGTGTGTCTTTATAGCAGCATGATTTATAATCCTTTGGGTATATACCCAGTAATGGGATGACTGGGTCAAATGGTATTTCTAGCTCTAGATCCTTGAGGAATCGCCACACTGTCTTCCACAATGGTTGAACTAGTTTACATCAACTAACTTTCAATCCAACATACATCAAGACTGAATTTGTGAGAACTTTAACCAGCAGCTACTCAAGGAAATGCTAATGGTGTAGTAGTCCAGGGGTTGTCGGGTGTGGTTCTGGGACTATCATTATCAAGGTTACCTGAGACTTTGTTAGAACTGTGGAATCTCCTGCCCGACCCCAGGCCCTCTAAATGGAAGCTTACAGGCCTGTGCCAAACAATCTGTGCTTTAACAAGCCCTCCAAATTAGTTCATCATGCAATCCGGTTTGAAGACCACTAGTCTAGTTTATGATGACTACTCTGATCTTTCAATTCTAGGTTGTCTTCTGGTCCACTTTTTCATGTTTCTTTATGGATAAACTTTCCAGGAATGGTCATTTTCTTATGTCAGGAATTTGGTGACCTTCTGTTATTTTTACTGGCTGGCATCTTTTGAACATCTCCTAAATATCTTGATAGTTTAATATATTGCACATCCCATCCTTCTAAAATAGATTTCCAAATACTAAATTTCTCCCACTTCCTAGTTGCTAGTAAGTGGATGCATGGCCTAGGTTATACCAATTAGATACACTCAAATGAAAACTAGATGTGGAAGGGGCAGCATAAAATCATAGCCACCAACATGTGGACTGATCTTTGGATGAGCACAGTGGTGGGGCTGTCTGGTTCTTTGAGGCTGTAGCAGAACTTCCGATGTTCAATCAATCTCCTTGTCAATGTCCAGTGGTGAGCTATAGCAGTTTTGGTGTTTTTAGTAGAACATTCTCACTATGTGTTTGGGTGCAGCTCCTGGCTCCATTGTTTCCAGTTGAATAGCACCAAGCCTGGTTCATTGTTCCTCCTGAAAATTCTGTGAACTCCCTCATTTCGTTTAATAAAAACTTGCATTTCAATCTTACTAAAGTAGATTTTGTTGTTTCCAACTGAGAATGCTGAATGAAAAGAATATTTGGAAAAGAATATTTATTTTTAATTACTGGAAATTCTCCATGTCTTCAGCTGTATCAGGCAAATGAGTTTTTTAGTTGGCATCAGCGGCACTTTTAAGCTGTAAGTGCTTCCCTCCTTAAAAACACAACACAAATGGAATGCCCACACTTCAGGGACCACTGACAGTTACTCATTACCAAGGAAGAGCTCCTTTGTGCTTGCAGTGTGGTTCACATTTCTGCTCTGCATCTTCTTCAGCAGTGTGTCATCTTCCTAAATACCTCTCTTTGTTTCGTTGCATTGTTTACTGTCTTTGGTTCAGTTCCTTCAGTATTGTCCTTGAGTGGTACTTTGTTGGTGGGCTAATTTTATGGTTCTTGGCTTTTGGTCAGGCACAGTTTCCAAAATGAGCCTGACCTTGGTGTTGCACTGAGCAGAAATCCATGTACTCTCGATTACTTCCTACGTATACAAATTGCTCATTGCCCCTCCACCCTTGCCTGCAGCCACTAGGATTTCATAATTTAATCATCTTATATCTATTTTGTGGTAGTGTGCGATTCCAGGATTGAAATTTTTTAATTGAAAAATTGGAATGAAATGGCATTTAGTACGATGTATTATGAAATGAATTTTAAAATGTTAATTTTTATGTTAGAAAATAATTGGTGAGTTGCCTCTCATTTTGAGAACATGAGAAGAAAATAAACCAGTATCAACAAATCAAAAAGTAGTCAGAGGATAAATAGAATAATTTCAGGGAGAGTTAGCCTCATATTACACAAAAAACACAATAATTTAAATGGTTGACTTTAACAAACAGAGCCATTTGACTAAAGTGTTTGAAGATAAATCTATATTTCAAAGTGTTAATGCATGGGAAAAACAGAGGCAGGGGATATAGAACACTAATTTGATAAACTTTTTCCTGAACCAATAAATAGAAATATAATGTGAGTCTAATAAATAATTTAAGATGACCTGCAAATCCAAATATACATCTCATATTGAAACAGCCATTAATATTATAAAAGATGTAGAGATGTCACTTCAAAATAAACTAAAATTATTCTTTATAACAACTATTAACAATGTCAGAATTAATTAATCTATTCGTGAATCTTTCTCTGGTTAATGCTGTGTTTTTCAGCACTTTTACGCTGTGGCTGAAGAGTCACAAAATATGTTCACAGGGTTCTATTGTATAGATTATTTTGTTTCCAAACCCATGGTCGGTTTGTTAAACAAATAAACATTACAGGATGCGGGAACATCAGAATAAAATAAGCTTTCCTGTAGTTCCAAGGGCAAATTGCATTAAAAGTTTGGAAAGGCTGTGTCCCTCTAGTAAGCAGCACTATCAGGCCATCCAGGCTTGCCTTCTGGCTCAATAAATAAACAATTCACGTGGAATGCTTCCACGTATTTGAATTTGTCATCATGTTTCTTCTTTTAAAATTTCCTAGTCAAAGAACATAATCAAACCTTGAAATTCATTTTAAAATATTGACATTGCAAGTATGTATTGCCGTATCTTCATTTTGTTAAGACTTCTTTTTTACTAAATTATATATTTCTTTGGAATGAAATCATTCGTCTGTTTCAAAGCAGGCATAAGGTTTTTGGCACAGGACAGGTGAGAGATAATAAAAGTATGAGTTAGGGCCATAGCCTAGAGAGGAGAGGATTTGTTTTAGAAATAGGTGGCAAAATTAGTAGAATTTTGTGATGGATGGGGTGAAACTAATGCAAGTAAACTACTAATACACTCAGATGAAAATAAAAGAAAAAAATAAGGTAGTATTTGAATAAAAAAAGAGCAAAAAAGAGAATTTTTACAGGGGGAGTGTTATGCCTAGACCGTTTATTCCCCGAAGAAGACCACCAGAGTCCAGAGTCAAAGCTAAGCAGCAAGGATCTTTATTACAGGTTCGAACCTGGAACTCTCCCTCGCTCGTGAAACGAGACGGGCAGGAGAGCTCCCCCACTGAGCTCCGAGCAGTGTTATATAGTCTAAGAAAAGTGGGCATAGAGTTATTATACAAATCAGATATATGATTGGCTAGTGTTTGAACAAGGCGATTTGGCTAACTATGATTGGTTCCCGCCATTTCTGATATTTTGGTTCAAACTTTGAGGCGGGAGAGCAGGTTTATGGCAGCAAGAGTTTATCTTACTTAAACACGTCTTGTGACCTTGCCTCAGAACTTACAAAATCTCTGGTATGTGCAAAACAAAATCTCTGGTACGTGCAGAAAACCAGGTACTCACAGAACTTACGAAATCTCTGGTATGTGCAAAGATTAGAGAGCAGAACAAGGGTGTAGCGGGTGGGGGGCGGGTACACATCTATCTTTGTGTCCTTTCAGAGAGGCTCTATGCTTACAAGTTCAGGATAAGTAGCTGGTAGAGAGAGAGAGGTCAAAGATAAAATAAGAGCCAATATTTATTAAGGTCTCCTTCTAAATACTTTATAAGTATTTCATTTAATGCTCACCAAGTGCTTACTAGGGAGGTTATATTATTATCCTATTTTACAGCCAAGGAAACACAGACACAGCCTTTTTTTTAATTTTTATTTTATTTTATCTTATTTTTTTTGAGATGGAATTTCGCTCTTGTTGCCCAGGCTGTAGTGCAATGGCACAGTCTCGGCTCACAGCAACCTCTGCCTCCCGGGACAGACACAGACTTCTAAATAATATATCCAAGTACACATAGCTAGCAGTGGCGGAGGTAGACTAAATTCAGGTTCTTAACACATTCACTGGAATTTCTCACTAGAGAGAGAGGAGAAAATTGATAAAGTCCCAGAGGAAATGTGATTGAGCAAGATTGCAGATATAGGTGTATACTGAAGGGAAGATTCTCTGGGACAAGAAGAGATGGCATAAAGATAGGGACAGATGCAGATCATGTTTTAAAAGAAGTTAGACAGGAAGTTAAAATACTTTGTGTCTGCCAGCTGCAATTTCCCCGAAGAAAGCAAGGCTGTCCCTCAACTCTAAAAAAGACTGAGTGTCAGTGGTTTACATTTATAGTACTTGCAGAAGGAAGAGCTACTTGAATGTGTGAGCAATGACCAGCCAATTTCATTCTATTTCTAATTATTTCACCGCACTAGAAAACTGAAAAGATCATTACAAAATGACCCTATTATGATATTGCTGTATATAAAAAGTAAGAAAACTGAGGATATTTTTACTTGAAATTCAGGCTAACTCGGAGTCATACAGAATAGATGGTTACCTACTTCTGAGCTACATCATGTAAATTTAATTTTTAAAATCTCAAATCACAAAAATTAGGTGTTAAAGATTATAAAACAATTATAAGAATTAAATTACACCTTTGTATGCTAAAAAGTAAATCAAAACAACTATGGAGAAATGCATGTATATTATTAAATAATATAATTCTATAAATCAGAAAGGGATTTTGAGATCATATGGCCCAAAATCTTCACTTCTCAGAAGGGGAAGCTAATTAAGGGCATGTGTAGCATATGACTTGGCAAAAATGATGCAGTTCATTGATAGGAAAGCCAGGACTTTTGGTACTGCAGTCTTTTTCGTCTTTCATTTGGTCAGAAGAAATGTCATATCTCATGGTCTTTCATATCTCATGTTAATCTCATGATTGCCTTGTAAGACACTGTACATATTTAATATCTGCAACTTGACAAGTTAGGGGATAAGCACATATACACACCCATGAAAGTATTGCTACCGTCAAATTCACAGACACTTCCATCACCTCCAAAAGTTTCCTCCCATCCTTACTATTATTAGTTTGTGATAAGAATATTTAACATAAAATCTACTGTCTTAGGAGTAATTGAGGTTTTTGATATTACTTTCAATGGTAAAATCACAATTACTTTTGCACCAACCTAACAGTATTATTAGCTATAAGAACTATGCTATTAATATATACTGTATATGTATATTAATATATATCCAAACCTCATTTTCCTGCATAACTGAAACTTTGTACCCTTTGACCCTCATTTCTTCATTCTCGCCCCGACGCCCATATCTCCTGGTAACCACCATTGTACTCTCTGCTTTTATGAGTTTGACTATTTTAGATTTTACATGTAAGCAAGATGATCTGCTATTTAATTTTCTGTGTCTGATTTATTTGACCTAGCATAATGTCCTCCCTGCCCATCTGTGTTGTCTCAGATGGGTGGATTGCCATTTTTATTGTAGAATAATATTCCATTTTATATTTATGTGAACACACACACGTATTTTCTTTACTCATTCATTTACTGATGGATATTTAGGTTGTTTCTAGATCTTAGCTATTGCAGATAATGCTGCAAAGAACATGGGAGTGCTATCTTTTCAAGATTCTGATTTCAATTTCTTCCTTTTGTTGTGTTATTATTTATGTACATTGACATCTTCCATAATTGATGTATAAACTATTAATTGATTCTGGGAGGTAAGATAAGGGAACTAACATTTGAAGAATGCTCACTCATTGCCAAGAATATTGCTGAGCACCTCTCATACTTTACCATATGTAATTACCCTACGTATTAATTGATGACTCCCTCTATTTTCACAGAAGAGAAAATCGTGTCTGAGGGAGGTTAAACAACTCACAGGAGGTCATTTATAGTCATTTGCTTCCACTGCACTGTGATATAGCATGATGCCTGCACTTTTTAAATATCTGAGTTTTATTTTTTCCTTGTGCAATATTTGATATTTTGTACTTTTAAATAATATCAGCATGGTCCTAGAAAGTTCAATCTTTTCTTTAGATAGTATAGATTATACAGAGTAGTTACAAGCTGACTGATAAAAAAGAAAAAAAGTTTAGTTGCTGTTACCCTTAAGCACATCCAAGGGAAGGGACCGTAACAGCAGAATCTGTGGGAGTGAAGTACATGATGGAACATAATTGTTCATTTGACCTTATTTAAGAAAAAATAAATAAAACATCCAGAAATGTATGCGTCTATCCTTAGCTTGGCACTAACTACCCCAATAGCCTTTAGGCCCTTATCTACAAATGTAGGTAAAGCAGAAAACTGCTTTAGCCATCTATCTTTCTAAATTCATTTTCCTCTAATTCTGTCCAAGTTTTTAACCTTAATGTTCTATATCTGTACATGATTTAACACAATTTGAATTTTGGTCCTAGGTAAATAATGATAACCAAGTAATGGAGACTTTGAGGGACAATGGTGAGCCCTGTGAATTCTGAATCATACAACATCACCAATGTACAGAAGTACATCCGGAGAATTCCACACACATCTGCTGAAAACACAAGATTCCAAGCTATGTATCATCTTATCTGATGATGGAACTGGAATTCAGAGACACCAAAAATATTGCCTCCAAGTTCAGTAACTAATAAGCAGTACACTACTGAGGGTGCATCATTGTAGACTAAGCTAGTGTACGTGAGAGGGAATCTATAAAGTCTATAAAGGAATTTTAGAAAGTTCACTGGATTAGGCCAGGCACGGTGGCTCACCCCTGTAATCCCAGCACTTTGGGAGGCTGAGGCAGGTAGATCACTTGAGGTCAGGAGTTCGAGACCAGCCTGACCAACATGGAGAAACCCTGTCTCTACTAAAAATACAAAATAAGCCGGGCACGGTGGTGCATGCCTGTAATTCCAGCTACTCGGGAGTCTGAAACAGGAGAATCGTTTGAACCTGGGAGGTGGAGGTTGCGGTGAGCCGAGATCGGGCCATTGCACTCCAGCCTGGGCAACAAGAACTAAATTCCATCTCAAAGAAATGGAGAAAGAAAAAGAAGGGAAGGAAGGAAGGAAGGAAGGAAGGAAGGAAGGAAGGAAGGAAGGAAGGAAGGAAGGAAGGAAGGAAGGAAGGAAGGAGAGAAAGAAAGAGAAAGAGAACAAGAGAGAGAAAGAGAGAAAGAGCAAGAGAGAGAAAGAAAGAAAGAGAAAGAAAGAAAGAAAGAAAGAAAGAAAGAAAGAAAGAAAGAAAGAAAGAAAGAAAGAAAGAAAGAAAGAAAGAAAGAAAGAAAGAAAGGGAGGAGGAAAAGAAGGAAGGAAGGAAGGAGAGAAAAGAAAATCATTTCACTGGATTGTTAAAGGACTGAAGGAATAGCTTTTCACCTGAAGTTTTAAGGGGGGAAAAAAAGCCCATTCTACATAACTGCCCCTGGGGAAAAGACTGTGGCTGTCACTCACCTGGGAACGCTGCTGCCTCTGCCTCTCTGGAGGGTCTGTGGCTATCATCACCACCTCAGGAGCTTGCTACCTTTGATAACCTTCTTCATACCAGAAGAAGGATGCCTCATGCCCTATTTCCTCATAAACTTGCTAGCAAATCTGAGTTTTTTAAGGGAACATTGGTTTAGCATAATCGAAGTCACATGTGTAATTTCTGGTGACAAAGCAAACTGAGAAATGCAGTTTATTAGATTCTCTGCAGGATATGTATGGAAATTTCTCAGTAGAAAAAAGGATTGGAGCATATTTTAAACATTGCAGCCTTTATAATCCCGTCACAAATTTCTCAATATGAACAAGCAGCCCTTTTCCATACTTGAATTTTCTAACAATGAAAAAATAGGGTCCACCTTCCCATCTCAGGAAAATACGATTTTACTTATAAATGTGAAAACAAGTTCACATTCTTGCTAAATCAAAACGTCCTCAAAATCATCAGATTCTATCTCTAATGATATTTCTTCCTCATCTAGTTCAGTTATATAAGCACTTTGATATTCTGTAACATGAAAGTAATTTGAAATTTTATTTTGCCCGCGAAATTCCCATATTGTATACTTTTAAATAATAACAGCATGGTTGATATTATTTGAAAGTACAAAATATGGGAAGTCTCAGGCAAAATAAACTTCACAAATACCATATGTAAAATAATTAGGGTGAGAAAGTGAGGTGGATGTTAATTAATGTACATAGGTAGACACATGATACAGCAAAGCAATTAGAAAATATAAATAGTAACCACCATTCTGATTTCTCCAATGGGTTAGGAAATCACGGTTGTGATTTGTAATTTAACTCTTCCACCAATCATTCCATATTTCCACTCCCTGGATTCATTACCCCTAATATATTTTAGTGCATGATTGTCCGGTCTTTATAAGGTTATTGTAGTCTTACATTAACTGTTAGCATTGAACATAGCAAAACTGAGAAGCACCCTTAAAATTCCCTGATTTGATGGCATACTCTTTCCTATCCCAATTGCATAGCAGCAACCCTATTACTTTGCTTCAGGTTCCATGCAGCATTTCTGAGCAACTACAGATACCCCAGGCAACACTGGGGCCGCCAGTGTAAGTGGCCCAAGTGTCTGTGCTGCTTACATTGCAGCTTGGACCAGCTTAAGAGCCGTCTCTTTCTCTTAGCCTTATTGATAGATAGGCTTAGTAATTTGGCAATAAATGGGTTGTAGTAGTACAATCAAATGCTGATATAATGTTTCTCCAAGATTTAGTGTGATATAGTTTGGATGTTTGTTCCCTCCAAATTTCTTGTTGAAATGTGATTCCCCAGTTTTGGAGGTGGGGCCAGGTATTTGGGTCATGGGGGTGGATCCCTCCTGAATGGCTTGGTGCCCTCCCCATGGTAATGAGTGAATTCTCACTCTGCTAGTTCATGCAAGATCTGGCTGGTGAAAGAGCATGAGACCTCTCCCGTTTCCCTCTTTTTCTCCCTCTCTCATATGCTGGTTCCCCTTGGGCTTCTGCCATGATTATAATCCTTCTGAGGCCCTCACCAGAAGCAGATGCTGTCAGTATGCTTCATGTACAGCCTGCAGAACTGTAAATCAAATATATTTCTTTACACATTACCCAGTCTCAGGTGTTCCTTTATAGTAACTCAAATGGACAATCACACAGTGTGACCTGCCAGTCTTCATGCATCATTATAAGTGGTGAGAATCATAAGGACTTGCACTTTGTCTTTAACTTTGGAGGGCAGATCCTGAATAGGTTCCTGAAATTTCATGTTTAATGCATATATCATCAGTATATCAAGATGATACACTGTAGTGGGTACGTATAAGATTCTGTAGGATGCTGAGAAAACAAGTCCCTGCATACTCAATAATGGCATGACCAGTGAGTCACAGCTCTTTTCTACAGGAGTAAAATTGCTACCAAATGGACATAAGAAACATTTTATCTTCTTAGTCAAGATGTCAGTGTTATCAAAAAGCAAGTTGATTATAATAATGTTTTACCTACATTTATTTTTGCATTTCAACACTGATTTTTTTTTTTCTAAATAAGTAAAGGGCAAGTCAAAAGAGTTATAATACTTTTTTTTATTAGATCACTGCTTTGATCTTAGTGGGATATGTAAGATTAATATATTGCAATCTCTATCTTCTATTCAAAGTCTATCAAGTATATATCTTGTTTAAGGAGTACATTAATTTTAAAATTAATATTTATAATCATGGTTGTAAAATAAATGTCCTGTCACAGTGAATTGAATAAATAATGTCTGTATATATTATGAATATGCATTTTAAATACAAAACTGGCTATTCTGATTTTCAAAGATAGTTTTCAAATTAAATTTGTCTTGTAAGTCAAAATTGGTCTACATATTTTTATTCAATTCATTTAAATCTTATTTTAAAAAGTGTTAAATCAATATAAAAGTTAGCCATTGGACATAACTTGTCTCTGGTGTTTCTGAAACATCAGAAAACAATCAATAATGCAATAGTTAGATTGAGTAGTAGTTATAATTGAAAATTTAATAAAATATGCTATATATATAAAATCTAATTTATGTCACTTGTTATGCATGATAGAATGGTTAGAATTACTTAATTCAAAATCCTTTCCATTCAACAATGAAAAGAATTCAGACAGATTGGTAGTTTAAATTAATGAATCAATTTAGTCAAGGTAAGTGAAGCCCATCTAGAATAAAGTTGGAGTATCCAGCTTCCATGAAACTTTCTGGATGTTTTTATCAAGTGATTCAGCACTTCAAGTTCAATATCTTCAAACATGGGTAATTTTATACACCAGCCCAACACTAAAGACACCTAGTAGATGCTTAATAGATATTGATAGAAATTAAGACTAATACATGTACCTCTTACCTTTGGCATCCTAAAGAGAAAAAAAAAATTCACAGAGCATCTATAGCATATTTCTGAATCTTATGGGCATAAAAATAAATGTTTTACAAACTGTTATAAAAATTTTTAAAGCTATAAAATAATTCTGTAGGAATGTATGAAGTGAAGATATATCTAATCTTCTAATCAAAGTTCTGTATACTTCTGCAACGTGACAATTCTTTTTTGGAGATCGTGTTTTATTTTTATTATTTGCAGTTAATTACTCCCTATCAAATGCAATCTTGTTTTTTAAAAATACCAGTGTTTAGATCAGTAGATATTAAATTTTTAGCCGCAGAATCACCTCACATACATGATTATCCAACCCTGGAGAAATTCTAGTTTTGACATTGTTAGTGGTGTGCTTCAGGTCCTTGCCAACTTCCATAGCTGCAATATTATCTCTTTCTCACAATTACTGCTTGGTCAAAAACCACTCAACCTAGATATCTACAAATACTGAATAAGAGATAGTATTCTTAGGGAAAAAATAAAAATAATAATTAGGATAAAATCAGTAATTCTAATTAAGTAGCAAGTCTCTCTTTCACCCTGTCTTTGTCTATCAAGAGAAAGCTACTATTTCTCTGTAACTTTCAAGATACACAAATGGCCAAGAAACATATGAAAACGTGCTCAACATCACTAATTACCAGGGATGTGCAAATCAAAACCACAAAGTGATACCACTTTACTCATGAAAGAATGGCCATAATCAAAAAACTACAAAATAATAGATGTTGGTGAGGATGCAGTGAAAAGGGAACACTTTCACGCTGTGGATGGGAACGTAAACTAGTACAACTACTGTGGAAAACAGTGGGGAGATTCCTTAAAGAACTAAAAGTAGAGCTGTCATTTGATCCAGCAATCACACTACTGGGTATCTACCCAGAAGAACAGAAATCATTATACAAAAGAGATACTTGCACACACATGTTTATAGCAGCACAATTTGCAATTGCAAAAAAAAATATTGAACCAGCTCAAATGTCCATCAATCAATGAGTGGATAAAGAAATTGTGGTGTATATACACACACATATATATACACACATACATGTGTATATATACATGTGTATATACATATATACACATGTATGTATACACACATATAGTATATAAGGCATATACATGTTTATATATTTATATATGCATATATACATATATAGTATATGCTATATAATACATATATTTATATATGCATATATACATATATAGTATATGCTATATAATACATATAGTATATATGTGTGTATATATATGCATATATAAAAATATATGTGTATACATAGTGTATATATATATGTATATATATGTGTGTGTATATATATACACATACTATTCAGCCATAAAAAGGAACGAAATAATGGCATTTGCAGCAACCTGGATGGAATTGTAAACCATTATTCTAAGTGAAGCAACCCAGGAATGGAAAACCAAATATTGTATGTTCCCATTCACAAGTGGGAGCTCAGTTGTGAGGATGCAAAGGCATAAGAATAATACAATGGACTTTGGGGACTTGGGGAAAGGGGTGGGAGGGGGATAAGTGATAAAAGACTACAAATTGGGTACAGGGTATACTGCTCGGGTGATGGGTGCACCAAAATCTCACAAATCACCACTAAACTTATGCATGTAACAAAACAGAACCTGTTTCCCAAAAACCTATGGAAATTAAAAAAAAAAATTTAAAAAAAAGATGCTAGGCTGGTCTTAGATCCTGTTCTCTCTGTGTATGTCCATCGTAGTGCATCTCTGCTTTGGTATCACCTCCTTTTTCCTGTTTTCTCCCTTGGTGACTTCCTCTCTCTCTCATCTGGTGATTCTTTTCCTGTTCTTAATTTTTTCATATCTAAGTTTGTTACCTCCTCAATCCCTAGTGTCTCTGAGTCAGCTCTGAGATGTTCAGAAAAACAAGCTTCTCTAGTATAAGCATTGTAATTTACTTTTAGACCTCAATAATTCAACGAATCTCAAAGATCTATGTGTAAACAAAAACAATTATGACTCATTTTGAAGATGTAATTTAAGAATAAACATTAAACATTTTTATTTCCATTCTGCTTTAACATTCTGTGGAAATCACATCAAGAAAAAATACTCTGTCAGAAAAATTAAATTATGTAAGCTGTGTTACAGACAAGATAGAAATTTTATCTAAGGAGAGCAGCTGGCTGCACCATGGTCCCGAGTCTTATTCTCAGTTTTGCGGATCCAGCGAACCAATGTACCAGAAGATAGAAATCAGGAAAACTGAATCACACTCTTTCAGGAATCGTTTTGGTCATATATACACACACAGACACACAGACACACACACAGACAGACACACACACACAGACACACACACACACAGACACACACACACAGACACACACACACACACAGACACACACACACACAGACACACACACACAGACACACACACACAGACACACACACACACACAGACACACACACACACATATAGAGGCACATGATGTTTGGAATTACTCCACCCTAGCCATCTACTCAGCACTAATATGCATATTAAATTTGTTAAAGACTAGATGTTTAAGGACTGATTTATTAGCATTTTGGTAAGCAATGACAGTAAGTATATATTTTTGAATCCTTCAGAATCTATGACCTCATATTTCTTTACCACAATATAGGGGGAGAAGAGAGAGGGAGAGATCACTGTTCATTTCTTTCTGACATGTCCACAGGGGACTGATACCCTTAATGTTTTCACAACCTTGATACATTTTGTACGAAACAAGTAAAATAGGAGTGGTCCAATAACACAGCAAACCAAAGGACCAAAGTAGCTTTCAGCAATTTCTACCTCCCCGCTTTATCACACCCATTAGACCTACTTTTGAGGAATTGCTGGGAAGTTACCATTTATGTACATAAAAGCACACACCAATAGTACTAAATCTGCCTCTTAACCTGTGCTTTTTTTCCTCCCAGACTTCGACATCACAGTTTAGCAAGGTTACTGGGCTCAATAATGTACTGTTTTTCATCAATAATATATTTTATCTGATTTGATTATCTGATACACACAAACACACCCAAAATGCTCACTGATTTTTTTTCCAAAATAAATAAATAAATAGGCAGCATGGATTATTTCTTTCCTCTGAATATAAGCACCCAATCTAGATACTTTATACACTTTTTAAAATTGAAAAAGTATTTTAATTTACATGTTTTCATCTATATAATCAACCTTTTCATATATTATCAGCAAACTAAATTTTTATTTTTCCTCAGAAATCAGCTCTTCCTCTAAAATTACTTTCTTCACTTAATAGTCATGATCCGTTGCTTTGTTATCTTTGTCAGAATTCTAGAATTTTGACTTGCACCATTTCTCTCCCTGGGAAGAAATCACCGTTCTTAAGTTTTTCTTGAATATATGCCCCTACTGTACTACGGATGGCTCTTTACCACACAAAAGACCTTACCACTAAGGACTCTAGAATTCTAGCACTCTATGAGTGTCTTGGGCCTCCTAAAAGTCTCTATCCAGGCAAATCTTTTTCTCTTCAACATTAATCTCCACCCTAAAGGCAGAAAAATAATTTCTAGAACACTGATAGTCAAAACAATTTAACTTATACAAAATAGCACACCTTTGTTTCACTGCAGTGTGTTTCTGGGTTGATTTGTTTTATTTTTTCAACACATATTTAATCTGAGTCTTAAGCCTGAGTCTTCGTAACATCATCCTATAAAGAGGTAAGTGAAAGGCTCAGTGCAAGCATAGGAACAGGATGAGCAAAGATAAGCTCTCAGGTAAATCACCGGTATAGTTCGAAGCCTGGTGCCTGTCGGTAGATGTGGATAGAGACTGGAGGGCATTGCTAATCCATGCTTGTAAATTCCTTCCCATGAAGAAACAATTTTCCTTCCTCAGTGTTCCTGAAGTATGTGTGCACACTCAAAATAGACGTTTCCCCCACATACTGTATTAGTTATTGTTAGCATCTGACTTCCCAGTTAGGCTAAGAAAAATTTGAAAAGCTGGCCCACGTTTACATAGTTCATTAGCTCCCCAAATCACCCAGTTCCTAGTATATTGTACAGTAAACATTTATAGAATGGATGTGTGAAGCAATGTGCTTTCAAATTTCCAAAAACAGAAAAAAAAATAATTATTGTGTATTTCTACCATTGTGAATACCTGCAAAATAATTTCATCCATAATCCAATTATTAACATATGTAAAATCATTGCCACCATACCAAATTTTAACATAAATAACAGAAACTTATAATACTTTTAGAAAACTGGTTGACAGGGACATATTAATTGTTTGGTCTTCAATGAAGCCAAGAAGCATTTTGACTCACTGCAGAACTGAATTAAATGGGTGGGGTTTTGTTGTTGTTCTATTCTATAGATGTCTTTTCTCAAAATGCCATTTCCCATTTGCTAAGGCAATTTGACAAACACAAGGTTTCAACTAACCTTTCTTAAATACCTAATCAACATCCTAAATAATTCATCCTCCTCATCTTGAAACTTTCATTTCCATTCCCTCCGGAATCTGGTGGCTCAGATTCCTTGGTATTTTCAGGACACTGCACTGTAATCATATGTTTTCAATTTTTCCACTGACAAATACTTGACAGCTTTCTCAGCTATGGTAAGTCATTTATTTTCTATATTTCAAAATTTGGTTTTTTTTCTTACATTTTCTTCAGTTCTTCTGCTCTTGTGGTTTTAAAAATCCCATTTCTAAACTCCAATAAAATATCAGGTGGGAACAAATAAGACATTTGTATTTAATCTGATACCTTACTTGGTATTCCCTGTGATAGTCTTTCAACACACAATCTAACATTATTGTAAACATTCCTATGGAAACCAGACTTCAACTTTTCCTAAAACACATTGAACTAGTCCATACCAATGTCTCCTATTTCATTATTGCCGTTGATAAAGCTAAGTGGAATCTCTGCATACGGCGTTGTGTCAGAGTTTGTTTTATGGCATTTATAGTATTTAAATTTTTTAATTCTGTTATCAGAATATAAGAACTGCCAGCTCACTGGCAAAATATTGCCATCTAGTTTGGCCAGCAGGGTATTTGAAAAGAATACAAGATTATGGGATATTTGCTCTTAGCACTTAGAACATTTACTTATCTGGCCCCTGGAAGTGAAGTCTCTAAAGAGGTTTATCAAGAATGAAAAAAATGAATTAGTGAATAAATCATGCTTAGTCAACTGCTTTCTGTCCCAAAATAATAATTTTTGATCATTTTTTTCCTTTTATCTATACATTACTTTGGCTAACTCACATTCTGTCCTGAAGAATGTGTTACTTAATTTTCTCTAACAGCAATTATAGATGTTATCTGTTCATATCTTGAAAATGCAGAAAAGTTACTACTAATTTCAGTGTTTGCATTTGCTATCTTTGTATCCTTACACATGTACAATAATACCTATATTCAGTCCCTAAACACAATGATTAACTCAACACTTCAAGTTCTAGCTTTCTAACATAACACCATTGCCACATATTGCAATTATTTCTATCTTTCCTCAATAGATAGTGACTTTTTCAAGGACAGTAACCATGACTTACTCATTTTGCAAAATCTTGCCTCCAAATCTATTAATAACAAATTTACAATGTTATTTAGAGCATCTTAGGCCTATAATAAAAATTCGTTAAATCAACTCAGTCAACTGCCCTTGGGCCACACTAACAGACATTTGCAGACTGTAGTTTTGTTTTTACTGATCTGACTAGAATACACAGTTATATAGATAGTTTCTCTAGAATGCAAAAGCGTTTGGTCAATTTGGTGGGAAAAAACAAAAAAAGTTGCCATTGTGGATGCAAAATTGCCAGTGTCTTCTTCCTTTTTGTCTCTTTTCGAAAGGTAGTTCTGGTAGGATAAAAATAAAAATAAATACTGGTGTGTCAATCAGATGACAATTTCTTCTTTAATCTCACACAGCAAATTGATTTGCCTTGCTCAGAAATGGATCTGCTGTAAAAAAAAAAAAGTCACCACCTTCACAATGATTCTGGAATTTCATATATAGTAATAATCAACATAACCTCATTTTATAATTCAATTCACTACAAAGGAACAATTTTCTATAATAGATTTGCCTTTATTATCCCTAATAACATTAACCATGAAAGATGTCGTAGTTAGTTCATGGTTTTTTCCATCAGCACGCTTGCTTTGACTTAAGGATAGATGAGATATGAGAGGGTCTGGTATAAGATTCCTTCTCTTAAAGAGTCCTTTTCTCCTTTTCTGCTCTTACCATCCCAGTGATCTGTGATGTGCTATTTACATGGTATAGGTACTGATTCTCCCTAATCCCTAATAGTTGCTTAGCTAAAAGTTTACTGTTGGCTATTATTCCTGAAGTTTTCTATTTTTCACAATTTTTTAATCCTTTATATTTTAAGGGGAGCCCTTGGAATAATAATAGTTCAGAATTTTTGAATTCGATGAGAAGATTAAAATCAGTAAGTGAAACAATGATCTTTTCTCCAGGACAAAATGAGGAGTTAGTTTACATTACCACTAAGGTCCTTTCCTGTTCTAAATTTGAGGATGAAGAATCAGCAAGAGTGCTAGGGCTACTGTATAACCCAAGTCCTGGAAGGGAAGGGACTCACACATACAGGCCTGTCTTAAGGGGGGTCTTCAAACAAATTATAGCGCTTTGACCAATTAGAGCCTTGCCCAGTTGGCTACAGCTGACTGGCCAGCAGAATTAAAGTAAGACTTTCATTAGGGCAGTGGCTACAAGACCTCCCATACAGAATGATTCAATTAAATCTGGTGCTTGGGGAGTTTCCTATGAACCATTACGGGAGGACTAAGTGAGTTTCTAACATTAAGAATAACCAGTAAGTGGAGGTGAGAGTTGTCCAAATATGTAAGTACCAGATCTTCAGAGTATCTTAAACATATTTCAATTTTCTGTGGAACTGATAAAATACTTTCTGAACTTCTGGATTTTTATATATATACTATAACTAAGGTCATAGCAATTGAGGTAATTTGAATATGTCAATTTTTTAAATGAAGTAAAGATTCAAATAGATATATAAAACTATCGATTTTTAAACTATCCTTATATTATATAAATTATGTAACAATACATAGAATATAAAATATTTATGGATGCTTAATTTTTATTTTTGATTAGGTAAAATATAACATTTGGATGACTCATATTTACTAAATTTGATTTTAGATGGCTTTCCTTTTAATTTCATTACCTGTACCCTTTTGAAAGGAATAGTGATAGAATTCCAACCAAATAGCAGAATTACACAAAAGCACGTTTAAAAAATCAAATCTATTAACACAAAGAATCTATATAGTTGCAGAATACATCAATAGTCTTAAAAATAATGAATTTTGCTTAATTAAAAAAATGTGTATGGGTATAATTTTCTTCAAGGGTTTCTGAATATTTCTTTAATTTGTTTTAAACTCACCTAACTTTCAAATCTATTTTAATCCCACTGAAATCCAAAACTCATAGATCTCACAAGAGCAAGTGATATAATTAAATCAACAATATAACCGTATCAAAGTTATTTAAGTCAGTTAGATTACAGATTAGCAAGCCTTTTATATAGGAAAAAATATATATGTATAAAAAATGGGCAAATTATTTTCCCCCTTTGCTGAAGTCTTGATAATTTTATCATACTAAATGTTTTAAATTTTAAATAGCAATTAAAGAAGCCAGAATAAAATATTTGAAGCTGTGAACTATACCGAGTTTGAGGCTTTAAAAATAATATGTACTTAGGAAGGAAAATCGAGTCCAAATTAAAAGCACATTGAATAATAATATTCATAGCAGTATGAAATGCAAAGATAAAAGTAACTGGAATGAATAATGGAAATTAAGTTCATTAGATGAATGTGAAAAAAAAAAAAAAGAAATGATTATTTGGATCTGTTTTCAAATTCCCCTAAGCATTTTTTAAGTTATATATTTGACACATTTTTAATTCATAATTTTAAATTACTTTCTAACACAGAAAGGACAGTTTAAAGGACGACGGATAAGACTAACAAATTTTACCTTCATTTTAAGAACTGCCTTTTTTTTTCGGTCAAGAGGCATAGGAAGTCTGTAATTAATAGTATAATTCACAAGAAATGGTCCTCTGTTAGTGTAAAGTTCTTGCCACTTGGTAAGTGTTCTTTACTTTTCCACAAAAAATAAGAGAGGTTTTGTAAGTTGCCAAAAAGAGAACAACAAAAAGAGATACATAAAAAATAATTTCAAAATGTAGAATTCACATGTGACCTTTGTTTCCTCTTGTGGACCACATGATCCAGAATTTCTCATCAGCAAGCACTGGAAGCTACCATCAGCATTGCCTGGGCATAATGTGAACCCTTAAGTCCTGGCAATGGCGTTAATGATAATTCACTGCAGGGAAAGGCGACCTGGTGACTTCCTTTTCACATGTAAACTTTGGTGGTCTTTGTATCTTTTTGGTTAAAACTGATATTTCCATCCCTTTTGACGGTATATGCAAAATATTTAAATGACATTAAGAACAGTATTAAAATTGATTTTAAGGGAACAATAAAAGCTAATCTACATGAGTTTGAGATCCATTTTTTAAAAGCAACTTTTTTTACTAAAGAAAAGCAGTTATTAAACCTATGTATCTTTTTAAAAAAAGAGTTGAATTAAATTTTTGGTGTTTCAAATCTAATGATTAATATGTGCCACACTTATTATCAAAGATTTCTTTTAAAATTAATACGTAATATTTTCTACATTTATGGGGTATTTATTACATGCATAAAATGTTTAATGATTAAATCAGGGTAGTTGGAGTATCCATTACCTGAAGTACATGTCATTTCTGTGAACTAAGAACATTTCAAGTCCTCTCTTCTAGCCACTTTGAAATATATAATACATCATTGCTAACTACAGTCACTGTACTCTGCTATGAACATTGGAACTTATGTCTTCTATCTAACTGTAGTTTTGTACGAATTAACCAACCTTTCTTCTTGCCCACTTCCCAACCACACATGCTCTGGTATCTATCATTCTATACCACACCACTATGAGATCAACTTTTTTAGCTCCCATGTGAATGAGAACATGTGATATATGTCTTTCTGTGCCTGGCTTATTTCACCGAACTCAATGACTTCCAATTCCATCTGCACTGCTGCAGATGACAGGATTTCATTCTTTTTTTATGTCTGAATACTATTCTCTTGTGTGTGTACATGTTTTCTTTATTCATTTGTCCAATGATAAACACTTAGCTTGATTGTGAATTATGCTACAATAAACATGTCAATGAAGGTATGCCTTTGATATACTAAATTCTTTTCCTTTGTATAAATACTCAGTAGTGGTATTGCTAGATCATGTGGCAGTTCTATTTTAGGTTTTTTGAGAAGGCTCCATACTGTTTTCCATAGTGGTTGTACTAATTTACATCCACACCAATAGTGTATAAGAGTTTTCTTTACATCTTCACTAGTATCTGTGATGTGTTGTCTTATTAATAATAGTCATTCTAACTAGGATAAGATAATATCCATTGTCATTTGGTTTGCATTTCCTTGATGATTAGCAATGTGGAGCATTTTTCATAAACCTGTTGGACATTTTTATGTCTTTTTAAGTAAATGTCTTTCCATGTCCTTTTTGATGGAGTAATTTGATTTTTTACTGTTGAGTTGTTTGAGTTTCTTGTACATTCTAGATATTAGTCCCTTTTCAGATGAATAATTGGCAAATAGTTTATCTCATTCAACAGGTTGTTTTCTCATTCTGTTGCTTGTTTCCTTTGCTGTGCAGAAGCTTCTTCATTTAACATACTCCCATTTGTCTATTTTTGTTTTTGAGCTCTTGGGGTATTACCTATTCAACTCTATCACATTCTATCCCTCATGGTTTTCATTAGGGACCTCACCATGATTCCTCCTTATGGGTGAAATACTCCCACCCAATTCCTGCACAGTTCTGTGTGGGTGAACCTTTCACAGCCTCTCAGCTCCTTGAACACCACATTCCAATGAATTTATCCTCTACTCCACCTCTAGTCATGCTCTGGACCTTTTCATCATGCAAAATTACTAATTTCTACATCCTGCTCAGGTTTTCCTGATGCCACTCTTTTTTCACCATAGCTTATTCTTCACTTAGTTGTCAGAGAAATATTTTTGAAATAATTCGTATCTTGCTGGTCCTCTGCTCAAAGCACTCTAGTAACTTCCTAACACACTGAGGACACAATTTAGTATCCTTACCAAGGGATGCAGGCTATGCATTATCTGGTCCTTAGTTACTTCTCCAAATCCTCAACCCCACATCCTCCAAATGCTTTCCAGGCGCACTGGCTTTCTTGCTGTTCCTCAGTCTCACCAAGCACTTCTCTCTCCAGGCCTGTGTCTCAGCTGATGTATCAATTGAAATTCTCTCGCCTTATTCTGACATTTCTTTTGGTCCTGGCTCAAATATCACCCCCCAAGAAGGATCTCTAAATTAGCATTTCAGTGTCTCTTTTGGTTCTTAATTTGCTTTATTATCTTTCTGTTATTTGTTGCTATAAAATCTTATACTTTTGTATGTGTAGGTATTGTATGTATTGTATGTAGGTATTAGCTGTGCATGAAGGTAAGCCTCCCGGGCATCAAGGGATTTAGTGCTCTGGTTCACTGGTCTATTTTTAGCACTGAGTCTGACTAGAAATATAAAAATGTGAATGCAAGAAAAATAAGAAACAGAAAGAATCGTGACGTGATTAGGCTTCGAGTCCCCACTCAGATCTCATATTGAATTTAACCCCCGTAATCCCCATAATCTCCATGTGTCAAGGGAGAGACCAGGTGGAGGTGACTGAATCATGGTGTGGTTTCTCCCATGCTGTTCTCATGACAGGTGAGTTCTCATGAGATCTGAAGAAGGTGCCTTGTTTCCTCTTGGCCTTCTTCCATAATTGTAAGTTTCCTGATGCCTCCCCAGCCATGCCGAACTGTGAGTCAATTAAATCTCTTTCCTTTATGAATTATTTAGTCTCGGGCCGTTCTTTATAGCAGTATAAAAATGGACTAATACACTTGTTTTCTCAAAACACCTCCTCTTTCTGCAGCTTACCTGTACAGCTCTTTCTCTAAGACCATTTGTCAGCCGCATCCAAAATTCATTACAAAAGCTTGCCATATCCATAGTTCCTTCTGAATACAGCTAGATTCGTGGAACATCATTTCAGTAGCACTGCTGCAAATACCACAGTCTCCTTGTACTGTGTCCAAGGTGAAACCTAATCCTCAATTGACTTTATAATCTGCTTTCTCCATGATTATACCCACACAATTCATTGCTACTGCAGAAAATCAGAGAGTACAGCAAATACCACTCTTTTAAATATTTAGAGAAGAGGACTAGCAGAACTTCATGAAAGATAAACTATGAGATACTGGAAGCATAAAAGATTCTGGCATTCTGGCTATGTGACTAGATGTATGTGACACTTCTCAAAATACAAGGGAATGGAAATGGATCAGGTTTAGAGTAGGAGGAATTAGCAAATTTGAGTTTGGCCATTTGAGTTTTGGGGTTGATTTTTGAGACATTCCATTGGTATTACTAAAAAGACATTTGATTACCTGGATTTCGAGATATAAATGTAAAAAATTTATCTATGGTTGGCTGTTAAAGACATGGTCATATATAAGATTGTACAGTGAGAAGACAGAGTGAGAAGGGAAGACGGTCCAGGAGCCTTGAGGCTCTTTGAGGCTCCAACAGGTAAGGACTGCAAAGGAGGTAGAGGTGAAAATTAGGAAAGTTACTTTTCAGAGGCCAATGTAAATAACAGTTTCAAAGATGTACAGTGAACAACAATATCATGTGCTGATGAGAGGTCGAGTAAGATGAGAATTGGAATAGCCCTATTGAATTCAATGACATAGATGTCATTGATGTCCTCAGAAGAAGTCCTTTCAGGAAATGGTGAGCAGAGACACCAGAATGCTTTGGGTTAAAAGGATAGTGAGAAGTGATAAAATCTGGGAATCGAGTGCTGTGCAGAGATGAGAAGATAATTTCTAGGATCCAAATCAGAGGTAGATTTATTGACTTTAGGTAAAAAGAGAGATACCTCCCATATAGTAATCTGAGAAGAAAAGAAGCTTTGTGCAGATGTAGGTAGACTTGCAGGCTTGATAGCTGGACAATGAGGGAATTCCTGTTTATTGATTTTAGTTTTCAAGGAAAAAGAACAATTTCTCCTCTAGAGATTAAGTAGAAATATGTCTGGATGTGCAAGTGGGGTCCTAGCTTTTAAGAGAATGTAAAGGGCATTTACTAGTCATGGAGAGTGTAACATCAGTTTCGGAGAGGTTCATGGAAGGACTACAGTGCAGAGTTGACAGTCCATTTCTCCAGCTAGGTCTCATCCATCCATCTTCACTGCCATCAATCTGATTCAAGCACCATATCTTGCCAGAACTACAGCAATAGACTAGTCTCTTTAGAAGTGCCCTGGTAATTTATTCTACGTAGTATAGCCAGGGAGATATGTGCAAAACACAAATCTGATATTCATGTTAATTTATATTTAAAATCCTTATCAGCTTCTTACTGTTAAGACAAAGACCAAAATCTTTAATATATATAACATGATTATAAAATGTATCATCCCCACCAAGAAATGTTTGAGATTGGCAGGAAGCACTACCAATACTTAAGATGGGAAACTTAATGTAACCCCATACTACCCTGGGCAAAATGGGATTGATTATAAACCTATGTATTAGATCTTACTTGGTTGAATATCTTAAGTCTTCCATCATGTCACATTATCCTAAGCTGCTTCTATCTAGATACAATGGGAAAGCTAATATAACCCTATATTATATAAACCTATGTATTAGTTCTTACATGGTTGAACATCTTTAGTCTTCCATCACATCACATTATCCTAAGCTTCCTTCTATCTAGATAACCAATTATTTTTGTTTTTCTTCTGAGCCTGCCTCCCTCCCACTACAGGCATTTGCCCTTCCTATTCCATCCACATGAACTTATACTTCTCTCCACCTCTTGCTGGGAAAACACACCACAGGTTCAATTTTTAAAAACCAAAAGTGTCTCAAGTAGAATAGTTGCACACTAGGACTAGGAACCATTGGTGGTCAAGGTCTGGACCACCACACTAAGTATCCCAACCCACAGAAAGAGAAATTTCCATCAACATGTGAGTACAACCAGAACTCTCTCCCATATTTTCCTTGTGTCCAGTAGGGAAGGTGGCAACCCATGACTCTCAGGAGGCAATAGTGTCATTCCACAAACTCACTGAGGGTGGGAGAAATGGACCTTGTGATTATAAGCTAGTAAATGTCAAACTAATTATTTTATAGAACTTCTGATAACATATATTGAAAGAGGCCACAATATTTGTCCAGCAAAATATTCACATTTTTAAAAAAGCCTATTAATGAGACAGGGGATTAAAATATTAACAATATTTAAAAGGATAACATTATTTGCCTGAGGTAGCAAAACATTCAGAATCACTTTGTAAGTTAAAATTGCTTAACTTTTAGAAAATATGATATAAAGTTCAATGGATTACGGAAGGTCTGAGTTTTTTCAACCCCTTCCCACAGTTTAGCTCAAGGACCAATTGCCACTTTCTCCAACAAGCCTTCTCTAACTATTCCTCCACATTTCCTGTCTACTATAAAGTAGTATAATTTTTTTTTCATTTTAACACAGCTTTTATTTATATATATATTAGTGTCAATATGTCAATGGTACTTTTTCCTGCACTACGCCATAAACTCAATGAGAGCTGCAACCCTGTTCTTCTTTTTACTATTGTATACCCATTGCTTACCACTGAGATTGCCACATACTAGGAACTGTAATAAAACCTGTTGAATAAATGAATGAATAAATATAAAAATATGTTTAACTACATAATTTTGCATATTGTTTTATTACATGGCTGATTAATTAATTAATTTATTTTCAGATGAAATCTCACTCCATCGCCCAGGCTGGAGTGCAGTGGCATGATCTCAGCTCACTGCAACCTCCGCTTCCCAGGTTTAAGTGATTCTCCTTCCTCAACCTCCCAAGTAGCTGGGATTACAGGCACATGCCACCACACCCAGGTAGTTTTTGTATTTTTAATAGAGACAGGGTTTTGCCACGTTGGTCAGGCAGGCCTCAAATGCCTTACCTCATATGATCTGCCTTTCTTGGCCTCCCAAAATGCGGTGATTACAGGTGTGAGCCACTACACCCAGCCTGGTTTTATATAGTGATAATTGATTATGTTATTCTAGAATTTACCTAATGATCACATAGGAAATTAATGAAAAGAAATGACCTTTGTTTTCTTCAACCATGACTTTTTAATATCAAAAAATAATGAAACTGTAATGACCAAAATAAATAAAAAATAAATTGAATATTTTTTTCTTCCCTCCAATCAGCATTATCTGAATCCTAATCTGGAAGAAAATATCTTCGCCAACTCTTTTTTGAGAGGATAGTGCCCATCATGCTGGGGTGGCTTAACATATGTGTGCTGGACTAAATGTCTTGCTTCTGAGGAACAGAGTAATGTGGAAGTAAAAGGTTGTGACTTCCGAGACAAGGCCAGCGAAGGAATATAGCTTTCTCCTTGCTTTCTCTTTCAAAAGGCTAATTCTGGAGGACTTCAGGGGTCATACCATGAGGACACTCAAGCCGCCTTAGGGGGTGGTCCACGTGAAGAAGAACAGAGGCTTCATGCCTCCAGCCACTGGTTGAACCCTATAGAAAGCAGTTGCTTCAACCCCACTCAAGACCTAAGAAAACTAGGCCTGGCAAGCTGTGATATAGTTTTTAAAATGCTATCTGAACCATTTTGAGACCCTAGCTAGTGTCCTGTCACTTGTTCTTGAGAGAGTAAGTCCAAATCCCAAACAACTCCCTTCTTTGGCTCTCACAATCTGGGCCACTATACCCCAACCCTAATCACTCAAGGCCAAGTACCAGGAAACCACTATACCCCAACCCTAATCACTCAGGGTCAAGTACCAGGAAATCAGGGACAGTCCCTCTGACCAGAGCCCATTGAACATACTCAAGCCGGCTGATCGCAAGCCTGCTTACCCTGCCTTGCCTGCTCCCTCCTGCAGAAAGAACAATAAGGACTTTTGCCCACCAATCCCCTTTCTCCCTCTGCCTCATGACCAATGCCCAGTGCTTTCCGTGAACCGTATTGCATGACCTACTATTTCTCCCCAGTGAGCTGTGAGTATAGCACAACTGTAGGACTCCTTCAAGTTTCTCCCTCTGTCTTTCTAAATTATTATTATTATTATTATTATTATTATTATTATCATCATTTTTAGAGATTGTCTCACTCTGTTGGCCAGGCTGGAGTGCATTGACCTGATCATAGCTAACTATAGCCTCAACTTCTGGGCTCAAGGGATCTCCCCACCTCAGCTTCCTCAGTAGCTGGCGCTACAGGTGCACACTACCATGACCAGATAATTTTTTAAAAATGTTTCTTATGGATGAGGTTTCACTACGTTGCACAGGCTGGTCTTGAACTCCTGGGCTCATACAATCCTCCCACCTCAGCCTCCCAAAGTGTTCACGCCTGATCCATCATGCTCAGCCATTTCTCTTTTTCGATCTACATCTGACCTTGCCATACCCCACACAAGGTAATACAGTTAAAATACAGACATCTTGGCTATAACCCTCTGAGCCACCCAGATCAGAACCATTCAGTTAATTAAGCTGCTTTTATTGTCAATGATCAGAAATTGTGTCAAAAAATAAACTTTTGTTTCTTTTCAGCTGGCAAGTTTGGTGATAATTTGCTATGCAGCAATAGATGACTAGTATCCAAGATAACATTCTTCAAAATTGGCCTGAAAGCTGATTTTCTCCTCTCTCTATCTCTGTCTTTTATGTATAATACATATGTGAAGCAGGTATCAAATTTCACAAGTATCATATATACATATATTTGCCAGGCAGACAGATATATCTGACAGGATAATTATGCTTGTAATTCAAAGTAAATTATAAATATTATATCTTTGAAAATGATTCCTCTATACATGTGCTTCATAGATTTTTATATAATTAAAACATTTGACCTTAATTTGATTCTACCACTGTTCAATTCAATGAGTTAACTGAGTGGAAAGTATGTCCCTAAAATTCTGGCTGGAACTGATGGGAAGAAAAAAAGAAGGACAGTGCCCAATTTCTGTCTCCAAGGACAGAATGGTTTAATTAGTTCATTCTTAATCTTGTATTGGTAAACCTGATAAAAATGCAAATTTTCGTGCTCCGATCAAAACTCTATTTCAGAAAGGATCTGTAATGGATATATAGATACTTGGCCTTTAAAAATGCTGCCAGAAAAATTTGGGGCCCTAGAAAATTCTTTGAAAAACTGCTCTAATATAAGCTGCATATAGAATTGTTACTTTATGAGGTTTTTGTTTGTTTATTTGTTTGTATGTTTTTTGGAGACACAGTCTCCCTCAGTCGCCCAGGCTAGAGTGCAGTGGTGCGATCCCGGCTCACTGCAACCTCTGCCTCTCGGATTCATGCCATTCTCCTGCCTCAGCCTCCCGAGTAGCTGGGACTACAGGCGCCCGCCACCATGCCCGGCTAATTTTGTGTGTGTGTATTTTTAGTAGAGACGGGGTTTCACCATGTTAGCCAGGATGGTCTCTATCTCCTGACCTCGTGATCCACCCGTCTTGGCCTCCCAAAGTGCTGGGATTACAGGCGTGAGCCACCACGCCCAGCCACTTTATGAGGTTTTTTTTAAGATTTAAAGAAACAACTTAATATATCACTGAATATGCTTAAAAACAAATAGCATCATCTACAATGTAGTGGCATGGCCGCAGATGGGTAGTAAAGAAACCTGTGTTCTGGTCCAGCAGGCCTTTTGTCGCTCTCACACATCGAGCTCAGATTCTTCACCAGTAAAGTGAAGGAACTGCACTACATGTTTCCTTCAAATATTCTCAGTCTTTAAAATTAGACAAGTTCAGAAAGCAAGTTGGTAGACATTGGAATACTATTTTTGTCACACTGTCTTAAGTTATGGTATTTTCTATTCCAAATTTCTCTTTCTCAGTTCTTTGGTACACAAAATTGAGTTAATCACATATCATTCACATGATTGTTAAAAAGACTAAATGAAATAAAGTATGTAAAATTGTTTTTAAAGTGTAACAATCCTTAAAGCTCTGTACTGAGAAACGTACCTGCCTGTTCTCATTTAAGCTTCTCAACTACCCTATACAGTTAGTTATATTGTAAATCCATTTTACAGAGGAGGGCATCTATATTCAGAAAAGGTAAGTAACTGGCCCAATACCTCCCAGAAACTTACAACATAATCTCAGAGCTTGGATCCAACCTCAGGATCATCTCACCCCAAAATCCAGCCTGTAACCATAAACCTATGAGAATTGACCAGAAGTAAGCCCAGGACAACACACAGTAGGTAACTTAGAGTAATGCCATTACAGGGAGGGAATCATCCTTTATCCTTCAACTTCAGTATTTCCTAAGCTTCTCTGCTGATATTAACTACTCAATGTACCTGCTAAGAACATCAAATTCTAGACTTGATCCCAGGCCAAGCAGTCTGCATTTCCAGCTCAGGAATTACTAAGATTTTGTGATTTTTAGCATCAGGACTTTGGAAAACATGGTTCTGTTCACTTCTTTTCCATGTATTATTCTTAAAATGGTTATCAAAGAGAGATGACTTTCATCTTGCATTTTGAGTTTGATTGAATCCCATGACAAAAAGCTTTGGCCCACATTGACGCATATACCAATGGTATGCCCTGTTATTTCATACTGATCCTTTTCAGTGGCCTGCTTTGCAGCCAGCTGCAGGAAAATGGCTCAGTCTCATCCCCAAGGGCTCCTAGAGAAATAGCCAACCTACTACATTCTTTGTTTTTGAATTTCCTCATTGTCTATAGGAAGTCTCTGGCTAGCTGTGCTGGAAACTCTGGAAACAGGTCAGCAAGAGAGGTTCCAGCATTCCTTTCTGCAGCAGTCAGCCAACTTGCTTTGTGCCTGGCTGGACTCCAGGTATTAGAACAGAAAGAGTGCACCTCTGACAAAATGCAAACATCCTAGTGATTTCTTACAACATTTGGGTTTTTACCTGTTTTCCCAGCTTCTGAGTCATTACCAATCTTCCATCCTCATCAAATTAGACGTGCTCTTGAAAATAATGGAATCAGTATATAGATGAACCTTCAAAGCCCTTTAAATATGATGAAGTAATGATTAAAATACAGAAAAAAATTAAGTAATAATTCATGCCTTTTGTGCCTTTTCTATCCAAAGATTGTAAGTTCCATTTGGCGAAGAATATTTTTTCCCCTTGAGGTTTTTCAGCGTCTGGCACAGTGCATTATTGAGCACTCAGTGAATATTTATTGAATTAAGGAAATAAAACTTAATACACAACTGCAGGAATAAGTAAGATTGCTTGAATACATCAGCAGTCTTTGACTGCTCCAGACTGAGAGGAGTTATAGTAGTAGATAACTTAAAAGAAAGGACAGTATTTTTTTTCCCAGCATTAAAATGGGAAGTTGAATTCCTGGGGTGTTGAACTAGCATAAGCAAAATCAGGAAATGTATTTTCATGCATCCAGCTCACAATCAGAAGTCAAAACTTTGCAGTTTATGATTTGAATCCATTTTATTTGGCATTCACAGAGTTTTCAAAACAAGTTAAGCCATTATAAAAATCAGATAATTTCCCATACAAGTTCAGATTTCTTACTTTCTTTGCAAGATCAGGTTATCTCATGACATGGTTCCTTACATTCCACATGACAACAAGCACCTGGCTGGCTTCACCCACATAAATTACCTAGCGGGAAAGTGTGTGCTACCTCCCACCTCTATCAAACTTTACTCTTTGAATCTGAAACAAAATTATGTTCTATTTTAAGTAGGTAGCCAATTATTATTATTGTTATTATTGTTATTTTAATTGACAGGTAAGGCCAGGCACACTGGTTCACACCTGTAATCCCAGAACTTTGGGAGGCCGAGGCAGGCAGATTACCTGAGGTCAGGAGTTTGAGACCAGCCTGGCCAACATGACAAAATCCTGTCTCTATTAAAAATACAAAACTTAGCCAAGTATGGTGGCATGTACCTATAGTCCCAGCTACTGGGGAAGCTGAGGCAGAGAATCACTGGAACCTGGGAGGCAGAGGTTGCAGTGAGCTGAGATCGCGCCATTGCTCTCCAGCCCAGGCAACAGTGTGAGACTCCGTCTCAAAAAAATAAATAAATAAAATAGAAAAATAAAATAAAATAAATTGACAGGTAAAATTGTAAGCATCATGTAAAATACCATGTTTTGAAGTATATGTAGATTACAGTTTGACTAAATCTAATTAACCTATGCATCACATATAGTTATTATTTTTGTGATGATATCATGTCAAAGAGACACTGATATATGTCTCTGCACTGCCATGTTCATTACAGCTCTATTCACAATAGCCAAGCTATGGACTCAACCTAAGTGTCCATCAGTAGATGAGTGGATAAAGAAAATGTGGTGCATATACACAGTGGAATATTATTTAGCCATTTGCAACAATATCTATGAATTTGGAGGACATTATGTTAAGTGAAATAAGCCAGGTACAGAAAGACAGATACTGCATGAACTCACTCACATGTGGATATTTTAAAAATTGGTCTCATACAACTAGAATGTGGTGGTGATCAGGGGCTCGGGTGTTGGTGGGGGCAGCAGGTTTAGGGAGGGAGATGTTGGTAGCTGGTAATATTTTAAAAGGTTATCTAATGATGATTTGTTAATTTTGCAGGACCATCATGGAATTTTTAAAATACAGGCTTCTTATATTTCCTTCCTCACTCTACCTTCCAGTAGGGTTTTGGATCTCATATTTCGTACTTTTAACAAGTAATTCTAGGTGATTCTTCTAATTAGGTAAATTTAATACATTCTACAAAAGGAATAATTTTCAGGGGATAAGAAAGAGGAGTCAGCCTGTTTACATCAAGTGCGGGCATTTTTGAACCTTTCCTTCCACCAAACCTTTCACTATCCCACCATACCTCAACCTCCAACACCTCGACTACTCACCACCAAATACACTGCTTTTATATGCTTCCCCGGGGGTGCACGGCTCTCTGGTTTGTGTCATTTTATAACAGATATAAGGTATAAGCCAGCTGTCTCTCCCTAAGATGATTGATATCCCGACCCCACGAATGTCAGCCCGTGTAGCAATATTTGAACTGTACGACCCTGAACTGCTTTCCATTGCTGCTGGAGTCACGATGAAACTCTCGACTCTGCTATGAAAACATCTTTTCTGAGAATTTGGATTTGAGGTTCAAAAAGGACAATTAATTTCTGCCTGATGGTAGAGTCAAAGCGATATAAACTTGTGCTGAAGGATAGCCATGTTGTATCACCAGGAAGGAGCAGGTGAAATTGATTCTCAGAAAAAGAGAAGGAAGCAAATGCTCAGGAGCAGACGGAGAAGTCTCCCTGCCTCGGATGGATGGATGGAAAGAGGAATCTTTTAGTGGCTTTCCAGAAAGGAAGCCTACTCAGGAAATATGATACTGGCTAGATCTGAGTAAGATACGGGTGCTGATGGAGGGTTAGTGGTCAACACTCTACAGAGGAACCTGCCACTTCTGCTCTACAGCTAAAGTCTCACTGTTTTCTGGGCAATAATCTCCTCTGCTAACTGCCATTTAATCAACTAGCCCCCAAAAATGCAACTTTCATTGTTTCTAGGTTGTATTCATTTTTTTCTCTTTCCTGTTTTATACATCTTATTTGCCTTTATTGCTTGACTCTAATATCTCACTTCCTCACACGTTAATAAATAATTTAAACATAAGACTATTAAACTAGCTACAAAATAGCTACATACATGTTTCTGAGTTATTCTGCAACACCAGTTCCTAACCCTAGTCAGTCCTTACGCTTCTGCCAGCCTGAGAATGTTTCTGTTACGTAGCCAAACAAGCCCTCAGACACAGGTGTGTGTGGCAAGGAGAAAAGAATGAGAATTATGTTCGAACAGTGACTCTTAAAATGTGTTAGGCACTTGAGGAACATTTTAAGGTACAGAATACCAAGTTACACACTAAGATTCTTAATTCATAAGGCTGAGACAGATTTGATAATTGACATTTTTAACGGCACCATGAACTTTCTGATACTGGTAGTCTAAGAATTGTAATTTGAAAAACACTGTTCCAGTGGAAATAAATCAGATAGTAAAGGTAATTGGGGTGCATGATATGTACAGGGATTTGGGGTAAAGGGACATTCTCTTATTAACATCAACATCAGAAGGGCATTTCTGATAACCCAAAAAAACACATCATTCCAAATATTATTTGGTAGTAATTAGTTTACTGCCAATTATGACTGTAGGCACAGCTCAAGTTTTTATAAGAGGTGAGACAGCTGGGTTTAGAAGTGTCTTAGGTCAAATGAAGAAAAATGGACCCAGTACCTGGTAAACAACAAAAAGTCATCTGTGAATAAATTAGTAAGAGCTAGTATCTTAGTCTGTCCTTGCTGCTATCACAAAATACCATAGATAAAGTAATTTATACAGAGCAGAAATGTATTTCTCAGAGTTCTCAAGGCAGGAAATTCCAGGATCAAGGTGCCAGCAGATGCTGTGTCTGGGGAGGGCTTACTCTCTGCTTCCAAGATGATATGTCTTGCTGCATCCTCACACAGTGGAAGAGGAAATAAAGAAATGAACACTGTGTCCTCATGTGGAGGAAGAGATGGAGGGTGCGGTGGTCTCAACGTGTTCCCCAATGTCCAAGTGCTGGAAACGTATCCCCAATGCAACAGTGTTGGGAGGTGTGGCCAAATGACAAAGCTGTTTAGTTCACGAAGAATGGATTAATGCTCCATAAAAAGGGCTTTTGAGAGTGGGTTTTCTGCCATGTGAAGATATAATGTCCTTCCTCTCTGGAGGCTGCTGCATTCAGGTGCCATCTTTGCAGCAGAGAGACTGGGCCCTAATCTGCCAGCACCTTGACCTTGGCCTTCCCAGCCTCCAAAACTTTGAGGAAATAAATTTCCATTCATTATAAATTACCCAGGGTCAGGTATTGGTACGGGAGCACAAAATGGACTGAGACCAAAAGGCCAAGAAGAGACCAAAGCACTATCTTCAACCTCTTTTATAAGGCACTAATGTCATTCATGAGAAAAGGACTTCCCAAATGGCTCCACCTCTTAATACTACCACATTGGTTCCAACATATAAATTTTGGAGGGACACGTACATTTCAGTCATAACGGCTGGCTCTAGAACAAACTGCAAATAGGTAATTGGCAAGTCAGGTGGACAATTTAGAAATTGATTTGAACTACCAACAATTTGCACATAATCAATTTTTAGAGCCAGTGGGATGGGTCAGAGTTTCTCATTCTCAGCAACTGACTTTCTGGGCTGGATAATTCTTTGTTTTGTGAGACAAGAGGGGAGGGGAAGTTGTCCTGTGCATTGCAGGATATTTAGTAGCATCCTGATGTCTATTCACTAGATTCCAGCAGTCCCTCCCACTATCCAAGACCAATATTGAAATTTCTCCAGATATTGCCAAATGTCCTGTTGAGAAACACTGGAGTAAGGACATCAGGCCAGGAGAAACGGAGGGTGGAAGAGCCCGGGAGAAACCATCGTATGATCCCTCTGCAAGTTTTACTTTGTTTAAAATGTTCTTTCATATCAAAAGCTAAACTGTATGTAAGCAAATATGGTAGCAATAAAGCTTCTCATTTATGAATTCAAGACTTTAGTAGACTTATGGGGAAACTTTTTTCCCCCGAATTTGGCTTTGGTATTTTTAAGTTTTAATAAATCTAGTTACTGTCATACTGACTCTTGTGCAGCTGGATAAACAAACTCAAGAAACACTCTCAGCCACATCTTCATTAGCAACTCTGCAGGCAAAATCCCTGTCATTTTGAGATGTTTTGTATTCAAAGCAATTGCGGGGAAAAAAGAAAAAGAAAAAAAAAAAAAGCGTATTTCCAGACTCTACTGCCTGCTTTAAATTTGTGGTTTTGTCTTTATTATTGGTGTGGCCTATTACTGCTGGCCAATTGGGCAATAAAATTCGCAGCTTAACTTTGGTATCTGTTTCTAAACAGTCACAGCTGCTATATCCCTAACCTCTGGGGCAGACACTAGTTCTAATATTGCTAGTGGATCGATATAATATACATCTGGCCCTGGTAAGTGGTTCGAGAAATCTGCATCTGAGCTTTCACGGCCAAAGCCATAGCAAAGAAGGGTTATGCCATGAGAAGAATAACAAAGCCATCTCCATATTCAAATGGCTATACTGCGTGAAAGCCCAGGTATTGGAGACCTGCGCATATGAGTTGCTGAATGCACAGCAACTAGTTCTTGAATGTCTTGGCCCCATTTATTTAAAAACCACCAGAATAACAGATCATGGACAAATGTGATTTTAGATCAGGGACTTTATGTAGTGTCTAGGCTTGTTTTATGGCTTGTACTTTATCGTTCTCAGGCCCAGAGCTTGAATTTGCCTATCTTGACATACACAATTAATGCAGAAATTCTCTTGAAAATGTATGACTTTCCAGTTTCATGTTTCACTTGAACTAAGTCACCTCAAGGCATAGCTCCAATTATGGGTTGTGCGGTAAGAGGCTTCTCAGCACAGTCAGGAGAAAGAGTGTGTGACTCTGCTTAGCATGTAGTAACCTACTTTAGACCTTCTTCTGTCATAAAATGGGGACGATAATTCATGTTTAACATTCACCAAACATTTAATAAAAAGTGCCAGGCTCTGGGATAGATGTTGGATAAGTAAAATTTTAAAAAGAAGAATTAAAAAAAAAAAAAAAGAGAGAGAGAAAGGAAGGAAGAAAGGAGGGGAAGGAGCACGAGAAAGGCTTCTATTCTGGAGAATCTGTTCTAGAAAGCACTGTTTCTGTTGTAAGATAGGTGGTTGCGGGTAGGTTGAAAGATAGGCAAATAAAGAAAACAGATTCTCATAAGTACTTTGAAATCACGGAGTAAAACCTCATGTAGATTTAAGATCCTTTTATATAGAAAGAAATCCCCAGAGCAATAGACTGCACTGTTCTTCACTTACATTAAAATAAGATACTGCTCTAGGATTCTGAATTTAGCAGCTGTTGGTACGTGTGTCTCTTGCCACACTCATAAAGGTTTTTAATGTACAATAACATAGCATATAGCTCATCCCTTCTATGGTCGGATGCATTATTTATAATTAACTAACTTTGTACCATCTTCATGTGTGGAAGGAGCAATAATTGCAGCTATCCATTTTTAGTTCACAGGAAACAAGACTCTCTTCATTTTTAATAGTGCCATTTACCTACCACCCTTTCTGCCAATGATTTGAATTGTTCAGCTGTGGCTCTTGTTTTATTTTAATGCATTCATATTTTACCACTATGAAAAGATGTCTGTTCAAAATGAATTTGTCTGAAAGTTCATCTGAGAACGCTGGGAGGCTAGCTGCATCCCCACTGCTTCAGCACAGATGCATGGGGCAGAGCTGAAAGGCCACAATGTCTGTACCTGAATTCATTCTTCTGTAAAGTGAAAATGATCATATTGATATTTCAAAATCTGAAAACAATATTGGAAGAATATTTGCCTGGCAGATGTTCGTGCATTAATTCTCTCTGACTCACCTTGCCCTTGCATCATGATATACTTTGGATCCATAGAAATAACCCTACCCACACACTTTGTTCTGAGAAATGTTCTGTACATCTACTAGCTGTGTTTACTAACCGTAAATTCTAGGGTCCCCTCTGCAAATAGATAGGAATCTCTGGAGTCAGCTCCCCCTCTCCCCCAACTCTACTCTCTCATAAATGAGGTTGGAGGCCATGGGTCCTCTTCCTCTATCAGGGATCACGTAGAGGCACAATCCAGATTTTACAGGAAGTTGTGTCTGAAGAGGATCCTTGTTTGGGAATGAACCTCAGTGGAGGAGACGAGGCTCTGTATCAGCCCAATTGTTAAAGGTTCAACTCATTTCAAAGGAGATATAGTACTTACAAAGGGGACTTGAGTGCTACTCATGACTCGAAGGAGTTTTGAATAGGGTACAGGAGTCAACCAGTTGAAACAGAAAGCATAAAATATACAACCTAAAGGGCTGAATATTGGTACAAATGATATAGTTCTGGAGCAATACATTCTGGCTAGGGAAACTCAGGAGTTATTTACAGAAGAATGTAAACATCTGAATTGAGGCCAGGATGATCAGATAATTTCAAGAGTCAGAAAAATTGTAAGTAGTAAGTGGGGTGGTTGGGTAAAGGACACTGTGAGGGAAGGAATGGAATAAGCATAGTTACTGAAGCGCCCAAGCAAAAGCAAGCGTGGCCATTCGGACTGGGTTAGGGTTACTACGGGCCAAAGTAGAAGAGTGATGAGGAGTTAGAGGCCACATTTCACCTCAAAGTTAAATGATTTGAAATTTATTCTGCTAACAGTTGTCTACTGTTTGATTTTCACCAGTAAAGGATCCAAGCAAGACATTTATTTTTAAAATGTTAAAATAGATCTATTAAAAATTACCAAAATAGTATGGGAAATGAAGAGACTGAACGAGTTACTAATCCCCAACTGGGAATGAAATTGTTCATTTGTGAAGCTTGATATTTCCCTGTATTTTTATTACTACTAAGCTATTATTTTTGACATTTGAGGTCAGACCTTGGGTTGGTTTATGCCAAAGTGTCATCTCAGCTATCTGCGAGAAGTTCCATATGTGGAGTACAACAGGAGTCCCAGCCTGCTCTAGGATTTCCACGCCCTGGCACTGCACTCACATGTCGCAGTAACCGGGGCACACTGCCTTCTCCTGTCTGCATGTAGGTCTTTACCGTATACCAGGTCCCATTTTTAAAAGAGGCTCCTTCTACTTGTTTGTTCCATGCTTCCCTTATTTATACTGCCTGAGGAATTGTTTTCCATCAGTAAACCTGATTAGTCTTTTCTGTTTTCCCTTGATCTTTGTTAGCATCTGGGCTACAGAAGTTGTTCTCCCATATTAATCTGAGTATTTTGGTTTTGCTTTTCCAAAGGACAGCAAGCTCAGCCAAGCTGCCTCTCAGTTCCAAGGGACTGCTCGTTCCCTCCCTCCCCAGCCCTTGCTCTTTCCAAAAGGATAATTTCTGTCGTCCCAGGGCTTATCCCCTCCCACTCCAGCTCCTCCCATCATTTGAGTCAATCCCACAGCCCCCACTATGGCTCTATTATACAGCTGTCCTCTTCCGATAACCAAAAGGTTTTAACGCCAACCTGGCAGCGTCTTTAGACTCTCGCACTCCTAAACTGTCCCCTCCTCCAGTTCGACTCCTCAGGGAGCGCGCGGCCACCGCTGCAAGACCAGAACGCAAACGCCCAGAGATTCCTCCGCTTAGAAACCCGCGGCGCTTGGCCCCGCCTCACCTGCTGTGGGCCCCGCCCCGCCCCGCCCCGCCCGCCCGCCCGCCGCCCGCCCGCCCGCCGCCGCCCGCCCGCCCGCCGCCGCCCTGCTCACGGCTCCTCCCGTCCTCCCTGAAGCCCCGCCTCTGACCCCGCCCCGTCTTGTCTCCGTCCCGCCCCCCGCCCGCCAGCCCGCGTCTGTGTCTCTCGCCTTCCCTGAGGCCCCGCCTTCAGCCCCGCCCCGTCCTGTCTCCGCCCCGCCCCCGCCTGCCGGCCCGCGTCGCCGTCTCTCGCCCTCCCCGGGCCGCGCGGCCGGAGCTGGCACAGAGCATCGGCTGCCGCGGCGACACCACCGCCTGGGGACGCGGGCGCTGCGCTGGATACGGCGCCACCGAGAGCGCCCGCTGCCCGCTGGTCTCTGTCCTGCAATCCGGGGTTGCCCCCACGAGCGTCCAGCGTTTCCTGAGGGCGGGAGTGTCCGGGCGGTGCGGGGCGCGGGGACCGAGCGCGGCTGAGGAGACCGAGCTGGGGCAGCGCCTGTCGGAGCCCGGGGGACGGCGCGGGGGTCTCGCGGAGCCCCGCGGGAGCCTGGCCCTCCGTGCAGAGCAGTTTTCTGGAACTCTCCGCCTCCGCCTCCCTTGGGGCCCAGTGCGGCGCTGAGCCCCCGTCCGGATCTGCCTGAGGTAAGCGGACTTGGTGGCTCATGGGTCTCAGGCCCTCCTGCCTCAGCCCCAGAGCGGGGAGCGGAGCATGGGGGCGGCGGGGTCGGAGGACGCCAGTGAAAAAATGCAACAGGCGGGGCGGATCAGGAAACTCCTAGCCTGAATGTTTCCTACAGAGGGGAGACTTGTCCAAGACTGAAACTTGCTTAGATTCTTCCAGCCGCGGACGGGCACAGAGAGGCGTCTTCCGACACCGGGGTCCGAGCTCCCTCTGGCGGCTCCGCCTGAGGACAGGGACGCGGCCACAGGTGAGCGCCAGGCACGGAGCTACCGCCCCTAGGCCTGGCGCCTGGTCACGATTCGCGGTTCCCCCACCGAGAAAAGTGACTGGTCCGAGTAGTACTCATTAGGAAGATACCTTATGATCCCATGAAAGCTAAACCTTCCCCCGGAATTTAAAATGAAGGTCTTTTCAACTTTTAGTTTTTTGTCCCTCGGTCCTTGGGAACAAGGAATAACAAGAATAGTAGGACTCATCTTTCTGTAAACTGCATTTGAATAGAAACATTTAAGTGACTAAAGACACTTTAGTGGCGTTAAACTATAGATATTGTCGGGAGAATTCAATCTTGTATATTTTGTATTATTAGTTGCTTGTCGTGTGCTGATGGTCATTGGGTTCCAAATAAGTGCATTTAAATGGATAAGAAAAAAATCCCTTGCCCTAGCTTAGGTTGCAGATAATATGAGATTTCACTGTGATTCTAAAATTTCTATCAAGTGATTGCAGAATGTTTAAGCTATCAGTTTATGTTCACTCTCAGCATACCTGGAGCCTCAGAGAATTTTTGTTTTGTCCCCCACCCCCAGAAAAGAGTGTCATGAAAAAAGAACCGAAGAGAGACCTCACTGTTGCTGAAAGGGGAATTTTCTTTCCCAGTTGGCGGTTACTTCATGATTGGACGAGAAGTATCTAGGTGGCTGAAGAGATTGCATTTTTATGGTTATACACATGAAGCTGATAAAAGAAGATATGAACATGGTTTCTCTTTGTCATAATAGGCTGATGAGTAAGTAAGCCTGAAAAATATTTGAAATGAAGGCAGGAATTTTGAATTTTTTAAAACCAACTAAGACTTTGATCACTTGTTGAGGATGTTTCTTTCTCATAAATGGAAGAAAAACATTCACAAGACAAGAAGTATAAAACGTTGAGAGGAATGACAACTGAGTCCACTCACTCGAAGAATGTCAGTACTTTATCATCTTCTTTGGGCAAACATACACAAATGCATCATATATGTGTGGTGAACTTATCACCAGTGATGGTTTTCTATGTTAGAAATGACTCTTAATTTGAATTTTGGAGTGCTTTTTCTCTTTTTTTAACGATGTGTGTTCCAAGTCTTTGTGTTAAATAGATTTAAGTAAAGGAAGTAAATGCTAAATTCATAGTGTTTTTTAACTGTACCACTTCCCTGTGTATTATGGAAAAATTAGAAATTTTAACGTTCTTCGAAGTTTTACTGGAAGCAAAACTGTGCCAGGGACAGAGATACACAATTTAAGTTTTCTCTTTCTGGCAACTGCACTTGCTTAGAATGTACTGAATGTCATCTGGATTTCACAGCATATCAGATTTACAGTCTTTGTTTTATCAAGGCCTTTACTGTATGTTTTATACTAACCAGATGGGAAACACATTCAGCATCATATCTGACATGTATGCCTAAGGGAGGAGCTCCCCCATGGATCATGGCGTTAATGTTTACAGGACATTTACTATTCTTAGTATTATTGATGTTTGCTTTATCTACTTTTGAGGAATCTGTGAGCAATTACTCTGAATGGGCAGTTTTCGCAGATGATATAGATCAGTTTAAAACACAGAAAGTGCAAGATTTCAGACCCAACCAAAAGCTGAAGAAAAGTATGCTTCATCCAAGTTTATATTTTGATGCTGGAGAAATCCAAGCAATGAGACAAAAGTCTCGCACAAGCCATTTGCATCTTTTTAGAGCTATCAGAAGTGCAGTGACAGTTATGCTGTCCAACCCAACGTACTACCTACCTCCACCAAAGCATGCTGATTTTGCTGCCAAGTGGAATGAAATTTATGGTAACAATCTTCCTCCTTTAGCATTGTACTGTTTGTTATGCCCAGAAGACAAAGTTGCCTTTGAATTTGTCTTAGAATATATGGACAGGATGGTTGGCTACAAAGACTGGCTAGTAGAGAATGCACCAGGAGATGAGGTTCCAATTGGCCATTCCTTAACAGGTTTTGCCACTGCCTTTGACTTTTTATGTAACTTATTAGATAATCATCGAAGACAAAAATACCTGGAAAAAATATGGGTTATTACTGAGGAAATGTATGAATATTCCAAGGTCCGCTCATGGGGCAAACAGCTTCTCCATAACCACCAAGCCACTAATATGATAGCATTACTCACAGGGGCCTTGGTAACTGGAGTAGATAAAGGATCTAAAGCAAATATATGGAAACAGGCTGTAGTGGATGTAATGGAAAAGACAATGTTTCTATTAAATCATATTGTTGATGGTTCTTTGGATGAAGGTGTGGCCTATGGAAGCTACACAGCTAAATCCATCACACAGTATGTTTTTCTGGCCCAGCGCCATTTTAATATCAACAACTTGGATAATAACTGGTTAAAGATGCACTTTTGGTTCTATTATGCCACCCTTTTACCTGGCTTCCAAAGAACTGTGGGTATAGCAGATTCCAATTATAATTGGTTTTATGGTCCAGAGAGCCAGCTAGTTTTCTTGGACAAGTTCATCTTAAAGAATGGAGCTGGAAATTGGTTAGCTCAGCAAATTAGAAAGCACCGACCTAAAGATGGACCGATGGTTCCTTCAACTGCCCAAAGGTGGAGTACTCTTCACACCGAATACATCTGGTATGATCCCCAGCTCACACCACAGCCGCCTGCTGAATATGGTACTGCAAAAATACACACATTTCCTAACTGGGGTGTGGTTACTTATGGGGCTGGGTTGCCAAACACACAGACCAATACTTTTGTGTCTTTTAAATCTGGGAAGTTGGGAGGACGAGCTGTGTATGACATAGTTCATTTTCAGCCATATTCCTGGATTGATGGGTGGAGAAGCTTTAACCCAGGACATGAGCATCCAGATCAGAACTCATTTACTTTTGCCCCCAATGGACAAGTATTTGTTTCTGAAGCTCTCTATGGACCCAAGTTGAGCCACCTTAACAATGTATTGGTGTTTGCTCCATCACCCTCAAGCCAGTGTAATAAGCCCTGGGAAGGTCAACTGGGAGAATGTGCACAGTGGCTTAAGTGGACTGGTGAGGAGGTTGGTGATGCAGCTGGGGAAATTATCACTGCCTCTCAACATGGGGAAATGATATTTGTGAGTGGGGAAGCCGTGTCTGCTTATTCTTCAGCGATGAGACTGAAAAGTGTATATCGTGCTTTGCTCCTCTTAAATTCCCAAACTCTGCTAGTTGTTGATCATATTGAGAGGCAAGAAGATTCCCCAATAAATTCTGTCAGTGCCTTCTTTCATAATTTGGATATTGATTTTAAATATATCCCATATAAGTTTATGAATAGGTATAATGGTGCCATGATGGATGTGTGGGATGCACACTACAAAATGTTTTGGTTTGATCATCATGGCAATAGTCCCATGGCCAGTATACAGGAAGCAGAGCAAGCCGCTGAATTTAAAAAACGGTGGACTCAATTTGTTAATGTTACTTTTCAGATGGAATCCACAATCACAAGAATTGCATATGTCTTTTATGGGCCATATATCAATGTTTCCAGCTGCAGATTTATTGAGAGTTCCGATTCTGGACTTCAGATTTCTCTCAATGTCAATAATACCGAACATGTTGTTTCTATTGTAACTGATTACCATAACCTGAAGACAAGATTCAATTATCTGGGATTCGGTGGCTTTGCCAGTGTGGCTGATCAAGGCCAAATAACCCGATTTGGTGTGGGCACTCAAGCAATAGTAAAGCCTGTAAGACATGATAGGATTATTTTCCCCTTTGGATTTAAATTTAATATAGCAGTTGGATTAATTTTGTGCATTAGCTTGGTGATTTTAACTTTCCAATGGCGTTTTTACCTTTCTTTTAGAAAACTAATGAGATGGATACTAATTCTGGTTATTGCCTTGTGGTTTATTGAGCTTCTGGATGTGTGGAGCACTTGTAGTCAGCCCATTTGTGCAAAATGGACAAGGACAGAGGCCGAGGGAAGCAAGAAGTCTTTGTCTTCTGAAGGGCACCACGTGGATCTTCCTGATGTTGTCATTACCTCACTTCCTGGTTCAGGAGCTGAAATTCTCAAACAGCTTTTTTTCAACAGTAGTGATTTTCTCTACATCAGGGTTCCTACGGCCTACATTGATATTCCTGAAACTGAGTTTGAAATCGACTCGTTTGTAGATGCTTGTGAATGGAAGGTGTCAGATATCCGCAGTGGGCATTTTCGTTTACTCCGAGGCTGGTTGCAGTCTTTAGTCCAGGACACAAAATTACATTTGCAAAACATCCATCTGCATGAACCCAATAGGGGTAAACTGGCCCAATATATTGCAGTGAATAAGGACAAAAAAAGAAAATTTAAAAGGAGAGAGTCTTTGCCAGAACAAAGAAGTCAAATGAAAGGCGCCTTTGATAGAGATGCTGAATATATTAGGGCTTTGAGGAGACACCTGGTTTACTACCCAAGTGCACGTCCTGTGCTCAGTTTAAGCAGTGGGAGCTGGACGTTAAAGCTTCATTTTTTTCAAGAAGTTTTAGGAGCTTCGATGAGGGCATTGTACATAGTAAGAGACCCTCGGGCATGGATTTATTCAATGTTATACAATAGTAAACCAAGTCTTTATTCTTTGAAGAATGTACCAGAGCATTTAGCAAAATTGTTTAAAATAGAGGGAGGTAAAGGCAAATGTAACTTAAATTCGGGTTATGCTTTCGAGTATGAACCATTGAGGAAAGAATTATCAAAATCCAAATCAAATGCAGTGTCCCTGTTGTCTCACTTGTGGCTGGCAAATACAGCAGCAGCCTTGAGAATAAATACAGATTTGCTGCCTACTAGCTACCAGCTGGTCAAGTTTGAAGATATTGTGCATTTTCCTCAGAAAACTACTGAAAGGATTTTTGCCTTTCTTGGAATTCCTTTGTCTCCTGCTAGTTTAAACCAAATATTGTTTGCCACCTCTACAAACCTTTTTTACCTTCCCTATGAAGGGGAAATATCACCAACTAATACTAATGTTTGGAAACAGAACTTGCCTAGAGATGAAATTAAACTAATTGAAAACATCTGCTGGACACTAATGGATCGCCTAGGATATCCAAAGTTTATGGACTAAATGCTGCAGGTCAGCAGAAATTTGCACTAATAATACTTCCCAACCCACTTTGTGGATATGAATCAGAAGAGTTTGTTTATTCTTGTGTGTGTATGCGTGTGTGTGTGTTCAGTGTTATTTGCACAGAGAGATTGTTTTAAAAAATGGCACCATATTTGGCCTAGCAGGATTTATTTTTATGCCATCACCTCCCTTGCCTTTGTTTCTGAAAATTTTGTCTGCTAAAAAGTTTCTGCTACAGAGTGGTAGATGAAGTTATATCATGGGGATCAGGGGAGATGGGGAACATTTTAAAGGTTTTTGTCTAACTCTCCTTCATCTGTAACTGTGCTAATATATCTAGAGACCTCAACACTGCTAAAGGCCTTGCAATTGCTGCTTTACCACGCATCTCTTGCTTTCAAGATGGACTACAAAAGTTCCTTATCCTTTTGAAAAGGTCTTCTGACACACTTACCTTGCACAAAAAGAAAAGAATTTCTTTTACTGTGTATAATGTGCAGTGATATCACTGAGGAAATGGTGAAAGCTCCTATCAGAACTGTAGGATTTCTTCTGGGAAATACAGATGGAAATACAGAATGAATATGTTTTTCTGAGGTCAGAAACTGACTTTAAAAGCCTCCTTAAAGTTTTTTACTTAGAAATAATAAGGAAAAATCTGGGTGCCAAGGGCTGGTAGATCATTTTAGACATGGTTGTATGTTTAAAACTCTTCTTTCACTTTTTGTCCTCCCTGAAGCTACAGCTGTTCACCATCACATCTCTCCTACCCTATCCTTTCTGTCACTGTCAAGCAAAACAATCAGTAATTACTAATTGCTAAACTCCCAATATTGTGGGGCATTTTCCTCCCAGATGATTAATTTTGCAGTAAAGACTGACACAGACTTAGAATCAAATTTATTTTTCTGGAATTAACACTCTGTGACTCAAAGTGTTGCCACCGCAGTGTCTTTTTAAACTGGAAACAGAATTGGAAAACTGCCTGACTTATCTTGCATCCCTTTGAATGAGTTTACAGACTGCCAGTGTCTGCAAAAGTTGAAAGCAAATGGGAGATGATGTCAGAGGCATCTGTTTCCTTTACCATCTGCATCTTATTATAAATGTAGTCGTCATAAAGTGTGGTTTATTTTATTTTGGTAGGATCTGAAATCAAAATGCTTTGCCATTATAAGCCAGTGGAGTAATTACAATGTATTGGATGAAAACGTAAGGCAGTGTCAAGACTTGATGAAAATCTCTGTACAGATTGCAGTCTTCTTCCTGATGTTTCAAACCGTAGTTCCCTCAAGCTCTCTAACACTTGGGAGTGTGTCATTCTGACCTAGATAAAAGTGGTTCTTCCTCAGTAGTTTGTTATTATGGCAAAATGTGCCTCCAGAGTGATAAAGCTGTGGATATGTTACATTCCAGCTAAACCTAACTGGGCTGTCATTTTTCTTCCATTATAGTGTGAATGGAGGCTGCCCCCCCTCCCCCACATCTTCCTTCCCATATCTCTCATGATCGTCCCTCTGTAATGTCAAAATGAGTGAAATTCATGTGAATGTAGGTTGAGAGGGCACCGAAGACCTGAATCTACACTATTATTCTCAAGAAAGATTGTTCTTTCTATCTGAGAGTTACCAGCAAGCATATAAAATGCTACTTGGATGATATCTACATGAATATTGCATGCTACATGGGTGATAACACTATTTTCATTATTGGTCAGAGTCTCAGTGTTTACATTCAATTCCTAGGATATGTGATCTTGAATCAGATCACATATAAAAAGTCTGGATTGTTAGCAGTATTAGATCTGATCAAGGTAGGAATTACAATTGTGTGCAGGTAGCAAACAAGAAAGCAGAAACTACTGCTTCCTTTATTTTAACATTGTACAGACAATACAAAAGTGTACCTGTAGGCAGGAGAAGGCCAAATGGAGTATGTAGAGTAATAGGGGAAGAAGAGTAACAAAAAATGAAAAAAAATGAGTTACATTGAGAATGAATATGGGAACATGCCATTGAGAGCAAAATAAAGGTACAGGCTTACCAAAACGATCTTTACAATGTATCCTAGCTTTCACTCCCACGTGGCAATGCAGTTGTATTTGCCTGTTTCTGTATTCACCTACTCCCACCCCAAGGGAAAATTTTAGACATGAACCCTACTATTTAGTTAATTCTAAAATAGAAAGTTTGCTGGAGAAAGCGTCTACTCACAGATTGTCCTGTAAGGAATGTTATGTATGGGTGAGCGGGTGACACATCCATTGGATATGTATGCATGTGATGGTGCCTGAGATCCCTGCCTTAGAAACTGAATTCCCCAGGGGATTGACTCTCCCAGCACATTCCCAGGTCCTGCACTCTTAGGGTGATCTAGGAAAATTTTAAGTAGCTTCTACTCTTATTTTTGTTCTTATCTTTAAAGTAATTAAAAGAGGGATTATCACTATCTGACACTTCTGAAAGAAATAATTATAAAATTTCTCATCTGTAAAATCCATCTTTTTCTACATTAACTTCCCCATACATAGGCCTAATTGGGATAAATGCTTTTATTAAAATAATAGGATTGACATTTTAAAATTTTGAAAGGACTTAATAATTTTGCTGACAATAATAACAAATATAATGGTAATTGGCTTTTTAAATTTTCAGACAACATAGATTTACTCAGGATGAAATGAAAAGGCCATATTCAGAGTTTAATTTACTCTAATGAAAATTCAGAGGGAATAGGAAATAGGAAAATCTGCTCAGGAGAAAGCAGCTAAATCTGCATAAATTTAATTTGTAGAATTTAATTTAAAATTTAAATTTTAACAAAGAGATGATGCAAGAATATGTATGTTTAGGTGTAAACATAACTAATAAATGCCTGACAAGAATGGGACAATCCTTCCTTGTATCAGAATTCCCAGGTCTTGCTATATTGCCCTCTGCAAATGTATTCAAAGAAGAACCTCCTCCACCACTTACTTTTGGTTGGCATCATTGTTCAGCAGTGATTTCTGTACATCACCAAATATCCTAGGCATTCTTGGTATACAAAGTATATCACAATTATAAGTGAGTAAATATTAATGATAATTTTTGAATTGCTTCATTTGGCTTGATTAACTTTGATCAGAAATAAAAAAAGTTTTCATGTATTAATTTAGGAAAAAACATAAACAGAAGGCAGTATAACACCACTTCCAAAGGTAAGGGCACTGAACTTTTTTTTTTTTTTTTGGGAGACGGAGTCTTACTCTGTTGCCCAGGCTGGAGTGCAGTGGTGCGATCTCGGCTCACTGCAACCTCTGCCTTCCGGGTTCAAGCGATTCTCCTACTTCAAACTCCTGAATAGCTGGGATTACAGGTGCACGCCACCATGCTTGGCTCATTTTTATATTTTCAGTAGAGACAGGGTTTCACCACATTGGTCAGGCTGGTCTCGAACTCCTGACCTCGTGATCTGCCCGCCGGGGCCTCCCAAAGTGCTGGAATTACAGGTGTGAGCCACCACGCCTGGCAAGGGTACCTGACATTCTAAGATATCAAGACACTTAATATGTGGGCTATTAGCCGCTTATTTAAATGTCGACCAAATTGTCTAATATTTCTGATTAATCATGATTTCACTTCATTTTGGAAGAAAAATTATCCATGTAATTTTTAAAGATCCAGATGACTTTGGATTTTTGCATAGACGACGATAGACACTTTAAACAATAGATTCTAACATTCTCTGAAACACTTGAGATGTTTGAGCTACCATTTATATGGGTTATTTGTATGTAGTCCAAGTAACGCATACATGTTTAATTGATTCTGTTTTCATGGATAGATTCAGCTAAGTCTTCCAAGCAATTAGTTTTTTTGTTCGTCGTTGTTTTTCCTTCACACATTATCCAGTTATGCAGCACTGGAAACAGAGTGAAGATCGTAAACCGGTTTTATCAGACCTATGTATAATAAGACTCCTGTTAATACAAAAATAAAAAGCTAAAAGCAACTTGTCTATGATTGGGATAATTTTATCATAACCCTTTTCCTTAGGTCTTTGAGTAACACTGTTAAGATTTTGTATGGAGCTGAGGAACCAGCAGTTGGAAAATGCAGATACCCAAATCCACAATTTTAGCAACTGAACTTGGTCCTTCTCCACCTCCCCAACCCCTGACTCTTGTGTCTCTGTTCCCCTAACTTAATTCCAGGCCCTGACTGCAACTTTCTAAATGGTAATGATGTACCTGTATCAAGCATCTGTATTCTACATCTGCCCCTCCTGCCACTGGTAAGATCTTCATTCAGGCATGATATCACTAAAAGAAGAAACTTCTTGCAAGTTACTTGAGGTATACATCACTAAAGTGATGCACAAGGTTAGCACATTGAAGATGCCTTTTTTTTTTTTTTTAAATAGAAGAGATTTAACACTACTTCCAGAGGTAAGATTCCCTAACATTCTAAGATATCAAGACAGTTAACATGTGGACTGTTAACTGCCTGTTTAAATGTTGACTGAATTGTCAATAATTGGTTTACTCTGGATAAGGATCTATCATTAATTGATCACTTAATATGTGCTGCATATTGAATCATAAGGTTTTTGTGTATCATTACAATCCTCACAACAACTCTCTCAAGTAGTTGTTTTACATATATGTTTGAAACTCATGTCAAGTGATTTGTCCAAAGTAAATCAGCTGTTAAGTGGTTTGACCAAGATTTAGGCATATGTTTTTTCAATTCAAAAGTTTTTTGAAGGAATTTTGAATGGATTTATAATTCATTATTAATTTGACTGTTCACCATACTTTTGTTACTTTTGAATGAATGGATACTTTTGAATAAAAGGACCAATCAGTGTATCTACTGTCAAGGTACTGATTAGCATAAAGGAAGAACATAAAAGTCAATTGACTATGAATCTGCTCATTGAGGAATTGGCAGTCTCTCTAGAGACTTTGAAAGTCTTAGGAATTCATCAGAAAGAGAAGGAGCGAGAGGAGGGGTATGCAAGGTAGTGATTACCACCCAAGGAAAAACCCCAGGAAGTGGTACCTGTTCTATAATAGACATGGCTTATTTATTTCTGAAACAGCGTGGTTATAAGGAAAAAGAAGAAACTTCTTGCAAGTTGCTTGAGGTATACGTCACTAAAGTAATGCACAAGGTTAGCACGTTGAAGATTTTTTTTTTTTAATAGAAGGGAATATAACACTACTTCCAGAGGTAAGATTCCCTAACATTCTAAGATATCAATTAATTAGGGGGAATTATGATAGGTAAATTTGAGTAGAGATCACCACTAGGTTTTGAGTATATACTTCTCATGGCACATCCCTCAATCTTCTAAAAGAGATTCTGTGTTATCCATAAGTGCAAATAGAATAAAACCACTGAAACTCACTCTTGCAACTTCCACTCACTCAGCTACCCCAAGTTTGGTCTGTATTTGAATATCAAGGAATGCCGTGGAGAGAGAGAGAGAAAGAGAGAGAAAGAGAAAGCCTGAGTGTGGTCTGACTGGCCTGTGTATAGACCATTGCTAGTAATGACGGTAAGATGGACAACTCAGTGTATTTGACTCAGGCTCTGTCAGGCTTTTCTTTTCCTTCTCTCCCCCTCCCTAAGAACCTCCAGATCCACAGTGCCAGGCACAGTTCTGAATCCTGGGAATGCAGTGGTGAACAAAGTATACATGGGCTGTACCTCCATGGAGCTGACAGTTAAGAGGGAACTAAAAAGAAACATTCCTTTTCCACTTTTCACAAATTTCCCAGCATAAAGGAGCCCACACCAAGTAGAAGTGAATGCTGTGAATTCTGTGACTAACAGTTGATCAAATATATTCAAATAGAGTTTGTTTTAGGGAAAAAACAACAATCTGTTATTCTTTTCCCTGTCTTGTAAATAATCACAGAAGAAAGGAAACAAAGGAGGGAGGGAAGGCGTGAAATGGGAAGAAAGGAGAAACCCTAAATCTGAACACAGAAAATAAAGTACTCAAGGAGAATCATTCCAATAACAATGGTGTGTTAATTATTGTATAAACTATTTAAAAGACTGAAATATTAGGGAAGATGATACTTGGTAGAACAGAGAGACAAGTTATAATCTAAGCCGATACTGTTTCACAGTACATGGCAATTGCTCTTTCTATTTTATACTATTTCTTTAAATGATTTCTGTATTGCTGACTCTTGAATGTAATTTTTCTTTCAACTGTATTAACACTGATGTTGAATTTCACCTAATGTCTCAGGTTTTCAGATGTCCTAGATAAGCCAGTGTCCTCTAATATATTGTGTTCTGCTCTATTTTTGACCTCGGGATACATACATTATTCTTTACAGTTTAAAAAGGGAAATATTCATGGTCATGCAACATCTTTAATGCTCCTTGTTTCTCTTTTTGGAAGTCAGTTTGGCCCCTATTACTGTCACTTTTCTCATTTGCTAAATGAGAAACATAAACTATTCAATCCTTGCATTAAAATCTGACACCCCTCAATGAACAATAAGTATTTTTACCTTGTTCATTGCATGATGTGAATAATGCTCCAAACCCTTGTACTATACTGAAAAATTACTGCCAAGTTTTATTGATTTTTGTTTGTTGTTTTTTGTTTGTTTGTTGTTTTAATGGTGTGTTCATTCCTGCACTCTGTTCCAAAAGATTAGATTTTCTCTAGATTTGTTTACATTGCTTGCAGCTTTAAAATATGGTTATTTTAACTTTATGAACCATTTAAATTTGATGCTTCAATGCAATATTTCACTTAACATTGAAGGGAGATTTATATGTATAAAAACACAATACAACCAAGAAATGATGGAATTGCTTTGAGGAAATACTCATTAAAATATAAGTTCATATAAAGGATATAGCTAATAAAAGTTAACCCCACATCAGCAAAATGTAAAGTTTTTACTGTTTTTTTAAGCATTAGTTTGAGCACCCTGGCTAGTTCAATGCTAACTGGAGCATAATATGCTTACAGTTGGCTTATGTACACCAACTAACTTCTGATTATCTCTCTAGATTTACCGAAGTAAACTGAAATGTACACATATCCAGTTGTTATTTTGACCTTTTCCTAACAGTAATTATAAAACCATCTAAAATATCCTGTTGTTGAACACATGAATAAAAAGATACATACTTGTATACACACACACAAACTTAAAATTTCATTACCTTAAGAGGCATAAGGTTTTCTCTTTACAATCAGCAGGTTGTACTGGTGGGTTTTTCACAAGCTTTGTTTTTATCTTTCCCCCATTTCCATCCTAATTGGAAGGGGGACATTACCATTGAAAATGTAATATATACAAGTTTATATTTAATGTGATCTTTGGAATTAGAAATAAGTACAAATACCCTACTAACTCTGAGGTGTTAGGCATGTTTTTTAATTTTAAATCTTCATTTTTCTAGCAGTAAACTCCCTCAAAGTTGAAGCAAGAATTTTCAAAAAGTATGTAAATTAATTATAGTAATTATTTCCTCTTTGTGACCATCTCCAATATTCTTGTCTTACTGATGAGAGAGAGAGAGAGGCAGTAGAGGTATATTTACTTTTATTCTCTTATAGTATATGCCCAAAGAGAAGAAACAATATAAAATGTGATGCATCTGTTTTTAAGTGAGAAAATATTAAAAATATTTTCAAATAATTTGGGCATATATAGTTAAGATATGTAGATATCTATACTAATCAGGCACCTATTTTGATAATTACTGTATTAATTGAGTTGCATAAACTTGTAAAATAAAAATTACTCAATATGTTGATTTAGAAATACTGTCTTTTTAATGTTCATATTTCAGTAAAGAATTTTATTCAGCCTTTCACTTCACCTTCAATGTCTTCATTTTCAGAGCCTTATTTTGTCTTTTTCCAAAGTATATTTACTTCTGAGATATATTGAGATATAAACATTTCTGAATTCAACTCTGATGCTGTCATTCAGTTTTATTCCACGTCACAAGTCTTTTTTTTTTTCAAAGACAGAGTCCCGCTCTGTCACCCAGGCTGGAGGAGTGCAGTGGCGTGATATCAGCTCACTGCAACCTCCACCTCCCAGGTTCAAGCGAATCTTGTGCCTCAACCTCTGGAGTAGCTGGGATTACAGGCAGCCACCACCACATCCAGCTAATTTTTTTGTATTAGTAGAGATGGGGTTTTGCCTGTTGGCCAGGCTGGTCTCAAACTCCTGAATTCAGGTAAACCACCCCCTCATCCTTCCAAAGTGCTGGGATTATAGGCATGAGCCACCCTGCCCCGCCATAGGTGCCATTTGCATAACATTAAGCATAACTGCATTCATACCTTCTTTTGATAGACATGTATTTGTGATTGTCTGCATTATTGTATTTTTCCATTTCAATTTTTTCCACTTAAGTATACATAAAGCTCAACATGTTTTAGAACATTACATTTACTCCACTGACTGTGATAGAATAAACTGAAACCAGTTGGAGGAAGTATATTCAAATGACATATCAATGTATATGTATATATTACTTTAACACCATACATAACAGAGGATTGTATCAATATAAAACTATTACATCTACGTAGAATGAACTTTTCTGTTAAGTCACAGGCTAGTCACACATATTTTTGGGGTTGCAGTAAAATTCTACAGTATCTCATCTTTTGGTTGGTGCTTTGTAAGTTTGAATGCTTGCTTTTTCGTGGCTTGTACGTTGGGACCAAGGAGCAAATTCCAGAGCCTCCAGTCAGAAACTCAACCTTTCAGTGAGGAGAGTGGGAGAGTGCACCTCTGAAGTAGGGCTGAGTGTCATAGTACTATGCTAATGGGGCACATACCCTCAATAGAGAGTCAGTCCTTGTGTGTGATTGTTTATTATTGGATATTGCTGCCACATCCTTGCATTACTTGTCTCTAGGCAGTTATATACCACTATTGTGTTGATTCTTTTATATATGAGATTTATTGCCCCTCTCTGTTGAACTGTAGGCATTTGGATATGCAAAATAGATTGCACTAATATGTTGACAATGAAAAAAATGCATTGACCCTAGCTGGGAATTTGGAAGCCCTCCCTTATGATATTGATACGTTGTTGTGGCCAGAACTGGGATTTGGATTTAGAATTCATATACTCACACATTCTACAAAATGTTATGAAACATATGTAATATGAAAGATAGTAGTAAAATGAACATGAGTATACACACCAACCACTCTAAGAAATACATAGTTAATATTAGTAGTTAAGCCCTCCATCTGACTTGCCATTTTCACATCGTCTGCTCCCACCAACCATCCCAGAGGTAACTTCTGTCCTGGATTTTGTATTTATCATTTCCTTCTTGTTCTTTATAGCTCCACCATATGTAGCTCTATCTTCATCAACATACTGTATGATTTTGCATGTTTGTAAACTTTATTTTAATACTAACTCTATTCGTCAGGGTTCTCCAGAGGGACAAAACCAATAAGACAAGTTTGTTAGGGAGAATTGGCTTATAGGATTACAAGGGGAAGTTCCACAGTAGGTCATCTGCCAGCTGGGGAAAGAGAAGCTGGTAGCATTGCTCAGTCCAATTCCAAAAGCCTCGAAACCACGGAAGTCAACAGTGCAGCACTCAGTCTGAGACTGAAGGCCTGAGAACCCTTGACATGCTGCTGGTTCAAGTCCAAATGCTGAAGAACCTGGAGTCTGATATCCAAGGCCAGGAGGAGAGGAAGCTGAGTATGTGACATGGCAGGGAAAGAAAGAGAGCAAGCCAACTCAGCTAGCAACCTGTCTATCCCAGTTCTTCTGCCTGCTTTGTTCTAGCCTTGCTGGCAGCCTATTAGATGGTGTCCACCCCCACACTGAAGGTGGGTTTTCCTCTCCCAGTCCGCTGCCTCAAATGCCAATCTCCTCTAGCAGCACCTTCACAGACACACCCAGGAAAAATGCTTCATCAGCCGTCTAGGAATCCCTCAGTCTAGTCAAGTTGACACCTAATACTAACCATCACAGTAACACATTGTACCTTTTAGTATCCAACTTGCTTTTATTTTTTGCTCAAAATTTTGTCTAATACATGTGATGTTTGTAGGTGGAGATCACATATTTTCACCATGGTAGTGATTCATTACATGAATATGCCATTGTGGGAACATGCCATACCTTATTTATCTTTTAGCTGCTTGATAGATTTTAGGTATATTTCTAATTTTTGCAAATTCAAGTAATTTTTTGTTAAAATTCTTAAGTATGTTCCATAATGTACATGCACAGGAATTTAGTATTTTTGTTTGTTTGTACTAAGAACCTTCCCTCCCACACCCAATGTTCCTTTTCAGCATATATATCTAGAGCTGAAAGGTTCTGGATTAATATGATATGTACATCCTCACCTATTATAGACAATGCCAAATTATTTTTTAGATTGTCTGTATAAATTAACACTCTAGTTTCTGTGCTAGATTCTCTTCTGCACTTGACATTTACAGAATTTTTAATATTTTCCTGTCTAGTGGGATAAAAGAATGTTACATTATGGTTTTCATTTACATTCCTCTGATCAGTAATGACTTAGAACATACACACAAGTGTGTGTGCACATGTACACATATACACCCACCCATCCAAACCCACACACCCACCCAAATTCTCACATATAGTCTTTACTTTTACCATGTGTGTTTCTTCTCTGGAGTGAAATTGAGGTCATTTCTTTTACCCCTTTTTCTATTCAGTTATTTTTTATTAACTTGCTGAAGTTTACTATATATTATGAATACTAATCCTATTTTGGTTATATGTATTGTCAATAACTTTTTGGCTTATATTTTCTTGATTTTTGTATAGTGACCATTGTGATAGCTTTAGATATACAAGTGTTATTAATTTGAAAGTAATCAAATATGTCAGTGTTTTCCTTTATTATGTATACTGTTACCATATCTTACTAAAAATTTTTCCTCAAGAGATTTGGCCCTAAAAATGTTCTCCTATGTTTTCTCGTAAGCATTTTTTAAAATTATGTATTGCTGCCTAACAATATTACCAGAAACCTAGTGGCTTGAAACAATGTACATTGATTATCCCACAGTTTCTGTAGGTCAACTCATGACTTAGTTGAGTACTCTGCTTTAGGGTCTTTCACAAGGCTGCAATTAAGTTGCTGGCTAGGGCTGCAATCTCATCTGAGACTCAACTGGGGAACATATGCTTCCAAGCTCACTGATTGTTGGCAGGATCCAGTACCTTGTAGATTGTTGGACCTAAAGCTTCAGTACTTTTCTGATTGTTGCCTGGGGTCCACCTTTAGTAGCTTCCATGTGGACCTCTCCATATAGGAGCTTGCTTCATTAAAGCTAGGAAGAGAATCAATAGAGAAACTCTGCCAACAATGTAGCATAAATTATGAAAGTGGCAACCATCATAGTTGCTGCATTCTAATGGTTGAAAGAAAGTCATAGGTCCCATCTGTACTCAGAAGGAGGGGGCTACACAAGGGCATAAGTACCAGGAGATGGGGATAATTTGGGGGGCATATTACAGTCCGTCTGCCACATATTTTGTCTTTCATTTATAAGTATTTAATCTACTTTATATTAATTGTTGTGTCTATTCTGACTTTTTTTTTTGGTAAGAATAACCTGTTTCCCTAAACTAAAAAGATTGAATAATTGTTTTTCCCCCCACTAACCTTCAATGCCATCTCTACCAAATATCAAGTCTCTGTATTTTGTAGGAGTCTACTTTGGACTTTCTCTTCTATCCCACTGGCAAATTTGTTTACGTCGATGACAATACCACACTTCTTTATTATTACTGTCTTATTGTTACCCTTGAAATCTGGCAAGATGAGTCTTTATTTTCCTTCTCATTGTTGTCTTGGATTTTAAGCCTTTCTTCTTACATATGCATTTTAGAATTAGTTTGCACATTTACTCAAAACAAACAAAGAACAATGCATTTTAATTTTAAATTCTTTATATCAGTTTTGGGAGAGTTGACCTCTTTACAGTGATTAGTCACTATTCATGGGCATGGTATTCGTCTCCTTTTATTTAATACTTGGTAATCCTTTGGTAGATTTAAGTCAGAGCACTTTATATATTGTTACTACTGTGGATTATATTTATTGTTAATTATGTGTTCTAACTCTTGCTAGTATGTAGAAAATGCAGTTTATTTTTGTGTATTTATATTGTATCAGGGACCTTATTAAATCTTACTAATTCAACAATTTGCCTGTAAACTCTTTGGAGATATTTATGTATACGGTTTGGTAACATGTAATTACTGAGAGTTATATTTTCTTTCTAATTTTATAACTTTTTAATATTCTTACTGCATTTGTTAGGACCCCCTGTGAAATACTGAATAGATACAGTAATAGCTGTAATGGGTATTGTGCTATTTATAATGTTAATGGAGTGCTTCTAATATTTCACTACTTTCCAAAATGGATATTGTGTGTATTTCATAGGTTCATCTTATCAGGATGTGATATTCCCTTCTATTTCTAGTTTGATAAGTGACATCTTATGAATGCATGATGAATTTATTGAATGTTTTCCCTCCATCTTCTGAAGATTCTCATGGGTTTCTTGCCTTTATCTGTTAATGTAATGCATTATGTGAAAATCTTTTCTTATTTGAGATTAAATCCAACTTTGTTTGCTATGATAAAATGAGCCTGGGAGTGATTCATTATATTTGTATAGTTTGCTGAATATTCTTTGTTAATGATTAGTTTAAGATGTTTATAGCCACAATTGTAATTGTGATTTGCCTGTAATTGTCTTTTCTCATATTGTACTTGCCTAATTTTGAAGTCAACATGATATTTGTCACATAAAATAAGTTGGAAATCTTTCATTTTTATATTCTTTAGAAGAGTTTGCATAAGATTGAAATGATTTAATACTAGAATGTTCGTTAGAACCTATCTGTAAAGCCGTCTGACCATTGTATTTTGTTTGTGGGAAGCTTTTTAACAAAGTGTAAAATTGTATTTTGTGCTTATAGGCTTATTCTATTTAGCTCACATAGTTATTTTGTAAGTCTGTTTTGGCAAGTTGTAGTTTTAAGAATTTGTCTTTTTGGTCTCATTCTGTTACATAGACTACATTGCGTGGGGTGACCTTGACCTCCTGGGCGCAAGCGTTCCCCCACTTCACCCTCCCAAATAACTGGAACTACTGCTGAACACCACCACACCTGGCTAGATTTTTTTTTAAAATTATTTTTGTAGAGATGGGGTCTTACTCTATTTACCAGTCTGTCCTTTTCCACATTTATTGACCTAAATTTACTCAAAATGCATATTTGTTGCCTCTCTATTCACCCCTACATATTTTTTTCTATCCTTAATATTGAACATGTGTGCCTTATTTCCTTTTATTATTTAATTGGAGTTTCCCTTTTATAATATAAGTCTTTTCGAAGATTAACTTTTAGTTTTACTTTGTTTCTAACTTCTATTTTGTGTACATTTGCTGTTGCATTAACTTTGGCTTCTGTTTTTGTGTACATTTGCTGTTGCATTAACTCTGACGTCTGATTTTACCTATTTCATTCTATTTTATTTTTTTCTAATTTGCTTTTGATGTTGTGTTTTGTATCTTCTTTAGTTAGATAATTAGATATATGATCCTTTTTTTTTTTTTTTTTTTTTTTTTTTTTTTGTCAGTGTCCTCCTGTGAAAACCCACCAGGAATAAGCTGGATTTATTGCTTCTTGTAGTGAGAGATATTTAAGAAGTGTGGCGTTTCTCTGGATTAGCTACTCTCAGGAAGTGGGGGTAGTACTATGATTGGGTATATGAATAAATCTTATGTGGAAGGAGACATGAGTACAGAGAGGCTAAAGCTGTAATTGATGAAAAAGTAGCCATTGCTTATATTAACCGGGAGACAGGAATGTGCACTATTTTGTGGTTTAGAAAATGTTTATACTTTTTCTGTATTCAAACATGATTATGGCGTAGTTTTGTTTTTGTCTTGATCACTGTGGTGACAGAGTGGCTTTGTTCTGTGAAATGTTCATGTTTAACAAGAGGATATTGGGGCCTGGCTGATGGTAACAGGCCAGCTCCTCAATGTCAGGAGCTATTTTTTTTTATTCTCATTTTAAAATTATTATTATTTTTTACTATACAAATTTAAGGCTATTAATTTACCTTTTAAATCATATTGCTTATCTTCCACACATTTTGATATGTAGTTTCTCCATTAAACCTTCTAAGTGTTTTCTGAATTCCAGTGAAACTCATGGTTGAGTTATTCTTAAATTTATATAGTACTATTTATCTCTTGTTATTACTTTTTATCTTCAGTATGTTGGGACTTTGTTTAGTATTGGTTTGAGATGTAATTTTTCATTTTGATATTATCAAACATTTTGTGGCCTGATGTTTTTAATATACATACTGTAAATAGAAGATAGCTGGATTTTTACTGACATTCTAATCATTGTCTTTTATCTGGAGTGTTTATTGATATGCATGGATTTATTTATAATTAGTATGCACTTTCTGTCTATACTTCTTTTAACTATTAATATATTCATTTTCAGTTTACTTCTTTTTTGAATTTTTTTGAGATGATTAATGCCTCCCTTCCTTTTATTAAAAGCAATGCATCCTGTATCTATTATTTCAGGGCTTATTATAGAAAAATGAAAAGTGATTATTACTCTTTTATATATCCAGTATTTGTATATTTATTCATATGTTTATGTTTTTCTTTCTGTACCATCATACTGCTCAAGCCTTTATTCTGTGCTCATTTTTTTCTGCCTTAAATGCATCTTTAATATTTTCTCAATTTTTGTTGGCCTAAAATGTGTCTTTTTACGACATTCATTCTTGCAAGGTAAGTTGGCTGTACCTACAGTCCAAGGTTTACAGCATTTTGAATATATTATTCTACTTATCTCTTTTTACTACTTCTGTTTCCTCAATGAAATAGGAAGCAGAATCAATAGATGAGAAAAAAGATGGGGGAAGAGGTCTTGGAGGCTAGAGAAGAGAAAACGAGGTATAAAATAGTCATCTAGGAGAGTAAGAGAGTAAAAGGTATGGAGAGGGGAAATTTTGTACCATTGTCAGACAGTTCTAATGGCCTTCTTGAAAGTAATGGCTGTTCACTTAATGTAAGAAAACTGCTCTACCCCAGCTCTGTTCAGCTGCACACATGCAAGTGTAGAAAAACGGAAAGCTAGATTAGCCAGATTGTGTTTTCCCTAGGAGTGAGTGAGATGACAGAAGAAAAAAAAAAAAAGATAAGGTTGCATGCAAGGGACTGATTATAGAGGGTAAAGTGGCTATGAGAATATGAGGCTTAGGAAACACTGTAAAAGGGATTTTACATTGTGGCATCCAACATTGTTGGAATTGAGGTACTAGCTGGTAAGATAAATTAAATAAACTAGTTTTTGTCATTTTCAAGATTGCCTCATGAGCAAGGAAGGCTAGTAGAGCTGAAATCATCACTGCTGCATTCCAGGAAGCTGGAAGGAAGGAGAGAAGAGCAACATCCCAGATGATGTTCTCTTCTGAAAAGAGCCTTTCAATCAACAACTTCCATTTTCTTGAGGTATAATTTTGTAGAAAAGAAAAATTTCTGGAATTACTTGAGATTTCAAAACCATCAAAGCAGAGACCTCCACAGATTCAGATTTCCGTGGCTTGGGGGTGGCGGGGGTAAAATGGGTAACCAGCATCTGCAGTTTTTAAATGCTCAATCCAGGGGATTCCACTGTGTAGTGGAGGGGAATCCACTACATTAGGCAGGTAGTAGTCCAATCGCAGTTGTTTCTTGTTTTCTGCAGTACTTATGTCATATTGTTGCAAACACTGAATTAGTGAACATTGCTCCTGGGGAAGTACAGGGTTAGGGTCCTGGAAGCCTTTGATCACTAAATTTTTATCAATCAGTCAATAAGCTTGGTTCATGAGTGTTTCTGTTTAAAGACACCTTATATAATAAATATTGTTGATTGATTTTTGACATTGAACTCACAGCCTACAGCACTGTAACTCATACCTGAATGAAGCTTATCTAACACTTGTATTTTCTTTGTAAGGCATATCATAGCCTTCTTTAGCCTAGGAACGCTAGACAGCCCTGCAACACTACACTTTGGGGCCAATTCAAACGGCAAACTCACCAAAAAAATCACACAAAAAAGTGTGAAAAATGTGGCATTAAATAAACCGTTAAAAGTGCACTTGTTTATAGCATGAAAGTGGAAACAAACAGGAAAAGCACTACTTTGTTCAACCTCAGCTGGGAATGTGCTCTCTCTCCAGGTAACAAATTTTTTGCCACTCTGCATATATCTGCAAATGACCATTGACAGTGATTATTGATTTTTGAAGTAACATACATTGTAGCAAGAAGACAAACTTACAAATGCAAATCTGCACACAATGAGGATCAACTGCTTCTGAAGTTCTTTGCTTTCCATATGTAGCTCTGGTTTTTCAGAGATCTCTGCTTGAACAACAGCTCCCACAACAGCTCCCACGGGTGCATTTCTGTGCACTTGTGCTCTCTCTGTCCCACTTTAACAACAAGAATTTTTCTGTCTCTTTCAACCATTTGCAAAAAGTTTTGTTTTAATCTTACCCTTTTACTCATTTTCAGCATTTTTTAAAGTGATATTCTTTGTTCTCATTATAGTACAGTATTGTGGAAGGAGAAAGTTTAGAAAAGTCCTTTTTTTGTATTAAAAAAGGTATGTTTTAAAGAATGTCTTTAAAAATACAGAGAAATATGAGGGGCACCCCAAAAGCCCTCTCTGAGAAATATCTACCAGCATTTTTCTTAATGTTCTTTCACCTTTAGGTTTAGAAAGGTACATGAATAGATAAGTGATCTGAATTGAGATTAAAAGTATAATCTACTTTTCAATAATAAGGTAAATGTAGATCCAATAATATTAATTCTCACAACTATTGAGCTAATTTCTAATTTACTTGGATATATTTCAAGTTTATTCTTAATAGCTTTCTAAAATACCTTATAGTATCTCCAATGCAATAATTAATGAGTGAAACATACACATTAAGAACTAATCTTATTTTTCTCACATACCCTAAAATATATTTCAAGTGGATTTATGGCATAAATGTAATCACAGACATTTCAAATTACTATGAGGAAATAATTGCTTGTATGATATTGAGGGTAAAAGAGGTAGGACTAACTAATCATTAGACCAAAGCCAGGAACCATGTAAGAAAATATTGAAGTGTTTATATACATATTTTTATGTCTTCCCTATATCCGAAAAACAAAAACAGTAATAGTAATGACATTAAAAAAAGAGCACCAAATTAGAAAACACGATTGTACCATAAACTGGTAAAGATTTAATATTTTTGGCTGGGCGCAGTGGCTCACACCTGTAATCCCAGCACTTTGGGAGGCCAAGGTGGGCGGATCACGAGGTCAGGAGATTGAGACCATCCTGGCTAACATGGTGAAACCCCATCTCTACTAAAAATAAAAAAAAATTGGCCACACTTGGTGGCGGGAGCCTAAAGTCCCAGCTACTGGGGAGGCTGAGGCAGGAGAATGGCGTGAACCCTGAAGGCAGAGCTTGCAGTGAGCCGAGATCGAGCCACTGCACTCTAGCCTGGGCGACGGAGGGAGACTCCGCCTGAAAAAAAAAAAAAAAAGATTTAATATTTTTAACATAGAAAAAGGTTTATATATCTTTAAGTAAAAAAGATACTTTTCAACCTAAAAAGAGAGAAATCAAAGTGATAAAATATATTTAAAACAATCTGTTTTACCAGTTCAGGTATGTGTACTGTTACTTATCTTCCATTTTATAATTATTTCTACTTAAGGTCTTCCTCATGCTATGACGTAAATGGGGGAGAAAGACATACAGAAAAAAAAGGTCTAAAATTTCTTGGAATTTAATCAAAAGTTTTCAGGATGAATTCCAAACACAAAATGAAAAACAGCCTAAAATCCCATGTGGCCAAAACTTTCACTGCTTCTCACTGGTGTAAAGTATCACTATAGAGGACAGGTTCTGCTTACCTAAACAAATGACAATTGTGTGAGGGCCAAAATTGCATGCTTATACCATTTTGTGCAGTTGACATTGGTGGTCCTGCCAAAAGACCAGTTCATTTTAGTTCATCTTTTTGCTTAGTTTGTTGTTTTTTAAAAGACAACCTACTGGATCACTGTTACTAGATCTAGAAGAGCTGCCTACATTAGGTATACATTACACAGAAATCAGCCATCGTCCCATACCCCTAACCCCTTAAAAACCATTAGGAACTTCTATTGAACTTAAATTACCAGCCTCAAATTTCCTCTCAAGATAATTTTATTTCAGGCATTTTCCTGTTCTTTCCTACACACTGAATTGCTTTGAGGTCATGCTTTCCAACTTTCAAGGCCTCTCTACATTCAACTTTTGAGAAAAAAAAAAGGTGGAGGGGGATTGGTTAAAAGTCACTTCAGTTTCAAAAATGGCCTGGGCTCCTTCAGTGATCAGTGGTCATTACAGTGACCAGCTTGGCATCTCAAGCCATAAATGAGAGATTCATTTTTCTCAACCCTCAAAACATTTCTTGTCTAAAACCAAAAGGCACCAACTTATGTTAAAACTAAGGTTACATTAAAGCTGTGTTTCTTTTATTTGTCTCTTGCTTTAGACAGTAGGGGAGAAGTAACATGGCCAGAGAATAGCTAGACCTAGCGCCTGGCCAAACTAAAAGTCAAAAATAAGCACTTAACGTCAAACTTAGAAAAAGCACTGTTGTTTGTTTCTATGTTTGTTTTTAAGGTATTATGAATGAAAAAGTGTAGTATATCAAAATGTAGGTTATCAGCTATTGTCATTCTTGATTTCATATTTTATGTTTTGGATAGAATTATTCTACTATCCTAGCTTTCCATTTAGGATGATGGCAATGACCATGAAAATGATGGGAGTGAATACTCTTCAAGTATATCCTGTTTACTTCTGAGTGCTCTGTTTCAGACGCTTTTAACAAGGGTACACTGTGACAGACCTACACATGGCTAGTGCCGACCGCTCTTAGCCTCTTACATTTTCTGTTTTCTTCAGGAGCTAAAGCAGGCCCACATGCCTAGTTCCTTGAATAGTTCACCAGAAGAGGGACATTCTCATTGTGATGTTTACTTTAAAGCTGGCTCAGTAGAAGTGATGGTGTTTAGGATTTGGTTTTCAAAACCCTAAGAAAGTTTCCTTAACTTTCTAATAGATCTGCCTGAGGTCATAAAGTGAGGAACCAAGAAAAAATCCAAAAGTAGTTGTTTCACAACGCATTCCTTGTTTTCTTCATTTTACACTTCCATTTACCTCTAAATTAAAGAAAGGGTAAAGAGAGAAAGAATAAAATGGACACATTCTCAGCCAGCTTCTGGGTTGTTAGTAAATCGGCCTCATTAGAAAATCCAAGTGTTTTACGGTCAGAAATAGAAATAGTATTAGGAAATCATTAGTATGTAGCTGATGGGTTAAACTAGTACTGGAATGCTATCACTCAAGAAGAATAGGTAGCATGGAAAAAATTATAAATAAGATATATATATTTAAGGGGAAGTCAGAAGTTTAAAAAGGTGACTGAAGAGAAGCAATGCTTTAATTGCATCCTGTAAGTTTTAATATATGATATTTTCACTGTTCAGATTATTTTCTATTTTTATTGTTATTTTTATGCATGCTTTAAATTTATCACTCTTAATTTCCAGATAATAGAGATTAGTAGTTATGTTTATTTGATAGCACATTGATAAAATATTGTGTATTATTTTAATACTTGGAGATTTTTTGAAACTCACTTTGTGGTTCTGCATATGGTCAATAATTGGAAATTATTAATGTGTCCTTGAAAACAAAGTACATTCTGAAATGTTTGGGCATAGTGTTTTCTATATGTCCACTAATAGGTGACATTGTTTAAATTGTGTAAGTCGTCAACAAGACATGTGTGAGTGTGCACACACACACTTTTTTCTAACTCTGAGAGATGCTTTAAAATCTAAGATGGCTTTGTCTATTTCCTAGTTTTATCAATTTTTGTTCTATGTATATATCTGCTATTAAATTTACTTCTCTCATTCATATAGGGTAAATACCTATGAGTAGAATGTCAGGGTTGTGTGTTACATGTGTGTTGGATTTTTAACATCCATCTTCATTAATTTAAACCTAAAAGCGCACATGACAGTGTTGTTAATTAGAGGTAGATCTTATCATATATGTCACTGTAGGTAATAAGTATGCTCCTCCCTTTGCCTTAGTCCTTACCCTTCGAACAATGTGATAAGAAGTAGGCCAATTGTCCTATACAAGTGTCTGGACAGCCCAATAGCTAGAATAAAGAAAAAAATAATTTTTCTCTGCTTATAAAGGGAGAGGAGGCAGTCGTATCCAACCCTTCTTGAAAGGGACTCCTTACTCCAGCCTTTCAGCATGCATGTATATGAAATCTCTCTCACAGCCAGCTATCCCCTTGTGACCCAGTTTTTATGGAGATAGTCCAGGTTCCTGGAGCTGATTCGCCTTTGATATGTAAATACCTAGGAAAGTAGCTGCTATTATATTTTCTTGCACCTTGGAGTCTTAACCCAGAACCTAGTACAACTGTAACCATTTTACATAGAAGTTTGACTATCTCATTGGGTCAGAACAATTAAGAAGACAAATGGCTACAGATCTACTTAAGATCTCTAATGGTTTGTGAAAATATTTCTAGGAGGAGAGGGCTTTTCACAGAAACAGTGAAAAATCTCGGCAGGTTTTATTTCCATCTATGTAGTATGTTTAACTTCTTAAGAAACTGAAAAGCAGTTTTCAAAAGTTTTTATACAATTTTACATTTCTACCAGCAGTGTATGAGAGTTCTAGTTTCTCCAAATCCTTCCTGGTAATTGATGGCAATCATACTTTGCGAATACAGGAATTTTCACATTAAATTTGTTTTTAAGTACTGACTTGGCTTTACCTCACAAATTTTTATGTATCTCATTTTTATTTCATTCAATTGAATATATATTTGTATCTACCTTGTGATATATTATTCAACCATAGGATATGTGCAACTGCATGTTGTTTTAAAACATTTCGAGTTTTATCTCCTATCCTTCTATTAATTTTTTAGTTTATCATGGCTAAGAAGATGCTTTGTGTGATTTCAATTACTGAGCATTCTTTGGTGCACAGAATATGGTCTATAAATGTACTATACCATGATAAATGTACACAAACACTTAGAAAGAATGTATATACTGATATTTTTGTGTGTAGCACTTTATAATTTTCATTTAGGCAAGCCAGGTGACAATGTGTATATCGTTATTAATTTTCCTTCAACTAATAAATTTTCTTTAAAATTTCTGTAGTGCAGGTCTGCTGACAAGACATTATTTCCCTCTCACACAAATAGATGCACTCTCTAGGAAGCATTTAGAATGCATATACTGATATTTTTATGTGTAGCACTTTATAATTTTCGATTAAGTCAAGCTAGTTGACAATGTGTATATCATTATTAATTTTCCTTCAACTAGAAGATTTTCTTTAAAATTTCTGTAGTACAGATCTGCTAAGACATTATTTCCCTCTCACACTAATAGACACACTCTCTCATTGGAAAATATTTTCATTTTACTTTAAATTTTTGAAAGATGTTTTCACTGGAAATGGAAATCTTAAGTTGAAAATGTTCTAAGCTTTTGAAATATTATTACATTGTCTTCTGGTTTTTATTGTTTCTGATGAAAGTCAGCAGACATTAATATTATTCCTCCCATGTATGTAAAGTGTTCTTTTTGTATTTCTACTTTGAAGACTTTCTTTTAAGGTTTGAATCAACGATTTGATTATGATGTGTCTAGGTGTGATTTTCTTTGTATTTATTCTGCTGTTGTTAGAACCCCCAAATTTGGGTTTGAATATCCAGTGCGGAGTAAGCCAAACAATGTCACATCAGTGCATAGGAGCAGAGAAAGATTTATTTGATTTGGCCAAAGTGTTAGAGTGGGAGAGACAAACTCTGAAGTTCCACCTACTTTTGAACCTAACTGGGTAATTTCATGAATAAGAAAGGTGTGTGTGAGGTAAGAACCTTCCATGATCAAAGTTGTTTGCCTCCCTCCTCAGATTGAACTTCTAGATGCCATCAAAGAGCTCTGTATGACCTAAGGATTATTGTTCTTTAAAAGAAAAACAAGTTTATTAATCTTTCAGGCAACCCCCGGTGGGTTAGAATATGAAGTTAATCAATTATTAGTGACTATTGTCTCCTGAGATAATTACATGCAATCAATCATGCATGGAGGAAGAAAAAGACAAAGAAAAGTTAAACACCTTATGATTTTTATAATATAGTATCAGTTACACTAATTAAGATTGATGATCTTAAATTTGTAAACTTATGCCTTTCATCAACTTGGGGAAATTTTTGTCCATTAATTCTTCAAATATATTTCTGCTCCATATATTCCCTCCTTTTCTTCTAGAATGGTATTTATATGATGTTTAACCTTTTGTTTTAGAAGTTTAGCATGGCTAAACACAAACTGCAAACGGAGTCCCCTATTGTTGACAGCAGCTGAGATGTTTTCAGATCTTTTAGCTTTGTAAGTAGTGCTTGGAATCTGTTGCATGCAAGTCCAGTTCCTGGATCTGCCAGAGACTGAGTCAGGGTTTATATGCAGAATTTGTATGGCTGCCCTTGTATGGTTTTCTTTTTTCTATGCTTTCCCCCCTTTTTGAATTTTGTAACTTCAGTGGTAGTCCTGACATCTGTCTTCTCATTCTTTAAGAGAGTAAGATTACAGGTTTCTGACTATTTTACCTGCTCCATGTTAAGCCAACTTGCTGAGAAGCCCACAAAAGTTTTCAAAGATAAAATATTTCTTAAGTCACATGATGAGGACACACTCTCTGAGTGTTGATTTTCCATTTATATTTTTTGTGTGTATTTATTTGTATATGTTTACACTAAGGACTTTTTAATTTATTAGACAATAGTAGATAGCAGACAATCTTCAAGAAGAAAGAACTTTTGTCATCACCTAGTCTGGATATGCAGAATATTATACCTAGATAACATAAGTGACCTTTCTTATTGGCACATTGTTAATGACAAAATTAGTATGGGAAAATCTCCTGAAAGTTACTCCAAAGCTTACTGTTAAACAAAGACATGAATATCTTAAATGGTCTTGGATTTATTTTATATTACATTATTCTATTTTAGACAACAATTTTGTGTTTAAAGTTTAGGTATTTCTTGAACATAAGAGCTTAGTACTGCAAAATGATAGGCATTCATTGTGAAGTGGAATATTGGAAATGTACAATTTATAGTCAAACGTAGAAAAAGAAGTTGACTATTCTGTCAAAATTTATTCTCACTAGCAACAGACTCGAAAAAATGTTTCTTTATCATTGTTTCTCAAGTTTCTTGAAACGACGGGGTTGTCCTACTAGCAGTGCCCCCTGGATATTATTCATCAGTTTTTCATTTGACTGTACTCCTGTGATACTTCAATAACCTTGAAATAAAACTCAGATCCCAAGATACACTTCTTACCAACTGCTTCCAAACAGAGAAAACCTGCAGATAAAAGAAAATAAAAACTCCCAAAGACACTTTGGAAGGCTTTTGATATGCTAATGTAACTATTCACAGCTTTTAGAGACCATTCAGCATAGAGACTCATACCCATTCAGACTCCAGTTAAATAAGCATCCTTGAAATTACTGTCACTATCAGTAAATAACTGGAACACTTAATGTAAAAGAGGAGGATGGATTGCAGTTCTCATCATTAACTTTGCCCTTGTTTTCTCGTTCTTTTTTATCTTTCATAGAAATATAAAAGGTAATGCTCAAACTGAGTACCAGAGGCTTCATGATGTGTGCATTTGCTCCTCAGCATAGGTCATTGTTGATCAAATCATATTTTGTTTGAATTGTCCATGTAAATAAAGCTTGGTTACTTGCTATTGGTGATTTTAATATCTCTTATGGTCACTGAAACAATCATTTTTATAAGGCATGGTAGTTATGCAGTTTACTTTTCAGATAGCGATATAAGAGACTATTAAAACCAGATTGACCTTTTGCAACAAGTGGCAAAAATACTCGCTTTTTCTTATGAAATAAAATTGATTTTGTACTAAAAGTTAAGAATTTTTGGAAAAATGAATATTTGAGAACTCATTAGGGTAAACCTTTTCTAGTTAGAATTATCTAATTACTTTGGAAACTTGTCCTCAACATGGGTATAGGATAGGGCTTTCTAACTTTGACAAAATTTACATGCTTGGGTTTCACTCCTAGTAAGGGACAAGTTAGCTTCCATTGAATCAACTTCCTACAGATAGTAGCTATAAACTCTAGAGAAAATACAAAAATGAACAGCCACTGGAAGTCACTGAGGAATGATCAAAATGTAGCAGAAACTGGCAAGTAAACCACCATTGGCAAAAAGGAATTGCAGGAGTGATTTTCTCATTTTCATTGCTTCTAGCCTGAGGCCAGCCCTTGTCTGCACCACACATGGAAGCAAAAATACATAAAAATTTTAAAAAATATTAAATCTTCACTGGGAAGTGAAAGAAGAAACAAGAAAAGGAGAGTACCTGGGACTGGAGGCACAAATTATCTGCATTTACTCTGCCTGGCTGTCAGGCTGACCACAAATGCTAAAGGCAAGAGTCTTAATAGGCAACATAAGGATAGAATAACTCAACTCAGATTTGGCCTGCTACTTAAGACCATAATTGCAATTGGAGAAAAACCCAATAAAAGAAATCTTGACACATTTGACTGCATAAACCTTTAAGAAGAGAGTAATTGAATAGGAAAAAGACACCAAAACGAAGTCAAGAGGCAAATGGAAAATGGGAGAATATATACCACTGTATCACTGATCAAGGACTGATACCTTAATAATAAGAAACTCATAATTATGAGAGAAAAAGTCACAAAGGCTCATGACAATGGATTAAAAAAACAATCTATCGAAAACGTATGTAAAATCTCTGAGCATATGGAAAGATGTTTAGCCTCTCTGATAATCAAGAGACACACATAAAAGCCATCATATTATCAGAATTATCAGAATGGCAAAAATTAAGATGCATAATAATACACTCTGCTAACAAGAGTATATAATATACTCTCCTTGCAAGAGTATGTAGAAACAATAACTTTCTTACATATTTAGTAGGAATGCAAACTGGTAAAATCCTTCATGAGGGAATTTGGAAATACCTCAAAAAAAAAAAAACTAGATATATGTTAACCTTTTCATTTATAGTCCAAATTCTAGGAATTTACTCTGAAGATCCAACTCATTCAGTACAACAGTATGTATATATTTTATAAACATTTCACACATTGATGTCTTATTTAATATCAAATATTTCATAAATATTTCATTTTCTATATTTTCTTATTTAAAAATAAAATCGAACAAACAAATACCTATGCATAAATTTGAGGATAGACTTAAGTGAAGGAAAATAGTCCTAAAAAATAAACTTCTAATTGTGATTCTGTCTTCTCTTTATAACATGACCAGCATTTATTTTTTTCAACAGAATGATCACACTATGAATTATTTCCTATTGAGAAATTTCTTTTTCTAAAACTTCATTTGAACACCGTTGTCTCTACATACTTCTCTTTGTTTTCATGCAACTCTTCTTTGGAGGCAATGTGGACTTTAGGTCTCCAGGAAAGGGCATACCGAAGGATTTTACTGGCCTTTGTGACAGATAAGTGTTGTCAGAATATTTGGTGGCTGTGTGTCAGGGGCTTGGTCCTCTCTGTTATGAAAGTGTGTCACTCTGAGGCTCTCTACTTGAGGGAATGCTTGTTTACATTTTTAATCAACCTGGAAGAAGGCGAATCCTGCCTCTCAAAGGGTTATAGAAAATACTTCCTAGGCCTGTTGGGCCGTGGAGTGCTTCTGAAGATGTCTGCACATTCCTTAAGCAGCTGGCTCTGAGAAAGGTCTCAGCTTTAAGATACTGAGGCTGGTTTCCCTTTCTTTTCCCACAGACCTTCAGTATAGTCTTGTTAAAGTTCTGTCCAGGGTACCATTGCGCTTTGAGGAACGAAGGGGGCCTGCCCCTGTTCCAGATGGAGTAGTTGTGTGCTCTGCCTGAAGATGAAGCAGGGGCATCTCAGTGGTCAGCATGCCGCAGACAGTGTCCCTAGCACATCGGCAATGTTCCTAAAGTGGTCAGCAGGGGATGCAACACTGAGGCATTCTGGTGAAGACGCAGGCGAGGAAGGGGGTGAGGGATGAGTAAGGAGAACACATGAAACCACCGTCAGGAATTTGAGGAATTTACTGGGACTAATTTAGGGCACTTTGGCCACCATATCCAAATAAAGCCAATAATATGGATATAAAATGGAGTGCAATATTACTGTTATTTTCATTTTAGAAATCTGGAAATGGAGGCATGAGGCACATTACTTGGAGGTGCCTACTACATACTCCAAATTTCTTTAAAACCTCATTGTAAAATGAAGTAAACGTCATACACTATTCCATAATATAGACAGCTGCATTTTAATAGTAAGCTATTATGATTAATATGAACATTGTCATTATACAATTTCTCCTCAAACATTTTTAGTTAAACTTCAGAGGCTGAAAAATGAAGGCTGCTTCTTGTGTGGCTTTCTATGCTGCCCGCTTCCCTTTCAAACATAGACTCAAACTGCTGCCTACCTACGTGGAAAGGGTTTTGTTTTGCTTTGTTTTGTTTCTTCAAAGAAAAGGGAAGGCAAAAGGAAAAGAGAAAAGGGAAAAAAAAAATCCAGAGAAAAGAATGGGGGGACTTAGCTTCTCAGGAGTAATGACAGACAGACTTCAATCCCAACACCAGGGAGAGTAGGGGAAACCAACTTGGCCCAGAGCTGTCACTCTCGCTCTCCTCTTGCTTGAACAGCTGCCAGTACCCAGAATCAGCCTGTCCTGTTGCCCACTGAGCTTCATGCTTGCAGAGAAACACTCACAACTGTGCCAAAAACCTTTTGCCCAGCTCTGACACTTCCGCTTTGAATCCCATGGCTCTTCTTGATTGTACCACTGAAGGTCCAGGACACAAAAAGCCTCAGGTCATTTGATTTAGGATTTGAACAATGGAGAGATGATCATGATCAGAAGAAAAATTCTTTATACTTGACAAAGGCAGAAATAAAAATCCAGTTTGAAATTGACTTTTGAGCCTGGAGAATAATGGGATACTTCACCCATGTTAACTTGTCTTTTGCAAACAAAGTGTCTTTCTGTGTTAGAATTTTCAGGAGCCTCATCCCACTAATCATAAAGTATTTGCACATGCAATCAAAATTTCTGAATTTTTCTTTTTAAGGAACTACTCCAAAAAGCTTTCCTTTTTTTTTGAAAGTATACCACTGAGTTTTGTAAAGTACCAGACTTTTGCTTGAGTTCCATAAAATGTTGTCTGAGTTTCTATGCAGTATGACAGATGGTCAAAACCACTTTTTCTCTTGATTTTGTGTCTGTTGAGTTAGTTATCACTCCTAGCTTGCTGCCATCTACAAATCTTAAAAACATGTCCTTTATCTCTTTTCCTCCTGGTTATTAATTAAAATTTTAACAAGACAGGGCTAAGAGCCAGCCCACTGTAGGGCTTTAGTAAAGACTACAGCACTTTGCAGTTTGATGTTTATTAACATTCTTTGGGCACCTCACTACAATATAACCCAATTTTCTGTGAAAAACTATTAATCATTCTATTTTTCCTTATTATGAGATAAATTTTATAGCACTATTTCTCATACCATTTATTGTGAGGTACAGTTTTGCTTTTTAATTTCTAATTGTCAGAGACCTATGCTTTTGTAAAATACAATTAAAAACAAACATAAAAATAAAAGAGAAATGAAATAAGAATGATTTTATTATTAGATTTACCAGATCAAATATTATTCCAATACTCAGATCAATGTGCAATAAGATAGGGTTGCAAAAAATGCACACTTTTTTATTAAAATCATTTACATAGGTACTTTATATAAAAATACTATTACAGTTGCAACTTTCTGTTGTTTCTCAACTATGGCCAAACAAAGGTTACAAGTGAAGTAGCAGTCCCAACACTAAACTGCTATGTGTGCATTTTGAATCAATCACGTGTATGCCAATGAAGTTTTTAATGTGATAAGTTTGCATTTTGGTTGTTAATTTATATAATCTAGGTTGGATAAATGACAATGCCACTCATAGGGGATAGTGTTGATCTTAAATGTTAGTGTGTTGATTTCATAACACTCAGTGGAGAAGCCAGTCTCAGAGAGGCGTGGTGCTAGACTGGAAGAAAAGAATTTGCAATGATTACAGTAAGCTGACGGAATTCACTTTTATCTATTTTTATAAAGCAAGTGATTTTGTATTTTTAAAATTTCTCTTCAATTCTACATCAATAGCTACTTTTAATCATTAACTTTATAAATTTAATTATATTTCAATTATATTTTAATAGAAAGAATGGATTTCATGTTTTTCTGTTGTTGATCTTTGATAAGAAAATAAAATTAAAAATATTCTGTTAAATTTGGAGGTGTCATGATAATTTTTCACAGATGTATAATATCAAGATCCATTGTAGTGTGTGTGTGTGTATGTGCATGTGTGTGTTTGTGTGTGTGTGTGTGTCTGTCTTCCAGGCATGAAAGTATTAAAATAATTTACTAAAGACATTAGACTTCCTGTTTATTTTATGTATTTTTAAGTTAGGATCAAATCAGTTTTTTATATTACAGAAAGTTCTTGCAGAGTGGTTCATTCAGGAATTCAAACATTGTCAATAGAACTTATTTTAAAACTAGCATATATACTGCATTTCAGCATACCATAAGAGTTGTTTATGAAGAACTTCCATATTAAAACATAATGAGAATAATATAGGAAGAATAATACATATTACTTTTTATGTAGTATCGAAGTTTTACAATGTCACCAAATAAACTGTTTAGTTCAACTGATTTTATTTTTTCATTCGTAGTATGTGTTTCTGATGAGTGAAGCAGTGATTAACAATCTGATATGATACAAACTTCTTTATCTGTGTAACATTTCCAGAATGTTTTCTTGTCTTTAAAATCATGCCATCAGAACACATTCCTAAAAAATTTAAAATTCAAAACACAAATACAGACTTCGTGATGAAAACACAAACTTTCAGAGTTTTATACAATTTAGAGCTAGTTGTATTTTTTACAGTAATGAAGCTGTACACACAAATTATTTCTTTATAACATCATTTTCACATAACAACATGTAAGCAAATAGTGGCATTATTAGCAATAACTAATAACTAATACCTAATACAAAAACTGCATTTGTGAAGTTCCAAGAAAAACTACTTAGCTAAATGTGTATGTACTATGAGCTGGTCTTTAGTATTATCTCCATTTCCTGAGTAGAGTGACCTCTGATGTCTTTGGCCATTTGTATTTAATCTACTTATTTTGTTTCTTATATACTGCAAGAAAAAAGTATACTATTAATACACATATATATGTTTGTTTTAGTAACCTAAGGTGCTAGATTATAAGGTGCAAGCAAACCACTAGTGCTCACATGTCAAAACTGAGTATTTGTTACTGTTGGATTTTAATTTACTATACATTTTATCAATTATTTACTTTATTATTTGCAGTCAGTATTATTGAAATATAACATACTGTTAAACTTGCACTTTATAGTGTCTAGTTCTATAAGTCTTAAATTCATACAATTTTGTAAATAGTTTTACTGTCCACATATAGAACAATTTCATTGTCCTTCAGAATTTCCTTTTTTTTCTTTTGTAGTCAATGTCCCTACCCCCTCCATTTCTCAGGTGCCAGCAAATACTGATGTGTTTTCCAAGCCTATAATATTGTCTTTTTCAGAAATCCATGTAAATTGAACAATTCAGTATATAGCCTTTTGAATTTGCTTTTCTCACTTACCATAATGATTTGAAATTCATTCATGTTGTTTGCATCAATACTTCTTTTTACAGCTCACTAATACTCCATGGTATGGAAGAACCACCATTTTACTGGTTGTAGGACACTTGGATTGTTTTTGGGTTCAGTGATTGTGAATTGAAAATTATAAACCTTCATCCACAGAACTTCCTGTGATTAAGAAAGTTCATTTTTCTTGTATAAATACCTGGAACTGAGATTTCTTGATCATATGATAAATGTATGTTTAATAATTGTGAAAATATTCTTCAAAGGAAATGTACAGTTTTGTTTTCCCACTACCAGTGTATGAGCATCTCTGTTGCTCTCTATCCTTGTCAACACTTAGTATTGCCAGTTTTATTTTTAATTTTAGTATTGCCATTCTAATACCTGTATAATGGAATCTTATTGAGGATTGTATTTGCATTTCTCTAATAACTAATGATCTTGAGCATAGATTCATGTGTGATTTGCCGTTTATGTATCTTCTTTGGCAAATGTTGTTTGAAATATTTTGCTTTTGTTTAGCTGATTTCTTAAAGTTTTGATAGTTCTTTAAGTATTATGGTTATAATTCTGTGCTCAAATATGTGTTTTGAGAATACTGTGTTCTAGACTGTGGCTTTACTTTCTATTCTCTTTTGTCTTTAAAAAAGTAGAGGTTCTTAGTTTAGATAATATATAATTTCTCTGTTTTTTTTTCTGTTTAAGGTTTTACATTTAGGTATATGTTCTGTTTTGTGTTAAGTTCTGTATATGATATGAGGTTTGGATTGAGGTATACATGTATATGTGTGTGTATATATATATGAGTGTCTCATATTCCAATACTGTGTGTTGGAGATTGTTTTTTCTCCATTGAATTAACTTTGCACTTTGTCAGAAATGATTCACCATAAGCATATGGGCTTATTTCTGCACTCTCTATTCTGTTATATTGATTTACATTTCTGCTTTCATTGATGCAACACTGTCTTGATTATCGTAGCTTTAGAGTTAGTATTAAAATTATATAGTTTTAATCCTTCAAATTTTTACTTTTTTGAGATTTAGTTTCTTTGCCTTTCCAAATGAATTTTAAAGTTCATGTGAATTTCTCCAAAAAGTCCTGTTGTGATTTAAAAAGTCCTGTTGTGATTTAGTTAAAATTGCGTCATATTTTCAGATCAATTTAGGGAGAAATGACAATAACATTCCACTGTAAACGGAAATAACTCCATTTACTTAGGTGTTCTCTGATATCTTTCATTAGTGTTTTATAATTTTCAGCATTCTGACCCTCTACATTTCTTTTAGATTTACACTTAATAACTTAATGATGTTTGATATTGTAAATGGTACTTTTAATATAATTTTTTTTTTTTTGAGACGGTGTCTCGCTTTGTTGCCCAGGCTGGATTGCAGTGGCACGATCTGGGCTTACTGCAAGCTCACACCATTCCCTGGCTTCAGCCTCCTTAGTAGCTGGGACCACAGGTGCCTGCCACCACACCCGGCTAATTTTTTTTTTTTTTTTTGGATTTTTGGTAAAGACGGGGTTTCACCATGTTAGCCAGGATGGTCTCGATCTTCTGACCTCGTGATCCGCCCACCTCGGCCTCCCAAAGTGCTAGGATTACAGGCGTGAGCCACCACGTCTGGCCTAATATAAATTTTTAATCAGCTTTGCTGTTATGTAAAAATGGAGTTGAATATTTGTAGTAGCCTTGTATCATGTGATTTTGCTAAAATCAATTTTAGTTACAGTGCCTTTTTGTGGATTTTGTGGAAATTTCTACATAGCTAATTATGTCACCTGTGAATAGTGAAATGCACTTCTTTCCTTCCAAACACTATAAATTTTATTTCCTCCATTATCGTGTGTGTACTATAGATAGGTTTGAAATGATTTTTCTTAAGGTGTATTTTTCTCATAAAATCTTTATTTCTCCTTTGTTCTTGATTTTTTTTTCTGGGTATACTATTTTCAAGACACGATGAGATGCATTGAATAAAGAAGGGTGAATGTTCTGTGGTTCTAATAGAAATACTTCAATTGAGGATAATTCAAGAAATGAAATTATCTGCTATGATAACACAGTATAACATAATATAGTATCTCGTAAAGGCAATGAGAATAAAAGCTATGGGACCACAATGGAGAGATGGATTTAAATGGCTAATCCGAGATTTCGTAAATGAAAAATCATTTATTTGGAACTAGATCAAAAAGATGAATAAGTTATTGCCTAGTAGAAAAAGTGAGGAAGAGTCTTTAATACTCAGAAAACTATGTGTTACAGAAAAAAAGACAAAGAAAACAACTTATTCTTTTGAGGAAACGCACTGAGCAATGTAGCTTGAGTGTAGGGTACATGTGGGGGTTGATGGGAGATTAGGACCAGATTGCTGTACTTCTGCCAAATTGTGGAGTTTGGTTTTTAGTCTATATAAAAGGTAAATGATTTAAGGTTTCTAATATGGGAAAAGACATAGTCAAATATGAATCAAATGAATAAATACAGCAGCAGCATGTATAAAAACAAGGCATGTGCAATGATTAATTTTATCTGCTTGACTGGGTGCCCAGATATTTGGTCAAACATTATTACAGATGTGTCTGTGAAGGGTTTTGGGTAAGATTAATATTTGAATTGGTAGATGGAATAACACAGATTGTCCTCCATAATATGAATGGCCCTCATCCAATCAGTTGAAGGCCTGAACAGAACAAAAAATCTGAGTAAGCAGGAACTGCCACTGTCTGACTGGTTTGAGCTGGGACTTTGATCTTTTCCTGCTTTGGGACATGAACTAAAATGTCGGCTCTTGGGTTTTTGCCCTGCCAGCTTTTGGACTCGAATGTTCACCATGGACTTCCCTGGTTCTCAGAACTTTGGACTTAGACTGGAATTGCATGATCATCAGCTCCGATGGGTCTCCAGCATGCCGAATGCAGATATTGGGACTTTGCAGCCTCCACAATCATGTGAGCAAATTTTGTATATACACACGTACTGTTGATTCTGTTTCTCTGAATGTTCCTGACTAATACAGAGATTTTGGATTGATAGATCCTGTAGGTATCCACTGGAATATTACTAGCAGGAAATAGTGCTGATCTGAATGCGAGTGATAGCATATATATGTCATTTTTTTGTTTTCCCCTCTTCCCTAGTAGCAAAAACTATCCTAAGAAGGTGGTTTTCTTTTGACAATTAAAAAAATAAACTTTAGCGTCATTGAAACATTAGAAAACATGTCTGCACAAATGAATAACTTAAAAATATATTATTACTGAAATGGAGATAAACACTGTAACATCTTGGCCTGTGTACTTCTAGAATTTTATCTGAGTAATTACCATACCTCCCCACAAAAGACTACGCATTAGGTTATATAAAATTATTTTTTGTAATCTATGTATTTCACATAACAATGTATAATGAACATCTTCTTCTGATACTAAAATATCTACTTCAGCATTTAAATATGCAGAAGTAGTTTTTATTCTTCAAGTCCTTGGTACTAAATAACTACTATTCACTCAGTTTCCCCTTCATAGCTTACCGAGAAAGGATTGTAGCAAGTCATACCTTTCAGTAGGTACAGAACATAGAAAAACATTTTTGAATTGCATAATTATACTAAGATAGAAGTTACAAATCTTGGACATTGATAGACATTTACTCATATTAACTTGGCCTGTGTACTTATATAAGCAAAGTAAGATAATACCTGTCAACACATTTCAGGCAAATTTCTACGTTATCAATAAATCCAAAATGTGATCACCATTAGTACCACGACTTCAAACCATGCAAAGGAATGATTGTAAACTTATGATATTTAGATACTATTTTAGCCAAAGATGTTATATTTGGTTTTATGTTTTGAATAGTGGTCAGTTCTGTCACATGCTGATCTGTCACTGGTCCATAGAAAACCTTTGTGCAATCGAGGAAAAGATGTCCTTTCTGGATGGATAAAGCCCTGCAAAGTGCCTGACTGGACAAGTTAACACTCTTTCCTCCATATGGGGCAGGTATAGCCCCATGCCAGTCCCAGTTTAGTAAGTGGACCTCAGGCTGAATTTCTGCTCCTACTTTCCTGTCAAAACTGTATGTGGTGCCCTGAAAGATGGAAATACTAATGAGAGATTCAAAATAAAATTAGTATTCCCTACTATATTGTCTTAACAAATGCAAAAATATGACTCTGCTAAGAAACATTATTTCAGTATTTCGTATGCAGACATTTAAGCTGATTCTCAAACAAACATATCATTACTGTTTTTCAGTCTGTCTCTGCACTTTGAAGAGATAATCTCCAGGGTGCAAGCTGTCACAGGACTGAGTCACTAATGCAATTTGACTTTACGCTAGGAGAAACCACTTTACATCTGGTATTAAAAAGTGTTCATTTCTTGCTTCTTGTGACAGTTCTTGGCAGAGTTTGTTAAATCATAATGTTTGTTTAAGCATGTTTTAAAAGATGTACCCAAATTGCTTTTATGTCCTTGTAGTTTAATCATAACATTATGTGCCACTAAAGACCAAAAGATACATGATTTACACACATTACCCATATATAAATTGTTGGTTGGATGCGATGGCTTACACCTGTAATCCCAGCACTTTGAGGGGCCAAGACAGGAGGATTACTTGAGGCCAGGAGTTCGAGACTAGCCTGGGAAAGATAGCGAGACCCTATCTTTACAAAAAAAAAGAAAAAGAGAAAGAGAAAGAAACTGAGCCAAATGTGGTGGTGCATGCCTGTGGTCCCAAATACTCAGGAGGTTGAGGTGGGAAGATTGTTTGATCCCACGAGGTCGAGGCTGCAGTGAGCTGTGATCCTGTCACGGCACTCCAACCTGGGTAACATAGTGAGACACTGTTTCAAAAATACATAAAAATATACATACATTATTGCCACTTGAATCTAAATCCTTCAACATATGATGTGCAATGAGGCTTATATTTGTAGAACTCTCGATAAAATCATACCTAAAAATGATAGAAAATTTCTACTCATGAATAACTTCAATTCAGGCCAGTGTTCACCTGCATCAAAGCAGAGCTCTCCCTTCTATGCTTTTGTAAAATTCTGATCATCCATGTATGTAAAAGGTTATCACGTTACCATAAACAGTAGCTGATAACAACAGAAATTTATTATTTTACATTTATGGAAATCACAAGTCTGAATGGGTATCATTAGGCTAAAATAAAGGTGTTGTTAGGTCTGTGTTTCTTTCTGCATTCTTTTGCTAAGTCCTCACATTGATTGCCCCATCTCTGTGGGAGAGTTTAGATTGTGTCACAGTTTTGAGGAGGGCAGGAGTGCACTTCTACTTCCCTACTTACATTATGATCCTGTCGAGGTAACAAAGGATCAGAGATTGAACTGTAAGCTCTATTCGTGAGAAAGCCCAGGCTGGAAGAATGTGACAAAGATGAACTCCCTAATACTTAAGACTGGGTTTCAGCAAAGTTTCCCACCCAGCCCCAGGTGGTGCTGGAAACCGCACATGGAAATCTGTCCTTACAGTACTCTTAACCTGGAGGCATGGATTAGAACACTTAATCTCACTCTCAGGTCAGGCTGATTCCCAAGAAACATCAGGACTGGAGTCTAGACTCTTTGGCAGTTCGCCTCTAGATTTATCAGCAGGTAACTTTGCCCCTGTGGAAAGAGGTAAGAGGAGAACAAGTAAAAACCCCTCCTCAAGGAAACCACAGCAGTGAGTTGGAAACATTCCTCTCTGCTGTCCAACAGACTAGTCATTTTAATAAACATCCAAATCAGCCAATTTATTAAAAATACCAAAACCAGCTGTGGATACGATAGACAAAATATTTATCTTTGAAAAAATACAAATTTTTAGAAGTTTATTAAAGTCAATTATAAGACCTGGTAACATTATACAGTAGTTTAGCTGTCTCAAAATAAAAATCCCTCCTCATGGAAACCATAGCAATGAGTTGGAAACATTTCAAAGTATGTTAGGAAATAGATGGAGCATACGCCAGTAAATTGAATTGTAGGAAGTAATGATCCAAATAATCTGACCCACCATTTCTTCAAATTTAAATTTCAAACTATTTATTTTCATACAAGATGCCTTACATATTTTGGAATAAATAAAATCTTGTTTTAAACTATGCAAAATGCTTAAGGGAAGAATAAAAATAATTATCTGAATATAAATATGTTAATAGCATCATTTTTCTTTATACTAAGATCTATAAATTGCTAAGTATGTTTCCACAGAAACATGTTATCTATGTTTAAGGTGAGTTTTAGAGACCCTTTTTACTTTAGAATTTACTTTAGAATTATGTACACTTCGACATCAGGGATGGAACTGTGCTAACCATTGTAAAATATATCACCATGCATTCCTTGGGAGTTCTGCAAAGGTTTGTTGAGGTAAAGAAAGATAAGCAGGAAATTATTTCCAGTTGGTTGGAGCCAAACTTCCTATGTTCAAATCCTGCCACTACAATGTACTAACACTGCATGACTTCAGGCAGTTACTTAGTATTTTTGCACTTCATTCCCTTCAAGATGTAAAAGGATTCTAATAACAGAACCTTCCATAGGGTTGTTATAAAAGTTAAGTTTAATTTGTAAAGCCCATGGAATAGCAGCTGGCAGATTATAAGCTATTATAATAAGTGTTCATAGTAAAAGAAATGGAGACTCAGAGACTTGTCTCATGTCACAGGATTAGAAAAATCCAGGACTTCAGCCCAGTATTCTGATTATTCTGGTTCTGTATTTAATATGCCAAAATTGTCTTCATGATATATATTCATGGGATTCAAACATTCCAATTTTAGAGCTAGATGTTCGGGCATGCAGGAAGAGGTTTCTATATTGAAATTCTTATGATATCCAGCACTTTGGGGTTATACATTTTAAAAATGCAAACACATAATTTGATTTCTGATGCCCTATAACACCTGAGATTTCAGAATTTCTTTGATTTTCTAGGATTCTCACAGGTTTCCACTGGGATTCTTATCTGTTTTTCAGGTTGCAATGTGGCCTGTCGCCTGCCTTCACTTTATCGCTATTGCTAATTTTTCTTGTACATTGCATCCTGATACTTTCCCTCTGCATGATTTGTTTCAAACTTGGACAAAATCTTCTCTCAGTTCTCCAAAGAACCATTAATAAAAGATCATGATGGGATATAATCTTTTCCTAAGTCTCCGAGTGTATTTCAGGAGAATTTTAGAATGCTACAGGTAACAATTTAAAATTGAATTGTTGGCCCCATCCTGCTGTCTCCTCACAGAAAACTTATTACCATCTTTTCTCTCCCTGATGTGCCAGGAAGCTCAACATTCTGGTTTCTTTTGCTTGCCAAACAGGGAGCAAAATTAGGTAACCTCAAAACTACCACTTTTCACCATATATCAGTAAAGAAAATAATTATTAATGTCGTAAATTCAATTTGCTATTGAAACCATAAGCATAATCATGATAGACTCTTCCCTCTCAAAAATTAATTTTAAAATTTATATTTTTATTGTATATGGATTTTTGTAGTTATTGACCATTTATCTATATAGTTGCAGAATAATATGAAGCCATTTTAATATGAGATAGCCAAATCTTGATAGTGTAGTATGACAAATAGATTGAAGAAAACTAAGATTTATCAAATGGTATTTTACAAGGGTGAATTTTTTTTAATCTGAAAGAAATGTTTATATACAGAAAAGACTATGTAGAGATGAGAGTGAAACTACCATTGTTTTTTGACACATCATAAAAATGCCTCAATTTATGTTTAAACTCAACTAAAAATATCATTAGTCTATTTATTTTACTTGTAACTTAATAATTATATGCCTTCATACATTTTAAATTGTACTTTCAAATATAATCAATTGTATTTTTAAATAGTTTAAATTATAAAAAACTAAGTATAGTAAGTCTTATTAGTTCATTTAAACATTCCAACAATCATTAAAATTTTGTCAAGTTGCTGTGATGCCAAATTGCTGCCACAGCTTAAGGTCATTTACTTAATTAGACATTTTAAAATAGAAATCTTAAGTCTGATCTTTCAAAATCTCTACAATGAAAACATTTATTAAATATTGTTGGCCTTTCAATGTCAAATAGATGCAGATTGTTCTAGTGTTTAAAACCATATTGTGACGGGATATGATCTTTTCCTAAGTCTCTGAGTGAATTTCAGGAGAATTTTAGAATGGTGCAGGTAACAATTTAAAATTGAATATAGGACTCTTTCATTGGCCCCAGCCTGCTGTCTCCTCATAGAAAACTTATTCCCATCTTTTCTCTCCCTGATGTGCCAGGAAGCTCAACTTAAGGTCATTTACTTAATTAGACATTTTAAAATTGAAATCTTAAGTCTGATCTTCCAAAATCTCTACAATGATAACGTTTATTAAACATTGTTGGCCTTTCAGTGCCAAATAGATGCAGATTGCTCTAGTGTTTAAAACCATATCCCTTACTTTATCATCAGATAATTAAATCAGTGAGTTTATTTGCTTCTGTTATCTTTTTCCTTAATTATAAATCTTTCTAGGGTTGAAAGACAAGTTCAGTAAATAATTTTTATCGTCTCTAGCAAGTTGAAGACAGTTATATGTCAGAACTTAAGGCTAGAAGGTTAAACCTGACAGCAGTGTATTCAGGGTGATTTGATTTGCATTATAGATAAACTGCTGTCTAATAAGTGAGTGTGAATATGAGACTGTAAGTTAAAACTATACTTACAAAATTTATAAAGTACACTATGGTGTACGTCTGTATTATCTACCATAAACTTAACAGGTTCAAGTTGTACTTTTATTCAATTATTTTCTCTCCATGGGTTGGAGAATTTCCACACCCTTCTGTCCCTGGTGTGTGCACATGCACAGACACACACACAAACACACACACTGCGGGTAACTTGCTTCTCTAATCTCCTTATTCTAATTGAATTGTATATTAATAGAATATTATTTGGATCTAGCCAGACAAAAATTCATGTAGATATTTTTACACAATCTGAATGGTTCTGCCTGTTTCAGGTCTTTTTCTGGCTGTGCAGGTCTCATGGCACTAAAGTCATGTTCGTGGAACGTTTATGTGAATAACGTCTTGCTTACATTAAATGATTTAAACTTCCTAAATTCAGCGAGGCATTCTGTTTTCAAAAATTAGGACAGTGCCTCAGAAAATCTAAATAACTTACACTAAGTCATAAAGCTGGTGAGTGGCAGGCTCAAGCTGATCTCATACCACAGTCAAGTTTCTATTCACTACAATATGGGGCCTTATTTTTTTAAATAACCATCATTACAATATTTATTGAAATTCTATATACCAGGCATAGATTTCAGGGAAGACCCAAGGGATTCATAGTCTGGTGGGAAGTGTTGTGGGTAAACTGGGAGTTATTATACAATAATATATATGAGAGCAGAAAGATTGTGATTAACATGGAAGAGCTGTGCAATTTGTGTTACTATAGGTAATTTTAGAGAACTGTGTAGAGGAAATACACAGTATTAAAATTTAGAAATATCTGACTCCTAAGACCCACAGTTGGGCCTATTTGTAGTGTGACTTGGGACAAGTAACTTAACCATTCTGAGTCATAGTTTCTTCATCTGTAAAATGGCAATACTAATATCTATCTTGTATTTTTATTATAAATATGGCTGATACAAAGAATACATTAAATAGTGCTTTTCAATGTGTTGGAAAAATTATTTACAATTTATTTCAATGAAGTTCACTAATAAATTATTTCTTTTTCTATATGCACTTTAATGTATAGTTTAATAAAGCAATAGCTATTAATATACACATTGAAAATAATTTCACCAATACTACTTTTTTTACAATGACAGGTTTTCTTACAATGACAGATTTTCTTAAAATGACAGGATTCCTATACATGTATTTGGAGAAATTATTGAACAATGTCAATCTAAATTACTTAGAAAGTTAAAAATAGAAATATGTAAATTAAGCTTAATGATATTACTCTCAAATACTTAAAACTTTGAAAAATTCAGTGTCTATTCTACGACCACGTCACTTTCTCACACCCAATAAACCTATTCTGTCTCTCTCTTCTGTAAATATTTCTCTGATACTTTCATTAGTCCTTTCCTTTTCTGAACTTTTAAAACTTTAGTGTAGCTAGTATTCTACTTCTCAATCAAATGCATGTTACACATCAAGGTACTATAAGGTACTGGTGGTTTTTTTAAATGTGTTTTCTTTGTCCAAGGCAGGTCTTCAAAAGCATGAAATTTTCATCAAGGATAACTATGATCCTGGATGAAAACCTTGTGGTTTTCTTGGGTCCTCCAAAATCTCCTTTTATCAAGAGCAGGGTGGTTCTGACAGAAACACAGAAAATCACTTCTCTCAGGCCAATTGTCTTTATGCAAATGTGCTTTAGAGGAATCTACAGTTCATTTTTTCCAGCTTAATCCACTCAGTAGTTGTGCATGTCCTCCAAAAGTTTCTTTTCTCAATAGAGTAGCACCATGTGGTACCACACAACAGTGAGATCGAAGTACACAGAGCACATGCAAGGATGCATGCCCCTCATCCCCACATATTCACACCTGCTTTCCTCTGATGTCTGAAGGAATATTGTGAAGGGAAAAGTGATAATCTTAGCAGTAATTTGAACTAGGTTAAGCAATTTTGATGTCTGATGAAGTTCTGTAATGAGGATTTTACATCACCAGTATAATCAGTGTTTGCTTATGTTAAAATTGTATGTCCTAAATGTTGAATTTGAATAGTTCTTAAAAATTCTTAATAGGTTTTACTAACTCAGTAAGTGCCTCTTATTTATTGGTGGCAGTAAGTTAAATTTTGGCTTATTAGGGATTGTATTGTATCACATTCTGAAGAAGCTAAGTCTCAGCTAATGGAATTTTTTAGTGTAATTAAAATGCTCTTTGGCACAGTTAGTCACATACATAATTATCCAGTATGTAACTATATTTTAATGTGATAGCCTTTGTAACAATGAAATAAATATATTTCAATTCTCTTTATTTAACTTATATCAAGTAACCGCCAAAATGGTTATAATATTTCTCTTGAACTTTTAGCTATCATTTGTCCAGGTTAATTCTTAGTTTTTGCACATTTTTGGTTGAGCAACTGAGATAAATTCAAATGTATTAGTAACTATTTATTAATTTTATTTTATTTTTTTCTTTGATACGGAGCCTCGCTCTGTCACCCAGGCCGGAGTACAATAGTGCGATCTCGGCTCACTGCAACCTCTGCCTCCCGGGTTCAAGCGATTCTCCTGCCTCAGCCTCTTGAGTAGCTGGGATTACAGGTGCGTGCCACCACTCCTGGCTAATTTTTGTATTTTTAGTGGAGATGGGGTTTCACCACGTTGGTCAGGCTGGTCTTGAATTCCTGACCTCGTGATCCGCTCACCTCATCCTCCCAAGTGCTGGGATTGCATGCGTGAGCCACCATGCCCAGCCCTAAAAATTTATTATGAATGAAAGATTAAACTTTTAGTTAAAGTATATTCTTGAGACTCTAAGGCAATGGAATTTCTCGAGTTGAAGGGTTGCATAGCTGTGCATCTGCATATGTTCTAGAGATGTTGAGTTCTTATTGGTAATAGCTTGATGCCAGTTTATTTATATGGAGAGGGAAACATAGAAAGAGAGAGAGAGAATAGGACCATGTAGCAAGGATTCTAGCCAGAAAGCTAGGCATGAGACTTGCTATTAGTTTAGTTATGTGATATTGGTCTAGCCACCTAACTTTCATGAATCTCATTTCATTATCCTAAAATGGAAATAACAATTATATTTACCTTTGAAACTGTAAAAAAGATAAATATGTAAAATGGCTCTAAATACTGGGTCAGATCTAAGAACTGGATATACTTCTAGGCAGAGGTTAGTGATATTTCTCTAATATCTAACGAAAATGAGGAATGGACTCCCAGTAGGTCATGAAATACAGGTTTAACACTCTTCACAACTAGGGCAGCAACATGGCAGGCATGTTTCAACACCTAAGCATGGGGTGGGGTTAGTGAAGAGACAAAGTTGCTGATGGAAGGTACATTACAAGAAGATAATGGGGCCCCGAAAGGAGAATCATCATGGTTATGGTGTGTCTGATACAGGAAGGAAGAAACGGTGGTTATAAGAATAATTTATAAAACTAAAACTATAATAAAACTTACTTTTTCCAAGCTGTCTATGGTTACCTTCCCAGTTTTAAGATTTAAAAGGGCTATTAACAACTGCATCTTTAAGGCCCAACATTTCTAGTATGGGTTTTTCTCCATAGAATAGTTGAGTATGAGAAAGGGAAAACGTTTCCTATTAACTTGAAAAGGAACGAAATACCTGAAATATGCAGGCTGGGAGTTTGAGCAAAACATCAATGACAATTAGAGACAATGGTGGAAAAACAAGCACGTTCACCAATGGGCTTTAAAAATTAAAGAAGGACAAAATAACAACATGTTGGACTTCAGCAGAGGGCTTTTGGCCTATGAGGCTCATGGGGTAATAAACTGATGAGAATGGCAATGGAGAATTGCCAAGGTAAACAGGGAGAGCAGCTCTTGAGTTCAGAAAACGCTGGAGGTTTAGGATGCATTGGAAAGCATCCCTCTGTAAATCCCCCCTGTTTGGGACTCCCAGTGACACCTCAGAATGGAAGAATAGCACAGGCCCTCACAGTTGTTTTAGGCAATCATCAATAAAAACAAATTTAAGATAAACTTGCAATTAGTTTGCTTAGGATCCAAGCTGATGAGCACTTAGGGGTTTTTGTTTTCATGTTTCTAACATTTTAAGGTTTCAACATTAAATAGAACTTGCAAAATATTTGCTATGTTTTAGAAATATCTTCATCATAAACGAATTAAATTTTAATAATTTCACTTATTGTGACCTAAATGTTCAATGCTCCAGAATTTAGATGATTCTGATATTCAGAATCACCATTGTTATATGCATACATAGGAAAATCAAAAGGACATTTCTCTTCATTTTATGTAAAATGTTTCTTTTAAATTCATACTGATTATTTCATAAATTTCCTTAGCGCATGCCAATTCTTATTCCCATAACCAATGGCAGAACCAAAGGAATAACTTGGAATATTTCAGCTTTGCTTTCTCAGTGAGAAATAAACTTTCTAGCAGCCAGAAATACTTCTAGCCTCAGGTAATAGAAATCTCAAGCAATAATTTTAACAAATACAATTTTTGTTTTTGTTTTTGTTTTTTGTTTTTTTTTTTGTTTTTTTTCTCCCTGAGACCATAAAAAGTCTCGAGGAAGGAAGCTGCTAGTATTGGTTCAGTGGTTTGCTGATATCAGAGGTGGATGCTCTGACATTCTCATGGTAACAAACTAACTGTCAGTATTAACACATTACATCCTCTGTCAAGATTGAAGGAATAGGTGATGGCAACAGATGCTTAAATCTCTTTACCAGGAAAAGAGAATCTTCCCCAGATAATTCTAGTAGAAAAATCATTATGTCTCATTAGGTGAAACTGTAATACGTGACCACCTTTAGCTTTGAGAGTGTACATAAATATGCGAATTTAACATTTCTGTTTCTTTCGGGAGGTAGGCAAGAGGAAAAGGATTAGGAAAAGATATCTGATTAGCAAGCCAAAGATGTTTGCCCTAGTACCCACCCCTACTTCAAGACACACTAAAATTGTTTTTGAAAGTATGTTTGTTGAATAAACACAGTGTGAACGTGAAACTTTTGGCATCTCTTTTCATTCGTCTTGCATATTTTAAGCCCTTCCATATGAATTATTGAACCATAAATGTTCCTATTCCATTTCCTTCGCTGTCAAAATCACTCTATTGCTGTGTGTGTGTGTGAAAGGGAGAGAGACAGAGAGAGAGAGACAGAGAGAAAGAGAGAGAAGTTGATTGACTTTAGACTGTAGCCAAAGTTAAACATATAGTCATATTTCTAATGTCCTAATTTACTTAAATTTATCCCATTCTACCTTTAAGTTGTACCAACTATTTCCAGGTTGCTTGCTTGCCTGCATTTTCTTCTTGAATTTTTATTTATTTATTTATTTATTTATTTATTTTTAAAGATGCCTGAGTGCTTTTTCCCCTCTTTTACCACCTGGAGATTTCCTAATTATCCCTGGAGTCACAGAGTAACTGCAATCTTCTGCATGAAGCATTTCTGATTCCTGATTTTCTCTTGGCAGTGCTGTTCGCCCTCTCCATTGTGCTGTGAAAACAAATTGCACATGCCTTCTCAGCATGTGATACTTACTTATGTAACTTATGCCTGCCTTTCAGCCGAAGGTGTCTCCATGTGTCCCTGAGAATATACAAAGAAGTAAATTTATTGGTTCAACATGTATAAAATGAATATATTACACATTTTTCAACGTGAATACAAGTATTTGCTGCCCAGAATAAGGAATAGAATAGAGCAATGCAGCACATTAGAAACCCCATTACACCACGACTCCCCTGCGCCCTCATACCAGCCATGAAGATGGAACCCTTATCTTGACTTGTGTTAAACTTTCCTTCTATTTTTTATTTTTATTTTTATTTTTTTGAGACAGGGTCTCTCTCTGTCACCCAGGCTGGAGTGCAGCAGTGTGATCATGGCTCACTGCAGCCTTAACCTTCCAGGCTCAAGTGATCCTCCCACCTCAGCCCCCTGAGTAGCTGTGGCTACAGGTATGAGTCACCATGGTCGGATAATTTTTTTAATTGCTTATAGTGATGATATCTCCCTAAGTGACCCAGGCTGGTCTCAAACTCCTAGCCTCAAGCTATCCTCCTGCCTTAGCCTCCCAAAGTGTTGGGATTACAGGCGTGAGCCGCTATGTCCGGCCCAAATTTTACTTTTATTTTATTTTTGCATTTTTTCAGCTATGCATATGTGCTTATTAATAGTGGTAAATATATCATTTCCTATTTCATAAGATTATTTTGAAGACTAATTGAATTTTATGATACACTTAAAATTAACTTCTACATGGAGAAGCACAAGTGTTATTTATGGTTTTGTTGAAATTGATGCTTTATTACTGTTATTTAACGTGTCTACTGTATACTTGATAGAGTTTCTCTAGCACTTATACATAGGTGTGTAATAGGTTGGACTTTAGAATATGCAAACATATTCAACTGTACCAACGAATACCAAACTGTTTTCCCAAATTGCGTGCTGCAATTTATAGTTTTACAAGGAATACATGAGAAAATGCCATGTTCCATTTCTTTATAATGCTTGCTATTATCAGATATTTTATTAGACTGGTATTAGAAAGGGTTTAAAAAGCATTTTGCTGTGTATTTAATTTTGTTTCTCTAGATGGTGATGTTTAAGTGTCTTTTCATATATTTAGGTTGTTTGGGTTTACTATTTTGTCAAAAGTTCCTTTTAAGACTTTGGCCAGTTCTTACGTTCCCTTGTTTGTCTGATTATTATTGATGTATGAATAATAATTTTATATATGAATCTTTTGTCAGTTTAAGGATTGAAAATAACCATAGTTAGACTTTTCATACTTTTTATGCTAACATTTCACAAATATTAAATTCTTAATTTCAGTTCAGCTGAATTTCTCAGTCTTTGTTGTACATTTTGGGTTTTGTGTAAAAAGTTGTTCAGTAAGCTATTCTTCCGTATAGGTTTTCAAAAGTTTTAGAGTTTTATCTTTAGATGTAGGCCTTTACAACTGACTGACTCTTGTGTGTGGCGTAAGATGAGAATTCAGTTTCGTACCCCCCACTTCATGGGATGGTTCTGAGGATTAAACAAGTTAATATATCAATATTCTTAGAGGATTTCTTAGCCTAATGTAAGTACTCAATATTTGTTAACTCTTATTATTATTTATTTCTATCTTGCTTTTCTGGGCCTTTTTGTTTTCCAAATTGGTAGAATATTAGACTTTTACCTCCTTTCCCACTTCGTCCTATTTTACACCAGGTTTTTAGGGCTGTCTACCATATTCATGTAACTTGTTGTAGCAGCCAAAGTCTAGTCTGCACTTGGATCCATGAAACACAACACAAAATATAAACTAGAGGGTTTTTGTTTGTTTTTGTTGTTGTTTCTTTGTGTCCCCACCACCACCCGCCGTCCCCAAAGATGGTGGTTTAGAAGAGGCTTTCAGTGTACCTCAGCCACTTGGAAACAGCAAGATAGTGCATAAAGATTAACTCTGCGAGCTTTAATTCCAGAAGGAAAACTGGAACCCACCTAAATCATGAGGGACACACCAGATCCCGAGGAGGAGAACGCAGGCAAACAGCCCTTGTGATGGTATTTGGCTGACAAAAGTGAGTGAAGCCCCAGCGTGAGAGAGACAGACAGCCTCCCTCTGTGACTCACTTTTTCACTGGGGATCTGAGCAGCCTAAGCCAGGGGAGAACCCTTTGTTTCCCCCAAACCCTGGAGCTAATTTGGGGAGAAGATTGGAGGCACCCAGAGGGAAAGACGTCAGGAAAAGCTACGGGCATTTTCCCAGACCCATGAGTAAGTAGGATGCTATTTTTGATAAGGGTGCATACAAAGTCATTATTTGGTGACCTTGCAGCATGGTTCCTCAGACATTTAGTCTCAGGTTGAAGATTGGAATGCCTTCTCAGAAGCAGGATAGAGGCTTCCACAACAAAAATTGTGGACAACGCCCCAGCAGAATTGTGCTCTCCCCCATCACAGGCGTGGGGTGGGAAGAGAGATGCAACAGCTGTGGTTTATCCTGGTTGATGAGACTTGCAGCCAGGGCCAATGTGGCTATGTGGAACCAGCATGTGTGTGTCCTTGCTAGATGCTCCAGCCAGCTCCCTGAGATTGTGGTGCAGTGGAGTCCTCTCTGCTGAGCCTCCAGTCAGAAATCCAGGCATTCAGAGTGCCTGCTTGCCTGGCCCAGCAGCCCGAACTGTCCCACCCTTCCTGTGCAGAGACTGTGGTACAGGAGGCCCTCTCCACTTCCCACCTAAACAGGTCTTCAGCCATTTGGAGCACCCACTTGCCTGGATCAGCAACCTGAGCTCCCTTGGCAGTAGTGTTTGTGCCTGCTATCACAGTGCCTGTAGGTGGGCCTACCAGTCCAGCCCTGTCCATCTTTCCACCACACCCCTGGATCAGCAGCCTGAGCTCCCTTGGCAGTAGTGTTTGTGCCTGCCATCACAGTGCCTGTAGGTAGGCCTACCCAGTCCAGCCCTGTCCATCTTTCCACCACACCCCTAGGACTAAGCAGGGAGCTCAGACCACTGTGCACCTCAAAGATAAGCCCACTGCCTGAGGCAACAGAGAGCTCTTTCCAGTAAGCAAAGATCAAGTATATACCCACCACACTGGCCACAAACACCTTTACTACAAGCGCCGTCTACTGGCTTGTAGGTCAAACCGCACAGCCTGATAAAAAATAACGAAAAGAAGTGCATAGGACTATGGAGAAGCAAAGCCAAAAGACCCTACCCAATATTTTCTTCAGTCACACTCCCTAAGAAAGGAAAAGAAGGCAAAAGAAAAGAAAAAATATATAATATTACATGGAAAGAAAGAAAAACAAAAGTTCTACCTACAAAAAAATGATTACAAAAATTAGAAGTTCCAATGTCGGTAGATGAGAAGAAACCAGTGCATGAAATCTGGCACCATAAAAAATCTGAATGTAGTGACACCACCAAAGGATTGCACTCACTCTCCAGCAAACGTCCTTAACCAAATGGAAACTCAAAAATGACAGACAAAGAATTCAAAGAATAGATAGCCAGGAAGCTCACTGAAAGCCAAGACAAGGTTGAAAATCATTACGTAGAAACTTCTTAATCAGTCCAAGAAATGAAGGAAGATATAAACACGTTAAAAATAACTCAATCAGAGCTTCTGAAGTTGAAAAACTCAAAGATTTTCAAAATACAAGTGAAACCTCTATCAACGGACTTCACTAAGCAGAAGAAAGAAATGTAGAGTTCAGTCATGGTGATTCCTGCCTGTAATTCCAGCACTTTCGGAGGCCAAGGTGAGTGGATCTCTTGAATTGAAGAGTTCGAGACCAGCCTGGTCAACATGGTGAAACCTTATCTCTACTAAAAATATAAAAATTAGCTGGGCATGGTGGCAGGCACCTGTAGCCCCAGCTACTCAGGAGGCTGAGGTAGGAGAATCACTTGAGCCTGGGAGGCGGAGGTTGCAGAGAGCCGAGATCATGCCACTGCACTTTAGCCTTGGTGACAGAGTGAGACTCCATCCAAAAAAAAAGAAGAAGAAAAAGCAATTTGGAGTTTGAAGACTGATTTATTTATTTATTTATTTTTTTAGATGGAGTCTTGCTCCATTACCCCGGTTGGAGTACAGTAGCACAATCTCGGCTCACTGCAAGCTCCGCCTTCTGGGTTCACGCCATTCTCCTGCCTCAGCCTCCCAAGTAGCTGGGACTACAGGCGCCCATCACCACACCCTGCTAATTTTTTATATTTTTAGTAGTGATGGGGTTTCACTGTGTTAGCCAGGATAGTCTCAATCTCCTGATCTCGTGATCCGCCTGCATCAGCCTCCCAAAGTGCTGGGATTACAGGCGTGAGCCACTGCACCTGGACTGAAGACTGCTTTTTCAGACTAACTCAGACAAAAATCATTTTAAAAGAGATTTTAAAAAATGAACAGTCTTCAAGAAATATGAGACTATGTAAAGCAACCAAGGTGATAAATTATTGGCATTCCTGAGAGAAAAGGAGAAAAGGTAAACAACCTGGAAAACATATTTGATGGAATAATTCAAGAAAGTTTTTCTAATATTGCTAGAGAGGTAGATATCCAGATATAAGAAAACCAGAGAACACCTGCAACATAATGTACAAAATGAATATCACCAAGGCATATAGTCACCAGACTCTCCAAAGTCAATACTAAAGAAAAAATCTTAAAGGCACCTAGAGAAAATTGTCAAATCATGTACAAAAGGAACCCCATCAGGCTAATGGCAGATTTCTTAGCAGAAAGCTTACCAGCCAGGATTGGGGACATACTTTCAGCATTTTCAAAGACAAGAAATTCCAACCAACCAAGAATTTCATGTCCCACCAAAGTAAGCTTATAAACTAAGGAAAAATAAAATGTTTTCCAGACAAGCAACCACTAAGGGAACTTGTTACCACTAGATTAGCATTACAAGAGATTGCTAAGGAAATTCTAAATATGTAAACACAAGAACAATACCAGCTACCACAGAAACACATTTAAGTACATAACCCACAGATCCCATAAAGCAACGATAAAATAGAAACTTCAAAGCAACAATAAAAAGCTCCAAGACTGGATCAAAACCTCACATATCAATATTAGCTTTGCATGTAAACGGTCTAAACATCCTATTTAAAGGGCAAGCTGGATTTAAAAACAAAAAGTTTCATCCATCTGCTGTCTTCAAGAGACCTATCTCACATGTAATGACACCCATAGGTTCAAAGTATAGGGTTGGAGAAAGATCCATCATGTAAATAGAAAACAAAAAAAGAGCAGGGGTCCCTATTCTTGCATCAGATAAAATAGACTTTAAACCAGTAACAGTAAAAAATGTCAAAGAAAGGCATTACAGAATGATAAAGAGTTCTATTCAACAAGAAGACTTAACTATCCTAAATATATATGCACCCAACATTGGAGCACTCAACCTCAAAAAACAACTGCTTCTAGACCTATGAGAAGACTTAAAGAGCCACATACTAATAGTGGGGTCTTCAACAGCTCACCGACAGCATTAGACAGATTATTGAGACAGAAAACTAACAAAGAAATTCTGGACTTAAATTCAATGCTTGACTAACTAGACCTACTAGACATCTACAGAACACTCCACCCATCAACCACAAAATATACATTATTTTCATCTGCACACAGAACATTCTTCAAAATGAGACACATGCATGGACATAAAGTCACATGCTTAGCTATTCATAATATTGAAAAATCAAATAAATCAAAATCTTACCAACCATACTCAGACCACAATGGAACAAAAATAGATATCAATACTAAGAAGATCTCTCAAAACCACACAATACATAGAAATGAAACAACTTGTTCCTGAATGGCTTTTGTTTAAAAAATGAAATTGATAGAGAAAACAAAAAATTCTTGGAAATGAATGAAAATAGAGACACAACATACCAAAATCTCTGGGATGCAGAAAAAAACAGTATTAAGAGGAAAATTTACAGGGCTAAATGCCAACCTCAAAAAGTTAGAAAGATCAGATTAACAATGTAACATCACAGCTAGAGGAACTAGAAAAATCAAAACATATCAACCCCAAAGTTAGCAGAAGAAAATAAATTACTAAAATCCGAGCAGAACTGAACAAAATTGAGACTCAAAAATTTATACAAAGAATCAATAAAACCAAAAGTTGGTTATTCGAAAGGATGAAGATTGATAGACCACTAGCTAGATTAACAAAGAAAAAATGAAAACATCCAGTTAAACATAATCAGAAACAAAGGTGACATTACAATTGATCTAATAGAAATACAAAAAATCTTGAAACTATTATGAACACCTCTGTGCACACAAACTAGAAAGTCTAGAGGAAATGGATAAATTCCTGGAGACACACATCCTCCCAAGATTGAATCAGGAACAAACTTAAAATGTGAACAGGCCAATATTGAGTTCTACAATTGAATCAGCAATTTTAAAAAACCCTACCAACCAAAAAAAACCCTGGACTGGATGGATTCATAGCTGAATTCTACCAGATGTACAAAGAAAACTTCATACCAGTTCAACTATCCCAAAAAATCAAAGAAGAGGATCTTCTCCCTAACTCATTCTATGAAGCCTGCATCACCCTGGTACCAAAACCTGGCAAAGACACAAAGAAGCAAAACAAAAACAAAAACAAAACAAAAACAGGTCAGTATCCCTGATGAACACAAACACAAATATCCTCAACAAAATACTACCAAGCTGAATTTAGCAGCACATCAAAATTAATTCATTATGATCTAGTAGGCTTCATTCCTTACATGCAAGTTAGATTCAACATATGCAAATTAATATATGTGATTCACCACATAAACAGAATTAAAAACCAAAACCTTGTGATCATCTCAGTAGACATAGACATGCAATATAATCTAACGTCCCTTCATAATGATAACCCTCAAAAAGTTAGGCATAAAAGGAACATACCTCAATAAGAGCAATCTATGCTAATCCCACAGCCAACATCATATTGAAGAGGCAAAAACTGGAAGCATTCCACTTAAGAACTGGAGCAAGACACAAGGATGCCCACTCTCACTAGTGCTGTTCAATGTAGTACTAGAAGTCCTAGTCAGAGGACTCAGGCAGGGGAGGGAAAGAAAAGGGATCCACGTAGAAAAAAAAAAAAAAAAGAGTCAAACTATCTTTTTTTGCTGATAATAAGATTCTACACCTAGAAAACCCTAAAGACTCCACCAAAGGGCTACCGGTACCGATAAATGTCTTCAGTAGTTTTTCAGGATACAAAAATATTATACACAAATCAATAGCATTTATATGCAACGATAGCATTCAAGCTGAGAGCCAAATCAAAAATGCAATCCCACAAAAAAATAAAATACCTAGAAGTACATCAAACAAGGAGATGAAAGACTTCAGTGAGGAGAACTACAAAACACTGATGAAAGAAATTGTAGATGACATGAACAAATGAAAAAAAAAATGCCATGCTCATGTATTGGAAGAATCAGTGTCATTCAAATGACCATACTTCCCAAGGCTATCTACAGTTTCAAAGCTATTTCTATCAAACTACCAACTTTATTTTTCACAGAATTAGGAAAAGCAATTCTGAAACTAGTAGGGAATCAAAAAAGAGCCCGAACAGCAAAAGCAATCTGAAGCAAAAAGAACAAAGCTGGAGAAATTACATTACTGACTTCCAACTGTACTATAAACAAACCATAGTATAACCAAAACAGCATTGTACTGGCATAAAAACAGACACATAGACCAATGGAACAGAATAGAGAATAGAGAACCCAGAAATATAGCTTCACACCCACGTCCATCTGACCTTCACAAAGTTGACAAAAATAAGCAATTGGGACTCACTATTCAGTAAATGGTGCTGGTACAGCTGGCTAGCCATATGCAGGACCCTTACCTTTCACCACATACAAAAATTAACTCAAGATGGATTAAAGATTTCAATATAAGTCTTCAAACTATAAGAATCCTAAAAGATAATCTACGAAACACTGTTATAGACTCAGCCTTGGTAAACAATTTATGATTAAGTCCTCAGAAACAATTGCAACATAAACAAAAATTGACAAATGAGACCTAATTAAACTAAAGAGCTTCTGCACAGCTAAAAAATCTAACGATAGAGTAAATAGACAACGTACAGAATGGGAGAAAATATTAGCAAACTATGAACTGACAAAGGTCCACTATCCATACTCTGTAAAGAACTTAAACAATTCAACAAGCAAAAAAAATCTCATTCAAAGTGAGCAAAAGATATGAACAGATACTTCTCAAAAGAAGTCCTACTCACAGCCAACAAACGTGAAAAAATACTTGTCATTGGTAACCGTCAGAGAAACACAAATCTAAACCACAATGAGAAACCATCTCATACCAGTCAGAACGGCTATAATTAAAAAGTCAAAAAATAACAGATGCTGGCAAGGCTGACGCAAAAAGGGAATGCTTATTTATTGTTAGTGGAAATGTAAATTAATTCAGCCACTGTGAAAAGCAGTTTGGAGACTTCTCAAAGAACTTAGAGCTACCATTCAGCCCAGCAATCTCAATCTCTTACTCTGTGTGTGTGTGTGTGTGTGTGTGTGTGTGTGTAGAGAGAGAGAGAGAGAAAGAGAGGGAGACATGCATTTGTATGTTCGTTGCAGCACTATTCACAATAGCAAAGACATGGAGTGTCCATCAACTAGTGTCCATCAACAGAGGATTGGATAGAGAAATGTGCTATATATACACCATGAAATACTATGAAGCCATAGTAAAGAATGAAATCACGTCCTTTGCAGCAACATGGATGCAGCTAGAGGCCATTATCCTAAGTAAATTAATGCAGGAACAGAAAACCAAATGCTACATGTTCTCACTTATAAGCAGGAGCTAAACGTTGAACATTCATAAACATAAACATAATAAACATAATAGATAACTGGGGACTACTAGAGAGGGGAGAGAGGTAGTGGGGCATGGACTGAAATGCTAGCTATTGAGTACTATACTCACTACTTGGGGTACGGGGTCATTTGTATCCCAAATTTCAGCATCACACAATGTAATAAACCTGCACACATACCCCTGAATCTGAACAGGTCAAACTATTTTTTAAAAAGAAGGAAAAGCAAACTAGATGCTTTCCTAAGGAACTGGAGAGTGAATGCACTTTAAGCCTTGACATCATGAGGTGTATCAAATAACATAGTGAATCTTTAATATTTTAACTAAATTTTCTTTCTTATTCTTTACATGTGCATGTTTCTGTCTAGGATAGTAAAAATGTATCCTTATAAATTACATTTTTATCCCAGCCACAACCTTAAGTTTGCATTCCCATTTATGCTGATTAAAAACAAAACCAAACACTATTCAAGTTCTCATTCTGGGCAGTGGGTACTTGCATTCACTATTTTACACTTAAAAATATATTATATGTATTTATTATAAATGTTTACTGTATAGAAGTTATCTTTTAGAAATAGATTCAACTTAGCTCAATATGTATACATTTTGATGTAATTTGATAAACTCAAAATATATTTTTTCAGTATCTTAGATGCAGAAGGTAAAATTCAGAGAAAAAGATTAATGATATGATGCAATATGTAATATATTCTAAATGGCCATAATTACATATTATTTAACTGCTTAAATGTTTATTTTTTTCTTATAGGAGAGTATGCTATTCCAATGGATCACAGTAATCACCATTCTCAGATACATTACTCTATTATTTCCATCCTAATATGACAAAGCTAAGAAATAGGAAATTCTGCCCAGGAAGTGGTCATGAGAGGAGTGTTGCAGATAACGAAAATGTACATTTTACAAAGCAATTTTATTAAAAATTTAAATAGTTTTTCTAATGTCTCTTATTTAAGGGACAATTCAGTTCAAGAAAATGTGGTTGGTTAATTAAAAATTAAGTTCAGATATACAAACATATTTCACAACAACCTGTGTATAAAGACGTAACAGTTGTGTCTGCTGTCATGTGAGTGCTTTAGGAATTAACTTTTACTTGGAGTTTTATAAATTCCTCAATGTTAAGAGATTTGACCTTTTTCTCATCTTCTCTTTGGGTTTTGAGCCAAGGCTGGATGCCTAAAATGACAAAATACTACAAGGAAAATGTCTTGTAATTTTCTGGCAGTTGCCCAGAATATAACATTGAAAGTAACTCTCAAAAGTGCTTTCTATGAGGAGCCACTGAAGCGATAATTTTTTAGATGTTACCCTAGTGGCCTGAAAGAAATGATACAAGTTCAAAAAAAGGAAAAAGAAAAATACGCTCGTGCATCCAGGGAGTAACTTACCAACTGATGCATCAGTTTTGAAATTCAGCAGAAAAATAAAAAGAATTGATTCAATCTTTATCTCTGAGGGAACTAGAGGTCATTTAGTGCAAGTATGTCCTTTTAGTCTCATGATATAAAAGTTTGAAAATGATTTTTATCAACACACATGTTTTCTTATATATTATGGGCAAAATCCATATAATATAAAATTGATACTCAAATTTCTATGCTTTTTACATGTTAGCATACATGAAAAATTTAGTTCCTATGACTTTAGAATTTATGTCAATATTTCCTTTTATTTTTAACTGTTTAGGATTTATAATTTCTTTCAGTTTATCACAAAGAGTTTCAGAATAAATTTGATTATATTATGACATATCTTAACTGTTAGAGGCGTTTGAGCCAAAGCAACTCCATTTTGAATAGGAGCTGGATAAAATGAGGCTGAAACTTACTGGGCTGTATTCCCAGACAGTTAGGCAGTCTGTCACAGAATGCGACAGGAGGTCAGCCCAAGATACAGGTCATTAAGGCCTTGGCAATAAAACAGTTTGCTGATAAAAAAAGAAGCCAGCTAAAACCCACCAAAACCAAGATGGCAACGAGAGTGATCTCTCATTGTTCTCACTGCTACACTCCTACCGGCACCATGACAGTTTACAAATGCCATGGCAATGTTAAGAAGTTACCCTATATGGTCTAAAAGGGGGAGGCATGAATGATCCACCCCTTGTTTAGCATATCATCAAGAAATAACCATAAAAATGGGCAACCAGCAGCCCTCAGGGCTGCTCTTCCAATGGAGTAGCTATTCTTTATTCCTTACTGTCAGGCCTGTGGGCCCAAGCTAAGCCATTGTATCCCCAGTGACCTGCACATATACATCCAGATGGCCTGAAGCAACTGAAGATCCACAAAAGAAGTGAAAATAGCCTTAACTGATGACATTTCCTCATTGTGATTTGTTTCTGCCCCACCCTAACTGATCAATGTACTTTGTAATATTCCCCACCCTTAAGAAGGTTCTTTATAATCTCCCCAACTCTTAAGAAGGTTCTTTGTAATTCTCCCCACCCTTGAGAATGTACTTTGTGAGATCCACCCCCTGCCCCGAAAACACTGCTCTTAACTCTACCGCCTATCCCAAAACCTATAAGAACTAATGATAATCCCACCACCTTTTGCTGACCCCTTTTTCGGACTCAGCCCGCCTGCGCCCAGGTGAAATAAACAGCCATGTTGCTCACACAAAGCCTGTTTCGTGGTCTCTTCACATGGAGACGCGTGAGACATTTACTTTCTCAATAAACTTGCTTTCACTTTACTCTATGTACTTGCCTCAATTTGTTTCTTGCCCAAAATCCAAGAACCTTCTCTTGGTGTCCGGATCGGAACCCCTTTCTGATTACATTACTACTTATGTAGCATGATTAATATTGTACCACTTAATGATTTTTGCCTTGAATTGTATTTACATTATCTATAATGTTACCTCTATTATTTATAGTAAGTTTGTATAGGGCATGACTGTTAGAGGTTATGTGATGATTGCCTGACCCCATCAGTCAAGAGTCTCTGGTTTCTTGTTTGTTATTTGATTAGCAGTTTTAAAATTTTATTTGCAATTGTTGTTATAGCCTCAACATTTGTCTCTGTTTTGTCCCCTATGATTTGTTTACGTTTCCTTTGTTTTTGTCCTCTGATGTGAATACTTTGTTTCCTGCCTCTCCCCATCCCCAACAAAACCCCTGCAGTGTATTGGAGGATATTTTGTTTTAAATTCTGCTCGTGGTTATGTTTTACTTTTTTCAGAATTTATTCTTTTCTAAATTGTTTATTAATGATTATGTTCAAGAATGAAATTTTAAGTCCTTGCAATTTGGAATAAGAAGCATAGCAAATACTTCCCTTGTGAAACATTCTTCAAAAGTGATCTTTCTCTTATTTCTCCATCTTACTGTAATTTCTGATGCAAAATCCTGATCATTGTTTTGAAACATTATTTGAACATTAGTATGATTTTTCAGAATACTTTTGACATTTCATTCAGTTTAGGAATTATATTTTTGAGAAGTTATTTTTAATTACATCTATTTGAACTAATTTCAAAGCAACTATACCTCAATTTGATAAGATTATGCAAAATATTTTTTAAAGGGACAAACACAATGATAATACATTTTTGTATCCTCTCTCTATCTAAATCCTTAAAATCATAAGACCTTTCATGTACCTTCACATAGAAACAGTTTATTGGCTCTATACAATGTTTCTTAGGTCATATTTTCATGTAAATTTGAGAATTTGTTTCATTTTTATATTAACCAAGAGGATTTTTATTTGTTAACTTCCTATACAACATCTCTTCATTTATTTTACCCCAATTTATTCAGAGGCAGTTTTATAATCAAAATTATTTAATTTTTTCACATATTCATCTAGTTCAGCAGGAAACTAGTAGCACACATAAAAGGGGTAATTGAAGAAATGAGGGACTATTCCCAAAAGTGTGGGTTGGGTTAAGAAAAACCAAATAGGGAAGCCAAAAGGAGCAAGAAGTTAGAGTGGTTACCACCTATCCCTGTGAGAGCTGAAACTGTAGGAGAGGGTCCTTCTGACAGATTTTCTACCTTTGCAACCAGTTGTCACTTCCAGACTGTGGCCAAACTGGAAGAGTCAGAGAAATAAAGCACCTGGATATCTCAGTCTCCTGCTGATACTCGCTGGCCCCACCCAACAGGCCTGCCAGGAAAAGAGAGAGCCTGCTGATACCTCCCGCCGTGATCTGCAATCAGTGGCCTGGGGAAGTAGTTCTAATGATAAGACGAAAGGGAAAGTTTAAAATAATTTAGTGTCATTATTTTCCTTTCTTGACAAATGGGACCAATGCTGTTTGTTTTCTTTCCCCTTTTCCCCTGTTCCTGTCTAGAAAGCAGATTGAACCCAAGTCCCTGAGAGTAACTTTAAGCAATTGCACCAGCTCTGGGTTGCCTAGATTTGAATTTATTTTCATATGAGCAAAAGCAAACCTGAATGTTTTGTGTACTATTCCTTGCTATGTCATCTCTATTGTATAGTTAATTGTCTTCATCCTGTATTTTCAATGTTTGTATATAGCTTTTCTCATTTCCACTGTCTGCTCCCTATATGACATTTTATTTTAATCCCAGATAATGATAACAGGTTATTAACTGACCTTTTACTTTATAATCTACACACTCTAAACTATCCTGGTATGGATTAAATTAATCTTTCTGAAACACCACTTCCACTATAGTTCTCCCCTGACAAAATCCCAGTAATTACTTTATCCTATAGAATTAATTATAGTGTACTTCATAGACAGATGCTATTTGGCTCTGCTCTACCTGTTGGATCTTATCTCTTAATACTTCCTATGGGTAGATGACATTGTGACAGCCATTTTAATGCCAGGCACATTTCGACAGTTCACTTTGATGTTGCTATTATAAGGAGGAGCAAATTTGGTTTTCCCAGAAAACAAACTGCTCTATGTACATTCCTTTCTTTCTTTTAAGATTACCACTTTAATGAGTAAAAGAGGCATTGTAACCGTATCCTAAACCCATTGTCAAGCCATCTCTGAGCTTTATGCCCTTCTCTCCTGTATGGAAATAATTTATGAACAGAGTTGGTACCCACTGACATGGTGTTTTCAACTGTTAAAATGCCAAAATAAATCCATGCCTATGCTTTAAATATGATAGTATTAACCTATAGTTAACAAACAACAACAACAAAAAACATAAGTTCTCATATGAACACTTTAGTTTAATGTAACAAACGTAGGATGTCACAGTAAGCATGATAAAGTTTCTTCTGTCACAAGTACGCCACAGGAATGTTTGTCTGTATCATTTTGGGCAGTGTTGTTTTCATTCTCATTTTGTAGAAAAACTGTGCTTAAGGAGATTCCTCAGTGTTTGCTATTCACAAAAGAGGTCATTGCTGACACTTTTAAATTGTCAGAATCTTTTCTTTCTTTCTTTTTTTCTTTTTCTTTCTTTCTCTCTTTCTTTCTCCCCTTCCTTCCTTCCTTCCTTCTCCTTCCTTCCTTCCTTCCTTCCTTCCTTCCTTCCCCTTCCTTCCTTCCTTCCTTCCCCTTCCTTCCTTCCTTCCCCTTCCTTCCTTCCTTCCTTCCCCTTCCTTCCTTCCTTCCTTCCTTCCTTCATTCCTTCCCTCCCTCCCTCCCTCCCTCCCTCCTTCCTTCCTTCCTTCTGTTGCTTAGGCTGGAGTACAGTGGTGTGATCACAGCTCACTTCAGTCCTCATCTTCTGGGGCCGAGTGATCTTCCCGCCTCAGCCTCCCAAGTAGCTGGTGCTATAGGTATGCTCCACCACACCACTAATTTTAAAAATATTTCATAGAGACAAGGTCTCACTGTGTTGCTCAATCTGGTCTCAAACTCTTGGCCTCAAGCCTGGCAGAGCACTGGATTATGGGAATGAGCCACTATACTCAGCCAGAACTTTTTATTCTGATAAACTGTTGTAATTTTTATAATACTCATAAATTCAACAATTCTAGTAGAATATCAAAAACTAAAACGAAGAACAAACAAGACAACAAAGTTTGGATAATATTATTAACATTTCTTTAAGGTGTCTTGGAAATAAATCTTTTGAATTTATAAAAGGACAGAAATTGTTCACATTTTTATTAACTTTTGCGATCAAAACAGACCAAAACTTTTGCGATCAAAACAGACCATCTTATATTACCAAAATAAGATGAAACTCTATCGTTGGTGCTTGAAGGAAATGTTGCAATAGGAAATATTCATGTGAAAACCATATTAGATTTTGTATAGATGGTGCTGATAGCATGACAAAAGCTAATTTTTAAATTATTTATTTATTTTTAGAGACAAGGTCTCACTCTATCTCTGAAAACAAAACAAAACACTGCGGAGTGCAGTGGCCTTCACAGCTCCTGGGCCCAAATGATCCTCTCATTGCAGTCGACTGGCACAACAGGCACAAACCACCGTACCCAGTTAATTTTTCTTATTTTAGAGACGTGGTTGGGGGTGTCTCCCCAGGATGATCTCAAATTCCTGGCCTCAAGCAATCCTCCTGGCTCAGCCTCTCAAGTAGCTGGGATTGCAGGCACCAGCCACTTTGCCCAGCTAAAAGCAAGTTTTTAGTTTTAGCCAATATTAAAACATTTTGTTTTTTTAATGGAGTACTACTTTCCATGCTGTTCTCAATTAACTATAGATCATTCAATAAAAGAAGTAAATCAAGTAAATTACATACATGCCTGTCTTGATAAATTATGTATTTTTCTAAAATACATCAAGTAATACAAGAGGGGATTAAATAATAAATCTGAAGAGTTAAGAATGGAAAGTTAAAAATTATAACTCAAAGGGAATTATGTAATGAAGAGATAAAAAGCAGTTTGAAAACTCATTTTGACCTTGTATTTCATTAGAAAATGTGAAATCAGAATGATAAACTTTGTGGAAACACACACAGACACACACACACATCTGTGTGTGTTTATATTATATAATACATATATAAATACTATATAATTACATATATACATACATATATAAATATACCTATTTTTTAAATATATGTAATATATATGGGTATATATACATATATAAATCTATATATTAGAAATTAAGTTTTAACAACTTTTATTCTAAAACAGTCAATTATCTATTTTGCTTTACAAAAAGGTAATGTTTCAATCATTCAAAATCAATTTGACCTAATAAGTGATTGACTATGTGTACAACTAATTAAAGCAAACCAGAAAGAAAAGTGGAAGACATGAAAATGGAGAAATATGTTTTACTTGGAAAATAGCAAAAGAAAAATTCTGAAGGAAAAAGCTTTTAGATTCTCTAATATTAAGTAAAAATGGGCCAAACGCAGTGGCTCATGCCTATAATTCCAGCACTTTGAGAGGCCAAGGTCAGCGGATCACCTGAGGTTAGGAGTTCGAGACCAGACATAGGGAAACCCTGTCTCTACGAAAAATACAAAAATTATCCAGGGCGTGGTGGTGCACATCTGTAATCCCAGCTACTCTGGGGGCTGAGGCACATGAATTCGTTGAAACCGGGAGGCGGAGGTTGCAGTGAGCTGAGATTGTGCCACTGCATTCCATCCTGGGCGACAGAGCAAGATTCTTTCTCAAAAAAATTATAAGAAGAATAAATAAATAACAATAATAGTTTATAAAAATGCCTGGGTCGGGCGTGGTGGCTCACGCCTGTAATCCCAACATTTTGGGAGGCTGAGGCGGGCTGATCACGAGGTCAGGAGATCGAGACTATCCTGGCTATCACAGTGAAACCCCGTCTCTACTAAAAATACAAAAAATTAGCCGGTCGTGGTGGCGGCGCCTGTAGTCCCAGCTACTCGGGAGGCTGAGGCCGGAGAATGGCGGGAACCCGGGAGGCGGAGCTTGCAGTGAGCTGAGATCGCACCACTCACTACAGCCCGGGCGGCAGCGAAACTCCGTCTCAAAAAAAAAAACCAAAAAAACAAAACAAAAAAATGCCTTCACTGCCTGATGAGAAACATGTAAATCATAATAAATACTTAGGATCTTTCATTTTATGTATTTTAATATGTATTTAGTCTTAAAATAACAAAATAATGTCTGTGAAATTCTGTGGATAAATATAAACAACAAATATTGAAATGAAAGCAACTAATTGAAAATGATACTCCCAAATGTGACATTTTTGACTTGATAAATAAGAGATATTAAGTACTTATAAATATGTTTACACACATTATACACAATATTTTGAATTTTATTGCTGGCATTTTTGAAGAATATGAGATAGTTTAGCATAATAAAAAATATATTTTCATAGATGATGAGAGAATTATTCTCCAACTTGAAATTTGTTTTCTAATCATTATTAATGTAATGGAAAAATCTTTAGAAAATTTTAATGAGTTTATTTATACTATCTCATACCTGAGAATGGTATAAATTCTCTTGTGACAGTCATGTCATACAAAAGATTACATGAACAATTTAAAAAAAATCAATAAATGATTTAGAAGTTAATGATAGATAATTTATGTTATAATTTATTGCTTGGTAACAAGTTTAAAAATAGGTGCAATATCTTTATTTTTATACAATATATATATACAAATATACTAATCTGTAAACCTATTCCAATTGCATGTTGACTATTACTCCTGGGTATGAGCTACTAAAGGATCAGGCACGTGTTGGGAAGCCTGGGGTAACATGTAAGGGGATTCGGCAACATCCGTTAGGTAAACCATGCATAATCATAACCTATCTGCTTATTTAAAAATAAAAGCACGTCAGTCTGCTCATTCCTGGAGAATATGAATATTTGAAATATTTTGAATACTCTGAATTTTGAATATTCTCTAATTTGTGGGTTTGTGTTGTGATTCATTATACAAAGTCTTTATTAACTAGTAATACATTTGGTTCACTAATAGTAACATTTAAGGCAAAGAGGAATGATAAACTTAGTAACTGGGTGTTTGGAAATTACAAACGTAGCAACTTCGTAAAGGAAAAAAGTTCAAAATGAATTTTGTGAGAAGTAAAATTTGGCTGCAATATGATAAGTTAGTATGAAACAAATATGTCTTTGTCATACATTATTATACCAAAAAAATACACAGGTAATTTTATTTTGGCAGGTTTTTTTTTTTTTAAACGTAGCTATCTCCAAGTAGTAGCATAAACATACCTGAAATGAAATGTCCTGGTTCTTCTTCTGTGTAACACCTTGACTCAGCCAAATGGTCCCTTTGTCCTGGTCTTAACACCTCCCCATTTATTTCCCAAATATCCAGTTCAATTTGTACATTTTCCTTATTGTTCTATGGTAATCACTCCTATTAACCTCTGTGAAAAAATTACTATTTAAATTTTTTTCCTGGTATTTCCATAATACCTTGTTACTTTTAAACTGATCTGTATGTATACATGGAGTCTCCCCAAATAGATTCTAAGATTCTTGTGAGTCTTTAACTTTTTCATAATTCTGTATAGTTCAGTTCATTCCGAATTTTAATGTGGTATTCTGGCTTCAATTAATTGAATAAACTTCGAGGAACCATTTAATTATAATCCATGTTTTTATAAACAATATACACTCATAGAGATAAAAATAAATCATTTATAATTTTTGTTATATAACAGAAATTTAATGAAGTCTGCACTTGTAATTAGCATATGCACAATACACTTATTTGTACGTATGATATATTATAGAGTATTGACCCCACTGAAAAGAGTCATCACACACATTTTGTTGCAGGTATATTAGGGTGCTTGATTATAGGGGACTACCTGAGACTTCACTGGGTTGTTCCAAAACTTGCAATATATACACTGGATTAATTTCGTAATGCGTGAAATATTTCCACTTTTGAAATACATCTGGACCCAAGGGTTTTGGACAATGGTTGTGAACATGTATCCATTTTTCACTTTAAAATTAGTAATGCTAATTTCATTTATATGACTCCGTTACTCTAAAATATGTCCCCCTGCCTTTCCTCTCTCTTCTTCATTCTCCCCTTTTTTTCCTCATCACTTCTCCCACCTGTCTCTCTCTGAGAATTTAATTATGCACAGTAGGAAGTAATTATTGTTCAAATATTCCATTACAGAACAAATTCATTTATAAAAATTTGACATGCAATGCAAGCATAGATTGTAAGACAAGTGAAATAGCATATGGAATGTAGTAGGCAAAGAAGCTTAAAGTTATAAATAATTAGATAAAATAGGTATTTTTATATTTAATTATATATGTTGCCACCTGATACATTATTTGTACAGATATCAAGAAATCTTAATTGAATAAATTTAAGAAAATGTTTCTTTTTGGTGGGGAAGTACATATATAGTCATTTATTGTTGGCTGTGTAAGACTTTCTATGTATACATATATATGTATATATTTATATGTATATATGTGCCTTTGTTGGTTCCTTCACTAAAACTAAAAAGAGCACTATGATGAATTTATCTGGCTAAGCCTTTCAGTGTTAAGACAATAAGATCTGTTTAATGACTATTCTAAGTTGAGTATTAGGTTGCCAAATAAGTTAGTCTTATATTAAATTGTTTTCTGAGTGATGGGTAACACAAGATTGTAAAAATTTACTATTTAAAGCAAAGTTGAGAACAATGTTTCTTGCCTGAAGGAGTGTAAGGAAATTATTTTATTACAGTATTTGATTTTGTTAAAGTGGAAATATATGTGATAGCTTAATGAAATTAATTCACTCATTTTACAAATATGTAGGCAGCACCTGATATGGGTGAGACAAAATGAAAAGTGTTTGGGGTATATTAGTAATCAGATAAGAATTTATGTCTCAATTTTAGAGGAGGGAAATACACAATGGACCAAATAAGTACATTATTTTGTATATTACAAGACTAAGAGCAAGCCAAGAGTGTTCTAAAATAAGAGTATAACATTTGCCCCAAGCTTAAGTAAAAAATGCCAATCAACTCAGTGACAGCACCAATGAATAGATTAGTAGTGTATGTTGAAAATCCAGCCTGGGTGACAGAGTGAGACTCTTTCTCAAAAAAATTGTGAGAAGAAATAAATAAAAATAAAGAAGAGATAGTTTAGCATACATACATTAGTAATTGCTGATAAGCAATAATTGAGGAAAATATGCATACATTTCTCTCCACTTCATTCAATATTGATGAATACAGAGACATTTATTTTAAGTTTAAATGATCTCTAACCCTAGCTGAGTACTACAGGACGTTACTTTATGAGTAGATTTTGTCCCAAAGAAAGTTCAAGTTAAGAATACCCTTAAAAGACATCATCAGTTTCTGTTACACCTAGTATATATCAAACTGGCCTTCAGGGAAAGTTTGCTTTAAATTCTTCTCTTTCATTAATTATTTTCATATTAGCTAATCACACAGTCAAAATAATCCCTCCCATGAGGTGTAAAAACTTGGAAGTGGTAAGAGTAGTATTTTTTCAGCTAGAAGAGATCTTACAAATGACCAATCCACAGGCCCAGAGGGATGAGTGGCTTGGCAGATATCATTCCTTCTCGGCCTCATTCTAATAAATTATTGCTGCAAGAGAAATATGAACATGAAGAAGCACTTCTTTATCTGCCTTCTTATATTTCCCCTGTCCATCCCTTTCTATCTGTTTTGATTCTATCTCATTTCTTCTCTTCATCTACCCCACCTTGCTCTCATCTTTCGCCTCCTAAATGTTTACTTCTCTTCTCTTTACTCCTCAAAAGTTGAAGGTGTAAGGAGATTTGGAAAAATGAAGACATCAGAGATAAGCTTATGTGAATATGCTAGTGCTGGATAAGGTAGTGGGCTACAGATGTTCATCACATTAATTTTAAAAAAGAAAGAAAGAACAAAAAGAAAAGAGAAAAGAGAAAGAGAATGAGACAGAGAGAGAGAGGGAAGAAGGAAGAAAGGAAAGGAGGTCGGTCATGCATAGATTTGCAATGACAGTGTATCACAGAATAAAGATTTACATTAATCTTATTCTGTACATCTAGGGATATTTTAGAAGAAATAAGAAAACTGAAGAAGGGGAGGAGGAAGAAGACACTAGTAGTCTGCTAAAATAAAATAGTACTTTTATTTTAAGAAAAAAGGCAAAGGCAAGGTCTAGTGGCTCACACCTGTCATCCCAAAACTTTGGGAGACCAAGATGGGAAGATTGCTTAAGCCCAGAAGCTGGAGAACAGCCTGGACCAAATGGTGAGATCCCCATCCCTACATTTTATTTGTTTGTTTGTTTTGTTTTCGAGACAGAGTCTCACTCTGTCGCTAGGCTGGGGTGCAGTGGTGCAATCTTGGCTCACTGCAAGCTCCACCTCCCGGGTTTATGCTATTCTCCTAACTCAGCCTCCTGAGTAGCTGGGACTACAGGTATGTGCAACCACTCCTGGCTAATTTTTTATATTTTTAGTACAGACGAGGTTTCATTGGGTTAGCCAGGATGGTCTCGATCTCCTGACCTCGTAATCCACCCCTCTTGGCCTCCCAAACTGCTGGGATTACAGGCGTGAGCCACCGTGCCCGGACTACAAATTTTGTTTTTGTCTTGTTTTGTTTTGTTTGAATTAGCTGGTCATGGTGTCACTCCCAGCTACTTGGGATGCTAAGATGGGAGAATCGCTTGAGGCTCAGGAAGTCAAGGCTGCAGTGATCCATGTTCATGCCACTGCACTCCAGCCCTGGGTAACAAGGTGACACCCTGTCTTAAAAAAGAAAAAAAGAAGAAGAAAATGGAGAAAAGCTGCAAAGACATTGTAACTGATTTTGAGTGAACAATAAAAATTTTGAAGTTCAATAGGAAATTTAGCAGAATTAGAACTAAGAAAGCTGGAATGATTTAACTTGAAAGTTATTACTGTTTTCTCATGTTGGTATGCAAATCCATTGGACAATTATAGGAAGTAGCTATGGGACTTCAGAAAGCAGTTGAATAAATTTGAAAAGCTTTCAAAATCTCTTTGTCAAATGAATCAAACGGCTTTAATCATTTTCCTTAACTGCAATATGGAACAAATTATTCTGTCACATGAAATGATTCTCGTATCTTTCCCAGTGTTAGATAACAATTCTGATTTAAGAATTCCATTTCTGCTTAATTGTGGCATAAACTCAGTAGACTGGACTTGCAAAAGTCTTGACTCTATTCTTTTTTTTTTACTAGAAATTTTACTATTTACATTAACCACCAATAAATTTCACACATGATTATATTTATACCAGATTATCCAAATATTTCATCTTATTCATCAATCAAGTTCATTTTAAGCAATCAAGTTGTATCTTAATCCCTAAAAGATACAATTTGAAACAGTATTTCCAACTTTATTTTCCACCATTTATCATCAGCAATGTAATGCAGCCTCTTGTTGATTGCAGATTATATTTCTCATTGTTTAATTTCAAAATGCAAATATTTAATATGCCTCAAAGCTGATCAACTTCGAAGTTCTCTTTGCTGTCCTGTTAGGTCAATGAGAAGAACCAATGCACATTAAGTTTATTAGTTATACACTGAGTTTAAGAAACTGAAAGTGGTTATGGTTACTCAAGAATTTGACTAAAGGTAGAAATGTGTACTTGTAATTTTATAAAGAAACTTCTGTAGGTTAGTTTAGCTTTGTATATTTTTGTTTAAATACATATTTATTATTTTACTATGTTAATTTCAGAAGGCAATTAGTCAAGAAGTCCATAAAAGCGTTAAGAATCCAAGATATCTCTTAATAATATAAATACGTGGTGAAACATAGATAATCTGACTGTTTTGACCAAGGAGAGTAAAGGATAAATTATTGCATCTTCAACTTCCTACAATGAAAGATGAAAGCACACTGCTTGATAGACTTCTTTGAGTTTTGGAGTAAGCATGTTTCACCCTTAAGAGTGCCCCAACTTGTATACTAGGTGACATTAAAAGCTTTGAGCTTCCAGCTTCCAGTGGAGCCCAGACCCAGATGTACTCTGTGGCAGGTCTGGACAGCTGCTGGGGCCATGTAGATGACTCCATGCTATTAAAACTATCAGTGATGAGAAGAGATAATATATGTAATTTATAGAAAAATCTAATCAGATAATCACAGTATCAACCAGGAGGGTTTTTTGACCTAGAACATGATATCTGCAGTAAAAAGTTATACACCTTTTGCAAAATAGTTCCTAGCATGCTATTGAACCCTGGGAAAGACAGAGATCTTTGACTACAGGACATCAAGTGACCATATAATCAGAGCTGCCAATCACAAACTGGAATTTCTCAGATCCACTCAGTCATACAGTTGCAAGGCCTTGCAACAATTCTTTTTAAAATGAAAATGGGCATAAGCAGGACTTGAAAGCATAAACAAGGTTCACAACCAGGTAGACCAGACCCTATATCATCTACTACTAAGGAGCTTGTGCCCCTGCCTGAAAACAAACCTATAATTGCAATGGGGATCCCTTATGGCAACAGCCAAAGGAGGGAAACATGGAGCTTTGTTCACAGATGGCTCATCATAGAATGCAGGTGCAGTTTAGAAATGGATGACAGATGAACCCCAGCCTGCCTCAGGGGTGACCTTGAGAGACAGTGATAAGAAAAAAGTCCTGCCTGTGGGCAGAGCTTCAAGCAGTATTCCACCTGGTGTACAATGAAACATGGCCTGAGGTTTGCATGTGTGTCAAATCAAAACCTGCTAAAAGCCTGACCAGCTGATTAGAAGCCTGGAGGGCTAAGGAGGTCTAGAGTAGAGCATATTAGCTTAGGCTGTCTAGAGTAGAGGCATATGTTTAGACATATGAGAGTAAACACAAAGCATAAAGATATTAATATTTCATGATAACCACCAAAAAACAACTGGTACAAAGGAGGCATAACATAACCACATAGAACAAAATGACTCAGCCAGATCATGTGAGCCAGTCTCTGTCATTGGCCATTTCATTGCTTTCTCAATGAGCACAGGAATGAAATAGCACATATGGGGTCTGATATGGTTTGGCTGTGTCCCCACCCAAATCTCATCTTGAATTCCCACAGTTGTGGGAGGGACCCAGTGGGCAGTGATTGAATTATGGGGGTGAATATTGAGTTCACTGTTCTCGTGATAGTGAATAAGTCTCATGAGATCTGATGGCTTTATAAGGTGGAGTTTCCCTGCACAAGCTCTTTTTGTTTGTTTGTTTGTTTTTGCCTGCCGCCATTCACGTAAGATGTGACTTACTCCTCCTTGCCTTCTGCCATGATTGTGAGGTCTCCCCGGCCATGTGGAACTGTAAGTCCAATTAAGCCTCTTTCTTTTGTAAATTGCCCAGGCTCTGGTATGTCTATCAATAGCGTGAAAGTGGACTAATACAGGGTCCTAGGTGGAGGTTATACATAGGCTCCACAGCATGGGCCCTCACCTCTCAAGGCTGGTCCAGCCAGTGTTGCTGCCAAATGTCAAACCTGCCAGCAACAAAGAGCAGCTTTGCACTTCCAGTAAGGCATACTATATTAAGGAAAGTAACATCACGTGTTAAAGAAAGATGGCAGATTGGTCTCACTGGACCCCTTCTCCCCTGGCCTCCAGTGGTTCATGATGATAGAATGGGTACATATTCTGGGAAGAGGCTTGACTTACCTTCCTGCAGGGTCTCAGTCTGTCTCACTCTCTGAGGGCCTACAGTGTCACTGATTCACATGCATGATATTCTACATCATACCACACAGACCAACAGGTGTCACATGCAAAGGAGGGGCACAGTGTGCCCATGGCTAAATCCACTGGTCATAGTGTACCCTGCATTAATCAGAAGTGGACTGGAACAGTCTTGTAAAGTGACAGCTGAAATGTCAGCTCAGAGGCAATACCTCATAAGAATGCCGCAGCATCTTCATACATAGAAACCCAAAATTCAAAATAAAATTGTTTTATGGTGTGCTTCTGAAAAGTAGAATACATAGGTCCAAGACCCAAGTGTGGCGGCAAGAATGGCTCTGCTTCTCCTTACTCCTGATGAGCCAGTTCAGGAATTTACACATCAAATCTGGACTCAGTGTGTTTCAGAGTTCTGGTTCCTGAAAGGCAAATACTTCATGCAGAGCATACTCCCTTTTTTAATCTCCCCAAATAGTCTGAAAATATTTGTTATAGGATCATCTCCCCTAATTAACTGCAGGTTCATAAAGGCAAACTCAATAGCTCATTTATAACTCTATATTTCTGTGTGAGTGTGTATATATACATATAAAATATCTTATGTATGCTTGAATGAATGATTATGAATTGTTACCATTTATGGGCACTTATGTGCTGAGTATTTTCTATATAATAATTCTTTAATACACACAGGAGCTCTGCACATTATTATCTCTATTTTACATATATCAAGGTGCATGAAGCTACTGACTAAAAACACATTGTTAATAAATAGCAGAGCCAAGATTAAAACCCATTTATCTGCTTCCAAAGATTTTGCCATATTTCTTTGTATAGTATCTAAATGAATGTATATGGATGCAAATAAATAACAGATAACCTAAACCGTGACCATAGGAACATGAAAGATACCAAGAAGTTTGAGGTAAGTGTATGGATTAGGAAAAGTGAGTGGCTAATAACCAGGATTGTGGGAGTGACTGCTCATTACATTCTTTCTTTTTTATCTCCCCAACCAATAGGTCTCCAACTTCATTTCTATAAATAGATAGTAGGTATATTAGTCCATGATCATGCTGCTAATAAAGACATACCTGGAACTGTGTAATTTATAAAGGAAAGAGGTTTAATTGACTCACGGTTCCACATGCCTGGGGAGGCTTCATAATCATGACAGAAGGCAAAGGAGGAGAAAAGTCACATCTTACATGGCAGCAGGCAAGACAGCATGTGTGGGGAAACTCCTCTTTATAAAACCATCAGGTCTTGTAAGACTTATTCACTATCATAAGAACAGCACAGAAAAAAAATCACCCCCATGATTCAATTACCTCCTACCCAGTCCCTCCCATGTCATGTGGGGATTATTGCAATTCAAGGTGAGATTTGGGTGGGGACACAGAGCCAAACCATATAAATTGGTTAAATAAATCCACACAGTAAAGATAAAAGAGAGATGGTGAGAGCAAGAGAGAAGAGAGAGGGAAGAAGAAGAAAGTAATTGCTGGGGGTTGACTCAGGTCGTATTTTGCACATGCTGGTGCTGCAATCTCTCTCATCTTATAAGCTTCTTAGGAACTGGTTCAATCGTGTCTTGGTGCCATAAACCTAGGTGGCCCTTTGTAATTTCCTTGATATATGGAGTATGCTAGAATTGATGTTCTGTGACTTCTAAAGCTAGATCATACACTCCCATGCACTTCTGCTTCGTTTGCTTGTGAGGCTTGCTTTTGGAACCCACCCACCATGCTCCTCCTCTGAGGATGCCCAGTCAGCCATGGGTGCCAATCCCACTGGCACAGCTGAAGTCCCACATACTCTTCAGTCATGTGAGTGAACTATCTTGAAAGTGAGTCTTCTAGCCCCTAGGGCAGCCTTTGATAATGCTATGAGGAGCAGGGAAGAACCATTTCAACAAAGCTCTGTTCAAATTGCAGATTTATGAGCAAAATAAATGGCTGTTGTTTTAAGCCATTATGATTTGTGGTAACATGTTATGCAGCAATAATTAACCAAAACAGGCATCTTCAGAAAAATCACCAAATTGGTTCAATTCAATTCATTCAATTTCAAGGGAATCCAATTTTCAAAATGTCAGACAATTTTATCATGCATACATACCTTTGAAAACAGTTTAAATAATAAATAATTTATTTAATTCTAAATAATTTATTTAGAATAAGATGTAATACTAGAGTTGTAATACTTAAGCAAGAGGCAAACCAGAAGAAATTTTTTATAAAGAATCCATGACATAAATAGATTAATCAAAATTATTTCAACCTCTTGGTTGTTGTTTAATGAACATTTTTGATTACCTGTTCTTATATGCTATACTCCAAACATATCTTGTTATGAGGAAATATCTCAGTTAATATTCTGGGATATGTTTCACTATTTCTAAGTTATGTGATAAAATTCTGTTCGTTTTATTGTAGTTCTTCAGCTTTGATGACAATTCTCAAAATAACAAACTCTTTCCTTGATGAGTAATTGCTATTAATACTTTTCTAATTCACTATGTCAATATAATTACAATTATTTAAAAATCCTAGCTATTCTATAAATATCATTAATATTGTAGTATATCACTCACATTCTGGTGTCTTGTTAAAACTATACATCCCTGAAACTCATTTTAAAATAATCTTTTGTGAGAAGAAAACTCAGAATCTAAAATGTTTTCACTTTTCATAACCATGATACCTATTTTTTGGTAGGTTTTTGTTTGACTTCTGTTAAGGAAGCTGATCAGAAACTGACATCATTACTAGTTCCAAGGATGAGGTGTCATTGATCCAGAGTTAATTCCACCACTTTGATCACTTTGATACAAAGATTGATTCAGAGGTTGGCTTATGACTCTATTCACACACATATGACTCAAGGGGAGTTTTGCTGGAAGCTTCTGGGAAGAAATCCAGAAAATTACACTGTGGCTTAGTGTATGAGCCACAGAAAAATAAACTCTGTTCATCTCTGGGAAGCTTAGTGTGCAGAAAACCTGAAATTGTCGTACGCATTTTACTGCTATGAAAGAGGCTAACTTCTGGATGAAGCCAGCACACAGAAGGACCAGATGACAAAGTTAGAGAACAATGAAACTGGGTTAGGCCTGAAGCAAAGCCTTCCCTGTCTGACATGGACTTCCAGCCATGTGAGCCAATTAATATATGGTGTACAAGAGATTGAATTGTGAATCCAGTTACTTGCTCCTCAAAGACAGGATATAATTCAATAATAAATCCACATTTTATAGTGGAATTGTTCTTGGACCAAACCAAGGGTCAGGCTGCATATTTTTGTGGCCCAATAACAAGATGCAGATGAACTGGGAAAGAAGAGAGTTTTTCTGTAACCGGGTACAGGAAGAAGGCTGGGGAAATATCACCAGACCAACTCAAAATTACAAAGTTTTGCAGAGCTTATATAACTTCTAAACTATCTGTCTGAGTGTAAGTGTGCATTCATCTAAAGACAGAAGTGATTAACTTCTAATCTGTAACTAAGATCTGAGTCCTGAAGACCTTCCTCTGGAGCCTCAGCAAATTTACTTAATCTAAATGGGTCCAGGTACCAGACAGATTACCCTTAACTTGTCTCCTACTAAATCATGGAGTTTGACGAGTTCCTTTAGTCCCCAGTAAAGCTTATTTGTGGCAGTCTGGGGAGGTCCTTCAGGCCCCCGGTAAAACATGTTTAACTGTAAAGGGGTCCTGTTAAGAATGCCTTCATTATCTTGTCATGCTTCAAGGCCCAAGAAAGGACTAGGCAAAACTATTGGTGGGATTTTGTTGCATTCCAGCCTATGTATGAGGGCACTGGCTCTATCAGCTTTTAGTATTAAATTTAACTACTCAGTGCTGAAACGGTTGTCACGGAGGCCTGTCTGTTCAGCTCTTAGTGAGACTTGGCCTGCCACAGGATCACCTAAAGTAAGAAGAAGAAAAAAGGGGACCTGATACATTAATAGTATCATGGAGGAAAGGACTTATGAACGAGTATCAATTTTTTCATTTGTGTTTTTGAGGTGGAGTCTTGCTCTGTTGCCCAGGCTGGAGTGCAGTGGCACGATCTCAGCTCACTGCAACTTCTGCCTTCCAGTTGCAAGCGATTCTCCTGCCTCAGCCTCCCGAGTAGCTGGAATTACAGGCAGGCACCACCACACCCAGCTAATTTTTGTATTTTTAGTAGAGGTGGGTTTTCACCATGTTGGCCAGGCTGGTCTCAAACTCCTGACCTCAGGTGACCCACTGGCCTTGGCCTCCCAAAGTGCTGGGGTTACAGGAGTGAGCCACCATGCCTGGCCTAATTTTCAAAATACATAATTATCTTTAAAATAAGTAACTGATCATTCCACATTAATAACCTACTATGTGTCCCAGGCCTTAGTCACCTGTACCCCTATCTCAAGCATTGAAAAAGAAAAACCAAGATCTTTCTTTATTGCCTAGAACACTGTTAGAGACTAAGAGGTAGAAATTTGTTTTTCTAAAAATTGTTAGTATATTAGAGCTCACAGCAAGAGAGCTCTATGGTTGTGATCTGATTCTGAGTGCTTAGGCTGTGGAAACCTGGCATCACATATCAGAGGTTGTATATACAGTACGTACAGGTCTGCTTAGCCTTCAGAGCAAATGGCTGTGTACTGTAGCCTGTTTGATTGACACAGATTCTTCATAGAAGTCAACTATTTTCCTAAAATGGATTTTTGTTAAATAATATTATCCATGTGGGTTTCTTACTTACCCCATAAAATCTTGCCTGCGGCTTTGCATGATAGACTTTTATAGATTGGTTTTGTAAAAAACATAAATGAAGTAGGTCACAAGTAAGAGTCTAACACTTTTATGTAGAGTCAAAATGTCAGTGGACAAAGAAAATGGTTTCATTACTTTCTGTTACATTGGCTAGTTTAAATACTTAAATAGTAGATGCTGTTTAAAAGCATGTTAAAGTTTTCTCCTAGTATATGGTTTACTGCCACAAACAAGCTTTACTGGGGACTAAAGGAACTCCCCAAACTCCATGATTTAGTAGCAGACAAGATAAAGGTAATCTGTCTGGTACCAGAACCCATTTATGTATAGAAAAGGGAATTATCATGAAAGAAAATTTAGTTATCGTTGTGGAAGAATTTCACAGGTGCTAGTTTAATGTGAATTTTTTTCTAGGCAGTGTTAACTTTTTAAAGTGGAAAATGATTGCTAATAAACTATGATAATTTCCTTTTATATGTTTTATTACAGGGAAGAGCTTTGGAGGAACACAGTGGTCACCATTTCAATGTTATCAATTATGCTTTTATGGCCATCAATTAATATTAAAAGTTGAATTGTGACATTGACTATAGGGCTTCATGGATAGATGAGCAGCTTAGATATGGGGGCTTAGAACCCTTTGACTCCGGCCGGGCGCGGTGGCTCAAGCCTGTAATCCCAGCACTTTGGGAGGCCGAGACGGGCGGATCACGAGGTCAGGAGATCGAGACCATCCTGGCTGACACAATGAAACCCCGTCTCTACTAAAAATACAAAAAAAATTAGCCGGGCGAGGTGGCGGGCGCCTGTAGTCCCAGCTACTCGGGAGGCTGAGGCAGGAGAATGGCGTAAACCCGGGAGGCGGAGCTTGCAGTGAGCCGAGATAGCGCCACTGCACTCCAGCCTGGGCGACAGAGCGAGACTCCGTCTCAAAAAAAAAAAAAAAAAAAAAAAAAAAAAAAGAACCCTTTGACTCCATTGTGATTACCTATCAATTAGAGGTTAAAGAAATGTTACAGAAATAGTGTCTCTTTTTATTCTATGGAAAATACCTTTAAATATATTTGCTATAGTTTGCAAATTATTTTGTCCTTTAATAAAACTCAGTAATGTATTTTAAAATTTGGAGAGTATCTTTTATATTATAATGAGTCTCAGCTGATCCGCAATCTTATTTTGATCAGTCCCTTGATAAAGGTGCACCTGGCTTAAACAATCCTAGAGTTTATAAAGTCAAAAATAGTTTAATACATTCACTAAAGTGTAAACTAATCTTTTGATGTAAATAATTGGTTTTTCTATTTATACTTTTGTTAAATTAGAATTTCAAATGAATTAAATGTAGAAAGAGAAACATGTTACTTCCTCCTTTGTTTTAGCATTTTGCTTGGACACAGACTCCAGGATAGTTTATGCCACATGTGGTGGTTTTAAAGTCATGGGACAGATTTCTTGGTAGTGTGACTATCACCACTAGCTGTTAGAGTGAAGGACCTTTTGGTTATGAATGGTTTCTACTATTGGGAATTGGAGAAAGAGTTACTCTTAACCAGAGGTGCCCATCAAATTATCAAACTCATCATTTAAAGATGTTTTCTTGAAATACTCAATGTCTTACTTGCTGCCTATGGGTATTGATATCCTCTGTATTACATGAAGACAGGTAGAAGATAGAAGTCAGTAGAGTAGAGGATTAAAAATTCAAATATACGTTTCAGATATCTGCAATATTCTAATACTTCATTTCTTCAATTGCTAACCACTGACCTTGATTTTAAAAATTCATGCCTGGTGCCTGTGACATAGCCTGGAAAGAAGAGACAAAAATGCTTGTTCTTGGAATAGTTAATGCATCTAAAATAAGTCAGGAGTATTTTTTTATCCATCTGTCTATCCCAATTTGTTTAATCCAAGTTGTTTAATCCAATTTGTTTAATCCAAATCTAAACAAATTTGGTCCATTCAATATAAAATTACTTATCAATCAAAATTTGCTTATCAATATAAAATTACTTATCAATCAAAATTTGCTTATCAATATAAAATTACTTATCAATCAAAATTTGCTAGAACTTGTTAAAGAAGCAATGGTATTGATAGTTTTAAATGCTTTTGTATTATTGTGCTTGTAGCAATTTAATATATTTTTACCAATATTGGCTTATAATATTATTTTGTTTTCCTAAATTTAGATTCTTACAAATAGCTTTTCTGAAATCCAGACATAAATTGGCTGTGATTGATTTTCTTAAAGTGGCAGAAGCTTTAGTAGCTCAACAAAAGTAAACAGAAAGGTATTAATCTAATTCTGACTAAAAAAAAAAATTCTACACTCATTAGAATTTTCAATGGTGGGACTTAAAAACTCAAATATATGTGAGATACCAGAATCTATATTCAAATATCATCATATATCAAATATGTCACAGTATCTGAACACAGTGCTTTAAACTTATACAGCTTCCATTCAGATATTTAAATACTTTTTTAAAATCACATGAGAACTTCAAATTTCTTGATATCTGTTTTTCTTATAGTCTAAAACTTCAACTACTCTCTTGGCAGAGCTTTCATTTCCTTTTCTGTCACTGCTACACATTCATGAAAATAATTTTATTCATAGATCAATATAAAGTTTTCCTTTTCTTTGTGGCATAAAAATGATTATGTAACCAGGTGGCTTGGTAACATTATAAATTCAAGGGTTGCAACTTCAATTGGGCCCTCAAATGACGTTTTAAAACACATCATTTTCTAGCATTTATAATGAGCTTTCTCACGCTTTGTGACAGCTGCCAAGTAGTGTATTTGTCCTCACAAAAGTGCTAGGCAGTAAATGCTCTTTTATCTCACTTTTTAAAAGTTTTAATTGACAAATAAAAATTGCGTATATTTATCATGTTTATCATAATGTGTTGAAATACCCCATGGAATAGCTAAATTGAACTAATTAACATACACATTACCTCAAAGATATCTTTGCTTATTACCACAAATAAATCATCAGAAAAGAATTAATTAATTTCTCCTCAACAAATCTACAAAAGTAACTACAACTGTACACATCTGATTTTGCTACTACCCTGGTCTCTATGTGAAGTACTTTCCAATGGTCAATCTTGTGGACTGTTTTATATTTCCACCAACCAATTACCCAATTTACATGAATAGGCATGCTCAGCTATGTACTTCTCTCTTTCTCCTCTCTCTCTCTCATTATTATTATTATTATCATTATTATTATTATTATTATTTTCTAGTGAGCCAGTGTTCCCATAGAAAACACTCATTTAGGTTTCTGTGCTTAACCTTTATAAGAACAGAGATCTATGGGGCTGTTCAGAGTTGAGGGTAAATGTTAGCATGTAATGTAAGCAAGCCCATTTGACTACACCCCTAAGCCATCTCCTCCAATGTACCTTTCTTCCAGGTAAAATGGACATTTAAATCTCTATTCTCTTATGCCACCATCTGTGTGTGTCTTTCAATTGCTTCAAAGCTTAGACAAAGAAAAGAGACTTTTTGTTGACATTCATAATATCCAAGAACCTCCTTGCTGACTGTCATTATGGTATAATGGAAATCTTATCGTTCTGCTGATCGAAGGCTAATACTCCACTGTGGTCAGGATGCCATCTCTACTGCCCTAAAAATTCATTCAATTGATTTATCTCAGCACTTGTTTTTATCAAATTATATTTCTTCCAGGCTGTTTCTATCAATATTTAAACATGATTAACCTGACTTTTTTAAAAGGTTTTTAAATTTATATTTTCATTAACAGATAAAAATTGTATATATTTACTGTGTACATGTTTTTGAAATATGTATACATTGTGTAATGACTAAATTGAGCTAAATAACATATGCATTATTACCTTGCATAGTTATTATTTTTGATAAGAACACTTAAAATAGTATAACTACTATTTTAGCAAATTTTGAGTATACATTGTTATTAACTATAGTGACCATGTTGGACAACAGATCTCTTGAGCTTATTCCTCCTATCTAGCTGAAATCTTATACCCTTTGATGGATATCTCCTCAACTCTCCCTTCTTTCAGCCCCTAGTAACCACCACTCTATTCTCTACTTCTATGAGTTCAACATTGTTAGATTCCACATCTAAGTGAGATCACGTGCTATTTGTCTTTCTGTGCCTGACTTATTTCACTGAACATAATGTCCTCCCGGCTCATTCATCCATGTTTTCGAAATGGAAGATAAAACTAAGACCATTTCTTCAACTAGTGTCTAATCTCTTCCTTATCTTTTCAAAGCCATTCTTTTGAAAAGCACTATTTATATTCATGATGTCTATTTTTTCATAGTTCTTTTGACACATCACTGCTCAGTCAGTTGAGTTGTTTCTTCATTAATTACTCCACTGAAACTGTTCTCCCTAAAATCATCAGTGTAGATAATTCTGAGAACTTTACCTGTTAGGTCTGCAGTACACACCAAATGCTGAAAATGCATCGACCCTTAAATGACTCTCTTCTTATGACTTTGATGACATTGTTTTCTTCTGATTTTTCAGTTACACTTCTGGGTGCTCTTCTTGATTTATTTTTCCTTCAATGATAATAATTCCTGCTCTTCATCTTAGTTCTTCTCTCATCTCTCAGTCTCTTCTTTTTATATGATCCCCATTACTCCAGAGATTTCAGTTACTCACCATATAGTTGTGATGATAAGCCGACTTACTGAAAATTTTTTCTTGGCTGTTTCACAAAGACTTTCAATACAAAATGTCCAAAAAAGAATGTCATCATTTTATTATCTCCATGAATGCTACCGTATTTGAATGAATGTATAACTTATTATCCAAACTGTAAGACTTTTGAAGTTAATGGAGGGGTTAACTGTGTGGGATGCCCACATGTAACTTAGGACTCTTTTAAGAAAATTGGAAAAATGTGTCACACTATTTGTTCATGGACTTGCCATGGTTTCAGAAACCGAGGATTCATACTGGTACCAAAGGATAATAAGATCGTCACTGAATATCTGAAATGAGGAAACAGAAAGCACAATTTCTGCTTGCTCTAGAAATGAGAAGCTATGCTGATCAGGCAGAGTCTCTCTTGATAGAAGGGACTGATGACCTTTTAAGGGTTTAGAGGAAGTATGGGGGTGAAGACTGGTGTATCTTCAAATGAGTAGAAGCGTTATTACTCATGTGAGACTCTTTAATGTTTGGTATTCTGAAATATGTTTATTGGAGTGAGTCCATTCCTGCCTGGGTGGCTTTCAGAAGGAAAAGACTATTGCTCACTGGTTAGCTTGCAATAGAGATTATGTTTACTAAGGAGAGATTTTGTTTGTTTTGGTTTGGTTTCAACTGATAGATCAGTTTAATACCAGTTCTGTTGGCTTTGGAACAATATCAGTCTTTCCTAGAATGTGTGAAATTTCAAAAACTATTGCGCCCTCCTTTTGGTTCTCGCTCAGCTGATGCTGCCGGAAGCCCATCAAGGCTCATTCAGATCTTCATGTTGTGATTCATATTTTGTTTTTATTTGAACAACTTTTTTAAAATTTATTTTTTATTTTTTATGTATTATTATTATTATACTTTAAGTTCTAGGGTACATGTGCACAGACTGCAGATTCGTTACATATGTATACATATGCCATGTTGGTGTGCTGCACCCATTAACTCATCATTTACATTAGGTATATCTCCTAATGCTATCCCTCCCCGCTCCCCGCATCCCACGACAGGCCCTGGTGTGTGATGTTCCCCTTCCTGTGTCCAAGTGTTCTCATTGTTCAATTCCCACCTATGAGTGAGAACATGCAGTGTTTGGTTTTTTGTCCTTGTGATAGTTTGCTCAGAATGATGGCTTCTAGCTTCATCCATGTCCCTACAAAGGACACAAACTCATCCTTTTTTATGGCTGCATAGTATTCCATGGTGTATATGTGCCACATTTTCTTAATCCAGTCTATCGCTGATGGGCATTTGGGTTGGTTCCAAGTCTTTGCTATTGTGAATAGTGCTGCTATAAGCATACATATGCTTGTGTCTTTACAGTGGCATGATTTAAAATCCTTTGGGTATATGCCCAGTAATGGGATGGCTGGGTCAAATGGTATTTCTAGTTCTAGATCCTTGAGGAATTGCCACACTGTCTTTGACAGTGGTTGAATTAGTTTCCAGTCCCACCAACAGTGTCAAAGTCTTCCTATTTCTCCACATCCTCTTCAGCACCTGTTGTTTCCTGACTTTTTAATGATCGCCATTCTAACGGGTATGAGATGGTATTTCATTGTGGTTTTGATCTGCATTTCTCTGATGGCCAGTGATGATGCGCATTTTTTCATGTGTCTGTTGGCTGCATAAACATCTTCTTTTGAGAAGTCTCTGTTCATATCCTTTTCCCACTTTTTGATGGGGTTGTTTGATTTTTTTCTTGTAAATTTGTTAAGTTCTTTGTAGATTCTGGATATTAGCCCTTTGTCAGATGGGTAGATTGTAAAAATTTTCTCCAATTCTGTACATTGCCTGTTGACTCTGATGGTAGTTTCTTTTGCTGTGCAGAAGCTCTTTAGTTTAACTAGATCCCATGTGGTGATTCTTATTGAAGATGTGATTCTGTCTGCAGAAATATTATTTTCAGCTTAAGCATTAATCAGCAGCATTTTATGCTCCTTGTTTTTTCTATTTGCAAGATTTGTTGAATCATCATCTGGTAGAGTTTAGAGACAGGAAATTTAATCTTAGTATAACAGACATTGAATAACTGTGAGACAAGTAAGTACAACTGAGAATATTATAAGAAGGAAGAACTGAAGCCCGTGATTCAAGATTTCCCACATCTGATCAAGAAAAAAAGCGACTTTAAAGTGAAGCCATAGTGACTCCCTGGATCTATCATGACAAGCCAGGTTGCCTCTTCTTTTAGACAAAAATTGTTTTACCTCACCTGAATTGACATTATATTGCATGTTATGTGTTACATAAAGTATCGTTGATGGTGAAGGCTACTGTTAGTTGGTCAAAAGAAAATTAAAGACTATGTAATTATTTGTTACTACTTGGCTTTAGGAAATTTAATGTTCGTTATTTAGAAGTCTATTATTTATTATTTCAATCAAAGTAAGAAATACACTTTGGAAAGCACTTAAAATTCCACAGTTACTGGGCTGGGCATGGTGGCTCACACTTGTAATCCCAGCACTTTGGGAGGCTGAGTTGGGTGGATCACCTGAGGTCAGGAGTTTGAGACCAGCCTGGCCAACAAGGTGAAACCCCGTCTCTACTAAAAATACCCCCCCCACCCCCAAAATTAGCCAGGTGTGGTGGTGCTCCTGTAATCCCAGCTACTCGGGAGGCTGAGGCAGGAGAATGACTTGAACCCAGGAATCAGAGGATGCAGTGAGCCGAGATTGTGCCACTGTACTCCAGCCTGGGTGAAAACTGAGACACCGTCTCAAAAAAAAAAAAAAGAAGGAAAAAGAAGGAAGGAAGGAAGGAAGGAAGGAAGGAAGGAAGGAAGGAAGGAAGGAAGGAAAGAAGGAAAGAAGGAAAGAAGGAAAGAAGGAAAGAAGGAAAGAAGGAAAGAAGGAAAGAAGGAAAGAAGGAAAGAAGGAAAGAAGGAAAGAAAGAAACCAAAATTGGCCCTGAAGAGCCACCTAATCTCCCATAGAGGTAATCCAGAAGCTGCAAAAGAGATGCACTTAACTTTATTGGAGTCATCATGACAAATAATAATTGCTGATTCCAAAAATGAGTGCATTCCCTCTATGTAGAGCAAGGATATTTTTATTTATGTTTGTATTAACTCAAAAAATTGTTGTCTGGTTTGAAAGTTTGTGTCCCTTCAAAATTCAGACTGAAACTGAATCCCCAATGCATTAAAATCAAGAGAGGGGGCCTTTCAGAGGTGATTAGGTTTTAAGAGCTTCACCTTCAGGGATAAGAGTTCCCTCAGTAAAAGGGCTTGAGTGAGTCTATTTGTCCCTTCATCCCCATCTAGATGTGAGGACACAGTAAGAAGGCACCACCTTCTTACAGAGAGCAGAGAGTAAGATGTTACCAGACACAAAATCTGCTGAAGTCTTCATTTTGGACTTCTCATACTCTAGAATTATAAAGCAAATTAATTTCTGTTGTTTATAAATTATCCATTTGAATTTTATTAAAATAGCATGGACAGACTAAGACAAGCACCATTACTAGTAAGGATAGTAAAAAGTAACTCTACCTTGTTTTTCATACTGGCTGCCTAGCAATGGCTCAGGAAAGTTGAATTCGAATACTGATCCTCTATATTAAACCTTAAACCTAAGTTGTTACTATTAATAATGTGAAAAAGAGCAAAGTCAGAAGCATATGAAAGAAGACGATCTGTATTCTTACAGATTTTGCTCCAATTATTCAATCTATTATCTATTAGTCTTCCTGATAAGGATTCTGGAACTCTGGGTAATTCTTTGTTAATTTAATATTTCATATATAATGTAAGTATTCTAATTTCTAGATCAGTTATAATCTGATTATGTGTAGATAAATGAGATTTTATTACATTTAATCTGGCAGTTCTATTTGCAGAGTAGATTATACTTATTAAAATTTTACAGATTATATCACAAAGAAGAAAGGAATGATCTTTTGATAATAGTTCCTGAATGGAGGGTCTGTGTTAGAAGTTGAAAAGTGTTTAGGATTACTAGAAATGTTCATTACTTGAGTGGTTCCAGTAAACTAGAGAAAATAAAATAAGTTGCCCTTCAAGCTTCTACAACTAACCATGCATAGAAGTTTGTCTTTTACTATTTCTTATATTTTCTGTTACAACCACATGTTTTACTTTAAGACAAAATTGCTCTCCTTTCCCCTTTATTCTTATTATAATTTACCTACATTCTTAGTTATTTCAAAAAATCTTAACATTTTCTCTTAAGAATACACTGTTTTATGAGGTGGAATTAATTGTAGAGAGAGTGGCTCTGTTTATAAGAGTATGTTGTCACCTACGTCAATTTGTAGGCAATGCTGCTTTGGGATTTAAGAAAATGACAGGGAGTTTTTGCAGTACTATTTTTTTTAATGTGACATAATTGAAGAGTTTTTGGTAGTTACTATTGTTTCATATCAATATGGTAAACTGGAGCTTCCACAGATGTTTGTTTGCAGTAAGTTTACATGTGCCCTCCTCTGTCAGTTCTTAAATATTAGAGAACAGAGGAAATTTGGTTTTATATTTCTTTTGGAGGCTGATTCTTTTCTCCAGAGTCAAAAGTCATTTTACTTCTTTAAAAGGATCTCTAAAATTTGATTAGAAAAGTACAGATTCTATATTCCAACTTATATTTTTGACTGAATTTCTTATTTCACAACACTTGAAGCCATTTATGAAAAGAAAGTACATAATACCTCTAATCAAGCTGTTGAGTCTGTCTAAAGTTTGAACCTACCTAAATTCTGCTTCTCATCTTTGTTTAATTTACATTTTTTAGTCTTTGGCTGGCCTTAAAAGAGTCTCTAAAACTGCATTATGTATTAACATTTTTTGTCCACTTAAGGCAAAAGATAATTTTAAACAATTAGATTATGTAATCTTCCTATTCTATGATGCTGCTTTTTAACAATTTTTTTTCAATGGGTCTCATTAACTAGATGAGTTGCTACATTCCTACATATTTGTAGTCCAGGACAATAAATATCTAATAAAATAATTCTGCAGCACATTTATATATTTCTTCTTGTGGTTTAGAAAAATCTGTAATTACAGTCCTCAGTTTGACCTGATGCCCTGAGTTTGAGCAGCCATCTTACATCATGTTGTAAACCTGGGCAAGTAAGTCAAATGCTAAAGGCATCAGAGAAGAAAAATAGAAAATTCCTTGTAGATTCTGGATATTAGACCTTTTTCAGACAGATAGATTGCAAAAAGTTTCCTCCACTCTGTAGGCTGTCTGTTCGCTCTGATGATAGTTTCTTTTGCTGTACAGTAGCTCTTTTGTTTAATTAGATCCCATTTGTCAATCTTTGCTTTTGTTGCAATTGCTTTTGGTGATTTCATAATGAAATCTTTGCCCCTGCCTATGTCCTGAATGGTATTGCCTAGATAATTCTTCTAGAGTTTCTATAGTTTTGGGTTTACATTTAAGTCTTTAATACATCTTGAGTTACTTTTTGTATAAGGTGTAAGGAAGGGATCCAGTTTCAATTTTCTGCATATGGCTAGCCAGTTCTCCCAGCACCATTTATTAAATAGGAATCCCTTTCTCTATTGCTTGTTTTTGTCTGGTTTGTCAAAGATCAGATGGTTGTAGATGTGTGGTCTTATTTCTGAGTTCTCTGTTTGATTCCATTGGAAATTTACAAGAAAAACAAAAAAACATAAAAACACAACCCCATTAAAAAGTGGGCAAAGGACATGAATAGACACTTCTCAAAAGAAGACATTCATGTGGCCAATAAACATATGAAAAATGGTAAACATCAACGATCATTAAGGAAATGCAAACCAAAACTACAATGAGATATCACCTTACACCAATCAGAATGGTAATTATTAAAAAGTCAAGAAACAACAGATGCTGGTGAGGTTGTGGAGAAATAGGAACACTTTTTTTTTTTTTTTTTGGAGATGGACTTTTACTGTGTCACCCAGTCTGGGGTGCAGAGGCATGATCTCGGCTTATTGCAACCTTCGCCTACTGGAGTCAAGTGATTCTCCTGCTTCAGCCTTCCCAGTAGCTGGGATTACAGGCACCTGCCACCATACCCAGATAATTTTTGTATTTTTAGTAGAGATGGGGTTTCACCATGTTGGCCAGGCTGGTCTCGAACTCCTGACCTCAGGTTATCTGCCCACCTTGGCCTCCCAAAGTGCTGAGATTACAGACATGAGCCACCACGCACACTTAGCCAAGAGGAACACTTTTACATTGTTGGTGGGAATGCAAATTAGTTCAACCATTGTGGAAGATGTTGTGGCAATTCTTCAAAGATCTAGAACCAGAAATACCATTTGACCCAGCAATGCCAAAGGAATATAAATCATTCTATTAAAAAGATACATGCACGTGTATGTTTATTGCAGCACTATTCACAAGAGCAAAGACATGGAATCAACCCAAATGCCTATCAATGATAGACTGAATAATGAAAATGTGATACATATACACCATGGAATACTACACAGCCATCAAAAGGAATGAGATCATGTCCTTTGCAGGGACACGCGTAGAGCTGGAAGCCATCATCCTCAGCAAACTAATGCAGGAACAGAAAACCAAACACTACATGTTCTCACTCATAAGTGACAACTGAACAATGAGAACACATGGACACAGAGGGGAGCAACACACAGTGGGGCCTGTCAGGGGTTGGGGTGGGAGGAGGGAGAGCATTAGGAAAAATAGCTAATGCATGCTGAGCTTAATATCTTGGTGATGTTTTGATACATGCAGCAAATCTGGCACACGTTTACCTACGTAACAAACCTGGACGTCCTGCACATGTACCCCTGAACTTAAAATAGAAATAATAATTTTAAAAAGAGAAAGAGAATTCCTTGGTTAGTGACTTCACAGTTTTCCTGCAATATCAGCCTTTGGCCAGCTACCACTGAACTTCCTTTACTTGAAAATAAACCTGATTTCTGAAATCACTATATTTGAGTCCTTTTCACTAACAACTGAACTCGGATTCAAACTAATACAAAATTTTAAAGTAAATATAAGCAAACATAATGCAAAGTACAGTTGACCTTTGATCATCACAGGGTTGAGCTTTGCAGGTCCACTTCTACGCAGATCTTCTTCCACCTTTGCTAACCCTGAGACAGCAACACCAACCCCTCCTCTTCAGCCTCCTCCTCAGCTCACTCAACATGAAGAAGAGAATGAAGACTTTTATGATGATCCACTTCCACTTAATGAATAGTAAATATATTTTCTTTTCCTTATGGTTTTCTTAATAACATTTTCTTTCCCCTAACCTTTTGATAGAGAAAAGAATGTTTACTTTATTGTAAGAATACAATACGTAATGCATATAGCATACAAAATATGTGCTAATTAACTGTTTATTTTGTTGGTAAGGCTTCCAGTAAACAGTAGGCTATGAGTAGTTAAGTTTTTGGGAACTCAGAATTTATACACAGATTTTGAACTGCATAGGGGGGTGATCAGCACCCTTAACTCCCACATTATTCAAGGAGCAACTGTAAATATAAATATAAACAAGAATAGTAGGTAATGAATTGCAGGTTAATAGGCTAGAAAAAAAACCAGCAATAAAACAGAAACCTTTAGGCAGCACAGATGAAAAGAACGGAGTAGTCTTTGAGGTTGCTTTATGACTATGGGTGGAGTTGCATGAGGAAGTGGGGAAAACTTCATCCTAACAAAATACGTAAGAGTCTGCATTTGGCAGTATCTTAATGATGCCCCTTTCTCTGCAGGTTAGATAGCTTTGTTGCAGAATACAAATAAAAGCAAGACATGAAATCTCTAATTTCTCTAAAGAAATGAAGACCTCTTTTTTAAAAAGAATGTTTTTGTAAGATTATAAATGGAACATGTCTGAATATTTCTTAAAAATTCAGTGTTTTTAATGTAGTTGAAAAATTAGGAGAACTTACCAAATGCTGTTCCTAGCAAATGCTGCAGTATGCAGCGTGTACTGTCCACAAATATTCCCTCCTCCTTTTCTTCCTGCTTTTTGTCTTCATTATTATTACTGATATTCTTAACTCAGTTACACAATTTGGTCTTTTGAGACATGTAACTTTCTTCACTGTTAATTACAGGTTTGGACAAGATCTTTGTGGACTTTACTAGTTCTGTGCTTTTATATTATTATGCTTCATATCTACAATTGTGTGAAAGGATGTTAATGTCATAGAAGTAATAATTACAAAAAATCTTGAAGATATATAGGATTTAATGGAAATTAAAATCCTTTTCCTAGGCATTAGTAATTTATAATGAACAGTATTATGGTACTTTTTCAGATGGGTCAGTGTTTCTAGAAATCTTGAAATAAATTCAATTTAAATAGATTTAACTGAAAAAAAATCACCTTTACAAGATCTTTAATACCATAGATATATGCATATGCTATACAGTCTGTATATGCATATGTACATATATTTGTACATATATGTTGTAAATATATAAAATATATGTTTGCTATTCATTATGTAATACTACATTACATATAATTTCAACTTGGTATTCATTTATTTATTTATTAACAAATATAAATACTCCTTGAGCACTCGATACAGTTCTAGATGTAGTATTACTTCTGTGACAAAGAACAGAGGTAAGATAGTTTCACAATAATCTCTGAAGAGCTTTCTGGACTTCCCTCCAGTGGGAGAGAGATTGAGAGCCTTCCACAGTCTAGATTCTCACTTCCTTCTCACTTCTGAAGAGATCACTACACTTCTACTTATCAAGGAACATTTCTGTAACCTTTTATCCACTTTCTGAAACAGTTCCTGCCCTCCTATTCACGTGAAGAATATGCATTATCTACTATTCCACAGAGAAAGCATATCAGTCTGTGAAGGGCATTCTCAATGGTCCCACACAAATTTTTGGTCAGCTTGGGGGAGAGAGTTGGCATTCTACTCAGTTTCTTTTTCTCTTATTAATCACTATGGACACATCAATAATATATAGTGCTTTTTATAAATCTAATATCACAAAATAAACACAGGTAGCAGCATCCCAACAACAGTGCTAATAAATGAGCAAAACAACAACACATTTCTGTGCTGAGACCAGCTTGGTTGGTGAGACCCTAACCCAGTGGCACTAGAGGAATTAAAGACACACACACAGAAATACAGAGGTGTGAAGTGGGAAATCAGGGGTCTCACAGCCTTCAGAGCTGAGCACCCCCGAACAGAGATTTGCCTACACATTTATTAACAGCAAGCCAGTCATTAGCATTGTTTCTATAGATATTTAATTAACTAAAAGTATCATTTATGGTAAACAGGATTAACTTAAAGTATCCCTTATGGGAAACGAAGGGATGGGCTGAATTAAAGGAATAGATTGGGCTAGTTAACTGCAGCTGGAGCATGTCCTTAAGGCACAGATTGCTCATGCTATTGTTTGTGGCTTAAGAATGCCTTTAAGTGGTTTTCTGGGTGGGCCAGGTGTTCCTTGCCCTCATTCTGGTAAACCCGCAACTTTCCAAAGTGGGCGTTATGGCCATCATGAACATGTCACAGTGCTGCAGAGATTTTGTTTATGGCCAGTTTTGGGGCCAGTTTATGGCCAGATTTTGGGGGGGGGGCTTATTCTCAACATATCCCCTTTCTTTGATTTGCCAATCAGTAAAAGCAAAGGCAGCTTTGTCATGGTCCTATTGTCCCTGCTGGTAAGGGTCCACGGACTCCTGTTGGGACCTTTTGCGGGGGTTCCTCAGGCAGAAGGCTCACAGCTCATAAATCTACTGCAGCACTACCAGCTGTGGTGGGGGACAGACGTTGTACAGGGGTGAGGGAATGACCTGAGCTGGAAATGCCCTGGTTTAGAATGGGGCCTGGGATGGGCCCCTCATGGCATTTCTTGAAATAGGTTCCTATCTTTATCAAACTTAGAGGGTTCCTATCTTTATCAAACTTAGAGTGACACTGATTAGCTTAATGCTTTCCTTTTTTACATTTTGGACATATTTCAGACTCAGCAATTTTCTTTATTCCCCTATCTGGTGGCCTGACTCGCTGATTATTTCTATATTCTTTTTTAGTATGAATAGCTTGTTTAAATTCTTTGGGTAATTTAAAAGGAAAAGGCTCAAATGTAGCTATAATATTTCCCTGTTGATCTGGGGGGTGTATTCTAACAGGGAACTGCCAAGCCTCTAAATCACCCTCTCATCTAGCTTGCTGAACTCCCGCCTGAATAGAACTAAGAGCAGTCACTCGAGGCACTGCTCCAACAGTCACTGGGGCAACTACTTTTCATCCAGTGTCTTCCAGAAAAGAAATACCTGGAGGGTCATTTTCTTCAAAATAATAATGAGGGGGTGCAGAAGGGTAGGGATGAACCTCTCCCTCCTTTGCTGCTTTAGCTGGCAAATAAACCTGCTCTGTAACCTCTTCTGTTACTTCATTATACCTTCCTTCCTCCTCATCATCAGTGTGAAAAAGTTCCAAGGTGGAACGAACCACAGCCCACACTTGTCCCACTGTTATGCTGATGCTTCCGAGCTCCCCTTCTTACTCACCACGGGGATTGCTTTAAGAGTACTCGGGTGTCCTACAGCTAGTTCCATGTTCTCCAACCGTCGCTCTGGTGACCCTTCGACCTGGATTCGAGCCCCCACGAATGGGCACCACTTGCCAAGGCCAGCTCGGTTGGGGAGATCCTAGCCCAGTGGCACTAGAGGAGTTAAAGACACACACACAGAAATATAGAGGTGTAAAGTGGGAAATCAGGGGTCTTACAGCCTTCAGAGCTGACAGCCTGGAACAGAGATTTACCTACATATTTATTAACAGCAAGCCAGTCATTAGCATTGTTTCTATAGATATTTGATTAACTAAAAGTATCCTTTATGGGAAATGGGATTACGTTAAAGTATCCCTTTTGGGAAATGAAGGGATGGGCCAAAGTAAAGGAATAGGTTGGGCTAGTTAACCGCAGCAGGAGCATGTCCTTAAGGCACAGATCACTCATGCTATTGTTTGTGGCTTAAGAATGCCTTTAAGCAGTTTTCCGCCCTGGGCGGGCCAGGTGTTCCTTGCCCTCATTGGGGTAAACCCACAACCTTCCAGCGTGGGCATTATGGCCATCATGAACATGTCACAGTGCTGCAGAGATTTTGTTTATGACCAGTTTTGGGGACAGTTTATGGCCAGATTTTGGGAGTCTTGTTTCCAACATCTCTGGTGTCATATTTACCATTCCTAAGGAATATTTTTATCAAAAATTAAAATAAATCTTTTATCTATTTAAATTTGTTCTTTCAAGTTCTAATCTCAGTCTTTTCTGACCAAAATGCAGAAGTGAAAATATGAATGAATAGGCAAAATGTGATGTACAATAAAATATTATGCATCCTTTAAAGAAAGGAAATTCTGACACATGCTACAACATGGATGAACTTTGAGGACATTATGCTCAGCGAAATAAACTAGTCACGGAAGAGCAAATATTTTATGATTTCACTGATATGAAGTTATTAGAATATGGTTGTCCCCACTTATACTGTGGTTGTACTTTCAGAGGTTTTGTTTACCTGTGGTCAACTATGACCTGAAAATGTTAAATTGATAGTGTATTAGTTTGTTCTCACGCTGGTAACAATGACGTACCCAAGACTGGATAATTGATAAAGCAAATAAGTTTAATCAGCCCCCACTTCTACATGGCTGGGGAGGCCTCACAATCATGGCAGAAGGCAAAGGAGTAGCAAAGTCACGTTTTACATGGGGGCAAGAAAGAGAGCTTATGCAGGGGAACTCTCATTTATAATAAAACGATCAGATCTCATGAGACTTATTCACTACTACAAGAACAGTATGGGGGAAACTACCCCCATGATTCAATTATCTCCACCTGTCCCAGCACTTAACACATGCAGATCATGACAATTCAAGGTGAGATTTGGATGGGGACACTGCCAAAACATATCAGATAGTTCCAGAATAAGTTTTAAGTTGCAAATGGTTCTGAGTAGCCTGATCAAATCTTGCAACATCTTGTTCCCTCCTTCCTTGGATCCAAATCATGTCTTTGTCCTTGCTGTATATGTTACCTACACCTATTAGTTTGTCATTTAGCAGCCATCTTTGTTATCAGTTCAACTGTCCTATTTTTTAACTTTTATTTTAGGTTTAGGGGTACATGTGAAGGTCTGTTACAGAGGTAAACACATGTCCCAGGCGTTTGTTGTACATATTATTTCATCACCCACATATTAAGTCCAGTACCCAATAGTTATCTTTTATGCTGCTCTCCCTGCTCAAATAGATCAACTGTCACAGTATCACAATGCTTGCATTTGAGTAATCCCAATTTAACTCAGGTGGTCAATTTTATTACTAGTAATTGTTGTTAATCTCTTATGGTGCCTAATTTATAAATTAAACTTTATCATAAATATGTATGTCTAGGAAAAACATTATATATTGGCTTCAGTACTATGCTTAGCTTCAGACATCCATTGGGGAGCTTGGAACAGATCCTCCACAGACAAGAGGGAACTACTATAGTCAAAAGTCATACAGAAGAAAAGTAGAATGGTGGTTTTCAGGGCATAAGGGGTTAAACTACTGGAAAGTTGGTATTTAATAGGTGTAGAATTTCAGTTTTTCAAGATGAAAATAGATGAAGATCGATGGTGGTAATGCTTGCACAACATTATAAATGTATTTAATACAACTGAACTATACACTTAAGATGGTTAAGGTGGTAAGTTTTATGTTATTAATATTCTAACAGAATTTTAAAAATGGAAAAAAAAAGAATGTCAGGGTTGATGTTTATTTGTGTCTGTGCATGCATAAAAGTTGTATTTTTGTTTTGTTTGCATTTTTACACATCTCAATTATGCCAGTCTCCCCAGATAAAAACAATTTATGATTTTTGAAATCTTAGAAAAGCAGAAAGCGAACTATTCTTTGAAAGTGGTTTATTTTTTAGTGAATTTTTGATGTTCATTTATATTTTATATTCATAATTGTTTTCTAATGTGTAATGATAAGGTTTCATAACTTATTCATTTCAAAGTGATAGGATTTAAGTAGTATTGTTCCTTAATATATGAAAGATTGTTAAGCCACAACTCTGTTAACATAATGTAACAGTGAATCTTCAGTAAAAAGATTCTAGCTATCATTTGCTTTGGTTCTCACATAACTTCCTAATCTTGTTTCTTTTTCTTTTTAAAAGGATAGACTACTATACTAAAGCACACCAAAGTGACTTTGATAAAACTGTGAAAATTTATATATTATGCCACTATTATACCTTTTATATTACAGACTTATTTTTTAAAGACAGTAATTTCTGAGATAAAATCATTAGGCTTTGGGCTCAACTTGTGATTTCCTGCACTACCATAAATATGTCTTTGAAAACAGACAGGTTTCACTAGTCTCCAGGAACTAACCAAGTCCAATTAAAATTAATAAGCAGATTGCATTGCATAATGGCAATTTTCAAAGTTCTCCCTACCAATGCTTCTGGAAATCCCGTATGACCTCTAGCACCAGAGCAGGTGATTACCTGCTGCTACCTGTCTGCTGTTTAATTCCCGACACCAGGCTGTTGTTTGATTCCACAGTTCTGAGCAAAAGATATAAAATATAGGTTCAGATCCCTGCTGACCATTATGCCTACCAAGACTTTCCATCACCATGACATCACAGACTGACCAGAGCTATGGCAAATTGAGGAGGAGAATAATTATCTTTCTCTATGTCTCTCTATTGAAAGAGTTCCACAGTGAGGATATTGAGCTGTGTGGTGTCAGACATCATAGTGAGGCAGTTATTTTAGATTTGCCTTTATCTATTTTCCCAAGATGCATACATACTTCTGAGGCGACTGTGTTGGAAAGGGTTCAAACAGCAGTAGCCAGGTTGTGAATACATCAGACTGCCCGCTGTTCCACAAGGTTTATTGCTCATTCTTCCTCACTGCAGCCAATTCCTTGCTTTATAATAAAATCTTTCTTGAAATCTGGCTTCTATCATTCTGCTCCTTCATTTTCATAAACGTGTCCCAATTATAGCTGTGGTCCTGCATTGCCAATTTGACTTATATATCTCTTCCTCTGGTGTGTGTGTGTGTGTGTGTGTGTGTGTGTGTGTGTGTGTGTATTTGCTTAATATATTTTATAAGACAATAAGAATCAAAATCAGTTTTTATTCCTTTTCCTGAATTCCTATGTTATGTAGGTATAAATGTATTTACATATATTTATGTAGGTATTATATATTCATATGTATATGTATGCATTTGTGCATTTGCTTATATACTATTTAAAGGTATATGTGCATGTGTTCCTATGAGAGAAAGAGACAAGAAAATACTAGGTTTCAGTTTGTACATTTTTGTGTGTTTGTGTATGTCTGTGCACATGTGTGTGTTTTGTTATTCTCTTCAGAGAAAACATACTTTTCTCTCAAAGAAAAACCAACAATAATTAAATGCAGCAGTTTTTTAAATCTTGCTGGTAGTAGTGTCATGCAGTAAAACATTCATTATATTTCACTTACTTATATTCAAATCCAGTTTCAAGAGAAACTTACAGTTGTACATGACAATGTTTATAGTTTTCTCTGTTCTGCTTTCTAGTAATTGCCCCCCAATGTCTAAGTGCAGTCTTCACTTTGGAATAATCTCATTATACTTAGGTACACAATTTTTTTATTGAAGTTGTTTTCCAACAACAGATTCTCAAGAAAACATTAGCCACGAAAACCAAAACAAGCAAAAGAAAACAAAGCATTGTTTCTTATTATTACATAGAAATGATATTTCCATTAAAAACATTTATGTCTGCCACTAGATGGTTCATTATTTATCTTCTGAGTCCCTGTGTAAGATTAGCCGGTAACCATTCTGAGTGCAAAAATAATGAAAGGTTTTGGTCTAGCCTGATTCTTCACAGTGAATCACATAGGAATAAACTCCCCAGTTTATACCCTAAAATGTTCACTTTAGAGCAGTCACAAATCCTCAGACAAATGAAAAATTACTCCCCAAATCCATTTGGAAGATCTATCACAGGCTATTCACGACTGTGTGAGAACATCTAACTTGGCCTCTGACATCAAAGCAACTCCAGGTGATGCTGTGTCCTTGAACACAGCCTAGCTTCCAACGCAGACTTGCCTAGGCACATTTTGAAGGCAGAAGACAACTTTCCCCATAGACTTTCTATTTCAATGCCTTTTCAGGATCCCTGAAAAAAAATACAAAATCTACTCTTTATTCCTGGAAAACACACAAGCAATATTTATATTAATAAAATAATACCATATTCTTTGAATGGTATGAAAATGCTGATGAGGTGTGAGGAAACAGAAATATACAACTTATTGCTATCCTGTTTGTTTTTAATTTATAACTTTGATAAGCTGTGACATTGATTATGTAGAATCTCTAAATTTGGGCATGCATGCAAACTAAATGAGTAAACCCATATTTTAAAATATTATATTAGCTTCACCAACTGCTACTATTATTATTAATAATGATTTATAGTTCCAGAAGATGTTACACTTAACTTTATGACAGTAATGATAATTATAATGATTCTTGGTGGAATGAAAACCTTGAACTGTACTGGAAAGTTTATGCAAAGAAATGGACGAGGCCAAGGCTTTCATCCCTTATGTAATGGGAATGATATTTAAACTAGCCCAATTGTTCCATAAAACTAATGTTTATGGTTTCTTTTGAATAAACATAGAAATTGACCCTCCCAATCTTGAAACTTGAGAAAGTTACCTATGTCTTATCTGAGTTCCTTTCTCAGGAAACCAACCATCAGTCCTCTCAGATAATATCAAAGAGCTGAAACTCACCAGATCACTGCATATGGACAATGAGAAAACAGACCCCTTACCCATCATGATGGCCTAAGTGACCACCTGCTTCCTATTGATCAACTCTTCTTTCTAACCCCTCCCCAGTTCCTGTTTTCCAACACATGGTTACATTTCTTCCCTGCAACATAAACGCCTAATTTTAGTCTGTCAGGAGACCAATTTGAGGCTGATCTGCTCTCCTCAGGTGAAGCACCCGACAAAAGCCTTCCTGCCTGGAAATACTCATTGTCTCAGTGATTGGCTCTCTGTGCAGTGAGCATCAGAACCTTGCCATTTTGGTAACAATATTCCATCAACCATTTTCATATCTTTATATTTTACTTCTTATCATTAAGCCACTAGTAATGTCAATAAATAACATTGGGGAACAAGTCACATTCATACTTGAACAAAAAGCAAGCCTATGTGGTGTACCTGTTGCCAACACTCAGGATGATGTTCTTCTGAAGCTTGAAAAATCAGAACAAAAAAACTTGACAAACACTGTTAAGATCCATTGCACACTTACGCAAAGACAAAGGGAAAATGAAGTCTACTCTTATATCGGGCTAGAAAGCATGCCACAGAATCATACTGTCTCAATATCAATTCTCTTTGAACATGTGGAGGGAACAGCCAAACTGAAAAGTGGCTGAGTTTGCTTTAAAGGATAGTTCTTGGGAAGTGGTGAGAGGACAATGAAAGGAGTTATAGAATCTGAGAATGCTATAGGTTAAACACAAGAGAATGTCTTGTGAATATGAGGACAACTGGTGGAGACTCTGGAAAAGCCACTGGATAAGATATTTGGATAACAGTTGAGACAGGGATATTGAAGAAGTCAGGCCTCATGTCTCATACTGATCTAGAGATAAGCATGTCTGTGGGAGCAGAGATTTATTCTGCAGTTACATCCTTTTGGCTTTCGGACTTAAGACTCCTTGGGTTATTTTAGCACAAATTAAAAGTTAAACTTGGGTTCTTTTTTTTTTTTTTGAGACGGAGTTTTACTCTGTTGCGCAGGCTGGAGTGCAGTGGTGTGAAAGATCCCGGCTCACTGCAACCTTCCACTACCCTGGTTCAAGTGATTTTCCTGTCTCAGCCTGCTGAGTAGCTGGGATTATAGGTGCGCACCACCACACCCAGCTAATTCTTGTATTTTTAGTGGAGACGAGGTTTCACCATATTGCTCATGCTTGTCTCAAACTCCTGACCTCATGATCCACCCACCTTGTCCTCCCAAAGTGCTAGGATTACAGGCGTGAGCCACTGTACTCAGCCTAAACTTGAGTTCTTTGAACAATACAACTGTTCTTTTAACGTAGCCCAGATGTCACTCTCCTTAGCCCTTCCTGTGGATTGCCTGAAAACAGGCACATCAATACACATGATGAACAAAATATCTTTGTGAGTGTGTGTGAGTGTGTGTGTATGGTTGTTTTGAGTTGCTTGATTTCTGTTAGTTTTCTCTCTTTAATAGCAAACTGGAAAGTAAAAAGTAAAACTTCCTCTGTAGTTCTTTCCAATCAGAGAAATATGTACAAACTCAACGGCTGGTGAAAGGAATGAGTGTATTGTGAGCAAATCAAGGATGTCCTCGCTAACCACTTTTGTACATTTGCATGGGAATGTTCACAAATTTACTCTCTTCCATGTTCTGTGTTGTATGTCAGTGCAGTTTTGTGGTGACAATTATTTCAATTATGCGCAATTTTTATACATTCCAATAACAATTGATACTTGAAAATAAGCTCCCCATACCCTAAAGCCATTGTTCTATCTTTGGCTATAACTAGTACAATATTTAGACGAATGCCATTGATAAGGAAATATAATATTGCAGACATGGATATGTTTAACCATAGGAAATGAAATTAATCTATCGTTGTACTAATATGCTAATGGCAACTTTTATTTATAAACACGTGGCCCTGCTTGCTGTTTCACTCTGGGGCATATGCTGAAGTCTCTTGGATTTTCAAGTACATTGATTGGCTACTTCTGACAAAGTCTTGCAGTATAGAAACTTGCTGGTGTTAATAGCCTTGCTATTTCTGCTGTGATATTTAAAAACTAAAAGGAAGAAAGAATAAATGATGTTACTGAAATTTTTCACCAAAGTTTTGAAATCATTTTTTTATTTAAGAAGTTTTGCAGGAAGGTTCTGTTTTATACTTCAGTAGCATAGCATTATGATACTTTTGAGGGGGCATTTCAAAGCCTATATTCTTTTCTGAGACTTTGTCTTTTTATGCACTAACTTTAAAAGACTGGTTTTATATTACAAAAACTCAAGCAAGACTGGAAAAACCCTTAAAGAAGCCACCCTCTATGAGTGCATTGTGTGCTCCTTTGAAGTTGAATGCTGCCTTTGAAGGCTTTTGCATCTTTGGACATAGACTTTTCTAATATATTTGTAATCAAAAGAGATTGAAAATGGTGGTTGTCTTTTATCACTGAAGACTATCTACTAAAAATATACTTATTGACACTATCCACAATTTATAGTTTAAATTTCTATTAGTAACCTAGATTTCCTTTTAAAAAGTGATTCCCTTTTTGCTTGTGGATAATGCCAGTTTGTGTAGGCACTGTTTTGTTTTATTTTGCTTTTCTGCCAAATATTACCGCATCAATCATTATTTTATTAATTCACACAAAAATATTTGCAGGGGTTACTTTATATTAGAATATTTGCTGAAAATAACGAAGATAGATACAAGTGATAGTTGTAGTGATGGTGATAGTTGTTTTTAACCAATGTCAAAGGACAAATTACAACACATTTAGTTACAGATCTAATTGGCTTTTACAAAATACAGTGAAAGTTTCCACTGGGCAATAGCAGAGCAGTGGGTTTTGTAAGGTGGAAACAAGTAAACAGAATAATAGTAATAAAAACCTAATTGGTGACGTTAGATAACTTTAGGTTACTTTTTTGTAAGAATTAAAGCAGAGGGGGCTTCTTTATTATGCTCACTCCGGTAGACTGTAATCTCCTGTTTTTAAGGAAAGCTGATGTTTCAGGGTCTATCTGCTTCCTTATAACCTCTGATTACGTGGCATTTAGCATGAGTAACTCCATTTTGCTTTGGTAAGCTCTGGCAGGGCCTAGTGTAAGGACTGAGTGCAAATAATGTCCTCCTATAATTTTTGTTTAACATCATAGGAATAGGAAATTGCAACAGTGTGTGTAAGAGTTACTTGATTAGGATATATATAGGATGCTATAGGAATAGAGAGGAGAAAGGAAGATCACACTGAAAGGTGACAATGTGTTAGCAGTCCTCACTCTCAGCGCCTCCTCAGCCTTGGAGTCCACTCTGGCGGTGCTTGAGGAGCCCTTCAGCCTGCCACCGCACTGTGGAAGCCCCTATCTGGGCTGGCCCAGGTGGAAGTCGGCTCCCTCTGCTTCCAGAGAGGTGTGGAGGGAGAGGCGCTGGCAGGAACCGGGGCTGCGCACAGCGCTCACAGTCCAGCGCAAGTTCCGGCGGGCACGGGAGCGGGCTTGGCTGGCAGGCCCTGCACACGGAGCGGCCTGCCGGCGCCGGCCCAGGGCAGTGAGGGGCTTAGCACCCAGGCCAGCAACTGCAGAGGGTGCCAGCGGGCCCGCACTGCACTCGATTTCTCGCTGAACCTCAGCTGCCTCCCCGAGGGGCAGGGCTCAGGACCTGCAGCCCACCATGACCGCCCCCGCCCTGTGGGCTCCCGCAGGGCCCAAGCGTCCCCTACCGGCGCCGCCCACTGCTCCATGAGGCCCGGTCCTATCAACCACCCAAGGGCCGAGGAGTAAGGGTGCAGGGCACAGGACTGGCAGGCAACTCTACCTGCATCCCTGGTGGTGTGGGAGCCACTGGGTGAGGCCACCTGGGCTCCTGAGTCTGGTAGAGAGGTGGGTAACTTTTATGTCTAGCTAAGGGATCCTAAATGCACCAATCAGCACTCTGTGTCTAGCTCAGGGTTTGTAAATCCACCAGTCAGTGCTCTTGTCTAGCTCAAGGTTTGTAAATACACCAATTGGTACTCTGCTAACCTAGTGGGGACTTGGAGAACTTTTCAGTCTAGCACTCTGTGTCTAGCTCAAGGATTGTAAATGCACCAATCAGCACTCTGTCAAAATGGACCAATCAGCTCTCTGTAAAATGGACCAACCAGCAGGATGTGGGTGGGGTCAGATAAGGGAATAAAAGCAGGCTGCCGCAGCCAGCAGTGGCAACCCTGTGGGGTGCCGTTCCACAGTGTGGAAGGTTTGTTCTTTTACTCTTTGCAATAAATTCTGCTGCTGCCCACTCTTTACGTCACGGCTGAATTTATGAGCTGTAACACTCATTGGGAAGATCTGCAGCTTCAGACCACGAACCTACCAGAAAGAAGCTCCAGACACATCTGAACGTCTGAAGGAACAAACTACGGACACACCATCTTTAAGAACCGTAACACTTACCACGAGGGTCAGTGGCTTCCTTCTTGAAGTCAGCGAGACCAAGAACCCACTAATTCCTGACACAACACTTTCAAGACTGAAGAAGTTTTAGGAAATGAATGTTGGGAGACCATTCTCCATGGGTGTCTCAAGTAACTGTAGTCTTGCAAAAAGAAGTACTGACTGCCTTTGTTCTGGATTACCTTTTAATCATCTTTGTGTAGCAAACAGCCTTGGAAGATAGAGATAGTGTTTCCCTGAAGAGTAAAGGACAGGCTTATTTGCTGTCCAGTGTAATAATGTTTCCCTCCAGAACAAAGATCAGACATGCTTTTTGCTGATTATAAGATTTGGATTCTCTAAATGTAGGGTTCTTGTGCTGTGACACAACTTACTGGGTGGCGAGGATATCAGGTGAACCTATTTGCTTTACTCCGTCGAACTGAATTCAGGGAAATAGTGCAAATGCTGATATTCTGGCTACTGCTTCTGCTATATTAAACTAGGCTTTACCTCCGACCCGGTGGTCCCATGTCTTTGATCAGCAGCCACGAAACTTTAGCAGGTTGACTTGTTAGCTTGCAAGTAGATTAACACCACAAACCCTTCACAGCTTTTGATAATAGGGCATAAATTCTTGAATTTTGATGTCCATAATCTTATCTGCTATTGGATCCCATCTACTATTGTGAGTATTGTTATATATTTTTTTAAACAAAATAAACTGGGTGTGAATAAATAGCTTTCTTTTTTCTCACTTCATAATCTTTTGAAAATTTGTAACTTAATTTAAAAGATATACAAAAGGGACATGATTCACATTAAATTTAAACCCTTAAACTTTCGGATACCCCTGTTTTAAAAGTTTCATGGCACGTAACAAGGAATTAAGGCATTGGTTAAACATCAGTTTGTTTCATTTTTTTTTTTCACCGTGGTTAACACCTTGGTTTTTCTTCATGATTCCTTTTTGACATTGCTTTTACTTTTGGTAGAAATGTTAATCAGATTGTCTTTCTGAAATTTGTATGATTAGCTTTGTAACTGAGGACTATACAGCTTTCTTTGGATGGTGGCATTCTCAAGGAATTAATTCCTTATTGTTCAGAAAATAGACTAATTTCTTCATTCCTGGCCTTGCTGTTACCTACCTGGTTAGCATTCTTCTTTTAGTGATGTAACTATATCATCATTATTTCAAAAAATACCAGGTACCCACCTCTTCCCACTATTTTTTCTTTAAGTTGACCACATTGTCTTTAAATTGTTTTTAATTCCAAATTAATAAATGACACATTGAGAATTTCTTAAAGTTCAGTTTGTATTGTCTCATTCTGATAAGTACAAAAAGGAGAACAAAATAGAATCTGAGCGTTAGTTTTAGTTATTATAATGGAAAATAGTTATAGCCCCGTACAAATTATTCAGAAGCTAATCACAAATTGTTTTGTTCTCAGTGTCATTAAACTTTATCTTCCTAGTGTAGAAAATACAGTTGAGCTAATTTGTGTCTGGTGTCTAAAATGGAAATTTTAGGAGTAAATAAGTCAATGTGAACTGATACATCCTGTTCTTGTAAAAATATTTGACAACAAGGTTTAGCCTGTGCTTCTGAAAATAGCACTGGGGCGGGATGGAGGGATGATCCCATATGTGGATGGAATGCTAATGACATAGAGTGACATTTGCTGCCGTGAACACTCTGCTTGTTTGTATGAGACTGTGAGCACTAATTAAAGCATTTGTTTTTTTTTTTTCATTTTGAATAACCACCAAAGCCTTGGTCCTAAAGATGTTATTAGCATCTTATCAAATACTTAAAATATAACACCTGAAACTAGAATCAAGGGTGTAAAATTAAAAATCTGGGTAGTTGGTGCCACTAGTTCCTTCCTTTTTTAAAAAAAATAATAAGCAGCAAATTGTTTACATAAATCATGGAAATAAAAAATGTTTAATGTGATCAATACATACATTGTTTTGGGAAAAATATACCCGCCCACACATATATGTGCATGTGTGTGTGCAATGTGTTCTTACATACACACACACACACACGCATTTTTTTCCTCCACGATGGTGACGTCTCTATTCATAAACTCAGGGATAAATGGCACACCTAGGATACCGACACCTGTATCCCTAGATGCTCTGTGAAATAGCTCTTACAGTTAATTGTGTCAGTGCCATCTTGATCTCTCTAAGGGCTCACAGAACAAGATAGTGCCTTGAAAAATGCTGATAGATTAACTTTATAAATGGCATTGCCATGGAAACATGCACATGGGTGACAAGGCAGTGATACCAGTGACAATTACTTTTTGTGATTTGTTCTAAGTTGATTGTAAACACTTTTATCTCATAAATTAACATATATTTTCCTTTTATTTCTTTTCCCCTTCTTTTAATTCTTGGTTAAATTTTCTTATTTTGGTATTGTTATGTAGTAGTAAAAGAGTGTCTAAAACTTTATTCTTAACCTCAAATGGTATTTATCTTAACCTCAAATGTATTTAGCCCTTGATACTGCTTTTAGTACTTCTGTGCCAAACTACCACGTTCCTTATCTAGTTATCAATCAATGCTTGATTGCTACAGTGCAAAAAAATATAAGGGAGTTTCAATGTACAGACGCCCTAACACTTATTCTAGAGAAATACCATCTCAAAGCTGTGCATGACAGTCAATAAATTATCAGGGGCAAAGGAAAATGTTAATTTAGAGAGAGGCTTCTGTATGGTAATTGCTGTATTTTGTGTGCTAAGCATCAGGTTGAGTAGTATGATAGCAGTGACCTAGAGATATGGCTATTTTAGGTGATAAGGAGGAGCTCATCCTTGATGGAATCCCACAGATGATATCTGTGGACTTTGAGATTACTGGTGACAGAAAAGCGCTTCACTATGGGCATAGGCTAGTTATGCATTTCCAGAATGCAAGGACACCAGGAACACTGTATCCACTTCTAAACTTTTTTTTTTTTTTTTTTTTTAAGGCAGAATCTTGCTCTGACTCCCAGGTGCGATTTTGGCTCACTGTGTCCTCCACCTCCTGGGTTCAAGCAATTCTCCTGCCTCAACAAAACATTTTTATCCCCTCTACTGTCAGTTGTGAAATTACTTTTTGCCTTCTTCATTAAAAAACAGTCTAATGGCCTAGATTAGTTAGGAGTCATCTTGTAATGTGAAGCATTGAGATTCTTGAAAAGCAGGTGTCTCTCTTATTAAATAGCAGAATATTGGCCAGGCACGGTGGCACACGTCTGTAATCCCAATATTTTGGGAGACTGTGGCGGGTGGATCACTTGAGGCCGGGAGTTTGAGACCAGCCTGGCCAACATGGCGAAACCCCATCTCTACTAAAAATATAAAAATTAACTGGGCATGGTGGTGCATGTCTATAGTCCCAGCTACTCCAAAGCTGAGGCAGGAGAATCGCTTGAACCTGGGAGTCAGAGGTTGCAGTGAGTCGAGAGGTGGTGCCACTGCACTCCAGCCTGGGCGAGAGTGAGACTCCATCTTAAAAAAAATACAAAAAATAGTGTGTGTGTACAAAAATAGTGTGTGTGTATATATATATGTACACACACACAGTATATATATACACACACACATACACACACACCATATATATATACACACACACACACACACACACACGAAATAGTATATATATATATACCAGCACATGGCCTGTTGTTTCCTGCTCGGTGAAAACACTGTTGGTGGGATGTGCTTTCATTGCCGTTTATTTGATCATCCTTTTCCTTTTTTCAGGACTCAGATTGAACATCATGCACATAGATGAGAGCCCTCACTGCTATGCTTCATCAAGTACTCTGTTCATTTCCTTTGCAGCATTAATTACAATTACTAATTATTTCAGTAATTAAAAATAAATGAACGCCCCTCACCCCCATACACACACACACACACACATAGCCAGACCCTCCCACGCACTCTGAAATGTAAGCTTATGTGGACAGGAGTCATCTCTGCCTTGTTGTTCGCTCTCCCCAGCGCCTAGAGAGGTGTCTGAAAACCCATTATGTGCTCGATACATGTGTATGGAATACTTAGACAAATGAAACACCTTTACAACATTTTTCTATTTTAATACCAATTAACTTTGTAATATAGTAGTTTGGTTCCCAAATTCATTAATCTCTCTGTTCTTCTAATTAATTACTATTTTCATTACAAGATTTCTATTTTTATAAACGAAGCTATATTTCTTGTTTTCTTTATATTTCTGTTGAATTCTCTCTTTCAGGATTCTACTGCTATCTGGTGATTCTGCAGCAACTTAGAGGCACAATTTCTGGGTAGGGGGCTTAGGTCACAAATATCTCTCTCTAGAAAATTTCCCATGCCTGGTCCAATGACTTAACAGACATTCCATCATAGCTAAATCTGATCATGCATTTCGGTTACTGGATATAAAATGTGAACATTTATACCCAAAAATGGATATAAATTGTTGAATACAAATATTGTTGATATTAGTAAAGATTTGGTAGAACATATGATTAAGGTAAGGCTTGCAAATTAAATGCATAAAAAATCGTATCTTGTATTTTTAAAATGAACTAATGGCCGGGCATGGTGGCTCATGCCTGTAATGCCAGCACTTTGGGAGGCTGAGTTGGGCAGATCACCTGAGGTCAGGAGTTCGAGACCAGCCTTGCCAACATGGTGAAACCCCGTCTCTGCTAAAAATCCGAAAATTAGCCAGGCGTGGTGCCAGCACCTGTAATCCCAGCTACTCAGGAGGCTGAGGCAGGCAAATTGCTTGAATCCAGCAGGTGGAGGCTGCAGTGAGCCAAGATCACACCACTGCACTCCAGCCTGGGCATCAGAGTGAGACTGTGTCTCAAAAAATATATAAATAATTAAAAAATAAAATATAATGAACTCATAAATAACAATATGCTCCCACAGTAAACACATCAACATGTTTGGAAAAGAAGTTCTTATTTTTTTATGAATATAGTTAATTAAAATCTGTCAAAACAGATATTTGTGTCATTCATTTGTGTAACTAACCCACAGTTCATATAATATACTTCACATAGTAGGCACGTTACAAAAAAAAAAAAAAAGGTAAATAATTGCTGCAATCCAATCCAATCGGGAGAGCTGATTTCCTTCTTAGTGTAAACATATTTTATGAAGCAGGCAAATGCTCCATTCCTTTTGCCTGATTCAATAAGAAATTTAAAGTATTATATTTAAACAGAAGTAACATAAAACCATCTGCCAAGCAAGTCAAATGTTTTTCTTTTTCTTTTAATCACCACATAGGAAACATTTAGAACAATAAAAGGGGTAGAGATCAGTTTTTCAATCCACAGTGTGGTGATTCAGTGAACAACAAAATTGAAATCTGACATTGTTGACATTTAAGATTATTGGTGGTCAGCTACAAGGGGAAAAAACAGTATGTAACATGTTTCTCTACCTGACTTATGTTTCTAGTTCCTGTAAAATGTCAAATTGAAGGTGACAAGGAGCAAGCTTTCTGCTTCAAAATGTAACAAGGAAAGGTTCAAGCATGTGGTCTACAAAGACTTGCCGAACATCATTTTTACTGACAGCTAAGCAGTTTTGCTTATTTCATGAAGGCAAATCCAAGCAAACCTATTGAATTTTTATTACATTTACTTAAAAAAAAAAAAAAAGCCAAGCTTAGTGATGATATCTTTTCGGGATGCCGCTGTTTTTCTGTATTAACATATATATGAAGTATTTTCTATATATAAGCACCCATCTGATACTGATTTAACAGACGATAAGGGAAGTAGTAGTTCAACAATTTTGGCAAAGTATTTTTTTTCAAGGTTGTTTAGGATGCATTTCTCCTAACATCTTCATTTATTTATTCGTATAGAAAGTAAAATGAGTAACTTGCTGTGTTAAGCTTGGTATGTGGCAAAGAATAATAAGATAAAATCCCTGCCTTTAAAAAACTTACTGTTTGTTTAAGGAGAAATGTCATCATAATGAAGAAGAGTAAATTCGTAAACAAGGCATATGGGAGCACTGAGGAAAGACACAAAACCCCAGTAATGTGTGAGGAATGGCTTACTGCAGTAAGTGATGCCACCTTTGCAGAGTGATCATGAGCTCTGCCAGCATAACAGCTACCTAAATAAATTATTCCCCACTAGCCTAGCCCTCCTTTTCCTTATAGTTATTGAATATTTATTGATCTACCAGCTGTCTTTTGACAACCTAATTCACTCTATTATGAATCAGCAGAAAATCTGAAGACTTTTGTCAAACAACAGATTCGACAGATTGCCTTTTAGTTTTGTTTTTGAAAAAGACATATTTAGGTATTGAAAAAGGAAGGCCACTCATCTAGCTAACAAAAATCTTTAAGTTAATCTAACTTTTATTGTTCCATTTCCATTTTGAGATTGATATTTTATTGGGTTGGGGAACATACGAATATTTTTTCCTTTTTCAAATAAATGAAAACTATTTTATTTTGTATTAGGTTGGAGAATATATCTACATCTATATCTGTATCATTCATCAGGAAAGGGAGACCTTTCCTGGACAAATGGCTTTTATTAGCACAATGTTGTTGTGGCAAGTCAGGGACCCTGAATGGAGGTAATGGCAGAGGAACATAAATTGTGAACATTTCATTTTAATATGGAAATATATCAGTTCCCAAAATTAATACTTTTGTAATTTCTTATGCCTGACTCTATTGCAATCTTTGAAATAAATTGTGAATATTTCATTTTAATATGGCCATTTATCAGTTCTACAAATTAATACTTTTATAATTTCTTATGCCTGTCTTTAATCTCTTAATCCTTTCATCTTCATAAGTTGAGGATATATGTCACCTCAGGACCCTGTGATGATTGCGTTAACTGAACAAATTGATTGTAAAACTTGTGTGTTTGGACAATATGAAATCAGTGCACATTGAAAAAGAACACAATAACAGTGATTTTAGGGAACAAGGGAAGACAACCAAGGGTCTGTCTGTCTGCAGGGTCAGGCAGAATAGAGCTATATTTTTCTTCTTGCAGAGAGCCTATAAATGGATGTGCAAGTAGGAGAGATATCCCTGAATTCCTTTCCCAGCAAGGAATATTAATAATTATTACCCTAGGGAAGGAATGCATTCCTGGGGGGAGGTCTATAAATGGCTGCTCTGGGAGTGTCTATCTTATGTGGTTGAGATAAGGACTGAAATACACTCTGGTCTCCTGCAGTACCGTCAGACTTATTAGGGTGGGGAAAACATCCCACCCTGGTAAATTTGAGGCCAATCCGGGTCTCTGCTCTTAAACCCTGTTTTCTATTGTTTAAGATGTTTATCAAGACAATATGTGCACAGCTGAACATAGACCCTCATCAGTAATTCTAATTTTGCCCTTTGCTTTGTGATCTTTCCTTTGCCCTTTGCCTTGTGATCTTTATTGCCCTTTAAAGCATGTGATCTTTGTGACCTACTCCCTGTTCATACACCCCCTCCTCTTCTAAAGTCCTTAATAAAAACGTACTGGTTTTGCAACTCAGGTAGACAACATGGACCTACCAATATGTGATGTCACCCCCAGAGGGCCAGCTGTAAAATTACTCTCTTTGTACTCTTTCTCTTTATTTCTCAGACTGGCTGACACTTAGGAAAAATAGAAAGAACCTACGTTGAAATATTGGGGACTGGTTTCCCCGATATTATGTAATAGAATGATTACATAATACAAAATCTATTCTTTTATCCAAACTATGAGATGCAGAAGTACAAGCCCATAATACTTCAATTCCTACTATATATTTACATGTGGAAGCAAAAACTACATTGAATCAGCCTGAAGAGTTGCACCCAAAAGGTCATATTGGGTTCCATCCTCATTGTGAAGACAGCCAGCTCTAGTAAACTGGATGCATGTGATTTCAGCCCCAATGACACCAAGTAAAATGATGACTTGTACATGTAGAACCAACAAAGCCATAAAGGTTTCAGTTATTCCCTCCTCTTAGATACCCCAGCTCAGGGGACAGAAGTATACGACCTTTAGTTCCTAGTTGGCACAGTGAGACCTTAGATCCATCTTTAATCATCTTGCCCCTTTAAGTTGCTGAGGTAGGAATGAAGAAGGAGGAAGGGGTTAAGGGCAGAGAAGGAGAGAGCATCTCTGTCTAGTAAGCTACATGGATTTACTTTCATTTATTAATAGCAAGGTGTCTGCTTGCAGTTCAATCAAACAATATTCACCCAAATGTTGTTGCACCCAAAGATATATATAATGGGGAGGTAGGTGGCAATGTCATCATTGTAGACATTGTGTGTTTGCCCCTCAGGAGTCTCTTTACCCAGCTGTCTCAGCCAAAGACATAGTGCTTTACTTCTAGGATTACAGGGTTTGCTCTTTCTGGTCACTGTGAGCTTGGCTCTCACCAAATTCTTGGGGGAGCCCACCCTAATCTGAGGCATTTGCTCTCCATTAGCTTGATGATATCTCATAATTCATGCTTGGTTTCAATTTAAGTACAAGGGAAGTTTCCCTGAGTAATCAGGTTGACTGCAAAAATTTATATTTTGGGGGTTTCATATTTTATTTGCCAATGGTCCACCTTCATCTGCATTGTAAACACCATCTAGGGCACTGAATGCCAGTACACTACTCAATGCATCATCCATGACTTTACCTGGGAATTAATCTGTTTCTGAGAAATCTTGAGAAAGCTAAAGTTTACATGTAGTTTCCAGGACTCGCTTAAAAACAAACAAACAAAAACAACTCAGATTTTTTTAGAAAAAGATCAAAGGTTGGCATCATAGACTGCAGGAGTGACTGAGCTGTAAGACTGCCCAGCTGTTGCCAGTGTTATGGAAGCATAACAAGGGTGAAGCTGCTCACTCTCTCACCTCACAACTGATCTAATAATGTATTTGTGTTATGCCCATAGGCTACAAGTTTCCGTCTATTCTGTCTCAGTATAGGTGCTCAGGTGTTTAACGATTTTTTTTTTCTGAAAGGAGTTGGAAACTTTTTGCCTCCCAGGACAAATCTTAGTACTGGTTATTAAAATGGGTAGATGCAAGGCTGACTGAACCCCTGAAAGGGAGTTAGCAGCAGGTCAAGCAACGTTCAGGCATTTGTCTCTGAACCTACTTCTTGGTAGGTTCAACCTGCAACCATACCTCCAATCACTGACAGAAAGATGATATATTACCTGGTTGAACATGTAGTTTAGTCAATATGTTTATTAATTCTTATGGCTTCCTCATATCATGTCAATCAACTCATGAGGTCTTCATCCTTCCTTTTTCAAAAATCCATGCTGCTCTCAGCAACTCATCTTTATCACCAGAACTGTTAAGAATTATGAAAGGACAGAGATTTTTTTTCCTTACATGTAAGCTAACACATTAGCCTGCGGCAGTTTCATGAAAGCAGAAGACAAGAGACTCCTGAGTCAGAGACAAAGGATTTTATGACTCACACCAACAGTCAAATCCACAGTATTGGCTTTTATCATGCCAGATCTCAGAGCTGCAATTCCCATAGGGTAACATGAAGAGGGCTAGGTGACACATCACATACACAGTGGATTGTGTTACAGAACAAGACCCCTGAACTTTCGATAATGGTGATTAAGCTTGACTGTGCTTTGTGCCAAGGGGAGATGTTATTTTTATTATTCTGGTCAGTAAGCATGGCTACCCTTTGCTCCAGAAGATACCTCTATCTTGCATAATTGGCTCATTCCTGTCACTTTAGTACATTACTGAGCAATGCCCATTCCTTCTCAATAAGGGTATCATGTATTTCCATATTTCTCATTTAATTTAAGGTCCTCTGCCACACTTAGAATTCTCTGTGGAGGTTAGAGTCTTAGTGGGCCATATTCTTTATTTACCACTGACTATCATGTCTTGGGACAAAAAGTTGTAAAATGATCCTGATTTCAAAATAACTGTCTACCATAATGATAACTATTCACAAATCCAATTAGACTCTTCCTTTCAAAATGTATAAAATGAGAAACACAAAGAAAGTTTGAATCTATTGATGGCAGTAAAACAAGAAAGAAAATACAAAAGAATATGCACAGACAAAACATGCAGAAGTATTTAGAAGTATTATTTGTGTGTGTGTGTGTGTGTGTGTGTGAGAGAGAGAGAGAGAGAGAGAGAGAGGAGACAGAGAAAAGCAGGAGAGGAGAGAGAAAATCTGATGTAAGGAAAATTAGAGAACAGAATTGTGAAACTGTGTTGAACCTTTGAACCTTTTTCATTCCTGTTTTTCACGCACATTAGACTCTGTGAAACCAGGTGTTTGCATTACCACAAATTTCCTAAACTTTTGGTCCTCCCTGTTATCCTTTGAATGGCCTGATATTATATGAATAAATCTGTATTTCTTACAAGGAAAACAAGAGCCTAACATTGATGAATATCCTAGAATTACCTTGCTTTGCAAGGCTCTCTTACTAAAATTGTTTTAGCCAAGCAGATTTTACTGGGGGCATTAAAGCAGAATTGAATGGATTTGTTTATATCACATACTTTTTACAGCATATACATTTGAAAGACAGTTTTCAGAAAGTTTTTTTTCCCCCAGACTTTGGGGAATACCTGAGCAAGGTTGTCTGTTGGAAAGGTCCCAGGTTGGACAGGAGTAGGCCAATGCTAGTAGTAATCCTGCCTGGTGAGTCTTTGGCTGGGAGCAACCTGGGCTTCAGCCTTCAGTGGAGGCCATTGGTCAGTTACATACACAGCTGCAGGTTATCTTGAATGACATGTGAATGGAACCACTCCATAGCCATCCCAATCTACATGGAGCACTTTTCTTACCCCAATTTGTTTATTATATTAGAACTTAGCCTCCATCGTGTTATGTTCTGGCCTCTGCTTCTTAATTTTTGGGGATGTCATTTTATTGTCTGTAACTCTGGTGACCCAATATGAAGCTCAGCCTTTAATCAACTTCAATAACAGCTACAAAAATCACTCACATCAAGCATATTGAGATTTTACAGACTTTCCACGTTTTTAATCATCTTGAGGAGGGTTTGCATCTCTTAGCTATGCCCATGGGACCATCCCCCTGGTTGCCATGACTATTTTCTACATCCCCACTTTTGATCACCTCCTCCCAGGATGGGGCTCTACATTCTCCCACTTCACTTATCTAGATAGCCTTCTTCTCTCATTAGCACAAACCACACAAGGACCTAGAGTGATGCTCATATTCATCCCAATGCTGACATTACATTATGCCTTTCAGGAAATACTTTGTTCCCTATGAGTACCTCTTGACGAATGTAATATACTGTCATTTACCACCAGAGACTTTCGACTTAAGAATTTTAACCATGCCAATAATTTTCACTCTGTAAAACCTTGTTAAATAGCATGGCTAATTCAAAATATTATTCAGAGTTGAGATAATTTCAGAATCCAAGAGTCACATGAAATCAGATAGAAGTGCACTTTTTGGCTGTTCATTTCAGACTCTGAAATAATTATTTTACGGATTACATTTTTACTTCCAAACATAAGACCTGTTACTTTATTCCAAATAACATATATTCTAACTCACTAATGTAGAATATCTACTGCTGCTGTTGCTGCCCTAAACAAACAATATCCAAAAATCAATAACAACAAAATCCTGTTGCTGTGTCATGGCAGAGAGCAGTGGCCCACTGTAGTCACTGGAGGTTCATAAAAACTAAGTGTTGCAGATGGCTCTCAGTTGCTTGGTAACCACCTTGATGTTGAATTCTGCATGTGTGGTATGTTCATGTTTCAGTTGTTCTTTTACCCAGAGAATCTCTTTACTGGATGAAGCTTTAGAAATCCATAGTTTTGTAATCCAAGTGACTTACAAAAGAAATTCATGAAGAAAATGTTTTTCACCTTTGCCTGTTGTTCTTCTTTAGAGGCGAGAGACTACTATTGTCCTTAAGTTACAAAGTAAAAAACAAGCAGATTTAGTGACAACTGGTAGGAATACTGTCTGCATCACCCTGTTGATGTGGCTTCCCATTCTGCTCTATAACAGTGATTGGTAGGGCTGGACTGTGCCTGGCAGACAGAGTGATAGTGACATGCTCTTTAGGCTGCTGATTACTGGAACCAAAGGTTTTTATTTGTAAGACGGATGAAGGGGACAGGTGCTTGGTAGTTGGAAGGAATCTCTCCAGACCAGAAAGAAATAAAAAAGCTGTCACACTGTACTGTTACTCTCTGAAAGGGAACACAAAAAGGAAAACACAGTATCTTACAACATCATACTTAAGAATATTTTAAAATAATTCAAGGTCACAGTAATGTTTGGAAAATTCACAGCATATTTTTAAAAAGTAACTATTATGCAGCTATAAATTGCAATATTGCTGTTAATGACATATTCCAGTTGTTTCTTATTGTAACAGCAATTTTTCCTCCTTTTTGTCCTTATTAACTTCTCATGTGAGCAAATTACCATTAGCTTAAAAGAAAGTTAAATACTGTAGACAATTACCTCAAAATTCAAGCCTGATTAGAAATACAGGTCCATTCATGTGGTTAATAGACATCAATGCCTTCATTATTTACCACACATTAAAAGTCTCAAAATGGAAAATTAAAAATATTTTTAAAGTTGATTGTTACAAGTAAACCTCAGGTATTGTTTTATTTTCCACTTATACTAATACATAATTTGGTGCCACCATGGTTAAACAACGTTGGAACTTTTAGCACGTATTTGAATCCCTTCATGCTGCTCTGAAACAACTTTCTTCCAGATAGATTTCCCCATTGGCTTTGGGGTAAATGCTAGAAAAGCCATAGCCTGAAGATTACTTTTCTCCTGGAGACGCAGATTTTCAGGCATCTGACTCCTTAGAGTAAAATTTTCAAATATCTACTGCACATACTACTCTCTAATTTAGAAAGTAAAACAGAAAATTTTAATAAATTATTCACTTACTGCAATAAATTGACATATTCTACGATATGAGCTCTTATGTGCTACACATTTTAAGCATCTCCAAATCAGCATAGAAATGTCTGTTTCACGTAGTGGAGCAGCAGGCTTGAGACACGGTTCATATTTCATGCCACAGAGAAGGAGTGAATTGGTGAGGAAAGGGCAATGCTCAGGACTTGTGCTGTACTGTGGTAAAAACGAACATGCTCGGACCACAATTTCAGACAAGAAACAACCTTAACTATCATGTGGCTCACTCACTCACTTCAGAGAAGAGGAAAATGAGACAGTTTAGAATCAAGTGATTAACTTAAGCCTGTTATGTTTAGTTACTGACGAAAAGGATCAGAATCTGACTCCTTGACTCCACTGCAGAACAAAACTCTAAGGACTAGAGCCATAGCACATGTGGAAAAATTCCATATTCTATCTGTAAATTATTGTATTACAATATGATTAATTCTTATCAATTCAACAGTACTTATTGAATGCTAAAATGCCAAAATATGTTATTTAGTTTCCAAGAAGAGTTGACATTCCCAAACTTCAGCAATTTGAAACTGGACTTAGAATCACAGGGGTGTGGTGAGGGTGGCATATTAGGGGCACAAGATGAGGTAGACTTTGCTATAATGCAATAATTTTGATAGAGAGGATAAGAAACAATATATATTCCTGAAATACTAGAACAGCAATACAATGGAATCTATGATAGACATTGAGGTTAGGGTGTGGGGAGGCATCCACTGGGACTAAAATTGATAGACTAAATGGAGAAAGACTTAAGTGAACATTTTGCCAGACTGTGGTACAGAACTTTTTAAAAAATAATAATACAAGCAATTAAATATTCTTATTAGAAAATCTACGATATAAGACTTAACAGCAAAATCATGAAGACATTAGTCCCATTATTAAATACTGTTCTAGAAGTAGAAATAATGCAATTAATCAGGATAATAGATGTTGAAATAAAGAATAAAAATAATCATTTTGCCCGATGAAATAATTGCTTACTGGAAGAAATAATGCAAAACTATTAGAACCGAAGAAAATTTAGTCATCAGTTATAAATAAATAACTAAACACAATTTTCCTCCAAATTCTTCAAAACTTAATAGAAGAATGAAGCAGAAGAAAGCATTTCATTTATCCTAGGAACAAATATAAAAACACCTAAAATAAACTTAACATGAGGCTTGAATAAATGGAGAAAAATATGTTGTTGGATGATATAATTTAACATAATATGCATCTAGGTTAGTCTCAAGATGATATATAAAAGTAATGCAATTATTTAAAAATTTCAAAAATAATTTTAAGTAAAAAATTGTACGATTATCAGATTGGCCAAAATCCCAAACACTGAGAACACTAAATGCTGGCGATAGGCTTTCCTACATTATTGGTGGGAATACAAAAAGGGACAACCACTATGGAAGATAGTTTCCCAGGATTTTTTGAATGAAACTAGACATATTCTTATCATAGGATCCAGCAGTTGTGCTCTTTGGGTTTTACCCAACTGAACTGAAAACTTACGTCCACATGAAGACCTGCACACGAATGTTTGTAGCAGCTTTATTTATAATTGCCTAACCTAGGGCACCACCAAGGTGTCCTTCATTGGGTGAATGGATAAACTGTGGTACATCCAGACAATGGAATCTTACTCAGCACTAAAAAGAAATCAGATATCAAGCCATATAAAGAGGCGATGCAATCTTAAATGCAGATTACTAAGTGAAAGAAGTCAATCTGAAATGGCTTTATACTGTGTGATAGCGTATATATGTCTAACTATATGGCATTCTGGAAAAGGTAAAACTCTGGAGACAGGAAATGATCTGGGTTGCCAGAGGTTGAGGGAGGGCAGGATGAATAGGCCGAGTGTAGAAGATATTTAGAGCAGTGAAACTATTCTGTATGGCACCATAGTGGTGGATTCATGTTGGCAGAGATTTGTCCAAACTCATAAAATGTACAACATCAAGAGTGGAACCCTAATGTAAATAATAGACTCTGGGTGATGATGCAGGTAAATATAGGTTCATGGATTGTAACAAATGTTATACTGTGGTTTGGGATGTCTGCACGGGAGGTTGTGAGTGTGGAGACCGTGGTATATGGGAACTCTTTGTACTTTCTGCTTACTCTTTCTGTACACATAAAGCCACCCTAAAAATTATGAATTAAACATGATTATATATATGCAGGAAAGTAAACATGTTAGAGTTATTGACGTATACATTATAACAAAATTTATAGAGTTAATAGGAATGATGGTATCATAATACTCACAGATGAATTATAAGACATCCAAACAGGGCTAAACATTTTAGGTGTATTGTTTTAACTGATAATTTCAACTTCATAAATAGATATGTAGTTCCTTCATAGTTTTATCAGTGAGGAAATTGAGACTTAGAAGCTGAAGTATCCACAGTCACCTAACATGTAAGTAGAACATCTGGGATTTGAATTTAGTTGCACCCCTGAGCCTAAGCTATTTCCTCTTTGTCTTGTAGACCTAAGCAAAATTTTAGGACACAGTGACAAAGTTTAAGTGTTGGAATAAACATTTTTGGAATAACTAAGATAAATGTGTGAATTAAAGTAAGCACTCTATCTCAAAATATCAGTGAAATAACAGAGAGAGTCAATATAAACTCAGAAACAAATGACACTAATATAAACTTATATACTTCTGAAATTTGTAAGGCTTTTTTTTTTTTAAGCCTAAGAACAGAAAGTAGAAACTAAACAAAATACCAATATACATGACTCATGCAAAAGATAAGAAGCTTGCATAAAGACACTAAACTTAAAAGGGAAAATATAGTCTTGAAAAATTATTGCAACATATACAAAAGAATTCATATAAATAATTCATTAAGACTTTAAAAACTGATAAGAAAATGTCTTCCCAATAGGAAACTGTAAAAGTACCAGAAAAGGCATATTCCAATAAAGTCACAGAAATGGCTGCTGAGGGTATTAAAAAAAAAAAAAGGTTGGTTTACTAAGTCATAAAATAAGTGCGCACAGCACGATCACTAAAAATATTTCACATATCTAGTTAACAAAAATAAAAATAAGTGTTAATTTTTAGTTTTGATTAAGGGTTGAGGAGAATGGCCTCCTCTTAGTGTACACTGTGTAAATTGATACAAACTTTAACCCGATAAGAAATTGTTGGGTACAATATGAATTCTTTGGCTGATGGATATGCTAAAAACTCTGACTTCATCACTACATGATCTATGCATGTAACAAAATTGCACTTGTACCCCATAAATTTATATAATGAAAAAGAAAAAGGAAAAACAATTTGAAATAGCTTATCAAAAGCTTTAAAAATGAGTCCAGGCATGGTGGCTCACGCCTGTAATCCCAGTACTTTGGGAGGCTGAGGCGGGCAGATCACCTGAGATCAGGAGTTCGAGGCCAGCCTGGCCAACATGGTGAAACCCTGTCTCTACTAAAAATACAAAAAATTTCTGGGCATGATGGTGGTCTTCTGTAATCCCAGCCACTCAGGAGGCTGAAGCAGGAGAATCGCTTGAACCTGGGAGGCAGAGGTTGCGGTGATCTGAGATCACGCCACTGTACACCAGCCTGGGTGACAAAGCGAGGCTCCATCTCAAAAAAAAAAAAAAACAAAAAACAACCTTTAAAAATAAGCACATGGTTCTACTCCTAAATTTCTAAAACCTTATCCTAGGAAATGTATATGAAACAATTTTACAAAGGTTTAGCTCTTGTAGTATTATTGTAAGAGTAAAAAATATATATATATAAAATTGATATGGATAGATTAAATATTCAATAATTAAAGAAACATGATTTATTATAATTTTTATTGTATAAAGTGTTAGGAAAATAATTATGTTATCAGGAATATGTAATTACCATTCCTTTTTTGTAAAACAAAAAATACTAAATTCTAAATACTGTTCTCCTTGGGTTTGAAGATTATATATGTGAAGTGAAGTTTCTTTTTCTGTTTCCTGCTATGCACATTTTTTTTCCCTAAATTAAGCATGTGCTACTTTTGTATTAAGTAATTCTGCTATTTACAATTTTAAGTAGTTTTATCTGGCTTAGCTCTTGAGAAGTTAAGTGAGATCCCTTGAAAAGTTTTAGGTACTCACAGAGGAACTGATATCAAAGAAAAAAAAAATATTCATAACCCAGAGATGCTGCTTCACATTCCATGTGAGAAAATGGAAAAAAAAAAATTGCTGAATTATGAGAATTTGGTGAGGTCAATAATATCAACAGGAAAAAATCTGTCATGATTTCAATCCTGATACAGTCTGGGTATGTGTCCCCTTTAAGTCTCCTGTTGCATTTTAGTCTCCAGTGTTGGAGTGGGACCTGGGGTGAGGTGACTGGACCAAGGGGGTAGATTTCTCACCAATGCTTTAGCGCCATCCTCTTGATGTCGTTGGTGATACTGATGAGTTCTCATGAGGTCTGGCTGTTTAAAAGCGTGTGGCACCTCCCCCACTTCTCTTGCTCCTGCTTTGGCCATGTGATGTGCCTGCTTCCCCTTCACCTTCCGCCATGAGTAAAAGCTCCCTGAGGCCAAGCAGCCCGGACGCCCAGCAGCACCATGCTTGTACATCCTGCAGAACCATGAGCCAATCGAACCGCTCTTCTTTATAAAGAAATTACCCAGTCTCAGGTATTTATCTTGCAAGAACGGCCTAATAGAAATCCTAAGGAGTATATTTTGTCAATCAAATTTGAGGTATAGAAGCTACAATACCATAATATAATATGCGTGGTGAAAATTATTTCACATAAATAGGATAATAGCTGAAGATGCCTCTAATTAAACATTTGCATCTAAACAATATCACAGATTTGGGTAAACAGAATACTAGAATATGACAAATAAGCCAATGTATCAATAGAAATTAAGCGTGTCAAGGTTTATTCAAGAGTACTTAGATTAGACGCAAGCAAGCAAACAAACAAACAAACAGCAGCCGAGTTCATAAAAACCCGGGGATTCTACGCATTCAAGGATAGTCTTGCTGCTTCATCTTATCACTGATGTTAATTAGGTGCCAATTACTCTGCTCTCGTTCCTATTTAAACCTAGGTTTCATCAAATACCGATTTATACCACCTGCAGCCTAAATCAAGCCATTCTCTGGCAGCAATCAAGCTTCTGTCTTTTCAAATTCAAAACTATTGTTTCTGCACTAGAAATAGCTGTTTAGGATAGAACTGGGAATAGGGTGAAGCAAATAAGCTGGTCACCTTGACTACCAAATTTTAGGGGCATCAAAAAGCTCAGAAATCAAGATAAATGATATTTCAATGCAATTTTAAGAAACTTAAATTATACTGAACAAAATATCAAGATTTTGTATAAATTACCTGATTATTATAAAGCAGGTAAAAAATCTGTTACTAAAATTAAGTTGATAGGTGATCAAATGGCAAAAGTAGCAATTTGGTTTCAGCGTTTTATACCAATCTCTTGAAAATCTTCTGTAATTTAACTTTTTAAAACTTGACTTTATGAAAGTTTTAAGAATGAAAAACAAATGCCTGAGAGACATGTCTAAGCCATTAGTTGGTTGATCAAAGTAATAATTCAACAAATGAATTTTTTGAGATGGAAGGCCAAGTTTCAAAATCTTCCACAAATGATAATGAAAATGAGACTGGCCACCACTTGTCAATCAGTTCACCAAGTGGCAACAGAACCTAATTAAACTAATTAAACTAGTAAATTACTAGAAATATGGGAGCCTTTGGAAACAGTAATATAGGAACTTACAGTCACACTACTTTTTACCATTCCAAGAAATGTGTGGTCCATATATTGCCACCAAACATATATTGATTATTTCAACTGTGGGAGGTTATAAGCCTTGAGTGTAACCTAGGGTTTGGAATCTGAAATGGAATTGGATCAGGGCATGAATCACCGGCCCTAGATCGGGAGGACTCTTTTACTTGGCTCAGTTGCTTTCATTTTCGTTTGTTACTGAAGGAGAAATTCACAGCAGATGGGTGCATGAGCTAGAGCTGCTAGTGACTGAATGGAGATAGTTCCCTGATTTATTTCCAGTTCCTTAAGGAAAACTACTTTAATTTGGTGGCTAAAGCAAAGTGAAGCACCTACTTATTTAGAAGAGTCTGGACAAAAGAATTTCCTGTTTTTTTAAAACACCAAGTGAAAGAGGAAACACATCTCCCCTTACATGTGTCCTTGCTGTTTGGTAAGACAATTTCTTCCAGTATTACAGCTGCATATGTCTGTGTTTTCTTTTTTGTCTGCATGATCAGACCTACTGCAGCATTCACTGTGCCCCAACCCATATACACTTTAGCAAATTGATAAGCATTCCAAGAATAGGTATATGAGTCTGTGAACACATTTTGAGCATTTACTCATCCATGTATTAATATCACCTCTAACAAGTTTTAAGCTACAATAGCTTAGAAAAAATAGCGATGATCTCACCCAAACTCAAAATGTATCCAAAGGCTAAATAACATAACCAACCTCACATAGTAACTCACTGAGAAAGATCAAAAGAAAACAATGTATTCTTAGTTCATTGATGAACTGACATCAATATAATGTTTAAATTGTAGTATATATTTAGACATGGCCAAGCACAGTGGCTCATGCCTGTAATCTCAGCCTTTGGGAGGCTGAGGCAGGTGGATTACCTGAGGTCAGGAGTTCAAGACCAGCCTGACCAACATGGTGAAACCATATCTCTACTAAAAATACAAAAAGTAGCTAGGCATGGTGTGGGTGCCTGTAATCCCAGTTGCTTGGGAGGCCGGGGCAGGAGAATCTCTTGAACTTGGGAGGCAGAGGTTGCAGTGAGCCGAGATTGCGCCATTGCACTTCAGCCTGGGTGACAAGAATGAGACTCTGTCTCAAAAAAAAAAAAAAGAATTTTTATAGACACGGATAAGTTTTTGATGTACACATGAAAGTGATACAATAAATGATGCCATAATTGCTAAGACCAGGGAAATTCTTCAATTACCTCAATGCTCTATTATGTAAAGATAGTGATGATTTACTTTTTATGTGCTATTTATCTGTGAGGAAGTTTTAGTACCACACATTACATTTTCTGTGCCATTAGAGTGTCACGAAATACTCTGAAGAAAAGGTTGGATCCTTTTGCATTACCTGTATATTAAAAAAATTCACAATTTCATGGATGCTTTCATTATATCAAGAAATATTTTTATTTTATAAACTCATTTGTTTAATAAAATGGATTTCATTTTCCCCTCTAAAATTTTTAAATGCTGTCCAGAATGTCACTGAATAAGATATATGTCACTAATCTGGTAAAAAAGAATATTTAATTCAACAAAAACGTATTTAGTGACCATTTATATATATGTTAAGTGGCTTAATGGGCAAAGAAGTATGTGTCTGCAAATTATTGCATGATGCTCAGTGGCTTTATTTTAAACTCCCAAAATATTTTCAAGTTTTTTGGCAAGAAAGCCTGCCATGAATAAGATAGAATGACAAAATCTGTTTGTGGAACCTTGATGTTGTTGATCCAAAGTGTTATGACAGGTGGTTCAGCTCAACTTGCAAGGAAGTACCAGGTACTTTTCTCTTGATCTATACATTTAAGTGATGGGCTGCCTTACAAAGGTACTAGATCTGGACCTTGGTCATTTATATTTCTTACCTGTTCCAGCTTTTTACATTCATCTCTAATCTGGGTCTTGAATCTTGTTTATGATTCTGCCCATCAACTAAAGGTGACACCACCTGAAGCTTTTCCTTTCATTTCCTAGAACTCTTGTTCCAGGAACAGGTTTGACCTTCCAGGTATCCACAGTTGGGTAACCCCCTCGAATGTGAAAACCTCGAATCTACTCTGTTTCACAACATTGTAAGTTCGTGAACTATTTATACTTGAATCCACCTCATCCAATTTTAGGTACAGATCTTTTGAGTTTGGGGACAGTCCTTGTCTGTACATGTAAAAGTGTGTGTAAGCACTTCTGGGAGGATTGCCTCTGCAATCCATCCACTTCCATTTTATTTTGAGTCATAAACTCAGATGTTCAAATTGCTTGAGCCCAGGAATTTGAGACCAGCCTACGTAACATAGGGAGACCCTGTCTCTACAAAAAAAAAAAAAGGAAAAAATTAGTTGGCCATGGTGGTGCATGCCCATGGTCCCAGCAACTCTGGAGGCTGAGGTGGGAGGATCACTCGAGTCCTGTAGGTCAAGGCTGAAGTGAGCTGTGATTATGTCACTGCACTCCAGCCTGGATGACAGAGGGAGACCCTGTCTCAAAAAAAAAAAAAAAATAGAGAAGTCTGCATATGTAAAAACAAATATGTGAATAAATGGAAAGAAGTACTTATTCTAGTATGTGAAGATTAAATATTTTATTTATATTTGAATTACATGAAAAATTCAAAACAACTCTCATCAAAATAATATTTATAAAACTTCAATTTAATTAATTGTCAAATGCCAGCTCCGCAGGTATTACCAACATAATCTGTTGATAACTGAGACAAAGCTAAGACCATTAACTTGACAGAAGGTTTTGTTGTGTTGAGCTGCCACTGATTTATAATAGTACCACCAATTTTATAGTTTTTTAAAGAACAAACATTAACTTTTCATTTAATTGTGACTTTTTTCAAACAACCATGGTAGCTCTGGCTTTCTAATTGATCACAGTTATATGAGGATACAAATGTTAGCCTGGCGATATTTTGAGTTATGTATCCTGAGAAATGTGTTTCAAATTTCCTAGAGTCTGTATTGATTGGCTTTTAATTTTGTGTGTGTGTGTGTGTGTGTGTGTCTGTGTGTGTGTGATATACCTAATGTCCATCACTTTCTATGATATACATAATACTTTTCACTCCCTCTGGACCAAGAACTATTAACATTCTTCAAGCAAGGTAAATTTACAGATTTGAAGTGAGGCTGAGTAGAAAACATAGTAGGGTTGGCCAGACACATGGCTCATGTCTGTAATCCTTGCACTTTGGGAGGCTGAGGCAGGTAGATCACCTGAGATCAGGAGTTCAAGACCAGCCTGGCCAACATGGTAAAACCCCGTCTCTACTAAAAATACAGAAAATTAGCTAGGTGTGGTGGCGGGAACCTGTAATCCCTGCTACTTGGGAAGCTGAGGCAGGAGAATCATTTGAACCCGGAAGGCGGAGTCTATAGTGAGCTGAGATCTTGCCATTGCACTCCAGCCTGGGCAACAAGAGTGACACTCCATCTCAAAAAAAAAAAAAAAAAAAGACAGAGAAAGAAAATATAATAGGGTTGGTGGGAGCATGGAGAGCTAGCCTGAATTTTCTGTCTAGGCACTGATAGAGGAACCAATTTGTCTGACCTGTTGTTTTTCTTCAGCAAAAGAAGACATACTGAACAGTTGTATTCATTCAGAGTTGATGCATGTGGACATCAGGGCATGAGGTTTTAGGTAGGTCATGGGTATAACCTTGGGAAGAAAGAATATGAAGATAAGAGATCCCTGTTGGGAGAGTATTCAGGCCACATGTGGATGATCTTCACTGGAACTAGCATGTAATGAAGGTTGGGCAGAGGCCATGGGGACAGCAGTACCAGAGTCAGAGGAACCTGAAGAAGAGTATGGAAAAAAAGCTACTAAGCATTATAGGTGTCCTACAATGTGATAGCTTGGGAATGAACCAATTTTTCTGTTGTAAGTGTTGTCTTTAATCACCTTAATGTGCTCAAATAATTGATTAAATCAATTTCAAAAATACAATATTTTAGAACACTGGTAAAATATGTATATATGAAATGGAAAATAAATAGGGAAATTATGAAAACCTTAGCCATGCTATTTAATAACAACTTCTTTGCAAATTCTATCAAACAGTTGACTAGAAATAACTTGCAAAGGTTAAAAACACCAAGCAGTTATGATATTAAACTAAAAATTAATCTACTATCACTCTTTGTAAACTGCAGGCTTTTTACACTGATAATAAAGAAATTTATCACTTAAAGTATTTTATTTATCTTATCCCTGCAAACTGTAAACAATGTTATGAACTCAGAGTTAAATACACATTGTTTAGTCAGAATATTCCTTTTCTAATGTCACTTCAGGTTTTACAACAAGCCATGGAGGAACTGAGCTTGCTGTGTCTCCAGGGGTTTTTGTGACATTAAGTAAAACTGACATACTTTTATTAGTGTCGGTGTCCTTTTTCCAAAACAGCTGTTTCAAGAAATGTCAACTGAGTTCATATAAAATATTTTGCCTTCTAGCTTCAGAAAGCAGCAGGTGGATCTTCCTTTGTTGGTGTGCTTGACTGTGAAAATAAGAACTAGTGGCAATACTCCAAGGAAAAGAACAGTATCCTAGGGGTAGGAGCCAATAGTTTCATCTTATCCCCATTACTTAGGGAAGTAGAGAAAAGCTACACTCAAACAGACAATAGTATGACATTCAATAAGCGGATAGTATTTTACCATACATGCCAAGTACATATATCATTAAATAGCAACAGAAACATCTATCACTATGTTCCTAGATTCTGACAGGGTCAGCCTTTGGACATGTGTTCCTCCCTCCAGAAGCTTTGGATACTTAATTCTTGATGGTGTTCTACTGCCAAGAATCCTGCTTGTGAATTCCCAAGCCAGACAAAAGAGTTGGTTTCTAAAGTCCCATAATGTAAAGGAATTCTTACACAAAGAATAAAGTATAAGATTCTATTACGATAACTAGAGATAATTGCCCATTTCATTTAAGTAATCTCTGATTAATCAGTACAATGCAGTACAACATACCCAATTATATAAACCAGATTCATATAATCTCCAAGCCTTCACAAATACAATTTTTTTTAAAATGTGGTCAGAAGCCAAAATGCAAAGCAATTTTGATAACTTTGTTCCAAGAATTCCAGAGGAAACACATTCTCCAATTTCAGAAATGCAATTTCTTAAGCGCTTCCTCCTTATTCTCAAAATGCAAGGGAAAATTAACAGGTTTCAAACTACCTAAGAAAAAGTAGCCTACTTTTTAATATCAGCAGAAATGCAAGCAAAATGTATCTCCTTTTTCCAAAAGAAATAGTAACCCAGGGTTCTCACATATTTTGAATTTTTCTAATGTTGTCAGTCACATACATTAACTACAGACCATGTATGGGTGAGTCAATTTGCAGCAATTTTATGTAGCCTCCACATTTTAAGTTTATTGAATTAGAATGTTAAACATCAATTTTATATACGTCCTTTAACAAGAAAATGAATACATAATGGACAAATTTGACATCCAAGAACTTACCTTTTCTAAGTATCTGATACTCAAGATTCTCTGAGTGTTCATATTTTTTTAGAACTGTGTCTCCTGCTGCGACAATAATTTAGAACATTTTACCCTAATTTATATACTGACAAAAACATGAACTGTTACCACGTCTAAACTGATACTTGCAGCAGAGTTGTTGAAGCATGTTGTGACAAACACTGCTCTCTTAGAAATTTTCTATAAATTTTGAATGAAGGCAATTGACTTTCAGGATATTATTCTTTGTTTTAAGATGAAGGCTTGCTTTGTTGATTAAGATACACATGCCCCCATATACATATACACTGAGTAGAAGCAAAATTTTGACGATCACTGAAAAAAGTAAAACCATTTATTTTTATCATGTTGTTATCATTTAAATGAGATAATTTGGGTGAAATAAAGTTTCAGACAAGGTTAAAAGCCCACTTTATAGATATTAGACACTAGCTTAAAATGGATGACAGGCATCTACACGGAAGGCTTGCACAGCATCAGTTGCAGAAGCGGTGGTGCGGTATGTTTAGAGTGTTCTTTCTTCAAAGTGGACTGACCCATTTGGAACTACATACACAGAGGCCCCAGTGTGTGATGTTCCCCTTCCTGTGTCCAAGTGTTCTCATTGTTCAATTCCCACCTATGAGTGAGAACATGCAGTGTTTGGTTTTCTGTCCTTGTGATAGTTTGCTCAGAATGATGGCTTCTAGCTTCATCCATGTCCCTACAAAGGACATGAACTCATCCTTTTTTATGGCTGCATAGTATTCCATGGTGTATATGTGCCACATTTTCTTAATTCAGTCTATCATTGATGGGCATTTGGGTTGGTTCCAAGTGTTTGCTATTGTGAATAGTGCCACGATAAACATACGTGTGCATGTGTCTTTATAGCAGCATGATTTATAATCCTTTGGGTATATGCCCAGTAATGGGATGACTGGGTCAAACGGTATTTCTAGTTCTAGATCCTTGAGGAATCACCACACTGTCTTCCACAATGGTTGAACTAGTTTACAGTCCCACCAACAGTGTAAAGGTGTTCCTTTCTCTCCACATCCTCTCCAGCACCTGTTGTTTCCTGACTTTTTAATGATTGCCATTCTAACTGGTGTGAGATGGTATCTCATTGTAATTTTGATTTGCATTTCTCTGATGACCAGTGATGATGAGCATTTTTTCATGTGTCTGTTGGCTGCATAAATGTCTTCTTCTGAGAAGTGTCTGTTCGTATCCTTTGCCCACTTTTTGATGGAGTTGTTTGATTTTTTCTTATAAATTTGTTTAAGTTCTTTGTAGATTCTGGATATTAGCCCTTTGTCAGATGGGTAGATTGGAAAAATTTTCTCCCATTCTGTAAGTTGCCTGTTCACTCTGATGGTAGTTTCTTTTGTTGTGCAGAAGCTCTTTAGTTTAATTAGATCCCATTTGTCAATTTTGGCATTTGTTGCCATTGCTTTTGGTGTTTTAGTCATGAAGTCCTTGCCCATACCTATGGCATGAATGATATTGCCTAGGTTTTCTTCTGGGGTTTTTATGGTTTTGGGTCTAACACTTAAGTCTTTAATCCATCTGAATTAATTTTTGTATAAGATGTAAGGAAGGGATCCAGTTTCAGCTTTCTACATATGGCCAGCCAGTTTTCCCAGCACCATTTAATAATTAGGGAATCCTTTCCCCATTTCTTGTTTTTGTCAGGTTTGTCGAAGATCAGATGGTTGTAGATGTGTGGTATTATTTCCAGGGGCTCTATTCTGTTCTATTTGTCTATATCTCTGTTTTGGTACCAGCATCATGTTTTTGGTTACTGTAGCCTTGTAGTGTAGTTTGAAGTCAGGTCGCATGATGCCTCCAGCTTTGTTCTTTTGGCTTAGGATTGTCTTGGCAATGTGGGCTCTTTTTGGTTCCATATGAATTTTAAAGCCGTTTTTTTGTCCTAATTTTTTGAAAAAAGTCGTTGGGAGCTTGATGGGGATGGCACTTAATCTATAAATTACCTTGGGAAGTATGGCCATTTTCACGATATTGATTCTTCCCATCCATGAGCATGGAATGTTCTTCCATTTGTTTGTGTCCTCTTTTATTTAGTTGAACAGTGGTTTGCAGTTCTCCTTGAAGAGGTCCGTTCGCATCCCTTGTAAGTTGGATTCCTAGGTATTTTAGTCTCTTTGAAGCAATTGTGAATGGGAGTTTACTCATGATTTGGCTCTCTGTTTGTCTGTTATTGGTGTATAGGAATACTTTTGATTTTTGCATATTGATTTTGTATTCTGAGACGTTGCTGAAGTTGCTTATCAGCTTAAGGAGATTTTGGGCTGAGATGATGGGATTTTCTAAATGTACAATCATGTTACCTGCATACAGGGACAATTTGACTTCCTCTGTTCCTAGTTGAATACCCTTTATTTCTTTCTCCTGCCTGATTGCCCTGACCAAAACTTCCAACACTATGTTGAAAAGGAGTGGTGAGAGAGGGCATCCCTGTCTTGTGCCAGTTTCAAAGGGAATGCTTCCAGTTTTTGCCCATTCAGTATGATATTGGCTGTGGGTTTCTTATAAACAGCTCTTATTATTTTGAGATACGTCCCATCGATAACTAGTTTATTGAGAGTTTTTAGCATGAAGAGCTGAAGAATTTTGTTGAAGGCCTTTTCTGCATCTATTGAGGTAATCATGTGATTTTTCTCTTTGCTTCTGTTTATTTGATGGATTACATTTATTGATTTGTGTATGCTGAACCAGCCTTGCATCCCAGGGATGAAGCCAACTTGATCATGGTGGATAAGCTTTTTGATGTGCTGCTGGATTCAGTTTGCCAGTATTTTATTGAGGATTTTTGCATCGATGTTCATCAGGGATATTGGTCTAAAATTCTCTTTTTGTGTTGTGTCTCTGCCAAGCTTTAGTATCAGGATGATGTTGGCCTCATAAAATGAATTAGGGAGGATTCCCTCTTTCTCTATTGATTGGAGTAGTTTCAGAAGGAAAGGTACCAGTTCCTCTTTGTACCTCTGGTAGAATTTGGCTGTGAATCTGTCTAGGTCCTGGACTTTTTTTGGTTGGTAAGCTATTAATTATTACATTAATTTCAGAACCTGTTATTGGTCTATTCAGGGACTCAACTTCTTCCTAGTTTAGTCTTGTGAGGGTATATGTGTCCAGGAATTTATCCATTTCTTCTAGATTTTCTAGTTTATTTGAGTAGAGGTGTTTATAGTTTTCTCTGATGGTAGTTTGTATTTCTGTGGGGTCGGTGGTGATAACCACTTTATCATTTTTTATTGCATCTTTTGGATTCTTCTCTCTTTTCTTCATTAGTCTTGCTAGCGGTGTATCAATTTTGTTGATCTTTTCAAAAAACCAGCTCCTGGATTCATTGATTTTTTGAAGGGTTTTTTGTGTCTCTATCTCCTTCAGTTCTGCTCTGATCTTAGTTATTTCTTGCCTTCTGCTAGCTTTTGAATGTGTTTGCTCTTGCTTCTCTAGTTCTTTTAATTGTGATGTTAGGGTGTCCATTTTAGATCTTTCCTGCTTTCTCTTGTGGGCATTTAGTGCTATAAATTTCCATGTACGCACTGTTTTAAATGTGTCCCAGAGATTCTGGTATGTTGTGTCTTTGTTCTCATTGGTTTCAAAGAACATCCTTATTTCTGCCTTCATTTCGTGATGTACCCAGTAGTCATTCAGGAGCAGGTTGTTCAGTTTCCATGTAGCTGAGTGGTTTCGAGTGAGTTTCTTAATCCTGAGTTCTAGTTTGATTGCACTGTGGTCTGAGAGACAGTTTGTTATAATTTCTGTTCTTTTACACTTGCTGAAGAGTGCTTTACTTCCAACTATGTGGTCAATTTTGGAATAAGTGTGATGTGGTCCTGAGAAGAATATATATTCTGTTGATTTGGGATTGGAGAGTTCTGTCGATGTCTATTAGGTCCGCTTGGTGCAGAGCTGAGTTCAATTCCTGGATATCCTTGTTAACTTTCTGTCTCGTTGATCTGTCTAATGTTGACAGTAGGGGGCTAAAGTCTCCCATTATTATTGTGTGGGAGTCTAAGTCTGTTTGTAGGTCTCTAAGGACTTGTTTTATGAATCTGGGTGCTCCTGTATTGAGTGCATATATATTTAGGATAGTTAGCTCTTCTCGTTGAATTGATCCCTTTACCATTATGTAATGGCCTTCTTTGTCTCTTTTGATCTTTTTGTTTTAAAGTCTGTTTTATTAGAGACTAAGATTGCAACCCCTGCTTTGTTTTTTGTTTTTGTTTTGTTTTGTTTTTTCCATTTGCTTGGTAGATCTTCCTCCATCCCTTTATTTTGAGCCTATGTGTGTCTCTGCATGTGGGATGGGTCTCCTGACTATAGCACACTGATGGGTCTTGACTCTTTATCCAATTTGCCCATCTGTGTCTTTTAATTGGAGCATTTAGCCCGTTTACATTTAAGGTTAATATTGTTATGTGTGAATTTGCTCTTATCATTATGATGTTAGCTGGTTATTTTGCTCGTTAGTCGATGCAGTTTCTTCCTATCATTGATGTTCTTTACAAATTGGAATGTTTACGCAGTGTCTGGTACTGGTTGTTCCTTTCCATGTTTAGTGCTTCCTTCAGGAGTTCTTGTAAGGTGGGCTTGGTGGCGACAAAATCTCTCAACATTTGTTTGTCTGTAAAGGATTTTATTTCTCCTTCACTTATGAAGCTTTGTTTGGCTGGATATGAAATTCTGGGTTGAAAATTCTTTTCTTTAAGAATGCTGAATATTGACTGCCATGCTCTTCTGGCTTGTAGAGTTTCTGCTGAGAGATCCACTATTAGTATAATGGGCTTCCCTTTGTGGATAACCTGACCTGTCTCTCTGGCTGCCCTTAATGTTTTTTCCTTCATTTCAACTTTGGTGAATCTGACAATTATGTGTCTTGGAGTTGCTTTTCTTGAGGAGTATCTTTGTGGCATTCTCTGTATTTCCTGAATTTGAATGTTGGCCTGCCTTGCTAGGTTGGGGAAGTTCTCCTGCATAATATCCTGAAGAGTGTTTTCCAACTTGGTTCCATTCTCCCTGTCACTGTCAGGTACACCAATCGACATAGATTTGTATTTTTTCACATAGTCCCATATTTCTTGGAGGCTTTGTTTGTTTCTTTTTACTCTTTTCTCTCTAAATTTCTCTTCTCGCTTTATTTCATTCATTTCATTCATTTGATCTCCAATTACCGATACCCTTTCTTTCACTTGATTAAATCAGGTACTGAAGCTTGTGCATGCATCACATAGTTCTCATGCCACGGTTTTCAGCTCCATCAGGTCATTTAAGGCCTTCTATACAGTGTTTATTCTAGTTAGTCATTCATCTAATCTTTTTTAAGGTTTTTAGCTTTTCTGCAATGGGTTCGAACATCCTCCTTTAGCTGGGAGAAGTTTGGTATTACCAATTGTCTGAAGCCTTCTCCTCTAAACTCGTCAAAGTCATTCTCTGTTCAACTTTGTTCCATTGCTGGCAAGGAGCTGTGTTCCTTTGGAGGAGAAGAGGCACTCTGATTTTTAGAATTTTCAGCTTTTCTGCTCTGGTTTCTCCCCATCTTTGTGGTTTTATCTACCTTTTGTGTTTGATGATGGTGACATACAGATGGGGTATTGGTGTGGATGTCCTTTCTGCTTGTTAGTTTTCCTTCTAACAGTCAGGACCCTCAGCTGCAGGTCTGTTGGAGTTTGCTGGAGGTCCACTCCAGACCCTGTTTGCCTGGGTATCACCAACAGAGGCTGTAGAACAGCAAATATCGCAGAACGGCAAATGTTGCTGTCTGATCGTTCCTCTGAAAGCTTTGTCTCAGAGGGGCACCTGGCTGTATGAGGTGTCACTCAGCCCCTACTGGCAGATGTCTCCCAGTTAGGCTACTCGGGTGTCAGGGACCCACTTGAGGAGGCAGTCTGTGCGTTCTCAGATCTCAAACTCCGTGCTGGGAGAAGCACTACTCTCTTCAAACCTGTCAGACAGAGACATTTAAGTCAGCAGAAGTTTCTGCTGCCTTTTGTTCAGCTATGCCCTGCCCCCAGAGGTGGAGTCTACAGAGGCAGGCAGGCCTCCTTGAGCTGTGGTGGGCTCCACCCAGTTCGAGCTTCCCGGCCTCTTTGTTTACCTACTCAAGCCTCAGCAATGGCAGATGCCCCTCCCCTCCCCTCGCTGCCACCTTGCAGTTTGATCTCAGACTGCTGTGCTAGCAGTGAGCCAGGCTCCATGGGCATGGGACCCTCTGAGCTAGGCATGGGATATAATCTCCTGGTGTGCCATTTGCTAAGGCCATTGAAAAAGCACAGTATTAGGGTGAGAGTGTCCCAATTTTCCAGGTACCATCTATCATGGCTTCCTTTTGCTAGGAAAGGGAATTCCCTGACGCCTTGCACTTCCCAGGTGAGGCAATGCCCAGCCCTGCTCAGTGACTGCACCCACTGTCTGACAAGCCCCAGTGAGAAGAACCCGGTAACTCAGTTGGAAATGCAGAAATCACCCGTCTTCTGCGTTGCTCATGCTGGGAGCTGCAGAATGTAACTGTTCCTATTCTGCCATCTTGGAACCTCCTCCATTAATCCATTCTTAAGGGTGGAGCTTTTATAACATAAACACCCCTCATTAGGCCCAACCTTTCAACACCGTTGCATTAGGGATTAAGTTTGCAATGCATGAGTCCTGGAGGGGACAAAGACAAACAAGGCATAGCACATTATTTGCCTGAGGTTTGCTACACAAAGTTCTATTCAAATAATAATTTTCTACTCATACAGTAAATGTTCACTCATTACATATATAGGTACCATATCCTAAGTGTCAAAAACTGTGTGAGAAAATGGGAAGTAAAATATTGATAAAACAGTCACAATCCTTACTCTTATAGATCAGACTCCTATCATCTTTTGTTCCAATTGCTTATACTTGCTTTTCTTTTATCATGTAGGTAGACAAATGACATCTTTCCAGTAGGATGCCTTCAAAAAGGGTATTTTGGAATTTGAATTTCAGAGAATGTAGTGTGAATCATTTTTGAGGATAGGTTTAAGAAAGTGTCTACCTGCTCTCCTGGGAACCACTCCTCCTTTCCAAATCTTAGTCCTTTTTTTTTTTTCCCTGCTTCTGGAAGTCATACAAAGTTGCCAGTCCAGTTTCCATCTCTCTGTTCACATTCTCAGACTTGACTGTATGTGGCATGGCTCCAAAAATAGACAAACCTTGAGTAACTTACCAGGAACTATCTCAGTTACCCTAGAGGAGCAAGATTTCTTGCTGTGAGATGCTAAGAATTAATATGAGAGTTTCAAAAAAATAACCAGGTTTGGAATAATGTGTTAGTGAGATGTCAGTAAAATTTGGTTGTAGATTAGTAAAATTCATACAGAAAATGGGAGAGAGGGAAATATGCAAATATAATAAAGCTGGAATGAAGGAGAGTGGAAGACACGGACATTCTTGCTACATGCTAATCACAAATAATACTTATTTAGGGACATATTTATAAAATATATTGATGCAGTTATATTGCACCCCAAATTGAGGGTTGCTTGTACTATTTAATCATATATGCATAGAATATGTAGATACATACATATATAATATATATCCATATACTTTTGTACACCTACTTGTCAAGTAGAAAAGAGCATGATAAGCTGCATTAACATTCACAAAGCTTTTTCAACATACTTTCCAATAGTCAATTTTCATAATTGTCCTTTCATGCTGACAGATTTCTCCCTGACTCAAGGACAACATTTTCTAGCACCAAAAGAAAAACACTTGTCAAATGTTAAAATACAAGATTCAGGAGGTATTGAACCATTATTTACAAAACCTTTCCAAAATGGGCTGCCCATTCCTAGGAAGCAGTGTTTTGAAGGTGATTCAAACATAAACAGCGAGCCTGACATCATACCCTTCCCCCTCCTTCAGAACATTGTGATTCTCTAATTATCAGAATAATGTCTTTGTTCATACCCCTTGGCTCTACATCATTGTGAGAGTGTTAAACTCACTAACTCTACTATTTGCCAGATGGTATTCAGGGGCCATTTCCTAATTAACCTGGTTCTTAGCATGGCATTCATTCATTTTTGGTATTACTGACATTTTATCAGCAAAAACACATTTCCTATTTACACAGCTTATCAGCTGCATTTTAGTCAAACTGGTACAACAAGGGTAATGTCCTTAACCTATAATGAAGGACTCATAACATTTTTTGGTACTTTCATTTTACTCTATTTAATTGCTGCAATGACAAATGAACACTGTGTGTTTAAAGCTTTTATATTCTCAAGATCTAGATGACTTAGTTTACTAGTCAGCAGCATTTTTTATTTAAAGCAAATTAATATTATTGAATGTTGAAATTATCACTCTTACAATTGCGTGGAGCATTTAATTCAGCTGAAATACAACAGTGAACAAAGGACAGAGATCTGTCAAAAATTCAGCACTGCACGGAAGACAGTGTGTAGTTTAGTGGTCATGGCCTTCACATGCTATGTGTCCTAGATCAAGTTATGAAACCCCATTAAACCTTGTTTTCATTTCTGTAAATAAGAATAATAATAATGCTTTTCTTCTACAAACGTTGATGGTATTAACCGAAATCGTGCAGTTAAAATATTTAGTACAGTGTCAAATACAACAGTAATTAATCAATGCATGTTATATGACAAATGTCATAGAAAAAGAAATAGAAAAATCTTATATTTGATCTATTTATCAAGTGAGACTTGCTTTCCAGAATTAACACACAGGTAAGTCAGATCTTAGTTGGGTTATTTTGAAGGAAGACATGCCGTATATAACCCCCAAATGGTCCTGCACCATACTTTGATAGAGATAAGTTTGAAAAACCATGCTCAATCAGAAGTTGGTTTTCTTTGAACATGAGGAGGAGGATTTTCCAAGTCAGACACCTACCAGTTTTGATGCCATCTCCCACCTCCCCAGGCATTTCCTCAAAATGACGTAAGTCCTCTTGGAATAGTCAAAGGAGTCACTGCTGTTGTGCTCTGCAATACCTAATGTCTGGAATTATTATGAATTTTATAGAGAATAATGCACAAGAATTGCCTGTGAATGCTTGTTAATAGGACCACAAGGAACCTTGGAGTCAGCATCACTGAAATTCTCATAGATGACCTAACAGGACCCTACGTAGAGATTGTGGACTCTCTCTGCCTAACTACAGAATTAAAAAAAATAATAATTTTAAATTTATGTTTAGGTATTATAGAATATCTTTTACAAGAAAATCCCACACTGTATTTTCTTAAAAGTACCACCTTTCCAGAGCGTGTACTTCAGCCAGAGTTTGTAGTGCATTATTAAAGGCTATAATTAACAATCCACAAAGACCCAGCTCTCCTTCCTGCACTGTTGGGACAGGCAGATGATATATTTGAAATTTCCAGTCTTCTAGACAGAAAGTAGTAATTCATCTGAACTCATTTATTTCACAGTAATGTCATTTCTTTAAATATAGTTCAGTTTCACATCTGTTTGTTGACATTGTAATTGAGTAACCATCCAACTATTAAAAATGTAAGCATTTTTAATTTGATTTAAAAATGATTTTAGATTATTTTTACAGAAAGCAGGCTAACAGTGAATCATGTGGGAACTAAGGAGCATTTATGAGGATGCTGTGGAGGCCCTGCTGAGTTTTGCCTAAAATGTTATCTTAGTCATTCACTGACAGATACTGATCAATCAATTAAATTATTCTTTATTCAGTGAGAAATACAACACATACACAAATATAAAAGAATGTTCTTCATATTCAAGTATACTACTTTGTAAATTAATTAAATTCCACAGGTGCTAATGACCATCACATATTATACTAGCACTGTCCATACACATGTGAGTGACGCAGGGTGAATTCTTGTTGTATGGTATAAAGGGTATGTACTTCGAAGTCAGAATATTTTTATTTTAAATTTTAAGTTATCTGGTATTGAGTTTCCTAATATGTACAACCCAGAAAATAATTCTAATAATGTCACTGCAATAATGGTCCAGGTACCAAGATAATTATGAAAGAAACATAGAATGATAATCTGAGTAACAGGTAACAGCCTTTAATGTATTAAAAATCCAACTGAAACAATATATATGGTGCTGGGAGACAATTTCTCCACAATCTGATGCTGCACTCACTTTTCAGTCTAATGCTATTTGTTTAAATATTTCCTTCATCCACTCATTCCATGTGGGCCCCACACGTATATACTTATTTTCATCATCACCTTCATTTGTTTCTGTTTCAGAGCCAAATATCTCTTCAGCACCACTCAGTGTATATATATTTTAGAAATAACTATATATATTTATAGTATATTTCTATATATATTTCTAAAATATATGTTATTATATATAGATGTATATATAATATATATATGAAATATATATATATACACATCTCTTCTCATTCTTTTCACCATGGCTCATTCCTTTCACATAATGCTGTCCCATTCTATCAGACAATAAAGGCCAACATTTTAGCAAAAGTCTTGACACTTACTAGCCTCTTGGTTTAACGTGAGAAGTATGTAACTGACAAAAAGCACAGTGATTCAGGAGATGTTTAAGAGTCACAACATTTGGAATTGCTGGCAGATTGACTTTAAGGGGTAAAGAAAAGAGAAAGATTAAGGAAGACTCTGACAGTGGCTTCAAAACTATGTGGATGGTGATACTATTTACTGAAATGGAGAAAACTAGCAGATAGGCAGGTCTGGATGAGGGGGGAAATTAGGAGTTGTAGTCTAGACAGAGTAAGTTTGACAGGCCTAATGCATACACAACTCAGAAAAGGTTTGCAGAAAAGAAAAGATTTACAGAACAAGCAAATATGCTTTAAAAATTAGCCTGAATAAAATTCATTAAGGTCGAGTATTGCAATTATTATCAATGGAATCCTGATTCCTAAATAAAGGAATATGTTGGACCCAAAGCTATACTGCTTATAAGATTATAATATAATGCCAAAATTTGCTTGTCATTTAAGCTATCACTTATCAATTTTATTTTATGAAAAAACATGTCTGTTTTTTTCCCCCCTAATTAGTCATCACTGCTTTACCCATTCAACGAATATCTATAGTTCACCTATTTGTCCAGGAGCTAAGAACTTGGAAGAGGAAATATGCAGCTCCTGTCTTCATGGACTATATTCCAGTAGAGGAGTCAGGAAAAAACAGGTAAATACAGACAAAATAACATCAATAAAAAAGTCAGGAGACTGACATCAATAATACAGGAGGAAACATTCTCTATTAAGAATTATCACTTTGGGAGGCCGAGACGGGCGGATCACGAGGTCAGGAGATCGAGACCATCCTGGCGAACACGGTGAAACCCCGTCTCTACTAAAAAATACAAAAAACTAGCCGGGCGAGGTGGCGGGCGCCTGTAGTCCTAGCTACTCGGGAGGCTGAGGCAGGAGAATGGCGTAAACCCGGGGGGCAGAACTTGCAGTGAGCTGAGATCCGGCCACTGCACTCTAGCCTGGGCAACAGAGCCAGACTCCGTCTCAAAAAAAAAAAAAAGAATTATAGAGAAGGCCTCTTTGTGGAATATATTTGTGTTGAGAAATAACCAATGAGAAGAAAATAGCCATGCAAATAGTGAGGTTTAACAGCATTTAAGGAGGAAGAAATGGTAGGCCAATGACCTTGAGTTGGCACAAAACTGATCATGATCAAAAACTGAAAGAAAACCAAAGTGGCTTGACTATATTTCAATTGACTTGACTATATTTCAATAGGTTCAATGAAAGCACAAGTTTGGAGAAATTGACTAGAAAAAAATAATATGAAATATGTAGGCACTTTAGGTAAATCATAGTTATTTCTAAAAGCAATGGATAGTCATTAAATAATTTTGAACAAGAAAGTAATACTTCCTGATGTGGGTTTAAGATCTGTTTTGCAGATGTGTGGAGGCTACTTTCGAAGACGGGAGGAGAGGAAGTGGGAAGCCAGTTACTTTCAAATTGTATTTCCCATGTAATGTAGTACATATGCTTTTATCATGCTATAGAGCTATAGAATCGGCACAAGATAATGCTAATTAATTTAATTACATACATTACTTTTAAATTACTTACTTTTTCTTAAAATGTACATTAAATGGCCTTTGATAGAGAAAACTAATCAAGAATATATGCAAGTTTTTTTCACTAAACATTTCTTTCTTTTGGGTATGCCTCTTCTCTAGGTTGATAAAATAATGTTATCAATAATAGGTGTACCCTATGTAATTTTTTTCTTGTTGTATGTAGACTTGTGCCCCAATTTAAAAAGTATTTTTAACTTTATTAAGAAAATAATACTTGTAATCTTAGCTGAATTATCTTTTCTTTTCAATGATACTTTGAAAAATCTTGTGTTCAGCAAATAGATCTCTGTTGCTTACTTAGAATAGGTTAATACTGAAAGATCAATGAACACTTCATGTTAAATATGATGATGTTTTTCATTATTGCATTAGTCAAGATATATAATGTATTAGAAGTTCAGTTCTAAAATGTAATGCTCTTGAACTTAACTATAGTGTTCATTATGGGCAATGCTTGATTTAGACATGAATATTCCATGTGGGTTTCTCAGTAAATACTTTCTAGTCTGTCTGCACTGATATAGGCAATCATTTGGTGCATTACAAATAACATAACATTCAAGGCATGTTCTCTCTAGGAGCCCTTCTTCCAGATGCTAGTTCTAATTTAATAGTATCATTTATTATATAACATAAAGTATTAAAGAGTATCCAGATTTCCCTCAGTCTTACCATTTCATTTGCTTTAATGATGAAAATCAGAAGTGCTATGAAATAATGGACGAAGAATTGGAAGAGTTTCTATGAAGGAGGTTGCAAAGACAAGAGTCCTAACATCTGTTTCTATGGGGGGTTGTTTCCCAATATTTTCTTAGTTGATTGATCAGTTAGATAAATATACTCTTCGATATATGTACTAATGCAGCAAGTGGTATTTTGGAGGATTTTTTCATGTTGTGTAATGGTAAATCATAAAATGTACTTACTAGGTCTAAAAACTCAAATGAATGCAATGGTTGTGCAGTAAAACCAAGAGTTATTAGTGGTAGGAGTAGGTATTAAACAAAATGTCTCAAGGCAGTAAGAATGATTAATGGTAAAAAACTTTAGACTTCTGAGCTAGACTGCCTTCATTTGGGTCTTTCTAAAGTTATTTTGGGCAACTTAATATCTCCACATTTCAGTTTACAAATCTATACAATGAGCATAAAACTTGTACACAATTTCCCAAGTTTGTTGGGAAGGTTAAACAAGTGTTAATATATTTAACAAAAACAAGAACTGTGTCTAAAAAGTGTTCTATATGTTCTAAATATTCTTATAAATCAGAAAGTCCTTCCAGCCTATCTATTTAAGAAGCTCTATGCATTTCTTTAATCTGACTATTCCCAGGCAGTATCTGGGTGATGAATTCTGCTTATTTTGTTGTCTGCATGAGTTTCGTTGTTGAGGAGAATGATTTATTCCAGTGTGCTACTAATGCGTTGGATAATTATAGTGATATTGGGCATCATAATTATTCTTGACTTTAATGGAATTTCTTTTAACATTTCATCATTAAGTGTTTTGTTTACAGCAATTTCTGGTAGATAATTTTCAGCAAGTTGAGAACATTTCTTTCCATTTATAGAAAATTAAGTTTTTTCTCGTTTTAATCAGAAATGAATATTCAATTTTAACAATATCCCACTAGTAGGTCCACCTTTAAGTCTCTCCAATGAGGATGACATTCTATTTATATACATCTTATTTACATATTTCAGATACTATTTACTTCTATCTTATCTCTACTTAACAATTTTTTCCACTCCTCCCACTGGAGTACTTCTCCACAGACGTAGACTATACTCCTCCGAATCACAGTCTATGCTTTTCATCTTGCCAGAGTGTGACTAACACATTTCTTTGTAGCAGGAACCACAATTGCCAGGGAGATTAGAAAGGCCCTTTCTCCACAAATACAAATACACGGATATAATTTTGCTTCTTTCTCTCTCCGTGTGTGTGTATGCATGGCGGAGGGAGTTGGGGGAGATCATAAGTTTTACTCAAGCAAAATTTTTAAAAATGATCAATTGGATAATCCATCTTTTGTTTCACATTGTCTTGTCTACTCCATGTAGCAAACACTAAGCCTCCTTCTCCCCAAAGAGCATCTGACCCTTCTCCTCTGAAAAAATATCTTAAGTGCCTGTGTTACTTAAAGAAAAGGAAGCACATAGAAATAACAAAACAGTTCTGAATTTTACTTTTTTCATCATCAGATTTTTATCACATTTGTGGTCCTTGTAGCAGTAACATCCCAGAAGGGGAGAAACCCAGAAGTCAATATTGTCAATATTGAACTTTTCTCTTCTGTGAATTCTCACCAAGTCCACATCCTCTTCTCAGTACATGAGGAAGTTTGGTAATTTAACTCCAAAATTTATCCTGACTCTAATCACTTGTTTTCCTTGCACTACCACTTCCCCCCAATCCGATCTATTTCATTTGTCAATTCCTTTCCACTCTCACACCTCCCACCTCCCACCTAGACTACTGCAATACTGGTCTCCTTCTAATCCTGTCAATACAGCAACCCAAATCATCTTTTTTTTTTTTTTCTTTTGAGCCCAGGCTGGAGTGCAGTGGTGTTATCTCGGCTCACTACAACCTTTGCCTCCTGGTGTCAAGCGATTCTCCTGCCTCAGCCTCCTGAGTAGCTGGGATTACAGGCATGTGCCACCACACCCAGCTAATTTTTGTATTTTTAGTAGAGACAGGGTTTCACTATGTTAGTCAGGCTGGTCTCCAACTTTTGACTTCGTGATCTGCCCGCCTCGGCCTCTCAAAGTTCTGGGATTACAGGTGTGAGCCACTGCACCCAGCCCCAAGTCATCATTTTAAAAACACAAATCAGCTGATGTCTAGTCAGCATAAAACTTCTCAAAAAGTCAAATACCATACGTTCCAATTTATAAGTTAAAGCTAAGTATTGTGCACACACGAACATGCAGTGTGGAATGATAGATAATGGAGACTTGGAAGGGTGGGAGGGGGTGAGGGGTAATCAATTACTTAATGTGTACAATGTACATTATTTGGGTGATGGTTACAGTAAAAGCCCAGACTTCACCACTATGCCATATATCTGTGTAACAAAACTGCACTTTTACCCCTTACATTTACACAAATGATAATTAAACACTTTTCTTGCAGCTTATAAAGCACTTCATAACCTGACTTCTACATAAACTTTCAGCTGCATTTCTTGTCTCTTACATTCGTTCGGTTTCAGTCACAATGTAAGTCAGTCTGTCTTTTTTCAGCCTCAGGCAGATAATCATAGTTTGGTGTATTCATGTCACCAAATTAAATTTGCTTTGTTACATTTTATTTTCTATTTTTTCCCCTTTACCCTGGTCTTACTCTTTGGCACAATCCCCTCACCCCACTTTGATCTTTTTTCACTTTTTAAACTTAATCTTATATATTTGAGAGCTGTTTACATTTATATTGGAATACTGAGTTTGTTACTTCTTTCACCGTGTACTCTTTCATCATTTGCACATGGCAGTTTTTGTAGTAAAATATGCTTCTAGGTCATGCAATGCTCTTCCCTGAGTCAGAGCCTCTGCATCTGCCTTTCTCATTTCCTGGATCCGGCTTGTGCAGAGACACTAATTTGGTTAAGAGAAACATCGCTGTCACTGATTTCCACCAGTAAATCTAAGATGACACAGTGTCAGAGGACAATTCCAAAAATGTTAAAAAATAACCCAATACAAATACTCATTATATTACTTATTAATTAATTAAACATGTTACTTAGTAATTAATAATTGAAATAAATTAATATTACTTTAATAATATTACTTTATACAATATAAAGTAATAATGTTACTTTGTATATCATATATAATTAATATATGTAATATGTATTATTTAAAGTGATATTACTTTGTATTATATAAATTAATATGTGATACAGAGCTAATTACTTACTGGAGTAATTAACATCTCACTAGATGATAGTAAACTTGCTATATGGAGAGGAGTGAATAGAAAGTGTGGAAATAAAAGAATATTAAAAACACACTGGAGAAATTTTGCTGTGAGAGAGAGGAAAGAGATCTGAAGGTAGCAGCAGGATGACAAGGGGTTAAGGAAGGGGTTAAGTTGTGCTGCTTTTCCCCCTTGGTTGCAGTGAATTTAATAATAAGTAGAAAGAACTGCTAGAAATGCACAGGCTTAAAATATATGAGAGATAAGGGATATACTTTGGGGTAAGGTTTATGAAACCTTTATGAATACCAAAAATGTCACAGAAGATATTACTTTAAGAACTCTAGGGTTGTGTTTTTAATAATCTCTATTATGCATATTCATTTGTATATTTCAAGGCTAAAAAATCAAAATGAAGAAATTCATCTTCACTAGGTTTGCTTACTGAAATTATAATGTGGGTGAATTGTATTTCCCCAGGTTTATTGAAGTTTATGCTATGCCAGAAAGTGGCTTTCCTTACTACTGACTATATGACCGCTTCAAGTCATAGAAGAGATCCTATACTAGTTTCCTAGGAAAGCCTTATAGGCCCTGATCCCACAAAGGAACTACAATAATGTTCCATAATTATTGCTGTCATTATTATTGTCAGCCTGATTTTCATATGAAGCTGAGTTTTAAATACGATCCCGAAAGTATGAACTTTGCTGTGCAATGTATGTATCTAACTATAACCTGGCAAAGTTGCTTTTTATTGAATACATGCAGATAACCACATTGCTCTAAAACGTAAAATCACTTAGAAAAAGTATTTTTTTCTAAATTCTCTGACGTCAGTGAGGAAAAGATGTTATTCTAGAAGTGTTGCATTTCAGTTTATATAAGCATAGTCTGCTAAAGTTATAGGTTAGAAACAGGTGAAAAGGAATGTGAAAAGTCTTCTTCGTATGACTATTAGCATATAAACAATAGCACAACAGCAACAATATTCCAAAGCAGATACCAAAATTATATTTTTTATTAGGCGTGTTTTTTCTTCCATGTGTTCCTTTTTTTCCTGTAGGGTCTTAGATACATAGTCATATTTCATTATGTCTTGTTTTTTGGGATGAAGAGAGAATCATGGAAATCCACACCCATCTCGTGAACAGGTCTGACCACTGTTGAGTGGAATGGTGATGTCAACTCCAGTGGAAAAGTCTCTACCCACGAGTCTGTTTCTGGTAGGATTAGAATTATGAGTACTTGGTAATGTCATTTACACTAGCCTCATAGAGCCCTTTCTCACTTGGGAAACGAACAGAGGTCATGTATTGATGATAGAATGAGTTGGTTTGGTTAGTTTATTGAGTGATTAACTACCTCAGTGGAAGAGAGTGAAGTTTCTGTATAGAGAGGAGTGAACAGAAAGTGAGGAAATAAAATAATACTAAAACATGTTTGAGACATTTTGCCGTGAGAGAGAGGAAAGAGATCTGAACGTAACAGCAGGATGATCAGGGGTTCTGTTGTGCTGTTTCCCCCACTAAGTTGCAGTGAGTTTAATAAGAGAAAAAGAACTACTTGAAAGGCACCAGCTTAAAATATATGAGAGATAAGGGATAAACTTTTGGGTAAGGTTTATGAAAGAGAGCTACAAACTCCTGAGCAAAGGGATTAGCCTTTCATTGGAAGAAAAACTCCACTACTTTATCAAGTGAAAGGGAAAATAGGTTTCTAAATTTGGTATCAGAAAGTGAGAACATTCCTGTCTGAGGCCATCTATTTTCTCTATGCAGTGAGAGGTGAGGTCATTTTCTGTGAAAAATAGATGAGAAGGTTTACAAATTTGAGAAGAGTAGTGAAGGCTTGAAATGATCTGTGTAGATGCTTGGTGAGTGAACTGAAAAGATAAATATCAGAAACTCAGAGAGCAGCATGGAGGCCCAAATGTATTTTGTGATTAAGAATTTTCAAATGCACATAGAGTGTTCACACATGTCAATAATAAATAGAATTTATGATAGCAAAACAAGTCTCAATACATTTAAAAGTCTTAAAATCTTTCAAACTAAGGTATTTGACCAAACAGAATCAAATTAGAAATAAATAAGTTACATGTAAGAATGACATATTTAGAAATTAATATAACTTTAATTATCACATGGATAACAGAAGAAATCACACAGTAAATTATAAATATTTATTTAAAAATAATAATGAACATATGAAAATTCATAGAAAGCAGCTAAATTAGTGTTCAGAGGAAACTGATCTTTTCAGTGCTTACATTGGAAAGAAATAAATCTCTAAAATTTGTTTTCTAAATTTTAACCTTAAGAATATAAGCAAAGACAATAAAATTAAATGCAAAGTTAAAAGCATAAGATAATAAATAAATTAGCAGAAATCAACAAACCCAATGTTAAAAGCATAAAATAAGTGATCAGTAACACAGAAAAGTAACACAAAAAATCAGTAACACAGAAAAGAAAAGAAGAGAGAGAATTAATGAAGTCAAAGTTGTTTGCATGGAAACAATAAACTTATAAACTCTAAATTGATGGAAGATTTTTTTAAAGGAGAAAATACTAGTGTCAGGAGAGAAAACAGGATATTACTAACATCTTTTGATTATTAAAGGCATAGTAAGTGAAAATCTGGAACAATTTTATAGCAATAAGTTCAACAGCTTTAGAGAAAATAAAAAAAAAACTTTAAATAGATACAATATTAAAATTGACAAAAGAAGAAATAGAAACTCTGTATATTCATATACCAAAAATAAATTTCTAATGAAAACCTTCCCACAGTGAAATTTATTGAATCTAGTGGCTTCACTGATAAATTATATGAAATATCCAAATATATAATAGCAATCTTACACATACACATTAAAAAATGTAAAAGGGAACATCTCCCTCAGTTATGATACTGCCACACCTGACTTGAAAAATGGACAAATAAATACATTGTAGAAAAAGATATCTGTAGAAGACATTCCCCATTAATAAGGGAAAAAAATTAATAAGTATTAACAAGTGAGATTCATCATTATAAAATGAGATAATCAGTAATGACCTAATAGAGTTTATTCTAGGTTTGATTTACATCTGAAAATTAATAAATTCAGCTCACAAAATTTGCAGAAAAAAGAAAAACATTATCATTTCAATAAAACCAGAAAAAAGCATTTAACAAAATTTGATTCCCACTTATAGTAAGAATAATCAACAAAATAAAAAAAAAAATCCTGTCTATGAAAAGGCACTTCTAAAAATCCTACAAAACATATTGTGCTTAATGATAAATGACTGAACACTTTTTTCCCTCAGATTAGGAATGTATTACTCTGTTCTTGCATTGCTGTAAAGAAATACCTGAGACCGGGTGATTTATAAAGAAAAGAGGTAGTTTAATTGGCTCACATTTTTTCAGACTGTACAAGAAGCATGGTGGCTTCTGCATTTGGGGAGGTCTCAGGAAACTTCCAACCATGGTAGAAGGCAAAGTGGGAGCAGGTGTCTTATATGGCAGGAATAAGAGCAATAAACAGAGAGGGAGAGATGCCACACTTTTAAACAACAGGTCTTCTGAGAACTCACTCACTATCAGCACAGAGGGCATGGTGTTAAACCATTCATGAGAAAGCCACCCATCAGTATAATGACATACTATACCGTCACTAAAAAATACCACATAATAATATCTAAAATGTTCAACAAGTGGGAAATGCTTACAAATATTAAGTGGGAAATGCTTAGAAATATATTCCAAGTGCTACGAAGTATTTGCAAATATGTCTCATTAACTATTGTTGTAAAAATATTACAATGCTTTCTCATGGATTAGAGTAGATTTTACAGAGCTGAGATACTTCACCAATTAAGTTTTTTAATCATTAGTCAGTTTTGGATAAAAGGAAGCTCTATGTAATTATAATAGTTCCCCTTCATCATATTTCTTGAAATTACATGTTGTCTTCAATATATTCATTTTTAAATTTCCTATATAATGTAATAGTTTTTATCCAATATTGAGAAAGACTAATTTTGAATTTTAGATGTGTTTCTTCCATAGACAGATATAGGTTTCCTAGTGAAATATGTCTTCCTCCTTATTTTTTTCTTCTCACATATTCTACATTGGAGACAGTGGTGCCAGTATTAAGAATGTGAAATTTACAAGTGATGACAGAAAGATGAGGGAATAGAAAGTACCAGTTTTCATTTCCCCATGGAAACACCAATTTAATAATGATACATTCACCAAAATATCTTTATAAGATTTGCAGAATAGTATCGAGAAGTTTTAGTACACCAGACAAACACAAAGCTGGGAGCAGCTGCACTGAAACAGGTAACACGAGCAATTTCAGATTCTACACACATCAACACTCCCTCAAGTCAGCAGATCTCAGGGTTGGGAGAGAACACTCCGGCTTGCAACTTTTCCCTTGGGGTATAAGAACAGTGCAGCATGCATACAACATTCTGGGTTTGGGGAGCTTCCTGAACAACTAGTTCTTTTCTCACTTCATTTGCAGCACTGGTGGAACAGGCATAGTTTTAAATGCCTGGAGGGCACTGAGAGTTTTAAAAAGGAGGGTGGCTTGCTGTTGTGTCATCAGTAGAAGGGTTGGTGTTATGAGTAGAAGGGTAGGCACACGAGACTTTATTTTGGGAAGCGGGAAGGGGAACAAAGCATGCATTCAGCATTCTGGCTTTTGTGGAAAACTTACCAAGGGACTAGTATGTGTCTTACCTGTTTTGAGAGTTCTGATGAGAAGCTGGCATATTTTGGAGGCCTAGTGGTCACGGAGAAAAAGAGGGAGGAAGGCAGCTTGCTACTGTTGAGCTAGACAACTTTCAGTGTCACAGTCAAACACCAAGGGGAACAAGAAATCATAATTCTCCCAAGAAGAACCATCCATCAGCCTTTTCTAATAGAGAAATCGCATGTACATATCACAAAAGTTGCATCTTGCCTCCGAACATTTCAGAGGCTCCCGGACTCTCTGGTTGCGCTGAGGTGACTGGTGACTGTGTTTTCCTGTACCTAGAGACCAGGAGAGGTGGCTGTTTTTTTCAAATACGCAGATACCAATACAAAGTTAGAGACATGCAAATACATAGGGAAACATAAGAGAAAGGAAGACAATAAATCAGAAGCCAGCCTTAAAGACTTTGAGGTATATGAATTACTTGGTAAAGAATTCAAAGTGATTGTTATAAATATGCTGTACAAGTTCAAGAAAACAATACATAAACAAAATGCTAATATCATCAAAAAGGTCAGGGCATGGTGGCTCACTCATGTAATCCCAGCACTTTGGGAGGCTGAGGCAGGGGAATCACTTGAGGTCAGGAATTCGAGACCAGTCTGGCCAACATGGTGAAACCCTGTCTCTTCTAAAAATACAAAAATTAGCCACGTCTGGTGGTGCATGCCTATAATCCCAGCTACTTGGGATGCTGAGACATGACAATCACTTGAATCTGGGAGGTAGAGGTCGCAGGAGGTAGAGTGAGCTGAGACTGTACCACTGCACTCCAGCCTGGGCAACAGAGAAAGACACTGTCTCAAAAAATAATAATAATAATAAATAAAAATAAAGAGAGAGAGAAAGAGAAAGAGAGAGAATGTATAAGAATAACCAAATAGAAATTCTGAAACTGAAGAACGTAATAACTGAACTGACAAATTTATTAGAAAGGTTCAAGAGCAGATTTAATCAAACCGAAGAAAGATTGAAAAAACCTCAAAGATAGGTCCTTTGAAATTACCCCCCCTCCCCGCTTAGGCCGGGCGCGGTGGCTCAAGCCTGTAATCCCAGCACTTTGGGAGGCCGAGACGGGCGGATCACGATGTCAGGAGATCGAGACCGTCCTGGCTAACCCGGTGAAACCCCATCTCTACTAAAAAAAAAAATACAAAAAACTAGCCGGGCGAGGTGGCGGGTGCCTGTAGTCCCAGCTACTCCGGAGGCTGAGGCAGGAGAATGGCGTAAACCCGGGAGGCGGAGCTTGCAGTGAGCTGAGATGCGGCCACTGCACTCCAGCCTGGGCGACAGAGCGAGACTCCGTCTCAAAAAAAAAAAAAAAAAAAAAAAAAGGAAATTACACCCCCCCCCCCAAAAAAAAGAAAAAAGAAAAGTAATAAAAAGAGTGGATGAAGTCTAAGACTTACAAGATAATGAAAAATAGACCAATATACACATTATGGTGGTTTAAAAAGAGAGGAAAGGGACAAAGGGGCATAAAGGTTATTTAAATAAGTCATAGCTGAAAACTTCCCAAATCTAAGTAAATAAATGGACATCCAGATTCTGGAAACCCTTTTCTGTCATAGGATAAATCTAAGAAGGTACACAATGAGAAACAGTACAATAAAATTGTCAGAAATCAAAGACAAAGAGAATTTAGGAAGCAGTAAGAGAAAAGTGACTCATCATTACACAAGGGAACCCCCATAAGACCATTAGACTTCTCAACAGAAACCTTGTGGCAGAAAGAGAACGTCAAGGTATATTCAAAGACTTGATGGAAAAAAATGAACTGCCAATCATGCATTCTTCAAAAATAAAGGAGAAATAAAGACTTCCCAAGATAAAACCTGAAGGGTTTCATTCCCACTTAACCTACCTTACATAATTGTGGTTGAAAAACACACTTAGTATAATTATCAACTTTAAAAATTTTATAAAACTTGTTTTGTTACTTCACATGTGATCTATGCTGGAGGATGTTATGTGTGTATGTGAGAAGAATGTGTATTCTGTTGTTGTTGGGTGGAAAATTCTATTTATGCCTGATAGGTCTATGTAGTCTGTAGTGCTGTTCAAGTCCTCTGCTTCCTTATTAATCTTCTTTCTGGATGTTTTGTCTATTTAAAGTGGGATATGGAAATGATATACTATTATTGTGCTGCTATCTATTTTACCTTCCAGTTTTCTTCTTATATTTCGATGTTCTAATGTTGGATGCACATATATTTATAATTGTTACATCTTGGTTAACTGACCCAGGAATGATAGATCATCATTGTATAATGTCTTTTTTCTTCTCTTGTGATAGTTTTTGACTAAAAGCATATTTTGCTTGATACAAGTATAGCCACCCATGCTGTCTTTTGGTTACCATTTGCATAAAATACATTTTTATATTCTTTAACTGTTAGCATATGTGTGAACTTAAGTCAAAAATGAATCTCTTGTAGACAGCATCTAGTTGGACCTTTTAATTCAGCTATTCTATATTATTTGATTGGATAATGCAATTCATTAGAAAATATCTGAGACAAACAAACATGAAAACATAAAATTAATGGGAAAGACCAATAGCACTATTAAGAGAAAAGTTTATAGTGAGAGAAACCTTCATTAAAATGGAAGAAAGATCACAAACAACTTGGCTTTACACCTCAAAGAACTAGAAAAAGAAAAACAAACTGCCTGAAGCTAGCAGAGGAAGGGAAATAATTAAAATTCCGACAGAAATAGATAAACTATAGAACAGATAAACAACTTAAAAAAAATAGTTTTTTTGCGAAGATCAATAAATTTGTTAAAACTTTAGCTAGATTAACTAAGAAATAAAAGACCCAAATGAATACAATTAGAAGTGAATGAGGAGACATTGAAATCACAGAAATTAAAAGGATTGTAAGAGACAACTATGAAAGACTTAAAAATAAGACTTAAAGCTATACAACTCTAGAAGAAAACATAGTTAGAAAAACTTAACAACACTGGTTTTGTCAGTGCTTTTTTGAATAAGAAATGATATGAAACAAAAAAACCCCACAGGCAACAAAAGTAAAAATAGGCAAGTGAGATTTACATCAAACTACAAAACTTCTGCACAGCAAAGGAAACAATTTGAAAAGTGAAAAGGCAACCTATGGAATGTGAGAACATATTTACCAACCATATATCTCACAAAGAATTAATATCAAAAAGGGGACTCCTACAACTTGATACAAAACAAATAAACAATCTGATGAAAAAATGGGCGAAGGACTTGAACAGAGCTTTTTCCAAAGATGACATACAGATATCCAACAAGTATATCAAGAGATGTTTCACACCACTAATCATTAGGGAAGTGAAAATCAAAGTCACAGTGAAATATTAACACTTATTAGGGTGGCCATTATTAACAACAACAGCAACAACACCACCACGACGCTGGAAAGCATGTGGGGAAAGTGGAACCCTTGTGCATTCATGGTGGAAAAGTAAAATGTTGCAACTACTACGGAAAACAGTACAGAAGCCTCTCAAAAATTTAAAGATAGAACCACTTGATCTAGGAATCCAACATCTGGGTATATAGCTCATAAAATTGAAATCAGGATTTTGAAGATATATTTGCACTTCATTTTTATGGTACCATAATTCATGACAGCCAAGAGGGAGGAACAACATAAACGCCCATCAGTGGCTCAATGGATTAAAAAAATGTGGCATATACATACAATAAACTATTACTCAGCCATAAAAAGAAGGAATTTCTATCAAATATGACGACACAGATGAACCTTCAGGATATGCAAAATAAAATAACACCAGTTACAGAAGGACAAATACGGCATGATTCTGCTTACATGAGGTATGCAAATAGTCAAACTCATAGAAACATAAGAGAGAATGATTTTTGCTTGGGGTGGTTGGGGGAAAATGAGGAGTTGCCGTTCGTTAGGTATAGAATTTTGGTCACATGAAATGAAAAAAGTTCCAAAAATCTGCTGTATACCATTGTGCGTATAATTAACAATACTGTACTGTATAGTTAAAAACTGAAGAGGTTTTTCTTCATGTTATGTGCTCTTTGCTACAATAGAAAAGTAAAAAGAATATGCAATTTGATTAATGCCAATACTGTTTTCTATGGGCAAAATCCATTTCTCCTTTCTTCAAAGAATATTTTAAGTCTCTTGATGCTTTCAAGGACATAATGTGCACTGCATTTTGCTTCTAATATTATGTGGTGAAAGCAATGGTTTTCTTTAAAATTTAAAAGTAAATATTTTAAAAATATATTTTGTATAGAATTTATATATTTTAAAATGTCATCAATACTTTTAAGCAAACCTAGCACGCAGTCTCTAAATAATTGTTCATATGTATATACACGTGCATGTTAGGGAAAGAGAGGGGCACAGTGACACTAACTTTAATGACCCTTTGTGATTTGACATTGGTTTCAAATTTTTCTTTTTGAAATCTATTTGCGATATATGGGGACATTTCACTGAAACTGAAAGTACTTGTATAATTATTGAATAAGGTAAAATTTATACATTTTCAAGGCAGATATATGCTACTTTATTTAGGCTCAAACTTAAAGAATGCCTAATAAAAGGAATATAGGATGACATAATTTAAAAATATCTTCTATTGCAATTTGTTAGGATTGGGATGAATAGCTATGTCATTGTCATTTTCATGCACTCTCGAATTAGTATTGCCAGTGTTCAGGTTTGTAAGAAGTATTTTAAAATGTGATAATCCTCTGCAGTTATTGTCTCTGGATAAAGCCTCAAAATATTTTCAGTTATAAACATTTTAGCATCTGTAAAACCCCTAATCAGACAAAAGCTATTATACATGTTTCAAGGTTTACAAAAATTTGTTTAAAATAGTTTATTAATATTTAGCATTTAATAACTTATTCAAAATAATTTTATTAATCACTTCTTCACTAATTATTTCTTTTATGTTTCTTCCCATAATATATTGCATATTTTTGTTGTTGTTGCCAGAGTTTATCTTCTTTGTACATGATATGCCACATTGTTCTTATGTATTGGTAAATTTTTTTTTAATTACCATATCATGCTCATAACATTTCTTGGATGATTCTCTCAGCACTAGACATTTTTTGCCAAAAATGAAAATGTGCATATTATGCATTTGACAATAGAATAGCAATTTTTCTTATTTTAATACTATTTCTAGAACAGACAGTTATATTTTTCCAACAAGTTTTCAGTTTGAATGCTTAACACTATTGTTGGGGTTCATTTCATTTTCTTCATTGTTAATATAAATATATGGTAAGTAGGGCTAAGCTTTGCAGCTAATCCCATTCTTCATTTGACATTTTTTCATCTCCGAAGCATAAGCAAATAGACGAAATACATAACCTTGTAAGATGGTAGTCACAATGCAGTCAGTTTTTTTGTGCCACCGAGAATAATTTGTGTGTTATAAGCTGCTATTTCCTACTTGTATTGCTTTTTATTCTTGAACACAATCAAATCAAATTTCAATTATTTTTCTAAACTGTATCACACTGGCTTGAAAATTAGTACACTACGTAAGCAAGCAGAATGCCTACTTTTTCCCTTGTGTGATTCTGTAACTAAAATGTGCAAATACCCTGGGGTTACATAGGTTAAACAGAAAACCAGTCAATATCCATACCAGATAGTAAGAAAAAATTCTAATTAGCATATGAATGCTATTGATGTCACTATTTCTGATTATGAGCAATTGCCAGGAAAGCTTATTCTCCATACTTGGATAGAGGCATCTGTTTTACTACAGAAATAGTTGATTGGCTCAAATTCATGCACAATTATACTGTCACCTGCAAAAACAAATGTCTAAATTCCTTCAGAATTAATTTCAGCCAAGGGTATTTTCATTTAAATTGCCAATATCTCTCCTTTCTACTCCATAGAGACCTGTCCCCCTAAGCCATCAGCTACCCTAAGAGTGCTATTATTTCATAATTCAATTTTTCCTATTTCTAATTTAGGGTGCAATTTTTAAAAATCAAATGTGTTACCCTGCTAGTATTCAATTTATATGGTCACATGTCTGGAGAAAAAGAAGCAACTGTTCGGTTTATTGTATTACTGTGCTTTTCTTTCCTTTCAGATTAAAAATATCACCAGTTATGATTTACATGGTGGATAACAGAAAGTTATAGTAGCTCTGGGGTTTTGCCCTCTTTTTACTCTATCATCCATTTGCTTGAAAGTGATTTTAAAATAAAATAACAGTTTTGTATTGCTTTAAAATTTTTCATTTATGTTTTCTGAGAGTGATTTATTTATTTCCTTTATGTGTGAAATATACAATAGCTTAGTGGTCTGTGTTAGAAATCTGAAATATTTTAAAATAATATGTGTGTAATATTTATGTAACATTATCTTATGTATTGACAGAATTTCTATTACTCATTCAATAAATATTTCTTGAACTCTCACTTTTGGCCATCCATGTCTTAGGCATTTGGATAAAGATGAGCCAAAACATAACTAGTTGGTGTTTATGTAGCAAACCTGTTCTTACTCCCTCTTCACTGAAGCTCTTTACCCACTTGGCTACTAGAACCTCTCACTCTCCTCATCCACGCACTCACCTCTCATTGTACTCTGCCACTGAGCTTTTTCTCTTCTCTTCTACTTTCACAACGTAGATAATCCCATATAATCCTGTAACATTATTTGTATTCTCAAAAATTTATATAATCACCAAGACCTTCCCTGTAATAAAAGACTTTTATTTCCAATTGTAAACTTGACTAGCTAATGGACAACTGAAGCTTAACGCATCCTAAAGAAGAATACTGATCTTTCTTTCTAAACTAACCCTTTTATCTCTCACTGATTCACAGAAACTTTAACTTCAAGACAAAAACACCAGTAACAACAAAACTTTAACTCCTTAATTTTCTTCACACAGCACAACCAAATCTTAAGCAAATCTCATAATGTATGCATAAACATGTATTCAGAATTCAATCACTTCTTGTAATTTCCTTAGTCTAATCAGCTTAGCTCAATAAAACACTGTTTCTCACCTGCAGCATGCAAAGCCCTCCTGTTAGTGTTTGCACTGCCACTTCTTTTCCTTCTTTTAGTCTCTTCCCAGAACACTAAATACAATTATCTCATTCAAATGTAAGTCAGATCATATCACTCCCATGCTCAAAGTCTTCTAGTGGTTTCTTATCTGTGGAGAATAAAAGCTCATGTCCCATAAGGGGAGATACAATCTAGCTCCCATTATCTCATCCTCTCACCCACTGTGCTCAAGCCATAGCACTGCCTGACCTTTCCTCATCACGTAAGAACCTATATTGTTTTCAACTATATATGAACCATGTAAAACTACACACTTCTATAGAAAGCAAACCTCGACACATGACTGGATTGAAAATATGTAAGCATGTTAGCAGATCACAATACAATTCATACAGAAAGAAAGAGCAAAAAGAGGATCACTCGAGGTCAGGAGTTTGAGACCAGCCCAGGCTGGCCAACATGGTGAAACCCCATCTCTACTAACAATACAAAAAAAAAGAGAAAGAAAATTAGTCAGGTGTGGTGGCAGGCACCTGTAATCCCAGCTACTCAGGAGGCTGAGACACAAGAATCGCTAGTACCTGGAAGGTAGGGGTTGCAGTGAGCCGAGATCACGCCACTACACTCCAGCCTCGGCTAAGGAAAGAAAGAAAGAAAGAGAGAGAGAGAGAAAGAGGGAAGGTAGGCAGACAGGAAGGAAGGAAGGAAGGAAGGAAGGAAGGAAGGAAGGAAGGAAGGAAGGAAGGAAGGAAGGAAGGAAGGAAGGAAGGAAGGAAGGAAGGAAGGAAAGAAAATAGCAAAAAGATGACCCAAAATTTCCTGCGTTTTGAAATTGAGACACATTTCAGAACACTGTATTGATCAAAGAAGAAACTAAGTTAGGAATCAGAATACATGTATAATTGGAAGATACACATGTGATGCAACTGAAACAGTAGAGAGAAATGGATAATTTTAAATATGTACAAAAATATGAATAGTTGGGGATAAGTGAGGGGGAAAAGGAGAAAGAAGGAGGGAAATTAGTTCAATCAGGAGGCTGAACAGAAAGTTTGAGTCAACTTGGCAGAGATCATAGGCAGGGTCGCTAGGAGGTGGCAGGAGCACAGAACCAGAGACAATTATGAGAATATAAGCTTTTCAGTTACCTGCAGAAATTTCCAGCTGGAGTTTGATTTCTAAGGAACATGAAATACAATTTAGTACAAAATGTAACATAGATCTAAAAGAGCAGGGAAAGGCCACTGGATGTCTCCATATGTATGGAGCTGACTGGTAGCGAGGATATATGAGTATTTTACAAAGAATCTATTAGATTAGGTGAATTATTGGTTACTTATTTCTAAAAAATATTTTTGACATGTATCATTTATAGGGTAGAAGATAAATATTATTGCAAAGCTAGTATGACAATGAAAAATTTTAAAAACTACTATTGATATTTGTTAACCATAGACAGATAACTACAACCAGCGGTCAACTTTTGATGATTTTTTTCTCCGTTTCCTATTAATATTCATTTTATCTTTATTTCTGAACCCTCTAATATGCATAACTGTCTTCTGAGGACAGTGCTTATGCACATATGTTTGTGCCAGTTAGTTCAGAAAAGGCCAAGCAGTGATTACGAACTGCCATTTCTTTTATTTAATTATATACTATAAAGACCCCCCTAAAAACATATGTTTTATAGAAAAATTATAAACATGACCAAAAATGATCCCACTACTCATATTTTAACTGTGATCACAGACACATGTACAATAATTGTATTAGTTTATGCAGTATTATGCAGTAACATTTGGGGGAGTGTTTACACAGACATGTATAGTAAGCATAGACAATATACTGTTTTGTTTTGTTTTGTTTTTTGAGACGAAGTCTCATTGTGTTGCCCAGGCTGGAGTGCAGTGGCGCGATCTCCACTCACTGCAAGCCCCGCCTCCCGGGTTCACGCAATTCTCCTGCCTCAGCTTCCCTAGTAGCTGGGACTATAGGCGCCTGCCACCACAGCCGGCTAATTTTTGTTTGTTTGTTTGTTTTTGTTTTTGTATTTTTAGTAGAGACGGGGGAGAGTATACAGTTTTTAGAGTATTTCTTGTTGACAGAATGCATCCTGCTTCTTTCACAAGGGAAGAAATCATGGTAAAAAATTTTAAACCAGAAATATCCACGTTAGTTCTCCACTGAGAAGAAAGCTAGTCACTCACTACAATGCAAATAATATTAAGAAGAATATAACAAACAATATCAGTAAAATATTTGGTGCTGGAACTACTTGCAAAATAAAAGAATAAGTAAAAACTTATGAAAACTAACAAAAAATCATTGATGCTTTAAAAAGAAAGATCAGGGAGAACAATAATATGTCAGGAACACTGCACAAAACCCTGATTTGTGAGGGAAGAAAGGAACAATTAAGCTTTTCTTTCAGTGGTAACATGTCAATGTAGGTTCGCCAACTGTAACTAATGTAATACTCTGGTGGGGGGAAGTTGATAATAGGAGTGGTTATGCACTTGTGGGGCAAAAATTATATGAAAAATATCTATGCCTAACTTTCCATTTTTCTGTCAACCTAAAACTTCTCTAAAAATAGTCTATTTTTTTTTAAAAATAAAGTTTTGAAGGTGGGTAAGAAAACAGAATTACTTGAAGGAATGAGTCAACAAGTTAAATGTTATCAATCTCTGTCTTAGTCCATTTCTACAGCCCTTGTATCCAAATATTTTTCTGCCTGGAGCAAAGTGACCTGGGATTTTGCTGCTGAAAAGTGACCAGATGACTCATCTTTCCTTTATTCCCTGCACCAAAAAGGGGCAGAGAATCAATACTCTTGCATTACCTTTCGCATTCATATGCTCCACACACCCACTCAGGAAGATGTGCACAAAACAAACCTCAATCTGATCATACCTGTTTATTTTTTTTCCTTTTACCTCCTTTCCCACTTAGAAAAACATTCTCATTTGATGATTATATGTAGTACCAAATAGTCATGTTACTCCTACTTCAGAATATTCCATTTCATTTCCTAAGACCCTATTAACAATGTGAACATATATTTTATTTGAGGATGATTTTTTCTGTAAGAGAGTACAGTCTCCTAGCTGATGTCGGGTTACACCAACCACCTTTAGAGCTCAGTTTGATAAAAGCTAAGTGTCATGTCAGTTGGTAGGAGACGGCTCCAAATGTGTCTTCAGAGATCCAAGCTCCTTTCATCTCACGGTTTTGCTCTCTAGGGCATCAGAGTACTCCATCGTTTTTCCTGTATATGGCCAGAGAGGGAGATAAGAGACAGAATGAAGAGGGCACAGTTGTTGTTTTTTGTTTTTTTTTTAACTGCCTTGGCCTGGAGATGACACACTTTACTTCCACTCATAACACCTTGGTGATAACTGTTTACATAACCCGACTACATGTAAGGGAGCCTGGAAGTGTGGTCAAGCAGTGCATCAAGAGACAGCAGACCACGGAACATGAATGCACTTGTGGTGTCTGTCACAAATTGTCTTTTCATAAAACAACTTAAAACTAAATAACCACACAATACACCAATCCACATGCTAGTTGTCCACCTAGAAGAAAGCTAGTCACCCTTATCACAATAAAAGTCATATTAAAAAGAAGATAAGAAACAATTCCAGTAAAATATTTGGTGCTGGAACTTCTTGCAAAATAGAAGAATAAGTGAAACAAGAGCTAAGGCAAAGGAAAGGGGCAAGTAATATATCTGCACACCCAATAATCTCATTCTTTTACTCCACATGTCATGAAGAAAAAAGGAAGGACGATTTTCTTAGGTCCTATGCTTACCCTCTTACTCCTCTAATTTATCTGTATGTTACTTAATTCATTCAATCATTCATTCCTTGACCCTTCATTAGTTTGATTTATCTTAGCACTTCCTGTGTTTAAATTGGTGTCTTCATTACTAGAGTTTTCTAAACTTCTTGATATATTCCTTTGGAACAACTTGTCAAGTTTGACAAGAAACCCTATTTTAACATAAAATCCTTTAAGTTTGTTGTTTGATTTAGAGAGAATTGATGATATCATCCAGTCAATAACCATAACATATTTCTTTCTTTATTTGGGTCCTGTTTTAAGAATTTTGGAATTCTCTCTACAAGTATTGTTTATGTGTTTTATCAGATTTATTCTAAAGGCTATTAGAGTTTTTTGTTATTTTGCTAAAATTTTTATTTTTTACCAGTTGTTTTTGCCAATTGCTTACTAATTGTTATCATTATAAGCACCAGTATAACACCGGTATATTCTACTGATGTATCAGTATAAATTTGCCTGTTGTTTGATACCATATTATTTAAATAGTTCTAAAAGCCTTTTGCATTTATTTCATTTTTACAAGGTACATGATCAATAGTCTAAGAATCAAAATGTTGGATATTTCTATATACATCTCAGAGTTTCTTTTTTCTTGTTTAGTGTTTGTTTTTCCAAGGACCACTATAAAATTTTGAATATGGCTGTCATTTTCTAGTATGATTAATTTTAAGGAGAATGCTCTAAATGGGTTTCTAGTAAGTGAAATGTTATATGTAGTTTTTTCCCCCCAATATACTTGTATTAGTCCATTTTCATGCTGCTGATAAAGATATACCTGAAACTGGGAAGAAAAAGAAGTTTAGTGGACTTATAGTTCCACACAGCTGGGGAGGCCTCACAATCATGGTGGAAAGTAAGAAGGACCTGGTAACCTCTTACGTGGATGACAGCATGCAAAAAGGGAGTTTGTACAGGGAAACGTCCCCTTTGTAAAACCATCAGATCTCATGAGACTTATTCACTATCACGAGAACAGCATGAGAAAAACCCTCCCCCGTGATTCAATTACCTCCCACCGGTCCCTCCCACAGCATGTGGGAATTCAAGATGAGATTTGGGTGGGGACAAAATCAAACCATATCAATACTCTATCAGGTTAAAAAATTTCTTCCATTCTTAGTTTGTTAAGAGTCTGTAACATTAATAAATGTTGATATTTAGTGATTATTTTAATATGCAGCCATTGAAATAATCAAAGGTTTATTTTCTCTAATCTGTTAATGTGTTGTAATACTTTCATGTATTTTTCTTAAGTCAATTTTATATAAGGTAATTACTGATATATGGTTGTATTTAAATCTATCATTTTGCTATTTAAAAAAATTTTTTCATTTTTGACTTGAGCATCTCTCTTGGTTTATTATTTATAATTCTTCTTTTATATTTTATAGTGGTTGCCCTAGGGATTATAGTACATATTCTTCATCTATCACAATATGTTTTGAATTAATATTAGACCATTTTACATATATGGGAGGTTCTCAAATAACGTCATTTTGTTCAACATTGTTTTGTTATGATGTGGATGAGTAAAGAAATCAACTTTCTCCAGGGGCCACTATCTGTTGGAGTTAAATGTTCTCCCCATGTGTCGTCCAGAAAATACAGTTTCCTCCTAGATCCCACAGTTATGCAAATGTAGGTGACCTGATGTGTCTTTACTGACCCAGTAGGAGTGACTGTGGGTGTGTGTGGGAATCGTGACCTGCCATGGAATGGTGTTCTGTCCAGCATTGGTTCCTGCCTTGCATCCTAAGCTATTTGAGTAGATTCCAACCACCTGCAACCCTGAACTCTAATTAGCTGGGAAAATAATGACCTGGTTTGGCTTTTTATTAATCTTTGCTAAATGTATGCATAGCTTACATTTATTTTAGTGCTTAGTATTAGAAGTGTTTTATCTTTATTTAGAAGTCTGATAATGTTTATGGGACCAGAAATAACGCTGTAAGAACTTAACTCTTGTTTTTTATCTGTTAACCTATAGTAAAATTAGTTTCATTTTACATTGTTTTGCTTGAAACTGCAGTTTCCAAAAATCTGTCAACAGAGTTAAATGAAGATTTACAGTGTGTAAGAATCTTACTACAGTATATTCTATTTACCTCAAAAATATTTATTTTTACTTTAAAAGGTCAATTACCTAAAAAAGAAAAATAAATAAAATCTAATATTTTATGTTTATCCACAAATTTATCATTTCTGAAACTATGTGGATATTTAGCATTATTTGAAATAAACTTCTGCAGATGATTTATGCTTTCACCTCATGTTTATGTGAAAATATCTTTATGTAGTCCTGATTTCTGAAGGATTTAAAAGTATTTTCATATACATTGACAAGTTTTTGTCTTTAAGAACTTTAAATATGATTTTCCATTGTTTTCTGGTTTTAGTTATTTTCTATGGCAAATCAACATGTATTCACTTTATTGCTCTTCTGTACTTAACGTGTCATTTTCTATATTGCTACTCTTAAGATTTTTTTTATCGATTTTGACACATTTTAAAATTGTAAAAGGGTAAATTTAATGTAAAGATATAAAACTCCAAATATGTCTAGAGCAAATAACAGAATTGCAAAATGCATAAAAGTAAAACTGAAAGAACTGAATTTAAAAGCAAACTCAGTTATAGTTGGAGATTCAATACTCCTTTTTCAGTTATCGATAGTGCAATTAGAAAATTAACAAAGAGGGGGCAGGGCCAAGATTGCTGCTGACTAGAAGCAGCTGGTGCGCGTGGCTCTCACGCAGAGGGCGAGTAAATACTAGCTTAACTGAAACATTCCGGTGGACACAATGGGATTCATCAAGGAAACAACTCGACCCAAGGAGAACAGAGAGGGGTGAGACAGGAGGACTGTCCACCTGGAAATGGCATGGAGCCAGGGGAGATCCCCCCCAAACTGTGGGGAACCAGTGAGTGAGTGAGAGTCCCCCGGGGACCCACACTTTTGCCAGGGACTTCTGCAACTGTGGGCTCAGGAGTTCCCCTGTTAGCCCATCCCATCAGGGCCTCCAGACTGACAGGGAGAGCTGCGTGGAGTATGGGCAGAGCCACTGCTCAGACAACATGGAGTCACAGAGGAGCGCCAGGTGTCCCAGCATTAGCGGCATTGCATGCCCCCAGGAAAGGGGCCGAATACACAGGGCTGAACAGCAGTGGAGCACAGGCCTCACCTCCATGCACTTCACAGGATAAGGCCTCTGGTCTGTGGCCCTTGTGTAGCCCAGCCCTGCCTGAGCTCTCGGCTGGCAACCGCTCTGCACTTCCCTGGGAAGGAGCTCCCAGAGGGAGGGTCAGGCCACCATTTTTGCTGTCCAGCAGCCCTGGCTGCTGTTGCCCTCAGACTCTGGAGGATGCACGGTGATTGGTGATTGGGGACTGGTACCGACCCCCAGCGCAGCACAGCTGTTCCTCAGAAAAGCATCAGACTGTCTCTCATGTGGGTCCCCATCCCCAATTCTCCTCACTGGGCAGGGTCTCCTGGCCTGGGACTGCAGCATGATGACCCTGCCCCACCTGAACTTCTGCTGGAGGGGGCTGTGCCTTTCTCTGAGGAGGAAATCCCAGAGACGACCCACCATCTCTCCACCATTGTAGCTGCAGTGCTAACACCCTTAAGAGCCCTCAGGCTTGGGAAGGAACAGAGGGCCTGGCTGCAACACTAGGACCTCCAGCACACCGCAGCCACCATATGGAGAGGAGTCCAGTCCCGCTTCCCTGCGAACCCCCACCCCTCACCCTTCACCCTTCCCTAGGCAGAGCCCCTGGTTCCAGGCTGCAGAACAGTGACCTCAACCCCAGCTGAGCACACCTACTGGTAGTAGCTCTGTGTCCTTCTGGGCAAGGAATACCAGAGGCAACAAACAGCCCCTCTGCCATGACCACGGCAGCTGTTCTGCCCTGCTGCCCTCTGTCGGGAAGAAACAAAGAATCCGAGGGCATCATTCGCCCTTCCAGCACACCACAGTCACCATGTGGAGGAGAGGAGCCCAGTCTCTTTTCTCTGTGAGGCCTTGACCCCCCACTGCCCAACAAGTGGAGCCCCCAGCTCAGGCCAGCAGTGCAGCGGCCCCACCCCCTGGCTTAACACGTCCATTAGCATCAGTTCTGCATCTCTGAGGTGGAGCTCCTAGAAGCAGCCAAAAGCCCTCTGCCATTGTCACTGCTGTGGTACTGCCCTTGCTGCCCTCAGACTGGGGAAGAAGACAAGACCCAGAGTACCGTAACCACACTTCCAGCAAGTTGTAACGAAAAAAAGCCAGTCCGTCTCCACCTGCTGCCTCCTGCTTTTCACCTGCTTGGGCCCACAATGCAGCCATGTGGCTGAGCAAGAGCCTACCTACTGGCCTGTACGCACACCGTCTACCAGATCGCAGCACAAAACTTCCACATCAAAAATGCTTTGCTAATATAACCTCCTGTGAAACCAAGGACAAGAATTAAGCTACAAATAAAGACCCTTCACAAAGCCTCAGTCCTGTGAACACATCTAGAAAAGAAAGTCTACTGACTGTACTCAGTCTACACTGCAGTTAAAGGAAACACCAGCTCACACAGATGAGAAAGAACCAGCGCAAGAACTCTGGAAACTCAAAAAGGCAGTGTCTTCTTTCCTCCAAAGAACTGCACTAGTTGCCCAGCAAGGGTTCTTCACCAGGCTGAAATGGCTGAAATGGCAGAAATAGAATTCAGAGTATGGATAGGGATGAAGAAAATAAGATTCAGAAGAAAGTTGAAAGCTAATCCAAGAAATCTAAGGGCTACAGTAAAATACTATAGGAGCTGATAGATAAAATGGCCATTATAAGAAAGACTGATCTTAAAGAACTCAAAAACATACTACAAGAATTTTGTAATGCAATTGCAAGTATTAACAACAGAATAGACCAAGCCGAGGAAAGAATCCCAGAGCCTGAAGACTGTTTTTCCTAAGTCAGAAAAAAAAAGAAGAACAAACAAAACTTTTGTGAATTATGGGATCATGCAAAGAGACGAAATCTGTGACTCATTGCCATCCCTGAAAGAGATGGGAGGAATGTAGGCAGCTTGGAAAACGTATTTCAGGATATTGCCATAAAACAATCTTCCTCAACCTCACTAGAGAGACCCACATTCAAATTCAGGAAATACAGAAAACCCCTGAGAGATACTAGAAAAGAAGACCATCCCCAAGACATATAATAGTAAGATTTTTCCAGTGTCAAAATGAATGAAAAAAAATGTTGAAGTACGCTAGATAGAAGAGGCAGGACCACACCTATAAAAGGAACCCCATCAGGCTAACAGCAAACCATTCAGCAGAAACCCTACAAGCCAGAAGAGATTGGAGGCCTATATTCAGTATTCATAAACAAATGAATTTCCAGCCAATAATTTAATCTCTAGCCAAACTAAGCTTCATATGTGAAGGAGAAATAGAATCCTTTTCAGACAAGCAAATGCTGAGGGAATCTGCAATCATCGAACCTGCCTAACAAGAGGTCCCAATAGGAGCACTATAAACGGAAAGAAAGACCATTACCAGCCACTACAAAAACATACTTAAGTACACAAAAATAGACACTATAAAGCAACCACACAAATGAGTCTGCATGATAACTAGCTTCTCTTACGCACTAAGCATAAGAGAACCCAGATTCATAAAATAAGTTCTTAGAGGCCTACAAAGAGACTTAGATTGCTACACATTAATAGTGGGCATCTTCAACAACCCATTGACAGTATTAAACAGACCATTGAGGCAGAAAATTAACAAAGGTATTCAGGATCTGAATCAACACTTGACCAAATGGACCTAATAGAGACCTACAGAACTCTCCACTCCAAGACAACAGACTACACATTCTACAACATCACCGCATGGCACATACTCTAAAATTGACAACACAATTGGACATAAAATAATCCTCAGCAGATTCAAAATAACTGAAATCATATCAACCCCACTTTTGGACCACACTGCAATAAAAATAGAAGTCAATACTAAAAAAAATTCTCAAAGCCATAAATTATATGGAAATTGAACTACCTGTTCCTGAATGGCTTTTGGGAAAATAATTAAATTAAGGCAGGAATCAAGAAATTCTTTGAAACTAATGAGAACAAAGATACAACACACCAGAATCTCTGGGAGCAAGCCAAGTCAGTGTTAAGAGGGAAGTTTATAGTACTAAACACCTACTTCAAAATGTCGGAAAGGTCTCAAATTAACAGCATAACAGCACAACTAGAGGAATGAGAGAAACAACAGCAAACTAACCCCAAAGCTAGCATAAGACAAGAAATAACTGAAATCAGAGCTGAACTGAAGGATATTGACAAACAAACAAACAAACAAACAAAAAATACAAAGATCAATAAATCCAGGAGTTAGTTTTTTAAAACATTAATAAAATAGACCACTAGCTAGACTAATTCAAAAAAAGAGAGAGAGAAGATCCAAATAAACCCAACTAGAAGTGACAAAGGGAACATTATCATTGACCCCAGAGAAAAAAAAAAAAAAAAACCCAGAGACTACCACAAACACCTCTATGCACAAAAACTATAAAACTAAAAGAAATGGATAAATTTCTGGGCACAAAGAGCCTGCCAAGACTGAATCAGGACGTAATTGAATTCCCGAACAGACCAATAATAAGTTCCAAAATTGAATCAGTAGTAAAAAGCTTACCGGCCAAAAGAAGCCCAGGACCAAATGGAATCACAGTCAAATTCGATGAGATGTATGAAGAAGAGCTGATACCATTCCTACTGAAACTCTTCCAAAAAATTGAAGAGGATGAATTCTTCCTTAATTCATTCTATGAGGCCAGCATCATCCTGATACCAAAACCTGGCAGAGACACAATACAAAAGGAAATTTTCAGGTCAATATCCTTGATGAAAATAGATGTAGAAATTCTCAACAAGATACTAGCAAACCAAATCCAGCAGCACATCAAATAGCTAACCTAACATGATCAAGTAGGCTTTATCCCTAGGATGCAAGGTTGGTTCAATATACAAAATCAATAAATGTGATTTATCATATAGACAGAATTAAAAGCAAAAACTGCATGTTTATCTCAATAGATGCAGAAAAAGCTTTTGAAAATTCAACATACCTTTATGTTAAAGACCCTCAGCTAGCTAGGCATTGAAGGGATCCTGTTTTCCAGAATATAGAGTTGCAAAATTATTTGACATTTTCATAAGTATATATGGAAGCTTAATATATTTTCTGATAAATGTCCATCACTTTTATAATGTAATACTACAACGTTATAATGTATTTTAGTAACTAATTCAATAAAAAACCAACATGTTATACAATTTAAAATAAACATAGTGTATATATTAGTGTATAATTTTTAAAGTATTCTTATGATTATAACGTTATTTAATAATGCTAAATCCTTTGGAGATACTATCCTTACTCCAATTTAAAAATATTACAGATAAGGATACTGATGATAAGCAATATTATTTTCCCAAAACTCAATCAGCTATTACATGATAGTTTCAAAACTAATTTTCTTCTCTTTCCATTACACAGTGATGCATTTTTATTGATGTATGAAAATAATTTCTAAAACAATAGAAGTACTTCTTGCAAGTCAGTAAGAATATTATTAATTGCATTTTTCTTAAAGTTCAAAATTTATTGAAACAAACATTTAAAACTTAACATATTAAAAAAACTATTATGCTAAATGTTAAGTTTATATGTCTGATTTAAAAGTAGCTAATAGCAAGTATGTAATATTAGCATGTAATGATAAGATATAATGAACAGATCTCTATTTAAAATACATATCTGTAGTATGAAATACTAACATTAGAAAAGAAAAATCACTTCTATTGAAAAATTCACTTTCTATAAAAAGATATGCTGTACTTATTTTCAAATAGCCTTATAATATGTTTACATTTAAACTATTTCCAATTAAATTATCTTACATCAATTAAGACAATAAAGTCTTTACTTATAGATATTAAATTATCTACATTTTCTTAGGTAAAAATGTAATAAAAGAAGCCAAGCCTTAGAAACAGCAAACTAAAATGATTTTTGCTTGCCTTCTCCCCCAACATTATAGCTGTAACCAGTAGCTTCTACTTATTATTTGCAGTAACTTTTTCATGCTACAATAGAGAGACATTTTGCAAAGGCATCAAGGGCTGTGTGAATATTTGATATCTTGAAGACCTGGTCTGAAACCTTTTTGGTGGAAAATTCATTAGCAGTTGCTTAGCAACTGAGGTGTTTGGATGTACTGAGAATTGCTCGACATGTTTTCGGTGGAAAATACTTCCAAAGGGAGTAAAAATTTGGGATTTGGGATTTGTTTATAAAATTTGAAAAACATTAATTGTTCCTTATGAATAAAATATTATATTTGGAAGATATTTTGAAAGGAAGATTATTAGGACTGAGTCTTAAAAAAAACACAACCAAACAGAGAAAGTAATTGTCAAATTAAAATAAGATGTATTTTTCGGCTTTTAAACCTCTGGAATCTAAATATAATATCTGAAGTTATTTTTATAATAAATAATGTTTCAAAATTTACAATATATTTGGAAATATTTACTGGTTTAGATAGCTGATGACAGTTATTTCATATAAAATTAGTGGTCAACCAAGAAGGAAAATCTTTCAGTAGATATTACATAGAAAGGAACTTTATTGTCAGGAAATAACATTGATTTTAAAAATTATATATTACTTAAAGATATTAACTATTATGAAAAACTACTGTGGGAATAGAAATGTAGAATTAAGAATTTCAACTTGGAAAAAATGTTGAAAAATATAAAAGTTCTTTAAACATTATTATATTAGTTCTTTATGTAATTGTGCTAATGAATAGTTACTATTTTAAAACATGCCTTGTCAAGATTACTCATTGTGACATCACTAAGAAAAGTCAGATAGCAATTTATCCTCCTTTAAAACTTAAGAATTTTATATTTATTTAAATTCAGTGAAAACAATTATCAGGAACAATTAAATGGCAATATAACCAATAATCATTCTGATGTATTTTCCTTAGTGGTTATAGTTGGCAAATTTTACAAACACAAATCTAACAGAATCTTAGTGTCCTAACACAAATGTAGCACTAGTAAAACAACCTCCTAACACCAGTTTAGTATCTTCTAACACAGATTTAGTACTGGCATCTTCTAACACAAGATCTTCTAAGACAAATTTAGTTCTGGTAAAACAATGCAAAGATTTCGAAAATGAGCTTAAAACATGTTTCAAAATTTCTCAGTCTCAATATACTCCCTAAAATGAATACACTACTTTTAAAAAATTCAAAGCAAAAGTTTAAGAGAGATGGTAAAATCTTACTGATATCACAACAATACATTTATATTTCTCATATTGCTTACCTTTATTAAAACTTAACATAAATATGAGCTTTATTCGCATCTCACAATTTCTCAGAGTGTTTGGTCAGAACTCAATGATTCTATGTGAATTGAATTATTTTTTTTTTACTGGTAATATACTTTATTCAAATGTGCCTTAATATAGGCACTGGGGCTTCCCCATGGTGCTCTTGATATATAAGGCCCGGACATTCTGCCAGTTTTTCTTGAGCAATGACACCAAGAAGTTGACAGCCAAGTGAATGTTATACACAAGCTCATCGTCTGTCATCTTCACGTGACCAACACCCACAGGCAGACATAACACTGATGAAGCCATCATTTCTTGGGAAATAGAAGATAAACAGGAATATGCAAAAGACACACACACACACACACACACACACACACACAAATGAAGAGGACAGAGCACCCTCCCAATCTCTATAAAATGCAAATAATTAAGAAAACTGAATATTGCACACCAACAAAAGAGTATTTTTTTCTTCTTTTGAGATAAGGTATCAGAGTCTCTCTCTGTTGCCCAGCTGGACTATAGCAGTGCAATCATGGCTCATTGCAGCCTGGACTCCTCGACTCAAATAATCCTCCTGCCTCAGCCTCCTGAGTAGCTGGAACTACAGGCATGCACCACCACCACCCCTGGCTAATTTTGTAATATATATGCATATATTTTGTAGAGACGGGGTCTTGTTATGTTGTCAGGACTGGTCTCAAACTTCTGGCCTCAAATCATCCTCCCACTCCAGCCCCACAAAGTGTTGGGATTATAGGCATGAGCCACTGCACAGAACTCAAAAAGAGTATTCTTGAGTAAGGGATCCCGTGCTGTCAATGCACAAAACAGACACACATAAACAGTCTCTATCTACCATGAGAAGAAAACATAAAAAGAAGACAAAGCGTTTCACTTCCTAAAAGTACCCTTTCCTCCCAACCATCATGAAAACTAGAAGAGATAAGAACTATAACATAACTTAAATACCTTAATTAAGTATCCTAAACAATCAGTTGAAGATATGAAAGAATCCTGAAATGAGACATTTTCAAATTGAGAATAGAAATGTAAAATAAGAGAGAAAAATGAAATAAGAATGAAATGAATTAGGCAACTAACAGGCACAAAAGAAAAAAATATAATTTCAAAAATGAAGACAATTTACAAGGTGCTCAAGGGAGAAGAAAATTAACTATATATTAAATAAAGGGGAATGAAGAAAGCCAGAAAGGAAAAACACAAAGCAAGAATGTGAAAATAAGAAAAATAAAGAATCAATATATTTGAGAAGAAAATTGTTAAAGTGGAAGACAAGTAAAAGAATATACCAAATCCTAGGGGGTACTCAAAAAATGAAGCAAACTCTACTATTATTCAGAATTAAAATGAAATAAAACATTCAAAAATGAAGAGAACCGAAATCTATATATCAAAAACTCTATTGAAAAGAAATAATTCTCCAGACTATCCAGACACTTTTTTCAAGGATGTTTATAAGGCATTTGACCTTGTAAGATACAGTGTCTCTGTTCAGAGCAGGCCAGGCACACTCACTGCTCATTATACATTTTTTCCTCAGGGTTTACCTTTTGTAACAGAATCCATAGAATGTGCAGGTGCCACCAGGCCTCTTTGTATCACTCCACTGAAATCTGGCTGGAGGAACCCATGTAAGAATGCTTGCCTACTGCTATTCCTGTAATAAATTTTCTTCCTTGTCTGACCCTGGAATCTTGTGTCTTCTACTGGCATCCATGAAACTGTGGCAGGCAAATGTATTAGCAAGCATGCAAATAGAGTAATGTCTCAGAAATATTAGAGTTCTCAAAACAATAATTACAAGCAACTGGTCTTTAGAAATGAGAAGAAGAAAATTCACGTGTCCTCTAAATAAAAAGATCAAATGAATTCCAGAAGTGCAAAGTTAATTCAATTTTAGGAAATCTACTTATATAATATACCATATTAAGGAACCAAATAAGATAAAATATATTATTTCTTTCATTGATGCTGAATAATGTCCTAAAACCAGAGTTTTTGTTAATAGAGATTCAGTAGGTGCCTGTCTACACGGATAAGTAAATTATTTTATTTACATTTTCTAAAGTATAATTGAACTATTTCTTTCCCTGGAGGTACTACCCAATGAAATTGTACAAGACAGACCAACTAGAGATATAGTAAATTGAGAAGAGAAAGTACATCTATTTCTACTTATGGATATGATATTTTACTTGAAAAAATATTGAGATAGCAGGATATAAATTAATGTATGGAAACCAATAGTCTTTTTATATATAAACAATAACCAGTTGGAGAAAATAATGATAATGACTCCATTTATAACAGCAACAAAGATTATTAAATACTTAGTAGTAAAATTAATGAAAAATGTACATAATCTATAGGAGGAAAACATTTAAACACTCCTAATAGACAAAAAGTAGTGTTGAACAGAAAACATGTCTGGTTCTTGAACAGGAAAACTTCACGGGATTAATAGGTTATTTTCCCCATGTTAGTTTATCAATACTTAATATAATTCCAATAATCCATACCCACCAGGTTCACTAGGAGAACGAGTCAGGGAGAGATTTGATGTCTGCACTTATGGGTCTGAACTCATTGCTGTAGGTTCCTGCTTGCTTTTTCCCCCCATTTCAGTATTCTCTCTTTTTTGACTGCCTGCCTTGGTGACCTCAGTCTCCATCATAAATACAGAAGCACTGTCTTCTAACACTGACTGTTTAATCAGCTCTCACCATTGTATGAAGTGCAATCATGTGACAAATCCTTTATATATCAGACTTAGTGATTCTGCTCTTCTGATCAACCGTGACTGACACAGCCACAGTCAGAGAACAAGGAAAGAGCTCCTGTTCATAAAATGATTTGAGATTAACATTGTTTTCAGTATTTCCAAGGTATGCCAATGACCACAGGACACATTGGAACCATCTGTGATAGCCATATTTTCCTTGTGAATTTGTCAACTTAAACTGTATGCCTCTTATGGTATAGATGGTTGTGACATTTTTCCACATCACTTTATTTATTTATTTATCCAATTTACATTTTGTCTAAGTCTTATGGGTTTATACCTGAATTACACCTAATATCTATCTTTCCAGTATTTCAAAAATAATATTTTTGTGATATAACATATTACTTAATTCATCATTACCTAACAATCAGATTCTGTATAGGAATTCTTGGAAAGATATAAACCTGAATATTTTAGTTTTTTATGAATTTCATTATTTGGAATCAATCTCTTTCCAGAATTTTAAAGTGGATAATCTAAAGATTATTTATTTAATATTATACTTAACAAATAAGAAATATGTAGCTATAGATTATTAATAATAATGAGAGCTATAATTATTGGAAATGAAGATAATTCCTTCATTTATGTATACTCATTAGTATTTCTATGCTAAAAACGGTAGAATAACAAATCTTTTCACAACCAGAAACTGATCTAAACTCTTTCTATCTTATCTTATTTAACCATCCACGTAATTCCTCAAGCAGACATTGTTGTCCTTGCCATACAAATGATTGAACTCAGGCTTAGAGAGACTAGTAAATTGCCCAAGATGAGAAAGCTAATAGGTAGTAAGTTTCACATTTGAACCAAGGTCTGACTCTAACACATACTCTTAACCTCTTCAATGTAAAGCCTCCACATAAATAGACTTCAACCCGCACACCAGTATACGATTCTTTTGACTCAAATAATTTTGGTCATGTTCTTTGTTAGTCAACACCAATTGTTAGAAAATACTTTCACATAAAATATGTTTTCCTGTAACTCCTTCCTGAATTCCTTCGACTGCTCTCTGAAGTGACACAGAATCAACTGTCTTCTTACCCACATGTGGATATTCCTAAAGCTGTGGGTTCCACTTTTGTTTCTCTTTTGAAAATAATTATTTTTACTTGCCTTAGATGTTCATTTTCAGATGGCCAGCTTCCTCACTGTAGCTTGCCATTACTCCTTTTAGAAATAGAATGCCCAAATATGAAAATAAATTAATTAAGCTTCCAAGTAAATTAGTAGCAAAAGTAGCAATAAACAGAAAAAATAATGTAATGCTCACCAGTTGTTCTTTGGCACCGAAATTGCCACTGCTTTAAACTGCTTCTTTGGCACTGTTTTAAACTGCATTAACCTGCTTGGAGATACCATTGGCATTACTCACTTGTGATCATCGGTGAGGCATGATTTCCCCAGTGCCCACATGAGAACCTGGTCCACAGTGGGTACGCACTAATTACTGTTTAATAACTGAGTATACATTAAGAAAAAAACATTTTTGAAGAAACTTTTCATTAGAAGAGCGGCATCCAATAGAATTTCATTTCCCATAGTTTGGACGTCTTTCCTGTATGTTCCTCATGTCTTGGTTTGGGATTGTTATAACTAAAGTAGTACTCTCTTAATCAAAATGGTATCATATTGTCTTTTAGTTAGCTCAGAGTATAGCCCTAGGCATGATTACCCTTCCTCCATTTCAACCACTCTATCTCTTGTATTTTATATGTGGCTTCTGCTCACTTCTCTCACAATGGATTTTCATAATTCTCAACCTTTTTTCCTCATAGCTCTGGAGAACTATCTATCAAATCATACCTCATAAACGCATCGAAGCTTTGGAGTTACTCTTACCCAACACCTGAATTTATCCTGGGCATTTGGTTGCTCAAGCCTAGTCATGCCTGTGCAACTCCAGTTGTCTGGAAGAGTGAGTCTAATGTGTTAAAATTCCACACTTCAGTGTTCTGAATGCATCTATGTGTTCCATGATATTACAGGATTCACAAGAAAGTGAATTACAAGATTCTTAGGAACTACAGAAAGCACTGTCTTCTGACTTACCTAACACATTTTTCCCATCACCTCATTCTGAAATTACAAGGATCAGGAGAAAGAGAGTCACTTTACAAATATAGTATTTCGGTGAGAACCTTACAAGGTTTTAAACTTAAAAATTTCCTTTCAAAGACAACCTTATGCAGAATTGTGAAATTGCTGTCACTAGAAATCCTGAGTCTCTTGTAGGTCTTTCAGTCATGTTTCAGGTATTTATTCCATTCTCCCTGGCCACCCAAGACCCCCCACTGAAGTTCTATATCTGACACATAGTTAATGCTTTAAATTAGAAACACTCCTTTATAACTTGTTCCTCATATTTGTTTTCCTCATAACTCTACCCTTTTCCTGGAATTTATAGCATTATTTAAAGATAATGTTCCTATGAAATCATGTGTAAAGTAGTTTTTGACTATGGTAAAATCATCTTAATTTAAATTTAAAATTAATGATGTGTGTGTGTATATATATATATACACACACACACACATACACACATTGTGGAATGGCAAAATAAGGTTATACACAGTAAATATATATAACTTTATTTGCCAATTTTTTAAAAAGAAAAAAAAGGAAATTAATGGTGAAATGTTGGGTCTTGTAGGGAGATAATGGGTTTGTCCAAGATGCCAAAGTCTTAGAGTACTTTTCATGGCATCCTATTCAAGCTCTACTCTATGCATACTTCATTTTGTTGGTGCTTTTATCTTAAAATGGTTATTGATCACAATCATTACTTTATTATTCCATCATTGCTATTCTCTACATATTGAACCATAACTCACATGCCCTCTTGCAAGATAACTTCATCACTCACTTGAAGAGTGTGCTATATTATTTTAACTTAAATACATCTCTTCTTTTTGCCTTTCTGCTTATACATGAGAGTCTGAGGACTAAAACCTTGGCTGTCCAGTGATATCCATCCATTTGAGGAGCAGTGATCAAATTGTTTAATGATACTCCTTGTTTCTAATTGCTTGTTGTTCCATACACCAATCACCCTCTGCCTGAAGACATTTTTCATGAACTCCCTTGGTGCACACTATCTTATCTTAGCTTAGCTTTAGCCTTGGCTCGTGGCCTCTTGTTTTTCAGTCCATTACCTCCTGAAATTATTTGTGACTTGCCACTTTCTTTGTCCTTCAAAGTTTTATTCAACTCAAAAAATATTTTTTTAATATTCATTTGTTCATAAGGTAATATTTTTCTACAGCTCTACAAAGTGTTTGTGTTTTAAGTCATCTTACTAGAAAAGAGTAGAAAAGTTAGAAAAAGCTTTAAAACACAAACATTCCAGTAAGCTAAGCTTAATTTATTATTAGAAAAATACAAATATTTTATTATAAATATAGTGTAGCCTAAGTGTACAGGGTTGTATTAGTCCGTTCTCAGATTGCTATAAAGATACTTCTTGAGACTGGGTAATTTATAAACAAAAGAGATATAATTGACTAACAGTTCTGCATGGCTGGGGAAGCCTTAGGAAACTTATAATTATGGCAGAAGACAAAGGGAAAGCAGACACCTTCTTCACAAGGCAGCAGGAGAGAGAGATGGAGCACTAGGGAACTGCCAGACACTTTTAAAAACCATCAGATCTGGTGAGAACTCACTCACTATCAAAAGAACAGCATAAAGGAAACCACTGTCATAATCCAATCGCTTCCCACCAGGTCCCTCCCTCGACATGCGGTGATTACAATTCGAGATAAAATTTGGATGGGACACACGCCAAACCTTATCAAATGTTTATAAAGTCTACAGTAGTGTGCTATAATGTCCTAGGCCTTCACAGTCACTCACCACTTACTTACTGACACCCAAAGAAGCTTCCAGTCCTGCAGTCTTTATTCATGGTAAGGGCCCTATCCAGGTGTATCATTTTTTAATTTTTTATTCTATACTTTTACTGTACTTTTTGTAGGTTTATATATGTTTAGATATGCAAATACTTACTATTGTGTTGCAATAACCTACAGCATTCAGTGGAGTAATATTCTATACAGGTTTTCAGCCTACAAGGAATAGACCAGTTGGGTAGTAGGCTACATCATCTAGGTTTGTGTAAGTATGCTCTATGATGTCCACACAATAATGAAATTTCTTGATGACATATTTCTCAAACTGTATTTCATCCTTGAATTGTGCATTATTGTATTTGTTTTGTTTTGTTTTATAACTTTGGAAACTAAACTGTGGTAAAGAATACAGCCTCTAGGAATGTAGTTAAGTGAATAAAGAACTCGACTAGAATGTTTCATAGTCGTCAAATATTCGCCTTTGTTGTTTTGTTTATTATGTAGCTTAGTGTCCACTTTGCTCACACAATTACACCTCCATTTCATTTTTAGAATATTTTTCCTGTTAGATGTTAGAAAAAATATAAAAAAAACCCAAATTAGAAAATTTCATGAAGTCATATGATCAAAAGTCCTCCAATTAATCACCAAATGATCTGGAACGTGAGAAGGATGCCTACTTTTACCACTATTATTCACCATAGTACTAAAGATGCACAGCGTCAGTGCTTGTTGTTTTCTAGCAGGTTAGGCATGTATACTAATCGAGGAAATGGTACATTCTTGGGCTGCCTCTTATTCTATGGGTTCATAGCTGCATCAACCGCATTCTGAAGAGTCATACACATATGTGTGTGTGTCCGTGTGTGCATGTATACATGTAATACCTATCTACATATGTTTGTAGGTTTTTAAAATGGCTGTTAATTCAAACTTTTTTTCAAAACATTGTAGAATTTTTTGGTGTTGTCCAAAACATATTTACAACTTTAGTATATAGCACTATTTAACTCTATTTGGCAATGAAACCGTGTGATTGGTGTAACATAAATATGTTTATAGCTACACTTTCAGAAAACATGTTTATAAGCAAAGAGAAACATTTCTATTCACAAAATTTTATCTCTTTCAAGGATAGCAAACATGTTAAAATTCACCCTCATTTTCATGTAGGAAGAATAATCTTTAACAAAATTTACTTCACACTTCCTACTTAACCATTATGGATAACAGGTTATAAAAAGTCAATTCTAAAAAAAAATCAAGTTATTTTGAGTGCCATTTTTCAACTTGTTTCTAAAACTATTTAGCAAATTTCAAAATATATTTATAAAATATCTTTTGAAAATATAAGCTATCTAACTAAAGACAAATGCCTAAATATAATACAGGATGTTTTTTAACCTGAAATAGAATTGTTTCGATAAATATTTTTAAATGATTGGCATTCAAGTGACTTGCACTTGAGGACAGGAAAATGCTGGTGGCTTCAAGTGGGAGAGAGTAGGGATAAAAAGACAACAAAGTTTTGCAAAACAAAACTTAATAAAAGGAAATGGGACATATACAATTGAAATGACATATGTAATTGAAGGGAAATATAAACTACATAGAAAAGCCTTATAACATCAGGAAACTTTTCATCTGACTTCCAACATTCTTCACAATAAAACAATGTAAATTTTCTTCTCCCGTTCTAATTATTCTATAACAGTTTAAATATTTTTTAAGTTGAATAAGTGTCTCAGTTTTACTTTTAAGGAAAGAAAATTCAAAAGTAATTCTACATGTCTCACATCCAGAAATAAAATATACATATAATAAACAATTTCTGATGTCCAGTAAATGTTCTATAAGTAAGGAGAATGAATAAAGCTTAATTTCCACTGGCTTAAAGCAGTATCTAAGGCTGACTTATAAAATAACTAGTTTTGAAGTAAAAAATAATGATGTGCAGAATAAAAAATGAAAAAGTATATATTTCTGGAGTTCACAGACATATCCAAAGTAGCCAAAAATAAAATTTTTCCTTGTGTAAATCAAGAATCTTATTTCAAAATTACCTCTGCTGTATAATTAGAATCTGTAGCTAAACATTTTTTTTTTTTTTTTTTTGAGACAGAGTCTCGCTCTGTCGCCCAGGCTGGAGTGCAGTGGCGCGATCTCGGCTCACTGCAAGCTCCACCTCCCGGGTTCACGCCATTCTCCTGCCTCAGCCTCCCGAGTAGCTGGGACTACAGGCGCCCACAACCGCGCCCGGCTAATTTTTTGTATTTTTAGTAGAGACGGGGTTTCACCGTGGTCTCGATCTCCTGACCTTGTGATCCGCCCGCCTCGGCCTCCCAGAGTGCTGGGATTACAGGCGTGAGCCACCGCGCCCGGCTGTAGCTAAACATTTTTTGTGAAGCTGAAGTAAAATGGAAATACCTTTATGTTAATTCCACATTTTAAAAAGTGACTTAGTGAAGACAGAAGAAAGGCCAACCCATAATAATATGAGAATCTTTAATTAGGCTAATTACCTGCCATATCTTCAGTGCCCTCTATAATAAACACTTTTGTTATGAAACTATATAGTTTAAAAATGTTTTGTTCTCACTTTTTAAAATACCATTTTTATAATAATGAGAATTACTTAAGAGCATAATTTGCATCTTTCATTCCAAATAAACTTCAGCACTAATTAACTGCACTAAAGGTGGCTTATAATCTTCCTCCGAAAGTGACACTGTTCACTTCTGCTAAGATGCCATTCACCTAGGCAAGTTTTATGAGGCAGCCTTCCAAGAAAAAGGGTAGAATAATCCTAAGGGCAAGATAATCTACCACATTATGTCTTTGTTCTTTATTGATGTATTCTTTCATTCCATTTTGCCACACACAACTTCCATTGACTTTCTGATAATGTGGTCATAAAAGGTAATTTTTTGAGAACTTCTCAATTTAAAAGTGTCTTTATTCTATTCTGATATATCAATAGTCATTTAGGAATATAATATGGAAGTGAAATAATCTCCCCTCAGATTATAAAGGGATTCCTCTAATGGCTTCATGCTTTCATTGGTGTTCTTGAGTAGCAGCAAGTTATCTGATCCGTAATTATGATTTGTGCACAGGCTGTATTTTAATCTGGTAGCTTTTAAGATTTAGTCTTTATCTCAAGTCTCCTGAAATTTCAAGACACTGTACTTTCTCATGGATCTTTTTTCAATTCTTGTTCATTGTATGGGCTTAAAGAGTTCATGGAGGCCCCCAAATACCAGTCACTGGTGAGGCTTTTCCCTCTGGCTGGTGACTTTCCACAGGGAATTCAGCCACCTTCTGTCGGCGTTCTTGGAGCTGAGGGTAACCTTGAGACTGGGGGTCTTCATCCCTCAAGGAGTCGATTTGGACTTCACAGCTTATAAGTCTATTTTCAGTATTTTATCTCTATCTAGTCCTTTGTTATGACTCGTGATCCTGAATTTTGAGCCTCAGGGTTCACATTTCTGAATAAAATAATCCTGCAATCTCCGTCAGGGTTAAAGCAGCTATAACTGTATGACTTAGCAGAGTTTACTTTTCCTGGCAGAGTTCTAGGGATTTTATATGTATTTTATGTTTCACATGTTTCTTATATGGACTTTCAAAAAATTCTTCAATTTCAGCTTCATCATATCCTGCCATAGAGGTGTATGCCACCATTTCTGGTTTATTCTGAGAATCGGCGACTTGAACCAGCTTCCTGTGTCTCTTATCTGCTTCTGTTCTTACAAGACTGGTCAGCTTTCACTAGTGAGCTGAATCAGCAATCATTTATTCATCTCCCTTTAATTTCCAAAATTTCTGGAGATTATTAATTTATTGTAATAATTGTTCATATTATTTTTACTGTAAAATTATCTCAGTATGGTTTTCTTTAACCATTCGAAATTACATTTGTGAGTTTTTGTGAATGGTGTGGTATAGGATCTGTTATGTTTTTCCAGTGAATGAATGATTATGTTAATACCATTTATCGACTATCTTTTCATAAGTCATTTTAAATACCTTATTTATCACATAGTTAATTTCTGTTTATCTATTTATTTGTGCTTTTTCTTGTTTCAGTGTTACACCTTTTTTAATACTATAGCTTATTAATATGCTTTAATATCTGGCTAACCTCAAAACAATTTTTATTCACTGCTTCTAGAAAATCGTATTACATACACACTACAATTTAGCCTCCAAATATCTTAATTCGATGAAATTGGGCTCTAAAATATAATAAACTAAATCTTAATGATAAAAAAGCCCTCCTATATTTAGTAGAGCATCGGATGCCTTTTAAACTAATTTCTTCCTTTCCCTTGATTCTTCTCATTCCTTTACACCACTGCTTGCCTAATCTCATTATTTATTTTATCCCTGTTAGTTAGTTATTGCCAGAAGCCCAGTTCTATCAGGACATTCTTCATCACCATGAATCTTATTTTCATGGAGTCTCAAATGGTACTTCATCAATGAGCCTTTCCTGGACCACTCTGTTTAAAACTTCAAGTCCTCAGGTGGCATCCATCCTCCTTGCTTTATTTTTCTCAATTGCAGATTTTTTTTAGCATTTGAAGAATGCGTTAATAAGTTTATATTCTGCCTTACCCACTAAAAGGAAAACCTTAAGAGGACAGACACTTCGGCCAGCTTTATTCACTGCTATATAGGTGTATTCACCTTATACACCTATAAGGTATCTGGCTGATGGTGGATGTTTAATACATGCAAGTTTGAATAACTATCTCTATTTATGAATACATTAAAAAGGGTCTACTATAGGGACTTCCATTATTAAAAATAATGTTCCTGAATTTTTCCTCATTTTTACATGAGTTTTCTCTTTCTATTCAGTTTCCAGATATACAGACCTATATCATCAATTGCCTGACATAAGGCAATTAGTCACAACCTAAAGCAAACATAACAAGCTTCTTTTCATTCTCATTAACTTGAATACTCTCTTGAGATTCCTCACTAAGTTTTCTTGGACCTCTTGAATCCACATTCTATCAATCCCCCTGACCATTACTTTACTTGAAAGCTTCATCATCTGCTGTGCTATTTCCTATGTTGGCGGTCTAAATTTTCTTTACACTTCTTTTTCGTCTTTGAAATCGTTCTCCTGTTTGCAATAGAACATTTATGTCATAGCAGTTATCTGCTCATAACCCATAGCAGCTTCTTGGTGTCATCAGCAGCCATTTAAGAGTATAAACAGTGACCCAGGCAAGGTGACTCATGCCTGTAGTCTCAGCATTTTGGAAGGCTGAGGTGGACAGATCACTTGAGACCAGGAGTTTAAGACCAGCCTGGCCAATGTTGTGAAATCTTGTCTCTACTAAAAATACAAAAATTAACCTGACGTGGTAGCGCGTTCCTGTAATCCCAGCTACTCAGGATGCTGAGGCATGAAAATCGCTTGAGCCCGGGAGGCAGAGGTTGCAGTGAGCTGAGATCACACCACAGCACTCCAGCCTGGGGGACAGAGAGAGACTCTGTCTCAAAAATAAATACTAATACTAATTATATATATATATATATATATATATATATGCACAGTGCAGGATTATTTTTAAAGAAGTAACTTGTCTAAGGTTATTAAAGTTTGTGACACACTATGCATGATATATATTTCTTGAACATTCACAATGCATCATGACGATATAGTGAGTCATAATTTGGCAAACCATTTCTATGACATGGATTCCAATAACAAATGAAATAGGTAAATAGGAGTAAACCAAAAATGTGTAAATTCAGGAGAAAGAAATCGAGATACGAATGTGTCATATAGAGAGAAGAAATGCAGAGCTGTGACAGATGCTGAAACCCTTGACCTCTGGGCTAAGATGCAGACAACAGCAGGAGGAGGTTCACATCCTATGGAGTAAACTGTGTTTCTCTCAGGAAGCACAACTAGAACCTAGTTCAAACCTTGAAAGCAAGGGCTGGAATGGGGCTGGGAAAACTACTACTAACCCATTCCCTTGAGATTTGGTTTCATAACAAGACAAGATCGTGACGAGTAAAGAAATCAAAAGCTCAGTCTTCTCCATCAGAAACCCAATCAAGCCCCCTGTGGCTGGCATCTGGATCTGTCACAGCCTACATCATTTAGCACAAAAGCTCAGAGATGATGTTATATTAAGGGAGCTCAGGATGCGAAATGAAGGAGGTACAAAAGGACTAGTCAGGAAAGGATATTTGAAAATGGCACATCATGAAGATAAAAATAACAAACAAAATCTTCAGTTTGTCAAAAAAAATTCTGCCAACCAAAATTTCCAAACAAAAAGAGAGTTTAATATGGAAGAGAACCAACAAACCAACAATCATCCATTAACAATGATTTGTAGTCAGTGTAAATATGCTCGATATTGCCCCAGAAACTACAAATACAGACCAGAGATAATGCATCAGAAAAATAATCAGTCTTTCTGGAAAGTGCACTTTTGTTTCTTTCTTTCCTTTTTTTTTTTTTTTTTTTTTTGAGACAGAGTCTCACTCTGTAGCCAGGTTGGAGTGCAGTGGCGTGATCTCGGCTCACTGCCAACTTCTGACTCCCTGGTTCAAGTGATACTCCTGCCTCAGCCTCCCCAGTAGCTGGGATTACAGACACACACCACCAGGCCCAGCTAATTTTTTGTATTTTTAGTAGAGACAGGGTTTTTCCATGTTGGCCGGGGTGGCCTAGGTCTCCTGACCTCGTGATCCACCCGCCTCGGCCTCCCAGTGGAAACTGCATTTTAATCGACATGAAGTGAATTCAGAAAAGATTAATTTTATAGAACAAATCTAAAATAATTATAAGTGAGTTTAAGATGTTTAAAGATATTATCAAAAGAATCATTTCAATTAAAACTAAATTAAATTAAACTAAAATGTAAACACAGAGAAGGGAAGAATCTTTATGTGTAGTGATGGGGTCATTTCAGTACTCCTGATACATAAAACTATGCATGTAGCATAATAAGCACTCAATAAATATTTTTTGTGCCAATGTGTGGAGTTTGAAAAGCAAGAGATTGTGGAGGAAAAACAGTATTCTACAAAAAAGAGGAATAATTTCTGAAATATTCTGCAAAAAGATGTACAATTATGAATCTTCTTGTTGAAGCTATACTCTCTAGTACTGAGCAAGCTAATTGATAAGTGAAAAGCTAAACACATCACAACAGAAGTAGAGAGTCTCAGGGATAATGAAGATGTTTTGTAATGATCAGAGAAAAGCAAAATCTCCGATAAAAAGATTGACATCAAAATGTTTTATCCATAGGAATAGATAGAATACTATTTGCAAGAGAAAATAATTTTAATTTAGCTAAACTGTTACCAACAGCACAGATTTAAGAAAGGTATTTGCAGGCATATAAAGATGAAATGTTTTGCCACTTGTAGATATTAAGCTATTAAATAAGGATATTCAAGAAGTAATAAATATATGCTATAAATAGCATAGAATATCTATGACAGAATATTTGTGTCCCTAAAAACTTCTATGTTGAGACCTAACTTCCTATGTGATGGTATTTGGAAATGGGGTTTTTCCCTCATGAATGGAATTAGTGCCTTTACAAAAGAAACCATGGAGCCCTTCCTTGTCCCTTCTCCTATGTGAGGACACAAGGATAAGACAGCATTCTCTGAACCAGGCTCTCACCAGCCACTCAGTCCACAGGTGTCTTGAGTCTTAGAATTTCCAACCTTCAGAACTGAGCAGAAATACATTTCTTTTGTTTGTAAATTATCCAACTTATAGTATTTTGTTGTAGCAGGCCAAACAGATTAAGAAAGTATGATTAGATAAAAGGTAAAAAATCAAGAAAAACTGACAAATTTGTAAGAAATTAAATTAAAATTTGACTGATATTAAGTTACAATTCTTGGTAGCCAGCGTCTATCGTGGCCCACAGTAATCCCCTCCTCTTAGTATTTTTACATTATTGTTATTCCCGTCCCTTGAGTGTGGGCCAAACTTTTACTTCTAAAAGAATATGACAGAAGCGATGGAATGTCACTTCAGAGATTAGCTCGCAAAAACAGCTGTGGCTGCTGACTTAGACATCTTCTCTCTCGTTCTCCATTGGATCTCACCCTGAAAAAGCCAGCTGCTATGTTCTAAGGCACCCTATGGACAGCCCATGTGTCAAGGGACCAGGTCCTGCCAAGAGACATGTGAGTGAGCTTGGAAGCAGATGAGTCTCAATTGAGACTTCAGATGAAGCCAGAGCCATGAACAGCAGTTTGCAAGTTCTTGAGCCAGAGATACCCAGCTAAGCCACATGTGCATTCTTGATTCACAGAAACTGATATAACAAATGTTTGAAGCTGCTATGTTTTAGGGCATTTTTTTAAACACAACAAGAAATGACTAGTCTGATCATAGTAACTATTGAAAATATAAAATTAAACTTTCCAGTTATAACAAATAAAGAAGCAGTATGTAATGGGCAATCACGTGATAAAATTCTTGTTACCATCAGAAGATAAGTTTTGGATTTGGAAAAAAGAATCCACAATGAAGAATTAATGCTAAGAAATTAAGGGCAATCATCAAAATTAAAAAAAAAAAACCACTCTAAAGCTCACAATATATATTGTACAACTTTAAAAGTAAAATATAAGTATACAAGTTATGTAGAAAGTATGCATTTTTAATAAGGAATTATTTTTAAAATATTCCCAAGGAAGTACGTATAAAAACCTACCTTTTTTTTTTTTCTCTGAGTAATCGTTTCATTATGTCAAGCCCAATTTTAACTGTAACAGATTCCTTTTGTGCCAGTTCTATATCCTGTGGGTCAGCTTGGACTTCAGGACAGCTGGAGGGGACCTTCTTTGCACACACAGGCTGCCTCCCACATTGCTACTTTCTGGATCACTTAGGTTTTCTGCCACACAGTTTTCTCTGATGTACAAGTAGCATTTTCAACAGTTATTAAGTAGAGAAAGTTAATATCCTTGAGGTTAACCTCAACCAGCAAGGGACGAGATGATGTGGATAAAGTTGCAGCCTTCTGTGCTGTGGAAAACAATTCTGAGGTTCATTTGGAGGAACATTTATTACAGTGAGCAGTAGTGGCTCCGTGATAACCAGCTAAATAACTACTGTGTATGTATGGGTCCCTCCTGCTCTGTCACACTCTCCCACCTCTCCGCTTGCTGCTTTCAGGGATCATATCCCAAATATCTTAATTGTACCCATGTCCATGTCTGGAATTTGCTTTTGGAGAAACCCTAAGTCATAATGAAAGAAATGTCTCAAATTTCCTATAGTAGACATTGATTATAATCACTTCTTGTGATTTTTAGTAGGATCTCCAATTTATAAAATTATTCTGACTTGAATTCATCACCTTTTCGTTAGTAGTTTCACAAAGATAAATTAAGAAAGAAAATTACTAAACCTATTTCAAAACATTTTTATGAAGAAAACTTACAAATTATGAATTTTGGCTATTGTCTTACTCAAGAGCCAAAAAATATGCTAAATGTAAGAACAGAATTTTAAAAATTAGCTTATATAAATAAATATTTTTGTCTCTATCATACTTCATATCAAAAGAGGATTCTTCAATTTTAGATTAATTAAAGGGAGGCAGAGGCTCTAAATAAATACCTTCTTTCCAAAAGACATATAAAATAATTCTTATATTTTTAAAGCAGTTAGATTATCTATATTAGTATATTAGATAGGGTACATTGGATGAATTTAACTATAAACTGGCTTTTTGTGTCTATGAATTTTTTTTCAATTTTTCAGGGTAGGTCTGACAAAAGGAATTTCATAAAACATGGATGATAATTTTTGTAGTTATTTTAAAATCCTAAACTTTATTAATATTCTGTTATTTTCACCATAGTTTATATATAAGAATTCAACAGTGATTACAAATTTTCCCAGATTTGAATAATGCTGTGTTCCACTTCTCAGTATTTTTAAGAAAAAAGCAAAAAAGTTTTTAAAAACAAATTATGACATAGGTAGTTTAGCGTGATTAAAAGAAAATACGACTGCTCTTAAGACAATTATTTAATCGACTGTTTTTGACTCTTCAGTCATTACAAGTGTGGACTTATTTTTTAAATTATCTTCTGTTTCCTGAATAGAACAGATCTAGTAAAAACAAATGAATAAACAATTACCCTGGAATTTAGAGCATGCAGAGTAATTTATTTATACCTTTTTAATTTTATCAAAGCATTTAAAACCATTATCAAATATGACTTTTGACTTTGTCTTATAAATATATGATGGCATATAAATAAAATCTACTGTGTACACTGTCACAGTATAGACATAATTAGTATTGGAGTTTTGACACATATGGTATAAATAATTTAGACATAAAATTTTGAGAAATTTGAAAGCTTTCCTTTAATATATATATATTTCCTTTAATATATAGAAAGATATACTCATGAAAGAGAGATAATATTAAAACCACCAAGAAATAAAAATGGAATAATACATAAAGGAAAAGTTGTGGTAACAAGGAATTGAAAGATAATCAGAAGGATTAACCTTCAAGTGACTGATGAAATGTGTAACATCATTGGGAAGAAAAGTGTACTAAGAGTGCAGTCTTGACCTTTTCAAAGAATGCTACTATCAATGGAAAATCTCTCTCATATATGGCAAATATTGGATTTTCTCATTGTAAATGACATTTGCCAATAAAGGAACATTAAAAAGTAATAAACAAATAGTCTCCCGTTCAGTTAACATTGAAATGGAATTTGTAAAACTTATGAAAAAGTTTTATTGAAGACCTATTTTAAAATGTCTTTTCCGGTTTTCCAGCTCTAAAGCTACCCTCATAGTCACCAGAATTTAAACACAAAAATTTTCACATCACACGCACTATTCATACTGAACCCTGAAATGTAATGAATGCTCCAGCGTTGAATGAACTGTTGTTATATTGCATACAGAAGGATTTTATTTCAATATACATAACACTTTGAATAACAAATTGAACTTGGAAATTGAATTTCTAACACTAAAATTTTTACTTGTATCCCTAATGGTGAATGTGGGGACAAGGAATTGTCCTGTATTATTCTTGATCTGAGGATTGATCCTGGTTTTTTATTTCACTTTCCACAGAGTTTTCTCCAAACCATGATCTGTGAGTTTTCAGAAGTATGCTCTATTTCTTCAGTTTCACATTTACTAGTAGGCTTTTTGCAACAAATTCTTATTCTTAAGGGTGAAAAAGAAAATAAACAGATACATTGCAAATCATCTTCAAAAGACTCATCATTCCTTTTCCAATTTTTGTTTTCTGCTTGAAGTACTTCTAAATATTCTCATCTCCTGAATTCTCAGCCTCTAAATTTATTGTCTGCTTCCTCTAAGTGGTGGCCATATAAATTATCTGAAAGTGCTGTTTCTGCAAGATGGAAGATACATTTCCTCCCTCGGGTGAATAAAACCCTGACCACACTTTCATCACACTTTCATAAACACTGTGAAAGGTTTACTCATTGAACAACTTGTTTCTAGTGATTTCTATGCCTTGGGAATTCCCAAAGACCACTCCAATTTTCAGAACAGCGTTTTCAGGTATAAACTATTTTTTTCCCTCTGTAGGTGCCGTGTACTAATCAGGACATTGGTTGTATTCTTCCACAGCTGTTCGGTAGCTCTTCAATCACATGGAGAAAGAAAATTCTATGATGACCTAAATGAGTCAGCGTGGAATATTTTCTCATTTTCAAAACCAAGTGACCTCGCCAGTTTCCAGACTGATTCCATGAGTCATTTTCTGAACAGACACACAGAGGTATGGCCCTGAATCAGACAGTAATTTTAGAGCGCGATCAAGTCTCAGTATTTAGGACAGGCTAACAGCTTTCTCTTTAAGACACAGATTTTGAAGTAAAAAATATTATTACCTTAAGTAAACTGATGAGTGATAATAAGAGGAAGCAGAGAATGTACACATAATCTAAGGGCAGCAGTGAGTTCCAGCAACAAAGGCTGAGGGGTAAATTAGGAACTCTACAAAGGGTCCTCATGAATACATTTTCATGTAACAATGTAAATTAGATGTTATTCCTAAACCATTATTCCTACATTTATTATAGCAAACCAAACTAGATATGTAAGAAAAGACAAGTCCCACAGTATTAGTCCATTCTCACATTGCTATAAAGGAATACCCAAGACTGGGTAATTTATAAAGGAAGGAGGTTTAATTGACTCACAATTCCACATTGCTGGGGAAGCTTCAGGAAAATTACAATTACAGTGGAAGGTACCTCTTCATGGGGCAGCAGGAGAGAGAATGAATGCAAGCAGGGGAAATGTCAGATGCTTATAAAACCATCAGATCTTTGATGCTGGCATTTCTCTATCACAAAAACAGCATGAGGGAAGCTGCCCCCATGATCCAATTACCTCCACCAGGTCCTGCCCTTGACACATGGGGATTATGGGGATTACAAATCAAGGTGAGATTTGGGTGGGGACAAAGACCCAAACCATATCATTCTGCCCCTGACCCCTCCAAAATCTCATGTTTCAAAACACAGTTATGCATTTCCAGCAATCTCCCGAAATCTGAACTCATTCCAGCATTAACTCAAAAGTCAAGTCTAAATTCTCATCTGAGACAAGGCAAATCCCTTCTGTCTATGGTCCTGTAAAATCAGAAGCAAGTTTGTTACTTCCTAGATACAATGGGGGTACAGGAATTGGGTAAATACATCCATTCCAAATGGGACAAATTGGCCAAGATAAAGGGGCTACAGGCCCCATACAAGTCCAAAATCTAATAAGGCAGTCATTTAACATTAAAGTTCCAAAATGATCTCCTTTGACTCCATGTCTCACATCTAGGTAACGCTGATGCAAGAGGTAGGCTCCCATGGTCTTGAGCAGCTCCACCCCGTGGCTGTGCAGGGTACAGCCCCCCTCCTGGCTGCTTTCAAGGGTTGGCATTAAGTGTCCATGGCTTTTCCAGGTGCATGCTGCAAGATGTTGGTAGATCTACCATTCTGGGGTTTGGAGAACAGTGGCCCTCTTCTCACAGCTCCAGTAGGTAGTGCCCTAGTGGAGACTCTGTGTGGGGGCTTCAACCCCACATTTCCCCTCTGCACTGTCCTAGCAGACATTCTCCGTGAGGGCACCACCCCTGCAGCAAACTTCTGCCTACAAATCTTCTGAAACCTAGGCAGAGATTCCCAAAGTCCAATTCTTGACTTCTGTGCACCACAGGCCCAAGGCCACATGTAAGCCACCAAGGTTTTGGGCTTGTGCCCTCTGAAACAATGGCTAGAGCTTACCTTGGCCCCTTTTAGCCAAGACTGGAGCTGAAGCAGCTGGGATGCAGGACACCATGTCCCAAGGCTGCACAGAACAGGAGGGGCCTGGGCCTGGCCCAGTAAACCATTTTTCCCTCCTAGGCCCCCAGGCCTGTGACAGGAGAGGCTGCCATGAAGGTCTCTGACATGCCCTGGATACATTTTTTCCATTGTTTTGGTGATTAACTTTCAGTTCGTTGTTATTTATGCAAATTTCTACAGCAGGTTTCAATGTCTTCCCAGAAAATGGGTTTTTCTTTTCTTTTCCTTTTTTTTTGAGACAGAATCTCTGTCTGTCACCCAGGCTGTTGTGTAGTGGTGCGATCTGAGCTCACTGCAACCTCTGTCTCCCAGGTTCAAGAGATTCTCCTGCCTCAGCCTCCTGAGTAGCTGGGACTACAGGCGTTTGCAACTACACCTGGCTAATGTTTGTATTTTTAGTAGAGACGGGGTTTCACCATGTTGGCCTGGATGGTCTGGGTCTCCTGACCTTGTGATCAACCTGCCTCAGCCTCCCAAGGTCCTGGGATTGCAGGCGTGAGTCACCGCACCCGTCCAGGTATTTCTTTTCTATCACATCATCAAGCTGCAAATTTTCCAAACTTTTTTGCTCTACTTCCTCTTGACGTTTTGCTGCTTAAATTTCTTTTTCCACCTGATATCCTAAATCATCTCTCTCAAATTCAAAGTTCCACAGATCTCTAGGACATAGTCCAAATGCTGCTAATCTCTTTGCTAAAGCATAGCAAGAGTGACCTTTATTCCAGCTTCTAACAAGTTCTTCATCTCCATCTGAGACCAACTTGGCATGGACTTTACTGTTCATATCACCATCAGCCTTTTGGTCAGAGCCATTTGACAAGTTTCTAGAGAGTTCCAAACTCTTCCACATATTCCTGTCTGTTCTGAGTCCTCCAAATTCTTCCAGCCTCTGCCTGTTACCCAGTTCCAAAGTCGCTTCCACTTTTTTGGGTATCTTTACAGCAACCCCCACTCTCTGTGGTACCAACTTACTGTATTAGTTTGTTTTCACACTGCTATGAAAAAAATACCCAAGAGTGGGTAATTTATACAGGAGAGAGGTTTAATTGATTCACAGTTCCATATTGCTGGGGAAGCCTCAGGAAACTTACAATCATGGCAGAAGGCATCTCTTCTTCCACCATGGCAGGATGGAGTGAGTGCAAGCAGGGGAAATGCCAGATGCGTGTAAACCATCAGACCTCGTAAGACTCACTCATTATCACAAGAACAGCATGGGGGAACCCGGCCCCTTGACCTAATTACCTCCACCTTGTCCTACCCTTGACACGTGGGGATAATGGGTATTGCAATTCAAGATGAGATTTGGGTGGAGACACAGAGCCAAGCCATATTACCCACACTGAATATTAGCTGATATTGGAGATTGAGAAGAGGTTTTGGGGGAGGAAACTGCATTTCAAGAAGCAAATGTGTTAAGAATACTAAAATCTTTAGATTGTTGTTACCACAAACTCTGCATGGAAAAAATATCATACAGAAATAAGGCCAGAGTAGGGAGAGTCTTATTGACTGTAGTCTGGAAGGTGTCTGAAAAGCAAAAATCCCTGATTCGATCCAATTAGTGCCAGAAAACTAAAATGCAGTTGGCTATAATTGATTTGTTCCTGTAATATGCCACATAGTCTGTATTTCACGTAAATAATACAGATATTACAGATAGTTCACAGAATGTTTAAACCCTATTTTCACTAATTTAGGAAGCCTATCTGTCAAATAAGTAGGCTGTCTGGAAGAGCAGGCTACATCAATACAGATCGACCTTCTTGCATAAACTCTATTTGAAAGTTAAAGATCCATTTGCAGCTTTTGGGAGGATAATAAATTGTTCAGAAGGAGAAATGGAGTCTAATCTAAGTGCTCTGTTTATTTAGGGAAAACGCTTGATTAGGCTTCTCCAAATTATAATTAAAATAGATCGTACTAAATGAGACATAGTGAATAATATTTCACAGGCAGCAGGATTTCCTAATAGCAGTTATTAAGTATGCTCTCAATAATAAAATAGCCCTTCAGAAGCTCATCTCCATTTTAAGGATTATTGTAAATATATTTACATGGATTTTAAATACTTATTAGGCTAAATAAATATTTATTTAAAAATCTTACTTTCTGGGAGCAGGGTGTAAAAAAAATCTTAGTTTCTGTTAGCATTTTCAATGGTCTAATGAGTTAGTATTCATTAACGCTTAGGTGAATTTGCAATTAACATCATTGTAAATTTTATTAGCCTTTGGTTAAACTGTTTCCATTTAGTACAGAATGCATTAAACTATCCTTCCACCTAAGTCTTAGAAGAATCAACACAAGATGGAAATAATGTCCTCCAACAAAATTTGGTCAGTGCAATTACCTCAAGTTTAGAATCCCTCCTAACTGAAATTAATAACACATCTACAGTATCACCTATTCTGTAACACATGATTTGCATCTTTTATTTTGATTAGGTAAACTTTAAATGGATAAAAATTAAAGTATAAGGTAAGTCTCAGTTATGTTATTTAGTAAAAGAAAAAAAGTTTCTCTTAATGTAAAAAAAAATAGTTTTCAATTAAATGACTTCCTAAGCTGTCTCCTATACTTTCATTTCCTACCTGAATTAACTGTGACCTCAAACTCTGAGTACAATAAATTAAATGTCATATATACTTAAATTTCACATGACATAAATTTATCATGAAATTTCTATATCTAAAACTCTTGAACATTGAAATTCTTTATTAAAACATTTTACTGATTCCTCAAATAGAACAAATTTAATATCCTCTATACTTACCTTAGGAAAATTTATGTGTGTGTTCACACACATACATACACAAATAACATTTTAATAGGAGGATAGAAAGTGGAAAAATCCTTTGAAATCAAGGACTTATTAGTAATTTTGAAAATTATTTGGAAATTAGAAGCAAGAATAATTGCAGAGATAGTAAACTTTTATCTCTAGGTAAAGAGAGTATGTTGTATATTATTTAATAAAGTATTAGAGGAGTGTTCTTTCTTAAAGAGAGTATAAAATGATATGTTGAAAACCCCTGGAAGATTAATATCACTTCATTGAATGATAAAACTATGGCATATATAAGTAAAATTCACAAAATAAAATAATTTCATTCTGAACTTTAAACACTGCTGTCAATGACTTTTTTTTTTTTTGGTTAATTCTTCTCTTTTTAGATGTTGTTAAGAACTTATTTAAGCAATTACTTTAAAAAAATTATCTCTTCTAGTTTTAACATTCCACATGTTCTTTAACTTAGTAAAATGTATGGACCTTTTCTCTCTGATACTAGTTTGAAACTTCCATATACTTTAAAAAATCAATTATAGATGAAGTACGTCCCTGAAAAAATAATTGCTATTATAGCTAAACCATAAGATAATAAACTTATCTATGATAGGAAATAAAAAATGAATGAGTTGCTACATAATATAATAGAATATCATGTTAACTGATGTTAAAATGGTTAATAATTTTGTCAATGAGGAGTTGTAACAATATCTGCCCTTAGCCATCCTGTAGAATAATTTTATAAGGTGAAACCATATACAACTCTAATTTTATATTTATTTGAAATAGTACATGTGCACATGGCTTAAAAAAATGTAATGAAATGATAAGATTGATGGGAAATTATGAAAATTCCTCAATGAGATCCCACAACAGAAAAATCTATTGACATCTATCTAGCTATCTTTGTATCTATGTATGTATGTATCTACTTACCTATTCATCCATCACTCTAAGCATTTGTGTGAATATGTGTATAAATGAGTGTGGGTGTATGGTGTATTTAGAGCATACACATTATGAAAAGAAGAAAGGTGTTTGTCAATATTTTGAGTGAGGAGAAATATCATTAAAGCTATAGATAAACTTATTTCTACTTTGAAGAAGCTATTAGAGTGTTTTTTTCCTATAGATATAACTAGTCATATTCACATTATAAAACAAAAAAAGACGACTTCCTGATTTAATGTTTGAAATTTCCCATGACTGTAAATTTACAAGTAGTGAAATATCAATGCTATAATTAATAAATGTAAATAATATACCAAAGATTATAGGCTATACTAAAGCAGGAACATTAATTTCAATAACAGCAGGCAAATTTATGGACACAGGAATTTTAAAAAGTCATGTTTCTGTAATATAATTTTGTACCTATGACCCCTAAAGACTCTGCCAAAAGGCTAGTAGAACTGGTGAATAATTTTAATAAGGTTTCATGATACAGAATCAATGTACAAAATCCGTAGCATTTCTATACACCAATAATGTCCAGGCTGAGAACTGAATCAAGAACACAATCCCATTTACAATAGCCACAAAAATGATATACTTAGGAATACAGCTAATCAAGGACACAAAATATTTCTACAAGGAGAACTAAAAGCACTGCTGAGAGAGATCTGAGATGACACAAACAAATACCAAAAACAGGTCAGGCATGGTGGTTCACACCTGTAATCCCAGCATTTTGGAAGGCCGAGGCAGGTGGATTACCTAAGGTCGGGAGTCCGAGACCAGCCTGAGGTACATGGAGAAACCCCCTTCTCTACTAAAAATATAAAAAATTAGCTGGGTGAGGTGGCACATGCCTGTAATCCCAGCTACTCAGGAGACTGAAGAGGGAGAATTGCTTGAACCCGGGAGGCAGATGCTGCAGTGAGCAAAGATCGCACGATGGCCCTGGGCAACAAGAATGAAACTCCGTCTAAATAAATAAATATATAAATAGAAAAAACATTTCATGCTTATGGATTGGAAACATCAATATTGCTAAAATGGTCATACTGCCCTAAGCAAGCTACATATTCAACACTATTCCTATCACACTACCACTTTCATTCTTCACAGAATCAGAAAAAACTATTCCAAAATTCATAGAGAACTAAAAAAGGAACCCAAATAGTCAAAGCAATTCTAAGCAAAAAGAACAATGCCAGAGGAATCACACTACCCAATTTCAAACTATATTTTAAGGTTATAGTATGTTACACAAAACAGCATGGTACTAATACAAAAACAGACACATAGACCAATGGAACAGAATGGAAAACTCAGAAATAAAGTCACACACTTACATCCATCTGCTCTTCAACAAGTCTGACAAAAGCAAAGGGGAAGGGGCTCACTATTCAATAAAAGCTGTTGGGATAACCGGCTAGCCCTATGCAGAAGAATAAAATTTATTTTTCACCATACACAAAAATCCACTCATGATGAATTAAAGATTTAAATATAAGACCTCAAATTATAAAAATACTAGAAGAAAACCTAGAAAATGTCCTTCTTGACATTGATCTTTGCAAAAATTTTTTTACTAAGTCCCCAAAAGCAATTGGCAACAGGAACAAAAATGGACAATTGGGACTTCATTAAACTAAAGAGCCTCAGCATAGCAAAAGAAAACATAAACAGAGTAAACAACCCACAAAACGGGAAAAAAATATTCTCAAACTATGCATCCAACAAAGATCTAACGTCCAGAATCAATAAGAAACTTAAATACATAAACAAGCAAAAAAGAACCCATTAAAAAAATTGGCAAGATACATGAACAAACGCTTCTCAAAAGAAGACATACGAGAGAGGTGAAGCTGGCTGGGCTTCCTCAGGTGGGGACTTGAAGAACATTTCTGTCTGGCTAAAGGATTGTAAACACAACAATCAGCACTCTGTGTCTAGCTAAAGGTTTGTAAATACACCAATCAGCACTCCGTGAAAACGGACCAATAAGCACTCTGTAAAAAGGAACCAATAAGCACTCTAAAAATGGACCAATCAGCGCTCTGTAAAATGGATCAATCAGCTGGATGTGGGCAGGGCCAAGTAAGAGAATAAAAGCTGGCCACCCCAGCCAGCAAGGGCAATCAGTAGGGTCCGTTTCCATGCTGTGGAAGGTTTGTTCTTTTGCTCTTCACAATAAATCTTGCTGCTACTCACTCTTTGGGTAGTACTACATTTATCAGGTATGTCACTCACTGAGAAGGTCTACAGCTTCACTCCTGAAGTCAGGTGAGCCCAGGAGCCCACCAGAAGGAAGAAACTCCAGACACATCTGAACATCTGAAGGAAAAAACTCCAAACACACCATCTTTAGGAACTGTAACACTCACCAGAAGGGTCCGCGGCTTCATTCTTGAAGTCAGCCAGACCAGGAACCCACCGGAAGGAACCAATTCCAGACACACAAACAGCCAATAAACATATGACAAAACGTTCATTTCTCCCTTGCTGTTCTGTTGATAGTGAGTTCTCCCAAGATTTGGTTGTTTAAAACTGGGTAGCACCTCCTCCTCCTCTCTCTTCCTCCTGCTCGAGCCATGTAAGATGTGCCAGTTTCCCCTTTGCCTTCTGCCACGATTGAAAGTTTTCTGAGGCCTTCCCAGCCATGCCTCCTGTATAACCTGTGGAACTGCGAGTCAATTAAACCTCTTTTCCTTATAAGTTACCCAGTATCTGATATTTCTTTATAGCAGTGTGAGAATGAACTAATGCACCTTAATATTTCAAATGCTTTCTTTATAGTGTCAGTTATACATTTCATTAGCAAAATGAAAATTAAAACATGAAGTTATACTTGTTTACATGCTAACTGGTAAATAACAAATCAATACTCTAGAACCAGCAGAAATAAAAGGAAAAATGTAGTTGAAGTTTAGCAAGAAATAAAAATGAGTCCTTATAAAAAGGGTTATATTTAAGGACTAGTAAATATTTGTATAGTGTTATTGTGCAAAATATTGTTATATTAACATGTATACTTGTATGATGAAGATGCTTTCTTTGAAAATCCATTGTGAGAAAATAACATGATAGTCATGCCCTTGTAGATTTGTTTTTCTTTTGTGGCTCTTTTTTGTACATCTTTTAAAGTTTACAACTTTAAATCTAAAGCATTTTATTTTAGGACTTCATTACGGGCCTGGCGCGATGGCTCACGCCTGTAATCCCAACACTTTGGGAGGCTGAGGCAGGCAGATTGCCTGAGGTCAGGAGCTCAAGACCAGCCTGGCCAAATGGTGAAAACCTGTCTCTACTAAATACAAAAATTAGCCAGGCGTGGTGGCGAGTGCCTGTAATCCCAGCTACTCAGGAGGCTGAGGCAGGAGAATCACTTGAACCCAGGAGACGGAGGTTGCAGTGAGCTAAGTTCACACCATTGCACTCCAGCCTGGGCAACAAGAGTGAAACTCTGTCAAAAAAAAAAAAAAAAAAAAAGAAAAAGAAAAAAAAAGAACTTAATTACGATCTGCACTACCAACTTTAAAATCACTGCAAGAAAGGCAATTTAATATAACTATATTAAAGACAATTAATGAGTACTTATAGATCACATTAATTACATATAAATCATATAAAATATTGATTTATTATTGCACTCTTTTAGAGTCATCATTTTAACTGATAACATGAAGTAGACAACTGCTGCATAGTCTCATAACTGGTTAATTTAATCCTCATTAAAAAATCATAAAGGAATCATTCAGGTTCTGTTGTGCAAAAACCATGTTTATGTACACATAGTAAGAAAACATTGGCCAATACTTAATTCTGAAACTTTGTTGCATTTGCATGGGTTTCTGTTCATTTAGTTAAAATGCAGAACATTTAAAATATTGGTTTATGGAATATTACATTTTGATGACTATAAAGATTGTCAAAAAATTTGCTGACTATAAAGATTGTCAAAAAATAGAACCTCTGCTACAATTCTAAATCATTATTTCTTCATGTTGGCTCCTGGACAAACTGAGTACTTTAATGATTGCTTCAATAACTGAATATCTGTTTTTGCAAACGAACATTTTTGAAAAACAAAATCTCTTTTTAAAAAGTCATTTTTTGTTCAGCTCCTTGCCAGCCATGTAGGCTCTGAAATCAGAGATCATAGGAATATAATCCCATAAAAAATTTACTTTCCTTTACCCAAAAAAAAAAAAAAATGCAATCGTTTTGGCTATTGCATTTTTTGATTAATGGAGTGGGGTAAAGGCAATGACTTTCATACTTTGCCATTCATCAGAGTTTACCAGGTAGGGATCTAGCCATCTACATTTTTCTTCCAGCAAAAACAAAAGACAACCCAAAGGAGATTGTAGTTATTGCAACTTTAGGAAAGAGTGAGGATAAGATAAAAAGACAAGGAATTATCTAAGAAATCAGCAGGTACAAACATGGCCCAGGGTTAGCATAGTACCGATATCAGACTTGCTTGATGGTGACCTGCCAGATTGCTGTATTGGACAGGCACTAGCCAGAGCCCAGGTGCTAGGGCTGAGCTGAGCTGAGCTGTAGGGCCTTGGGGTTAATTTAATGTTTCAAACTGTGAAGATCAGGAAGTTACAGGGACAAGGAGGGATGCAGGTTGTCTCAGTCTAGATACTTTTTAAAATAGGAAAATAGGTAAATAAGTATTTAATCAAGCTTTAGGGTATATCGTGAGGAGAATACATAAAAATGATGCTTTATGCAACTCTGATGATTTATAGAGTTTTGTGTTTTTCAGTAAAAAACAAAAGGGTAAACACAAAATAGGTGGCAAATTCTAATACACTTCCCTTAGTTTTCTGTGCTTAAGGATGAAAACATATTTCACTGCTTAAGAATAAATTGTGTAATGACCAATAACAAATAAATAAGTCAAGAAAAATAAAATTACCGTGATTGACAGAAAACACAGTAACTTGTCTATCAGTCTTTTTTTCCAGAGAAGAAAAAGTCATTCAAGAATATCACATTTCATGCTGTCTTTGTGAAAGTCTTTGATATTGCTGGTAACTAACTTCAGTTTTGCAATAAGCAAGTATATTCACAACAAAGACCTTTATTCAAGTAGCTTGCTAAACCAATGCTTTGAAGATGTGTGGATTTTTGTTTGTTTGTTTATAAAATCAGTATCATTCTTTAATTTTTACACTATATATGTAGACACTGATATTGTTATTTATGAACTGACTTTTTTGTCTTGCCCTTATAAAAACCTCGTAATCTCAAATGAGATCTTAATAAATGAAAATAAAATACTGGGTATTTAAAAAAAGACTGTTTTATATTCCTATAATAGAACACGAAAGCAAGAAACATTGTTTTCATAGGTGAGGAATTTTTGAAGTATTACCTTGCCCTATTTTAATACATAAAATACCATAAATACTAATTTCTAACATCCAGAGATATCTTCCCGTTTCCTTTCAGTCTTATCCTGGTTTTAATTTTTTTGTGTTAATTCTGCATTAAAAACATCTATGTTTTATTTCGAAAGCATTTTGTATTGACATCAACATTGTACATAAACATCGCAATGTCTACATAGTAGTCCTCATTGTGTTTATTATTTGATCTGATGCCCCATTAATTGATGTAGCTATTTTAGAAGAATAGTTGACCAAATGTCCTTCATCTATTCTCTTTTCAAACTATTTTGATTTTTCTTTGTTTAAAATTCCTCTCACATACAATGTTGCAATAAGCATCTTTAAATCATTTTCTACATCATTTTGTAGGCTCTGTTGCTGCAAGGAACTACTAGCGACCCCTTTTAGGATTCATTTTATATATTAAGAAATTTCTTACCCCAATGTGAAAATCTAGAATACTTTTTCTAAAACGTCAATACCTGAGAACAGGAGCTTGTCTCGCTGTGTTCCCAGGCTGTAATATATAGAAATAACTCATTAAATATACAGGAAATGTATAAAGGAAAGAATGAGGTAATGGAATGTGTAATGTTAATATTATAATATCCTTGACATTACCAGACACAAAAAGATATCATCTGTGACAATAGAGGAAAACATTCTATCTTTTAATTTTAACCAATTTGATTATTAATTATTTAAAATACTGTTTATGTTTATTAACAAGACACATCTATCTTTTTGTATATATGTGCATATGTATACATATATATGTTTTCCTAAATCACAATTTTTTCACAATTTATTTTTATGTATATAAATTAAGAAGCACAGTTTTTAAATGTATTGGATAATTAGTATTAAATATAACACATAAGCATATAAAAATAGAAATTTTAATAGGAAAGAAAACAGTTTGGTTTGACATTTTTATGTTTTGAAGGACCATATACACTCCGTATTGTGGCTATGGGTAATAATAATTATTAAGATTATGATAAATGTCAATAGAATATCTTGCTAATGATAGCAACTTTGCAGAAAAAGAAACAATGTTGAGCATGGTTATATTATATATAATATATATCATACATTATAATATTTCACTTGTTCTTTCTTACTGACATCTTATTACAATACACTGAGAGACATTTGGGGGGAAAGTATTTCTCACATTCATATGAAAAACATGTGCTGTGATATTGCATGTCCAATATGTTCTAGTCCCATCTTTGCCATGAATATCTACCCTACTTAACTCATTTTTAAAAAATCTTACATATCTAGTCTTAAGTAACTATTGAGTTAGATGAGAACAGATCCAATAAACATATCCATCTATTTACTTATTTTTGGTTACTAAATGTCATCTACAGTCAAGGTTCTGAATCACTTGCTAAAACTACATCATGATGGAGTAAAAAAGACACAGCCCCTGATGTTTGAAGCTAATAACCTAAAAGAGGCTATAGATTTTGTCAAATATCCACAAACTTAGATAGGAAAAGAAGAAAAAGTGATAATGAGTACTGCAAAAGAAATTACAGAATATAATAGATATTCTAACAGGACAAACTTAATGAGATGAAAACTAGAGGAGGTCCTATTGAGTGAAATGGATGATGAGATGTGGAATTGAGAAGAATGAAGACAGAGAATACCTACAAAGATGAATTTCCTTTTTTTCTGTCCACCTTGCCTGAATATAAAAAAAATTAATGTTAAAGAAGAAATAGCATACTCAAAAAGCATTAGGATGGAAAGGTGTTGTTAATTAAGAAACTGAAAGGACATCAGAGTGGCTAATGAGTAGGTTAGGATATTAGAGAAGGAGCCTGGGCAGGACCAGAGGATGGAGAATCCTGTTCACCATATCAACAATTTTGCGTTTTATTGTAAGGAAAAAGAGAAACCATTGAGGGGTCTTAAAAGGAAGAGTATATGATTAAATTTTTACACCAAAACTATTTTTAGACAAAAACAGTTTTGCCTTAATCCATTCTCCCAGACTTTGGCTTCTCTGGGAGTATGACTTAAGACAAAGGAGCAAAAGGGAGATAAGAATGAAACTGGAAACACCAGTAAAATTGCTATTATAGAGGCCAAGGCAGATAAGGTTGGCTTCAACTAATTCAATAGAGACAGACTGCAGTAGAGAAATAGGAAAATGAATGTCTTGATATATCTTGGTTATATTCATTTTTGTGCTGGATTACAGATTAGATGTTGGCAAGGTGGGGAAGGCTAGTAACAGTGGGTGAGAATGAGATAAGTGTGAAGGAAGATGGTCAGTTTGGGAACATGTATGCCTTGGAAGATGAAGTTGAAATTTACTCTCCTGGAGAAAACTAAAGGAGGTTTCACAATCAAAAGCAGGAGTTTAGTTCTCAACATGTTAGCATTGAATTTCCTTTAATATATACAAGCAGTAGTGTCAATTTTGTGGTTACAGAGAGAGATATCAATTGGAATATGGACGCCATTTAAGCTAATAATGAGGAAAAGCATAAGAAGAAAGGCAAAAATCTAGTTTTGGAAAACTCTATTATTTACCATCAGGTAGAAAAGAACTCGGCAAAAACCAGATGCATTGATAGAGTTAGAAATAAATATGTCAGCAAAAACCGGATACATGGATAGAGCTTGAATATAGTGACATAGAGGCCAATAAACAGTGCTTCAAGAAATACATTATTAATTTTATGGCATGTGTATTATTTTCACACTGCTGACAAATACCCAATACTAGGCAATTTACAAAGAAAGAGGTTTAGTGGGCTTACGGTTCCACGTGGCTGGGGAGGCCTCACAATCATGGTGGAAAGTGAAAGGCATGTCTCACATGGTGGCAGACAAGAGAGAATAACAGCACTTGGGCAGGGAAACTTCCCTTTATAAAACCATCAGATCTTGTGAGACTTATTCACTATCATGAAAACAGCACAGGAAATTCCTGCCCCCATGATTCAATTATCTCCCACTGGGTCGCTCCAATAACACATGGGAAGTCAAGATGAAATTTAGGTGGTGGCACAGCCAAACCATATCAGTATGATGCCAAGAATTCAAATAATATGAGGCCAAAAACTTGCTTATTGAATTTTATAATATGGTTGTAATGGATAAAGAAAGCAAGAGCAGTTTCAGTGGGTCTCTAGGAACAGGAACTAAGTTTGTTAAAGGATAAAAATTACAGCTAGACAGCAAGAACAAGTTCTGCTGTTCCACAGCACTGTAGGATGACTATAGATAACAATAATACATAGTTTTCAACAGCAAAGAGGAGGAGATATATCTCAGTCAAAAATGTCGCTTTTTTTTTTTTTTCAAAAGTTTTAGGAAGACTCAACATTTTCCTTGACAAATCCGAAATTAATTATTAGGTCATGTTTCCAAGGGAATAAAATGAAGGTTGAGAAATTCAACTTACAGATACCAACTGGGGGAATTTTCAATAGCATCCATGTTTTCTCTACCCTTGATAACAAAAATAACAATTAAATAATACTGGATACAAACAATCCCATAGAAATAATCATTCTCTACTGATTAGATGTCTTTCCTGGAACTGTTTAAAAGATCTGAGACATTCTCACTCCTCTCAGAGCTACTCCTGCTCCCAACTGTTGTTTAATATACAAAGAAAAATTAGTTGACTAGTCTCTTGGACAAAGACTAGTACCTTTTTCTCTTCCTGTAATTAACTTGTTTCTCTCTTTTACTTCTAAGAAGAGTAGAAGTTACTTCTTAGTAGAAGAGAAGAGTAGAACTCTTATAATCTCTTCTTTCTTATTTGGGGCATTGAGAAAAATTTCTTTATTATCATCTTACAGAGGTATTAAAACAAAAGAACTTTCATGATAGAAAACATCAGAGTTTGCTTTCTTTCCATTATTGTAATGGAAAATTTCTCAAGAAATTAGGATATCATTGTGATAGAGACAGGAGACAGGCAAGGGTCCCCAGAGAAACCCCACCTTCAAGCCTAAAACAGCCTGAAGGCTGAAAAACTGGACTGTTGGTCCCAATGAAGCCCGCCCTTTCCCGATTGATTATTTCTGAATAATGCCCACCTGTGCACTGGGAGGATGTGGTGGAGCCTCAGGAATTTTGCGACGTTTGCAGGACGGAGGAGCCGGGCCTCTCCCATTCCTGGGTGGTGACCTGAGATTCAATCCATGAGGTGGGAAACCTGCTAGCAGGATTCTCTCTCACTTTGCTGGGAGTTGTTTTTCCTTTTTGCTCAATACATTCCATTTTCCTCACCCTTCTAGGTGTCCCTGAGCCTGATCTTTCTTGGGCATATGACAAGAGTTCAGTTTTAGCTGAACTAAGTTGAAAGTTCTGCAACAGTTGGTCTTAATGCACTGTGTTTTCCTTGTTGCGATGGACCAATTCCAAGTACTCACGGATGATGAAATTCTTGATATATGGTAAATGGCCCAGGGTTAAGCAGGACACTTAATACAGTTTTCTCTCTTGCCTTTCTTATTGTTACAATTATGTCCAATTTTATAGCAACTTCACTTTGCTCTCGTCTTTTTGACCGTTGTTATACGTCACCAAAATATTTTCTACTGAGTTTATTATAAAAATTTAACTACAGCTTCTGCATTCCAGCTAAAGATGATCATTACTTGGTTTTGGTAGGTACATATATGAACTAAAACATATAACATTTATTAATTATTTTAAACATTGGTGACATTTTTACTGGGTCGCTTACATTCATTTAATTCTTTTATTTATTTATTTTTTTACCAGTTCAAACTACATTAAGAAAGCAGTAAATAACTTTGATTGTTAAGTGAACAGGGATTTTTGTTTTGTTTTGTTTTGTTTTTTTCTGTATGTGTGTCTTTTCCATAATTAAACTTAACAAAGATTATATTATTTAGTATAGTATAGGATAATATTATATGAAACAGATACTCAGAAAATTAGAGAAAAGAAAGAATATGTGTCAATCCTATAAAAAATGTTTTAAAGAGGAAAATCACAGAGACAAATTGTTGGTTAAATTGTATTTTATATATAATTATCATTACACAAGAATAAGAAACAGACACCTGAGGCACTAGAGGAATGGGAGCCATGAACCTGCACTCCAGGATAATCAAAATTTGGAATAAAAGAGAGCTGTTCGTGGAGCCATCAGAAAAGCAATCACCTTGGAATTTAAGAAACCAAGTGAGAACTTTCTAAGGAAAGTGAAAACGATTCTGGTAGCAAATCTCTGAAAAAGAATTATGTAATGCATAGTTAATAGGGTCAGTACAAGGTAAAGAATGAAAGCCTTATGGTTTTATATGTTTAATCAAACTTTGATAAAAAATTGACAGGTATTTGTCATGTGACTTCCGTATTACTCAGAGGCTTCTGGGTCCCAAGAAGAACTACCCAGACGATAATCTCTTTCTGGAAAACTTCAAACTATTTTTTCTTAGGAAGATCATGAATAAATTCTAGGTATCTTGTTTATAAAACCTAATACGAATAATATTTGGTAAGTTTAAGATAAGGACATAAAGTTTTTTTTATAAGAGGAATACACACACACACACATATGAGTAAATTAATTAAAAGACATTTGCCTTTAGAGATAAAATATTAATTAGAAACAGAAGATAAATCTCATCACTCTGATCTTTATGATACAGTTACATTTTTTAAAGTCAGCCTGACATGGATCTCTCTACCTGAAACGTATAGCTCTTGCAATCTGACAGATGATACATTGCTAAACTTTTTCCTCTAAATAACCTCAATATTTTTACTACAAAAATGGTTCTCTGAAAAAGATGTCAACAGTGCTAAATTGAAAGCCATTTCATTTGTTTTAATTTATACAAAACTGAATTATATTTTTGGCTTCCACTTTGTGAAAGGTCATTAGAGTGTAATTGTCCCATTAGTGACAGTCTGAAAATGTAGGCATGAAGCCATAAACTGTAAATCCATTTCATTGACCCTTTGGGCTTTGTTTTAATGCCTTCTTGTCTGTTAGCTTTTCAATAATGTTGCATACTGTAGACAAAGATAAATCTGGCTTTATTGAATGAAAAGCAATGATGACGGGTCATATTCACAGTAAATTATTTTTTTTTCAGTTGATTCCCAAGTGAGTAGTTAATGTAAAAGTGGTTCACAGAATTTCATGCTCAGTATTGTGAAGGTGACATTCTTGATTTTTTTTCACTCCAAAGTCATTTCTGCCCAGATGTGGTTGCAGGAATAATTTGAGAAAAAAAAAAAAAAGAGAACATTTAATACAATTCTTTTTGCTGAAATCCCTGAATATTGTTTATTTTGCTGGCTAACATCTCATAGGAAAATAGTAATAATATTGTAACAATGAGAGATGTTTTAGCTGTAGAGAGCACAGGAGCATGTTTGATCTGGAGAGAAACCTCTGATATTCACCGTGCCTGATGTGTTCATTCGCCTTCTGAAAGAGTGGTCACTACAGATTATTTACACATAGGATGCTTTGCTTTAAGTGGTGCAACCTGGCTGCCCGGGTCACAGTGGACAACTAGGGGATTGGTCCTTAAAATAAAGGGCTATTGTTTTTAGCTTAGATAAGATGACACGAAACTCTTGCCAAAATACACACCCTATATTGATTGTGACTAATTAGACCAATACGGTCTTCCTCTTCAGGGATCTCGGACAAAAAGAATGCAGAAATACGTATAAAAGGCAAAGGAGACCTGAGATGATGGAAGATGTGTGTCCAAAATACTCCCGAAGTAGGAAAAAGGAAGTAAGGAGAAGCTGCAGTAAGTGTTGTCAGATGTAGACATAGAGAGAAGAGAAAGAGAGAAAAACTGCATCTCAAGAACCCTCAGGTCAGTAATGCAGGACTGCCATTCAGCAGGTGCCACCTCATATGGCCAGACTGCTATTCACATATTGAAGTAAGTTCAAGACGGTTGCGAAAGAGCTGCTTTTGTGAGGCACCTGTGCATCTGTCTGTCACCACTAGCTACCCTGGCTACTCTTCTATATCCAGAAATCAATGTGTTAAAGCCAGAGCCCTTCATTCTGGTTAACTAAGCCCTGAGCCTTCCTGGCAGCCAAATATTTCAATGTTTTCCCATGTAAAATCAGATTTTGAAAGCCTGCCCCTGAAGAAATAGGATTCTGTTGCTGTGATCTGAAAGATCAAAAGAGATGGCCCTTAATCAACAAAGACAAGCCTCAAGGTTAAGGATATATTACCTAAAGGTCAAGGGTTCAGGACTTGGCCGGCATGGTACCTTCCTAAGTTCTTGTGGCTACAAGGACAAACACAGTCTTGAGAAACTCCCTAAGAAGAGGAGTTATTAGGCAAAATTATCAGATTTACAACACAGACCACTACAACTCTGATCAAACAGAGAACGGACCTTTCAAACGTTCTTTTCTGATAACAACTTCAGACCTTAAATTGGTTTCAACAGCTTCTAGGCTGTGCATAAAGTGCCTTTGTGACCTGTAGTTCATTTTTTGGTCACTTTTTGATGTACAAAGTCAAATTCTACCTCGTTGTAATGCTAAAACCCCACCCCAAATTTAACATGGGATCGTGTTACATGTATTTGCCCGCTGCACCTGTGTTCAGTTCCCCTCATAAATATGTACAGATCTCTCCCCAAACCTATTGAATATGTGTGTCTCTATTGTGTAACACAGACTCTGTGAGGCATAAAACCCAACATTTTCCCTCTTAGAAAAGAGAGCAACTTCCGTACATGCTGGAGACTGTCTCTTTGCACTTTTCAAACAGTCACCAGCAAAGTTCTTCTGGTGGTCTTTTGCACCACACTTCCATACTCTAAGTCAGGGGCCCGCAACCATTTTGGCACCAGGGACTGGGGACTGGTTTCACGGAAAACATTTGTTCCATGGACAGCGGAGTTGGGAGATAGCGTTGGGGTAAAGGTATTAGGGTTCACATTAGTGTCCACGCTCCTGTAGGAATCTAATGATGCTGCTGATCTGACGGGAGGTGGAGCTAAGGCAGTAATGCTCCCTCATTCACCACTTGCCTCCTGCTGTGCGGCCCATTTCCTAACAGGCCAGGGGCCAGTATCTGTCCATGACCCAGGGGTTGGGGACTCCTGCTCTAAGTGACATTACAGGGCCACCAGGAGACTTGATTACAAGGTCATCTTACGTGCTGGTTTACCTCTCTGATGTATTATCACAATACATTTCTATATTTAAGGAACTGTTTGTTCTTTCCAGTGAGACAGAGCATGACCATAATACAGGTCATTAAGAATATGAATCTGATTTTAGAGTCGAACAGACCTATTTAAATATGGAAGACTAAGAAATATGGTTTAACTGATTTTATGTTCTTAGCTCTACTCGAAGTAGGTATAGAAAAGTTCAGCAGGCCAGGCGCGGTGGCTCACGCCTATAATCCCAGCACTTTGGGGGGCCAAGGCTGCAGGATCACCTGAGGTCAGGAGTTTGAGACCAGCCTGGGCAACATGGTGAAACCCCATCTCTACTAAAAATACAAAAATTGGGGGGCGGAGCAAGATGGCCGAATAGGAACAGCTCCAGTCTCCAACTCCCAGCACGAGCGACACAGAAGACCGGTGATTTCTGCATTATCAACTGAGGTCCTGGGTTCATCTCACTGGGGAGTGCCGGACGATTGGTGCTGGTCAACTGCTGCAGCCCGACCAGCGAGAGCTGAAGCAGGGCGAGGCATCGCCTCACCTGGGAAGCGCAAGGGGGAAGGGAATCCCTTTCCTAGCCAGGGGAACTGAGACACACCACACCTGGAAAATCGGGTAACTCCCACCCCAATACTGCGCTTTAAGCAAACAGGCACACCAGGAGATCATATCCCACACCTGGCCGGGAGGGTCCCACACCCACGGAGCCTCCCTCATTGCTAGCACAGCAGTCTGTGATCTACCGGCAAGGCAGCAGCGAGGCTGGGGGAGGGGCGCCCGCCATTGCTGAGGCTTAAGTAGGTAAACAAAGCTGCTGGGAAGCTCGAACTGGGTGGAGCTCACAGCAGCTCAAGGAAACCTGCCTGTCTCTGTAGACTCCACCTCTGGGGACAGGGCAATAACAAACGCAGCCGAAACCTCTGCAGACGCAAACGACTCTGTCTGACAGCTTTGAAGAGAGCAGTGGATCTCCCAACACGGAGGTTGAGATCTGAGAAGGGACAGACTCCCTGCTCAAGTGGGTCCCTGACCCCTGAGTAGCCTAACTGGGAGACATCCCCCACTAGGGGCAGTCTGACACCCCACACCTCACAGGGTGGAGTACACCCCTGAGAGGAAGCTTCCAAAGCAAGAATCAGACAGGTACACTCGCTGTTCAGAAATATTCTATCTTCTGCAGCCTCTGCTGCTGATACCCAGGCAAACAGGGTCTGGAGTGGACCTCAAGCAATCTCCAACAGACCTACAGCTGAGGGTCCTGACTGTTAGAAGGAAAACTATCAAAAAGGAAGGACACCTACACCAAAACCCCATTAGTACATCACCATCATCAAAGACCAGAGGCAGATAAAACCACAAAGATGGGGAAAAAGCAGGGCAGAAAAGCTGGAAATTCAAAAAATAAGAGCGCATCTCTCCCGGCAAAGGAGCGCAGCTCATCGCCAGCAACGGATCAAAGCTGGACGGAGAATGACTTTGACGAGATGAGAGAAGAAGGCTTCAGTCCATCAAATTTCTCAGAGCTAAAGGAGGAATTACGTACCCAGCGCAAAGAAACTAAAAATCTTGAAAAAAAAGTGTAAGAATTGATGGCTAGAGTAATTAATGCAGAGAAGGTCCTAAACGAAATGAAAGAGATGAAAACCATGACACGAGAAATACGTGACAAATGCAAAAGCTTCAGTAACCGACTCGATCAACTGGAAGAAAGAGTATCTGCGATTGAGGATCAAATGAATGAAATGAAGCGAGAAGAGAAACCAAAAGAAAAAAGAAGAAAAAGAAATGAACAAAGCCTGCAAGAAGTATGGGATTATGTAAAAAGACCAAATCTACGTCTGATTGGGGTGCCTGAAAGTGAGGGGGAAAATGGAACCAAGTTGGAAAACACTCTTCAGGACATCATCCAGGAAAACTTCCCCAACCTAGTAGGGCAGGCCAACATTCAAATCCAGGAAATACAGAGAACGCCACAAAGATACTCCTCGAGAAGAGCAACTCCAAGACACATAATTGCCAGATTCACCAAAGTTGAAATGAAGGAAAAAATCTTAAGGGCAGCCAGAGAGAACGGTCGGGTTACCCACAAAGGGAAGCCCATCAGACTAACAGCAGATCTCTCGGCAGAAACTCTCCAAGCCAGAAGAGAGTGGGGGCCAATATTCAACATTCTTAAAGAAAAGAATTTTAAACCCAGAATTTCATATCCAGCCAAACTAAGTTTCATAAGTGAAGGAGAAATAAAATCCTTTACAGATAAGCAAATGCTTAGAGATTTTGTCAACACTAGGCCTGCCTTACAAGAGACCCTGAAGGAAGCACTAAACATGGAAAGGAACAACCGGTACCAGCCATTGCAAAAACATGCCAAAATGTAAAGACCATCGAGGCTAGGAAGAAACTGCATCAACTAACGAGCAAAATAACCAGTTAATATCATAATGGCAGGATCAAGTTCACACATAACAATCTTAACCTTAAATGTAAATGGACTAAATGCTCCAATTAAAAGACACAGACTGGCAAACTGGATAAAGAGTCAAGACCCATCAGTCTGCTGTATTCAGGAGACCCATCTCACACGCAGAGACAAACATAGGCTCAAAATAAAGGGATGGAGGAAGATTTACCAAGCAAATGGAGAACAAAAAAAAGCGGGGGTTGCAATACTAGTCTCTGATAAAACAGACTTTAAACCATCAAAGATCAAAAGAGACAAAGAAGGCCATTACATAATGGTAAAGGGATCAATTCAACAGGAAGAGCTAACTATCCTAAATATATATGCACCCAATACAGGAGAACCCAGATTCATAAAGCAAGTCCTTAGAGACTTACAAAGAGACTTAGACTCCCATACAATACTAATGGGAGACTTCAACACTCCACTGTCAACATTAGACAGATCAACGAGACAGAAAGTTAACAAGGATATCCAGGAATTGAACTCATCTCTGCAGCAAGCAGACGTAATAGACATCTGTAGAACTCTCCACCCCAAATCAACAGAATATACATTCTTCTCAGCACCACATCGTACTTACTCCAAAATCGACCACGTAATTGGAAGTAAAGCACTCCTCAGCAAATGTACAAGAACAGAAATTATAACAAACTGTCTCTCAGACCACAGTGCAATCAAACTAGAACTCAGGACTAAGAAACTCAATCAAAACCGCTCAACTACATGGAAACTGAGCAACCTGCTCCTGAATGACTACTGGGTACATAACGAAATGAAGGTAGAAATAAAGATGTTCTTTGAAACCAATGAGAACAAAGATACAACATACCAGAATCTCTGGGACACATTTAAAGCAGTGTGTAGAGGGAAATTTATAGCACTAAATGCCCACAAGAGAAAGCAGGAAAGATCTAAAATTGACACTCTAACATCGCAATTAAAAGAACTAGAGAAGCAAGAGCAAACACATTCGAAAGCTAGCAGAAGGCAAGAAATAACTAAGATCAGAGCAGAACTGAAGGAGATAGAGACACAAAAAACTCTCCAAAAAATCAATGAATCCAGGAGTTGGTTTTTTGAAAAGATCAACAAAATTGACAGACCACTAGCCAGACTAATAACGAAGAAAAGAGAGAAGAATCAAATCGACGCAATTAAAAATGATAAAGGGGATATCACCACCGACCCCACAGAAATACAAACTACCATCAGAGAATACTATAAACACCTCTACGCAAATAAACTGGAAAATCTAGAAGAAATGGATAATTTCCTGGACACTTACACTCTTCCAAGACTAAACCAGGAAGAAGTTGAATCCCTGAATAGACCAATAGCAGGCTCTGAAATTGAGGCAATAATTAATAGCCTACCAACCAAAAAAAGTCCAGGACCAGATGGATTCACAGCTGAATTCTACCAGAGGTACAAGGAGGAGTTGGTACCATTCCTTCTGAAACTATTCCAATCAATAGAAAAAGAGGGAATCCTCCCTAACTCATTTTATGAGGCCAACATCATCCTGATACCAAAGCCTGGCAGAGACACAACAAAAAAAGAGAATTTTAGACCGATATCCCTGATGAACATCGATGCAAAAATCCTCAATAAAATACTGGCAAACCGGATTCAGCAACACATCAAAAAGCTTATCCACCATGATCAAGTGGGCTTCATCCCTGGGATGCAAGGCTGGTTCAACATTTGCAAATCAATAAACATAATCCAGCATATAAACAGAACCAAAGACAAGAACCACATGATTATCTCAATAGATGCAGAAAAGGCTTTTGACAAAATTCAACAGCCCTTCATGCTAAAAACGCTCAATAAATTTGGTATTGATGGAATGTACCTCAAAATAATAAGAGCTATTTATGACAAACCCACAGCCAATATCATACTGAATGGGCAAAAACTGGAAAAATTCCCTTTGAAAACTGGCACAAGACAGGGATACCCTCTCTCACCACTCCTATTCAACATAGTGTTGGAAGTTCTGGCTAGGGCAATTAGGCAAGAGAAAGAAATCAAGGGTATTCAGTTAGGAAAAGAAGAAGTCAAACTGTCCCTGTTTGCAGATGACATTATTGTATATTTAGAAAACCCCATTGTCTCAGCCCAAAATCTCCTTAAGCTGATAAGCAACTTCAGCAAAGTCTCAGGATACAAAATTAATGTGCAAAAATCACAAGCATTCTTATACACCAGTAACAGACAAACACAGAGGCAAATCATGAATGAACTTCCATTCACAATTGCTTCAAAGAGAATCAAATACCTAGGAATCCAACTTACAAGGGATGTAAAGGACCTCTTCAAGGAGAACTACAAACCACTGCTCAGTGAAATCAAAGAGGACACAAACAAATGGAAGAACATACCATGCTCATGGATAGGAAGAATCAATATCGTGAAAATGGCCATACTGCCCAAGGTAATTTATAGATTCAATGCCATCCCCATCAAGCTACCAATGAGTTTCTTCACAGAATTGGAAAAAACTGCTTTAAAGTTCATATGGAACCAAAAAAGAGCCCGCATCTCCAAGACAATCCTAAGTCAAAAGAACAAAGCTGGAGGCATCACGCTACCTGACTTCAAACTATACTACAAGGCTACAGTAACCAAAACAGCATGGTACTGGTACCGAAACAGAGATATAGACCAATGGAACAGAACAGAGTCCTCAGAAATAATACCACACATCTACAGCCATCTGATCTTTGACAAACCTGGGAGAAAGAAGAAATGGGGAAAGGATTCCCTATTTAATAAATGGTGCTGGGAAAATTGGCTAGCCATAAGTAGAAAGCTGAAACTGGATCCTTTCCTTACTCCTTATACGAAAATTAATTCAAGATGGATTAGAGACTTAAATGTTAGACCTAATACCATAAAAATCCTAGAGGAAAACCTAGGTAGTACCATTCAGGACATAGGCATGGGCAAAGACTTCATGTCTAAAACACCAAAAGCAACGGCAGCAAAAGCCAAAATTGACAAATGGGATCTCATTAAACTAAAGAGCTTCTGCACAGCAAAAGAAACTACCATCAGAGTGAACAGGCAACCTACAGAATGGGAGAAAATTTTTGCAATCTACTCATCTGACAAAGGGCTAATATCCAGAACCTACAAAGAACTCAAACAAATTTACAAGAAAAAAACAAACAACCCCATCAAAAAGTGGGCAAAGGATATGAACAGACATTTCTCAAAAGAAGACATTCATACAGCCAACAGACACATGAAAAAATGCTCATCATCACTGGCCATCAGAGAAATGCAAATCAAAACCACAATGAGATACCATCTCACAGCAGTTAGAATGGCGATCATTAAAAAGTCAGGAAACAACAGGTGCTGGAGAGGCTGTGGAGAAATAGGAACACTTTTACACTGTTGGTGGGATTGTAAACTAGTTCAACCATTATGGAAAACAGTATGGCGATTCCTCAAGGATCTAGAACTAGATGTACCATATGACCCAGCCATCCCATAACTGGGTATATACCCAAAGGATTATAAATTATGCTGCTATAAAGACACATGCACACGTATGTTTATTGCAGCACTATTCACAATAGCAAAGACTTGGAATCAACCCAAATGTCCATCAGTGACAGATTGGATTAAGAAAATGTGGCACATATACACCATGGAATACTATGCAGCCATCAAAAAGGATGAGTTTGTGTCCTTTGTAGGGACATGGATGCAGCTGGAAACCATCATTCTTAGCAAACTATCACAAGAACAGAAAACCAAACACCGCATGTTCTCACTCATAGGTGGGAACTGAACAATGAGATCACTTGGACTCAGGAAGGGGAACATCACACACAGGGGCCTATCATGCGGAGGGGGGAGGGGGGAGGGATTGCATTGGGAGTTATACCTGATGTAAATGACGAGTTGATGGGTGCAGCACACCAACATGGCACAAGTATACATATGTAACAAACCTGCACGTTATGCACGTTATACAACTTAAAGTATAATAATAATAAATAAATTAAAAAAAAAAATTAGCCAGACGTGGTGGTGGGTACCTGTAATCCCAGCTACTCGGGAGGCTGAGGCAGAAGAATCGCTTGAACCCAGGGGGTGGAGGTTGCAATGAACCGAGATTGCACCACTGCACTCCAGCCTGGTGACAGAGCAAGACTCCGTCTCAAAAAGAAAAAAAAAGTTCAGTAAACCTTCCAAAAATCCTGAGATCTAGATGTACCACACCTATTACTTCTATTTTCACTAGTAGTTGGATTAATAATAACACAGTGCATGATCTTAAATAGATAAATGATTACAGAAAAATGAAATATTTCCCCACCTATTCTGATTCGTTACATCAGTCATAGTATACATAATGAAAATTAGCCCATGTAAGCATAAATGTATATGTTGTGTATATCTATCTTTTGACTTGCATATATATATATATATATATATCTTTAAATATCATACAAATATATGTATGGATTTATGCAATATGCAATGCTGTAGAGGCTACTAGGTCACTGAACTCCAAATTCTCTTCTCCTTCCTAGACATACAGCTAGACTACACTTTCTAGTTCCCTTAGAGGTTAGGAGTCCCCACATGATCAACTGCTTGCCTATCTTTGTAATAGGAGCAAAAGTGTTATGTGCCACTTTCATGAATGGCCCACGGAATTTCCAAGCTCCTTCGCCTTTCTGGATGACTGAATTGGAGACAACTTCCGGAACAAACTTTGAAGCCATGAGTTAAAAATAGACTACATGGCACAAGGCTACCTTGTTAACTTGTTTACCTTACAGTACTGCTAGATGAAGAAAAATGAACTTCTATAATATTTTAAATAGATTCAAATCTGTTCTCTATTGTAGTCAATATATCCTAACTTGCCATGCCATTGCACAGTAAGCCTAAAAAGAGAAGTTTATGATTAAATACAGCTATTAGAAAATAAAAACATTTTAATACTACAAGCTGGTAACGTATTTAGAACTTACTATTCATAAAATAGGAATAATTCTGTGTTTTTACTAATTTTCTATATAAAGGGAGTAACGTTTAAACTTGGTGATATTACTGGGCTTTTGGCTAAGTGTTAGTACAGCTGGAGTTGAATTTCTGTAAGAGCAGACATTCCACAGTCTTTACATTCAGCTGATGGATTCTTTATACATAGTAATTTATTATAAATATGTACTAAACAACAAAGCAAAAGTCACAATTTAGTAAGTTGATCTATTACTTTTCTGAAATTTTACTCTTGAAATTTATCCCTTAACTACATCCTGCAATTTTCCAATATGGTAAAACTCAAATTGGTGAATTTGAGGAGAGTATTTAAAAGCAACATTTCATGTAAGGTATGGAGAAGGTAACTACAGTGCAAAAAAATCCACAGTGACCAGTGCAGTATGCCAGGTAACTAGTAAAGGTAACAGAATAGTAAACCTGAAAAGATGAAGGAGGAAAGAAATTACTAGAACCAAGAAAGAGGCTATATGGAGAAAGTCATATAGGAACTGTGACTTCATTTTAGGGATTCAGCCATTGTATAGCCATCCTACAAAAACGAACAAAAGGAATAATTACTCCAATGGCATTGCCCTCCCTCCTCCAGTTCCCGGTTATGTTGACCATTGGCTGAACCCAAATAACTAGTAGAAAGCCGGGAGCCCATTAATGCAGTCTCTACCCATTAGGCTTCTGGGAAGAGGAGCGCACAGTACAGAAGACTGGGGAAAGAATACGGAAGGGCAAATCAGTTATCTAGCCATCTCATTAATAAATGGCTCCACTTATATTAGTGGTCATTACACTGTAAAGTAAATTAGTCAATAACAGCTGATTAGGGTTTAATTTGAACATAAACACTCTAATCATTAGTTTCATTTGTAGATACAATTATTCTATATTTGGAATATTGATTCATTTGACCACTCCAAATCTCATATTGAAATCTTGTCCCCTGTGTTGAAAACGGGGCCTAGTGGAAGGTGTTTGAGTCATGGAATCAGATCTCTCATGAATAGCTTGGTGCTGTCCTGGAAGTAATGAGTGAATTCTTGCTCTTTAGTTCCCAAAAGAGCTGGCTGTTAAAGACAGCCTGACAGCTTCCTCTGTTCCATCCCTCTCTCTCTCTTGCTTCCTCTCTTGTTATACGATTCTGCATACTTGCTCCACTTTGACTTCCACCGTAGTGGACACAGCCTAAAGTCCTCACTAGAAGCAGATGCTAGTGCTGTGCTTCTTGCAAAGTCTGCAAAGCCAGGAGCCAAATACACCTTTTTTCTTTCTAAATTGTCTGGTCTCAGGTATTCCTTTATCGCAACACAAGTGGACTAAGAAAGACTATATCAAGGCGTCTTTAAAAACCCATTACAGATGAAATGCATAAACATTATATGGATGAAATTAATAATCAAGTAATATTAGAGCTAGAAGTAATGTAAGGGTCATATTACTCATGATTTTCTGGATAATAACTTTTAAATATGGTAGGAAAATAAACACATAAAAAAGAGACAACACGATGTGTGGTTTTAGGTTGATTAAAGTCTCCTGCCTCAGCGTACAACCCAAGTTCTAAAAAATTGAGACAAAAGATACAGAATAAAATAATAATAGAATTCACAGTAGTTTCTATTGATGGTAAAGTCATATTGAAAGCCACAAATTAGAAGTGACCACAATTCGCCTTATTATTTCCTCTCCCAGGATTAGCACTTACGAAAACCTGGCCTGAGGAGAGATTGGCTGAGAAATAGTGTACACACCCAAAATCATTTTCTTACATATCCTGAGACCAATAGGTGTGGATAGGAGAAAGTGACTCAAAATTTCTTAGGAAGAAAGGACTGAATCTGAACACTCAAAAACAAAAACAAACAAAAAAAAAGGGAACTGGAGGAAAACACTTGCCACCTCAAGCTTGCAGATTTAAAATGTGAATAAGAATTTCAAGCCATCCCTGCCCATGCTCAGGACTTTCTTTTCAGACCTGTCTTTACAATTTAACCTCTCTGATATATCCCAGGGTCGACCACATCCTCCTGGAAAACCTTCTTTCTGTGATGTTACTTGTTTTATTCTTTTTCCTTCTGACTTTTCAGTTCCTATATCTCAGTAAGTTTGGTGTCACCCTCTTTTTAGGACTTTTGGTAGTTTGAGTTTCTCAAGTTTGGTCTTGGTTGATTTTTTTTTTTTAATCTTAAACTGTACTCCATTTAATCTTAAACTAAACTCCATTCTATGATGATGGACTCAGATACCAAATTTTTGTCTCTGTATTTGTATCCTCAGATATTTATTTGATATTTCAATATCTGGGTGAATATGTTAAAACTATGCACATGATGTTCCTGTCATCCTAAACACTATTAATTTCCAGACATCTCATTTTAACATTTCATAACAAAGTAATTTGGTTTGCTACTCCTGCCAGGAATCTGGAGTAGGATTGGCACCACACGTTTCCAGCTCCAATAGTTGATGACTCATAATATTTTATTGAAAATAACTTAAAATAGATATGTTTTATGAAAACTCTGATTTCTTTCTCCATCTATTCAAATAAAAGAAGAAAAAAGTCACAGATGCAATTTAGCTTATTTCAGAGATGAGCTTTAAGAGGAGGTGACACCTCATAAGTGCTCTCAGGGAAGAGAGAAAGTCAAGAAATTAAATATACAATTTTTGTTTGGTTTGCCTTTGTTTTTCAGGCAGAGAGAAGAGCAAGAGGTAAAGATCTTGTATAGGTTTAAATTAGAGATACGATAGAAGCCAAAATGTTGGGACAAAATGAAAAAAGGTAAATCAGTAGGACAAAAATTTGGAGATACAGAGATGGTAAGTCAAATATTAAAGTTCTTATTATGGATAAAACATAGTATGATTTACTTTTATACATGATTACTCTTGTTTTTCGATTTTCATTTTTTAAAAATTTTAGAAGAGTTTTAGATTTATAGAAAAATAAGATAGAATTCTGGTATACTCCACCACCAGTGTTCTCTATTATTAACGTTTTATATTAATACGGGACTTTTATTACAATTAAGACATCAACGTGAATATGTTATTATTAACTAAAGGCTATAGTTTATTTAGCTTTGCTTAGTTTCTTCTTCGTATGCTTTCTCTGTTCCAGAATATCATCTAAGATACCACATTACATGAAATAGTCATGTCTACTTAGGCTCTTCTTGGCTATACTTTTTTCTGACATTGTTTTTGATTACCTCAATAGTATTGAGTAATCTTCAAATGTTTTATAGAATATTACTCTATTAGCATTTGCCTGATGTTTTTCTCATAATTAGACTGAGTTCATGGGTGTTTAGGAAGAACACCAAGCATGTAAACTGAGTTTTCTTTTCTTACCTTAATACACTAACTAGATACTCCAGCGTAGTATTGACTAGGAGAAGTAAGAGAAGACATTATTGCACTATTGCTGATATTAGGAGAAATGTATTCAGTTTCTCACCATAGGTACAATGGTAGCTATGGGGTATTTTATCGAGTTGAACAAGGTCCCTCTAGCCCTAGATTTCTGAGAGAATTTTTTTTAATTTTTGTTTTTTTTCTAAATCATAAATGGGTGCTAAATTTTGTCAGTTCTTTTCCTGTACACATTGATATGATCTTATGATTTCTGTTTTAGTTTGTTAATGTACCAAATTACATTGATTGATTAACTAATATCAGACTTGCCATGCATACTTGCATACCTGGAATAAAGCTCAATTGGCTGTGCAATATTGTTAAGTAAATTGTTAGATTCCATTTGCTAATAGTGTGTTGAGAACTTTTGCAACTATGTTCATAAGAGTTATTAGTGTGTAGTTTTTTTCACCTTTATTTATTTACTTATTTTTGTGGATATGGACAGTGGATAGAACGGTTTTTCTTTCTTGACATGTCTTTATCTGGTGTTGATATTAGGTTAATGCTGGCCTCATGGAATGCTTCTATTTCCTGGAAAAGACTGAAGATAATTGGTACCATTTCTTCCTTGAATGTTTGGGAAAATCCACTGGTGAAACCATCTGGTCCTGGATGCTATTCCTTTTGGTTATTTATTTAATCATTTTAATGTGTGTAGGGTTATTCAGGTTATCTATTTCTCCTTTTTTGAGTTTTAGTCATTTGTGTCTTTCACAGAAAAGGTCCCTGTGTTCTTTGTTGTTGTTTTAAACGTAAACTTTATTGTGCATATATAAGGTATACAACATGTTACGAGATATATATAGATATAGATATAGATGATATAGATATAAATGGTAATTATGGTGAAATAAATAGATATATCCATCATCTCACAAAAAATGGGTAACTAACTCATTTTTCTCCTTGTGGCAAGGGCAAACATAGACTGCTTGTTATGAAAAGTCTGGAATACAATACACTTTTATTAACTATAGTTCTCATGTTGTACATTTGGTTTTTAGACTTGTTCTTCCTACATGTCTACCACTTTGTATCCTTTGACCTACAACTACCCATTTCCTCCCCCCCACCCTGACCTTGGTAACCAGTTTTATTCTCTATTTCTGTATATTTGACTTATTTTATATAAATATACATATTCTATCTAATATATTATATGTAAATACACACATATACATATTCATCATTTTTTATCCATTCACTCATCAGGAGACCCCTGGCTTATTTCCCTACCTTGGTTATTGTGAATAATGCTGCAATGAAAATGGGAATGAAGTTATCTTTATGAGGTAGTGATTTCATTTCTTTAGGTATATGCCCCAAAAAGGAACTGCTGGATCATATGAAAGTTCTATTTTTAATTTAATAGGAACCTCCATACTGTTTTCCATAATATGGCACCAATCTACATTCCTACCAACCATTTCATCTAATTTATCAAATTTAGAAGCATACAGTTGTTAATTGTATTGCTTAATTGTATCCTTAATGTCCATTGAATATGTAGTGATGATTTCCCCTTCATTATTAAATATGTGATATGAACGGGAATATGAGGTCATGTTTCAAAATTTGGAGTCCCCAAGCAGGGAGAAAGGTTATCACCAAGTTTAGTTGTTCAAAAGTCCATGCAGGTTCTAGAGAACAAATTAGGGATTCTGGAGGATTAACACATAATTGGTCTGTCATAGATTTTTGCCTCTCCTGCATAAGCTGGAATCCTCAATCTGTAGTAGTATGGTAGTCACGAAAATTGTGTTTTTATTTTTTGTAGTAGGCCTTTTATCTGAAAAATGGGCTGAGTCCCAGATTGTAATACTCTGTGTCCTACAACTGACAACACATATCATAAATACTTTGTCTCAGATAATGGAATTGGTCCAGTGGGACATTATGCCCCTTAGTGGCAAATAATTGTAATAAAGCCAAAGTATCAGTTTTGCATTGCTTTTTAGTTTCTGAGTCTACCAGCAAATTTGAAGCTACATTTTGAATTCTAATAAATTTATCTAATAGGACAAACTTTTGTAAGATTTTACTTGAAAGACTAGATAAAATAGTGGGCAAATCTCAAAACAATTCCCACAAATAGTGGAATTCTTCATAAATGAAAACTAATGAGAATTTGAACTCATCGGCTAGAGAAACAAAAAGAGGAAGGAAAGAAGGAAGAGAGGAAGGTAGAAAGGGAGGAGGGGAGGAAGGGAAGGAGGGAAGGAAGGAAGGAGGGAAGGAAGGAGGGAGGGAGGGAGGGAAGAAAGAAGGAGGGAAGAAGGGAGGGAGGGAGGAAGGAAGGAAGGAAGGAAGGAAGGAAGGAAGGAAGGAAGGGAGTAAAGCAGGAAGGAAGGAAGGGAGTAAAGCAGGAAGGAAGAAAGGAGGGAGGGATGGAGGGAGGGAAGGAAGGGAGGAAGGGAGGGAGGACAGGAGGGAGAGAGGGAAGAAGGGTAAAGAAAGAAGGAAAGAAAAGGAGATAAAGATTTCCAAATGTAGGTTAATTACAGAGAATATCTTTGAAGACATCAGTACCAAAGTCAGAGTAGTTACAGAGTTACAGGGAATAGTGTATAACATTTGTATAAAATATATATAGTCAATAGCAGCAGAAGGCAGACAAATTCCTAGGCAGATAGAGTGGGTTCCCAGTGAAACCTGACCTTCAAGCCAAAGACAGATTAAAGCCTGAGAACTAAGCTGCCAGAGTCCAGGATCAGAGATAGAACTTCTTCAACGCCTTTTAGTCAGTTGAATGGTGCTTTTACCATGCCCACCCATGGACCAATCAGTATGCACTCCCCTATTCTGAGCCTATAAAAAACCCAGGTTCAGCTACACGTTGGGACTACGTGACTTTGGGCCCCTTCTCACACAGAGGGCTACCCACTTTGGGTCTCCTCTTGTGTTGAAAGCTGTTTTGTTGCTCAATAAACCCCTTCTCCACCCTTCTCACTCTCCAATGTCTGTGTAACCTCATTTTTATTGGATGTGGGACAAGAACCTTGGACCTGCCAAATGCCAGGTGTGAAAGGAGCTGTAACACTGTAGCCCTTCCACCCTCCACCAGTTCTAAGCAGATGCTCCATGTGACGGGAAGTGATGGTGGTGGTGGGCCTGGCCAGCACGGGAGCTGTGGGCTGGAGCAGGGTGGTGGGACTTAGTGAGCTGTGACATGCCCCTGTTTGCTGAAGCGTGTTGCTGGTGGGAACAAAGGAGCTGTAATGTGCCCCCTGTTTGCCACACAGCAGGTGGTAGGAATGAACATGAACTGTAACACAAATGCGCAGTAACACACTCTTCCCATGGCCCCCTGTTTGCTGCACCATGGATGGAGGGAAGGAGAGGGAGCTGTAATGGTCCTTGGGGCTCAGACCTTGGGACTCCCAGGCAAGAGCCATAACACCCCTTGGGGCTCACCAGTTGCTAGCATCTCCAAGATTACAGGCACCATCGTCTTCCCCTTGTCCAGATGTAGGTGCCCAAGGCAGAAGCAGGTTGTGACATTCCCAGGGCTGACAAAAGCCCAGGCAGGGGCCCCACTAGCTGTGGAGATTTCCAGCTGGTGAAGATGCACCAAAAGAACACTGTGTCTTAGTGATTGACCATTTGTATTATATTTACCTTCTTCTTAACTTAAAGTAGGGGAGTATTATAGAGTGAGTGTCCCTTTTTAAATATTTCTTATTTTTCTAATTCTTTTATATCTGATTTTATTCTTTATAACTGAGTTCCCAACAAAGAAAATAGTTTTATTAATAAAATATATGTGACCATGGCTTGTTCTTTTGGCTATTTTTATTGCTTCTATATCTCAAATTTAGCCAGTACAATCATTTCCTAAGTCCCAAAATGATGCCTAAGGTGCTTTTTAGCATGCTTTGAGACTGCCATTCTGCCATACCCCGTTTATTTCAGATGACAAATACTAAACAAATCACCTTCTTTTCCTCAAGCTGCTCCACAAACCCTCCATCCAGAGTGTAAAGCATGGCCGATTTTAAGTTGCATGGCAGATCTCTCCCCAGGAGGTTTACAGTAGATTCAATGGAAAGTAAGAACACACATTCCTCAATAAGGGGACCTATGTGTGTGGGAATTGTGGAGGAAAGGGGTAAGTAAAAGTCTGGCCCAAAATACCAACATCCTCTGTATTGATCTGTTACTAGTTGTAAAGCAAGATATTTCCAAGGAATTTGCATAACAGGTAGCACCAGTGTCTGCCAGAAAAAGGCAAAGATAAAGTAGCCTGAGGAAAATATGTTGTTACATTTGTCCATCATTTTCCATCTCTAATAGTCTCTCAAACTGTTAATGTTGAGCCACTGCCAAGTATTTGTTAGCTGAGTGTTTTGTCCTTTTAGGTTCCCTTAATTCTCTTGTCCTGGCAATCCTTGCATTGTTGAGTCTCTTCCTACAACCCTTCTTCCAACATCCTGGCCACTTGCAAGAACAGCATACAGTCTCTTTCTATAAGCACTTTGCTACCTTCTTAAGTTGGCCAGAATAAGGAAGAATCACTTTAGTAAAGAACTGTAACACAGCAGCCAACACAGCAGTCTTTAATCTCTTCTCTTCTTCTTTATCTTTTCTAAATTGTCTCCAAATGAATAAATACTATCAAGATTTGAGGATAGTTTATGTTTGCCATCCTACCATCTTTTCCTTTACTTGAGTTTAGATAATTGGCAAGAAAGCCAAAACAAAGGTAATCAGGATAAGAGGAAATTTTGATCTGCTCTTGGACCTAGGGCAATAATTTATTAAGAAAGCCTCATCAAACCACTGATGTAATCAGCAAAAGACTCACCAGTCTTCTGCACATCACTGCAACATCTCCCAACTCAACTCTACCAGAAAGACTAAAAGTACTGGTGTTATCCACTCTTCTCAATAGGTCTCTAATGACCTGAAATCATTCATAGTTGTGGAGGATGATAGATAGGTGGCTCCACTGACACCAAACATCTTGATGGAAGTGTTCTTCTGGATCCCATCAAAAGTTAGCTGACAACAATGCAGTAGCCAGTTCACATCCCCATACATATGGCTGTAAACTGAAAACACACTGCAGAGTATCTTCTGAAAATTTATGGGGGCACAGGGAAAGGTGTCCTTTAAATGAGTAACATCAACTGGTAAGAAATCCGTCCAAATTAGCCAAGTGTCTGGAGTAGATTCTCAACGGCACCAGCTTTGCTGAAAATTCAAGTGAGAAGGGCTGGTTTTTGTCACATTGAGGAAAGAAAAAAAACGTATGTCACTTTTTCCTCACTATCTCTGTTGACATTCATCAGCCCTATGCCTCATTTGTTTGTCTCTCTCCAAGTGAATAGTGGAACTACTCTCCATCCTGCTGTCTTCATATGGAGACACAGTGTTTCATCCAAGCTCTCAAGTATTCCATGACCCTATTTCTTTAATATTTCTGCCTTTCTTGCTCTGTGGTATGTAAATAACAAGGGACTCCTAGAGGTGAAACCTGATCTAAGACATGAAGTGGACCCTGTGAGAGCCTACCAGGCACACAATCCTGCATCCTTAAACAGGAGCTAGGAATTCATTCAGGAGTCAGTATGAGGCAGGGAGGAATAACAACATTCAGGGGAAGTGGAGAGAGCTGGGAGAGCAGAGAAGGGAGGAGGCGGTTTCTGTGAAAGGAAAAGTACCTTTAATTATTGCATTGCCTCTTACATTTTTAATTTTTTTCTTCTGAATATCCAAATCGTTTTGAACATTTCTCCAAGAATGATATTTATTCCATCAATACCAGTAACTCCTTTGCTTGAGATGAAGTTCTTACTTTCACATATATATTAATTTATCCAAATCAAAAGAACCAGCCTTAGGCCACTGCAGGCCTTGAGTCTCCTGTGCTATTAAAGGCAGTGGCTGTATGCTTAGCCATGGCCTCTACTTGTAATTCTACATCTATGATCACCATCTGGGGGGAAAAGGCAGCTTGTGAGTGGATCCACCAGGATGCTCATGTTTTATGATGGCATCTGGCCTTAACACTTTCCCAGTTGGCAGGAAGAGAGTCTAGATAGGACAGAATACATATTGGCAGGTAATGGTGCCCCAAGGTACACATTCCGGTCCAGCTGTAAGATAAGTAGGGCTAATCATGAGTGCTGTACGCTCATAGCCACCCCAGGGAGAACAATGGGCCCTTCTAGGTAGATAGATATTACTCTGACATCCTAGCCACATAATATCAGTCAGTTGAAGGGTTTGGCCACATTGTTGAAGAGGTCACCATCCCATATCATGGCCAATAGCATGGGGTGTGCTACTATTGTTTTTCAATGCACACAGGTGCTTGACATGCCACACTGACTGCTGTCAGCCATCCTAAGCCAGCAAGTACTATCCTATAATGGGGGTAACATTAACCTGTCTATAAACCAGAGGAAAAATGTTTTTCCAGGTTTCCTCAGAGTTGGAGGACTCATGGTGAGTGGTACTATCATCACAGAAGGGAAACAGCAAGAACTTGCATGCACCATGGCAAGGCTGAAGTGGAAGAAAGGGTGGCTCCCCACAGAACCAGCAGTCTTTTTCACTTTGGAGAGAAGCTACCACATACACTCATTTAGCCAAAAAGGTTAGTTTTAGCAAGGATAAAGAATGTACTGATCAATGTAATATTTGTTAAGGACTTCATGCAAACAGAAGGATATTATTTATCTGTGTGATTTTTCCTTGCCAATAACTTCATATCTTTCTTTGGTTTGCAAAACTAAGTAGGCTTGTTGTCTGAGGCGTCAGGTGGAGAAGGACCTGCCTTTGCCTGAAGTTGATGTAGCAATGACTTGATCCCACATAGTTTGACAGAGGAATGAGTGTTACCTGGAAAAAATGCAGTGGACCCCAAGAAGTCCCGTACACTTTTTGGCTAGCTGCTGATCTGGTCCTAGGTTTTTCCAAGACTTCAGCAGCACCTTATCTCCTAAGTAAAAGAGTGAAGAGACTCATACATGGAATGTGTAGACCCAAATAAAGAAAACTGCTGTGCTGTTAGTAATATCTGCCCCAATTGTACATACAGTTTAGCTCTAGATTCGTGTATTCAGTCTACAGGTGGAATTTTCAGGAAGGGGGTCTAGAAGGATTTTTCATGATTTCAAAACGATCAACCCAAGCACACTTCAGGGCACTACTCTGACATGGAATAAGACAATTTGCAAAACTTTATTCCAGCTTAAATCTGTTTCCTGACAGAGTTTTGCCACTGTCTTCTTTAAGGTGTGGTTCATTTTCTCCATCTCACTGTCACCTGTGGTCTTCACAAGTTTAACTTCCATTTGATCTGCAAAGCTTGACTTACGTTTTGTGTGATTTCAGAAATAAAAGAAGGGCCACTGCCACATTGTATAGAACAAGGAAGTCCAGGCCATGTAATTATTTCCTTTAGTAAAGCTTTAGCTACTTCTGTGACTCTTTCAGACTTGGTGGGGAAGGCTTCAACCTGGTTCCCTTTGTATGTTTGTGAAGCAACTTTATGATGCCCTGGACAGTGCACAATAACAGCCTGGGCTGGTAATGTGACTGCATCTCATAAGGTGAGTATCTCCGTCAGATGGTTAGTGTTCTTGTTTCCTGAGATCAGGAGGCCTCTTTTCTTCCACATAGTCCCATGAGCATGCACTACCAAAACCGAATACCTAGAGTCAGTGAAAATATTTACCTGTTTTACCTGGGATAGTTCCAAAGCTCTGGTGACAGCATTCAGTTCAGCTTTCTGTGCTGAAATGGCAGCAGAAAGGGCATGGGCCTTTACTGCCTTATCTGCAGTCACCACAGCGTACTGAGCTTGGCATCATTATTCTTCCATGAAGCTCCATCTGTTGGTGTCAAGCTCCTAGTCTGGAGTGGCCAATGTTTGGTCTGACAGGTCTGGCCTGCCAGATTAAAATGCATCATGAATTTCCAGGCAATTGTTTCAGTTCTTGGTTGGTTATAGTGGCCAGGAGCAAGGTGACTGGGTTTAGAGCAATGATGGTTTGCAAGGTGATATTTGAGTCATTCAGTAGGATGGCCTGGTATTTGTCCATTTGCCCTGCAGTAAGCCAATAGCCTCCCTTCTACTCCAGCAAGGTTAGCACCTGATGTGGGAAAAAAAAAAGGTGACAGCCTGCCTCAGGGTGAACATCTCTGCCCCTCTTAGCATCTCACAGGTGGCAGCCACTGCCCAGAGGCAGGGAGGCCATCTTTTAGTGGTTTGATCCAGCTGTTTAGAAAAAAGATCCATTGGTTACAGGGTGTTCCCAACATCTGGACCAACACTTCCAGTCCTATGTTCTCTTTCTCATAGATAGAAACTTGAATGGCTTCTGAGGATTGGCAGTCCCAGAGCTGGGACTGACATTAACATTTCTTTAATAGTGTCCAACACTTGTTGGCATTCTGCTGTTCACTGCAGGGCCTCTGAGTCCAGCCCTTTTAAGGCCTCATAAGAGGGGTTTAGCCATAAGTCCAAAGTTGGGGATCCAAATATGGCAGAAGCCTACCATGCCCCAAATCCCTGTAGCTGCCTCCTGTTCTTGGAGGCTTTCATAGTGGCTATTGGCTAATTCCTGTAGGGCAATATGCCCCTCTTCCCCTGCTTTAATTGTAATCCAAAATAGGTCACTTCCTGCTTACAGACTTGAGCCTTGTGCAAGAGGGATACCTTTTATCCACATTGTGTTAAATGATTCAAAACCAAAATAGTGTTGGACAGACATTGGTCTTAGTTTGAGCTTGCTATGAACAAGTCATCTGTGTATTGTAATAGTACTCCTCTATCTCCTTATAAGCTTAAGTCCTTTTCCAGTATTTCACCATAAAGGATGGGTAAATTTTTAAATCCTTGAGGCAACACTATTGGAAAGTCATCTTTTTGTCTGGGTCTTGCCATTCAATGGCAAAGAACATGTGGGCCTTTTCCTCAAATTGAATGCAAAAGAGGGCATCCTTTAAGCGGTTAGTAAGGTCAGTTGCACCCAGGGCTCCTGTGGGAACATTTTAATAGGCTTTCAAAGATTTAGGGGAGCCCCTGGGAATTCTCATTCTTTATTGGGATCACAATCCTCTTCCACCGTCTGCCAGTGGGCCTTCTCCCTGGCATCTTCTTCTTCTTCTGGCCCTTGAGTCCTTTCTTTTTGGAGCAAATGAACTTTCAGTGATTTTTCTCATTACAGTATGCACACTGTAACCCAAAGCCTTACCTGGATTTCCATCCTTTCTTTGGTGTGGGATTTTTCCTACCATTCCTAAATGTATAGTGCCTGGCCTTAACTTCTTAGCTTCCGAAGAACAGTATACACTGAAGGCAATGTCTACTATCTGGGAGGGATTCATCCCCAGTGTCTCTTCTTGTTTTTCTAATTTCTTCTTCATGTCAGAAGCACTCTGCTGGATGAAGGTGGTTATGTAATATATCATTCTCAAATTTCAAGGAGCCTCTTGGTCTATATCAGTTATTATTATTATTATTATTATTATTATTATTGAGATAGGATCTCATTCTGTCACGCAGGCTGCAGTGCAGTGGCACAATCGTGGCTCACTGAAGCCTTGACCTCTTGAGTTCAAGCAGCAATCCCACATCAGCCTCCCAAGTAGCTGGGACTACAAGTGTGGACCACCATGCCTGGCTAATTTTTTAATATTTTTTTAGAGACAGGTTTTCACCACATTGCCCAGAGTGTCTCAAACTCCTGAACTCAAGTGATTTTCCCACCTCAGCCTCTCAAATTGCTGGAATTACAGGTGAAAACCACCATACCTGGCCTATATCTGTATATTTATGGTACATCTGATAAACACATTCCAAATATTTAGAAGAGCCAATCTTTGGATAATTGTTTGAACTTCATTTAAGCTTTTTTGTTTTGGGTACTCCCTTTCTGAAATCTGCTAGGATGTATGTCCTATAATGATCTAGTCAGGCTACATCCCTATGGTTAGGGTCTCAGTTAGTGTTCTCTCTATAAAACTAGAGAGAAATGGGGAAAAATAAGTTCTAAAATTTATTTTAAAGTTTAAATACTTGGTTACATTAAGCCCCACAACCATCTGAATGGACCACACAAGTTTTCAAGGTAAACAATAACTAGTCCTTAAGTAAGAGAACTTAACAGTCTTTGTGGCCTCTGGGCCAAGGGGACTTCAGAGAAACTTCAAAAGTATAAAATTTGTAGCCATCGTGGGAATGGAGGTTGGGCACATTGCATCAAACATCCTCCCTTTTTAAAGTTTACGCACAACTTAAAACAGCATTAACATTAAAATAGAGGTCAAAACGTGGACAAAACAGACTTTTTGTGGCAATAAAATACCAATTCCAACCTGACTCTGGTGTAGCATCACAAGACGAATAGCAGACCACCCCAAAATATATTTCTTTGACATATTTTGAAATGGTTTTGTAAAGCTGTCTTTTGTGGAGGAAACTCACATCTGCAGAGAATCTCCATTAATACAGCCAAGCCTTTCTAGGATCTAGGAGAGACTGACTCCTAAGAGTCTGACATCTTTTAAGGTCTAAAAAAGATAGTAACTATCTATTCTTTTGGTAGATTGCCACCTGGAGGATTCATCTACATAACAACAACAACAAAAAGAACTTGGCTTCCACATTTCGCCCCATCTCAACTCAAATATTTCTTTCCACTGACTTCAAGTCCTTAACAAAGTTTAACTTTTTCAACCAATTGCCACAAGAAAATCTTTGAATTCACTTATGACCATCTGTAATACCTCCAACATTCCTCCACCCCACCCTAACCCCATTTTGAGATGTTTTGCCTTTTGAGGCCACCAAGCCTATATATAACTTACATGTATTTATTTATATCTTTGTCCATAATTTCTATCTCCCTAAAATGGAGAAAACCAAACTATAACTCAACTGACTTGGACGTACTTTGTCAGGACCTCTTGAGAGTGTTCCTCACCATGGTCACTCATATTGGCTCAGAATAAACCTCTTTAAGTATTTCACAGAGTTTGATTTTGCATTAACAGTCCCTAGTTGCTGTCCTTCATAGCACTTAATGCAATTTTAACTAGAAAATGTATATGAGGCTTTTTCAATTATCTCTATCCCCCAATAGACTATGAGTTTTATTAATTCAGCAATCATATTTCCTTTCTCACTTCTCTTTCCTCTCCACTTGGCACAATGAGGCATACTTGTTGAATGAGTAAATATAAAAATGAAAAGAATATTTAACTATCTTGGCTACTGTAGGAGTGCTTTAAGCAATCACAGGCAAAAATATTGCTCACTCATTCCTGTGCAAACTAAATGTATATTCTTTAAAAGCCAGTAGAGGTTGAAAACACATAACATGATTTTCACACAATGAAGTCACTCTATTCAACTAAAACAGAAAGGTACTTTTTTGCTTAAAAGAGTCATTATGGAAATATACCACATCAACACGATGGTAATAGCAAATGCCTTGTGACAATTAAATTGACTTTTGCATCTCATTGATTAAAGTTAACATTGCCTTCACACATCATTGAGTTATTATGTCATAAACAATAATTAAGATATTAATCATAGGGATTTACAGATGGCATAAGTTGTTTACATGGTGAGGCATTCTTTCTTGTTCTTTTTTTAAAAAAATTAAACTCACCTTCTTACATTTCTAGTGAGAATTACAACCAATATGATCTAGAGATTAAACACACCCATATAATCATTTTCATAAAGCCTATTATCCAGGAGTGTTCCCTGTTTTCATTTAGGTCATTTACTTGCATAGCGGCAACTTACAGTGTAAGCCATAACAGCTCTTCTGAAACTGTTTTTTTAATATAATACTATTATTAGACTTAGTAATGTAATTGCTTCTGTAATTAAAATTATTTCTTACTTGCCAAAGGGAAGACAAACAATAGAAACAAGAAGAAAAAGAAAAACAAATCTGAGACTTGATTGCTTCACTTCAAATAATATCACATTTGAATGCGAGTTGCTTATAAGTGTTATCCCATTATGGATTCTCAGATCTGCAGCTAATTCCACTAAACAATGAGTTGGCAGCAACACTAAGCGTAATGTATGGAGACACTTGCTATTGTTGCAAAGCGAATTGGGCATCAGTGCATAGAAATGTGATTTTTAGCTGGTAAAATGAAAATTTTTCAACTACGATGAGTAAGTAATAAATTTTTAGAATTTAAATATAAGGAAACTGTATAATGTGAATAAAACTTTTTTATTTTATTTTATTTATTTATTTTGGGACAGAGTTTCACTCTTGTTACACAGGCTGGAGTGCAATGGTGCAGTCTCAGCTCGCTGCAACCTCCGCCTTCTGGGTTCAAGTGATTCTCCTGCTTCAGCCTCCCAAGTAGCTGGGATTACAGGCATGTGGCACCACTGCCAGCTTATTCTGTATTTTTAGTAGAGACAGGGTTCCTTCATGTTGGTCAGGTTGGTCTCAAACTCCTGACCTCAGATGATCTGCCTGCTTCAGGCTCCCAAAGTGCTGAAACTTTTTAAAAAATTATTTTACTAAATGAAATAAACTCTAAACCAAGAGTGTGCTATGAGCAGGATTGTGCAGTTGCTGGCATTGTTCATTTCTTTGGTTTTACTTGAGTCTGAAAAAATTAATGTCTAAGTCTATTAGTTTATTATCCAATTAAAAAATAAAACTTTTGTCTTGACTATTTACAGTTTTAATATAAAATTTTCTGATTAATCACTTTTAGATCCTTCGATCAATAATGTGCATATTGAATTAAATTATCTCTAGGAGTTTCTAAACAACTTTTCATATTCTAAGAATTGAAAAACTGGTTTTATGTGCAGGAAAGAAAAAGTTGATATTATTCTCAAAGTGAATATGAACTTAATATATGTTTGAATGTCTGCACAGGTACCTTCAAATCTGGGACACATTAAGTGTCACTAAAAAAGGAAGAGTATTCAAGTAATAAATTAACAGTTGGAAGAAAATGGAGGCACAATATAAAGTAATTTTCTGAAGATTTTCTATGAAATTATAAGCAGAAAACCTTTGAATAACAGAGGTTACTATTCTTTTCTACTACTTAATGGCATTTTCACCAAATTAATATACTTTTCTATTTCTGGTTAACATTAATTCTTTGTCTTTCCTCCATTGCTTGTTCCCTAGGTCTACAGTCCAATATAACAGTTTGTAATTAGATATAAGAAAGACAGTTGCAGGCAGTTTTGATTACTATAATGGGGGGAAAAAAGCCATACCTAAACTCTCTCTAGAAATACACTTTTCTGAGTACTTTCTGATTACATTGATGTGAAAATCATGTTATGTGTTTCCCAAAGCAGGAAGAAGATGAATAAGAGAAGGAGAAGGAGAAAGAGAATAAAAGAAGAATTCAATTTTGGTGCTTTTGATTTTTCTTTAGTTAGTGGATGTTATATAATTAATGTGGTATAAGCAGTTCTATCAGCAGAATGGCATGAGTAATTTGCTTTAACACCAGGTATTTGATCTTGGCAAGTTAAATCATTTCCAATTTAACCATCATTGAATTAATTAGGAATAAAATTATTGCCTTACTCAAAGAAGTATGTACTATAAGAATCAAATAATAATACACGTGGAATTCCTTGAAATTTCTAATACACAGGACAAATGCAGCCTAATGTTACTGTTGTGTGCAAGTATTCTGTTCATCTAGTTTCACACAAATTCTAAATCATTTTCTTTGCTCATACTTTCCCCTAAAACTAATTGGGCCAATTCCTAATCCATTTCTGTCATCCTAAACCTTTTCTGGCATTCCTCACAGTTTTGGAAGATTTTATGATGCTTGTAGTTTTATTCTACTTCATTAATTTCCCTCTTATCAAGATATCACGGTTTCCCATCTGAAAAAGAAAATAGAGATTAATAGAATGTAGCTCACTGGACCTAGAGAAAATATAGAGAAATTAGTCACGAGCAATAAGAGATTCACTTTCTGTTGGGTTCACTCACCTCTAAACCTATCTACCACTGAACACGCCACATAATTTCCCCCAGTCATGCATCTTGCTCTATAGCTTAATCTGAATTTCTGTAGTTCTAAATCGTCTTTCCTAACTAAATATCCATTAATTAGCATTAGATTTTTCAACCTAATTAAATAGCAACTATTTATCAGATGGACTGATATATCCCTTTCAATTTCAGGCTCTAATTACTTTGGGCTTTACGGCTCAGTTTCTTCAAAAAGTCATGTGCATTTCTTGTCTTCACACCCTTACCTCCTATTCTCTCTTTCTGTTAATTTGGGCTGTTTGTATGTTTGTGTGTATAATACCAAAACACAGAAAAAGTTATAAAGCACACCTATGTAGTTTGACTAATAATTATAACATGAACATTCTTGTAATCATTACTCAAATTAAAAAAAGAAAGTGAATAGGACTTCAGAATTCCTCCTCCAATGTCTTACTCTTCCAATAACAGTCTTTCCGTACCTGCCACTATGTTCTAGAACTATGCTGTCCAATAAGTAGCCTCATGTGTGTATTTAGATTTAAGTTACTATAGATTAAATTAAATTAAATTAAATTAAAAATTTAGTTTTCATTCACACCAAGCCTCATTCCTGGTGCTCATGCATGCCTAGTGGCTCACATGTTGGAAAGTGCAGGAGACATTTCTGTCACCAGAGAAAGTTCTACTGGGTAGTGTTATTCTCATAATTAAACAACTCCAGAACAGAAAATCTGAAACTAAAACTTCATTATTGCATGCCTAATGAAAGAAATAAAAGAAAATTGACCAGTTACGATTAAAACTAAAGAAATTTGATTAGTATATATTTTAAAAAACATTTGGCAACATTTGAAAATCATTTTGGCACTTCCTTAGAGGCCTCTCTAATGACATAAGCTTATCTATATTTGTATCTTTCTCTCTCTCTGCTATCTTTTTAATCTATCTGTCTATCTATTGTCATGTCTGTCTATCATCACTTCTTTTCTACATTATTATAATACCTATGAACTGGTTGCCTTGCCTGCCCACATGTTCTGTTACAATATATAGATGACCCTCCATCTCTGTTGTTGGAACCAACTGTGGATCAAAACGATAGTTAAGTCTATGATGGTTGAGTCTTTAATGAACACGCACAGACTTTTTTTCTTCTTGTCACTATTCCCTGAACAACACAGTATAACAACTATTTACAGAGCATTCACATTGTATTAGGTATTTCAGGTAGTCTAGAGGTGATTTAATATATAGAGGAGGCTGTGCATAGGTTGTATGAAAATACTACACCATTTTATACCAAGGACTTGAGCATCTGCAGATTTTGGTATTCAGGGGGATCCTGGAACCCATCCCGCACCTGACACTGAAGAGTGATTGTATGTTGCAAAGCAACAGAGTGACGTTTTTAGTTTCCATTTTCCCCAAACTCTCCAACAGCATCCCATTTTATTTAGAATGAAAGAAAAATACCTTCCAGTGGCATATGTTTAGTTTCTGTCACCTTTCTGATGTCATCTTCTCTTCTCATTGCTTTCTGTGGCCATCCCAGTCTCTCTGCCTCTCCTCAAGTATTCTTACCCTGTGCCAACCTCAGCATGTCAGCTCTAACTGCTCCTCTCTGTTGTACCCCTTCCCAGGATATTAGTATATCTCAAGTCCTCATCTCTCCCAGGTATTTTCTCATGTGTCATCTTATAAGTGAGACTTGGAAATGAGAATACTATACAGATTTGTTGTAATTTGAATTTTCACATCTAAAAATTTAAATTCCCTGAGAGCAGGAACTATATATTTTCTTCAGTTCTGCCTCACTCTGTCCCTCATATAATGTTTGGCACATAGATGGTATTTAATAAATGTTAATGAGATAATTTTTGTCAATAAAATCACTATGATCCCAAATTTGTTCCTGAGTTGTGCAGTATCAAAAAATACATTTGTATATACACCAAGAGTAGGTTCTTGGAGGTAAACTCAAAGTATCTAATCTGAGAGGAGAAGTTACATAACCTACACTGCTAATATAGTAATTTACAAGGACACATTACATTCGGTTGAATTGGATATATGTGTTGTTGTAACCAATAAGATCTTTCCCTTTAGAGGACAAGTGAAAATTAGGCAAATGTCAGATGAATAGCTTCTAAGAATAACATTAGAACAAGTGTGATTCTTATATGTTACCAAGTCTTTATAACTGATTCTCAGGTTTACACTGTCATTGTTCAGTTGACAAGTTGTTACTTATTCCATTCCAAACACTGTGTTTGGAAATTTAAGTAAAATATTTTCAAGTTGAACCATTTAGCTAGACTTCCCAAAGTTTAGTAGAAAGACATTTGCTTATCTTCACTAAATTATGGTTGTAAAAATAAATATGGAATTTTTGTGGACAAAGTTTTAAAAATGCTAAATAAAAATGCTCTGATAAAACATACCATTAGGAGTTAAATTCAGAGAAACAAAAAGGGTTTCTATGTGTCACACAGATTTAATTACTTGGTATGGCTGTTTAGTATAAACTTCCTTTTACCCAGTATTATGTTTGAGAGACCATGGTGTTTGGAGATATATTTAAAGAAAAGCAAGTAGCTACTACAGTGCCTCCCATGATAACCCAGTGGAGAGTAATTGCCTATCTATTCTAGACTATTATCTACTTGACTGCAATGACATGAGACAGAAATATACTTCTACTTTTATTGTGCATCTCCATTTTTGTATATCTTTGTGAGAGCAGCTTAGCTGTATTCATTCCTAAACATAACTGGGAAATAAAACATGCCTGTTTACAACATTATCTCATCCTCTTTTTGCTTAGTGAAAAATTACACACACACACACACACACACACACACACACACACAAACCAACACTCTTCCGAAAAGTAAATATAACTTTTCTTCACTCCATCAACAAGAGATGTTTTATTACTATAATTCAATGAAAGAGAGTCTATTGCTTGGCATGCTAGCATTCTTCGAAGGTAGTGTTCTTTACTAAAGAAAACTTTAATAGTTAGACACAAGTAAAGAAAGAATTAGGACAAATCATTAATAACATCATCTTGCTTTTGTTTAATGTTTTGTTTTCAGAATCAGTATTAGTTGCTTTCTTAATAATTCCAAATTTATGTTAGGCTTTAAATATTTATTGTTTAATTTATTTCAATTGTTTACCTACCATCTCTCACTGAACTAGCAGCAGATATAAAGTCAACAGGTTTTGGAGATTGCTATCTTTTAAAATAGCAATTTTTTCCAATAGAGTTAGAAAAATATAGTGTATGCTGAATGAAATTTGTAAACATATTTAAATAGACTTCTTTTTATAAAAGCATATGATACGGTTTTCTATAAAATTTCTCGTCATACAGGCAAAAGAAATTTCTGACTCAAGAAATGAGGATTTAAAGTACTCAAAATAGAAAGATTATTACTAATAAAATAATTGAACATATTTTAAATTAGTTAAAAATATGGAAGAAAGTGAAAAAGTAAAATGATGAAAGAAGTAACGACTGCAATATATTTAAGTCGAAAAGTATGTGCTATATTTCAAGTTGAGTCAGTATGCATATCTGTCCAATCTGAAGACATATGCATTGAAAATGTTCATCTTTGAATGATGAGAAAATAATGGTAGAGCTATAAAGTCTAGAGACTTGATGATTGTCTTGATTACAGAAAATATAATAATTAGATAAAATTATAAATTAGGTTAAAAAATAAATATAGATGAAAAGAACAACTATTTTGCATTGTGGTAGGCCTTAGCTGACTAAGATAGGAGGAAACACCGATTATTATTATTTTCATTAGTGAAGGTTAAAATAGACCTCAAATGGTAAAGACATTTTGTTCAATAGAAGCAAAATAATATAATGGTTCAAAATTCAACAGTTTATTAGAATGTTAAGAAATTCCAAACTTAAATAGGTTGAAGTTAAAGTATGACTCAAACATTTAGGAAAAAAAATTCAACATTTACTGAAAATTACAATGGCATTCAAAGTATCCACATTTGATCATGATGTAAAAATTATACAAATCTATACTTGAGTAAACATTTACTAATGAAGCCCATTTTCATGATTTCTTGTATGTAATACATTTCTTCCATATCAGGCTTTTAATCTACATATGATCCACTTTGACCTCCATAAGCTAGTGGAATTTTGAGAGTATATAAAAAACATTTGGAATGTTAATATTATTTTTTAAAATCTGATTCCTGTATGCTGTACTCTAGTTAGCCAGATCATTTTTTAATAACTCTAAATTAATGCAAATGCAATAATCATCTGATATATTCCATCTTGCTACTAATAGCCTGCTAAACATATTTATATACCAAAAACTCATTAATTTATAATAAATATTATGTACTATAATACTAAGTCACAATAAATCAATGTTAGTGTGACTATTAATATTTAGAAGTAAACAAAATGAACACAGATAAACTTTTATATGTTCTACAGTACTAATTAATTTTACTAAAATACATTAAGGGAGAACTTAAAAGTAGATTTATCACTGTGTGAGCTCAAAGAACTCTTCACAGCTATTGTTAGCCTATTTTACTTTTCATTGCCAAACATGATGTAGTGCTGTCATCCCAACTGCCATTAGAGGGATTACCAAAACACTTCAGTATATAATTTGCATAGCTAACAGAAATATGATTTCTGTTTAAAGTTTAATTGGATTTGTCAGTGCTCAGCACTCAAAGACTGCCAGGAACATACCTGTAGGTGAAGAAGTGAGGTTGATAACTCATTGCAGTGAAGGAGAACGCATCACAATAAGAGACTGTTAGAAAAGGTTAATTATGTAATTTGGGCTTGTGCTAGATAATTTTGGGGAGAGTTCAAGGAACCAGGGCTTTGCTCAATATTGGATGCCATCAGAATATGGAGGCATTCTGTGTTTTCATATCTTAATAAATCTTGTCTATAAGGTGGTTGTAGTAACGATTGGCTAAAGCTGTAATTAATATAATTTTATGCTGTCACTTTCAAATATGTATTATTTGATTGCAATATTTTAAAATTTACGACACTTAATGTTCAATTTTTCCTCTCAAGAAAACTTGCAACTTACCATGAAATGGATAAAGCTTAAAAAAAAAATACAAACTACCAAAATTTACTCAAGAAGAAATAGAAAGCTTTAATATACCTATATTAATTAAATAAAATTAGTCCATGATTTCAAATATTCCAAAAGAAACATCACCACCCACATCACTTCACTGGGAAACTCTATCATATATTTAATAAATAAATAAGGCCAGGTGTGATGGCTCACAGCTATAATCCTAGCAATTTGGGAGGCCAAGGCAGGAGGATTACTTGAGGCCAGGTGTTTGAGACCAACCTGGGTGACAGAGAGAGAGCCTGTCTCTACAAAAAACAATTTTAAAAAAAATAGCCAGGCATAGTGGTGAGTGACTGTTGTCCCAGCTTCTTGGCTGCTAAGGCAGGAAGATCACTTGAGTCCAGGAGCTCCAAACTGCAGTGAACTGTGATCATGTTGCTGCACTCCAGCCTCAGTGACAAAGCCAGACTCTGTCTCTAAAATAAATAAATGAATAAAATTTTTCCAGAAAAAATAATAAATAAATAATATTTTGGAATTTAAAAGACAACTGAATGTATAATACACAAACTTCCAGAAACTAAATATTATAATGCCAGCATTTTTCTGATAATAAAATGGAAAAATACATCATAAGGGGGAAAATATACCTCATAAATACAGATACAAAAATCCTTAGCAAAGTTTTAGCATCCAAATCCAACAGTATATAAAAAGGATTATACACTATGACCAAGTGCTATTTATCCAGGAATGCAAACAATATAAAATTGGCAAATCAATCATTATTACTCATTAAATTAAAATAATAAAGGAGAAAAACCATATAACATTTCAATACATGTAGAATAGACATGTGAAAAAAAGTAAACATTCATGATAAAGCATAGGTATAGAAAGTAATTCACTCATTCTGATTAAAGCCATCTGTGAAAAGTCTATGGTTAATTATACACCTTATATTGAAAGATCTGCCTAAGATCAGGAATAAGACGAGTGTACCCACTCTCAATACGTTTATGCAACATTGAACTGAAGCTTCTCACCAACACAATAAGGCAAGTAAATAAGGCTACCATAACCAAAACAGCATGGCACTGGTACACAAACAGAAACATAGAACAATGGAACAGAACAGAGAACCCAGAAATGAAGTCACACACTTACAATCATCTGAACTTCAACAAAGGCAACAAAAACAAGTAAAGGGGAAAAGACTCTCTATTCAATAATTGGTGCTTGGATAGACAGAAGAATGAAACTGGACCCCAACATTTCACCATATACAAAAATTAACTAAAGATGGATTAATGGTTTAAATGTAAGCCTCAAACTTAAAAACCCTAGAAGTAAACCTAGAAAATACCATTGTGGACATAGGCCTTGGCAGAGAATTTATGACACAGTCCACAAAATCAATTGCAATAAAAACAAAAATTTACAAATTAGACTTAAATAAAGCAATGAGCATTGGCACAGCAAAAGAAACTAGCAACAAAATAAACAGAGAACCCCAGAATGGCAGGAAATATCTGCAAACTATGCATCTGATAAAGGTGTAATATCAAGAATCTATAAGAACCTTAAACAATTCAACAAGCAAAAACAACCACCCCATTAAAAAGTGGGTAAAGGACCTTTGTCAGATGGATTTGGTGCTTTTAACATACCATCTCCTTTTCCTGGAAGGCCCTATGCTATCCAACTTCAAACTATGTTACAAGGCTACAATAACTAAAACAGCATGATACTGGTACAAAAACAGACACATAGACCAATGGAGCAGAATAGGGATCACAGAAATAAGACTGCACATCTACAGCCCTCTGATCTTTGACAAACCTGACAAAAACAAGCAATGGGGAAAGGATTCCCTATTTAATAAATGGTGCTGGGAAAAAAGGGTTACCATATGCAGAAAATTGAAAATGGACCCCTTCCTTACACCACATACAAAAATTAACACAAGATGGACTAAAGACTTAAATGTAAAACCCAAAACTACAAAAACCCTAGAAGAAAATCTAGGCAATACTATTCAGGACATAGGCATGGGTAAAGATTTCATGATGAAAATGTCAAAAGCAATTGCAAAAAAAAAAAGCAAAAATTGACAAATAGGATCTAATTAAACTAAAGAGCTTGTGCAAGACAAAAGAAACTATCATCAGAGTGAATAGGCAACCTACAGAATGGAAGAAAACTTTTGCAATCTATCCATCTGACAAAGGTGTAATATGTATAATCTACAAGGAACTTAAACCAATTTACAAGAAAAAAACAAAACCCCATTAAAAAGCGGGCAAAGGACATGGACAGACACTTCTCAAAAGAAGACATTTATGGGGCCAACAAGTATATGAAAAAAGCTGAACATCACTGATCATTAGAGAAATGCAAATCAAAACCACAGTGAGGTACCATCTCATGCCAATTTGAACGGTGATTATTAAAAAGTCAAGAAACAACAGATGCTGGTGAGGTTGTGGAGAAATAGGAATGATTTTACACTTTTGGTGGGAATGTAAATTAGTTTAACCATTGTGGAAGACAGTGTGGTGATCCCTCAAAGACCTAGAACCAGGAATACCATTTGACACAGCAATCCCATTACTGTGTATATACCCGAAGGAATGTAAATCATTCTATTATAAAGATACATGCATGTGTATGTTCGCTGCAGCACTATTCACAAGAGCAAAGATGTGGAATCAACCCAAATGCCCATCAATGATAGACTGGATAAAGAAAATGTGGTACATATACACCATGGAATATTATGCAGCCATAAAAAGGAACAAAATCATGTCCTTTGCAGGGACATGGGAGGAGCTGGAAGCCATTATCCTCAGCAAACTAACACAGGAACAGATAACCAAACATGGCATGTCCACACTTGTAAGTGAGAGCTGAACAATGAGAACGCATGGACACAGGGAAAGGAACAACGCAAACTGGGGCCTGTCTTGTGTTCAGAGAGATGGAGAGCATCACGATAAATAGCTAATGCATGTGAAGCTTAATACATAGGTGATGGGGTGATAGATTCAGCAAACCACCAGGGCACACGTTTACTTAAGTAACAAATCTGCATGTCCTGCACATGTATCCCGGAACTTAAAATAAAATAAAAATTTGAAAAAATATACATGAATTCTTAAAATGTAAATTTTATAATATTTTAATGATTAAAGAAACCCTGAGTAGGAGGGATATATCTGAAATGTGCATGAATTATTCTTTCATTGCCACTCCCTGCGTTTAACTTAACAATACATCTTTCTTAAATTATTGTAATGAATCAAAACAGAATCTCCATCCTCCCTTTGTCTGCTTCCAATGAAATTTCCATCCAGCAACTCAAGAAATCATTTAGGAACTAAAAGTGAGCATGTCATTGTCTTTCTTTGGACAATAGAAAGATTTCTCATTTCACTAAGGATAAAGTAAGACATGCTTGATTACTGTACAAGCCCGGAAGCTTGTCTGACATTGTAAACTATTCTGTTGATCTTACTCAAATTACAGCCTCATGTTCCTCTTCCAGTTCTCCAGCAAAGCAAGCCTTTTTTTTTTTTTCTATAGCAGGCACAATTTTTTTTTTTCATTTCATGGAATGCTTTTTGTCCCATTTTAGTCTGTCTTAATCATTTGTCAAATGTCAACTAAAATGTCCCTTTCTCAGAAAAGCCTACATCGTAAGAATTCTTCAAGTTCTATGAAGTAAATGGGCTTCCCTTTTATACTTTCTTAGAACACTTCTATTTTCTTCTGTAGAATTTACTACACTTTTGAATTTTATATCTGTGTTTTGATTACTGTTTCCTAAACAGGAATTAAAGCTCCAGTGAGGAGGCTAGAAGAGATATCGGTGTTGTTCACCATATAACAGCCCCATAGCGCCATGTTGATATCCTGTGGATGTTTAGCGAATCTGCCAAGTGGAAAAAAAACCAAATCTAATATTTAAAAAATTACAATTGACACATTATTTCAAGTACACAAAGCAACTCAAATATAAGAATTTTCCAAATATAGAATCTTAAATTTTAATGTGCATTAAAATAATAAATCAAAGCAAAACAAAACTAAAACAATTTTGACTAGAAGAATCATCCATCTGACTGGCCAATTATCAATGTTGGTCTATTTTCCCAACATTGTAAAACATACCACAAATTTTTAATATTTGTTTCAAAATGAACAAAAACCATTAGGACTATTCTGTTACTTACTTGTCCATTTAATCGTTTTATGCTGAAGTATTTTTAAAAAGCATTTTAAAACTGGTTGGAAATATTTATTTATTTCTTTATTTGTTTGTTTAATTTGAGACAGGATCTCACTCTGTCACTCAGGCTGGAGTGCAGTGATGCAATCACCGCTTGGCTCATTGCAGCCTCAACCTTCCACACTGAGGTTATTTTTTATCTCAACCTTCTGAGCAGCTGGGGCTACCAGCACATGCCACCATGCCTGACAACTTTTTATTTGTTTATTTATTTTTTTACTTTGTAGAGATGGGATTTTGCCATGGTGCCCAGGATGGTCTTCAATTCCTGGACTCAAGTGGGAATATGGAGATCTGATGTAGATTTCTTGTCTTTTAAAAATTTTCAAAGAAAGCCTGAAACCTTTAGTTGTTTCTGGCAGGCAGATATCTAAAAAGTTATAAGCCAGGATTTCTGGCATTTGCCATTGAATTATATAAAATAGTATTATATATTCCCCAGCCACTTACTTGCACTATTCTTGGAGGGTTAGCAACACATAGAACATGGAGAAAGATGGCTGAAGTCATGCCTTCTCCCACATGGTCTGGCATTCTTTCCCCTGTTGATGTCTCACTGACTAATTTATAAAAGGCTGACATCTGGCTACCCTGGTCACAAAACTACAGGAAATACATTTTAGCCAGTTGCTTGCATTTTTCTCCCTTGGCTCATATCTTAACACTTTGAAGGAAATTTCTGGGTTGCTTAAATAAAAAATAAATGGTCAAAATATTTGGAATTTGTTTAGGATAACCTTTGACTTAGCTATGCTCTTCTAGGTCTTAATAAAATTAACCAGGGTTAAAATAAAAGGGCATTATCTTCTCAACACACGACACCTGCAAACCAGCCTTTCTGAACATAACGAGTTGCAATCACCACAAGAAATCTCTGTCAAATTGTAAACAAAAAGATTTCAAAATAATTTTCTCTTAAAATCTTGTTTGCTCTGCTAACTATATCAGTAGTTAATATTGCTGTCCTTTCTAAAAAGCACTTTCTAATAACAGCTAATATGTTGTGCCAAGTGACGTGCCAAGCTCTGTGTGTCAAGTAAGTGCTAAATGTTTTGACCACTCGGCCTGTAACTGAATAACCAAATCCATGAGATGAAATGCAATGAATGAGGCTAACGTTACTGTATAATGATAAGATAGAGCTCTATTTTCCTCTTCTTTACATGGTTGAGTTTTTCTTGTCATTATTCCTAAGGCATTGTTAAAGGGAATAGTGTAAGTTACTTTTATTGAAAGAAGAGGATAATGAAGATGAAGGAAAATGTATTGTCTTATCCCAACAGAAAGGAAGAGAATGCATGCTATGATGATGAAAAGTGTTATTAAGGTTACTTGAATAAAGATCATCTGCCATCAGTTTAGCTTTTCTTCAACTGAAATCTAATAAAGGACACAGCAGAAATCAGGCTTTCTGTAGAATATAATTAAATAATTCTATCTCTCAATCCTACTCAAAATCAGTAACTTTTTAAATAACATATTAAAACAATTGGCTAATATAAGGAAAGTTTCATTTAGTATGTGCAATGTGGGATAAAAGTGATTTTATTGCTAGGGATGACACATTACATCTCAAAACACATGTATGGATTACTTTTTGAGAAGATATAAACTAGAAATTTTAAAAAAATCAGACTAAGTAATCATAATATTAAGATTGTATAGCATTGAATATCTTTATTAATGTTCTGCATTTGTTCTTAGATTATGTAAAGATTTGTGTTTTTTACCTATTATTCCCTTATGCATAATATAAAACATTTAATTTATGAGATACATGTATCAAAGAACAAAAAGAAAGACATACAGATGACAGAAATAATATTCAACTTTTTAAAGTTAAGAAAAAAATTTCATTATGAGTTTTATGACATATTCATTATTTTATGTATAATAATCCACCTAAATAAACCACTTTTCAAAAAATACTAAATTTTTTCAATCTCAGAAATATTAGTTTATCACATAATGACACAGTCATTTGTTTTTAGTTGTACACATACATGTCTATCATGCCATCATTTGCCTGCAATCAATTTTTCTCCCGTTACAACATGAGGGAAGAGGATGGAAACAAAAGTGGCCTTGTCTAATCTTCTTGCAAACTTTCTAACAAACAGCAAGTTATTGATAATAGAAGAGGTGCAGTTTTTATCCATAGAATTGTTTTAGCAGGATGGCCCCTTTATTGGACTGGTTATGGTAAACAAATGTAGAGTTTTTGGTTTTATAGGACAAGGCTCCTTGGAAAATGACATGTAAGCTATATGCTTATGTAGATGGAAATGAAGATTTCATAAAATAGAATGCTGCCTTTCACCCAAGGTGATGGGACATATGATTAGAGACCTCATTTTTGAACCTCAGACCAAAAGCACAGGTGGAATGTGAGGCGAAAGGACCTATAGAGCCACACTCAATGTCCTAGACCTCCTAGCTTGCCTGTGAGACTCCTTGTTAGTCGTAAATTATTAGTAAATAGGATTGAAAAAAATCTCAGATTCATCTGCATCTGGTTTGATTATCTGATCTTTGTGTTAATGAGCACACACACATCCACACCAGCTCTGGTCTTCCCAATTTTCTGTTTCTTCTATGATCTTTCTTCACTTTGGTTGTCTTTCATTTTATGCTGAAGCATTTTTAAAAAGCATTTTAAAACTGGTTGGAAATATTTATGTATTTATTTATCTGTTTAATTTGAGACAGGGTCTCACTCTGTCACTCAGGCTGGAGTGCAGTGATGCAATCACCACTTGGCTCACTGCAGCCTCAACCTTCCACACTGAGGTTATTTTCCATCTCAGCCTTCTGTCAAGCATTCCCTGAGTTTTGGCTATTTATTCACATGTAAGATGAGGACATCTTAAAACTAACTCGGAACTTGGTCTATATGTGTGGTGCCTATTCACTTGTGAGCAATGCATTAGGGTGATTGGTGGGATTTTCTCTTGTGCAGGTTATGATCTTCCTGCATCTGCACGCTTCAGTCCCAAGAAGTCTCCTATCTCCTACAGAACACATAATTTGGCCATTAGTGTTCTAAAAATCATGTGCAGGAAATGGGAATATAACTTTTCCATATAAATTTTACCTAGTTCCTGTATTTTCACTCTCTCTCTCACACACACATACACTCACACACACACTCTTACACACATATCTTCAATGGTGTTTACTCTCTCTAAGGCCAGAGAACATAATAAAAAACTTCTCTAGAGCATAGCTTGTTCCAGGCAGTAAGAGGAACCAAAATGAGGGAATGAATCTGCAAATTTATCTTTTCTTTGGATTTTTTTTCCTAATCCTTCCATTTTCAATCCTTTCCCTCTCCCTCCCCTCGTAGGTATCTTCAATTCTGGAGGTTTTCATGGGAACACAGGTGGTGTATAGTCTGTTCTCACATTGCTATAAAGAAATACGTGAGAGTAGATGATTTACAAAGAAAAGAGTTTGAATTGGCTCCTGGTTCTGCTGGCTGTTCAGGAAGCATGGTGCTGGCATCTGCTTGTCTTTTGGAGGTCTTAGGAAACTTTCAATCATGGAGGAAGGTAAAGGGGAAGCAGGCACATCTTACATGACCAGAGCAGGAGGAAGAGACAATAGGGAGAGATTCCACACACTTTTAAACAACCAGATTTCATGAAAACGCCATCACGGGAGTAACACTAAGGGGGTGTTGTTACACCAGTCATGAGCAACTGCCTCCGACAATCACCTCCCACCAGGCCCTGCTTCCAACACTGGGGATGACAAAACGACATGACCTGTCGGGGGGGAACACAGTTCCAAACCAGAGCAGACAGAAATCAAGTTTCTTCTTGTTGAGTTACTTTCCTGAAATCATACATTTCAGCTTTTCCTGGCTTATTGAGAAAAATTACAACTTGCCCATCTGCTTTTCAGCTTTCAAATTATAATTTGTCTCCTTATATATATCTTTTGGGGTTTATGCCTTTTAAATCATACTATTATTTTTAATCTGAAAGTATAAATAATAAAAACAGGTGTTCTTGAACATATGTATTGTTCATTTTTCATAGCAAATTCCAAGGATCAATTCCAAAAAGTTTAATTATGAAGTTGAACAAAACATAGGTGAATTTTAAAGGATTTTGGTATTTATTGAGAAATTGTGCTATAGGTAATAGGCATAAAGATGCACTTCTACCAGAAATACGTTTATATCATTTTCTTTATACCCTAAGATTCTAATCAGTAATATAGTTTTGACTTTCAAAAATATATCTAATAATTAATTATTTTGGAGTATATATTAGATGCCAAGGACTGTTCAAAATGTTTTCTTACTATTAAACAAACTTTACAAGAACTCTGAGATAGGTACTATCTTTAATGCCATTTTGTAGATAAAAGTGCTGAAGCAAAATTAGGGTAAGCAACTCACCCGTGGTAATAAGCTGAGAAGTGGCAGTCAGGTTTCAATGCGGGAATTGTAGCTGCTTTCAACTATTGTGCTAGGTTGCTTCATACAATGTATTCACGCCATGTCCTAATTGATCTTAGCATTGCCATTTCTGCCGAATCTTTGTTCATATCTACCAAGCATGTCTTTATTTATTTATTTAGATGGAATTTTGCTCTTGTTGCCCAAGCTGGAGTGCAATGGCGCGATCTTGGCTCACTGCAGTCTCCGCCTCCCGGTCCTGCCTCAAAATCCCGAGTAGCTGGGATTACAGGCGCGCGCCACCACGCCTGGCTAATTTTTTGTATTTTTAGTAGATACAGGGTTTCAGCAGTTAGCCAGGCTGGTCTTGAACTCGTGACCTCAGGTAATCCGCCCGCCTCGGCCTCCCAAAGTGCTGGGATTACAGGCGTGACCCTATGTCTTAATCTTTTAAATCTTCTCTTATTTAACTTGAGCAAGTCTATTGTTGAGGGCATTTCTTATTTTGCCTTTTCAATGCATGAGAAAGCTTTCCAAAGATAGGTAGGAGAAACTCTCATCTGTCACTATGGAAGTGAAAAATGGGTAACAATTCCTTGCTCTGTCCCCTAATCAGTATGACATGGGCAAGGAATAGGGACACCCATGGATAGAGGAGCTGGAAACAGCAGGGTCTATTCTAGGCTGGTTGTATCCAGTGCATTCTGTGAGTACCTCTTGGTCTTGCTTCCTGCAATTCTGTGAACACACTTCTGGCCTTCTTGTTGATTTTAAGAGGCACTAAATAGCCTTCTGCTAAACTTCATGCTTTGGTTAAACTGAATTTAAACTGCACTTGTTTCTTTAATGTTACTTTTGGAACCAATGTGAGAAAATTTTTAAATAAAAATGTGTTTATTTATAAAAGTTTTCACTCCTGAAGAAATTTTAAAAGGTAACAATCTAAGCATGTATGACCAAATTAAGCATACTTACTAAGCTTCATTTCTGTTTCAGAGTTTATTTTTAAGAAATAAATTATTACAGATATAGCATGCCTCCTTTTAAAATCTTATATGAATTCTTTTCTGAAATTGGTATATTTCATGTATATGATTTTTTAAAAAAACTTTTATTACCAACATATATATCCATGTAACATACATTATTGCTTTGTGGGTTTAAACATTTGCATTAAAATATCATGTTGTATATCAGTTTTCATCATTTAATATTGGATTTCTGAAATTCATGCACAATATTACATATAGAACAATTTCATTTATTTTTAATGTTACATAGTTTATTTTTTACTAAATAATAAACCACAGTGTGTTTATATAGTCCCTAGTAAGACTGGATAATGGTTTCTTAGATGCTGTTAACTCTTTTAAATATTATAAACAGTCCTATAATATCTACTTGTGCATGTATGAACAAATGTTCCTGTAGAGTAGACATCTATATTTGTAATTGCTGCTCTTATACTGTCTACTACTCACTGGGTATTTACACATGGCTCTTCTAAGTAATTTTATTTAAAGTATATTTCCATGATCAGTCTCATTTGCCAAGTCCCATATATTGTAATAATTGATATAATAAAGATAATTATCTTAATAATGTTAGTAGTAAAATTTTATTGTCTTATTATTTGTCAAGGACAGAGCATTTCTAGTTTATTAAAAATATATTCTTAACTTAATAATTCATCTCTGATATATCCCAGAAATCTTTCTGGGTTTCATTACAAATATTAGCTTTTTTCCCTTATGTTTATTACATACACCTGGACACTTGTGATACATTAAAATTAATTTAGAAAACTACATCTTTACAAGATTCAGCCTTTCTATCTAGGATTATAAGTAGGCCTCTTTAGCATTTATCTTGTACTTAGAAGATTTACTGAACTTTCTGTACATTAATTTCTCAATTAAGTCCGTTAAAATTTTTGAGTCTGTATTTAAAATGTTTTCAAGTAAAAAGTTAATTTTCTTTTCCCAAATTACAGCATTCATTTCATATTTATTTTATTGGTCAGAGTCATAATAACAACTTTTAAAAATATGAAGTATGATAATATCCTTTTTATAATCTTTCTTGGAATGTTTCTAGTATGTTTTCACTATCAGTTTAACATTTAAATTTAGAATATTTCTATTTATAGATGCACAAATATATACTAAACACTCCACTCTCTTCAAAACTCAAGACAAACTTGTTCCCTTTTCTAAATTTGTTATTTCCAAAATTATACCAAATAAATTTTGAAATAGTATTATATAGAAGAAAAAACAGAATTTCATAACAAAATATGCATATTGTGGTCATTTTTATGTCTTCAATTTTTTAAATTTTCTTTGTTTTGATAATAAAGTTATGATTTTACAGTAAACTGAATGCCTTACCCTGTTTTCCCTAAATAGAACTGAATAGTCTTTTGTTGTATACAAAGAGCATAGTATCATTGTTGAGTTATCGTTATATGGCTATTAGACAAACAAAATTAATGTAATCAAATATAAATAAATAATTAATATACAGTGATGCTGCTGAGATATGAAAAATTTTACTTAATAAATGACTTGGCCCACCTGATTGCTATGATTAACTACTGATGCAAACAAAATCAATTATTGATACAAATAAAGATTAATACCACTCTCTCCCCTAGTAGATGCAATTTTTTGGTTATATCAGTTGGAAAATAAATAGTACAGAATCTGCACTTTTTCACAATTATTATTATTTAGCTTGATAATAAAAAAACAGGCTGAATTTTAGGAAATTTTGTTTTCACTCACATAGGGATTTCTTACCAATACAGCCTAGCAAATTGTCAGTCTGCTGCTAAATATGATTTTTCCATGCCTGTTAGATGATGTGTATCATGTAAATCCCCTTAACACGTTTACAAATAGCACCTTGCTTATTTATTCTGTTATATTTTACAATTTTTCAGAAGGGGTTTAAGAAAATAGAAATGGATTAATTAGACTCTGGATTCATGCATGGACAGACCAAAACCATGAAACAAACTCAAAATTTCCAGCCAAAAAATAAGTCAGGAATTACCATCTAGTTTCCAAAACGAGGTAAAAAAATACAAATGTTAGAATCTGGCCTGAAACAGATGTGGTACCTGAGAAATGGGTTTTGCACAACAACAATAACAATAATTTTGTCTAAAAATAATTATTACTGGGTCCATTACACTCTGAAATAGTCAGCTGCACTTTTAAGAGTAGCGAAGTAGTGATTTTTTAAATACAGGATACCAAGGAAAATTCTCTAACAATGTAAAACTTAGTATCAGAATTAGAAAGAATATTTCAATAGATTGGAATAAACAGACCACAACATCAGGGAGAATACTTATATGAAAACATGCCCTCAATGCCTTTATACAGTAGTGACAGATTTGATGAAATTAGTTTCTTTAGTATCAAAACATAAGTTAAAACATCTCAAACATCTTGAATACATATTTATAAATTGTCTTGATAATTAGAATATTTTCTTCAACAATAAATTCTGTTGATTAAATAAATTATTCCAAATGTATTTACTTTAATAACAAACATTAGCTAGCAAAAGAGGATTTTTTATACTAATTTGCATGATAAATATTATTTTATGAATGCTTACACTGTTTTGTATGTTATAGCATCTACTCAAACATCTGGTGAAAATTGCCAAATTGAATTTGTCTGTAGTGTTGAAATAAAACTTCAGTTTTCAGTTGCACCATTTTTATTGTCAAAATACAATGAAAAGATAATCTTGCCAAGTTAAACTAAATCTTTACAACCGACTAGTAAGTAAACCAATATTTATTAAAATATTAGTTTATCCTTTCTGCTGAAAAGTATTTTCTCAGGTCAGCTATTTTTTTTGCATCTGAAAGACCTAAACGAATACATCAAGAACTTCATAATTAATGAGGGAACACATTTTAGAAATGAAACTTGAATAATTTCTTAGAATTATATTCTTTGTGAAGTGATACAGCAGGTCTCACGTGCCATTTGTTTCTTGTATTTTATTGGTTTTTAATGTCATGATTCACACTTATAGGAGTCAGATTTATTATTTTAAAAGTTTGAATAGGTTCTTATTAAATATATGAGAAACTAAAAATATATTTGGATAAGTGCCTCTTTGAGGCTTATATCATAAAAAAGTAATAAAACCCAATATTTACAGCACAATGTGTTGAAATAAATCTCAAAATACAAATTTACTCTTTCTGGCTCACAGTATAAAAACCATATAACCATATTTCATTATATTATGCAGTTCTTTAAAATTTTATTAAAGATGCAGTTCTTTAAAATTTCAATAAATTCACAATTGTGTACATATTCTCATGAATCATAACGTAAGTCTATGGTCACACTGCCCTGAAGGTCCCTGATGCCCTCTGAATCATAGCTTAATAATTTCCTCCCCATACCATCTCAAAGCAGTTTAAACTATCAACTTGGTGAAGAATTGCCATTCTTTGTTATTTTAATACCAACAATACTTTCTTGAGAAGGTATTCTATGTTTGTTACTGGTCTTATCTTTTCTCTTATAATATATTAATAAATCTTAAAAATCTATTGTCAATTTAGTCATACAATTTTGCCTTTTAAAATTACCAAGGTTATTGGAATACTTGGAGTAAATATCATTATTATATAAATAATTATTTTGGGACAGGAAAGTCAGGCTTTTACCAAAATATAAAAATTCAAATTTAAAAATGAAAAACTTACATTTTGAATAAACATTTCTGCCACCTTTCTGACTCAGAAATAATAAGAGTGGAATAGGAAAGTGTTGTGAAAGAAAAAGAAGACAATTATCCTGATAGCAATGGAAGATATTATTCTCACTGTGTTTTAGAAATATTGTTAGATTTCTGTTCAGGATATTTTAGGTTATTGCATTTTCAATATTGTTTTAGTAGATTTTAGTAGATTTAAATTACTTGTTTTCTCAGTTCAATCATGAACACTATATTCAGTAACCCCTGAATTAATTATACTTAGAAGTATAATTCTGCAATTTAGAAAAGCATAAGTGCTATTAGGTTTTGTTATAGCTCAGGCTGCTATAACAAAATACCACAGACTGAGTGACTTAAACAACAGGTATTTATTTATTTATTTTATTATTTATTTAGTTATTTGTTTTTGAGACGGAGTCTCGCTCTGTCGCCCAGACTGGAGTGCAGTGGCGTGGTCTCAGCTCACTGCAACCTCTGCCTCCCGGGTTCAAGCAATTCTCTTGCCTCAACCTCCTGAGTACCTGGGATTACAGGCAACTGCCACCACGCCCGGCTTTTTATGTTTTTAGTAGAGACGGGGTTTCATCATGTCGGTCAGGATGTTCTTGAACTCCTGACCTCGTGATCTGCCCGCTTTCGCTTCCCAAAGTGCTGGGATTACAGGCGTGAGCCACAGCGCCCAGCAGTTATTTATTTTTCACAGTCATGGAGGCTGAGAAATCCATGATTACGGTGCTGGTAAATTCAGTTTCAGGTGAGGTAAAGATACACTTACTGGCCTGAAAAAGGCTGCCTTCTCACTGGGTCCTCATATCACAGAGAAAGAGAGAACATTGGTCTCTCTTCCTCTTATTATCAGGGCATTAATCCCATCGTGCTGTCCTTTCCGTATGACCTCATCTAAACATAATTACCTTCCAAAGACCCCACCTCCAGCTACCATCCTATTGGGAGTTAGGACATCAACACATGAACTTTAGGGAGACACAAGCATTTGGTCCAGAACAAAGGCTAAAAGAATACTATACTTAATATAACATTCATTAATCATAGCATATTGAGGGATAAGAAATATCTTTTGTCAATATCGGCAGTCATGGGAATCAGGAGAACTCTTTCCTATTAGTTCTGCTGTATTGGGTACTCACATTACTTTTGTAGTCCTCAGCGTCATCCTCTGTAAAGCTGAGGGATGAAGTAAATTACATCAAGGTACTTTTCAACTCTAATATTTATGGGCTTGGAAAACTTTATATTGACAATTTTTACTTTTTGTCTTAGTCTGGATGTTATTAAACATATTTAAACATCTTGCAATTTTGAAAGCCATAAATTACACACACTAAAAGCTTTGAGTTCCTGAGATGAACCACATTTTGTTTTTTCTTCTCATTTTATTTCTTCTGTTCTGATTTTGCTTCCTAAAACTTAATCCGTATGCTATTTAATCCAAATTTTGAACTACTGTATGTAGATATAAACTATTAATTAAACTTTTTAACCATTCCAATGTGTTTCTGTCCACTAATAAACACAGTATATTTCCAATATCTAATACTTATTTACAAAGGACAAGCATTTCTTTTCCCTTTAAATCATAGCAAGTAATGCTTGCCAGTCTTAACACCCAGAATGTCAGTAAGACTTGTAGAGCCAACAGTCATGGCAGCTGTCAGCTTCAGAGCAGACGAGAATCAGTCTGTCACGAGACTTGAAAACTTTAGACATCACCACAGTTAATTTAGCAGCCATGACCAGTATATCAAAAGTATGTGCTACAATAAAACTCACCTTTGTTTCACCATGAATATATAAACTAACAGGGATTCAAATCTAGTTTCTTGTTATTTTTGCTAAAGTAACACTCCTTTTGCTATGCCTCTGTCACTAAGAATGCAGGCTTATTTACAAATTAACATTGCTAATTTACACAATTCTTCTTTATAAACATTGCACATTCTTCTTTATGAACTGATGCTGGTATTTCTTTATTTTGCCAGATAACTTTAACAAGGTGGAAGTTATAGGACATTAGAGCCATGCTCATGCCTACGTCCTATTGTGGCCTGTGCAATATAGATATGATTGTTCTCAGGACATTTCAGCTGCTCTTTCATTCTTGGGAGGCTCTTGACTGAGTGTTTAAATGATTACAGTTGAACACAGAGGAAAAATAGATTGTAGAAAATACACACTCTCTGCATGGGTTCTACTGATCCCTTGTAAAATACTCTGATTCCAGAAAAAGATTAGTTAAATTGTAATTTGTGAAAATGTTATAACTTATTTGTTGCTTTTTCCAGAGCTATTTCTTTAATATGGGAGTCTGATCTTAGCAATTTGGAAGACTGAGGTGGAAGGATCATTTGAGGCCAAGAGTTTGGGATCAGCCTGGCCACCATAGCAAGACTCCAACTCCTCAAAAAATACATTTAGCCAGGCATGATGCCGTGAGCCTGTAACTCCACCTACTTAGGAAGCAGAAGCAGGGAAACTGCTTGAGCCTAGGAGTTGAAGGCTGCAGTGAGCTGTGATCATGCTACTGTACTCCAGCCTGGGAAACAGAGTACGAGCCTATCTAAGAGTAAATAAATAAATATTGAAGTCTGAAAACATATACAGATAGAAGTATATTCTGATGTGTGTGTGTATCCTTTTTCCTATGAAATACCTTTCTTTATAACTTTTCAGCTATGGTATTTATTTTAACTTTTAAAAATCAGAAGTATATTCTGATGTGTGTGTGTGTGTGTGTGTGTGTATATATATATATCAATTTATCCTTTTTCCTATGAAATCTGTCTTTATAAATTTTCAGCTATGTTATTTAAGTTTTTTAAATACAGCAATTACTACACCTATTATTAATTTTATCATCTTATAGGCAAGTTTATAATTTTTCAATGTCACCAGAAGATAACTCTATACTATTACCATATAAACACATTACACCAGTAGTACAAACATCTTTTATTGTATTTTAAATATATGAGCCGATATTAAAGAATAATTATCTATATCAAAGATATTCTATGTTTATGGTTTAGAAGATTTAACATAGCTAATATGACAATGTCCCCCACATTAGTTTTTGTATTCACCAACATCTCTATCAAAACCTTAACTGACCTTTTTTTATTTTTGCAAAAATTGACAAGCTGATCCTTAAATTTTTTTTTTTTTTTTTTTTTTTGAGACGGAGTCTCACGCTGTTGCCCAGGCTGGAGTGCAGTGGCGCGATCTCGGCTCACTGCAAGCTCCGCCTCCTGGGTTCACGCCATTCTCCTGCCTCAGCCTCCTGAGTAGCTAGGACTACAGGCGCCCGCCACGGCGCCCGGCTAATTTTTTGTATTTTTAGTAGAGACGGGGTTTCACTGTGGTCTTCCTGACCTTGTGATCCGCCCGCCTCGGCCTCCCAAAGTGCTGGGATTACAGGCTTGAGCCACCGCACCCGGCCCCTTAAATTTATATGAAAATGCAAGAAACTCAGAATAGCCAAAGCAATAATAAGAAAGAATCAAATCTGAGGATACTTTTCCTAATTTTAAATCTTACTACATTTCTTAACTTCAAAGCTTACTACAAATCTTCAGTAATCAATGTTGTATTGTACTAGAATTAGATATATATAGACAATAGAATTGAGAAACGAGAAATAAATATACTTTTATATTTATATACTATTATACTTATAGTCAATTTATTTTTGACAAGGGTGTCTAGACAATTCAATGGAGAAGAATTTTTTTTCCAGCAAATGATTCTGGGACAAGTGGAAACCCACATGAGAAAAGTAACAATGTCGGACTCCTATCTAATGCTCTGTACAAAAACCAACTCAAATGGATAAAGACAAAAATATAAGATCTAAAACTATAAAACTCTTTAAAGAAAATATAGGTGTAAATCTTTATGACATTGGATTACGTAATTAGTTTCTTAGGCCTGACACTAAAAGCACAAGCAACTAAAAAAAAAAAAAAAAGATCATTTGGGCTTCATGTAAACTAAAGACTATTGTTCTTCAAAGAGCAGTATCAATGAAGTCAAAAGACAATTCATACAATGGAGAAAATATTTGCAAATTTCATATGAGTCCAGTATATAGAATATTTATAGAAATTGTATATCTCAATAATAAATAGACTACCCAATTAAAAATACATGAAATATTTGAATACACATTTTCCCAAGATGTACAATAAGTTTATGAAGATATGTTCAACATCATTAATAATTAGATAAGTGCAAAACAAATTCACTATGAAATGCCAATTCACAGCCACTAAAATAATTATAATAAAAAAGTTGGTCACTGACAAGTATTGGCAAACATGTGGGGAAATAAGAACTCTCTCACATTACTTGTGGGAATTTACAATGGTGCAATTGGTTTTTGGAAAACAGTGTAAGTTTCTCACAAAGTTAAGCAGACTTAACTGTCAAGATCATCAAGTAAAGTAAGTAAAATCGAGAAAACTGTCACAGCCAAAGAGTAGCCTAAAGAGACACGATAACTACATGTAATGTGGTATCTTAGATAAAAAGACATTGTATTAAAAGCCAAGGAAATCACAATAAAACATGGACTTTAGCTGATAATTGAGAATGAATATAGTTACACCAGATGTGACTAATACACCATAGTAATGTTAACAATAGGGAAATCTGTGTGCCAGGTATATCTAATGTGCTGGGATATGACTGCAGTTTTTCTGCAAATATAAATCTATCCTAAAATTAAAAGTTTATTTAAAATACTCAATAGGAGTAGGGTACAGTAATCCAACCTAATCAAGAGGCTAAGTTGGGAGGATCACTTGAGCTCAGGAGTTCAAGGCTAGCCTGGGAAGCATTGTGAGACTTCATACCTAAAACTAAGAAACAAAACTTATTATTAAGGAAATTCATGGTCAAATACAAAGTTACAAAATGATGAAACAAATTTGAATAAATACTTCATCAAATAAATAGATGCCAAATAAACACAGGAAAAGGTCATCAATCATTAGTTATTAACACAATAAAAACCATAATGAGATACTTCGCACCTTTTAGAATGGCTTGAATTAAAAGCAGACTTACCATATGAAGTGTGAGTGAAAATCTGGGGTAGCTGGACAACTTATACACTACCAGTGGGACTGTAAAATAGTATGAAAACTACAGAAAACAGTTTGTGATAGCCTAAAAATTTAAATATATACCTCTCATTTGATTCAGCTATTTCATTCCTAAGTATTTACCTAAAAGAAAGTAAAGCATATGCCCATACCAAGATGTGTCCATGAATATGCAAATTGGCTATATTTTTAATGGCCATAACTTGGAAGAAACAACTTAGATGCCTATGAATATTTGAGTGGATAAACAGATAGAGGTATATACGCATGACTGGGTACTACTTGACACCAAGGGATAAGCTACTGATACATGAAACAGCATCTATAAACAATTATAGTAAATGAGAGAAGCCATACCAAAAAATATATATTGTATGATTTTATTTATACAAAAACTCACAAAAATGCAAACTATTGTATAGTAACAGAAGCTCAATCTGTGTTTGCCTGAGGAGGAGAGGTAGGAAAAAAGTGGAAAGAAAAAATTAAGAAGACTAAGAGAAACATTTTGGAGAGATGAGAATTTGCTTATAGTTTTGACTTTAGTCATGGTTTCAAGGAAGTGTACAAAGGTCACAACTCATGTGCATTTTAAATATGTGTAGTTTGTTGTATATAAATTATAACTCATTCAAACTTTAAAAATGCTTTTACAATAACATTTAGCAGTTACTATTCATCTCAAATCCATATAGACATTACTCCTTTTGGGTATGTATGTAGAATTTGATTCCAAGTAGTGAAGTTAAATATCAAGACATGCTAGGAAGAAATAATTCCCATGTATTTCTGTCTCACATATTCATTTCTTAGTGTAATTACATTAAGAGATCTGGTTCTCTTACCAACAGAGAAATCAAGATAAATAAAAACATTTTTCTTCTTCTAAATTTTCTTTAGAATAATTTCCTGTGTTGATCTCTTGGTTTCCTAGAGACTGTCAAAATGAAACAGATTCTAAGAAAGTTAAATAAAGATTTCTTTTTATATCTTAAAGAATAAGTAGTCCCTCAGGCATATAAGTTTTAGTGACAAGTAAATTCAGCAATTATCCTTAGAAAAAATTAATTAAAATATTCTTCAAATTACAATGCTAGTGCAGAGTGAGATTATTTAAAACTTGTATTAATATAAATATTGCTTCAATCATTATCAATTTCTTCTTATAAAGGTGTTTGTTGAAAAGTTGATTTATTTAACTTCATCGTATATAAAAATATAAAGTGATATAGAAATGTTGGCAATAGATTTTTATAGAATTGATTATTTCTGTGTATATATATATATATATATATATATTTTTTTTTTTTATTTTGCTGAAGTATGAGTACTCACAGTAAACTCTACAGATTTTATACAGTTCCATGACGGTTTTCAAAAGCATAAGGCAAACTATATACATCTGTACCAAGATACAAAACATTTCCATTATCCCAGAAATTTCCTTCATGTCCTTTTCTAGTCAATCCCCTCAAAGCCTAGAGACAGTCACTTTCCTCAAATTTTGTCAGACATTAATTATTCTTGAATAACAGATTAATTTTTATTAATATCTTAGACATTCAAAACTATGAAAATGCAATTTCTCCTAGTAAATCTATTGAGTTATTTTATTCCTTGTTCAGTCCTGTCTTACTGTGTTTTTATCATGAATATGAATTATGAAATTGCAGAAGCAATGAATAGAAAAAATATTTAAACTTATAATTTATAATGTCAATCTCTGAATTTAAAGATAAGTGAAAGATGATTGCAAATAGTTTTATTTGCTAAGAATAATCTAAGCATGAAAAATAATAAGCACATGAATGCTCCTGTCTGAAACCCTCTAATTCTTTATGCCTAAAAAGGAAGGTATCATTTTGAAATATAATGATATATGAAATATGAAATTTTGAAAAAGCACAAGAAAAATGAGCTGGAAATAAAATCCAGTAGCCTCATTTTAGAGTAATGAAAAAGTTCTGTAGAAACGAAAAGAAAAGCTAATGCATACAGAAATTTCATATTAATTTGCTACACCTATGAAAGAAATAGACTTTTAGGTCTTCTGTACCTGTTTGTATGTAAGTATGCTTTTTTGTTTCTTGGTTTTGTTTTTTACATAGTCTTAGAGTAGTTGTTTAGCTCTGGATTTGACAGTTACTGCACTAGATTTCTGATGCAAAATCTTGAAACCCTCAAAGGGATAGATCTATCTCAGAGCCTACTAAACTCTTTAAAATTTGCACATATGGGAAGATGTCTAAAATAAACAAACTCGCCCTACAGTTATAATTTTCTTTAATATTTCTAATACAAGTAAGAAACTCTATGTTGTGTAATAACAAAATATTTTATATCCTTGATCTTACTCTGCTACAAAAAGATAAGTTATATCAACTCAGAAAGAAAAATTTGTAGACCACTATAGGAAATATGTTTAATATTTTCAAGTGTGTAGTCTATATTCAATTCAGACATTTTAAAAGCCCAAAACTATTTTATTTTGTTTCTTTCAAAGTTATGACTCATGATAAGTGTAAAGAAGCCTTACTAGAGATACTTTCTCTCCCTATTTTGGCTGGGATATCAAAGGAGCTAGAGATTAGAAAGCTGGTTTTACCCCATCAGTCATCACCTAGTAAAGAGAGTAGACATTAGAGTGAGGATTTCTTTGGAAAAACTTTTCCATGTGTTCTCTGTTCCTAAAGCCCTACTGCCATGGGGAGAAAAGAAGGCACCTTTCCCTTTCATCAGATGAAAGAATCTTCAAGGAAAATACTTACTTCCTGGAATTTTTAGTTGATAACAGAGACAAAATGGCTGTGTTGTAAACCAACTGCAGTACAAAACCTGTAAGATTTATTTTGACAAAATGTACCTGTGATAGGAAGTAGATTCATGTTAGGCTTCCGCCTAGCCAGAAAATCACTAGAGTAATGGTTCTCAAAGTGTGAACCAGCAGCGGCAGCATCCGCTGAGACCTTGTTATTCATGCAAATTATTGACCCCTAGCTCAGATGATTGAATCAGAAGCTTGTGGTTTGCAAGCACTCTGAGTGATTTTGATGCCTGTTGATGTGAGAGAGGTGGTGCTGGTGGAGATAGAGTCTGTGTAAAGAGGATGACCTATGGCCTGAGGCAAAGAGAGGAGTCCGCAGCCAGCACCTAGAATATGGATGTCAGAAATCCACAACTGTAAGTTCCCTCAGAGAGGGATCCAGGACTGATAGATCCAACCAGTTGTGATTTCTTCATCTCCTGAGGGAATGACCTCTAGATTACAGTTGCTCTGGATTTGCAAGAGTGTTTACATCCCTTAATGCAGGGCCCCTCAGTCTGACTCAGGACCTTGGTAATGGACATTATTTTTTATTTTTTATTTTTGCTCAATACCCATTAAAACCAAGGTCCTGAGGCACTTTATAAAATACCTAAGGCTGATAAGTTGAAACTGAAAGTGTGGGTAAAGTTCTGTGAATTCTCATACACTAACAGGTGTGAGAGGTACTGGACTAGTGAGAATCTGAGGAGGCAAAAATATAAACAAAAGAAGAATTCCAACTTCTTCCATCCTATCTCCACTGCATGCATCTAAGCCTGAAAAACTCCATAAAAGCATCAGGTAGAAGGTAGAAAAAGACAGAAGTTTTGCTGAACAGGACTTTTAAACTACTAACTCCATTAATATTTCAATCCACTCAACAAATATTCATTGAGTATCTACTTTGTCATATGTACTCTTTGTCAGGTTCTAGCCCACACTGAGATCCATGGGAAGTTGGTGGGCAGGTGGCAGGTAGTTGGAAAAACACCTGAGGAATCATAGGCAGTTGCAACATGGCTTCTCTCTCCAGTTGCGAGGCTTTCTCTTGGCTGCCCGCTCCAGCCACCGACCCTCTCAGCACAGCTTCATGGTTCCTGTTCATCCCCATGCCTGCAGCTCTTCCCTGGTGTTGTGCTCACCATTTCCTGGCTCTCCCTATTTGCCTGCAAGGTGGCCAGCTCCATTATGCACATGCCCTCTCACAGTATCGGTGATATGTTCATGCACCTTACAGACAATAGTGGCTCAAAGCCAGGTATGAGTTCACACAAACAGGTCACATAATGCATGGGATTGTGCACCTGCACTCCAAACCTGCTGTGTCATGCTGTACTGAATGTCTATTTCAACCTATTTTTGATGGAAGCACATTCATTTTCTTTACACTCGCCCCTTAGGCTGAGGGAGTTCTTTTAGTGGGGAGAAGCGTCCACGAGGTGAAACACTGAAACCATAGGCCATAACAACCATACAGAGAACAACAACTTCAGGCTATGGTGGGCAACCACCCCATAGTAACATTACCCTAATGTTGCTCTATACATTGTGGTACCTGTGGTGGGGGCATCAGGTGTATTTCTATCAGCCAGACCTATCCATCATAAATTCTATGGGTCATCCAGGGAGCAGGTATGCCATTAGTTCTGTGGCATTCTCTGTTCAACCCTTGGCATGTTGCATTCCAGGCATCAGCCAGGGGACTCCAAGTCTCTAGCCATGTCCAGTTCTTCATAGAAAGTGGATGTATGTGCCAGGACACACAAAGACAATATATATGTTCCTTGGAGGAGGGTTCCTTTTCTGGCCATTCCTCTACTAATGGTTAATCATGGAGGCCATACATTTAATACCCAAGGACTGACATGTAAGTAATACTGCCAGTCCTCCCCCCAGGGAGTTACAGTGGCTAACCAACCACCTGCAATGGGGGTGTGGGACTTGGAAAGTCCATGGCCAAAGCCAGGTTTTTTGTTCCCCTACCTTTAGGGGTATCAGGGCAGGCAAGAACAAATTGCTGTTTGTTCCCATAGCTGGTCAGAGGGTCAGAGGAGGTCATCCTTCCTCCCATAGGTCTTGCCACGTGACTTGTCCCTACATGGGTTAGTGACCAAATAGCCAATTCTGTAACTTCCAGGTAGTTAACCACAAGGTTAAGCTTTGATAAACTGCCCAGGTATTGATGCAGATAACCATAGGTGTCACCTTCTTGGTGATCACTATTCACACTGCTCTGAATTTAGCCCATTGGCTACTTTGTCCACACTCAGTATTAAACCATATGATGTCAATACTAGGCTGGACTGTGACAGCAGTCCAGGCAGCAGCAGCACCCCAGGTAGACCCATCTGTATACCATGCCCCATCAGGGATGGGGGGGCGCCTTTCCTTAAACGATGATAGCTCAGGGTCTAGAGGTGCCTCAGGCCCCATGGAGTTAGCTTGCATTAGAGCTACAGGTTCCAAGACTTCTTGTAATTCTGCTGCTAAGGGACTTGTGCTCAGTATACCTCACTGTTCTAAGTAGGCACCCCACTTTGCTAAAGTGGATGTCTGTGCTGTTCCAGTCTGGGAGGTCATTACCCATGAATGTACCCATCCTGCTATTGGGTAAGTCATCCACCCAATGACTATAGCCCGTCCTGTCAACTCTCATAAGACTGAAGGGCAGCATATGCAGCTACTGACTGCTTCTCTATCAGTGAATACCAGAGCTCAGCTGCCTTCCATAGTTGTGGCCAAAAACCTACTGGAGTTCTCAGGCACGCCATGTGTTGCCACAGGCTCCAACTGAAACCATCTGGTCACATGCACATCCAGCTCAAACTGGTATCCCTGGTCAACTACTGTATGGTTTGTGCCTGCTGAATAGCCTACTTGGCTGCCAGGAAGGTGGTCTCAGCCACATCAACCCAATCCCTGGTAGCCCCCCTTTTTTGTCAACCAGTACACCAGTTTTGTCACCTGAGCCAGCCTGCCAATATCTCAAGAGGCCCACAAAGGTCTGCAGCTGCCTCACTGTGCTGGGTCAGGATTATATCTGACTTTTGTCTATGATGGCCTCTGGTATGACTTTCCTCTTACCCGATCAGATAACTCTCGGTAATTTGGCAGACAATCCAGGCCCTTGAACCTTGGATTCACTGATGGCCCAACCACGTGCTGCCAAATGTTGTTGCAAGAGGGATGCTACTGTTTCTAAATCAGCAAGAGAATCAGAAGTTAACCTAATGTCATAATTATAATGGAATAGGTGCACCCCCTTTGTAGATTTCCAGCTGGCTAAATCCATGGCAATGAGACCATGACATATGGTGGAGCTATGCACATAGCCCTGTGACAACACTGTGAATGCCCATTGTCATCTTTCCCACGTGCAGACAAACTGTTCCTGGCTCTCTAGAGCAATGTCAATTGAGAAGAATGCATTAGCCAAGTTCACCACATAGTGGTATTGTCTCAATTCCATCATCAAGTGGTCCACCCAATCTGTGATAAACGGCACAGCTGCCAAGCTGTGTAAAACATCCAACTCCAGCATGTATTCAGATTTGGGAGAGATAATACACAGTGTGTAAGTGGGGAGCCAAGCGGCCGATGTCAAGGTGCAAAGATATAGGTTTCACTTTGACTGGCTGGCCTCCATAACCATCAATGAATGCAGCCTTGCCCGGAAACCTATCTGGGTTCCCATTAACAAGGCTGCAATCTATGCTGGTGGGTACCAGCACCAGCACCTGCTGTACATTGATGGGGGACCAGTGGATTGCCAATTCCATGTGGCCTCCAGTCATCCAGTGTCCCCCAAAGCCAGGCACCTCAGCCAGTTCCCTAATCAAACGCAAAAGGTTCTGGCTGAGAATTTTAGCTGAATAAAAAAGAGAAGACACTAAGAAGAAATATGGAACAGAGAAAGAGAATAAAGAAGGTATGAGCTTGCTACTGCACTCAGACTGGTCAGGAAATATTTCTCTGCCCAAGAAGGCTGATATTTGCAAAGAAACCTAAATGAAGTAACACCTAAATGAATCAAAACGTGTTGATAGCTGTAAGAGTTTGACTTTTATCATCTTTGAATCCCTGGAAAATCAATGAGATTTATTCTAAGATTTTTTTCAAGAGCAGAAAGAAACTGAAAAGTGATTTTAACAGGGTATGTTGGGAAATAGTAAAGTTGTTTTGTATTTAGAATTTGTACAATGGGTGACTTCTTTAATAAAAATGCTACATATATTTAATACACACACATCATTATAACAGAAGCCATTCTTTTCTTACACAAAGACAGTAAAAATATTTTTCTGCTAAGAAATTTTTTCATACCCGTTTTTTGACATTTATGCAATAGGTATACAACGATTTAATCATACTGTTTGACTCAAGTTTGGATTCATTTGAAAATAAATATTGTGTACTTACAGTGTTCTCAGGAGGCACTCTGGGTTAAAAAAAATTAAAAATCCATGCTTTAGTCTATGCTGTCAAGAAACTCATTCACAATGATGGGCACATTTCATAGAAGAAGAATTGGAATGCTTTCATTCATTACACAATTATTTATTGAATGTCAGGAGTCCTAGAGTAAGATCACACACACACACACACACACACACACACACAAATCGGGTAAGAAAAACAAAGGTTTCTTTCAGACTGACATTATCTCAGCCTTCTAGAAGTTAATAGATAGTGTGTGTGCTACTGGCACTTAGGTACTCAATCAGAAAAAGAGAGTCAAAAATTAGTAATACGAGGTGAATGGTCAGATTAATTAAGATCCCTTAGTTTCTGGAAAGAGAGTTTAAGTGTAAGCAATTTAGAGAACAAGTACAATCTGAGGGAAATTACATTTTTCAGTTTGGTTTCGTCAAGAAAATACAAGAGTAGAGTCAATGATTTTCATCTCTATTATGGAAAGATTGTGGTGTTAACCTGTTACATGACAACAGGCATCTAACTTCATAAATCTTGCAATATAAATACTAAAGAAGAAAAGCAGTACAATGTAGTTATTATGCACCTAAACTTGAGGGTCAGACTGCCTGGGATTAAATCCTAGGGGTTTAATCTACTAATTTTATTTCTTAGTGTTTTCATCTGTGGGTTCTCTATTATAATAGTTTCTAATGCTGAATGTTATTAGAAAGAGAGAATGTGTTAACACTTGAAAAGACCTTTAAATTATATGTAGAATATGTCAATATTCCAAAAATACTAACTACTGTTACATAATTGAAAGGATAATTTAAAACATTATAATGAAATAATGCAGTTTAATTGTAATGAGATAAATAATGTCTAGTTCTGATAAGTGCTATAGCTGGAATCACCATGAAAAGTTCATGACGTCCAGGAAGGGAAGTTTTCTTCATAAATCCTCAGGAAGGAAACACAAAAGCCTAGAGTCTAACTTGTTGGAGTGAAATACAGGCTACAGAAGAATAACCTCAGCTTTTGTCAATTGAACTGTGGTCCACCACCACATACACAAAAACACTCTGTCTCCTAGTCCTAATCCCCAAGACCTCAGAGTGTGATTGCGTTTGGAGACAGATATTGTTAAAGAGGAAATCAAGTTAAAATAAGACCATGAGAGGCGATCTAATCTAATCTGAATGATATACCTGTAAGAAGAGGAAATGTGGGCACACAAAGAGATGCCAGAGATGTGTGCACACACAAAAGAGGCCCTGTGAGGACCCAGGAATATGGTGGCCATTTGCAAGTCAAGGAAGGAGGTCTCAGGAGAACCCAAATCTGCTAACACCTTGATCTCAGACTTCCAGCCTTTAGAATTATGAGGAAATACATTTCAGTTATTTAAGATATCCATCCACGATGTAGTTTTCAGTTATGGCAACTTGAGCAAACTAATTAAAAATTGAAATTGTAGGTGAATTCTGATACACCAGGAGTTGTGAGAGGTTCTGGACTAGTGAGAATCTGAGGAGGTAAAAATAGAAATGAAAGAAGAATTCAACCTTCTTCTCTCCCATCTCCATTGCATGTATCTAAGTCTGAAAGGCTTCCTAGCAGGGGTGGGGTAGGAGGTAAAAGAAGAGAGAAGTTTTTCTGAAAGGAAATTTTAAACTATTGACTATATTATTATTTTGATTTACTCAACAAATATTTATGGAGTACCTACTTTGTCTTCTAGGATGTTGGGGATATATCGGCAATAATGATAATAGCAAATCCTTCCCAAGTGCTGTGGGTCTCTTTCTATATCAGCAAAGACAAAACAAAATTTAATACCTTACTTGACTCTTCTGTCCCAGTTCTGAGGAGGAAGCAATATAGAAGAAAGTGGAAGAATCTCCATAAATCTCATGTTCCAAGGTCTCATTTAAGCTGAAGCCAGTCAGATAAGGAGAATCCAGTCAATTGATGGAGGCAGGTGAAGGGTCTATCTAAGTAGGCAAAACTGCAGGCCCGATGGTTTTAAAGAGTAAAAAACTGTCTTAAAATGGAAATAAACTGGTTTTGTAGCTAAAGATGTGTAAAGCAATGGAGAGTGGGATGCAATGAAAACACAGAAACCTTTGGAGCATGAGAATAATATGAGAAAATTGTCTTTTCACACAATTATTATGTGCCAATTATAAAAAAAGTACCATTCATTCAGGCAATCTGGATCTCCATTCCTTACAACCTGAACACACAACTAACACAGAGGTTCGAGGCAAAAATATTTTTCAGCTAACTGGTGTACCAAACTTATTTGATTACAGATTTCAGAAACTTATATAATGGTTTTAAAAACCTTTCTGCATTCTTTTTTAAAAGGAATCTAAAGCTAATTACTGACCACCACTCACCAGTATGCAAAACAAGGTAAACAATAGAAAGAAAGAAAGAAAGAAAGAAAGAAAGAAAGAAAGAAAGAAAGAGAGAGAGAGAGAGAGGGAGGGAGGGAGGGAGGGAGGGAGGGAGGGAGGGAGGGAGGGAAGGAGGAAGAGAGAGAGAAAGAAAGAAAGAGAGAAAGAAAGAGAGAAAGAAAGAAAGAAAGAAAGAAGGAAAGAAAAGGAAGGAAGGAAAAGAAAGAAAGAAAGAAGGAAAGAAAGAAAAAAAGAAAGGAAGGAAGGAAGAAAGAGAAAGAAGGAAGGAAAAGAAAGAAAGGAAGGAAGAAAGGAAGGAAGGAAGAAGAGAAAGAAAGAAAGAAAGAAAGAAAGAAAGAAAGAAAGAAAGAAAGAAAGAAAGAAAGAAAGAAAGAAAGAAAAGAAGGAAGGAGGGAGGGAGGGAAGGAGAGAGGAAGGAAGGAAGGAAGGAAGGAAGGAAGGAAGGAAGGAAGGAAGGAAGGAGAGGGAGGGAGGGAGGAAGGAAAGAAGGAAGGGAGGAGAGGGAGGGAGGGAGGGAGGGAGGGAGGAAGGAAGGAAGGAAGAAAGAGAAAGAAAGAAAGAAAGAAAGAAAGAAAGAAAGAAAGAAAGAAAGAAAGAAAGAAAGAAAGAAAGAAAGAAAGAAAGAAAGAAAGAAAGGAAGGAAGGAAGGAAGGAAGGAAGGAAAGAAGGAAGGAGGGAGGGAAGGAGAGAGGAAGGAAGGAAGGAAGGAAGGAAGGAAGGAAGGAAGGAAGGGGAGGGAGGGAGGCAGGAAGGAAGGAAGGAAGGAAGGAAGGAGAGGGAGGGAGGGAGGGAGGGAGGAAGGAAGGAAGGAAGGAAGGAAGGAAGGAAGAAATTGCCCTTTCAAAAAACTACTTTGGTCCTTGTATGTACAAAAGGTTAGACCTGGAGAAGATTAGAAGTGAGAAAACAGTAAGGAAGCTGTGAGAGAGGCATGATAAGATAAAATGATAACTTAAACTAGTATAGTCTCAGGGTACTGAATAAACATGTGAGATATATGTCCATGGGAAGTAAAAAGGAAGGACTGGCCAGTGGTTCAGATATGGAAGTTCAGGAATAGAGAGAAATAAGTGATTATGACCAGAGTTCTCACTTAAGACCTGGGGGGTTGCTGCTGAATAACCGGAGGTGTTTTAGAACTGGTTGGTTATATTCCTATGATCACAGTTATCTTACTAAGCCAAAAAAAAAAAATTTTGTTCGTATTTTATATGTCATCTCCCCTAGCCCTTTGTATTATCTATAGATGTCATTGATTATTTTATGTTGACTTTTTGATGATTTTGATTTTTTGTCTCCGTATTTTATGGCAAATTTATCGTATTTTGCTAATCTTTATCTTTCTTCACAGTAGAGTAAAAAACATATTAAACGTTGAAACAATACTTTTTGTGGAAGCTGTTTATTATTTCATCTTAAACATATTTCCTGGACCAACTGACTTTCCACTGATTTGATTCACTGAATTTTTAAAATTTATTTTAATGTTTCAAAATTAATCTTCGAGGCCAGGCACAGTGTCTCATGCCTGTAATCTCAGCACTTTGGGAAGCTGAGATGGGAGGATTGCTTGAGTTTGGGAGTTCAAGACCAGCTTGGGCAACATAACGAGACCCTATATCAACCAAAAAACTACAAAATGTGGCTGGGTGTAGTGGCATGTGCATGCAGTCCCAGCAACTTGGGAGGCTGAGGCGGGAAGATTGCTTGAGCCCAGGATGCTGAGGCTACAGTGAACCATGAATGCACCACTGCACCAGCCTGGGCAACCAAGGGAGATCCTATCTCAAAATAATAATAATAATCACCATCATCATCATCTTGGAATTCATTTGTGTTATTATTCTAGATACTAACTTTGTATCTCCTCGTCCACTGAGCTAAATTCTTGTTAACACAAGTGGCACAAATATTTGTGTTTTCATGCTCCCAGCAATTCCTCATCACGTTCCTTACTCAGTTAAAACAGCAACAACAAAAACAAAGCCTCCCCTCTGAAGACCGTTCCAGGAACACCTGACATCTCTCCCATCCTGTGGCCCTTGTTCTGTCTCACTGGTTTTGTCATGTGTCTGGTTATGAGTCCCTTATTATCCTCCTTCCCCCATCCACACAATGAGCTTAAATCTTGCATGCTGAAAAGGGGTAAAATTTACATTGTCTTTATTTTCTGTACTACACATTACAGGATATACTCAGTAAATTATCTATGGATAGACTATACTAGAATTTAAATTTTTTAAAAGGAATATTTGAAGGTAATAATAGTCAAAGAAAAAATGTGGCTTCTAACAATCTTCTTAAGTAATATCCTTTATTTTCCGGTGTATTCACTTTAATATTTATTGATTTTTTCATAAATGAAAAGAAAGCACATATTAATGTTTTCAGCGTCTAATTTTTTATTTCTAACTTGAAATAAAAATTTGTATTCAATTTATGTTAATATGCATTATATATGCACATATTCATCTTTTATTTGTAAACATGTATAAATGTCTATAATTTATTTTAATAAATAAGTTTATGCTGCTTTAACTTGGGATAAAAAACTTTTCTCATGAATAATATTTATACGCCTAATACAGTAACAAAATTTAGCATTGCTCTTGGCATGATTATGAAACGTGTTTCTTACAAAGGGTGAATTGATTATGAAACGTTTTTCTAACAAAGAGTGAATATTCCTGGTGAACAAGGGAATCTTAAAATATTTCTTTCTGTGTTACCCTTAAGATGGTATTTGCTGTTCTATGCCTCAGTTTCCTTGTTTGCAAAATGGGCAAAACAATGAAGTCCCTCTCCCAGGTTGGGAAAATGTAATATAAATGTGTATGTGAATGCATACAACTCTGCCTGGCACAATAACTATATCAGATATTTGCTACATGTAAAGGTTAATATATGTTTTTTTAATGCAATGCATGAAAGTTTGGTAAAATTAATCTGATGTTAGATAATAAAGACAGAAGCTTTGCTTAAATTGGATTTATAAAGAACACAAATCATTGGAACTGAAAACACCAAAATGAGTATCAGTGGGATTACATTAAATAAGTAGAGCAGAATTATTATCATATTTCATACTAAAAAAGTATTCCTACATATATTCTATACATAGACAGTATATAACTTAGTTGGAGGAATTAAATTCCAATTATATTAGATTTATATGATTTACCTGTTTTTAATATTATTGAAAAGCATAAAGTGCGAAGATCTAATGCTATATACTGTTCCCTTGCTAACTGCTCTATTTTTTTCATTCTTAATCCATTGCTTTATTTTTTCTTTGCCTAATACTTTTGCAAATGACCATGCTTAAATAGAATAGAATTAGATGTGAAATCAACAAATGTCCCAAGTAACAGAGTAGGGTTTAATTTAGGTTACTGAAACCCGTTATGCAATGAAGAGCATGGCATTCGATGAAGAATGTATGACAGATGATGCCACAGTATAGTGGTACACACTAGGCATTCCTGATTCGATCACCCTGTATCAAGATCATAGCCAAACCACCACCAGTCTACATACCTTTCAGCTGGCTGCTTAATATCTACGCAACTTTGGGTTGGTTAATTTACCCATCTCGTCCCTTCACTCCCTTCCAATTCCCTCCCCTTCATTCTCTCTTCTTTCTCCTTCATAGTATCAATTTTTTTGAGTTCCTAAGGCAATTAGTTATATCCACTAGGCCCTTTACAAGTGGCTACCATTTATCATACTAAATATTTTTAATAAATAAAAAGGACTAGTCATATTTCAATATTATTCCAAATCTGCAGAATAAGATTTATATGTCAAAGCCGGGCATGGTGGCTCATGCCTGTAATCCTAACACATTGTGAGGACAAGGCAGGCAGATCACTTAAGGTCAGAAGTTTGAGACCAGCCTGGCCAACATTGTGAAACCCCATCTCCACTAAAAATACAAAAATTAGCTGTGTGTGGTGGTGGGCGCCTGTAGTTCCAGCTACTTGGGAGGCTGAGGCAGAGGAATTGCTTGAACCTGGGTAGAAAAGGTTGCAGGTTGCAGTGGGCGGAGATGGCACAACTGCACTCCAGCCTGGGCAACAGAGCAAGATTCCATCTTAGAAAAAAAAAAAAGATTTATATGTCAAGACACAGGTAAAGCACTAATTGTATAGAAATAAGACAATGGTTAGTCTTAAAAATCTTAGTCATAGATTATGTAACTATATTTTTTCATGATCTATTTAGAAATGTTTTTTTTTTGTTTTTAAATCAGTCATTTTTCCTCAAAGGAAACATACTAATGACTCATATAGCAGAGATTTATTTTAAGAACACAAGTTAATGCCCAAAACTTTGATTAGAATATGTTCTATCCATTAAGACATTTTTATACAAGGAAAAAAAATATACTTCAATGAACTCTGGAGCCAAATAGATTTTTTTGTGTGCTTCAGCAATTTAGTAACTTCTGATTAATATGGCATTAGACTTGGAATTAATGTCACTTTAAAACTACATAATTACAAGGCTGACAATAATAAAAATAACAAATTATAATAAAAACATTATAATGGGTATTGAGAATTATTTTTCAGTTTACTTTTTTTGCTTTGAATAGAATTCTAAGCTTTACAGTTACATAAACAGTGTTTTGTTGAAGGTTATGTGAAACTTGCTATTATTCCTGGAAATACAAGAAAAATACTCTTATATTGACTGCATTTTAAAACAATGGCTGTGTGTATATTTCCAATACAGAAGAAAACTGGACACTAAGTTTGAAAAAGAATACATAAAATTAATTCTGATGAGGTATTATAGAATGGAGTTGAAACACAATGTATCTATGCACTTTATTGAAAAATTTTATTTCATTATATTCTAAATTTCTAGATAATTAAGCCATAAAACATAAACTGCAAAGGCAATAAAAGAACATAAATTAACTTAATTGCTGAGTTTTCTGCAGTACAAAGCACCTGGGTTATCATCGAGGTTGGAAGAGCGGGAGTTGAGAGGGTGATCACAAACGTGCTTTGCTTGGAACATCTCACAATTGAGAAATGGACTCTTCAATGTTCCCCTTTAATGAACAGTCAGCACCACATCTTTTAAACATTTTAATTTTATATGTTAAAAGCATATTTATCCGTATTTTTTAAATAAATAGTTTTCATATGCGCTCTTTGTGTTTTGTTTTATTTTGTTTTGGTTTTTGAGTCAGTCTGACTCTGTCCCCCAGGCTGGAGTGCAGTGGTGCGATCTTGGCTCACTGCAACCTCCAGCTCCCAAGTTCAAGGGATTGTCCTGCCTCAGCCTCCTGAGTAGCTGGGATTACAGGCCCGTGCCACCACAACTGGCTGATTTTTGTGTTTTTAGTAGAGATGGGGTTTTACCATGTTGGCCAGGCTGTTCTCAAACTCCCGACCTCAAGTGATCTGCCTGCCTTGGCCTCCCAAAGCGCTGAGATTACAGGCATGAGTCACCGTGCCCGGACCATGTGCCCGCTTTGCAACAGGAATATCTGATGCTCTCTGAAATCCTCGTCCTCAAAGTTTGGGAACAGGCCTATTGAGATGCTTTCTTGTTATGACCCCAGGGTAACAACTTTTTCTTTTTCTTTCTCCCTCAGTTTCTGGAATAGACCTTCAAATTTAATATTTTTATACCTTTCTGTGTCCCTTTTCTTGAGTACTTTTATAACCAAAGTTTTATTCCATAAACAAGGTCTCCATCTCCGACTCAAGCCTTATAAAAGCAATTTAGAAAATCATCTGTGCACTTGCTATAATAAAATATGATTCTGACACTAAGGAAAGCCAACAAAAGAAAGAAGAGGTACAGGCCTCCCTTCCTTGTTATCTTTCTTTAGGCAGTTTCCTCACGTCTGCTTAAAATGTACAAACTGACTTAATGCACCCTTTCTATTCAAAAAGCTATAGCCTTCTAGATTCTGAAAACAGCATGCAGAATATTTCAACAAGTGAACAAATAAAAATCTAAACTAAATTCAAAGGGCCCTGCTGGCATATCTGCCTATCACCCATTTTAAGTCAAAACCTAACAATATAAAGATCATGGGAAATGTAAAATAAAAAATATTCTTTAGGTTAGAAGATGTTCATTTGTGTTTTTTCAAAACACCATTTTCTGTGTAATCTTTTTGAACTGATGTGAGGACATATGTTTTCAAGCCATTTGGATAAATACCTAGACGCTCAATTGTTGTAAAGTGTTGTAAAATTATGTTTATCTTTGTGATAAGATGTCAAAATTTCTTCCAAAGGAGCTGTACAATTTTTCATACTCAATAGCAACGAATGAGAGTTCCTGTTGCTACAGCACCTTTGCCAGCCGTTGATACTGCCAGGATTTTTGAATGTTAGCCATTGTAACAGGTGCATAATGATATCTCATTGTTGTTTTAGTCTGTAATTCTCTAATGAAAATACAATTGAGAGTCTTTTCATATGCTTATATTCTATCTGCATATATTCTGTGGTGATGTGTTTTTTTTCAGATTGCTTGCTTAATTTTTAAAAAATTGAGTTGTTCATTTTTCTGTGTAATTTTCATAGTGTTTTATAATTGTGAATCTTAGTCTTTCGTTATATTTATTTTACAAATATGTTCTCCCAGTTTCTGTCTTGTTATTTGAGTCTCTTAATGTGTTTTTCATACAGCAGAAGTGTATCATTTTAATAGTGTCCAAATTATCGAAATTTTGAAAAATGGTTTCTGCTTTTGATGTTAGGTGTAAAATCGAATTGCCAAATACAAAGTTACCTAGATGTTCTTTTACTCTTTCTTCTAAAAGCTTTTTAGTTTTGAGTTTTATACTCAGGTCTATGATACATTTTAAATTAATTTTTATAAAAGTATAAGGTCTGTGTCTAGATTCACTGTTTTGCATCTGGATATACAGTTGTTCCAGCACCATTTGCTGAAAAGACTCCTTTCTTCATTGATCTTTCTTTGTTCCTTTATTAAAACAAGTTGACTATATTTGTTTTGGGCTATTTCTGGGCTCTATATCCTATTCTATTAATCTATGTGCCTGTTCTTTCACTAGCAATATGCTATCTTTGTTTCAGTAGCTTTTCATGAGTCTTAAAGTCAGGTGATATCTGTCTTTAACTTTGTTCTTCAGTATTGTATTGGCTATTCTGGGTGTTCTGCAATCCCATTTCTACTTTAGAAAAAGTTTGTCAATGTCTACAAAATTATTTGCTGGGATCTTGATTGGGATTCAATTTATATAAAACATTGAGAAGAACTTACATTTTAATAATTTTGGAATTTTTAATCAACGAAGATAAAATATATCTTCATTTATTCAGATCTCATATTTTTCCAAAGTTTTGTAATTATTCATATGTATTTTGTCAGATGTGTGTATACCTAAGTATTTCGCCTTTTTATGATATTGTAGAGGTTGGAGGTATTGTTTTTTATTTTGAATTCAAATTGTTTATTGCTGGAATATAAGAAAGCATTTGACTTGTATATTAACCTTGTATCTTGTCATTTTCTATAACTGCTTATTAGTTCTGGAAGTTTTCTTTTATTGCTGCTTTGCCATTTTCTACATCAACAATCACGTCATTTGTGAATAAAAATAATTTTGAATATGGGACAAGAGACCAGAATATTGAATAGACCAGCATACTCTGAACAGATCGTCTAAGAGAATGTCCTGAGAGTGGATGGAGAAATGACGCAGACACCAGGGATGAAGGAGAAGGAACCTGAGAACCCTGCCTGAGCTACTGAGCTCTGGGACTTGTTCCTTGCCCTGAACAACCCCTAAGGAAGGGGTGAGTGAAATAACTGTGGAGTGGCACACTCTTGCCATGAACCTCTGGGATCCTAGCTGCAGAAGATCCCACGACCCCCATTAATATTTGAGTTGACACAGGTGATTGCCCAGTCAGAAGAGATGGAGCCTGAGTCTGCGTGGAACCCACGGACATTTGACACAGGGACAGCTGCAAAGGACCAAGGTACCTACCCCGCAGAGGCTCTCCATATGCCTCTAAGAGACTCTAACCTTTGTTAACTGTCAGAGAGAGCAGGGCTGTCTTTCCAGTAGGACCAAAGTGAGTCTGATTTGCACATCCCCTTGTCTACCAGCCTATTCTAGAGTCCCTGCTTGGGCCACACCCTTGGGAGCCAGCACACAGCACAGCTTTCACTGCTCTTCTGGAGTGCTTTTGGCAGCGATCATTGCAATAGAGCTTTTAGCAGCAGCCTCTGCTGCCTTGCTGGAGTGCTTTTCTGGTGTCCCTTAGCACAGAACTTTTGCCTGTAGCCTGGGAGCACTTTGTCCCCAGTGCAGCTGGTGCCTGACCTCTGGGAGCCAGAGACAAAGCTACCAACCCAGGATTAGAGCACGCAGCTCAGGAGTGCTAAGCTGAGACTTATCCCTCTGAAGCATCAAGAAACAGAGTCAATCGACTAAACCCAACTGACACCATACTCAAACCCTTTAGAGAAAAAAAGAACATAAAAAATAACAAGCTCCTTCTAAAGGACAGCAACTTCAAAGGATAAAGGAACATCAGCCCTCACAGATGAGAAGGAACCAGCACAAGAATTCTGGCAATTCTAAAAGCCAGAGATTCTTTTATGTTCAAATGATCATACTAGCTTCCCAGCAATGATTCTTAACCAGATTGAAATAATTGAAATGACAGCCGTAAAAGTTAGAATTCCAATGGCAAGGAAGCTAATGAGATACAGGATTTCCAACAGAAGAAAACCAGCAAAACCATCCAAGAGTTGAAAGATGACATAGCCATTTAAAGAAAGAACAAAATTGAAATTCTAGAGCTGAAAAATTCACTACAAGAATTTCATAATTCAATCAGAAGTATTAACAGAAGATGAGCCCAAGTTGAGGAAAGAATACCAGAGCTTGAAAACCACTCCTTTGAATCGATGCAGACAGACAAAACAAACACAAAATAACTTGAAAAATTAACAAAACTTCTGAGAAATATGATATTATACTGAGATCAAACTTATGACTTGGCATTCCTAAAAGAGAAGAAGAGAGAGTAAACCACTTGGAAAAACGTATTCCATGGTTTTGTGTATGTACCACGCCATGGGTGTATGGTACATATACACCATACTACCCAGCCATAAAAATGAACCCAATTATGTCCTTTACAACAACATGAATGCAGCTGGAGGCCATTCTCCTAGGTGAATTAACTTAATATAGGAACAGAAAACAAAATATGGCATATTCTAACGTATAAGTGGGAGCTAAACATTGTACATGCATGGCCAGAAAGATGAGAACATAAACACTGCAGAGTATAAGAGGGGGAGAGGGTTGAAAACCTATTGGATATTATGCTCACTACCTGGGTGATGGGATCATTTTTATACAAAGCTTCAATGACATGCCATTTACCCATATAACAAGCCTGCATATGTTCAACCGTTCCTCAAATAAAAGTCAAAAGAATAAAAAGTAAAAGAAAAAAATAAAACAAAATCCTCAAAATTTATCATTCAGAAAAAAATGTGGTTTTTTTCAGTATGTATACCTTTTATTTTATTTTATCTTCTTACTGTATTAACTAGGCCTATTCTCCATTACTTCATCTGCATTTATTAGTTGAAATTGTATTGTAGAGAAAAACTTTCCATTGTAATTTATTTAGATCATTATGGATTCAGCGATTCCTATTTTATTTGAGGGCTTTTAATTATTTAATATTGTGAGCTGATAATTACCCAACAGACCACTGAGGAAAATCATTTATCAAACAATACCAAAATTAGTAAACTTTCAACAAAAGGGAGAAAGACATATTGGCAAAGTCTTAGTATTACACAGAGAAAGTCAGGAGAAAATACTGATATCCTTTTATGACCAAAATCCAGCAATTTGAAGACATATTTTATAATTTCTAGAAATAGTTAAGGTTAGGGGAAGTTTATGAAAAAATAGCTTTGGATTGATAAACACAACGACGTGAAGATCTTGAAATGAGTATTGATATCAAATTGTTAGTCTCAAAAATTAGGCAACATTTTGCTCATTTTTTACTTATTTTATGTATGTATAGATGCATGCATTTTATTATCTCGGTATAGTTTAACAGAAAAGTACGTGCAATCCTTATATTGTTGAATACAGGTAGAGTAAATTATGTTGGTGTCAATTCCCACTATCATTATCTATATTGGTTATCTATCAAAGTTCCCCTTTTTTGGACAGTAGGAATCCTTTCAAGCTAGCCTTTGTGTTCCTTTTATACATTATGTATTATTTGTATGTTTTATATATCCTTCCCCAGCATTATTTGTCACTATGTGTCTTCCTGGAAAAACAGGTGGTCTAGGCTTATCTTAAACTTTCCCTGCTTCGGCTCTGGAATCAGCCATTTCTCTGGGGATCCCTGGTCCCCTGAAGGGGAGAATGACATTTAAATTTAATGCATGAGTAGTAGATATGCTCATAGGTATTGGGGCATTGTTTCTTTAGGACCTCTACATGGACAGAACCAGAGAGTGCGACATTTACACCTATTTATATCTCTTTATTTGCCAGCCTGTCTATCTAAATATCACAAGTCCACAAGAATATTTCCAATTCCAAATCAAAGCACAAGTGTTTATTCTAGTTTCCCTCTTTTGTTCTGTTGTAACTTTGTAACTTTCTTCCCCCACAGTGAAGGAACTGCTCCCCTTATCCTCACCATATTTCCCTTTTTATCACTGTCACATACATTTCCACCTCAGACACCTCTTTCCGGGCCAATGCCTCTGGCCCCTCTACATAGATGTGCTTCTTATCTTTTTCTGGCTTGATATTTCTGCTTGTGGTCATTACATCTGACTTGCATGAATGACCTTCTTACCTTTTCCAGGATCTGCACCCCGTAAAGAGCTGCCATTGCTCTCCCTTCTCCCCCGACCAATGCTACTATGTAGATGTCTGCTGTGCTCAACCTCAAGGAATATTTTCTGAATGGAATATTTTAGAAAGACAGAAAGGAAGTCAATATAGGAAAAGAAAGGAAATAAGAGGGAAAGAAAGGCAAGCAAGAAGACAGGAAGGGAAGAATGGAGAAAGAAGGGGGTAAATATTACTTTATCTTTCAATACAATATGAATTTGAGCAGGTTCTCATATATTTTTTGGCCTTTCAAGTTTTCTCTGATAGAAATGCCATAGTCAGAATGTGTGTACTTTTTGCAAAAGTTCTTATATATTCCAAAATGTAGATAGTAATCTCCTTGAATTTTTACATATTGTGTTTTATAGGATATATGTTGCATTTTGTAGAGCAAATATCCTCTCCTTATCTGTTTTCTTTTTCCATGTGATTTTTTTTTGCAGAAAAAAACCATAAATTTTGATGTAATTTAATTTATTCATTGTGGAACTAATAGTTATGTTTCTGGAAATTTGTCTGAAAAGTTGTTGCCTAACCTTAGGTTACAAAGACATTCTCTTGGATTTCATTACTTCAGTTGTTTGGAATTTCATTTCAGTTTTATTCTTCATCTTCTAACTGACTCTGAGAGGGAAAAAAAAGCAAAGAACGCTGAGAATGTGTAGTTGTTCTTGTCCTAATAAAAGCTGGGAATTGGTTGTGGACCCTCCTGAGGGAGCTGTGGCTTTGCCCGTAGAGTTTGGCATGGGCCTCAGGAAGGAGATTTCATTGTTATGATCTGTGAGTAAACTGGGGGCTAGTGTTCCTGCAAGTCCACCACGCAAACAGAGGATTCTGCAGTGGGGAGCAGGCAGTAAAGCCACAGATTCTGTGAAGTTTGTAATATCTTCCCAGTGCTCACTCTCATCTTCCAAATACTAAGTGTCTGAAGTGTAATTTATTACGTGGTAAAGCAAATATTTGTTTCTGCTGTTATTGTTAAACTTGTATAAAAGTTTTCAAAGCTATTAATTCTCTCATTAACCACACTGTCTTGTTAGTGTCACATACTGACAAAACTGCATTGTCTCTAGGGAAGATGAGATTTGTTTTTAGTGCAGTGGTTACTTGAGCACTGAGCATTGAGCTGATGTTTTATGATAACATGTTGAGATTTATTTTCACTACAAAATGTTAAATTTCCATATGTCTGCTATATTGTAATTGAATGTGTTGTATAATCAAAATCTTTTATCGAAGAACACTCTATATTATACTTATGGAAAGTATGATTATCAACATTAAAAAAGCTATTTTCCATCATCATCTAATTTTCAGTTAGACAAATATTTTCTTTGATCTTTATTTCATCCTTATTTGAAAGGAAGAGTCTGAAGTTTGCACTCTTGGTACAGAACTTTGTGATTCTCCTGAGGATATACTCAAGTAGGCGCTTATATGATACTCTTAAGATTGATACATGACCATCCAGATTTATATGATTCAGAAATTGACGTATAATATATTTTAAATGTTGTTCCCTTATCCCTTTATTTTGAGTAATATTGGTATGTTATTATACAAACAGTATTTGAAAGTAAAATGAATTTGAATTTGAATTAAAAATCTAAAATAATCAAATTTTAGAGTAACATAGAAGTTCAAATTAAAGGCTGAAAAAACAATAACTGGAATCTGCTAAAGGCTAATGTATTAAAGGGAGAAGGCACAGCGAGAACATTACAAAGCTACCTACTGGAGTGAAAATCTTGGAGCCTCCCAGTAGCATCTCTTCAGAAAGTCAGCCAACTAGCTGTGCTCTGTCAGCCTGGCTCTTTTCAACTCTTGTCCATCTTGTTTCAATAAAAAATGTGACTGGCTCCTGGACTTATTTCAAGTGCCTTTGAAATACTGAAAATTAGGACATTCTGTAATTGCTCTCTCATTTCAGTCCATTTCAATCTTCTGCAATCCATTCCAAGTCTAGTCTTCATGACTTTTGGAATAAAGAGAATTCTGATAGCTAAAAGGTAGCCTTGCTTTTACTCTTAGTGCCATGGCCATGGTTCAGGGTCATGATTATTAATTTCAGGGATGGTTCCTTATTCTATCTTCTTTTCCAAACCACAAAAGATGTAAACCACATAAGCTATTAGAAAATACTATCTTCCCATGTTTCTAGCAGCTATGCACAGATCCATGCAAATATCAATTACATTTGTCATCATTCTGTGCATTCTTTCTCACTTCTTCATTTATTTTTCAGAGTACAAGAAACAAACAAGCTGGCTTCTACTTACGCATTGCTCAGTTCTGTGCTCTATTGTTCTTTCTCTCTGATCATCAGTGTTAAATGATGATAGTTGGAAGTAATTACATCCCACTCTCTCTTTTGGCCAGAAAGCAGTTTTCAAATTGGGAACAGCTTGAAAAACATTCACCATCACACAAAAACCACATCTCAATGATGCCCCCTGGATATCAGAATTAGACATCTTCCCTGGCACTCGTGAGGGCAGCTCAGATTATCTGGTCAACCCTTGCATGTCCATTAACATATTGGCCACACAAATACTGTTCATATATCACACTTCACCACCCAGATCAACATGCAGCTCCTGGAATTCCTCCAGATTACATTGTCGTACCCCCAGTCTAAATTTCTAAAAAGGTTACTGCTGGTAACATTCTTTAATACCTGGTGCTATACTTATAGGTGTAAGATGTCTATGCTAATGATATGCCAAGAATTCCGGAATAAATGCTGTTTCTTAAAGATCATTATGTACCCTAGAGCTGAGCTATTTGTAAAGGACTTTTCAGAAAGTATCACTTAATACATTTTAAATTGGATTTAATTGTACCCAGGATGCATGGTGTTTTTAATATCACTCACCAGGAAATAAACTTTAAAAGTGGGTTAACAAATGAAATGCTCACGGCAGTGTTAATTTCCCCTTTCCTCAGGCCCTAGGCAAACTCTGCTTTTAATCATATTTTATTGTGCTTGCCTATTCATGTCTGCTTTCCCTGATGGGCAATGCATTTCTTGAAGACATGGGACTGTGTCTTTCTTCTTTCTTTTATTTTTCTCCTCCTCTTCCCTTTCTTCGTATCCTTCTTCTTTCTCTCTCTTCCTTTCTTTCTCTCTCTTTCTTTATCTCTCTTCTCACATATATAAAATATATGCACATATCTGTTTATATTTATATATATCTCTAGTCCACACAATAGCACATTACTTATATAAATTTGATGTTTTGTTCTTCTTGAATACATTATTCATTTAGATTTTAAGCTTTATACTAAATATTTAAGTTTTTACTGTGTATTTAATCTGTCACACTTTTGTTTGCAATGGAGAGAAGAGCCAGTCAGTAGTACGTCTTTATTAATAAACAGAATGCACCTTTGCTTCTCTACTCACCATGATAACCTGAGTTGGAGAACCTGACAAATGATAAATGGAAAAAGTGATGGCCGTTTTTGTTGTTGTTTTCTTTCTCCTAAGGCTATGGAATCTAGAGATAACCACAAGAATATATTGAAAGTTCTATTTTTTCTTTAAAGCTCCTTCACTCTACTTGGGTGTTTTAATGTCTTCCTAGGGAGAAAAGATTACCAGTCACTCCTCTTTATCTCTTCATTCATGTAACAAATGCTTATAGAATTCCTATTGCGGGCTAGGCATGATTTCAGTCCCGGAGGCAATGGCTGGTTTATTAACAAGAAAACAGTGTCTTCTGCTGTCAAGGAGAGTCCAGGGCAGTCGCAACCCACACATTACCGTGCCTGTTTCTTAGGTCAGTATTTGACATCAACAAATATCAGCTCAACAAAACAGTTCTTTGAAGTAGTTAATAGTATCCATATTTCACAGATGAAGAAACTGAGTCAAAGAGAGTTTCCAAGACTGGAACATGACAAATGTCTAGCCTCCCTGATTTACCTCCTAACCAGAGGAGGTAGTGTTCTGTTGTGTTCTGATTTCATTCATTAAATGACAAATCTCTAGTGAGGTGGTGGTTGTTCCTTGTAGGCTGTTCCATTTTTTTTTTTTCTTTCTTTCTCTCTTTTTTTCTTTTTTTTTTTTTTTTTTACCATTTCTACCTCCCTGGAGTTAAGCTAGTTTATATTTCTGAGTTGGTACTTTCTTTGCCAAATCTTTCTCTTTTTCCATTGTGTTGTCAATGCCTACCTTGTAACATATTTGAAATATAGAATGAATGAAAACAAACAAGCAAAAATACCCCAAACATTTTAATGAACACAAGGATTTTTAAAATATATCCATATCAATAGATACTATAATAGAGCCACAGGAAGGGCAAAGCAAATGTTAGTCAGATACATTAATTTAAAAAATTATGAATTTTATTGCAATAGCATATCCTTATTAGAAGAAAGAAATGAATGTACACCATATGCACACAGTACTTCATTTTATTCTCACTCAACCATGTAATGTTGATGTTATGACGCTTCTTTGCCTCATGAGTAACTTGAGGTTGCACAGATCTTTATGAATTCTAAAAAGCTTCCAATAAGAATAACAACCATGCCTCAAACGTTTCAGTATAGCCGGTGTTTATTAGGTGGTTTTAAGACTCAGGCTATGCAGTCTTCTTAATATCCCTTTTTTTCTAATCCGACTTTCCTTTATTACTTAGACAGGTGTTCTGTACATAACGGTTTTCTGTATGCTGCTGAAGCGTACAGTATTTCTACTATATAAAGGTAGAAGACATGTTACATATGTGAATACTTCTGTTCAAAGCTCTGATTCTTGGGAAATAAAAAGAAATAAAAACATGTGACCAAAATGATAAAAAAGGGTCAAATTATTATATATGTCTCCTGATCAGGTAACATTAGTGAGTATGTTTGCTTCCCCACATACATGCAAAAATTGCCTCATTTCTGCTATGCAATTCAATATGAAGCATAATCAACCAATTCAATTAAAATGGAAATAATAACAAGATAAGGATGTTGAGCAGCTATACTCTGCTTGAACTTGAATATACTATGTTTTCTGTTCAATCTTTTTTATATATATTCAGCACTCGATCAGTTCACATTACGTCATTCTCAAGCAGAGTGAAATATTTTATACTTTGTCAGAAACATCTCACAGCCTTGCGACACGCATAATTCTTTGACAAATTTTAAATAAAACAATCAAACTACCACCCTTCCATAGCATCTCTACTCACAAATTCTCTACATCTGTTCAGCAACGTTGACACACAGACTGCTGCTGCCCAGCTAGAAATAAACTTTCTGTTATCCCTTCCAAAATAAAACTACTTTTCATTTCCATTGATTTTAGCTACTAGTTTATCAGCTCTTTTGTAACTTGGATCAAAGTAAAAACAATCAAATGTTCTATTTTACATTCCATGTGTCTTTATCTGAATAGCATGACGAGAGATGAATATCTTGATAGATAGCTTTATTATTTGAGAATTCTATCATTAGAAAAGAACCAAAAACTGTTCCAAAAACCCCAACATAAAGAAACTAGACCTCTTCTGCTTAGTCCTCTTTTGTTTATATATATTTTTCTATTGTATCACTTCTTTTGTGTCCCCTTTTTCCTCAGAGTTTCTACAACAAATAGCAAAGAGATTATTGATGAGAAATTTCAGTAAATGTGAATGTGGTTTTCAACTTTTGCCAATTCTCATTCAAAAAACCTTATTTCATCTGTCAATTTCTTTGCATTCCATTGCCTGCATTCTGACATAAAATTTTCTGAACTCAGGTACACTTATATCTTTATTGCTGTTCAAATAAAGTCTAACTTTTAAACTTGTATCCAAATATTACTTTGATTTTGCATCAAACTGTGCTTCTGGTTTAAACGTATCCTTTACTCAAACTATACTATTTATTGTTCTTGACTTTTCCCAAACTAAATTGAATGATCCTTTTACTTCATATCTGCATTTACATTTTACAGATGTATTTGTATATTATTTCCATTTCCACCTAGATTGCAAGCTCTTGGACCCATATCATATCTTCATCTTTTTATCTCCCAGTAGGTCTTTCACCTTCATATAACCTGTGAGAGATGTTATTGTCTGATATTGACACAAGGATTTAAGAAAACCTTATTATCTACTCACTGGCTGAGATTTTCATGAGTCAAATGAGAATCAGAATTGAATTATTTTATATTGACTTATGACTGCAATGATCTAGGCATTTTAACATATTTTTATATGTGGAGAGTGAGATGTATCACCTCAGGACATCACATACAGAGGAGTCACACTGAGATACAATTTTGCTACTATTTGTCTCAGGTATTATATTTAAATAATATTGCTGCAGAATGTCTAATGTATATATAGAATATATATATATGTATATTCTTTACTGGTATCTTATTTTTTAGCACCCTGAAGTTTTGCATTTAAGGTATTTAAATGAATCACATAAATAAAGGAAAACGCTAACACTAAGGAAATTATGAGAAATAAAATTTGCACATGTAAAGGTAATATGTAATATTTCTTAGTGTTGTTAGAATGGAATAAAATACATTTGACTTAATGATGCCAGAATATATTGCTGTAGGAGATATAAGGCATACTGACTTAAACTGTGTCAGCAATAAACATCCTGTTTGGAAATAACCATGGCCACCCATGCATGCCTTTACATATGTCAAATGGCAAAGACTAGGGTTGAAATATAGCAGGGATATTTATGGTTGCTTTAATTGCATTTTCCTATCTTATTTCAGGGCTGTCATGTGTGGAATTGTGAAACCACAATGGCTTTAAAAAGTAATGATATATTCTGTCTAGGTATAGGGTAAAATTTTTAAATGTTCTTTGCTGAAAATTGAAAGACACGATCTCTTTCTTAGTAATAATTTGGGAATTTTTATTTTTTTCACTTACTTTTTAGACTTTTAAGGAATTTTTTTAAACAAAATGATATTTAATACTCACATCAATTCAACCTCGCTGTTAGAAATAATTACACTTAATAGTTTGCAATGTGTTCTACCAACATTTTCAGTACATCTCAATAGACATATACATGCACACACACAAGTAATTTGGGAATGTATATTTTTTTACATAAATTGAGTTATAGTATATGTAATATATGTGATTTGAAATCTTGAGTTAAAATATATCATGAAGAAGTTTCTATTTTATTACTAATATTTTATTTAAACATGTAATTTTCTATATATATAAAGAAATATATTGTGATTTATGTTAAGTATCACCTATCAATGGACATGACGTTGATGACAAATTATTTAACTCATTTTAAACAATGTTTTACTATATATATTTATATTAATATTTATTCTTACAGATAGACTTACATTTGGTCAGAGAGATGCTCTGAATTGTAGTTATTAATTGAAGCATATGTGTATTTTACAATTCGATAGAAAACAGCAAGTTGCCCTTTATAGTGATCCTAATCAAATCTTATAGCCACCAAAAGAGTAAGAATAGTGTTCCCATACCTTTTCTACCCAACTTAGGCTGATGTGATATTGACAACATTGTTAATTTTGTTATTTTTGCAGGGAGATTGAAATCTCTAAATTACATTTTAATTTCCATTTTTCTTAAGCATTTTCATTTTTGTCTGAACAACTTTTTTTGTGGCTTGATTACTAATTTCTTTACTCATTTTATAGTAGTTTTTTTTTTTGCTTTTTGTTACTGAGACTATCATGGATATTAATCCTTAAGGGAATCTGTGGTTTGTCAAGTAAAGTTTTACATAGTTCCTTTCCATTAAAAAATACACTGTGGTTTATATTTCAGTACTTAATAGTAACATGATAAGTGTAAAATCAGATATTCTAACTGAACATATATTTTTAAATAATTAGAATATTTTATTAATTCATTCATACAACAAATGCCTTTTTATGCAACAGACACATTTCTGTACACTGCAAATAAAGAATGAAAAAGGCATGGACATTAACTTCAAAGAGATGTCAGTTTTGTGAGGAACAACAGAATTAAGCCAAAAATTAACACACAGCTATTGGGTGGAGGCTTGATGGACTTTAATGAGACTGTATAGAAGGGACACATAACACAGAAGGATGGAATGGGGAAAATATGAAGATTCAGAAAGACATTGTGAAGGAGATATTTTAGCAGAAATACACTGAACATACACCGTATGATATTTTACCAATTCTGAGACCAGTTTGATACCTTGTAATTCCTCTAATAAATAATGATTATATTTTACAATTATGTATAAAATAAATGTTTATTATCAAAGTGCTAAACTGTTTTTCAGAAAAATAAGAAGTTGTATGAAACGATTGCATTCAAATTATAACAAAATTTCTATAAGTGAGTTTTTCAATTCAACTATTTTTAAGTGACCCTCAAATTTCAGCAACATTACCTCAATTTAAAAGTCACACATTTGTTTTTATTTTTTTCTTAAATCATTGGGAAATTTCTAAATGGTGAAGTAAAAGATGTGTACAACTAATTGGAAGAAGAAATTTATAGCATGCATAAGTGAGATAAAGGGAAATGTGTAATATTTGATAACTTTACCTCATTTCACATTTATTTTTTGATACTAATACTTTAAAGAGGTAATATTAGAACAAATAACTTTTACTTGAACAAAGAACTTTGCTAGAATAAAAAAGCCTTTTTATTCAGTCTTAACATCCAAGGTTATTTCACCAGGCTCTTGTTAGTATTAACAGTTATATATGTTATCTGTGGATTATTATCACTTGTAGTGGTTTAACACTTCTAGGGAATAGGAGATGGACACATCATATTATGTAAATTAACTGAATGTGTGCATTCTTTTGTTTGTGAATATATTTAAATGAATCTGCAACCTTTCAAATTTGTAACAGTTAATTATGTGAGGAGCAGAAAGTGATCTATGTTTACTATTTGATATAGAGCTATGATATTATTTGGTATTCTACTTATGCCAAGTTTTAATAGGAAATTGAATTCAGAAAGATGCTATTGTACATTTATAGTCTTGATGAAATGATTTTCTACCAAAGAAGAAAATAATTTTACCTTTAGTTTGTTTAAAAACTAAGCACCATCCAAATAATAAGTCCAGAAAATTATTTTATTCCCTAAGAAGTTAACATCCATAGCAACATGTGTAATACTAATAAAACAGAATTACAGGAATAGCTCATGAAATGGGGCAGGGAAGTCAATCAAATCAGGAAATTCAGACACCATGTGCATTACCCTTGTTCCCATATTTCCTTATTCTTATTTATACTTTTTAGGCCAGTGATAAATTTTTATTTTTATTTTTTTCTTTCCAACTTTTGTTTTAGGTTCAAGTGGTACATGTGTAGGTTTATTACATGGGTAAATTGTATGTAGTGGGGGTTTGGTGTACAGAAAATTTTGTCACCCAAGTAACCAGCAAAATGCCCAATAGGCAGTTTTTCAGGCCTCATCTTCCTCCCACCTTCACCCACAAAGAGGCACAGTGTCTATTATTCCCATCTTTGTGTTCATGTGTACTTAATAATTAGCTTTCACTATTGAGAATATGTGGTATTTGGTTTTACGTTCCTGAATTAATTTGCCTAGAATTATGGTCCAGCTCCTTCCACGTTGCTGCAAAGGTCATGATCTCACTTATATCTATGTAGTCTTTCACGGTGTGGATGTACCACATTTTCATTATCCAGTCCACCACTGATGGGCCTCTAGGTTGATTTCATGTCTTTGCTATTATGAATAGTGCTGCAATGAACATATGAATGCAAGAGCCTTTGTGGTAAACAATTTATATTCTTTTGAGGACATACTTAGTAATGGGATTGCTGGGTCTAATGGTAGCTCTATTTTAAATCTTTTGAGAAATCTCCAGATTGCTTTCCACAGTTGTTGAACTAATTTACATTCCCACCAGCAGTGTATAAGCATTCCCTTTTCTCTGCAACCTCGCCAGCATCTGTTATATTTTTTACTTTTTCATACTAGTCATTCTGGCTGGTGTGAGATGGTATCTCATTGTGGTCTTGATTTGTATTTCCCTAATGATTAGTGGTATTGAATGTTTTCTCACATGCTTGTTAGGTGTTTGCATGTCTCCTTTTGAGAAGTGTCTATTTAAATCTTTTGCACATTTTTTTTAATGGATCTGTTTGTTTTTTCCTTGTTGATTTGTTTGGATTTCTTGATATTAGACCTAAAATGGCCATACTGCCCAAAGCAATTTACAGATTTAAGGCTATTCTTATCAAACTACCAATAACATTCTTCACAGAATTAGAAAAACAAAAATTCTAAAATTCATTTAGAACCACAAAAGAGCCTGAGTGGCCAAAACAATCCTAAACAAAGTGAACAAAGCTGGAGGCATCATATTATCTGATTCACACTATACTACAATGCTACAATAACCAAAACATCATGGTACTGATATAAACCAGATACATAGACCAATGGAACACGTCCAAGAACTCAGAAATAAAGCTACACATCTACGACCATCTGATCTTTAACAAAGCTGAGAAAAACAAGCAATAAGGAAAAGGCTCCTTATTCAATCAATGATGCTGGGATAACTGGCTAGCCATATGCAGCAGATTGAAACTGGACCCCTACCTCTCACGATATACAAAAATCAACTCAAGATGTGTTAAAGACTTAAACGTAAAACCTTAAACTAAAATCCCTAGAAGAAAATCTAGGACATACTATTATGAACATCAGCTTGGGCAAAGACTTCATGACGAAAACACAAAAAGCAATTAAAACAAAAACAAAAATTGACAAGTGCGATCGAATTAAACTAAAGATCATCTGCACAGCAAAAGAAACTGTCAGCAAATTAAACAGCCAACAGAATTGAATAAAATATTTATAAACTATGCATTCAACAGAGCTATAATATCCATCTTTCTTTTATTCTTTCTTTTTTTTTCACATTTTTTTTAGGGATGTGGTCTTACCGTGTTGCCCAGACTGGAATGCAGTGGTCTGATGAGAACTCACTGCAGCCTTGAACTCCTGGGCTCAAGTCATCCTCCAGTCTCATCCTCCAGAGTAGCTGGGACTACAGGAACAGGCTGCCACACCTGCCTAATTAAAAAAAAAAAAAAAAAAAAAACAAAAAACTAGAGATAAGGTCTTGTTATGTTGCCTAGGCTGGTCTTGAACTCCTGACCTCAAGTGATCATCTCACCTTAACGTATTTCTTTTTCTGAACAAATATGACCTGTTGGCAACGTAGATCAATCTGTTTGTTTCTTGTAGTCTTATATTAAATTGAACAATAAATGATTTAATAGTATATCTGTTTATTAGAATGTAAAAGATTAAATTAATTCAGGCAATTTATTAAGTAGGAGGTTATAATTTTCAAAGAAGGAATACATTTGAATTAGAGATAAACTCTGATAAACTCACTCCACCTCAAAAAGCAAACTTTTAGAAATAAGCATTTGAAATCTTTGAGGAATTGTAACTTACGTAACAATCAAAAAATTTTGACTTGTGTCACTCTTAAAATGTTTTTTTTTGAAGATAGAGACCTGAATTAATTAAGTAAAAGTAATAACATTTGAATCAGCTCCTATGTCTTTTTCAAAAGTTTGATTTCATAATTATTTTCCCTATGTTTGAAAGATGAATCATGTTTAATATTTCCTGGCAAATTAGTCATCACACTTCTGTTGGGTTTGGGTTTTATTTTCATCTTTTAGGTGCATAAATCACACAGCTTATTAGTTGGAGAACCTTTCATGTCTTTAATCAACTCTGAGTTTGAAAACTCTGAAAATGAATCAGATTAGCAGATTTACTTTTAAAGATTTTAAAAATATTCTCCTGTAAGGAGGATAAGTGGAAAATATGGTCATTTAACAATGATGCAGTCAGAGAACTACGCCTTGTTGAAAAATGTGTGCCTTGGTACTTTGGAATGTGTGTGATAAACAGCCTGACTTCCTCAAAGTTGTACCTATGCCTGATGTTTTACCTGAATTAGAAAACAGAAGATTAGTGGCATTGCCAAGCATTTATCATCATTAGAGTATTAACATATTTCTTAGAGTGCCCTTAAATGACAAGTGAAATCTACCTAACTTGCATACGCACATAAAAAAACTGATGGCCACTCCTTGTGATCTTTAAATTATTCGGAAAAATATTTGTGTCAAACAAATTGAAATAAGTGTAAGAGATATAGTTTGCCTTAATTCACTTTAAATTTAAGATTAGAACATTATATGTCTTTCACATGTTCTCTAATCATTTATTTCGTTTTAACGTAGATTGAAATCATGGAAGTTTTAAATTTAGAAAATATCCATGGTAGTCTAGCAGGATTTCTGAACAAGCTCTGTAGATCCCTGCGGGTTAAGTCCTGTAGGGGGTAAAGTGTGGGTACGGTAAAGAAAACAAGATAGAATTCTGCCTGGGTTTAACCAAAGAAATGCCTCTTTCTAATTAAAGTATTATCATAGCAAATATCAAAAAAAAAAAAAAAAAGAAAAAACTGAAGAAACAAACAAAGCTTGAAAACTTGCATAGATCAGACTCAGTAGTTCTCGATCTGGCTGTGCATTGGAATCATCCAGGAAAGTCTCACTTATACGTGGGAGCTAAATGATAAGAACTTAACGAAGACAAAGAAGGATACGAGACACTGAGGTCTACTTGGTGGCCAGGGTGGCAGGAGTGAGAGGAGCAGAAAAGATAACTATTGGGTTCTGGGCTGAATACCCGGGTGATAAAATAATATGTATGACAAACCTCCGTGATACGTGTTTACTTATGCAACAAAGCTTTGCATGCACCCCTAAGCCTAAAATAAAAGTTAAAAACAAATAATAAGACTCTTATCCAGTTTCCCGCCCATAGACATTCAAATTTGACTGGCTTTGCTTGTGGCACAGACATTACTATATTTAAAAAAATTAAAATATATTTGTAATATGCAGCCAGGATTAAGAACTAATCTCGCCTAAGCTTTTTACTTTTTTAGTAAGACCAGAGAGATTTAAATAGGTAATAAAAATGGCACATATATAATGCAAACAACACAAACTTTACATACACACAAACACATACATGTACGTACAAACATACTAATTGAAATAAAATTAGTTTAGAAAATTTTTAAAACTGTATTAAAAAATGTAAAGAGCGGGGCTGGGTGCGGTGGCTCAAGCCTGTAATCCCAGCACTTTGGGAGGCCGAGACGGGCGGATCACGAGGTCAGGAGATCGAGACCATCCTGGCTAACATGGTGAAACCCCGTCTCTACTAAAAAATACAAAAAAATGAGCCGGGCGTGGTGGCGGCGCCTATAGTCCCAGCTACTCGGGAGGCTGAGGTGGGAGAATGGCGTGAAGCTGGGAGGCGGAGCTTGCAGTGAGCTGAGATCAGGCCACTGCACTCCAGCCTGGGTGACAGAGCGAGACTCCGTCTCAAAAAAAAAAAAAAAATGTAAAGAGCTATGCCAGTTAGAAGGTGGAAAAAATATACCAGCCAACCACTTGAGATAATTCCACAAATTGTAATTAAGGACAATCTCCTTTCTATTAAGTTTATTGTATTATCTCTTTATCATTTCCCCATCTTCACTCCTGGAACATAGGGCTTCTAGCAATGTTTTAATAATTATTTCAGCTCTATCTTTAGCATAAGGAAAGGTGGGGTGTGTTAGAATGAAGAGGCCAACCCGTTTTGCCCTCTCAGATTGAATGTCTTTCTCAAGAAAATAGGGAAAATTCTCGGGGGCCTCCCAGAAGTATTGTTGCTGTTCACATAATAGAACTAAATCCATTTACCATCCACTCTGTGAAAGGAACCCCAAAACTCACTAAGCAAAAAGGAAAAGTCAAGCTGGAAAATAGGGAACAGAAACCTGCCTCTCATTTTTCCCACAAATTTTTTTCATAAATACCTCCCTTACGTTTTGCTTCCAAGGAAATTCTTTGTGGGCTCCCAGATCTTTACACTAAAGTGCCTCTGTTGAATTTTACCACGACAATGTACATTAACAGCTTATCTTCACAGGTACGGGACAAAGGATGTAACTAAAAGTCATCGTCTGTCCAGCTGAGACACATGCATATCTGACTGCTTCTTATAATCTATGATTATTTTATCTTATGTAAAAATGCAGATTCACTGAGCGCCACTCGAATGCATAATTGATTATGCCTGTCAGCTCATTTCATGTGAAAAATGCGGATTCAGTGAAGCTAATCTAAAGGCTCAAAAGAATGCAACCACTTGCCTCTTTTATCTGCTCTTCTTTTTTTCCTTTTCCTCTTTCCCTTACTGTTCATTCTTTTCCCTTTAAATATTGAGGCCCCCAGGTCCTCTTTGGGAAAAGCATGGACCAGAAATGTTCCCTGTGTTCATGTGTCCTTTTTTCCAAGGTGTGTTCGTCACTCTGTCAAAATAGTGTTCTAAAAATGATTGAGACTTGCCTCAGTCATTTTTGTTGATTTACAACTTTTTCAGACACACAAATATTGAGCTTGTGTAATTGCTGTAGCTCTTCTGTGGAAAAAAAGCAGTGTAGACTGAGTTTCTATGACAGCGTGGGCTGTGGCTCATGGTTCCTGGAAGGTTAGCCTGATGTATGGGATACAGCAGGTCTTTTCAAACTTTAATGTAAATAATAATCACCCAAGAAGCTCATTACAATGCTAATACTGACTCAGTGGTGATGAAACAGAGGTTGAATTCTGTGTTTTGAACAGCATCCCAAGAGATGCCAGTGTTATTGGATTGCGGATCACACTTTGGGAGAAAAAAATATTCCAGTACAATCAGCCCAAAGACGTGTTGGAGTTACAAACCACATCCAGGTCTATGTTCCAGTAGTGACCCACATTCAATGAAGTAGATATGCATACCTCCTGGAAAGAATCCTCAATCAAGAATCCTCACATTTTTATGTATAATAATTGCATAGTATCTCCAGTATCATAGTCTCATTATGATCAGGCTTTAGAACGTGATGCATTTTGCACAATCTGATACCCTGAAGTACACTGCCAATGGCTGCTGATGAAGAAGTGAAGCTGATTAGTCTCGTTCACAATGACAGACATGTTTTCAGGAGCCAGACACAAAGGACAGGTCAGTGACTCAGCATTCACTCTTAGAAGGGCCCTGAATCCCTATCTGATTGTTCTAGAGTGTCAGAATGGAGTTCATCTTCCAGGTTATGTATGAACCACTGAAGAATGTGACATATGGAAGAGCATCCCTAGCACAGGAACGGTAGGTGAGGCATGTGCCAGGCGCAGGTGGCATGAAACACATCACTCACGATGACTGTGTTGCAATTCTGCTCCAGTCCCTCATCAGTCAGCTGTGCCATCTTTTGGTGGAAATACTGAGTATTAGTTTGAAGGGAGCACTGAGGTCTCACCCTTACTCTGGATCTCCCCTGCTTTCGAGCCTAAATGAATTTGGGCATTGAAGGCAAGATGTGCCAGTAGAAATAGAATCTTTAGGTAGATGCACTTTTGAATTGTTTTGGGCTACAGTGTGGCCAGAGTCTCCAAAGATCAAGTTGAGGGCTGAAGAAATAAATGTAGATGTGCTACAGAAAACTAAATAGTTAGAGCTGGAGCTGAGTCATGGGCTGAGCCTGCAGGCTGGGGTCTAAACCTCCATCTTGGGCATCAGAGGAGAAAAATGGGGGCAGATGGTTGAGCAATACCTAGAGATATCTGGGCCTTAAAGGTATTGGTGCTGGTAACGTTCAGTACAGAGGACAGAGTGTCTCTCTACAAGTCAATGTCACTCTCCTTATTGGGCTATGGTTTGGGTTGTTCTGGAGAATTGATCTCTCTCTCCTCATTGAGCTGACGTAAAGGACTGCAAGGAATAGAGGAGAAGCCTCAGGAAGAGGAAGGGAGGTGAGGACACACCTAGGTGGATGCCATCAGCACTTATTCACCAAAACCATTGTTCTTTCTCGGATCTGGGGCTTAGGTGGGATTTGGGTCTTTGAGGCTACCACAAAGGACCTGTTGAGTTGTGACAACCTCTTACTAGTATCCAGCTAAGACAGTTTTGGGCTTCACCTGTCTACTCAACACATCTTCAGTGCACTGGTTGTGGCAGTAATCAATATTGCCTGGTGATACTTTCAACATTACATCTTCACCTTAGACAACCTTTCCAAGGAAGCAGTGCTGGGAGAAGGAACTCCAAGATCGTCTTTTCATGGAGAGAGAGTTGAACCCTGCTGCTTATCTTTCTGAGTTATGATGCAGGTCTTTGAAAAATTTACAAACACATTTTTACAGAATAGAGCCACTTATTTAATTGCTTGGAAATCTATGTGTCAAATATGAAAGAAACTGGTTATGTTTAGAAACACTATGTGTTTAGAAAAGGATCATGGAAAGCACAATGTCCTGTTTCCATATTTACTTTCTTGGTGCCCATCAGTGGATGAATAGATAAAGAAAATGTGTTATATATGTGCTATAGACTATAGAATATTATTTAGTGTAAAAGATGAAATCCTCCATTTGCAACAACATGGATGAAACTAGAGGTCATTATGTTAAGAGAAATAAGCCAGGCACAGAAAGACAAATATTGCATATTCTCACTCATATGTGAGAGTTTTAAACAGTTGATGTCATGATGACAGCAGAATGAATAGTTATCCAAGGCTAGAAAGGATGTGTGGGGGTGAGATGAAGATAGGTTGACTAATGGGTACATAGATAGAAGGAATAAGTTCTAATGTTTGATAGAAGAGTAGGGTGACAATGGCTAACTATGTACATTTCAAAATAGCTGGAAGAGAGGACTTGAAATATTCCCAACACATAGAAATAATCACTGCTGTAGGTGATGGATACCTTAAATACACTGACTTGGTCATTATGCCTTCTATGAATGTAACAAAATATCACTTATACCCCATAGATACGTACAAAAAAATGTATTAATACAAAATTAACAAGAGTGGTTATCTCAGAAAAAAAGAAACATTGTTTCCTCTAATATTCTTAAGTCTGTATTGATGTGACACCTTATACTTCATAATAATAGTACCTCTTATTTTTACCAGAATTGGAGAATACAATAGAAGCTATGATCTGTTGACTTTCTCTGGATTAAAAACTGGGATTTCATACATAAAATAAGTGACCAATAAGAGTCAGATTATAAATAGTATGGAAAGATGGTTTACTGTTAACTAGTGAAGAATATCTACATCCTTTATAAATCAGGGGTTTTAGATAAGTTCTTTCATATTTTGTGCTTTGAGTTATAATTTTTCTTCTTCACTGTTCATGAGGGAAAAATCAGCTCCTATAGTAATATCAGCACATTTAGAAATGGGGCCTAAGAGAAAGATTAATATACTTATGCAGTGTTGAATTTATAATTTGATTATCTGACATTATTATAATATCTATTGCTACCTACAATAAAAATGTAGGTTGAACCATATACAATTGTCATTGTTGTGAGTCAAATAATGGTTGGCTATATTAGTAACTGTTATCCACTAATTCCAAAGGAAGACTGCAGGAAAACATAGATCAGTTATGTGGTTGGTAAGTGAAACTGTCATTTTGCAATCCGTTTGACTTTTAAAATATATGCTGATTCATTGTTATGCAAATTGACCAAAAAAAAAAAAAAAAAGACCTTAATGTAGCTCAGTTTCCACGGTTTCCTTGGTGGGACATTAGGAGAAAATGACCTTGCTTACTCAGCATCGCATTAAAATGTTAACAAAATACTTTGCATACTAACTGTCAATAAACAGAGCAGCATGTCTCTTTAATCAGTGCCTTTTGTGCTCTTTTTTCAGCAGATTCTTGAGAATTCATTATCACCCTTGAAGGACCCGTACTTAGGGGTCCTGGAGTCTGGGACCTTGCTGGAAAGACATGGACAGCCCTTGAAGAAGAAAAGAGGCACAATAGTGAAAGAACACTCAGCAAAATCCCTCTAGGATTTTCCCAGTGAACCTTGAGAGTTATCACCCAAGGTTTTCTGAACACTAACAGATAGTACAATCTTGGTTTTCTATAAATCTCGGTAAGTCCCCAAGATACCGCGCTGTTCCGGCCTCTGCATATTTTTTATTGTTCTTTTGAACCCAGTGGCTGTCATTCCAACTTTCTAAATAAAATATTCTCCTCAAAACCTTTAATGGGCTTTAAACTGTAATCCATGCATGATAATATTCCTCATTTATAAAAATTTTCATTTAAATATATTACTTTCATGCTCTTTGTCATTTATAGTTATTTTTCACAACCTTAATAATTCACTCTGGGAATTTTTTATGGTCTGATAATGATGAATCAGAGTTGTTAGGGCAGCTAACACTCATATTCTTAACAACTGCTAAGGTGTTTCCTTATTAGACTCTAATGTTCACACCGTTGTGTTTTATTACTTAAGTAGTGAAGTAAAAAATCAGTGCATAACGCAATTGGACAGCTTCATAGGTCTTAGGCAGTGAAGCTCTGAAGATGAACATTTCCAAGCTTAGGAAATTTTTATTCTATTTTCAGAAAGAAAAAGTTCTCATAGGGACAAAGACCAACTTAGTGGCTAAACGAGAAGAAAATGTTCTAAAAACAGAGAATGAATGAATTCCAGGGCTCCTTATCATATCCTAAGTCTGTGGCTTTTAGCTAGCATTGAAGGTGGAATAAAGGTGACAATTGGTAAAAAGAGAGGATAATTTTCAAAAATGGAGATTTAAAATTGGCCATTGCTTTCCCCCAATACATTAAAAATATGAATACATATTGGCAGCTCGCTGGGTTTACAGTGGGTCAGATTAGCACGAGGTCTGAGATGTAAAGAGTTATTTCCCATCCACAGGAAGTTAAGAGCAAAGTGGTTAGATTTGCTGAAGCAACCGCAGTAAAATGGAACCATCTCTGTGACCAACTGGCACATTACGGTACGGTCGCAAGGAAAGGATTACTGTGCCAGGTAAGATAAACACTGTGGAAAAGTAATTTAAGCCAAAATTGGAGAGCTGCACAGGCCTTTCCAGCAACATGAAGCATAAGAGTGCTTTCTGCACAGAAAGAGAGACATGTGTAGATGTACAGTGCTGGGTGGTGTGTGGTGAGAAGGGCAGGTGGTAGAAGATGAGGGGTTGGCACAGATACTTTGCTAAATATTTTATATTTAATATGCCCTTTAATTCTAACAGTGATTCTGTAAAATAGAACCACATTGCCTCCATTTGCAGCAAGGGAAACAGACTTAAATTCTTCACATTATCCCTTATACTAGAATAGTAGATTGAGTCCAAATTCCCAGATGCCAGAGTCTTAGTCCTTAAACACGAACTTGAATCATGAAAGCTCTCCCATGACGACTAAACAATTTTTTTTTCTTGCCACAGGGCTGCAAACCTCTAAGGTTTTATCGTTGCAGGTCAGCAGCTCTGTAAAGAGCTGACCAGTAAACATTTTAGGATTTGAAGCTACATATGGTCTTTCCATTTGTAAATTCAAGTTGTAAGTTCTCCTCCTCTTCCTTCTTCTCCTCCTTTTTCTTCTTTTAGTCTGTAAAAAACATTCTTAGTTCATGAGATATACAAACACAGGCCATAGGCCACTTTTGGCTTGGGGGTTGTACTTTGCCAACCAGAAGGATATCCTGGAAGAGCTTTGAGTAGGGGAGAGAAAGGATACAATTTCTATAATACTTCTATATAATATAATACTTTTATATAATAACCAATCATGCTTTAAATATGAAATTCTTAATAAAATACGTCTATGCTAATTACATATTTTTGAGACCAATTGCTTTTAATTTCCAAATCTGGTTACTTGGATTTCTTTTTCCATATTTTGGGGTTTGACACATAACGACTAATTTTCTGGATCCATGTAATGAGAATTGGGACCTTGTCCACTTCCAGGCTCTATTCTCGTCTGGTGAGTCGGAGTGAGAGTTGAAGCAATAAATAGAATGGACAAGAGCTCTGTTGTCATGGACGCCACATGCTGGAGCCACTTTGTTCAGTAGCCACATGTAGATATTTACATTTAAGTTAATTAAAACCAAGTCAAGTTACGCATTCAATTCCTCAGTCATACCACATTTCAAGTGCTCAATAGCCACGCGTAGCCAGTGGTCATATACTAGAGAGTGCAGAGGGATTAATCCTTTTGTTCATTATAGAAGGTTCTACAGTGTAATGTTCTAGAGTATCCAATGAAAATGTGTTTTTGAAATTGTTATTTCATTGCAAATTGTGTACCATAAGTGAATTTTTCATAATAAAAGCTGCTCATTTCATGAATCAAAATATTTCCTAGGCAAAGAAGTTTATGAAATTTTGGTAAGGATAGATTAGTCAAAGCGACAATGATTCACTTTAAATTGACTGTTGTTTTCAATTATTTAGCTTAGAGACAAAAACACATTTGCAGCTTTGGACAACTCACCCTTTCCATGCTTAAGTTTTTCTAGAGTTATAACAAAGATGAAATAGGTTATTACATAAAGAGTAAAACAATAGTAAATAAGTTTGAGTTATTACTGCTATTTTTTTCTGTTGTGATCTTACATTCACTCCTCATTTTATCAAATAGCTCTCAAATTGGTTTACTTTATTTTTTCTCCTATACAGTCTCTGCTTCAAAGTTTTAAGTGTTCTCTAAATCTAAGGTCTGTGGATATAATGAATAAAAATGTCACTCTAGAAATTAAAATTGACATAAACATGAATTGTTATCATTTTTTAAAATTAATAAAAGCTTTAATTTGAATTTTATTTGGTGATATTTGTAGATGCTCAGGTAGTTGTAAGGAATAATATAGGGAGATGCCTTATGCCCTTTATCCTATTTCACTCAGTAGCAGCATCTTGTCAAACTAGGGTACAATATCACAACTAGGATATAGACATCAATACAGTCAGGATACAGCAGACTTTCATCATCACAAGGAGCCCTCAAACTTCCCTTCTATGGCCACTTGTCTTCCCTTCCACCTCACACTATTACTAATCACTTGTAGCCACTTATCTCTTCTATGTTTCTATAATTTTATTACATCAAGAATGTTAAATAAGTGCAATCACAGTGTATATAACATTTTTGAATTATCTTTTTAAGTCAGCACAACTCTGTAGAATGTATCCAACTTGTTGTGTGTAAAAATAGCCCACTGGTTTTCACTGCTGAGAAGTATTTCATAAAATGGATATACCAGAGTTTGTTTAACCATTCTCCTAATGACGGACTTCTCAGCTTTTCAAATGGTTAGTTACTATGACAAAAACTGCTATAAGCATTCCTTCTCGGAGTTTGATGAACATAAACCTTCATTTCTCTGGGATAAATGCTCAGAGATCTAATTAATGGGTTGTATAATGGTGACATGCTTAGTTATTTAAGAAATGGACAAATTGCTTTCCAGAGTGACTATACAATTTAATATTACCACCAATAGTATATGAGTGATCTAGTTTTTCTTATCATTGCCAGACTTTGCTGTTGCCACAATTTTGTATTTTAGCCATTCTAGTAAGTAAGCAGAGCCATCCAAATTTACTTTTAATTTGCATTATCCTGATGGGTAATGACTTAATGATGTAGAACATCACTTTATGTGGTTTTTTGGCATGGGTTTAAACAAATGGGTGAAATGTCTGTTCATGTCGTTTTTCCATTTTTAATCAGAAGTTTTAAAATTTTTACTGTTGACTTTAGAAAGCTATTTATATATTCTAGATATTAGTTCTCTGTTGGATACGTGACTTGCAAATATTTTATTCCCTATATACATTATATTTGTATTAACTGGGGCTTTTGCAGACCCCGGACTGACTATGTTAAAGTGAGTCAGACTGCACCCAGGACACAAGATGAAAAGATTTATTTCCCATCCACAGTAAGTTAAGAGCAAAAAACTTAAATTTCTTATATAGAATTCAATATTTTCAATTCCTATACTTATGGCTCATGCTTTTGTATAATTGCAGTCTATTAGTCTATAATTTAATCTTTTGGAGCAAAGTAGAGAAACCTTAATTTCCTTCACATCTCTTTACCATCCCCTGCTAACAATACAATTTTATTAAATATTTTAGCTACATGTATTTAGAACTGTGTCAGACCGTGTTATAATTTTGCTTCAATCATCGAGTATAATTTAGAAAACTAAAAAAAAAACTATAACATTTACTTATATTTCTGCTTAATATGTGATTTCTTCTTCCTGATATTCCAAGATTCCTCTGATCTTTCTTTCCTGTTTAGACAATTTTCTTTAGCCATTATTAAAGTGCATTTCTGGGTGAAAAACTGCCTTAGTTTCCCTTCATCTGAGAGAGTCTTTATTTCTCTTTTCTTTACTGAAGAATATGTTTGCTAGGTATAGGAGTCAAGATTCAAATCCTTGTTTCAGCATTGGAAAACACTGTGCCCTTCCTCCCGGCCTCCATCGTTTCTAATAACAAATTTTCTGCCATTTCTTTTTTTCTTTTCTTTATATGTATGATTTTTCTCTGCTTGCTTTCAACAGTGTTTATTTTTGTACCTTTTTTTTCAGAAGTTTAATTACGATGTGTTTTGTTGTATATTTCTTTAGTTTTACTCTGTTTGAGGGTTACGCAATTTCTTGAGTTGATATTTTATGTCTTTAAAATGTGTGAGGTTTTCAGCCATTATTTATTAGAGTATTTCTTCAGTTTTTCCCTCTTCTTAGACTCCAGTGAAAAGAATGTTAGATCCTTTCTTAGTCTTACTAATCTCATCAGTTCGTTCGTTTCCTTCCTTGCTTTTCCTCCTCTCCTCTCCTTTTTCTTTCTCTCTCTTTCTCTCTGTCTCTCTCTTCCTCCCCTTCCCTTCCCTTCCCTCCTCTCCCCTTCCCCTTCCCCTCACCTCCCCACCTCTTCCCTTCTCTTCCCTTCCCCTTCCTTCCCTTTCCCCTTCCCCTCCCCTCCCCTCCCTTCCCCTACCCTCCCCTCCCTTCCCCTTCCCCTCCCCTCTCTTCCTCTTCTCCTCTTTCCTTCCCTTCCCCTTCCCTCCCCTCTCTTCCCTTCCCCTCTCTTCCTCTTCTCCTCTTCCCTTCCCTTCCCCTCCCCTCTCTTCCCCTCCCCTCCCTTTCCCCTCCCCTCCCCTACCCTCTGTTTCCCCTCCCCTCCCTTTCTCCTCCTCTTCTTTTCTCCTCCCCTCCCCTGCCTTTCCCCTCCCCTCCCCTCCCCTGCTCTCCCTTCCCCGTTACCTCCCCTCTGCTCCCTTCCCATCCCTTTTTCCTTCCCTCCCTTTTCCCCTACCCTCCCTTTCCCCTCTGTTCCCCTCCCCTTCCTGTCCCTTTGCCCTCCTCTCCCCTTTTCCCTCCCCTCTCCTCCCCTCCCTTCCCCTCCCCTCTCCTTCCCTTCCCTTCCCTTCCTTTCCCTCCCTCCTCCCCATTTCTGTTTGTGCCTATTGGCATTTGTGGGTGGGTTGCTGACTCCTCTAGCTTTGGGAGATATGAGACAGCATGATTACCACCTGCCCCCACCAGGTCTGAAGGTCTCTAGCCAGCCTTTCTTATTCTCTTTAACTTTCACAGTTTTCTGAGGCTCATTTAGTTTTCAGTTTGCCCAGTAATTTATATAGCAATGTGTTGTGTGATGATGGAGAAGTAAATGATCCTCTGAAATGCATATTCTCTTTTATTTTTAATTATATTTACTTTCTTTATAATATTAATACATAGATTCAGATTAATATATAGATTCAGGGCACATGTGCAGGGCTGTTACATGGATATATTGCATAATGGTGAGGTTTGGGTTCTGTTGTACTCATCATCTGAATAGTCAGCATTTTTCCCAATGGGTAAATTTTCAACCCTGATTACCTTCATCTGTATGTCTATTTGTACCAATTGTTTAACTCCCACTTATAGGTGAGAACATGCGGTATTTGATTTTCTGTTTCTGAGTTATTTCACTTAGAATATTGACCTTCAGCTCCATCCAGGTTGCAGCAAAGGACATGATCTCCTTTTGTGTGACTGTGGAGTACTCCATGATGTATATATTTCACATTTGATTTATCCAGTTATCCATTGATGGACACTTACATTGAATCCATGACTTCACTGTTGTGTATAGTGACACTACAAGTATATGAGAATAGGTCATATGTGTCTTTTTTATATAATGATTTATTTTCCTTCGAGTAGGTATTCAGAAGTGGGATTGCTGGGTCAAATTATCTATCAATTTTTTAAACTTAATATTATCTTAAAGACATTACATTATGAAATTCTATATTAAATATGAGATATATCTAAGAATAATAAGATACAACTGAAATTAATTGAGTAATCTATTTTACTATGATTTTGTTTTATTTTAGGTGCTGCATGTTAGACAACTTTTTTGATGGTATAGTTCACAATAATTTTATAGGAAGTAAAGCATGGTTTTCCTTGTATATACCATAACTCCTTATTCTTAAAATGATATCTTTAAAAAGTACCTTGATATTCTGATCTATGTAAACTATATATTTTTCTCATGGTTAAACTTCAATCACACTACCTGCAACCTTGAAAACTGACCTAAATGTATTTTGTAGCAAATACACTCAATACATTTTTACTAAATGAATACGTGTTGTTTTATTTAATTGATATTTCCAATTACTAAGGCAAAGGTAGGTGCACCAACATTTACCTTTACTGAGCCCACTACCCGTGAGCTAATATAAATCATCTCACTTAATAGTTTTTGTAACTGAATTTCATAATGGAGATGAAGTATGAGGTCTTGCAGCCAAGTTGCTATAAAATCTACATCAGTATGGTACATCAGTCAATTTCATATATCCTTACAAATGACTTCTGATCCCCTTCTTTGTGTCTGTTTTTATCTGTTCCTTAAAAGTATCACTTGAAACAATTAGTCATCTGATGTCCTTAGGTTTCCAAACATTCACATTAAGCTCTTGTAAACCTTTACAGAGTACAAAATCAATGTTGAGACTTTGTCGGGATTATTTTGTCTGCTTCTTTTAAGTGTGCTGTTGAATGCACCTCAAATAATTTCAATGCAAGTGTGAAGAGAACAGACTAAATCACAGACTGAGTCTAGAGAGATGAGGTGATTATTAGTCAACCCTAAACAGGAAGCTGAGATAAAAGCCTAACTAATTTGAAAAGCAGACAAGAATGAAGATCTAAGACAAACATTCTGAGAATGTAAACAACTTGTTTAGGAAAAGAAAAAGGAAAAGAAAAGAAAGAAAAGGCATATGTAAAAATAAATAAATAAATAAAAACCCTGAAGTGTAGACAGATTAATTGGCTTCACAGAGAAAAAGAAATCACACAGCTGTCATATTCACTCAAGACATAAAAAATGATGTGTAGATCTATGGTAGAAAAAAAAGGATAAAAGCAATGGAAAGTGTCTGTGTATGTCAGTACCATTCTTTCAAATCGCATGGCTTAGACATAATCATACCAATTTAAAACAAGTGCCAGTTACAGCTCTGGAAAGTGACTATTTGGAGATCTCCATCACCCTTAGGTGACATATTCACAGCTTCTAGATAGGACATTATGTTGAGGGACTTATCATAAATAAAAGAGCACTCTAACATGAGTCAAATAATTCAATAGTAAATGCCTACACATAAGGGAGGAATCGTTCCTATGCAAGCAAGTATACCAAGTAATGAAAGCAAAGAGAATGAAAGCCACAGAGCAGTCATCTTATGAAATGAAAATGCAAAGTGAAGCATGCTGCAACTTGTAAAAACAATGAAATCACAGGAGCAAATCAGATTAGCAGCACCAAAAAATGGTTTAACCTGCTGAATCAAGTGCTTTGTTAAGCTGGAACACAAGCTTGAATAAGACAACCCCAGAACTACAAAACAACTTCTCTCTTTTTCTTGCTCTATCTTCAGCATATCAAGTTCCTTTGATCTTTTTTTTTTTCCTGAGACCTTAAAACTTGTTAATTACTTTGTGATATTAGTAACGTTTTTCACATTCTGAGAAATATTGTGAAACATTTAATTCAATGGCGTGCAGAAAGTTATCTAGCTCCACCCATATAGTCTATCCACGTTTCATCTACCCATGTGATTCTGAATTTCTGTTCATCAACCCCCAAATCATTTTCTCCTCTTCCCATGCACATCCTTATTCTACAAATTATGAAAAACTACCATGATGGTTAAAAATCTATTCATACACCTGCATCCACTTGAAAATAGTACTTTCACTGTAGTCTCCATAATCAAGAGTTGCTCGTCAGGTATTTATGTGCTAGTCAGAATACTGGCCTCTCCAAAGCGTCACATTTTGTTAGTCAGAACTTGTGAGTACATCATAGAACCTGGGGAAAAGAGAAACTTTGCAGTTAGATTTAATGTTAGGGGTCTTCAATTAGAGATTACCTTACATTATCTCAGTGGGCCCAATCACATGAGCTCTTACAAGCAAACAAAACAAAACAAAACAAAAACTCTTTTTCCAGCTGGAGTTAGATGCAGCAGAAAGGGAAGAAACCAAGAGGTTTGAAGCATGTATTTATGTCACCTACTGTTTATAGAGGGAGCTAATGGAAAGCATAAGAAGAAATGTGAGCAGTTTCTAGGAGGAAAGACCGACCCACTGACAACCAGCATAAAAGTGGAGACCTCAAGTCTATGAGGACCTCAAGTCTACAACCACAGAGACACAAATTTGGTCAGCATCCTGAATCAGCATGTTCGTCCCCAAAGCCTCCAGGAGCACAGCCCTGGCAAAACCTTGGTTTCAGCAATGTGAGAATCACCACAGACGACCCTGTTGTTCTATGTTGTACCCAGATTTCTGAGTCAGAAAACTTTGACTCAGAATAAGAAACCGTTGAGATTTTCAAACTCCATGTTGGTGGCAATTTGTTATGGAAGAAATGGAAACTGAAGGTACCCTGTTTACCTATGAATCTAGAATGGGAGTGGATATGCTCATATTATATTGATGTTTTTTGCTTGTTTTGTTTTTGCTTTTGTTTTTGCTTTGTTTTGTTTTGTTTTGAGACGGAGTCTCGCTCTGTGGCCCAGGCTGGAGTGCGGTGGCCGGATCTCAGCTCACTGCAAGCTCCTCCTCCCGGGTTCCCGTCATTCTCCTGCCTCAGCCTCCCGAGTAGCTGGGACTACAGGCGCCCGCCACCTCGCCTGGCTAATTTTTTCGTATTTTTAGTAGAGACGGGGTTTCACCGTGTTAGTCAGGATGGTCTCGATCTCCTGACCTTGTAATCCTCCCGCCTCTACCTCCCAAAGTGCTGGGATTACAGGTGTGAGCCACCGCGCCTGGCCCTATATTGATATTTTAAGATCATTCCAGGAAGATCGAGGAATGCCAAACTTACTTTTTGTCTTGCTGTCCTTTTCTCACTTCTCTACAATTACTCTTTGTTAGGTATGAGAAATCTCCACACTGTTAAATTTTTAAAGCTAGTTTTATCTTAAAGATATTCCTATTGTGAAATTCTTTAATATGAGATACATCTAAGAATAACAAGCTACAACTGAAACAAATTGCTCATCGCAACCTCTGCTCCAGGACTCAAGCAATTCTCCCACCTCAGCCTCCCCAGTAGCTGGGACTAGAGGTGTGTGCCACCACACCCAGCTAATTTTTGTATATTTAGTAGAGACAGAGTTTTGCCATGTGGCCCAGGCTGGTCTCAAACTCCTGACCTGAAGTGATCTGCCTGCCTCGCCTCCCAAGGTGCTGGGATTACAGGCATGAGCCATCCTGCCCAGCCTGCAAAACACAGGTCAAGTCAGCTATACACATTCAACCTGCCTACATGGAACGTGGTGTCAACATGGATAAATGCCCTCTGTTATGGACTACAGAGTTTGCATCCTCCCAAAATTCATATTTAGAAACCTCAATCCTCAATGGGATGGAATTAGCAGTTGGGGCCAGGTTTAGATGAGGTTATGAAGGTTGAGCTCCTGTGAGTGTCTTTATAAGAAAGAGACTAGAGCATTTTTTTTCTCAGCCGCATGAAGATACAAGGAGAAGATGGCAGTGTGCATTCCCGAAAAACTGGCCTCCCCAGCCACCAGATCTTGGACAAACACATGTTTGGAAAAATGGACATTTGTTGTTTAAGCCACCCAGACTGTGGTATTTTTGTTATAATTGATGGAACTGACTAAGGCTGCCTGCAATTTGAATTCAGTTCTAAATACTACCCATGACATTTGTGAAGTGAATTTTCCTCCTTTTCTATCACTTAGTATTTAAGATTAATGAATGAAAGTATATTTTATCAATAAATTTTGAAACTCATGCCCAAAAGCAACAACTCTCATATTGGCAAAGATGTTTTGCCCACTAAAGGCATATCAAATACTTTTCATATAAAATTTCCACTGACTCTTATTATGATAGAACATTTATCAAGTGAGCTCCTCCTATAATTATGTATATTTCACACCGTGATAGTTATTGGTGCAGGATATACGCTTTTGTTAATCTGTTAATTCTTCAGATAGGGCCCATACCTTTTACCTTCACATGCTACCTTTTAGCATTTAGATACATTACATTATAACTTCTTTCCCCTCAAACATTTTTTAAATGAAGTAGTTCATATGTTATTAAATTCAATTAAACATATATTGTTTGATTATACATTCATGTATTAGGCATAATACTACTGCTATATACAAATTTACACAACAGTGAATTATCACAATTCTTAGATAGTAGTAGATAATTTTTTGTAGAATCTATTAATCTACAAGAGATTAATAGATTGTATACAAAATAGCCATAATATAATGGGAAATGTAGTGTGCCAGTGGTATAAACAACATTCTTTAGGATGACAAGAGTAACATATATTTCTTCTGGGTTCTTGAAGGGCTGGAGAAGAGTCAGTGTGACTAGAGATTCTAATGTGATTAAAATGCTGCACAGCAATGACACTTGAGATGAACATTAGAGGTCAGTTTTTGGAAACAGGCAGTTTATGGAGAGCCTAGTAAGTTAAGAAAGTGCATTTCACCATACATAGATAAATATATAGGAAGAAAGTGCATTTCACCATGCATAGATAAATATATGGGAAGAAAGTGCATTTCACTATGCATAGATAAATATATGGGAAGAAAGTGCATTTCACCATGCATAGATAAATATATGGGAAGAAAGTGCATTTCACCATGCATAGATAAATATATGGGAAGAAAGTGCATTTCACCATACATAGATAAATATATGGGAAGAAAGTGCATTTCATCATACATAGATAAATACATAGGAAGAGCAAGAAGTCTGTCCAATGACTACATTGCACAATTGGTATGAATAGCAGCAAATGAACCTGAAACCTCATACTCCCAATATAGGAGGGGTCAAATTATGATGGACTTAGGTAACTTCCTGAAGTTTAGAAACTGGATTGTTTAAAATGGGGGAAATTACAAAGCATGTTAGTAGAGAAAAATGACGTTCTTCCCAGAAATATGAAAAATTGAAAGATGAGTAGACTCTAGTATATATAAATAATTAAAAGATAAATTTTGAAATAGTTAATGTGAATTTTTTAAAAGGTTAGCCATTTGTAAAAATGTATATAGTACATAGTTTGTTAATTTACAACTTGAAATTTATTCTAGAGGCATAAAAAATTATATAAAATTTTAATTAGCTTCATAAATGCAAATTTTTATTCAAATAATCACTGTACAGAGTATGGAGTTCTATACATAAAAGGAATTAAGAAACTAGTATAAAAGAATAAGTAGTAAACAAAGGATGATATATTCATATCAATTTAATTCTCATTAATAGCACTAAAATGCACAGGTAGAACATAAATTCAGTAGTGTTTGTAAATAAATCAAAAACCAAATTATTGTTTAAGAGATTATAACAAATTTTGCTGAAAATGGAAATGAGCCATATTGTGTATTGCATATAAAGTCAGATTGACTTCCCAGGAAGGCAAGTTGTAAAGACAGTATAAGAACTTCAAATAAGACTATGTCTTCGTTTATTCTCAAATGTTTATTCTAAGAAAATAATGGAAAATACATGCAAAGATTTATGGACACATATATTCAATGTGTGATTAAGTAAAATAGAGAGTAATTAGAAAAAGACCTAAGTTGCCAGCAATAGAATAATACCCAAGAGTTGTAGGACATGAAGAAATAGGAAGAAATTTAAAAATTACATTCTTAAAGACTCTTTAAATACACGTATATTTGGCTTTATAACATGTATTAATAACATCACATTCTGAAGCAATGTTACAGGAAACTAATTCATCATAGAATGCTCCCAAGTGCCTCTTTATTTTCCTTTTTTTTTTTTTTTTTTGTAATAAGCAAATACCACATTTTATGATGAGAAAAAAACAGGTAAAAATTTTAAAAAAGAAGATGCTGGCATCATATACTACAATGAGATTTAGTTGAATAAAGGACAAACAATCTTATCTCCTAATTCTTGAAGAAAAAGGAAATAATTAGGTAACAAGTCTTTTTGACTACTGGAAACATGCTCCAAAAATCCAACATTAAGTTTACTCTCCTAGAATCATCAAACTTCCCACTTTGTCTTGTATGCCGTTTCTTTATACCTCTTCTTAACTTTCAAGCCATTAACTACTTCTGTTCTCCTCTATTTGTTAATTTTCTCACTTTCTACTCTTTATTAACACTCCACATTGAAATACAGTCATATTCATCCCACACCTCCCCAAACCTGTTGTTTAACATTGATTCCCTCTGCAAATGCTGCTCTTTCTAGTCTTCTGTACATTAAAATTCTTTACAGCATTTGTGCACATTGTCATTACTTACTCACTTTCCTCCTGAACTCATCACAATGCAATCTGACTTTGGCCCAACCTCTAAAACAATTCCTCCATCACAAGAGTTATCATCTTTATGGTGCTAATAGAGATAGTTGGTTTTCAGGCAACCATTGCAAACTGATGACTTATGTATACAGGGATTTTATTAAATGTTAAAAATAGCTGAACTATTTATTGGATCCCTGAAATTAATCATGAAACCTTTACAGACTGGAATTTTAGATAAATAACTATTGAACCAAATAAGTTTACAGGATTAGAACATTTAAAGACTACTGCAAACGTTATATATAGACATTTATTGATTTAAGGCATTTACTGTGAACTAGCATGTTTTCTATTATAATTTTATCTCACTCCTAAAAACAATCTTAGGAGTTGGAGTTGATTATTATTGTTCATTTTGCCAACGACGGGGCAGAGACAGAGAGGTTAGTTAATTTGCACATGGTCGCCAGATAGTAAAAGCTGAGCAAACCCCAGTAGTCTGACCCTACAGTCCACAGACACGACCACTATGCTGTGCTGCTTCTGTAGAAATGACAATAGGATATAAAAAGAATGAGGTTGAACATCATCATTTATTTAATATTTGAAATGCAAATATTTTAAAACATGATGCTTAGCATCATTATTCCATAAATAATACATAAAGAACATTAAATTTGAAATCATTTTGGCTGTTGACACATTACATTTTAGAAGATATTACAAGGACAGAAAGAAAAACAAACACAACAAGGTACCACAACATGTGGTAGAAAGGGTAACACAAAAATCTGGGGTGAAGACATCATTGATTTGAAGCTTTTTATTGAAAAACTAACGTAAATTTACTTTGACCAAAGTGCTGATATTTAGAAGAAAAATGATAAATGATTTCAAATATATGTTAATTTGTATAAAAGAATAAGCCACTTTACCTATGTTTTCTATTATTTTACTGTCTATGTAGCAATAGCAATTTTTTGTTGCACTTATGAATATTTTGTTGTACTTATGAATTTGCATGGGAGTTACTAAACTACAATTGTTCAATGTATGTAATAAATTACCATAAATGGCAGTATCCGAGCAAGAAGACTTTATGTTAATGATGGCCATATTTAATATCTTCACTAATGATCAACCAGAGGAAGTCAAGGACACGGTAATGACAAGAGCAGTTAATGATACAACTGAAGGCAGAAAAGAACATGAAGCCCCATATCGGAGAAGTCTTTTTTTAGTAAGATTTATTATATCGTCACATAATTTTTCAAAGAAAGGTGGAAGTTCAAAACATGTCCTATTTATCATTGAATACTGATGTTTACTGGAAAGTACAATGAAAAAAGATACAGAAAAGGAAGACTCATACTTCTTATCCTGATGCTTTTTAAGGTAAGCGTATTCCCTGTGCAGTGGTAGCCTGAGGTAGTTTGCTGCCCGCGTCCTTTCTCTGCTATCCCTCCATTCCCTCATTCTTCCTCTTGCCAAAATCAGCAAGTGCTCTCCAGTACTCATGCCAAGATCAAGCATTAGAAAGTTACTTTTCTGAGGTCATATTCTTGTCAACGCATCCTTTCTGCTATACCTCCCAATAGTTTTTTATCCTTCCTGAATCTCAGTCTTCTTCCCTCTCCTTTCTCTCTCTCTCTCTCTCTCTCCTCTCTCTCCTCTTCCTCCACCTTTTCCTCCTTCATAAACTCACACCTTTTCCTATATAGGCACTTATTTCCTGAATACGAATGTTTTGATCATCAACTACATGCCTGACGATCTTCTAAGAAAAGTACCAATCTAAATTTTTTCATGGAGAAAATTACTATCTGTACTGGGGTATAAATGGTCCAAATGGAACACCAAGAGATTATCCCTGCTAGTGTATGCATTTTAACAGTTTGATCCCGTTAAACTAGTATAGATACACTTTTTAACACTGTAATTTGAGAATGTGACAATATGGCCCCTCCCTATTTCCATCCACCTTCATCATCCAGAAATTGTATGTGATCCAGGCAAGATCTCCACCTCTGCTCTCCATCCACAAACACTGAAAGCCTTGTCACCGCCACCTGCTTTAGGACCATTATAACTCATCAACTTAATGCCTCTAGTAAAAATACAAAAATTGGCTGCGTGTGGTAAGGCGCCCCAGTGGTCAGACTCAGCTATTCAGGAGGCTGAGGCAGGAGAATCACTTGAACCCAGGAGGCAGAGCTTGCAGTGACCCGAGATCACGCCACTGCACTCCAGCCTGGGCAAAAAGAGTGAAACTCTGCCTCAAAACAAACAAACAAACAAAAAAACAAAAAAAACAAAAAAAACCCAAAACCTTAATGCTTTTTATCTCTGGTTACTTCAACACCATAATTACCATAAATAATTCATCTCTGTCAGAATATTTGTGTCCCATTAAAAATCTTATGTTGAGATCTCTTCATTAATGTGATGATATGAAAATCAGCCTTTAGCGGGGTGATTTGGTCATGAAGGCAGAGCCCTCACGAATGGAACTACTGCTCTTATAAAAAGACAAAGCACTTTGCAGGAACATGGATGGAGCTGGAAACCATCATTCTGAGCAAACTAACACAGCAACAGAAAACCAAACACCGCATATTCTCACTCATAAGTGGGAGTTGAACAATGAGAACATATGGGCACAGGGAGGGGAACATCACACAACTGGGGTCTGTCAGGGGATGTGGGGCTAGGGGAGGGGTAGCATTAGGAGAAATACCTAATGTAGATGATGGGTTGATGGGTGCAGCAAACTACGATGGCACATGTATACCTATGTAACAAACCTGCACGTTCTGCACATGTATCCCAAAACTTAAGTATAATAAAAAATAATATGCATATATCAAGAAATGAAATAGAAACAGTAAGTTTTGTGCAGAATTTGTACTCTCCTGATAAGAACAAAATACATTGCATGTATGAGCTACTAAATACAGTTCTATGTTTCCAGTAATTCTTTATGAGTTAAATGCTCTTATGTTTGCAAAAAAAAAAAAAAAAGACAAAGGACAGATACTGATATCAATATAGATACATATATATAGATTAGAGAGAGAGAGAGCCCATTCTTATTAGACTTTGCAGTTGTGTTATATAAAGTAGACACTGAAACTGAATTAGTGGGTTAGTGAGAAATTAATGAATACTGACTTGGTGAATAAGGAGCCATTGCTCCTAGAATAACTATGGTAGTAACTTTCCTCTAGACTTTTCTCACAATATTTTTTCTCAACGAATTAGTACATAGCCTTGTTTTATGTGGTTTCTGTTTAAAGATAATTTATATAATACATATTGTTGATCCACGAACATCAAACTCATGGCCTAAAGCACTGTAACTCATGCTTGAATGAAGCTTGTCTAACATGCATTTCTTCTATAAGGCACATCACAGCCTTCTCACAGCTAGGAACACTAGACGACACACAAGCACTGCATTTGGGGCCGTTTTACACACAAAGTCACTAACAGAAAGCACAAAAATGTTCAAACTATGATGCTAAGTAGACTACAAACAGGACATGTCCTTACTGCATGAGAACTGGAACAAGAAGGCAGTTCTCTATGGAGGCCAAGGCAGGCAGATCATTTGAGGTCAGGAGTTCGAGACTAGCCTGGGCAACATGGTGAATCCACATCTGTACTAAAAATACAAAAAATAGCTGGGTGTGGTGGTGGGTGCCTGTAATCCCAGCTACTTGGGAGGCTGAGGCGGAAAAATCGCTTGGGAGGAACCTGGGAGGCAGAGGTTGCAGTGAGTGGAGATTGCACTCCAGCCTGGGCGACAGAGTAGGACTCTGTCTCAAAAAAAAAAAAAAAAGAAAAGAAAAGAAACTCAGGATGGAATACGTGCACTGGGAGGTGTAAATTCCTTGCTGTTCTGTATGCATGCCCAAATGAACACAGAAGCACAGCTAGTATTGATTTGGGGGGTTACAAATCACTTTTAATAGGTAGGCAGATTCACAAATATAAAATCTGTGAACAGTGAGGATTGACTCTATCTTATTCCTTTTTGTAGCTTGCATTTTCATGTACTTACTGTGCTATTCAGGGAGCAGGAATTCTTAATATAATTCACTTCAGCATTGGTTTTCATCATGGTTAGTGCATTTGTGCACAGTTTTAGAAATCTTTGCCAAGATCAAATTATTTTAAAGAATTGACTATGTTTTCTCCTATATGTTTGTTTTATATTTTAAAATAGATTGACAGTTCATATGGATTTATTGTGTTTACAGTGTAGTATGGGTCTGATGTTTTTCTATTATTTTATTTTATTGGAAATAAATTTATATATGATATTTTATTGAAAAGACTACATTTTGCCCACTCTTTGATGAACTCCTGTCTCTAGTAAAGTTAGACAACTGAATGCGGATCTATTTTTGGATTCTGTTTGCTGCATCAGTCTATCCGTCGATATTTACTATGAGTCTTACTACCTGGTAGTGTGAGTAATCCGGGGTTTTTGCTCTTTCAAGATTGCTGTGACTATAATTGTTTCTTTGCATTTCCATATAAACTTTGGAATCAGCTGTCAATTTCTTTGGGGTTGTATTGAAACTGTTAATCTACTAAAAGAGAATTGACAAAGTTACATTATTGCATCTTCTAGTACGTGCACATAGAACATCTCTATTCATGTAGTTCTCCTTGCTTTCTTGCACGCAATAATGTGCTGTAATTCTTCAGTGTAGACTTCTCGAACATCTTTCATCAGATTTATTTCTATATTTGATGTTTGTTAATACTATTATAAATTTGAGTTTTTAAATGTAATTTTTGATTAATTCATTGCTAGCAATACACATCGATCGCTTCTCCAGCTGCATCCTATCTTATAACCTTTGGTGTTTTTATTACATTCAGTTGTACATCTTTTTCTTTCCTGGGTTTTACAGTAGCCTCCTAATCTGCTTCTACTCTTCTCCTCCTTTGGTATTTTCAAAAAGGGAATGAGATCATATTACTCCTCATTTCAAACCGTGGGACAGTTCCTTAGTTCACTCAGTGCAAATTCCTATCCTTACATTGACCTATAAGATCCATCATGATCTGTCTACACTCTAGCTACTTCCCTTACCTCTTCCATTTCTCTCTTGTTACTACATTTGGTTATAATGGCAGCTTTTTTCTTCCTTAAAATAGTATTCAGCTGCTGTGCTTAGGAATTTTGCTCCAATTTTTTAAGTTTTTCCTCCTTTCTAGAAGGCATTTCCTCTGGTTTAATCATGTTCTCTTTGCTTTAATATACATGTGCAAATCTCACTTTCCCAATGATGACTATTTTGACTATCATACTTAATACTAAAAATTTTCCATATTCTTCACTCTGGTACTTCAGATCCCTCATGTCTTTTCTACATTTTCTATTTTTCTTGTTTTTTAATATTCCCCTAACATGCATATCATTCTAATATTGTATTCGGTTTATTGTTTTGTATATTGTTTTGTGACTGATTCTTCCAGTTAGAATATAATACCAAAAAGGTAAGGTTTTAGCCTGCATTTGTCACTAATACCATCCAAAGAGTTATATTATCTTATATTTGTCATGTATATTTATATTTATCATATATGTATATATTTTAATTTAATAAATGAATGAATAAATGAATGACAGTCTTTGATTCCTGGATAGTGGGAAAGAGGTCAATAAACTGATTATAAAGAAAGTAAACCAAGTCACCGAGTGGGTAAGAAGAGAAATATATTTACCTTAAAAATTATGTCAAAATCTTACATGTTTCAAAGAAAATATTAGAAAACATAATTACAAGCTATAAATATATATCTTGTTTTTTTCTCTCTTACACATATTGCTACTTCTTTGTTCCCACTCCTCCAAATATGTCAAACACTCAGGAACTCTTATAGTCCCTCATGGATTGTATGTTTCATTCTTAGGTTGGCATTTTTTATGAATGCAGAAAGACTGACTAGACCTCACATTCAACTCTTTAATATTGACATTATGGTGCTAGATAAACTCATTTTTAATGTTAAACTTCAAATGATTTTTTAAGATAATAAACAAGAAACCTCTAGAATTGAGGACAGAATTTGAGAATGAGGAACACATAATTGAAGATCTAAGAAATGCATTATAATGAGAAAGAATAAATAAGACAGATGAAAATCACATGACCAAAAATCGAATATCTTGAAATAAGTGAATACAAGAGAAAATGACAAATATCACAACTGTCAACTGATCTTATATATAAAATATTTTAAATTTTGAAAATAAACATTTTATGGTTCATTTCTGAATAAAATTAAAGATAGAATAAATTCAAATATGTAATTCACATAAAAATTCCTGGAATGCAGAAACAACTGAATTTGAAATAATATGTGCATTTCATATTCCATGAAAATTTGATATAAAACAGCAGATACATTGAAATATATTTAAAGTTATTTACCCTCATAGATTTAAAAAGCAAAAAGAAGCCAATCTTCAAGAATTCAAAAAGCAAAAACAAGTCATCCACAAAAGAGAGAAATTCATCTACCCTCAAATTATTTGCAGGAATCAGACTAGCCACAGTAATCCCAATGTAAATTGAGAGAGGAGAATATTAAAGTTCTAAAGGGAGAGAATATGACCCAATAATGTTAAAGTCAGCCAGTTTTCCCTCGAATGTAAAAGCAAGGAGTTGTTACGGCCACTTGCCTGAACACTTTGAAATATAGTAAAATGATATTTTCTTTTAAAAAATGCTTTACTGATAATAAGTTTTACTCATCAACAAAAAAATAATAATCGAATATAAAGAAGTGGTATAGATAAAATATAATGAGCATTGAATCTATTCTTGGGGAAATAGGAATAAGTAATTAAGGGAATTATTGTGACAGATTATAAATATTATAAAGCTTGATGAGGTATGAATAATGCTAACTCAACCTGCAGGTAAGTAGATGGGGAATGTTGAGTAGGAGTGCATATTTATCATCACTTATGGCTAGAGATCTACTTGTAGTACTTTTAAAATCGATGTAGGCATTTATAATATCCATAGTACTCTAACTTCCTAATATTTTTGCTTACTCTTTCCTTTAATCAGATGAAAAATTTAGAAACAAAAATTTCTTGAACCATAAAAGAGTTATCTGGAAGTTCAGAAATTCCTTTAGGTTTTAAGAAATACTTTAATTTATTTTAAATATAAATATAAATTGAATATCATACTTTAAACTTTATATACAAACATATATATGTTTTGTATATATAAATACAATAGTTTAATTTTGATATTATAATTCAATCAGTTAATCTTCTATAAGATTAAGATGTATTTTAAAAATATACATTTATTATTATTAAACATTGATTTTGATGTTTTGATTTATTTACTTTTAGCTTTTTAGTTTTTATTGCTTGAGTTTTATGTAATATACCGTATTTCTAGAAACAATGCATTCTTTTTTTAAAATTGTGATGATATATCCACAATTATATCTATGTTTGAGTATTAAGATTATATACTCTAATTTGTGGTGATGTAATTTTATAGCAGCACCAGGAAGCAGGAACTGGGATAAGAGGAACAGGGAAATATCTCTTAGAAATTGCAAAGCTGCAAAAAATTGAGTTACTAAGGAGTAAAAGTGAGTAAAGTGACACATCAAAAAATAATGTCTAAAAGCCATCGTATATTAAACCAAGGCACAAATACATTTCCCTTTCATTTAATCAGTATAATCAATGTTGTATTTCTTAAATTATCCTCATACATTTCACAGTCGCTATATTTCTTACAGGTATTAAAATAATTTTCCTTTGTAAAAAGGTGGCTAAATTTCTACATGACTCTGGATACTGATTTTCACTTTGTATCAGGCAGCATTGATAAATGTTGTTTGAGAAGCCTGCCAGTGGGAGGTACATCAAGTGAGAGATATCAGTGACAAAGCACCAGCAGCATCAGCAAAGATTAATGCTGAAGCTGTGGAATCAAAGAGAGATGAAGCCAGAACGCTGGAGACGCAGTGGGCAGGAAGCAGCATGTTGGACAGTAAAGTGAACAAAATAGCAGAGCAGGAAGAATAAACGCCTAAGTGTCAGGAAATAGCTACAAAGCAAGATCAGTCATCAAAGTTAAAGCCAAAGCAAACATTCTGATTTAAAGTATATCTCTATATTTCTAGGCAGGTAGAAAAAAACTGAGTTGTAGAGAAAAACACATATGATTCTAATATTTGAATGAGTCAATTAGTTTTCTATTAGTGCTATAATAAAGTATCACAAAGTTGCTGGTTTCAAAAAGCAAATCTCTGGTCTTGTCATTTTGTCAAAAGTCTGAACTGGGTCTCCTAGGGCTAGAAAGGAAGGAGACAGCCAAACTATGTTTATTCCCTGAGGCTCTAGAAGAGAATCTGTTTTTCTTGCCTTTTCTAGCTCTTAGAGGCCACCTACATTCTTTGGTTGATGCCCTCTGATTACAACTTCAAAGTCAGAAGTTTAGTGTCTTCAAACTTCTGTCTGTCTCTGACCTTTTTTCCTGCCTATTTCTTCCACTTTAAATGACCTTTGAGATTACACTTGGACTCACCCAGATAATCCAGAAAAATTTCCTTGTTTTAAGGTCAGCGGATTTGCATCCTAATTCCATCTGCAACCATAATTCCTCTTTACCATGTAATGTGGTGTATTTGCAGGTTCTAGGGATTAGAACATGGGCATCTTTAGCGGGCCATTATTCTGCTTACCACAGTGGGTTTGAGACTGAAAATTACAATTGTTATCCATACTTAGTTCATCTCAAATTTTATGGTTATGATTTGTACGAGAATTTCTGATGATTCTCTCCCCAGTTCTACTAATTAAGTTTTTGGACCTAAATTTTATAACTTAACTATGATGAGACTAATAATACCCATTTATTAATTATTTAATAAATATAAGTATGTATTCAATTTGTATGTATATGTGTGCATATGTATGTCAGTGGGTATATGTTGTTATGTGTGTATATACATATAAATAATACACACACACACATATATATATATATCTGGACTTTCAGAGGTACCAATTATGTCAGAAAAAACCCAAATGTTATAATTGTGCAAATGAAAATATAATTATAGTATTCATAAATTTCTAAATAATATTCTGATATAAACTTTTTGAGTGTTGAGAGCTGATATTAGGTTGGACCAAGGTTATAGCAGTTCATGTGGAAAGAAGAGATCAGATTCTTTATATAGTTATAGCCAATAGAATTTTATGGAAGTAACATGTGTGTAGATTAGGAAATACAAGTGTAAGCCAGTAATAACTCTAAGGATTTTAGACTGAAGAAACGGAAAGATGTGCTGGGAAAGGTTCCATTGAGTTTTGAACACTTTGAGTTTTTAGCGTCCATTACCCTTTTTAAGGTAGAGAGGATGCATGTGCAGTTGGGTATGCCAGTCTGGAGTTTAAAAGGTAGAGTGGATATTTATAGGTATGAATCACGCACATGTCGGTGTGAAGCCATGAGGTTGAATGAGAACATCGAATAACTGGATAAAGGCCCCAGTGAGAAAAGGACCAAGGATTGAATTCTGGCACAGGCTGGCAATAAAGAGGTCATGTACAAAGTGATACATCAGCAAATGAGACTAAAAACAAAGAAGAGGTACCAGAGTGGAGAGAGAATTTAGAATTCTAGACACCAAGAGAAGAAAGTATGCCAATGAAGAGGGAGACATCAGTAATGATAAATTCTGCTGATAGGCCTAGTGAAATAGGGCCTGATCAATGAATGCTGAATTAGCCATTGATCATTTAATCATCAATGAAATTGGCTCTGGGGACTTGTGAAAATGCTTCTTTTATTGGACAGAACCCAATAGTAAGTTGCTTTAAGAAGTCATTTTTCCTACTACTGGCCCAACCTTTTGTAGTTTAAACAGGTGGGTCCACTGGAGGCTATAATTAGTTACCATATTCTCCATTGATATTAGTCAGATAAGGCATTTAATAATAACTTAATTCATTTTTGTTGGATTAACTAGTACTCAGTGTGAAAAGAAGAGGATCTGATGACTGACTAGTGACTGGTAGCCTCTAGCATCCCTATCCTGAATCATCCAATCCCTATGTAGCAGGTGTGAGGCTGGCACACAGGTTTGGTCTCCGACATCCTTTCAGGATTGACTCACTCTTCATCCTAGGCCTACGAACAAGATTCTCAATGCTGATCTACCATCCCATACTTTTCTACTGAATATGCAATACGCAATATGCTATTCATCTGGCATTTCAGTACTACTTGACCCAGATTTTTTCACCATTGTGTTCATCCTCTATGTCGGGTACTTGATGACAGGTAAATCTCATTTCAGTTGACTGACCTAAATGAAGATTGTTGTATCTTTTTAAAACTGTACCTGGACGATGATCCAGAGCCAGCCAACTCTTACAGCCCTTGTAAGTCAGAAAATGCTATCTCCTGCAAGTTCCTAACTATATGCTCCTATTCTTCACATTTTCTCAAATTGACTAATTTCTGGAACCACAAAACACTTGAATGGATCATTTAAAAAATGTCCATGTATATAAATACAACCATATTTATAAAATATATTTTTTTAAATTCTTCACAAATATTTGCTTATGTGTCTCCTTGTAAGACACTGGAAAGAAGAAAAGAATGTTTCCTAATTTCCTGCTTGTCTTCTGTAATAGGAGAAACTGTGAGTGTATTACCCAGATGTGTTTTTTCTCACTTCAACTCATTGGTGTATCCAGCAAGATATTTCATCACGCTGACTTCCTTCGCTTTCAAATAACTGTTTGATTGTAGGTAACAGCAACCAGAGATAAACTGATTCTGAAAAAACCCTAGCTGACATGTGAGCAGCACTAAAATGAATAAGGAAGACCACCTGAGACAACTGCCTCACTTGCAAAGACGTGACTGAGCCCCACAGTGGTGTTTTTTCTGTTAAGATTCTGATCATTCTATACTAAAATATAGAGAGGAGGCAATGTAGATTGTGTTTTGCAGTGTTATCACTTTAGGGAGTATAGGCTACCTACAAAGCTCGGGGAAGTTTGATACTAGACAGATGCTTAAGGACTGCATGCAATCTAGAGAATGAAGCATAAAATCTGCCACCAGGCTGCACCCTTTGTGGCATTTATGATATTTGTTGATGACTCTGGTTTTTAAAATAAATTACAGATGCATGAATATGTGTATCAGCAACATCTTACATTGAATTCTTCTCTCTCTGTCGATTCACAATACAATGCTGGCACCTAGCAAAAATTAGCAAACAATAAGTAAATGACAAATGACTAGATGTATGAAATCCACAACACAATATAGATCTACTTTTTAATAATATTCTCAATTTCAGTTGATATTTATAAATGCTGATTTGAATATAAAAGTCAAAACTAATACATATAAATAATGATTAATAATTGTGACAATTATGTTTTTATCAGTAGTTTTAAGTAATTCACAAGCTTTATACTGATAACGCAACAAGGAGTCTAATTGCATTTCCAAACAGTTACTCTTGAATGTTCATGTGTGGTAATGACATGTCAGTCAGTGTAATGTTTATCTACTGCCTTATAACAAGACCCCTCCCCCCACACATCAACTCTGTTAATGGAAAAATAGACAAGTCACATAATAGTACAAAAATAATTATTGGTTTACATCTCCTCTGTATTCACTTGGTTCCAGGCTTTACCTTCAGGTATTTGTCAAACATGAGGATGCACTCAGCATATCTTCACACTATGGGAAATAATGAGACTACCTTGATTGATTAGCCAACTGACATTAAACACTAGTGCTTATTCATTTGCATAGAAAAAGTCTGTTAATAGTCTGCTTGGAATTAAGTACCTATAAATGAAGCAAAAAAAAAGTGTCAAAAAGAAAATATGTATTTTCAGAGGTAACCACGTTCCACAGAATAAAGTTGATAGTAGAGAACAAGGCAAAAAGAGCCCTACAATTAGAAGTCGCTTGACCTCCACTGGGAGCAGCAATTTAAACCCTCCTTGAACTGCAACTGCAGCTCCCTCATCAGTAAAGCATGGTTTTTGTTTTTTGTTTTTCACTAAAACAACAAGATCTTACACTTGCATTTAGATTATTTGAGAATGGTAAGTAATGGTAGCTTTGAAAGAATGATTTGATTCTCCCATGTACTCTATTTTAGCTGCTACCATTTCATCAGTTTCATTATCAGTTTCTGTCATCATTGTGTTCTTTTACTTATTCTCTAATACAAAATGCAGCATGGTAACTCACGCCTGTAATCACAGCACTTTGAGAGGCCGAGGCAGATGGATCACCTGAGGTGATGAGTTTGAGACCATCCTGGCCAACATAGTGAAACCCTGTCTCTACTAAAAACATAAAAATTAGCCAGGCATGGTGGCAGGTGCCTGTAATTCCAGCTACTCGGGAGGCTGAGGCGGGAGAATCGCTTGAATGAGGGAGGCGAAGGTTGCAGTGAGCCAAGATCACACCACTGTGCTCCAGCCTGGGCAACAAGAGTGAAACTTCATCTCAAAAAAAAAAAAAGAAGAAGAAGAAGAAGGTTACCCCTCTAGAATTTTCATTGACTTATTCAACGTACTACTTGATTGGCTTGAGAAGTTATTTAACTAATTCTTAATTTCTGCATATGAAAAATGTACAGATTTACAACATCTTTCCCAGAGGACTTATGGAATAATGAAGTTTAATCATTCAGGTTAAGCAGTATGAAGTCAGCACTCTTTAAATAGAACTGTATTCTATATTCTTATTTTAAAATGTTTATTCTTAGTTTAATCTTACGTGTATCTTTTTTTTTTTTTTTTGGTGGCTGCACATGAAAGGCTATGAACTCAGCACTCTGCTGGATGTGGGACATGAAACAGAGAGAAAAAACCTGGCTCCTACCTTCCAAGCACTCATGTGGAAGCAATATCTCATTATATCATTAAACAAAATGCTTTTATAACTATTTTAAAATTTTAATATAGAAAGAAAAATTGAAAGCATAGTAAAATGAACATCTGCTTATCCACTACCTTGATTCTATAATTGTGAACACTTTACTAATTTTGCTTCCTACTTTATATGTATATATTTGTTCAATCACTAAACTCTATACTTTTAAAAGATTCCAAATATTATATCATCTTTTAACAATAACAAAGCTAATAAAATTGTATTGTATTGGGAACTTTTGCTAAATAAGTAGATTTTAGCTGCTCTTGTCACACACACACAAAGTAGTCTTTTGAGATGATAGATATGTTAATCTGCTTCACTATAGTAACGATTTTATTATATATACGTATTTCATAAAATGTTGTAAACCTCAAATATACACAATACAATTTATTTTAAAACATGAGAAACATGATAAAAGTATATTTGAGATCATATTTCTGAAATACAAATAAATTTCCTAAGACAAAATGATAAAAAATGTAGTTAACAGTTTATGACTCCCTGTAAGCATCTTAAAATGGCAAAATTAAGAATAAAACATTTGGGAGGCCAAGGCGGGCGGATCACGAGGTCAGGAGATCGAGACCATCCTGGCTAACACGGTGAAACCCCATCTCTACTAAAAATACAAAAAATTGGGTGCCTGTAGTCCCAGCTACTCAGGAGGCTGAGGTAGGAGAATGGCGGGAACCCGGGAGGCGGAGCTTGCAGTGAGCCGAGATCCGGCCACCGCACTCCAGCCTGGGCGACAAAGCGAGACTCTGTCTCAAAAAAAAAAAAATAATAAATAAATAAGAATAAAACATTACCGCTATAACAGACACTAAGCTCTCATTACTTTTAAATGAGTACTTTTTAGAATACTAAAATGTTTCATAGGTATTTATTTAAAAACTAAAGGTACAAAAATAAGTTTGGCCACTTATTCTAGAAATACTGGGGATTTCTTGATATCTTGAGAATGCGTTCATAATATTGTCTATCTTTTTTGGGTGAGGTTGCTATATGAAAAGATATTTACCTAATTAATCATTGTTTCCATATGAGACTCTTATTTATTCTTTTATTTTTTAATCAGAAGGCAATTGACTCATAATACATTTTCCAAATAATCATAATTTTGTTTTATTACATACATGTTTAGAGAATCTTTGAAGCAGCAAATCTATTGATGTAGCATCTAGAAATTGAGCTCATAGTAACAACACAGATGAGTGCAAAGATCAACAAAAAGGAATCAACAGTGCTTTATATTCTAGATACTATTCATTCAATTAGATTCTTGTTCTTCTGGGATACCCCAAAGACTGGGAGAGTGAGAAACTTGTGCTTCAACTGATCAGTTTTTGGAAGCAAGTTCAAAATTGTTACTCTCTATGGACCCTAATTATGGCTATATTAAGTATTACTTTGAGAATTTTGTTGTTACTTAATCATTCCTTCAGTTTTTAATCCTTAAAGTGGGAATCATTATATTACATACCTCCTAAGTGTATGCTGATTGAATGCATTTAAGGCAGTTAGAGCTGTGCTTGGGAGATAATAAGTCATCAATATTGTCATTTATCGCTATCGTTATTTGTATCCCTGTCTACCATATTTTATTAATTATATAAATAACAATGGTATATTGTTTGTCAACCCACTTAAATAAATATATAAGCAAGAGGATTATTGTAGTCTTTGTTCACTGCTTTATTGCCTGTGTATCACATCCTGCTTCTGGGTCTGTCTTGCTGTCTGTAGCCCCTAGTTCCACTCTCATCATTCACAGAATAACAGCCAAACAGAAGCCATCAGTTGGATCCTGAGAAGGGGAACATCAGTTTACGCCACATTCAAAATTACAGGATTTATCTAATTCATCATTGAATGATTTATAAAAATATACAGTGTGCATATGTTTTTGCATAAAACGTATCACAGAGTAACAGCTAGGATTTCCACATCTGCCACTTCTCTAGTAGTTGTTATTCATGTTCCCTGAGGATCTATATACTACTAAGAAAAAATGTGTATACACAGATGATGAATAGGCACCAGAAAAGAACATTTGGAACAGCAAATAGTGTCCTTTTTTATTTTCTTTTTTTGAGACGGAGTCTCACTCTCTTGCCAGGTTGGAGTGCAGTGGCACTATCTCGGCTCACTGCAACCCCCATCTCCCGGGTTCAAGAGATTCTCCTGCCTCGGCCTCCTGAGTAGCTGGGATTATAGGCATGCACCACCATGCCTGGCTAATTTTTGTATTTTTAGTAGAGACGGGGTTTCACCATGTTGGTCAGGCTGGTCACGAACTTCTGACCTTGTGATCTGCCCGCCTCGGCCTCCCAAAGCGTTGGGAGTACAGGGGTGAGCCACCGCACCTGGCCACCGAAAATAGTGACTTAATCCCCTTCTAAAAGTAACTACTCTACCACCAGGGTGGGAGAAGAAGAGAAAACTTCTTAAGAACATGCAAAATTAAGGAGATAATCACCACTATGGATTTTGCCCCTGTATTTCCTTATGCATGCAGATTTGTTTTAGCTCTGATTGCGCCATGCAATAACTGGCCAAAAATGATCCCTGATTATCAAGTTCTCTGTTCCTATCTTGTTCCTCCTTATACATGATAACCTATGCTAGTGTGGCAGCCATAGAAGTGCCCCACTCAGATCTGTCTACATGAGCACCTCGGCAAAGAGCACAGTCAGATGAGAGCCTGCATTCACTGGGCCTTGGCACTTGCTATGGTATTTATTCCAAAGCCACATTCTACCTGGACCTCTCCCAGCTATTGGCTAAGCATGGCAGTCCTATTAGATTGAAGAATTCCTCTAACGTGAACTTTGCTTGAGATCCTCATCCATCTGGCTGAGTTCCTCAGACAAAACTTCGTGTTCTCTCCCTCCTTGTACACTTCTCAGGTCGGCATTGCAGAATGAAAACTTCCTGTTTCTCCTGCTGCGGCCCACCTTTCTAACTTCACAAGTCTTTCCTCTAATACATCTTTTACATGTCTAATTTTATTTTACTTTTATTCTTTTATTTTTTTTTTTTTTAATTTTTCATTTTTTGAGGTGGAGTCTCACTCTTGTTCCCCAGGCTGGAGTGCAATGGTGCAGTCTCGGCTCACTGCAACATCTGCCTCCCGGGTTCAAGCAATTCTCCTGCCTCAGCCTCCTGAGTAGCTAGGATTATAGACACCCACCACCAAGCCTGGCTAATTTTTGTATTTTTAGTAGAGACAGGGTTTCACCATGTTGGCCAGGCTGGTTTCAAACTCCTGACCTCAGGTGATCTGCCCACCTTGACCTCCCAAGGTGTTGGGATTACAGGTGTGAGCCACTGTGCCCAGCCCATGTCTAATTTTAATGACCTGAATTGACACAAATGATGAATCAATATACAAAATAGAGATAATAATAGAGTAGTGTATTGCCTTGGCTAATTCACATGCCTGTATAATAATGAGAGACAATGGCCAAAAGACCATTCAAATCTACCACGCAATGCAAAAACACCCCACGATGTTTCATCAGATATTTACATGGGAAGGTCCATCCCAATGCCGCCTGGCAGGTGACGGCAGAAAGAAATATCAAACCGGTTCAACTCACACAACATTCAGTTCACCTGTCAGTGAAGACAACCGGAAAATACCAGCCACAGTTCAAGGTTAGCAAACCACATAGAATATTCTGTTCTTCTTCCCGACTCGTCATTCTAAGTGTAGAGAGGCTGAGTAATCATTCATCAAATTTCTATAGGAGTAATTTTGGCACCCGAGATTTGAGTATGGATTATGTGACCTTTACTGTGACTTCCAAATCTTGGAACATCTTTCACTGACTCTATTTTTAAATTGTAAGTACTGTAATGTTTGCTTTGCAATGTATCATGGGACTTTCAAAAATGTTTGTGTTAAGTTTATGTAATGTAACTTCGTTTCCATTCAAGTGAAGGAAACAGTCTTATTGAGGAAGTGTGTGTGTGTGTCAGGCTCTGTACTTTACATGTCTGATTGATTTTGAACCTTACAACTATCTAACAGAATAGGTAAAATTATCTTAAGAGTAATCCTATAAATTTTAATAACTAATAGTTTCATGTAGAAAAGACAGTGATATCCAGAGTAAGAGATAATATATAATATCTTATTTTTAATTTCTTAAATGACAGAAATATGAATACATAAATTTTATTTTAACATATTTAGTAAAATTGAGAATTGGGACAAAACTTTAAGCATTACAAGCCGATTGTCTTATCTTCTCATAAAACATTTGAGCTTCTTTAGTCTGTTGTTATTAAATTGGGATAAACAATTCTTTTAATACTTATGTAGTAAAATTTAAACCATTCTCCCTAACTAAAAAAGTCAACTAAATACGTTTCTACAAACACATTTAGCTAATGCTGAATATATGTGTGTGTGTGTGTGTGTGTGTGTGTGTGTGTGTGTGTGTGTGTGTGTATATGTATTTAAAAAAAAAAAAACAGAGTGTCACTCTGTTGGCCAGGCTGGAGTGTAGTGGCATGATCTTGGCTCACTGCAACCTGCACCTCCTGTGCTCAAGCAATTCTCCTGCCTCAGCTTCCTAAGTAGCTGGGATTACAGGCCTGTGCCACCATGCCCAGCTAATTTTTGTATTTTTAGTTGAGATGGGGTTTTACCATGTTGGCCAGGCTGGTCTTGTACTCCTGACCTCAGGTAATCTGCCTGCCTCGGCCTCCCCAAGTGCTGGGATTACAGACGTGAGCCATCACGCCTAGATACTTTGAAACTGTATTAATTCAAAACATCATACGTTACAAAATAAATAATTTAAAATAAGGTGAAAATGATATTCTGTTTCTGAAGCTACCCAAAAAATACAGAGTACAGGGTTTGGAAGTGCATGGATTTGCCATGGGATAGCAAGCATTAAGAAAACAGTGCTTATTTTGGAATGAATTTAAATTGGGCAGGATAAATCTGACCCTAAACTTTTCTTTGGGTGCAAAGCAAAAGGCAAACATTTGGAAAATCTCAGTTGCCAAGGGTAAAAATAAATATAGGTTACTTATTAAAACATTTTAAAGTTAGAGGACATTATAATGAAGTACATTTTTAATAGAACTGGTAAATAGTCAATGTAAAAACCAGTGCATTCTATTTTAGGGATTTAAAATAAATTTAGTTTCCACACTATTGGAAATTATAAGACAAGGAAGACAACAGGATAGAATTTTCAGGCTAACAAACATAACATGTCAGGGCATAGAGGAGCGGGCACTGGCTTTATCCTCTTGGATTTGAAGCTTACCCACTCACTAGTCAACCTTTATGACCTCCTTGTGCTGCAGACTAATTGGGAGTCTAAGCACATGTGGCAGGCTTCAGGTAACAGGACAATAAAAGCAATGAGAGGGATTAAAAAAAAATTCAGTGTTATAAAAATATGTGTTCCTAATGGGACATCAAATGTAATTAGTGCTTCCTATACTTATTTTATGGGTTAGTTATTTTAAATATTTTTAGGGATGAAGTCTTGCTGTGTTGCACAGGCTGATCTCAAATTCCTGGCTTAAAGTAATCCTTCTGCCTCAGCCTATCAAATAGCCGGGATTACAGGCAGGAGCCACCACGACTGGCTTCTTTTTAATATTTTGATTCCACGTGGTATGTGGAAGTGTACACAGTAATTCTTCCACTGCTTCGAGATTCTAAACATCTTAATTATTTTCTGTGATCTTCAGTGACCTCATTTTTAAAATTGAGAAAATATTTCCTTCCTTGCATATTTGAAATAATAACTAGGTAATCTATTTAATTTGCAGTGTTTGGCCTACAGTATGTACATAACAATTTATACTTTCCCAAATCTCTTGGACTACAAAAGATTATGTAGAATATTTAATAAGAGTTCATAGACATTGACTATTCAATACATCGAAGGTCTGGTTCAAATCATAGTTTCAGAGAGTGTTGTTTTAGGGTTTAATAACAACTTCCATCCTTCTCTCTGAAGTTCAGACTTCATTGGGCAACAGCAGGCAATTAGCCTTATGGGTATTAATTTTTAATTTATGACTACAAAAATCTGTTTGCAGGACATGGCTTAGTTGCACAGCAACTTTGGGTACTGCAGTATACTGCCACGAAATTGAAATGACCTGTCAAACTGCATTTTTCCTAGGACTAGGACCTTCTTCTGGGAGCTCATCAACGGGAAAGTAGAGAAAATTTTCCCAATGGACATAGATCAGATGAGACAGCGAGGGGGAGAGAGACAGACAGAGAGAGAGAGATAAAGAGAGAAAGAGAGAAAGAGAGAGAGAGAGAGAGAGAGTTACTAAATTAGGAGAAACCCTTTAGGTGAAAAGAAATCATCACCAGTTCTGTTTTCTGTTGGATTTCACAATGGCCTTAAAAATGTGCTTGTTTTGGGAAGCAAATATTGCATAATTGTACGAATCCATGCTTGGAGAATTGGGAATATGATATGACTTCTAATAATTTCCTTATGTAATTTTTGCCAATGGTTAACGTTACTTATGTTATTTTTATGCCAATTTCAGTCACTATAATTCAACTCAATACAATGTGAAATGGAAACAAGGGATAACACTCAAAAGTAATAATCCTTTCCCGTTGAGTGAATCACAGTACTTTGTGACATTTGGATTGCGTACAGAATTCGTCAGTTTTAATCTTTTCAAATTTATTCTAGAAAATTGTTCAGGAATTTTAATCTCAAAGACAGGACTTCGAGATTTTCTTCTTTAGAAGAGGAAATGCGCTTTATTATAAAAGACTTATTTCAGCTTATAACTGTGGCAAGGTATCTTGTTTGAATTTAATTTAAAGTCAAACAATGTCTTGGCATTATTTTTACACTGAAGAGCATCATTTATTACTTGTTAAACCTGAAAGGAAGATTTCAAATTCTCTGAAATCCAACCAGCCTTTTATCTTACAAATGACTAAACAATTGAGAAACGTTGACTTGCAAATGATCAAATAACTGCAGCTGTATGGCAAGAGATCTGACTCCTGACTCAGTGCAGCGCCATTTTTCCCATTGTCTTCCTTTCTCCTCCCTTTCTGTTATACAGAGACAGTTATGTGTATGTGCAACGCTGTGCATTTGGTTCATTTCGTATATCAGATGTTCATGGAATAGAAGGACACAGTTCCTTTTCCCTGCATTCAAACTTCAAAAGGAAAATGAATTGCTAAATAATAAGCAGAATTTTCTGGGAGCATAGACTTAATGGGAGCTATCAAATAAATCTATTGTGGAAATTATTCTGTTTTCTTATCATTAGCTTCTGTCTTCAACTTGTCACGCTCACAGTCATTAAAGTGGTCAGCCTGGAACATAGTAGTGAGCTCTCGTAAGATAATTAAAGAAGTTATTTCACTCTTTGTGTGTAAGTCCCAGCTCACTACAAGTTAAGCTTCATGTCTATGTGGTCTAATTGACCTTGTACATGAACTGATTTGCAGTTTGGGAACAAATGCTCATGTGATGGCAATATATTATTTAGATAATAATGTTTACTAAGACTTTAATTTCTCTATATAAAAGAGGAGGGAGACATAACTTTGGGGACTTTAATTTCTCTATACATCAAGGAGTTAAATATGCATTGGTGCTCATTTGCTAAGATTTATAGTGCAGTAGATTATGGCCATTTGAAAGGAACCATGTCATTTAGGCTATGCTCTCACAAATTGCACATTCAATAAAAACAATTGATGAAGTAACTCAGCTCCATTTGATTAGAAAAAGGACAAAAACGATGTGGCTATTTATTTTCCTGGTGTACTCTTTGAAGAATAATTTTAAATAAACTTAAGTTTTGTCTAGATAGAAATCAAGAGCTTCATAGGCCAAGATCAGCATGATATTAAGAAAGATATTAAGGGTGGGACACAGTGGCTCATATGACATTAAGAAAGATATTAAGAGTGGGGTGCGATGGCTCACACCTGTAATCCCAGTACTTTGGGAGGCCGAGGTGGGTGGATAACCTGAGGTCAGAAGTTCGAGACCAACCTGGCCAACATGGTGAAATCCCGTCTTTACCCCAAGTACAAATATTAGCCTGGTGTGGTCGGGTGCGCCTGTAGTCCCAGCACTCAGGAGGCTGAGGCAAGAGAATCACTGGAACCCAGGAGGCAGAGACTTCAGTGAGCTGAAATCATGCCACTGCACTCCAGCCTGGGTGACAGAGAGAGCCTCCATCTCGGAAGGCAGACAGACAGACAGACAGGCAGGCAGGAAAGGAGGGAGGGAGGGAGGGAATACATCTCTTATGCTTCTCCTTAGAGACATCAGTATCTCTACTCTGTAAAAAATTGGCTTTTAAACTCACAGAATTAAGAGACAACAAAAAATCAAAACAAAAAGTGGCGAATTTATCAAATTGCCCTCCACTTTGTACACCCCCAAATGTCACTCTCAAGTAGGAAGACTTTTTGTACAACTTGGCGATAGTCAGGACATTAAGAAGGCCGCCTGTGTTAAGAAGGGAACCTTTGCACAAGTGGTGCATATATTTAGAAAAACAATCTTTTGAGTCTCTCTCTTTCATGAATACAGTATAAGAGTATGTTTGGAAAATTTGCTTAGTTGTCGAGTGATGCACATTTCGAGTGTTTTGTTTTAAATAAATTCAGGAGTTAAGGCTAGGATAAAAGCCTAGCCAATTACTTTAGTGAAGAACAAAGAGTCCCTTATTTTCCCAGGTAGTGTGACTCTGATCACCGGAAATAAAGTTTATACTGAAATTAAGGAGCAATAAACCAACAAGTGAGGAGAGATTACTTTACATAGACATCTCCTGAGTATAGATAGTCTACTTGCAATTTCTGGGGATTCGTGGGTGACTAAGACACATAGTATATATTGATGCATCAACCCCAAACACTAAACCTTTCTCACCTTTTGAAACTCAACTCATAATTTCAATTAAGAACAAATCACAAGCATTCTTATACACCAGTAACAGACAGAGAGCCAAATCATGAATGAACTTCCATTCACAATTGCTTCAAAGAGAATAAAATACCTAGGAATCCAACTTACAAGGGATGTAAAGGACCTCTTCGAGGAGAACTACAAACCACTGCTCAGTGAAATAAAAGAGGACACAAACAAATGGAAGAACATACCATGCTCATGGATAGGAAGAATCAATATCGTGAAAATGGCCATACTGCCCAAGGTTATTTATAGATTCAATGCCATCCCCATCAAGCTACCAATGAGTTTCTTCACAGAATTGGAAAAAACTGCTTTAAAGTTCATATGGAACCAAAAAAGAGCCCGCATTGCCAAGACAATCCTAAGTCAAAAGAACAAAGCTGGAGGCATCATGCTACCTGACTTCAAACTATACTACAAGGCTACAGTAACCAAAACAGCATGGTACTGCTACCAAAATAGAGATATAGACCAATGGAACAGAACAGAGTGCTCAGAAATAATGCCACACATCTACAGCCATCTGATCTTTGACAAACCTCAGAAAAACAAGAAATGGGGAAAGGATTCCCTATTTAATACATGGTGCTGGGACAATTGGTTAGCCATAAGTAGAAAGCTGAAACTGGATCTTTTCCTTACTCCTTATATGAAAATTAATTCAAGATGGATTAGAGACTTAAATGTTAGACCTAATACCATAAAAACCCTAGAAGAAAACCTAGGTAGTACCATTCAGGACATAGGCATGGGCAAGGACTTCATGTCTAAAACACCAAAAGCAACGGCAACAAAAGCCAAAATTGACAAATGGGATCTAATTAAACTAAAGAGCTTCTGCACAGCAAAAGAAACTACCATCAGAGTGAACAGGCAACTTACAGAATGGGAGAACATTTTTGCAATCTACTCATCTGACAAAGGGCTAATATCCAGAACCTACAAAGAACTCAAACAAATTTACAAGAAAAAAACAAACAAACCCATCAAAAAGTGGGCAAAGGGATATGAAAAGACAGTTCTCAAAAGAAGACATTCTTACAGCTAACAGACACATGAAAAAATGCTCATCATCACTGGCCATCAGAGAAATGCAAATCAAAACCATAATGAGATACCATCTCACACCAGTTAGAATGGCAATCATTCAAAAGTCAGGAAACAACAGGTGCTGGAGAGGATGTGGAGAAATAGGAACACTTTTACACTGTTGGTGGGATTGCAAACTAGTTCAACCATTATGGAAAACAGTATGGCGATTCCTCAAGGATCTAGAACTAGAAGTACCATATGACCCAGCCATCCAATACTGGGTATATACCCAAAGGATTATAAATCATGCTGCTATAAAGACACATGCACATGTATGTTTATTGCGGCACTATTCACAATAGCAAAGACTTGGAATCAACCCAAATGTCCATCAGTGACAGACTGGATTAAGAAAATGTGGCACATATACACCATGGAATACTATGCAGCCATAAAAAAGGATGAGTTTGTGTCCTTTGTAGGGACATGGATGCAGCTGGAAACCATCATTCTTAGCAAACTATCGCAAGAACAGAAAACCAAACACCGCATGTTCTCACTCATAGGTGGGAACTGAACAATGAGATCACTTGGACTCGGGAAGGGGAACATCACACACCGGGGCCTATCATCGGGAGGGGGGAGAGGGGAGGGATTGCATTGGGAGTTATACCTGATGTAAATGACGAGTTGATGGGTGCTGACGAGTTGATGGGTTCAGCACGCCAACATGGCACAAGTATACATATGTAACAAACCTGCACGTTATGCACATGTACCCTAGAACTTAAAGTATAATAATAATAATAATAATAAAAGAACACTTAAGATTTGTGAGACATAATCTGGCAAGGCAGTTCTTCAGTTGGTGGCACTCAGAGATCTGTAGGCAATCCCTGGAGAGTCTTTTGGGGGCAAACAGATCTGTCAAAATAAAATGTAAATTTATTTTCTGTGCATTTTCCTAGGACAAAATTAAGGCTGCATTAGAGCATCAATAGAGTTTGTGATTCCCCACCTTGAAACAAGAACATTTATCTACAAATAGCAAACATAAACAGAATCCATTGTCAAATAGAATCTGCAAATGTGTTTAGTGAGTGATAACCTCTTGAATCACTCCCAGGCTGTTAATGCTTAATGCTTGCAGTCTTCAGGCCTTCCATTCCACAAATCATCCCACAATGAGCCAAATGCTTTCAAGGTAATGTACACTTTGGGGAGTGTAGTGAGGAATCAGAATCACCATTGTCAATTAATCCACAGATTAGTAACAGTGGCAGCAGTTGCAGCAGTTTGTGTACTTAATAACTTAAAAAACTGTTTAATATGTAAAATCTCAAGGTCACTTAAATATACTTATGGCATATATTGAAATAATATACACTCAGAAGTTGTATCATTAAACCATATAATAGCTGCAACTAGTAGTGTGACCTCTGAAACTTGGTTTCCTCATCTTTAAGGTAGAGAAAATAATACATTTCCAAAGGATTCATGGTAACTAAATTAGAAAATCAAGATAATTTGTCTGTAATGTTTTTGGCACAAAGCTTTAACAGAAATAAAACATTATAATGTAATTTTAATATTTTGGAATATAATTTGTTCTATTATTGAAAGTAATCATCCTATTATGCACAGTTTTTGAATGATTTAATTTTAATAAATGCATAGGCTGAGTTTATCATATTTCCATATTAAGATTGCACCCAAAATGTATTATGAAATTTGAAATATGAATTTCTAAGACAGAAATTACATCAAGTCTTACTATAAATTACTTGGTTTAAGGGAAGCCCCAGTTCTTTTTCTCTTTGGTAATGTTCTTTATTGGTTGACAATAGAAGTGAGTACAGATACAGAGATCCAAGCAGGTGAGGAAGCTATAAGAATGGTCTGCATTCAAGAATTGATTTACTTGAAAATAAGAAAAAAAGATAATTAGAAAGATTTAGAATTCTATTAATACTTTCATTACTGGTAAAATGTCAAGTATTTGTGGTAAGCTTCTCATACATAAATTTCAATGCAAATACATCACAAGACATACATTATGAGAGAGCTATTATTTTGTGACAAAAGATACGGTTCTCTTCGTCTCTAAGAACATAATCACTAATACCACCTGAATTTAAAAAGTAAAGTATTTTCTGACTCTTAGTCAAAAAACTGAATCTTCTTCAACATAAAGATATACACATGTGCACCTCCAGACACTCTTTTCTTGCACTATAATTTTCACTAAAGATGTATCATAAAACATACATGTTTTCAAGAATATACTTCAATAATGTGCTATATAATGTATCTGTTAGCTCAATTTAGTCATTCCACATTATAAACATATTTCAAAACATCACATTGTACACAATAAATGTATATGTGTCAGGGGAATCTGCCCCCAATATTTCAATGTAAGTTCTTTCTATTTTCCCTAAGTGTCGACTGGCTGAGAAATAAAGAGAAAGAGTACCAAGAGAAGAATTTTACAGCTAGGCCTCCGGGGATGACATCACATATTGGTAGGACCGTGATGCCCACCTGAGCTGCAAAACCAGCAGGTTTTTATTAAAGACCTCAAAAGGAGGGGGGATGTACAAACAGGGAGTAGGTCACAAAGATCACATGCTTCTGAAGCCAATAAAGATCACAAGGCAAAGGGCAAAGCAAAAACTCCTGATAAGGGTCTATGTTCAGCTGTGCATGTATTGTCTTGATAAACATCTTAAACAACAGAACACAGGGTTTGAGAGCAGAGAACCAATCTGACCTCAAATTTACCAGGGTGGGGTTTCCTCCCCACCCTAAGAAGCCGGAGGGTACTGCAGGAGACCAGGGCATATTTCAGTCCTTATCTCAACCGCATAAGACAGACACTCCCAGTCCAGGCGCGGTGGCTCACACCTGTAATCCCAGCACTTTGAGAGGCCGAGGCGAGTGGATCATGAGATCAGGAGATCCAGACCATCCTGGCTAACGTGGTGAAACCCATCTCTACTAAAAATACAAAAAATTAGCCAAGCATGGTGGTGGGAGACTGTAGTCCCAGCTACTTGGGAAGCTGAGGCAGGAGAATGGCGTGTACCCAGGAGGCGGAGCTTGCAGTGAGCTGAGATCATGCCACTGCACTCCAGCCTGGGAGCAGCGAGACTCCACCTCAAAAAAAAAAAAAAAAGACAGACACTCCCAGAGCTGCTGTTTATAAACCTCCCCCAGGAATGCATTCCTTTCCCAAGGTCTTAATTATTAATATTCTTTGCTAGGAAAAGAATTCAGCAGTATCTTCTCTACTTGCACGTCTATTTATAGGCTCTCTGCAAGAAAAAAATATGGTTCTGTTCTGCCCAATCCTGCAGGCAGTCAGACCCTATGGTCGTCTTCCCTTGTTCACTGAAAATCACTGTTATTCTGTTATTTTTCAAAGTGAACTGATTTCATATTGTTCAAACACACATGTTTTACAATCAATTTGTACAATAGTGGTCCTGAGGTGACGTATATTCTCACCTTAAGAAGATAACAGGATTAAGAGATTAAAGAAAAGACAGGCGTAAGGGAACTGATAAATGTCCATGAAATCTTCACAATTTATGTTCAGAGACTGCAGTAAAGACAGATGTAAGAAATTATAAACGTATTAGTTTTGGGAACTGATAAACATCCATGAAATCTTCACAATTTATGTTTCTCTGCCATGGCTCCACTGGTCCCTCAATTCGGGGTCCCTGACTTCCCACAAGATATATGATTTTTATTTGTCAATTAAAAATATTTTTTAAGAAAGAGAGAGGAGGCTGGGCATGGTGGCTCATGCCTGCCATCCCAGAACTTTGGGAGGCTGAGGTGGGTGGATCACCTGAGATCAGAAGTTCAAGACCAGCGCCTAGCCAACATGGTGAAACCCAGTCTCTACTAAAAATACAAAAAAAAAAAAAAAAGCCGGGGGTGGTGGTAAGTGCCTGTAATCCCAGCTCCTCAGTTGAGGAGAATCACTTGAACCTGGGAGACAGAGGTTGCAGTGAGTCTAGATCATGACACTGCACTCCAGCCTGGGTGACAGAGCGAGACTCTGTCTCAAAATAAAATAAAATAAAATAAAATAAAAATCAAGTTACCTTCTCCATTGAAAATTTATCAGAGCTTCCAGAAACAACAGAATGTGAGAGAAAAGGAACACTGGACATAAGTGCAGCAAAATCTGTATAATCTGTGGATCTCCAGAATAGCTCCAATAAGAGAATCCTAGTTTCCACCTTTAGAAACAGTGAAGGAAATATAGTAGTTTAGGTGGAATATATCTGAAAGAGATTTCCTACACATTCATAAGTTTCTATGTAAACTGCAACATTAGCTAGTAATCACAATGAAGTAACCTATAGAATTTATTGAAATTATATCCAACATAAACTTGATAGAAGCAAAGACACTACGTTGATTCTGACAAGGCTGAGAGGGTGTGTCCTGGAAGTGTGTACAGTAGTAAAAAATATGGAGCAGACAAACAGTGTAGACACCACACACACACACACACACACACACACACACAGAGATGCCTCTCAACTTTCGGTGGATTTATATGCTGATAAACCTACCCTCATAAGCTGAAAATATCCTAAGTTCAAAATGCGTTTAATAAACCTAACCTACTTATCATAGCTTAGTGTAGCCTATCTTAAACTTGCTCAGAACACTGATATTAGCCCACTGTTGGGCCAAAGCCTACGCTGTAATAACATATTAAAAATCTCATGTAACTTATGGACTACTGTACTGACAGTAAAAAAAGAGTGGTTGAATGAGTATTTGAAGTACAGTTTGTATTGAATGTGAATCGCTTTTGTACTATGTGAATCGCTTTTGTACTGAAACTGAATTATCCCAAGTTGAGACTGTGTGTATATGTGTGTAAATACACATTTTGCTTAACAGAAATACACTTTATGTGTGTGTGAAGGAGAGATTTAAATAAGTTGAGTTATGTTAGTTCATCATGATCCAAAATGAGAGTGAAATGGATAAATGAATACCCTGTACCTCAGAAGATTTCATTTTCTTTCCTTTCTGTTTCTGATAATATGAGTGTTGCATGCTGTCTGTATATATTGTGCAAAATACAGGTACAATATATCATTTAAACCTAAATTGACTGCATCATGTGGGGGCTACTAAGGAAATAATAACTGATTCTGATGAAAAACCTAGTGGTACAATATTTGGAATTATTGATAGCTGATGTATTCTATGCTGTGTAGTTTGGGCGATGTAATAAGCTTCCAAGAGTAATTTTGTCTAAAAGATATTTTGGTTGTATATATTAACTTTAAAACATACTAATAATACCACCCACTCCACATTAAGAGTCAAACACATCCGTAAAATAAAATGGTAAGGCAGGGTGCAGTGGCTCACGCCTGCCTGTAATCCCAGCACTTTGGGAGGCCGAGAAGGGTGGATCACCTGAGGTCAGGAGTTCAAGAGCAGCCTGACCAACATGGTGAAACCCCATCTCTACTAAAAATACAGTAAATTAGCTGGGTGTGGTGGTGGGTGCCTGTAATCCCAGCTACTCAGGAGGCTGGGTCAGGAGAATCTCTTGAACCCAGGAGGTGGAGGTTGCAGTGAGCTGAGGTCACGCCATTGCACTCCAGCCTGGGCAACAAGAGCTAGACTCCATCTCGAAAAAAAAAAAAAAAAAGAAGAAAGTTGTAAAGGGTTTAAAGGCACACATGGATGTCAGGGGCAGAAACAAGACAGAAAAAGAGAGGTATTTTTCCCACGTCAAAGAGCAGAGGTCTATGGGTCACAAATCCAGATGTTTCCTCAAGTACTGTCAAGGTTTCCAAATTCAGTCTCTATTTAGGACAAGAGAGAGAAGCCAGAAAAAAGGGAAATAATAGGTAAAACAGCTGCAGAATCATTTCATGAGTGGGGAACCTTTAGTCCTACTTAATTCTCCTTACAGAAGGCAGATACTTTATTTCTTGACTACTTGACTTTTTGGATAAGTTGCAAAGAGAAAGAAAAACAAGGCCGGACTTGGTGGCTCACACCTGTAATCCCAGCACTTTGGGAGGCCGAGCCGGGTGGATCACTTGAGGTCTGGAGTTTGAGACCAGCCTGGCCAACATGGTGAAACTCCGTCTCTACTAAAAAAAACAAAAATTAGCCGGGCATGGCGGAGCATGCCTATAATCCCAGCTACTCGGGAGGCTGAGGCAAGAGAATCGCTTGAACCTGGGAAGGTGAGGTTGCAGTTAGCCAAGATTGTGTCATTGCCCTCCAGCCTGGGTGACAAGAGCGAGATTCCAACTCAGAAAAAAAAAAAAAAAAGAAAAAGAAAAAATAATAAAGGGAATAATGTTTTCCCCATATTCTGACCACCTAGAACCTGTGAAACATCATATCCTCAAAATATAACAACCCTAACTAAAGAAAGTTTTCCTGATCTTAAACAAATAACAAAAGGAATTTAAGCAGCCAGGGGCTACTCTTATTAAAGCAATTTATAAGTATGTTAATTGGGAAATACTTAAGACTGATTTATAATAATTTGAAATGACTTATTCTATCACTTGTATTGGTTACTTGGACTTTGAAATACATATTTCTATTTAAATAGAAACCTTAGTTCATTACCATGCATAAGCAGTAATACTGGAAAACTGGGCCCCTTGACTGAGCAGAAAATAGAGTCAAACTGAGTATTTTTTATTTTTTTTATTTATTTATTTATTTTTTTGAGATGGAGTCTCGCTCTGTGGCCCAGGCTGGAGTGCAGTGGCGTGATCTCGGCTCACTGCAAGCTCCTCCCAGGTTCATGCCATTCTCCCGCCTCAGCCTCCCAAGTAGCTGGGACTACAGGCGCCGCCACCACGCCCGGCTAGTTTTTTGTATTTTTAGTAGAGATGGGGTTTCACCGTGTTAGCCAGGATGGTCTCGATCTCTTGACCTCGTGATGTACCCACCTCGGCCTCTCAAAGTCCTGGGATTACAGGCATGAGCTGTCGCGCCCGGTCAAACTGAGTATTTTTTGAAAGTGCATCCTCGATTCGTTAAGTATGCAAAAGGACCCAACTTAAATGGTAAATTGTTTAGTTGTCAGATAACTCTAATGACTTATATATTTTTATATCTTCTTTCCAAAACTAAACAAGTTTACATCTAAAAATAGAGTGCTGAAGTTGTACTTTGAATATTTATAGTAATTGGTAAGAAAAACAAAATTCCTAAAACAATCACTTACACAATCCTTTAAAACAATTGACACGATCTAGGCTGTAAAGGGTTGTCCAGCAAAGGAAATGCTTAGAACCCAGCAATTACACTTGTTCTGTGTTCTCAAAATATGTGGGCACGAATAGTTAACTAACATTCCTAAAGCATCCTTGCATGATATTGAGACAATTGGCCATGGTGCTAATACGATCAAGAGATTTTTTTTTTTAGAGTAATCTTTAACTATAGAATATGTAATGTGAGAATACACTATCATACTTTAAAATGTTGGTCCATGTAGTATAAAATAAGAAAAGTAAGGACATACTAAATCTGAATCTTATATTAAAATAATAAAATGATTCAAATGATTTTAAAGGCATAAAACAATAATTTCAGATTTTAATAAAATATATTTGTGATGACCTTCTAAAGAATTTGAGTATTAAAGAAATAAAACTATAAACAATGTAGATAAATATTTTGGTGGAAAGATATAATAATACTTACATAGTATTTTAGTTTTCTTATGAGTGCTAGTTTTAATTTACATCTATTTGTTAGTTTTAAGATGACATTTCACTATATAAAAGCAATTTCAAATGAATATATTACAATTTTTTCAAGTAAAATAAGTAGTTTTAAATTCAAATATTCTTCAAATATTAAGCTAATTCAAGCATTATTTTCATGCAACAGAACAGCTTAGTGGAAGCAATTTTTAAAATGCCCTAAAGAGTAATACCTACTTTCCAATGAAATTAAATTAGTCCTAGTTTTTAAAACGAGTCAGAAGTATTTCAGATTTTAATATTTAGTTAATTTTCTTAATTGCTATAAGCTTACTTTAGGTATCTGCACTCATTCTTACTTCAGACAGTCTTAAAGAGCAAAAGTCAAGTATTCGGAGTATATATTTCCAACCTGTTCTCAGTAGAGGGCCATCTTTTCTCAGATTATGTATAGCCTTCTGAGTTTTCACTTTTAATCCTTAAATAGATATGAGGCATCTTTTTTGTCTCTTATTTTAGTTTAGAAGGATGAGTGAAAACTTTCTAATTTTGATCATGTTGGGCAGGCCTTGACCTTCCGCTGGTCCAAGAGGTTGATTTTTATTGAAAGAAAATAAGAAATATAAGGCACTTTTTTTAAAGGAGGTACTATTTCTCCCTCTTGTCTTTAATTAAATAGAAAGTCTAGTAGTTATTGATTCTGTGGTTTCCAGCCTTAAACAACTGCTCTCAGGGTGGCCAAAGACAGCCATTGCTGCAGTTTCTACTAATATACTGGAATAGCATCACAAAAACAATTAGAGATATGTTGAGCAGTTTGCAGTTCACTTTATGTCTGTATTCTGAGATGTTTGGAAGCTAATAAGCAAGAAAAATAGTATCAGGTCTTTGTTTTGCTACTACTCTCACTAAGCTCATTTGTCAGACAAGATCTGAGAACATGTCAGCAATATGTCTTATTAGTAAAACAAACTGAAAACCTGCCTGGCTTAGGTCATGCTGCAATACAAATGATACCACTTATGACAAGAAATACGAGGAAATAAATTACTTTTCAGTTAAGGACCATAACAGGGAAAATAGTGACCCCATGTTAGCATGATAAAACTGCTACCACTGAACTAAACTAGATGTCAGGGTTAATGACCATTCAACTGATTATATCAATGTAACTCTTTGCTATAGAACATTTTAGTGCTTGAATCTTATTTTGTAAAACTGTATTAAATATGGAGGTTTAATATTTTATTAGCCATCATTAAAAAGAACACTTCTGAAAAGAGGAATTTGATATTATTTAGTGTTTTGAAAGAAGATTGAATAAATACATACCTATACTTTTTTTCTTTTCTTTTCTTTTCTTTTCTTTTTTTTTTTTTTTTTTTTTTTTTTTTTTTTTTTGAGACCATGTCTTACTCTGTTGCCCAGGCTGAAGTGCAGTGGCACAATATCAGTTCTCTGCGGCCTCCATCTCCTTGGTTCAAGCAGTTCTCATGCCTTAGACTTCTGAGTAGCTGGGACTACAGGCGTGTGCCACCATGTCCACTAATTTTTTTTCTTTGTATTTTTTTTAGTAGAATTGGGGTTTCACCATATTGGCCAGGCTGATCTTGAACTCCTGTGCGTAGGTGATCCGCCGCCTCGGCCTCCCAAAGTGCTGGAATTATAGATGTGAGCCACTGCACCTGGCCCATACTTATAAATTATTCATGTAACCTCAATCTAAACATTCATATTTGCTCTAGAATTAAGAGAAATTATAGATTGGTCTATACATTGATGAATGAAAAAGATCTACCAGTCTATCGTAGCTTGTTATAGTAGCCTGAATGAATGAAAACTTTCTCCCATTGGAAAATATATACTTGAATCTCTTGATTAATCCTATCTCCCTAAGCTTCTAACTGTTTCACCAGTGTGTTTAGAAAAAGAGGACTAAAATACAATCTTTAATACCAAATGATATATTTTACCTAATTTGCACTTCTGTCACAAATTTACTGTAAATTAAAATTTTTACAGGATTTAAAAATACTAAATAACTTTGTGGAAATAGAGAATCATGCTAAATTTAGTTCTCATATACTGATGCATAAAAATTAGTAGATAAATACACATATACTTTGATCCTATATATGCATTTAAAACTACTAAGCAATACCACATACATTTAACACTTACATAGCATAAATATAGCTAATATTCATCAGACGATATGTGTCTCGTGTGTTTCTTTGGGGTTAAACATATATTAAGCCATTTAACTTAAGCAGTAGTCTTTATCTCCATTTTCAGATGGTACAATTGTGAATGAAAAAGTAATTTTCCCTAAATTGCATAGAGCCTGGCTCTTGGGTTGACGTTCTTTATGTTTCATTGTGTTTCTTTGGGGTTAAACATCTATTAAGCCATTTAACCTGAGGCTGTTTTTATCTTCCTTTTCAGATGTTAAAATCTTCTCCAAATCACACAGAGTTCTTGGGTTGACGTTCTTTAGGCTGAAATATCCAGTCTTAATCATGAATACAACGGAGACCAGGACAGAAGATATTCTGTATCAACCAACAAATGGTAATTGTGGGGCGGTGAAGGGTAGGAGGTTGTGTGATTTCAGGAGAGTGATTCACCCAAGGATAGATAAAGTTTAAAACTGTATAAAAATATCATCTGAATAACCCCTTTTTCCACCATAATAGAGCATGGTTCAATTGGCAAATGTACACATATTTTTATAAATATACACACTCTTCTTGCACAGTATTTTGGCTAATCTAGTTAGAATAACACCATAAATCTGTACAACAGATTCCAGAAAGCTTCTGTGTTATTCTTTGTTACATGATGTTATTGAGGGTAGAAACTTTAAAAACGGAAGGTTTCTTTAAAGATACAGTTTACTACAGTGTTTCTCAAATACATGTCTGAGAAATTCAGGAACAAAAAGAGGCTGTATGTGAGGTAGGAAGGAGAAAAAATAATTTTGTCTGCTGAGCTCCAGAACTGGCTTAGATGAAAACAGATCCACTTTATATATATATATATATAATATATATTTTTATAGATAGAGTACAAGTGCCGTTTTGCTACCTGGATACATTGTGTAGTGTTGAAGCCTGAGCTTTTAGTGTAAGCATCACCTGAATAGTGTACATTGTGCTCACTAAGTAATTCTCATCCCTCACCCCCACCCCACCGTCTCACTCATCTGAGTTTCTGATGTCTGTATTTCCACTCTTTAAGTCCGTGTGTGCACATTAGACAGCTCCCAACTACACTTAAGATCATGCAGTATTTGACTTTCTGTTTCTGAGTTATTTCACTTAAGATAATGGCCTCTAGTCCTATCCATGTTGCTGCAAAAGACAAGATTTCATTCTTCATATGGCTGAGTAGTATTCCATTGTACATATATCACAATGGATACGGATCCACTTTTATATGGTCTGTTAGTTTCCTAAGGCTGCCATGAATAGAACCACAAATCAGGTGTTTTAGGATAAGCTAAACTGAATCTCTCACAGTTTTGAAGGCTGGGAGTCTGAAATCAAGATGCTGGCAGGGATAATTTCCTTCAGAAGGCTGTGAGAGAGAACGTGTTCCTGTCTTCTCTTCGCTCCTGGCTGCTGGTTTCCCAACAACCTCTGGGGTTCCTTGCAGATGCATGGCTCAATCCCTCCATCCTCACACGGTGGGGTCAAGTCATTAATTAGACCCAGATACTCTCCCTATTTTTAAAGTCAGTCGACTTTGGACTTCATGTTTTCCAAATCCCTTCACATCAGCGTATAGATTCATGTTACACAGCATGGCCAGTGGGAAGTGTGTGTACACAAGAAGCCATAAACCTGCAGTGTTCTTTTCGTTTTCTGGCCCCGTAGTAACAATGTGCCACAAACGTACTGACTTTGAACAACACAAAGATATTGTCTCACAGTTCTGGAGGCTCGAAGTCCTAAATCAAGGTGTTGATTTTGGCTGTCGGTGGGCCATGCTCTCTCGGAAACCTATAGGGGAATCTCTTCCAGTTTTGGTGTGATGCCAGCGTTTCCGGTGTTCCTTTCCTTCATCTCCATATGGCATTCTCCTGTGTCGCTTTACATCATCTTCCCTCTGGGAATGTTTATCTCTATGTCCAGATTTCCCTTTTTTTTTGAGGACACCAGTCATATGATATTAGGCTTCATTCTAATGACCTACTTTTAACTTGATTACCTCTCTAAAGATCCTATTTCCAAATAAACCCATATTCTGTGTTACTGGAGGTTAGGATTTAAACATATCCTTTCCAAAGTGGCAGAATTCAACCAACAACACTATTTTATGTGTTGGACTTCTGACTGTATTTATTTGGTTTGAAACAAGAAATTAATGGCTACAAACAACATTATGGACAAAATTTTAGAACTTCCTATAACCAAGAGATAGGAAGTCTAATAAAATTCATGTGCCTTAGAAGTAAATTTGGAATATACATTAAAGTAGAAAATGCACTTATCCTTGTAATCAACAATTCTACTTCTATATATTTACTCAAGAAAACCCCCACAAAACTCTTACATCTGTTCCTAAGCAAATATTCACAACAATATCAACTATAACATTTCTATAAAATAGGAATCAAGTCAAAAAACATTAACAAGACTATCTATAGTGGTGTAATAGTTGTGAAAGGAAATTCTATAATTATCTAAAATAAGGAAACAGAGGTATATGTATCAACTTGAAAAAAATCATAAACTATCTTGTGGAAATACAGTTAAGCCTGGTTAATAAATAAGGATACCTTCTTAGAAATGTTTTGTTAGGTGATTTCATCACTGCATGAACATATAAGAGTGTACTTACACAAACCTAGGCTACAAACCTGCACAGCAAGTTACTTTGCTGAGTAATGTAAGCAATTGTAACATGACGGTGTTCGTGCATCTACATATAAGGAACATTGAAAACAACGAGTAAAACTGCAGCATAAAAGATTAAAGGAAGGATACACCTGTCTAGACCACTCCTGAGTGGAGCTTTCAGGACTGGAAGTTGCTCTAGGTGATGCAGTGTATAAGTCGTGAAGAATGTGAAGGTCTAGGACATCACTTTACACATACAGGCTTTAGAAACAGTGTATACTAAGGTTACACCAAATTTATTTAAATGTTTTTCTTTCTTCAATAATACCTTAACTTTAGCTTACTGTAACTTATTTACTTTATAAACTTTTTAATTTTTTAAACTTTTGACTCTTTTGTAATAACACATTAACACATTGTGTAGCTACATAAAAATATTTTCTTTCTGAGCATCTTTATTCTACATACTTTTCCTCTTTCTAATTTGTTTTTGTGTTTTTACTTTTTTAACATTTTTTTTTAAACTAGGACACAAATGTACTCACTGGCCTAGGCCTATACAGGGTCAGGATCATCGAGAGGTCACTAGGGCACAGGACTTTAAGGGACCATCAACAATTAGTCATTGACTGCAACATTATGTGGCTCATGACTGTAAATGCATATTGCAGAACCTCACAGACAGTCAAGCACTATGATACAATCCACATGATTAATTAAATGCTGAAATATATTAGCAATATTATAAAAGTCGCACATGAGAACTAAGTACTCAGTTTAGAATGGTGATTTCCTTCATAATATTACCTCTGGGATGGGAGGAAGGCCTGGTTTTAGAAGAAATAATTGAATTTCTTCTGTAATATTAATGTGAAAACTGAAAAAACACAGCAACTGTTATGATTTGATAAATTGTGATTTGGCATTTTGTTATGATTTCCCTCGATAAATCTAAGTACTGGTGATGAATTATTATCTACATTTTGGGTTTTTTTTAAACTTACAAACATTTCATGAAAAAAATCTAAAATAACTGAAAGGAAGCATCATAGTTCTAAGACTGGGTACTCTAGATTCTAATTCTGAAATCAAATGTATTACTACAAGCAAGGGATGTAAACTCCCCTGGGTACCTTTTTATCTCAAACAATATTTACTTCTGAGAGAACATTAGAAGGGGACAAATGTAGGGGAAAGTGTTTTGAAATTCTGAAAGCCCTATTTAAAACTGAAGTACTAAAAAAGCATTGAAACAATTGAGCCAGTTTTTGCTTGTTTGTTAGTTTGTTTTCTGTAAATTAAAATAGTGTAGACTGGTGATCTAAAATATGGAGAATTATGATGAGATTAAGGTAATGTTTTGGAGAGATTTACTTTTCAATTGTTCTTATTTATTTATTGGCTAAAGTCGAGATAAATTACGAATTAGACAAAAAGCTATTTTTGTAAAACATCAAAGATATTTATAAGTGATTTTACTTGTTTCAATATGTGATTAAATTAATAATATGTTCTTCCAAAGATGACTGCTGTTCACAGATTCTTATTAATCCACTGCAAATGCTAGGTATCCGAAACGGTGGACTGATTAACGGTGGAAGCTCGCCATCTGGTGGATATGCTAAGAACTGTGACACGTTCTTAAACTGATTAGAAAAACCAGAAAATCTGGATTTCCTGGTGCCTTTCTGGGTTTCTGGGTCCATTTGCTTTCCACATGTTTATTTACATTTTATGGTTGAGTAATACAAATTACTGTTTAAATACACGCATATATCCATACACACTTTCACACACATGCACACTGAGCAGCCCTAATGGACTTCATTTTCAGACAACAGATAATATGAAGTGCTGTAAGACTCATTGAGAATAATTTTTGCACAACACGGTGCTGTTTACCTTGGGAACTACTATCTTAATAAATCTGTTTATACTGCCTTTGAAATAATTTAAACAACCTTAATTCATAGTGATTTGCAAAAAAAAAAAAAAAATGTGTCATGTACATCTTATATTCCTTTTGGTGCACCCTTCCCCTTTTTTTACTCTGAACAATTCAACTAAATGTGTCATTGACATTCCCAGCTTCCATCCCCAGAAAACTTACACATACACATCACCTAGAAAAATAAGATAGAATGCACTCTGTTTTTCCCTCTAAGCGAAAGTGTTTCAATCGGGTTTCTGTTCAACCCTTAGGGTTCCACATTCTCTAAGGGTTTCTGGAAGAAATTATGATTTTTAAAAATGCTCTTTGTTTTTACTTTGCTTGTTTCATGATGCTCAGGGTGATACACTGTTAGCTATTTTGTTACAGGTCTCTCACTACTCCATGGCAGTGTGCATTCCAAACATGTTTGCTTGCTTAAATTCAACCTTAGTTTTTTTGGAAAGAAAGAGAGTTGCCCGTTGATTGGTAGTGAGTGGTGCTTTGTTCAGAGGAAAGATTAAGAGGCAGATTAATAGGCTGACAATATTGGTCTCTTCCTGAATTATTCTCCCAAGCTCCCTTGACACACCTTTGGTTTACAAGGCAAAGCCTTCCAGTGTAAAACAAAATAGGAGGGGAATTTACAAACCAACAAAGGCCCTTTTCTGTGCTGTAATTCAGCTGCCTCTCCATGGCTGATTTGTTGTTACTGTGCCACTTGCAGACGTGGATCATACAGGTCAGAGATGAATCACATTGCCAATGTTTAACATTTTCTTAACGTTTTCTCATTTACTTGTTATATTTCTCCTCATATTTTCTTAGGAGCTGTGTTGTGCAAATGTGTGTTATTGGGGCAAGATGCGACACACAAGAGGAGGATTACAGGCCTCAGCCAATGGACAACTCTACTGGGGTTATTGACTCAGAATTTCAATCCATCTGCTGCACTTCCTTTCATGAGTAGAACCACGAAAGCCAGGTTTACAAAAAGGGCCACTTACCAGTGGGGTTTATATGGGACAGAAACTCACATTGCCCTGTCCCAGTGTGAGCCACCTGTGAAAAAGTGTACAAAGGCACCCTGGGCTCCTGCAAAACCAAGAAATCCTCATTCATAACCCAAGTCTACTAACAATCAAGGCACTGATTATTTTGAGTGACTGTTGGGATCTTAAAGATTTTGTTAAACCAAAAAAGTTACCTCCTACGAAAACAGTTAGGGAGCAAGTAATTTATTTATTAGCAGAGGAACAAAACAAAATGCAACTGATAAAGAAATTCACATATAAATTAGACTGGATAAAATATTAGGACAAAATGCAGTGTGAGAACATGAAAAGTTCCCAATCTCAAACAGTACCATAAATGTATTCAGCACATGGACAATGCTGAGGGAGTTCAGTGTGACCAACTAAAAAAAAGAGTAATTAATATACTTAACTTAAAAATCCAAATGATTTTATCAATAAATATCACATTGTAGTGTTTGTAAAATTTGCCAACAATGGTGAAATTCAACATATTTTTTCCATTGTAATGAACTGCCCCAAACAATCAGAGGGGTAGGTATGATTTATGTTTTATTTTTATATCTACACGCAAAAGATGTATCTTGGAAAAATTGCATTGGCATCTGCATTCATGGTGCCCATCAATGTTTGTTTCTGTAACAAGTTTCATCTCTCCGGATGCAAAAGTAAAATGAGAGTCCTGATTTTTTGAAACAGAATGTTTTCTTTGCAGAAAGATGCTCTTGTCAAAAATTCTTGGGTATGAAATTTTAAAAAATAGTTTGGGATGATGTTATGAAACAGTCAAGGGCTGTTCAATTGAGTCTGTCAAACAATTATGTGGAAATCATAACACAGAATGCATAATTCTTCTGCTTCATTGAATAAATGAGAGGCTTAGCAGAGGAAGATTTCTCACCAGGATATTTGAAGGGAAAGGTGAATTGCTGGAACACGTCCAGGAAAAGAGTAAAACACGTATTTTGTTTGCTTTGAAGATTGAAGGCAGCTTTTGAATGTAGCCCACTTAGCAAAAATGGCTCATCAAATCAACCAGATGGGTAGTCTCTAAATGACACAAGAGAAAATGTTTTAACTTCACATAGATGTAGAAGGAAATCCAATCTTTGGAAGGACCACGTTTCAACAGGAAATTTTGAAATGCTTTCATTCTCATATGGGCTTCAGAGTGAAGAGGGTATCAGGAAATTTCAAATCTTGCTGAAAACGAAACCACTTAAAAGAATTTCAGGACTAAACTGAAAAACATATTCCCGCTTTTCAACACAAGTGTGAAACCAGATGACAGACCTGTTCAGGGAAACCTCTGCTTGGCCTCAGAAACTGACACTGTGAGAAGACAAAAAATGTTGTGAGGTAAAATCTCATTATGAATGGACTCCAGATGAGGAAGATTGATCTGCCACTAGACAAGTTTTGGATTTCAGTGAAAACAGTGTACATTTTGCTGCAGTTTTCAATTCCTTACATGAAAGCAGGTTTCTTTTTGTTTCACGAGCTCTGTGAGCCAGGCAGGATGGAAATGGGCTTATTTCACTTGAAAATAAAATATATGTGAGCTTCACCTTCTAAAATATATGTGAGCTTCTTCTCTTCTTCTTCTAAGAATTGTATATTTGTTCAGCTAAAAGCAATAACAAGTTTCACATTAAAATAAAAATTAAATTGTTTGTTTAGGCCTAAGGAATAAATGGATGATTCACTTGTTTCTTTTTTCAAAAGGTGCTGTTTCTAAGATGATCATGTCGGGAGACAAAGTGTGATGTCTAATCTCTGGATTAGAAAAGGATGGTGGTGAATCCCCATAAGCCTGAAGGAAAAATGATTAAAGACCTACAAGGAGACAGTCCACTAGAACAGAGCTTCTCCGACTATCTGGAGTAGAGAATCCAGTTCAGCTTATTCACTGCTGGTGGGAGTGTAAATTACTTCAGCCATTGTGGAAAGCAGCAGGATGATTCCTCAAAGAACTTAAAAGAGAACTACCATTTGACCCCACCATCTCATTACTGGGTATATACCCAAAGGAATATAAATCATTCTATCATAAAGACACATGCATGCATATGTTCACTGCAGCGCTATTCACAATAGCAAAGATATGGAGTCAACCTAAATGCTCATCTATGGTAGGCTGGATAAAGAAAATGCGGTACATAAACACCACGGAAGACTCTGCAGCTATCAAATGAGATAATGTCCTTTGCAGGAATATGTGTGCACCCAGAGGCCATTATCCTTAGCAAACTAATGCAGGAACAGAAAACCAAATACTGCATGTTCTCATAAGTGGGAGCTAAATGATAAGAACACTTGGACACGGAGAAGAACAACAGACACCAGAGTCTACCTGAGGGTGAAGGTGGGAGGAGGGAGTGGATCAGAAAAAATAACTATTGGGTTATTTAGTGGCTTGGTGGTGAAACTGTCTGTACAAAAAACCCCCGTGACATGAGTTTACCTGTATAACAAACCTGCACATGTACCCTTAAGCTTAAAATAGTTTTGAGTTTTTATAAAGATCCATCTCACCATAGTTTCTTTTTAATATTTCCTCTATTTTTGGCAGCTTCTTCTCAGTCTCCAACATTTTAAAATTGAGATGGATGACTCAGGCTTATTTTTTCTTTCCTATATTGACTCCTTTGGTGATTGCATTCAGTGTAATATGTTTGTATAACATGCCTATGCCAGTGACTCCAAAATTTATATCTATATTTACAAACTTTCCTCTGATTTACTAACTCCTATAAGCAACTGCCTACTTGACTTATTCACCGAGATACTGACTAGGCATCACATCTTTACATGTTAAAAATTTAGATCCTGTCTGAACTACTTGAGAACTGTGCTTTCTCTCCATCAACTATACTGGCAATATCATTGTTTCAGTTCATTGGGGCTAAAAGTTAAAATTATTTTCATATTCCTGTTTTTCTCAAACTGCACTTCTCTCAATCAGAAAATTCTATATGCTCTACCCTCAAAGTGTATCCTATCTCTATTCACTTTTAATGAGAAAATGTTTATGTCCTGGGCCGAGACACCATCATCTCTTCGCTGAAAAATTAAGTCCTTGTCCTTGCTTGTGCCCTCTTTCAGTCTGTATTCAACATATCCCCTCTGCCCTGTCACATATAGTCAGTCATTTCCCCTCCTAACAACACTCAGTGGCTCCTATCTCACTCAAATTCAAAGCCAATGATCTATGATAACTAAAAAGACCTTGTAATTCATTCCCAGTATTTTTTTTCCTAATAATCCCTTCTTGCTTACTTCCCTCACTTGCACTGGTCTCCCAGTAACCTAAATTCCAAGGACACACTGCAGTTTGAGGGTGTGTGCATTGCTATTACCTCTGACTGGATTGTTCTCTCCTCTGGTAGCCTCAAGTCTCACTCTCTCACATTCTTCAGATCTCTGCTCACACGTTACTTTCACATCTTTCCTAACACACTCACTTAAAATTACAGCTGCTTGCAATGCATATTCTCCTTCTATGCCTTCTAACTCCCAACGTATTTTCTACCATCATTTATGTTTTGCTTTATTATTTTATTTCTTGGCTCTTTCTATAAGTCACAATATTAAATTCCATGAATTCTTAGGTTCTTGGCTGCTTAGTTAACTGATACATCTATAATATCCAGAACAGATCCTAGCAAACAGTAGGTGGTTAATAAATGTTTGTTAATTTTAAAAAAATGCATTGCTCATTCAGCATTTCAATGTTTTTCAAGGAGCGATGATCCATCTTATGCATTCTTGTTTGATTTATTCATAACAAAATGGAATATTATGAATTTTTGTTCACTTCTTTAGTTAATTATTTTTGATCTGTAATGCCCTGGAGAGGAAAAAGGCCAAGAAATGTTCAGAACAACTTTCTTGACATCTCCTCTCTTTTGATGTTAGTCCTGCAAACTCTCCCTGCCTTGTTGGCTCTTAGATACCTTCAAATTGATATTTTATTTTAAGTATATTTTATTTGTTCTCAAAATGAAAGTTTTTGAAAATACCCGGATGTTTATTTCTGGAAGTGGAATTTTTAATATTAAAGTCTAGATATCTACCTAGCTTTAGTTACTTGTTTTGAAAAATCCTGAGTTTCCTGACCATGAAAGTTTTCTGCTGAGTTGCAGAGGGGTACATTTTTACTTTTATAAAAGGAGCATTGCAATTGACACATTTCTTAACTTTTTATAAGGAAATGTGATGCATGTGTGTGTACACATATTATATATATATATATATAATAGATATGTATACATATATGTATAAATACATATGTGTATATATTATATATGTATACATATATAAAATATATGTGCGTGTGTATATATATACTAACCTACCTACATATTTACAGACATTATTTTTCCATACACATTATATATAATATATGCATACCTAAAATATATATGTATAAATATGTGTGTATATATTATATATGTATACATATATAAGATATATATGTTTGTATATATACATATACCTACATACATATTTATAGACATTTTTCTGCTGAGTTGCAGAGGGGTACATTTTTAGTTTTATAAAAGAAGCATCGCAAGCGACACATTTCTTAACTTTTTATAAGGATATGTGATGCATGTGTGTGTGTGTACACACATTATATATATAAAATATATATGTATACATATATAATATATAGTATAAATATATATGTGTATATATTATATATGTGTGTATTTATATACATATACCTACATACCTATTTACAGACGTTATTTTTTTAGAGAAGTTTTAGGTTCACAGCAAAATTGAGAGGAAGGTACAGAGATTTCCCATACACCTTCTTTCTGAACACATGCATAGCTTCCCCCATTACCAACACTTCGCACCAGAGTGATACATTTGTTACAATTAATGAACTGGCACATCACCATCGCCCAAATAGTACAGTTTACATACAGGCTCACTCTTTGCATTTAAAAATATTTGCATATATATGTCCTAAAACATATAATTACACTGGATTCACAATCATAGTTTTAAATTTTCCTTACGAGTTTCTTAATTATTCTTAGCATGCTATTTGTGGTCTTACTCCCCAATGACTTTTGATGACCAGTTTCTTGAACTTTATGTAACCATATAATATGAATGTAGTAAAGAAAATAGATATTCTGCTTCATTGTACCAGTTCCAGAATGATTCCAGAAATGTTCCAGAAAAAAAAAAGTATTTTTAACTACTTTTATTATTATTGCAATAAGATATACACATATATGTATATACATGTGACAAAACAATTCTGGCTACAAGTAACTATATATGAAGGCATTAAGAAATCTAGGGAAGGACACTTTATAAATCTATTTATACTCCAGTAAGTCACATCTGATTCCTTTCTAGAACAAGCACATTTTTTTTTTTTTTTTCTGAGACAGAGTCTCGCTCTGTCCCCCAGGCTGGAGTGCAGTGGCGGGATCTCGGCTCACTGCAAGCTCCGCCTCCCGGGTTCCCACCATTCTCCTGCCTCAGCCTCTGGAGTAGCTGGGACTACAGGCGCGCGCCACCACCTCCGGCTAGTTTTCTGTATTTTTAGTAGAGACGGGGTTTCACCGTGTTAGCCAGGATGGTCTCGATCTCCTGACCTCGTGATCCACCCGCCTTGGCCTCCCAAAGTGCTGGGATTACAGACGTGAGCCACCGTGCCCAGCCCCAAAATTTTTTTTCAATCTTTTTCTAAAAAATTGTATTCTTTACTCACAAGTGTTTCAAGGAAGGATGGCCCACTGAAAACAAAGTGCTCGACTCTTGGCTAAGAAAAAGTCACCCCAATAACCAATTTCTTGTGTTGGCAAGATTGCCAAGACTCAGCAAAGAATTTGCTTACAGCTTGTTGTTTTGGGAATAATGGCATTAAAATAAATAATAAGCTTGCCAGTGCATTTACAAATTATAAAAGGAATTAATGTACCACCATGCGAATTAAATTTCCAACAGTTGCTGCAGCCATAACAAAAATATTGGCAAACTGTTATTTTATCAATTTAAAAGTTCTGAGAATAAACTCTTTCCAAAGTTTACAAAAATATCAAATAAGGAGCATGCTAAGTATAATCTTATTTTTTCTTAGCATCTAAAGAGCCAGGCATTGCATATTTGACATTTTTTAAATTCTTTCTAATTTTTCAAAATTAAAGGAGAGTTTCCTAACTACTACAGTTCAGGCAGGATCTTGTCACAAGAAATACAGAAAACCATCAATTGTCTTTCTGCTCATTATCACATTAATTCTGTCTGAATCAATATACTTTAGAACATACAATCTTCAAGCATTTCATTAAAAAATTATATGCAGTATTGGAGGTAACGATAACATAGAAAACTCATGAGACCAACTTCTTTGGACTTCAGACATTATGGAAAATGGTCATCAGTGTTAGATGAGTTGTCCTATTATTATATCATATGTGAAAATCAAGGGATCAAATGGTTTCTTATGGTGGTTTCTCCTCTCGATATACTTTTGTAATTGATTTATCACTATCTTGTTGAAAGGATAAACCTAAATTTAAATGGCTTAAACCTTATAACACAAAGTGGTGACCATGGGACAAACACAGACTGTGGAGCTGCCCCGCCAAGGACATGCTAAATATAAAGCCATACTTGATGCTAGCAGGGGTGAGACCACCCACAACTGCAATTCTGGAGTTGAAGGAAGCGGTAATTCTCAACTCTGTGTTTTTCTTAGAAATCATTATCAGTTTTACTGATGAATAATTCCCAAGAACATAGAAAACTGCATGACAAACAAAGATCAGATTTCATATGTATATTTGTTGCATTGTTGAACTTCTCTTTAAGCCACAGGATTGGGCAGTCAGTAGAGAGATTGGTTCCAGAGTTTTACTGTAAAACACACATGTGCACACATAGTATTTTAAAAATAAGCATACCTGGTTTAATTGGCTTGTTAAGATACTGTAGAGATTGAATATATATTAATCTTTTGCTCTTGTTACTTCACCAAATACTAAAAATAAAATCATAATTGTTTAGGATAGTGAATCCCTGCGAAGCCCATAGAGAAGACTACAGGCTTTCTCTAACATCTATCAGCTAGATGCAGCTTGGAATATCTCATGAGTCTATTTAGTGGCTCGAGGTCTTTGGTTCATGAAGGAGACATATCTAAGGCCCAAATCTGAGATTCAAGAACCAGCACTTGCCTGAATCATCTATGTAAAATACTCATCACTTTTAAAAGTCAGCTGCTGAGTATTTGTGACTTAGTTGGAGAAAAACAAATGTTAAACATTATCATAATCACTGTCACAGCAAAAATAATAAAAGTCTCATCATGGGACACTGGGTTCATCTGAAATGCAAGCTAATTATCTAAATTATTAGATAATTTTCAACTCAGCAAATGAGAGCTGCATTGGGAAATACAATAGCCAGGATCAGTATGAATACAATATTGTTGGCTATCATTCCCCTCTGTGCTTTCCCCTCCTATCTGGCAGGCAAGCTAAAGTGAAGCCTATACATCAGCTATGGCACAGATCTAATCCTAATGCTCTCTGTGAAATTAAGGACCTTTAGAACCTTTCCTCTTTCCCCTCAATAGAGTTTAATAAATTTGTGAAAGTCTACAATAAAGTTTGGTGTGTTAATAATTTTTACTGATTTACTAAGTTGTAACACTATTACATAAAGCTGAAACTACCTTTTAAAACTTGAATATACACACACAATTTATTTGTGTTTGAATACACGTACGTTTATATTCTGTTTATAACTCACAAAACATTCTATCAATAAAATTTGATACTCGCTTTTGTATATTTTGACTTCCTCTTGTGTTCAGAATAGCCCCTGGAATGGTCAACAAGTATTAGTATGAATCCCAGATTCCTCAGTAATAATTAGAAAAGCCTAGGAGGTTTTAACAACCTCTAAATTTCTTCGTCTGTCGAAAATGGTTAATAATACCTATTTTGCAGGTTTGTTTTAAGTCTAAATGAGATAATGCATAAGAAGGTCTAAGTCTAGACCTTCTATTTCTTAATATTTCTCTCCCTCCCTTGCCCTCTCTCTTTTATATATATGAATTTGTGTGTGCATACACACACACACATACATATATACATATTATTTATTGATATATGTAGATAGAGAGAATAAGAGAAAGGCAGGAGTGAAAGGAAAGTTCTATCATCATTTTGATCAGCATCTCTAAAGGAAAGGAGAAAGAGTTCAGAACCAACACTTGAAAAGATATTGACAGATATTTTTTCAAATCTGATGACAACAAGAATCTCAGAGAATCCCACTTAGAAAAAGTACAAAGATAATTGAGGCACCTCATTGTGAAACTGTTAAAAACCAATGATAACCTTAAAAGCATTAAAAAAAAAGACATATTAACTTCAAAGGCAGTAAAACAAGACTGATAGTAGAGTACTTAAAAGAAGACAAAGTTACTAAAAGACAATGAAATAACTTCCTTAAAGTGCTAACAATAACAAAAAACTTGCAACATAAAATTTTTTACCCACCAAATTATTTTTCAAGTTAAAAAGTAAAATAAAGAGGCTGTAGACTTTCATTATTTTCCACCAAATTAAAAAAAATAAAACAAACAGCCAAACAAGTAAGCCAAAGAGATGAAATAACAAAAACAAGCAAACAAAAAACAAGTAATTTGAAAATTTTGAGAGAATGTAAAGAAAAATATGCAAAAATATATAAAAGTATAGATGCATCATAGCTCAAAAGAAAAATATTATTTGCAGAGATATGATTGTGTATGTACAACGTATTAAAACCTCTAATTTTTAATAAATCATAAGCAATTTTATCAAGTTCACTGGGTAAAATGATTACATAGTTGCTTACTCTATTAAATTAGAGCAATTTTAAATTCTTTAAAATTTCATCAAAGCATCAAATTCTAAGAAAACAAAAAATATGCAAGGGCTATCTACTGACAGTATAAACCTTTAAATATGAATTAAATTCATATAGGAATATATCATCTTCACGGATTGCAAGATTCAAATGTTGTAAATTGGGATCATTGTAAATGTATCAATTATCTCCAAATTGATTTATACCATAACGCGATCTCACTTGAAATCCAAACAATTTTTGGGGGGAAAATGTAGAAGCTGATTCTAAAATACTAATGATAAGGCAAAAGCCAAGAAGAGCCAATACAATCTTGATGAATAGGTATAAAGCAGGAGGGCCACTTCTGACTTGGTACCTTGTTCTTTTCCTGGTTTTTTTTTTTAAATTTAATAATAATTTTAATGCATTTGTTCCATTTTTTCATCTAGTACTATGAAAGCCAGATGTCATATTTCCGTTCTCTATTTTTAACAACTTCGTCAGTGTTCCAGATGTACTCGGCTTGATCTACCTGGGTTAGTTTTCAGTTGTGTCTGTTCTGCTCTTTCACTCTGTTTGTTTTCAGCTGTGGTTCCTATACTAGTCATCATTGATTTTTATAAGAAATTGTTCTAGTTGGATGGGTGCAATATTCTATTAAGTTAAATTGAGTGCAATGACTATGAAGTTTTATCTTGCTCATTTTGGTATACGTTGCTCAAGATTAAATGGCTACTGGATGTTTGATTCAAGATTGGAGCCCTAACCTTCTGCCTTTAGAGCCTGTGGTTTTAAACACTAGGCCATAGAGAATTCCAAAGTCAGTACTATTTTCTACGGCCAGCACTTCTGCTCACTTGCATGACATACTTGTCAAATGTGCCATCTTGTATTCAGAATATCTTTCTTGATCCTACCAAAAATTATCTCAGGACATAATTATGTATTTTTATTACTAAGTTGCTAATAAAATACTTCGCCCACACATAAGACTACTGTCTAATTCTATAATTAAAGAATAGTAATTCTTAAAATTAACCATAAAAATGAAAATACATGTTGTCAATGAGATGCAATAAAATAATTCATTAGTTCATAGTCCTGATCTAGTGCTTATATGTCGCATGGTCACAACATAAATACATAAACAAAATCCGGGAAAAATATTTATGTTAATGGGGATCCAGAGTGTCCATTTGTTAAAGTTAGAACTGCAGCCAAACATCACAAAATGACAACTCAGCAAACTTTTAGTAGACATAAAATCCTAAATTGTAAAGAAATGACATTTCATTTTAACAAAGCATTTATATTTCTGATACCTCCATATGAAATATTCTAAATTGCCACACTCTGGACCTAATTATTTACTGTTCTACAGACAAGTGACATCGTTTTGTTGTCATACTTTCCTGGCATAAGGAAACAGTTTATCATGTTGCTGGAAAACAAAAAATGTTTCTCAGAAATATAATTAATAACCTATTATATAAAGAACAACATATTTTAGCACATAAATACAATTGTATTTGTCTTCATCTTCCCAAGTCAGAATTAAAATGAGTTAATAAAATAATTATCCAATTTATTCATTTTTATCATTTATATGTGATATAACTTGTTATTTATGATATTATTTTTCCTCTATTACACAACATAAAAATAAATTCTTTTCCCTTTTGGATGGTTGGAGCAATTTAACTTTTTGTTTTAGGAACTGTTCTATGTACCTAAAAAAAAAAATGAAGTGTTTTATACGAAATTTGATTAAACACTGAGCAAATCTGGTAAAATGAAATTATTGTCTTACATCCATTTAAGCAAATTTTTTACCTCCTTAATATATTTTATAGCATATTAAGTAGAGTCATGATGTTATGAATAATTTTCTATGACTGACATGAACATACAACCTCAAACCATCTAAAAATGGAAAGAAATAGATTAATACTACATCATTTGAAATATTTTAAAGGATAAAATGGAAGGATAAAAATCTACTAAAATATGAATTAGATTGAATATAATTTTTAGATATATTTGAGCTTATTGGATTGAACATTCATGGGAATTTATGGACAAATATGTGACATAATTGTAAATGTTAAATTATATTTATGAGATATATCCTAAGTAAAATGATGAATTTCAAATATATAATTTTATGTCAAAAAATTCATAATTATAATTTTTGGTAACCACATTGGGTATAACACAATTATAAGACATATGAAGTGTTAAAGAATCTTTTAGGATTGAATTTCCTGAACAGTGGGTTTAATATAAGGCCAAACTGGGTTTAAATGCTTCCTCTGCCACATAGTAATTATGTAGATTTTGGAAAGTTCACAACTCACTGTACCTCAGAACTCCCACTTATAAGATGAAGAGATCAGTAAGGACATTATGATGGTGAAATGTGATTATGCACACAATGAACTTAGTACTGCATCGCAAAGGGAAATGACTCAAATGCTGGCCATTAGTATTATTGCTGTTATTATTTTCTAGAATGGCATTATTGATTTGTTTCATGTATAACAATACACTAGAGGACACCAGACAGGTTGGAGTGATAGGATATTAATAAAAAGGGATGTCAAAAAGCAAGAAAGAGGTAAAGGCTAGATATCAATGAGTACAGAATTAGATATGATCCCTGACAGAGATATTCTTTTGCTCTTTCATTTGTTCATTCATGCAGTTGTCAATCATCAATCAGTCAGTCAGTTTTTAATGAGTATCAACAGTGTGTCAGATTCCGATTAGAGGCTGGAACACTCTGTAAGAATCTCTCTGATAGAATCCAAACTCTAGGCCACCAGGAGATTTTTGTCTATTGTGTTCACTGCTATATCCCCAGTGCCTAGAATAGTGATTGACATGTGGAAAAACTCAATAAATAATGGTGTAATGAATGTTGATGAATGCATTTATTTTTTATTTAGAATCCATAAGCATATAGATATCTTTGTATAAACAAATAATTCTAGCTGTTTGAAAAATTATTGCTATCTAAAATTCTCTAAACAATTAATTGAAATTAAAATTTAATTTTACAGCCATTTGATAAGATGTTCTTACTGTACTCATTTATTCTGATACCATATATATATCATCATGTATATCTAGTCCATTCCATCCTAATTCCTTTTAATATTGTTACTTTTATATTATGCATAATGTAAACTCTAAATAATCAATATTTTAGCATCAAATAATTGTATTTAATGTTTTAAAACATGGAAATTAATGCAATTGTCATATGTGGTAATATTTAATAAATCTAAAACTATTTCAAGTATTTGATATCACATACTCATCGAAAAATTCTTGTAAATGTTTTTAAGGCAGAAATATTTTCTAACTTTATTATTAATAGCAAGTCAACCAAAATCTGATTTCAAAAGAAATGGACTTTTATAATTTAACACTTCTGTAACCATTACTTAATTTTTGACACATATCACACTGTATGTTCAAAATATGACAGTCAAGTGCCTGTGAAGAGACACCTATTTTAAAATATACTCAGATGTGTTATGAATTTGTGCTTTATAACTGTTCAAATTTCAAATTCTTTTGCTATGTTTTGGATAAGATATCACTTATATTAATGTAAAACAAACTTCATTTGCTCCATTAGCACACATTAAATAATGAGGAATGCTGGTTGATTAATATACTAAACAGTTCACTTAAGATATAATGAAAGAACCTAACAGCATTTGACCATTTAAACGCACCAAGCTATGCCTCTGCACATATGAACATCCGTCTTTATACATAGATTTTTTTCCTTTAGCTATTCTATCATATATTTACTTAGCTCTTCTGGGGAACAATCTAAAACAATTATTTAGATGTTAATTATTCTTTGTCTGACTTCCATATCTACTTTTTTCACCTCTAATTTTATGTAAAATTTCTCATTTAGTAAAGCTTACTGTTTATTCCATGCGTACAGCAAAGTGTATTTCTCACTCTTACTTACTCAAGCACAGCTGGAGAAAACTGTAATGTTCACTGCATTTCTAGCAGAGTTGTTATTTATGCTGCTACATAAAATGTTTTTCATAGAGCGTCACTGCAAGCAGATTTTTCTCTTTCTCCCACTCTTTGCTCCTTACCTTTTATATTCTCCATCTAGGTAGATAACTGTAGGTAAAAAGATGGGCAGGGATATATTTTTCTGTGTGACTTACTATGAGACTCCAGAGGGAGAGCAGGCATGATGTCCCAGTTCTCTACTTTTTCATACCCACATCTATAATTTAGGGGATTGAAGATGGAGAAGGCACTTGACATCTTTTTCTTTCCTGTTTTTATTTTATTAAAACTGAAGAATACAATAGACTAAAAGTTAGGTAGATTTTTCTCAATCTGCCTCTTAGTTACATCAGCCTATTAGAGAGAAAAACATACATTTGGCAATCTTCATTTTTAATCATGTGAGTTTCAAATTTTTTTCATTTGCTTTAAAATTTACAAAATGAGCCACTGATAAATTGAAAATGCTAGCCAAAAATTAATTTCAAATAAAATGACAACATATAAATTATTACTATGCCAACAATGTATAACTTTTACTTTAAAATATAAATAGTAGTTTTAATAATGATAGAATGCTTAATAAAATTAGTATGGCTAAAACTTGGCAATAATTAAAGTTTAAGTTTTATTTTGGAACTTACTGTGACTTTCAGTTAGTAATTTAACTTCACTGAGCTCTACTAAGCCTTGCATAAAGTTAAAATCCACCTCATAGGGTTGCCATTTATTAATGTATAATTAATTAAAGTTACCTTTGTAATAATACTGAGTATTGATAAAAGTAGTATTGTAATAATAGTATATTTAAACACAATCTACTACTAATTAGTACATTATTATGAAATAGGTTGTTTTACTTTTTTATTAATTACATTTGAAACTGGTAGTTAGACTGTTTTGGGCACATCCTTTTCTTAATAATTTGTAAAGTCGCAATGGTAAAATGGCATATTAAAGAATGATTTATATAATTGGAAAAATAATAAGTTATTTTATGCCTTTTCACGGAAGTCTAGTTTTGCCTCCATTCCTTAAAACAGTATAGAAATTGCATTTAAATTTACCTCAGTATATTCTCTCTTTTTTTTTTTTTTTCATCACAAAGTATTTATTTGAAAGATTTAAAATGTCCTCTTTTGGTTACTATATAAATTCAATTTGGCATAAATTAATTCACTCAAAATATTAAATGAATGTCTTAATGTTTACTGGATGTATTAAGAACATGTATCAAGTTGCAGTAGAGAATTACAATGACACAGGAGAGCTGGGAAGGGAAGAGTCCAGTCCCTTTCAATGATACCAAAGAGGGGCAGGGAAGTGCTTGGAAGAGAAAGGAGGGTCCCTGCCTAAAGCTCCACCCCCACAGACCTAATGTGAGGACAGGCACTCCTGCCTTTGTGCCCAAATGTTGCATTTTCCAAGACCACCCTGACCCACCATGTCCCTATCCTGGGCCTATAAAAGCTGAGACCCTAGCGAGCAGATACACAGGCAGCCATATGTCAAGAGGAAGACATCAGCGGAAGAAGACACAAGAGGCTGCATTTGCGAGAGGACGCTGATGGAGCACAGGGGCGGAAGAGCACACCGACGGCAGAGCGCACCGACAGAAGAGCACGGCCCTGGCAGGCCACTGACTGGCAGGAGGAGGCGGAGTTTGGCTGGGGTAGAGGAAGGAGAGCCAGAGGTACCTAGTAGCCCAACTCCAGAGGAAAACCTTCTCCCCTCTCGTTCCCCCATTGGCTGAGATCTTCTTCCCTTCTGGCTCCCCCCTTGGCTGAGAGCTACTTCCACTCAATAAAACTTTGCAGTCATCTCCAAGCCCACATACGACCTGGTTCTTTTGGTACACTAAGGCAAAAAAAAAAAAAAAAAAAAAAAAAAAAAAAAAAAAAGCCCAGGATACAGAAATCCCTCTGTCCTTGTGATAAGGAAGGGGATCTAATTGAGCTGGTTAACACAAGCCGCCTAGAGACAGCAAACTAAACGAGCACCCTGTAACACACGCCCACTGAGGCTTCAGCTGTAAACTCTCACCCCTAGACACTGCCGTGAGTTCCCAGCCCCACAGCCTGCCCGTCTGTGTGCTCCCCTAGAGGTCTGAGCAGGGGGGCACTGCAGCAGCGAGCCACACCGCTATCACATGCCCTGCGAGGGGGGCAAGGAACATTTCCCGTTTCAATAATAGCTGTAATTGCTATCTAATATCCCCCATTTGAAAACATTTTATGCTCCTAGTATAGACATGTTCCAGGTCAGATAAAAAGACGCTTAAACAATGATTTGGAAATACGTAGAAATATAATTTTAAAAACCTGTATTTCCAATAAGCAACTTTTAGTATATTTTATGTTTTAGTGATTGAAACTGACTCTTTTCTTTGACATTATGAACACAGTTGTTTTATTCATTAAGCGAATAAAAGACTTGTTTTTCCTCTCTTAATATTGATATACAGTGGTACAGCACTTATGAATTTACCTACACAGTAAAATTGCAACTTTCAAAAAGACCACTAGATGTCTCTACACGACACTTTTTAGAAAGACTGTGCTTCAGAATTACTGTTGGATGAATAAATTGAAAGTAACTGATAGTGGACAAAAATAAGTACAAACAAAATAAAATTGATTTTGTTTCAGAAAATGCAATACATTTTAAAATAGAATGCATTCGTGTGGACTTTTCTAATCCAAAAAATATATCTATTATAGGAAGTATCTAAAGCCTCTGTCACTATTAATATTGTTCCTTAACAGGAATGACCGGAGGATATGTACTTAAGGAGAAGACGTCCGTAGAAGTATGGGTGTCTGTTGTAACAATCAAGGACTCTGCATGTAATTAGGGAGGTACAATTGAAGCCCAAATATAGAAGGGCAGCCTGATTTGAGGCTGGCATTGGGATCTCAGAGGAGGCTGTAAAGTGGTTTTCTAGAGGACACCTGGTATGATGCAGGTGGTGCCAATTTATAAGTGAATATGATCACACACACACACACACGCAGAAAATGAGACATGAAAGAGGAGAAACAAACCCGATAATTGCAGACAAATCTAAAAAGAATCAGTAATTAAATACAGTCATCGCAAGGTGCCTGGCATGGGAGAAAGATCTCCAGCCACCCTCACATTTACATCTCTACTTGCCCAGATGGTAGATGTCCTCAAAAACTACAAGCTCCCTCAAGACCAGCACAGGGTGGGCTGATTAGTACAGTTCTTTGCGTGGAAACAACACAGCTACTACCCTCAGATAGGTCCACCCATATACAATAGCAGTTGGTCTCGGAAGTGTACACAAGATTGAAGACATGAGAAAGGGCTTATAGGATATCTTAGAGTATAGAACAGAGGGAAGCTCCCTCACCCGATCCCATGTGAACCACTAGTAAAGTTAAGCTACATGGATAATCTGCCCTATTGGATTTTTCTGAATTTTCCGTGAGTCAGAGCTGGCACCTGATGGTTGCCTGTCCATTGTAAAAATAAGAAAAATGAGAAGGAATGGATCTACAGCTGTAAGCAGCGCCTGCCAATCTCATCTGAAAGAACAAAAGTGTACTGGAAATACTAACTATTGTTTAAAGCATATTATCATAATATACATTTGTTATATAATAGGTAAATTTATTTTAGGGCCATGTGATTTCCAAGAAGTTTGGTTATCATTTTAATTATAATACAGGATGAATCCCAACCTTTCCTACACTTATGAAAGGCATGCGGTCACTTGTATTTTAAACTGAAAACACTTTTCTATTAGATACCGCAGAATAGACATACAGCCTCGAATGAGAAAGTCTGCACAATATGTTTTTCAAAGTCTTAAGGCCGATTTTTCCAGTGCATATGTAAAAATACATTTTATAATTGGATTTATAAAGCCTAAATTTATTTTTATATCAAACTTATACACATTTTAAAGTTTTACCAATATATGATTTTCGAAAGCTAGAAAAGAAGTCTTATTTGAAACCACTAAGCATGAAACCTCATCATAATAAAATTGAAGTCTTATTAGAAGATTCCATAATGTATGATAATTTCTTTAATTTTTCCACATTAACTTGGAAAACAAACAGAACATAGGTGCTATGAACCATTTATGGAGATAAACATTTCTTGTGTGAGTGAGATGAAAATATTCCTCAAGTCTCTTCAGATTTTTCTGGATCTACTAATTCTCTTGTATGCTGCTCATTTTTTAACCAAAATGATATTGCTTCTGTGTTGAAAATAATAAGCACTGGTTTATTATGGTGTCTGCAAATAATAAAAGTGTATTATAAGGCTGTACTGAACTACTTATAAAGGTGATATAAGTTTCTGTTTATGGCCACAATCCCTATGCATCATTCCAACCACCTAGCAAAGTTAAATGAAATGTAAAAGGAGAAAATTAAAAACATGAGAATTTCTTAAAGAGTGAAAGAAACAATGAGGGCCTTATGCTCAATGAGGGTCTTATAGAAAAACGAAAAGCTGCAGTTTACAGCCTGTTATTACAGCATCTGTTTCCTACACAGGGGACATAAGTGCATCCTTGGAGTAGGGATTGAACCCACCTGTCCATGAACTGCCTCTGTGACTACCTAGGATAACCCCAATTTCTTAAGAAGAGAGGGCCCCGAGTTGCAAATGTAAGACCTAACCCAAACTATGCATCTTGGAATCTATGAAAGAAGAAAAACCACCTCAGAAGAGATGTCTGAGCTTACACAAGGACTGTTAAACAGAAACTGGGAAAACAGCAGATAACTGCAAAGAAACAGTGCCTGTAACTACAATACTACCAAGACTGTCTGATGAGGAGGTACTGACAACAGTATAACCAAATGAGGGAAGAAACCAGGCAAGTCAGAAAAGGGTGATGTGAGCTAAGGCTCTAAAGTCTATCTTAGCCTGGGGGGAGGGCCCAAGGTGGGTTCAATTTATAAAAATTGGTAAGGTAAATATGCTTGTAAAAATTGAAGAGCAACCAACGATGGGTAGAAATACATTACAGCGACTCAAAAGTTTGCAAGAAAAATAGAAAGAAAACCAAAGAAACAAATTCACGCCTTCCAATATAAGATATAACTCAGGAAAGAGAAAAAATAAGTCCAGGAAAAACAGAAAAAATAGGATGCAAAAAGTAAGCTGGTAGAAAAAGTAGTAACTAATAAATATAAACATAAAATCACTAAGTAAATCAGATTGAATAAAAAACAAAATCCAGGCCGGGCGCGGTGGCTCAAGCCTGTAATCCCAGCACTTTGGGAGGCCGAGACGGGCGGATCACGAGGTCAGGAGATCGAGACCATCCTGGCTAACACAATGAAACCCCGTCTCCACTAAAAATACAAAAAAAAAAATTAGCCAGGCGTGGTGGCGGCGCCTGTAGTCCCAGCTACTCGGGAGGCTGAGGCAGGAGAATGGCGGGAACCCGGGAGGCGGAGCTTGCAGTGAGCCGAGATCGCGCCACTGCACTCCAGCCTGGGCGACAGAGCGAGACTCCGCCTCAAAAACAAAACAAAACAAAACAAAAAAAAAAAAACAAAATCCAGAGCTGGACGCAGTAGTATGCACCTGCAGTCCCAGGTACACAGGAGACTGAGGTGGCAGGATCACTAAAGCCCAGGAGTTTGAAACTGTATGTGCTTTGATTGTACCTGTGAATGGCCACTGCACTCCAGTCTGGGCAACATGGCAAAACTCTGTTGAGAAAAAAAAAAGAAGCAGCAGCCAAAATCCAATTTGTGCTGTTTACAAGAGACACACCTAAAATATAAAGAAACAAGGAAGAAAAACATTTTTAAAAAGCAGATTTTGTACATTTATATTAATATTAGAAATCATAAATTTTAAGAAACAAAAGCAGAATTTTGAGTAAAGAAGATAAGTGCATTTTAGTAAAGTTTTAAATTCATAAAGAAAATTTTAAAAATGTAGAACCTAAAATAGCTAAAGCAATTATTGAAAGTGTTGGAAAATTTCAGACTAATGTAACTAAATCCACCAACACTATGAGATATTACAAGTGTTTTTCTTAATTTTGATATACAAAAATAATACTAGTATTTGAATTAACCTTGATTTACACTTGTATAGACTTTTACATATATAATGTGAATCTGAACCTTCAAATCACATGTTCTCATATATGTAAAATATATTTACAAAGATGCATCATAAAGCCTACAATCGCTAAATAGGACACTAATGCAAATGACCAATATGAACTGAAACACAGGAAACCCCATGCACTTGGTACACTTAAAACATTCTAAATCTATTATAAGTTGAAGAGTTATAAAAACGTAAATTTTCATATTTTCATTCATTTACAAGTGAAACATAACAGAAAAGATTCTCTATATACAATGTGGAACACAGATATATTATAGCCTAAAATGTTTATAAAATATTTAAAGGCTAAAAGTTAAATTAGCTAAGCATGAATCTTAAAATGAATATACAATAACAAATCACTGTGCAATAAGGCGATTCACATCACCAAACCTTGGAATTCTGAAGCTGTTGATTAAAAAATATTTTAGATAAAAATACTAAAACTAAAATGGGAGCATCACAACATATGCCAGGTTTTAAAAGGCTTGAAAAAGAAACACTGAATAACTTTGTTACTACATCAGGAAGTTGTGGTAAACACATAAATTAGAAAAATTAACCTACAACAACTGAGTGAGAGAAGAAGCCTGAATAAGTCCAGCAAAAATAATTAAAACTGAATCATTAGAGTTTTAAAAATTCTGTAAAAAGTAGGCCCGGATGTTTATTCAGGTGAATGCTACCAAAACCTTCCTGAAAATTGAAAGAGAAAAAATATGTTCCAATTCATTGTAATAGGATACTGATACATTGACATAAAAAACAAGCAAACAAAAAATACAGGCATTCTCATCTAAAACACTGATGTAAAAACTGTAATCACAACATTAGCAAAACAAATTTCACACTATTTAAGTAAGAAAGTATATGTTATCTAAGCTCTCTTTATCTTGCTAATGCAAAGTACCTTCCTATTTGAAGAACTGTAAATATCATTTACCACATTAACATATCAAATTAACCAAAGTTTGTAATCATTTGAAGAGATTTAGTAAAGATCTAACTCTGGTCAAACTCTTAGCAAAAAATATAATAGAAATGTTTTCATTCTTCATAGAGAAATGCTAGAAGCAATTATACTAAAAACAGGAAAAAGAAAAGGATGCCCACCACCACTAACTCTATTCCACACTGCACTGAAGTTTCTGGTCAGTCCAATAATACAATTAAAGTGGTTTAAGTGATTTATTCATTGGGATGGAAAAACGAAAATTGTGTTTAGTCACAAATTGCAGACCTTTTTCACCCAAAATGTAAAAAAACTTTTAGAAATTATTGGATGTGAGTTCAATATACTGATATAAATTTCCATTCTATGCAATAGGAAAAGACACTTAGAAAAACATTTGAACAGAGATATAACATCAACAGTAAGAAAAAGTGACAATAACAAATATAAGGTATCAAGAAATATTGTAGTGATCAGTTTGCCAGAACTTTTGGAAAACAATAAGAACTTTTTATAATATATTAAATGAAACTTAATATTTAAGAAGGTTTACACAAATCTAAACAGAAATACCATATCATAAATAAAATAAATCTTTCCCAATTTACCTACATATTTAATACAATTTTAGTAAAATTATGATGAATATTTTAAAGCTTATTTTTAAATCTACAGATAAATAGCAAAGAATAGTCACAACACTTCTTAGGAATAAAAAAATAATTAGAGGGTATTTTCCAAACACATTAAGGGTTTACGATAAATCTATAGTGTTGTAAGCAAATTGACTGACCAAAATAACAGAGAACTACTGTCTACGAAGAGGTTATTCATAAAAATAGATACTTGAGTTAGTCAGAAAATAGTAAAAAGAATCTCAAACCCACTGTATTAGTCTGTTTTCACACTGCTGTAAATAACTCTCTGAGACTGGGTAATTTATGAAAAAAAAAAAAAGAGGTTTAATTGACTGACAGTTCCTCAGGCTTAACAGGAAAGCTGGGAAGCCTTAAGAGTTAATGGGTGCAGCGCACCAACTTGGCACATGTATACATATGTAACAAACCTGCACGTTGTGCATGTGTACCCTAGAACATAAAGTATAAAAAAAAAAGAAAAGAAAAGAAAAGAAAGAAAAGAAACTTACCATAAAGGCAGAAGAAGGGAAGCAAGTACCTTCCTATGGAGGCGAGAGAGAAAGAGCAAAGGGGAAAATGTCACACATTTTAAACTATTATATCGCATGAGAACCCACTCCCTATCACGAGAACAGCATGGGGGAAACACCTCCATGATCCAATCACTGGGCTCCTCCTCCAATTCGACACGAGATTTGGGCAGGAAGACAAATCCAAACCGTATCACCCACATTGATTTATGACTTCATTTTACCACCAGTTTACAACTTGTAAGAGTTAAAATAAGTTGTTATTTCATTACAAAGATACATTCCTCTTTAAAGACATAGAGAAAAATATGTACCTATGACTGCCTACATGCATGTATAAATACGTGTATACAAATATACATAAAATCTATTTGAGCTTTATTGTTTAAGATCAGTTAATATTTTCCTAGTTGGTTTTAAAAATTGTTTTATATTTAATGTAAAATAATTATGCTTCATATTTACCTTTTTCAAAAGTATCTAGTTACATTTATGCCACATTTAAACATCAAATTTGGTAGATACTGTACATCAGTTAATTTGTTGAAGATTGTAAACATTTTAACAATTTTAGTTATATAAGATTTATACATATCAAAGAATAATTGTAATATCTCAGTAACTTTAAAGATATTAATAATAAAGTGCACACATTTCATCCAGAAATTAATGTTCATACCATAACACTGCTGCCACAATCCTTGCTCCTGTATTCCTCTTCCCAATTCCAATTCCTGCCCCCAAATATTGACACACCCTACCTTGACTTCAATTTTATAATACCCTCCATGTATGATGTTTTAACTAACATATGTATCCTAAATAATATGTTGTGTTGATTTCTTGCAGTAAAGTTTATTCATAATACATATGTAGTGTTTAGATAATTTTTTACTTGATTTTATTTTTTCTGAAATTCTTTTATGATGCAGTATTAATAGTATACAGCATTCTTTATTTTTAATGCTTTCTCTTCAATCTAGATGCTATTAGCTAATGACAGGATTACTGTTCTGTCAATCTGATTAAAGAGAAAACTTAAAAAATTTCAACCTCCTAATTTTAAACTCTGTAGAAAAATATTTCTATTCACAACAATAGCTAAGGGAGTATGACGTAATAAATCTGAGAACAATTATAGATGCCTTCCCTTTTTCTGTCTCTTTAGACAGACATATCTACTTTTCTTGTAAGTTGGAGTCAAAATATTCCTTTTTTTTCCATATGCACATTCTTGGACCAGCATGCTGAGAGATTTTCTGTTTGACCACTCATCTAAGCTACCTAATTCAGTCTCTTCTTCTCTTATGTAGGAGTCTACCATTTTCCTAATAGGGTAAAATCAACATACTGCATACAAATATTAGCATGGAGAAATACCCACCCATTTCTTAATTAGAGCTGATATTGTCTTAGTTTTTTACTTTGGAAAGAGAAAATATTAGACTATTACATTTTATACTATTCATACATAATTGAATTTATAAATCTTTCTCATAATTGAAATTTATACTCTTAGAAATTAATAACTAAAATGGTTATAAAAGAGAATAATATAAAACGCATATTAAATGAACAACTGAATTTCACTATAGTTTTATTTTATCTATGCTGGATTATCCATGGCAACTTGGCATCATCTCTGCCACCCTTCTAAGATTTTCTCTGTATTTCAGAGGATAAGCTAGAGATGTAATTTCTCAGAATGTCCTTCCCTACATGTTCCAGGTTACAATTTTCTAACACAAGAAACATATGTGAGATTTGGAAGATGAAGAAAGAAAGGTCATTGTTCTGTGAATGGAGCTACCACCAGACTTTCATGCAGCTGTGGGATTCACAGAGCCTTCTTGTTGTGTACTTGGAAAAACCCACACTGATGCTGCAAAATGACAGAGATGATGGAAGCTGTTTGGGAGACATCTGAAAGCTGAAGTCATTTTTTTTTTGGTGGTCTTCTTAGAATTATGCATCATATTTGGATGCAAAGTTTCCTTTCCTTTACTGATAGAGTTTATTTGGAGTTCAAAGCCCAAGAAGGCTCCATAGCAGTTCCTGCCCTCCATACAGGCTTATGTGCCAACTGGGTCATGGCACCCATCAGATAAAACAGTGATTAAAAGAAGGAAGGATCTTCAGCACATATAATTCCATATGGAGGCTTTGGCCCATTTTCATAGATTATTCTTTTACGTTGACTTGCTAGGTCAAGAGTCTGAAGACCACCCACATGTTTAATGCTTCAGTAAAAGGACTCAATACCATATGGTTGTACTCACAACTGAAACTTACTACAGAGACACAGATAGAACATGCAGCAGGATCAGTAAGGAGAAAGGATGAATCAGATGGAGCCTCGAGAATTCATGCATACAATTCCTGTTACTTTCGCTCCTGTTTGAAAGGGTCACACAATGGATGCTGTTTTTCAAGTAGTAAGATGCTTCCTTACATGTCTGCAGTGTTTCTACCCAGGGAGGTCCTGTGAAGATTGACTGTCCAGGGTTTTGCTGAGGACTGTGCATGCAGACATCTGCCCACTGACATTTTGGAGTCTCTGAAGGAAACCAAATTCTCACATTGTTTATAGAAACAATCTGGATAGACTGGCAAAGCCCTGCATACAAACCCCACCAGGCATGGTGTACCTTTTCCTGCACATAAACATACCAATATCTGCAAATGCACACAACCATGTGAAAATATATATTCTCTGATTGAAAAATAACTTCTGGTTTGATACTTATCCCTGGTAGAGACTGAACACTTGGTCACAGGCTATCAAGTACTATGCCCCTCAAGCTGCCCATCATGAAAATGCTGTGAACACAGGAAATAGTAACACAAGGCAGGCTATTTTTAAGTTAGTTCTGAAGAAGAGAAGCACACATAGGTAGTTTAGAGTGTTATAGCAATTATACCTATTTTATTGAATCCTATGTCTCAACCCACATCTATAGCACCATAAGGGGTTAACTATGACAAGTGGACCATGGAGGAAGGTATTATTTTTTGTGGTTTTCTGATGATTTTACACATAAAAGTGGTACACATGAAACCAGAGAGCTAGATAATTAGAATTTCACCCAGCTTTCACTGTCTGAAAGACAGTGATAAAAATAAACTCTATGCACCAGCAAAACTTGAAACAGTGATGTCGGGCTTTCCACTTTACCTGAATGACAGTATGAAGGAGGTGAATATCTGTGTGTGTATGTGTGTGTGTGTGTGTGTGTGTTTTCTTTTTTTTGAGACAGTATCTCATTCTGTTGCCCAGGCTGGAGTGCAATGGCATGATCTTGGCTCACTGCAACCTCTGCCTCCCGGGTTCAAGTGATTCACCTGCCTCAGCCTCCTGAGTAGCTGGGATTACAGGTGCGCGTCACAATGCCCGGCTAATTTTTGTATTTTTAGTAGAGACGGGGTTTCACCGTGTTGGCCAGGCTGGTCTTGAACTCCTGACCTCAAGTGGTCCACCCGACTCGGCCTCTCAAAGTGCTGAGATTACAGGCGTGAGCCTCCGGGCCTGGCCTCAATGTATGTTTTTAAACAGCTTGACTGAGGTATGATTAGCATACATACACGTGTGTATGCATATTTATGTATACATACACATATATATGTATACATGCAAACATGTTTAAATTCATAAGCACGATTAAGAAACTGAACATATCCATCACATCCAAAAGTTTTCATGTGGTCTTTTGTAATCTTTTGTCTCCATCTCTCCCTAAATTTCCTTCCTAGACATCCACTGATCTGATATTTGTCACAATACTATAGTGACATTTTCAAAAATTTCCCTTTAATTACTGGAAGCTAGAATCACATGTATACCCAATTTTTGTCTGTTTTTATGTGATTCAATAATTCCTGTTTTATGAGTTGTAATCTATTATTTGTATACACCACAATTTGTTTATTCTCTAAATGATACATATTGAGTTATATTTAGATTTTGATATTACAAACAAAACTGCTATGAAGATTTTTGTACATAACTTTGTATGGACATATGATTTATTTTCTCTTGGGTAAGTCTCTGGAAGTGGAAAGACTGGGTCATATGATAAGTGTTAATAATTGTTTAACTTTCTTGACAAGCTTCCAAACTCTTTTCTAATGCAATTACACCATTTACATTTGCACCAACAGTGTATGAAATTTATACTTCCACCACATCCTGGCCAGTAATTGGTATGGTCAATCTTTTTAGTCACTCTAATTTTAGCTATTCGATTAGGCGTATAGTGGGATCTCAGTGTGGTTTTAATTTGCATTTTCCCAGTGACTAATGACATTGCGCATTTTTTATGTGCTTATTTGCACCAAAACATGTTCTTTGATAAGAGGTTTGCTCAGATCTTAGGAGTTCAGCTTAACTCTTGACCAGAACTCTATATATGATTTTGCAAGCCTGACCATAGGCAATTACAAAGATTTTGTCTGACAGGTCTGGGAGAGAAAACTGCCCTCCCAACATCAGTGTCAATGCACAGCTAACGCAGTGCACTATTTCAAGTGAGTTGTAGTCAAGGACTCAGGGTCTAATGGCCAGACATTTTACGCATCTCCGTGTTCCTAGCCCACATGCTTGCACACAGGATTAAGTTTCCATGACCTTGGTTTTGACAATGAAGTCTTTGATATGAAAACTAAGTCATTATAGATAAAAGATACAATAGATTAATTGGATCTCATCTAAATTATGAGCATTGTACATCAAAGGGCATTGTCAAGAGGGTAAAAATGTAGCCAACTAATTTGGAGACAATATTTGCAAATTAAGGTCTGATACGGTTGAACTCTGCAGAATATATTAAAAAAACAATTACAACTCAACAACAAGACAGACAACAAGCAAATTTATAAAATGGTCAAAGGACTTAGACATTTCTTCAAAACATGTATGAATGGCCAACAAGTACATGTAAGGATTCTCAACATCATTAGACAATCAGGAACTGTAAAACAAACCCGCTATCTGGTACGACTTGACACTTACCAGGACGGTTATGATAAAACATTGGAAAATTAGTGTTACAGAGATCGTGGAGAAATGTAAACTCTTGTGCATTGCTGTTGGAAATGGAAAATGCTGCAGCCGCTGTGGAAAAGAGTTTGATGGTGTCTCATATGTGCTAAAAATAGCATTTCCAAGGGAAATGCAAATTAAAACAACAATAAGATAACACCACATACCTATTAGACAAAAACCTAAACACTAATATTGCCAAATGCTGGTGAAAATGTGGAACAACGCACCATCTGCTTTACTGCTGGTGGGAATAAAAAATGCTACAGCCATTTTGGAGGACAACTTGGCAACATACTCTCACCATAGAATTTAGCAATTGTGCTCCTTCCAACACGAAGGGTTTGAAAATTTAAATGGATACAAAAACGTGTACAAGGAAATTTGTAGCAACTTTATTCATAATTGCCGAAAGTTGGAAGCTACCATGATGGTCTTTAGTAGGAGAACAGATAAATAAACTGTGGTATATGTAGATGATGAAAAAACACAATTATATATATAATGACATATATAATACTTATAAAATTTTAGAATATAAAAAATATATTTAATTATATATATGCAACTATAATATATAATTATATATTGTACATTTAGTTATATTACATATTATATACAATAATTATACTTTTATATATACTAACAAATATTAATATAACTAATATATGTGTTATATATAATTATATACTATATATTATAATGATGGTATATAATGATATAAAGTTAATATAACTATTACATATTTTATTTGTAATTATATTATATAATAATATATAGTTAATATCACTATGTAATAATATACAGTTAATATTACATATTAGTTAAACCAGTTAATATATTATTTATATTATATAATGATAATTATACATACTATGATTTATTTATATAGTTGAAAATATATTTGTTTATATAGTTTATATAAGTTGAGGATTTGAAGTTTATGTAAGTTGAATATTTGAATAGTTGAAAATTTATATAAGTTGAATATATAGTTTATATAACTTGAATATTTTCAACTATATAAACAAATCAAGTACTGATACATAATGCAACCTGGATGAACCTTGATAATATTAAGGCATGTGAAAGAGGCTTTATGCCAAAAGTCACATATTATATGATGCCATTTATAAAAAATATACAAAATAGAAAAATCTATGAAGACAAAATACAGATTAGTTGTTACCAGTGGTTGGTGGGAGGAGCAAATAAATGAGGAGCAACTGCTTAGTTGGTTTGGTTTTACTATTCAGGTAATTAAAATACTTTGGAATTAGATAGAGGTAATGGTGTTCAATTATTTTTAAAGAAAAATACAATTTTCCTAAGACAAAATCACATATTTTTTAACCATTTTAAGAAGTGTTATATTTTTAGGTTTTCCATTAGGCCTATGATTCATTTTAAGTTAGTTATTTTATGGAATACAAGGTATGGATAAAATTTCATCCTTTTTTCATATAGATATTCTGATGGTTCTAGCACTATTATAAAAATGCTATCGTCTCACCACTCAATTGTCTTGGCTTCTTAATAAAATATCAGTTGTCCTTATACAAGTAGATTTATTCTATAGTTTTTGGTGAATAGGTCTTTTATATATTTTATCAGATTTAGATATTCAACATTTTAAATGGTATATTTTAATTTCAATTTTCATAATTTTGTTACAAGTACACAGAAATGCACTTGATCTTTTTATATTGATTTTCTATATTTTAACATTGCTAAACCTATTTAGTTCTCATATTTCTTTTGTAAATTCAAACAGTTTTTTTTTTTTCCATGAGGACATGCTAACTTCAAATGTTTTACTTCTTTCTTTCCAGTCTGGATGCCTTTCCTTTATTTTATTTGTCTTATTTCTCTGTCTAGAATCCACTGCAAAATTGAATAGTAGTGACGAATGTAGGATGTCTTTGCCTTCTTTCAGATGTTCAGGATAAAGTATTTAGTATTTGACCATTAGGTAGAATAGTACCTGTAGGTTTTTTGGTAAATGGTCTTCATCAGATTGAGAAAATTTCCTTTACCAAAAGTTTTTTTCCTTTTTTTTTCTTTTAAAACTGAAATGAGTCTTAGGTATTTTTTTTTTCATTTATAGAGATGATCTTACATTTTTCTTCTTTAAATTATTAAACTGCAACAACTTTGCATTGGTGGAATAAAACACACTTAGTCATAATATATGATTTTGTTCATACATTGATGAATTCTGTTCATTTATAGTTTTAGCTTCCTCGCTTGTTTGTTTTTAAAATTCTTGCTTCAACATTAAAGAGAGATCTCATTCTCCAGTTTTCATTTATAATATCTTTTGTTTGATTTTATGGTCTCAAACCACATTTTTTTCCTTTGAATTATCATATCTTGTTAAATCTCCTTAAGGTATGCTACATAATTCTCCGATATTTCCTAATTTCTGTTTTAACCATTTTCACAAGTAGACTACTTTTCTGAGCCTCCAGATTAATGTTACATTTCCACTTTTCTGCCATATTTGTAAAATAGTTTCACTGTTCCTGTTTTGCCTTTTGTTTTTTTCATGCTGGCAAGGAAAAAGAAAAGCCCCTATCCACAGTTTCTACTTACTAAATGACAGAGCTCTTTGCTTACGATTGGTCCTTTTAGCGCATTTCTTAAAATGATAGATTCTTTTCTGAGATTAACAAATTTTAGAATGTTTTATAATTGGAATTCCTGATGTAATATCCAGATTCTACATGGCTATTCAAATTGTGCTAATATTCTCCATTGATGAAATACAGAGAGGAGAAAAATTATGTATCTGATAGATGTATTTATATGAGGCAGTTTTATTTTATTTTACTTCCTTTCTCCCTTTTCATAATAATTACTATTATTTTGAAAGGGACAGGGGTAGGCAACGACCAATTGCAGACAACATGGGAAATTATTTTCATACAATGGTGATTTCTAAGTACACTGCTAGCCTGCAGGGAGTCAGAGAAGAGAAGGGCTCAGATCACATTAAGGTGCTGGAATCACAGGGCTTAATGCATCAATTTAAAGTATTTAGTCAGAAACGAAAGGAAAGGGATAAGATAAAAGAGCACACAAGGTAGACGTAAGGGGCACATTCCCTGAGTTCTCCAATATTCACCATTCTCTCCCTTCCTTCCCCTCTCCTTTTGTCCCTCTCTCTTCCTCTCCATCAGTCTTCCTCTCTTGCAGTGTGATTATGAGGACCAGGGTGAAGTCTCAGCAGATAAAAGGTGCTTGTGGCTGACTCATGCTCTATCTGCATGGTTGAATATTCTTGACCCTACCCATATAATGAGCTCATAACCAGCTAAGCAGCCACAGATTTTATCTGTGAGTCTCAGGGCCAGGTCATATAGAACCTTGAAAATGGGGGTCACCAATGGTTAGTCAATTGAAGTCACATGAGTATCCGGTGGCTCACGAGACTCATGACTATGGGTTTCCATTTGCTCTTCTTATCAATGCTTCTTGTGTTCCGCACACAGATGCTCTACATACTCTATCTGGACTTAATTTACATCCCAAGCTATGAGCATCTCAGCTTTGTTTCTTCTATCCTTACTTATTTGTGTCTCTCATTATCCATGTCATACATTAATTTCTCTTAATAATGCAATATATATAATAAGAAATAAATAAATAAAATACATATGTAGAGTGAGAGAGGGAAATTACAGTGATCTTAGTTACTTTCTTCCAACTTTTTGAGAATTATAATGTTGGAATGAAGATTAAAGCAGATTAAATTATAGGTAAGATGTAGAAATTTTAATTGTGTGGTTGCCTCAAACGTCAGAAACAATAGAGAAGCTATTCATCTAACCCAGAGTCCTGGTAAGAAACTGGGGTAAGAAGAAAGAAGGTTTGTCTATATCAGCATTAACTTGTTTTCTAAATAATTGTTATTGCCCAAGTCAGCGGCATCAACATAGTACATGCTCACTTTCTCTAAGTTTCTGGGAACTTGACTCTTCAGTGTTTGCAAGTGTTCATTTTTTTCCCTATATTTTATATTTGTTGCCATAGATTACTTTTAGATGCTCTCTTGCAATACTTAAAATTAAGGTAGGCAACTGACACCAACAAAAGAAACAAAGAGGACTACTAATTTCTCTCATTTAATAGTAAAGACATTGGAATTAGGGATACCAACATGAAAATGATTGCAATAATGGAAAACATTTAGTTGTTTTCCAAATACCTCTTTTGGCCATCAGAGAAATGCAAATCAAAACCACAATGAGATACCATCTCACACTAGTTAGAATGGCGATCATTAAAAAGTCAGGAAGCAACAGGTACTGGAGAGGATGTAGAGAAATAGGAACACTTTTACACTGTTGGTGGGACTGGAAACTAGTTCAACTATTGTGGAATACAGTGTGGCGATTCCTCAAGGATCTACAACTAGAAATACCATTTGACCCAGCCATCCCATTACTGAGTATGTACCCAAAGGATTATAAATCATGCTGCTATAAAGACACATGCACGCGGATGTTTATTGCAGCACTATTCACAATAGCAAAGACTTGGAACCAACCCAAATGCCCATCAAGGATAGACTGGATTAAGAAAATGTGGCACATATACACCATGGAATACTATGCAGCCATAAAAAAAGATGAGTTCATGTCCTTTGTAGGGACATGGATGCAGCTGGAAACCATCATTCTCAGCAAACTATCACAAGAACAGAAAACCAAACACCACATGTTCTCACTCATAGGTGGGAATTGAACAATGAGAACACTTGGACACAGGAAGGGGAACATCACACACTGGGGCCTGTCATGGGGTGGGGGCATGGGGGAGGGATAGCATTAGGAGATATACCTAATGTAAATAATTTGTTAATGGATGCAGCACACCAACATGGCACGTGTATACATATGTAACAAACCTGCACATTGTGCACATGTACCCTAGAACTTAAAGTATAGTAGTAATAGAAAAAAATTTATGTGTATTTTGGGGTATTTGTTAAAATAATTTCTTTTCATTCAGATCACGTGAAAGATACCAAGTTCCTTATTTTTTGTCCGTATATATTAATGTATGATAATGGAATCATGAATTTGGAGAAAATATGAAGGATAAGAGTGAATCAATAGTTAATGAACTCCAGTTTTCTATTTCTTGCAAGATAGCATACAAAGAAACAGTTTGCTTAGAGTTTGAACCTGTGAGTACTACATTTGAAGTCTACAGTTTTAAAGTACAACAAACATTAGAGAAACTACAGACAATCCAAGTGTTCATGGAATAGAAGTATTGTGTGCAGGGGTTTACAACAGCCGTAGAGTGAATAGCAGTTTAAAAAGTAGTTAAAGAAGTTAAAATGAGTTACTTTCACTCTGTGCCATAGTCTGACTTGTTGTCTTTTTAAAATATTGGTATTGTCTCACTCCATTCAGTTTAATGAATTGCCTTTAAAAGGTTGTGCTTTCCTAATAGATGAAACCTGAGTATAGGAATCGTCCCGTTCCATTGCAGTATCTCTGCTAATTATTTAATAACAACAGCATATTGGGTCAATTCTCAAATATAAAGACAAGTCTCAAACAGCAAACACAGAAACATTTTCAAGAGACACGAAGCTCATTTTATCAAAAGATTCAATACATTCCCTGGAGCCAACCACAACAGGGGTTTGCTATTGCAGTTCAACTTCTCTGTCTGGATCCAAATTATTTTTGTTATTTAAGAAACTTGCACAATGTTGCTTAAGACACATACTCAGCAATCTGATAATGAGAAGAGTTTTATTCAATGCTTATAGCAATTGATAAACTTTGAAAACTTAAAACAAGCCAAATTCACAGAGCATTTCTAATGTGTGTGTTGACAATACCTACCTCATACACCAATAAACATCACACTATCTTATCAATGGGCAAAAACTTTTGTCAGTATCATACCTTAATAAAATTTTGCATATTAGAAAAAAGGACATTCTTAGAGTGAACACTTTATTTACTTCATTTGTGAAAATATTAAGTAATGTTATATAGCTAAGGTTTTCAACAAGAAGAGTTCTTTGTTCAATATTTGCAAGACCATCCAGACTTCTTCTGGAGAGTTGATGGAATTTAAATTACTAGAGGTTATTTTAATTATTTATTTATTTATTTAGAGACATGGTCTTGCTCTTTCTCCCAGGCTGAAGTGCAGTGGTAGGATCTCAGCTCACTGCAGCCTCAAACTTCTGGGCTTAAACTATCATCCCGCTTCGGCCCCCCAAGTAGTGGTGCGTGCCACCATGTCCAGCTATTTTTTTTTTTTTTTGCTTTTTGTTTGTTTTGTTTTGTTTTTGTAAAGACGGGGTTTACCATATTTCTCAGGCTGGTCTTGATATCCTGAGCTCAAATAATCCTCCAGCTTCAGCCTCCTAAAGTGCTGGAACTACAGGTATGAGCCACTGTGCCAGCCATAATTGAGGTTATATTTATGGAGCCAAATGCATTGGAGATTATTTGCCTGAAGAAATGCATTTCTAAGGGTCCTTTTGGTGTTAGCTCTTAATCCAATGGTAAACTAATCGTATTATTTGGAATGTATTAGTAAACACACTGTTTAAATATCTGTGAAAATAAGAAAATGGAAAGCAGTTTTTATTTACACATTGATAAGAAATTATTTATTTTGAAATATTAAGTACCTAGAGGGTTTTTCTTTCCCTATTTTAAAAAATGTAATGTGTTAGAATAATTGCTCTTTTGTGCTAAAGGAATTTCTTTGAATCAAATTAAGGTATGATCATGAAGATTGTATTTTTAAATCAAATTATTTTACAGATGAGAAAACTAAAGTCAAGAAAGCCAAGTTGATTAAAATTGTGATTTGTTATTGGCAAAAGAGAGATTAGAGTCTTGGCTATCAACCTAATGTTGATCGCACCCTCCACTGTGCTACTGAATGTTATATGAGATGATTAGATTTTAATATCTGGCTGCTTAATTATTATAAAAAAACATAGAAATCCTTCCTCAACAACCTTATTAAGTAATATGTGCAAAATAGAAGTTAAAAGATGTCAAAATGCTTTTAAAGTTAAGGTGCTTATCATATGTCATAAATTATCCTATTTTAGATGGGATCCTTGAGTAAACCAAAAATTTTGGGCAGGGCAGTTCCTTGTATCTCTTCATAATGAAACCCAGCAGAGATTCCACCAAATGTATTCATTGTACCTGTCTGCTTTAATGTATCACCTTCATCTTTAAATAATCTTAACTCACCAAACCTTCTCCTAAGTACTTAGAATAAAGTTTTCAAAACGGAATACTTTAAAGATTACTTAGAAGGGAAGTCTTGCTGTCACTTTTCACTTTGTGAATTATTAATTATACTTACACATCTTAGTAGTGACATCAGATTGATGATATATTACAGAAGCAAGTAATCAGCACAATATTTCCTTAATAATGTATTCCCTCAAGTCATCAACATCATAGCATTACAGAGATATTACATCCACAGTGGTTTCCACGAGCCTATCATCCATGCAATTGCACATCACTCCAGAGAGGAGGCATGCTCATAAATCATTTGCTGCCACCTTAATAGAGAGTATTAATTTAATGCTGCCATGAGGTAACCGAAGGAATAGATTCTCTTCTTCGTCTATTACTCATTGTCCTGGGAGGTTAAAGTCTTGGATGTCTGGATGCAACAGAAATATAGTGAGATTTCTGTCCAAATATGAGAAGCCTTTGAAGTTTAGAAACAGTCTTTGTGCTGGACAACATTTGTACTTTGGGGGAAAGTAATTCCTGTTGAAGATAATACGAGCATGTATTCCTCATTAAAGGAAAATGACTGTTTAACACACTTTAGGAAATACAGCAATAGTTTATCTATTTTAAGAGTGCTATTTTTGTGTAGATGTGCAATCAACTTTTGAAACAGCATAAAAGGAAAAACTGTAAATAATAAAATTTGTGTAATTTATTTTTTTCTCAACTGTGTCTTTTTTGCACTTTTAATAGAAAAAATAGGCTCTCCTGACAATGACTGTCACCCGGGCTGAGGTGGGAGGATCACTTGAGCCTGGGAGATCGAGGCTGCAGTGATCTGTGATCATGCCACTGCACCCAGCCTGGGTGACAGAGCGAGACCTTGCCTCAAAAAAATTAAAAAATAAATAAAATAGAAGTAAATAAACACACACACACATTATCTCTGTATATGTGTATAGAAAATTATATATAACATGTAATATGTGATATAATTATGTGTGGGTATATATCTATATAAATCCATCTATTATCTACCTATCTGTCTGTATTTCTGCCTGTAACAAACAAAGAGGCAGAGTTTCCCTTTGCTGGTGTACTAATAATCCTGTCTTCTATTCTCAGTGCCTTCTAATATTCTCACTTTATCAAATGTTTCTCTTTTCCATAACACATGGAGTTAAGTGAAACCCTCCATCTGCTTTAGATGCCATTGATATTACTTTGTGCTATTGTTCATTAATGAACTTCATTCATTGCTTTTCAACCACGACCACTTTCCATCTCCAACACTTTTTCTTCATGCCAATCTGATAATCCATACTCAATAAACAGTAATTCCCCATACTCCCAATCCCACAGACTTAGACCCTAGAAATCACTATTCTACTTTCTGTCTCAATGGACTTGTCTATTCTGGGTGCCTCATATATTTGGAATCAAATAATATTTACTCTTTTGTGCCTGGCTTATTTAACTTATTTAACTTAGTATAATTGTTCATCTATGTTGTAGAATATGTCAGAATTTTATTCTTTGTTAAGGTTGAATCATATTCCATGATGTGTATACACCACATTTTGCTTATTCATTCATCTGTACATGGATATTTGGACTGCTTCCTCATTTTGAATATTGCAAATAATGCTACCATGAATATTAGTGTACAAATATCTCTTTAAGTCTCTGTAAAATAGTGCAGCCTTTACAGAGAACAATATGGCACTTTCTCAAAAATTAGGCATATGGGGGGGCGGAGCAAGATGGCCAAATAGGAACAGCTCCAGTCTCCAACTCCCAGCGGGAGCGACACAGAAGAACAGTGATTTCTGCATTTTCAACTGAGGTACTGGTTTCATCTCACTAGGGAGTGCCAGACAATCGGTGCTGGTCAGCTGCTGCAGCCCGACCAGCGAGAGCTGAAGCAGGGTGAGGCATTGCCTCACCTGGGAAGCGCAAGGGGGAAGGGAATCCCTTTTCCTAGCCAGGGGAACTGAGACACACAACACCTGGAAAATCGGGTAACTCCCACCCCAATACTGTGCTTTAAGCAAACGGGCACACCAGGAGATTATATCCCACACCTGGCCGGGAGGGTCCCACGCCCACGGAGCCTCCCTCATTGCTAGCACAGCAGTCTGCGATCTAACCGCAAGGCAGCAGTGAGGCTGGGGGAGGGGCGCCCGCCATTTCTGAGGCTTAAGTAGGTAAACAAAGCCGCTGGGAAGCTTGAACTGGGTGGAGCTCACAGCAGCTCAAGGAAACCTGCCTGTCTCTGTAGACTCCACCTCTGGGGACAGGGCACAGCTAAACAACAACAAAAGCAGCAGAAACCTCTGCAGACGCAAACGACTCTGTCTGACAGCTTTCAAGAGAGCAGTGTATCTCCTAACACAGAGGTTGAGATCTGAGAAGGGACAGACTGCCTGCTCAAGTGGGTCCCTGACCCCTGAGTAGCCTAACTGGGAGACATCCCCCACTAGGGGCAGTCTGACACCCCACACCTCACAGGGTGGAGTACACCTCTGAGAGGAAGCTTCCAAAGCAAGAATCAGACAGGTACACTCGCTGTTCAGCAATATTCTATCTTCGGCAGCCTCTGCTGCTGATACCCAGGCAAACAGGGTCTGGAGTGGACCTCAAGCAATCTCCAACAGACCTACAGCTGAGGGTCCTGACTATTAGAAGGAAAACTATCAAACAGGAAGGACACCTACACCAAAACCCCATCAGTACATCACCATCATCAAAGACCAGAGGCAGATAAAACCACAAAGATGGGGAAAAAGCAGGGCAGAAAAGCTGGAAATTCAAAAAATAAGAGCATATCTCTCCCGGCAAAGGAGCGCAGCTCATCGCCAGCAATGGATCAAAGCTGGATGGAGAATGACTTTGATGAGATGAGAGAAGAAGGCTTCAGTCCATCAAACTTCTCAGAGCTAAAGGAGGAATTACGTACCCAGCGCAAAGAAACTAAAAATCTTGAAAAATAAGTGGAAGAATTGATAGCTAGAGTAATTAATGCAGAGAAGGTCATAAACGAAATGAAAGAGATGAAAACCATGACACAAGAAATACGTGACAAATGCACAAGCTTCAGTAACCAACTCGATCAACTGGAAGAAAGAGTATCAGCGATTGAGGATCAAATGAATGAAATGAAGCGAGAAGAGAAACCAAAAGAAAAAAGGAGAAAAAGAAATCAACAAAGCCTGCAAGAAGTATGGGATTATGTAAAAAGACCAAATCTACGTCTGATTGGGGTGCCTGAAAGTGAGGGGGAAAATGGAACCAAGTTGGAAAACACTCTTCAGGATATCATCCAGGAGAACTTCCCCAACCTAGTAGGGCAGGCCAACATTCAAATCCAGGAAATACAGAGAACGCCACAAAGATACTCCTCGAGAAGAATGGGAAGGAAAAAATCTTAAGGGCAGCCAGAGAGAAATGTCGGGTTACCCACAAAGGGAAGCCCATCGAACTAACAGCAGATCTCTTGGCAGAAACTCTACAAGCCAGAAGAGAGTGGGGGCCAATATTCAACATTCTTAAAGAAAAGAATTTTAAACCCAGAATTTCACATCCAGCCAAACTAAGTTTCATAAGTGAAGGAGAAATACAATCCTTTACAGATAAGCAAATGCTTAGAGATTTTGTCACCACTAGGCCTGCCTTACAAGAGACCCTGAAGGAAGCACTCAACATGGAAAGGAACAACCGGTACCAGCCACTGCAAAAACATGCCAAAATGTAAAGACCATCAAGGCTAGGAAGAAACTGCATCAACCAACGAGCAAAATAACCAGTTAATATCATAATGGCAGGATCAAGTTCACACATAACAATATTAACCTTAAATGTAAACGGACTAAATGCTCCAATTAAAAGACACAGACTGGCAAACTGGATAAAGAGTCAAGACCCATCAGTCTGCTGTATTCAGGAGACCCATCTCACATGCAGAGACATACATAGGCTCAAAATAAAGGGATGGAGGAAGATTTACCAAGCAAATGGAGAACAAAAAAAGCAGGGGTTGCAATACTAGTCTCTGATAAAATAGACTTTAAACCATCAAAGATCAAAAGAGACAAAGAAGGCCATTACATAATGGTAAAGGGATCAATTCAACAGGAAGAGCTAACTATCCTAAATATATATGCACCCAATACAGGAGCACCCAGATTCATAAAGCAAGTCCTTAGAGACTTACAAAGAGACTTAGACTCCCATACAATAATAATGGGAGACTTCAACACTCCACTGTCAACATTAGACAGATCAACGAGACAGAAAGTTAACAAGGATATCCAGGAATTGAACTCATCTCTGCAGCAAGCAGACCTAATAGACATCTATAGAACTCTCCACCCCAAATCAACAGAATATACATTCTTCTCAGCACCACATCGCACTTACTCCAAAATTGACCACATAATTGGAAGTAAAGCACTCCTCAGCAAATGTACAAGAACAGAAATTATAACAAACTGTCTCTCAGACCACAGTGCAATCAAACTAGAACTCAGGACTAAGAAACTCAATCAAAACCGCTCAACTACATGGAAACTGAACAACCTGCTCCTGAATGACTACTGGGTACATAACGAAATGAAGGCAGAAATAAAGATGTTCTTTGAAATCAATGAGAGCAAAGATACAACATACCAGAATCTCTGGGACACATTTAAAGCGGTGTGTAGAGGGAAATTTATAGCACTAAATGCTCACAAGAGAAAGCAGGAAAGATCTAAAATTGACACTCTAACATCACAATTAAAAGAACTAGAGAAGCAAGAGCAAACACATTCGAAAGCTAGCAGAAGGCAAGAAATAACTAAGATCAGAGCAGAACTGAAGGAGATAGAGACACAAAAAACCCTCCAAAAAATCAATGAATCCAGGAGTTGGTTTTTTGAAAAGATCAACAAAATTGATAGACCGCTAGCAAGACTAATAAAGAAGAAAAGAGAGAAGAATCAAATAGATGCAATAAAAAATGATAAAGGGGATATCACCACCGACCCCACAGAAATACAAACTACCATCAGAGAATACTATAAACACCTCTACGTAAATAAACTAGAAAATCTAGAAGAAATGGATAATTTCCTGGACACTTACACTCTTCCAAGACTAAACCAGGAAGAAGTTGAATCCCTGAATAGACCAATAGCAGGCTCTGAAATTGAGGCAATAATTAATAGCCTACCAACCAAAAAAAGTCCAGGACCAGAAGAATTCACCGCTGAATTCTACCAGAGGTACAAGGAGGAGCTGGTAGCATTCCTTCTGAAACTCTTCCAATCAATAGAAAAAGAGGGAATCCTCCCTAACTCATTTTATGAGGCCAACATCATCCTGATACCAAAGCCTGGCAGAGACACAACAAAAAAAGAGATTTTTAGACCAATATCCCTGATGAACATCGATGCAAAAATCCTCAATAAAATACTGGCAAACCGGATTCAGCAGCACATCAAAAAGCTTATCCACCATGATCAAGTGGGCTTCATCCCTGGGGTGCAATGCTGGTTCAACATTCGCAAATCAATAAACATAAGCCAGCATATAAACAGAACCAAAGACAAGAACCACATGATTATCTCAATAGATGCAGAAAAGGCTTTTGACAAAATTCAACAGCCCTTCATGCTAAAAACGCTCAATAAATTCGGTATTGATGGAATGTACCTCAAAATAATAAGTGTTATTTATGACAAACCCACAGACAATATCATACTGAATGGGAAAAAACTGGAAAAATTCCCTTTGAAAACTGGCACAAGACAGGGATGCCCTCTCTCACCACTCCTATTCAACATAGTGTTGGAAGTTCTGGCTAGGGCAATCAGGCAAGAGAAAGAAATCAAGGGTATTCAGTTAGGAAAAGAAGAAGTCAAATTGTCCCTCTCTGCAGATGACATGATTGTATATTTAGAAAACCCCATTGTCTCAGCCCAAAATCTCCTTAAGCTGATAAGAAACTTAGCAAAGTCTCAGGATACAAAATTAATGTGCAAAAATCAAAAGCATTCCTATACACCAATAACAGACAAACAGAGAGTCAAATCATGAGTAAACTCCCATTCACAATTGCTTCAAAGAGAATAAAATGCCTAGGAATCCAACTTACAAGGGATGTAAAGGACCTCTTCAAGGAGAACTACAAACCACTGCTCAGTGAAATAAAAGAGGACACAAACAAATGGAAGAACATACCATGCTCATGGATAGGAAGAATCAATATCGTGAAAATGGCCATACTGCCCAAGGTTATTTATAGATTCAATGCCATCCCCATCAAGCTACCAATGAGTTTCTTCACAGAATTGGAAAAAACTGCTTTAAAGTTCCTATGGAACCAAAAAAGAGCCCGCATTGCCAAGATAATCCTAAGTCAAAAGAACAAAGCTGGAGGTATCACGCTACTTGACTTCAAACTATACTACAAAGCTACAGTAACCAAAACAGCATGGTACTGGTACCAAAACAGAGATATAAACCAATGGAACAGAACAGAGTCCTGGAAATAATACCACACATCTACAGCCATCTGATCTTTGACAAACCTGAGAGAAACAAGAAATGGGGAAAGGATTCCCTATGTAATAAATGGTGCTAGGAAAATTGGCTAGCCATAAGTAGAAAGCTGAAACTGGATCCTTTCCTTACTCCTTATACGAAAATTAATTCAAGATGGATTAGAGACTTAAATGTTAGACCTAATACCATAAAAACCCTAGAGGAAAACCTAGGTAGTACCATTCAGGACATAGGCATGGGCAAAGACTTCATGTCTAAAACACCAAAAGCAACGGCAACAAAAGCCAAAATTGACAAATGGGATCTCATTAAACTAAAGAGCTTCTGCACAGCAAAAGAAACTACCATCAGAGTGAACAGGCAACCTACAGAATGGGAGAAAATTTTTGCAATCTACTCATCTGACAAAGGGCTAATATCCAGAACCTACAAAGAACTCAAACAAATTTACAAGAAAAAAACAAAGAACCCCATCAAAAAGTGGGCAAAGGATATGAACAGACATTTCTCAAAAGAAGACATTCATACAGCCAACAGACACATGAAAAAATGCTCATCATCACTGGCCATCAGAGAAATGCAAATCAAAACCACCATGAGATACCATCTCACACCCGTTAGAGTGGCGATCATTAAAAAGTCAGGAAACAACAGGTGCTGGAGAGGATGTGGAGAAATAGGAACACTTTTACACTGTTGGTGGGATTGTAAACTAGATCAACCACTATGGAAAACAGTATGGCGATTCCTCAAGGATCTAGAACTAGATGTACCATATGACCCAGTCATCCCATTACTGGGTATATACCCAAAGGATTATAAATCATGCTGCTATAAAGACACATGCACATGTATGTTTATTGCGGCACTATTCACAATAGCAAAGACTTGGAATCAACCCAAAAGTCCATCAGTGACAGACTGGATTAAGAAAATGTGGCACATATACACCATAGAATACTATGCAGCCATCAAAAAGGATGAGTTTGTGTCCTTTGTAGGGACATGGATGCAGCTGGAAACCATCATTCTTAGCAAACTATCACAAGAACAGAAAACCAAACACCGCATGTTCTCACTCATAGGTGGGAACTGAACAATGAGATCACTTGGACTCAGGAAGGGGAACATCACACACTGTGGCCTATCATGGGGAGGGGGGAGGGGGAGGCATTGCATTGGGAGTTATACCTGATGTAAATGATGAGTTGATGGGTGCAGCACACCAACATGGCACAAGTATACATATGTAACAAACCTGCACGTTATGCAAATGTACCCTAGAACTTAAAGTATAATAATAATAATAAATAAATAAATAAATAAAAATAAATAAAATTAAATTAAAAAATTAGGCATATAATTACCATATGATACAGAAATTCCACTTCTGAGTATACACTCCAAAAAACACATATTCCCAAATTGTGTATGTAGCAGTATGAACAATAGAAATGGTAAATATATATTTTAAATAATATAAAATATGGCAAAGCAGTGATTATAATCAAAAAATGAAAAGAATATTTAACATTAAGATTATTACTGATGAGATCCAGAAAAGGCCATTATTATCTAATTTGGGGAGATTAATGAGTAACATATGCAGCATATACAGGTATTGTGTATTTTTTTATAAGTAAAAAAAAACAAAGATAGCCATAATTAGCTTTACCATAGATCAACAAAAGAAACTTGCAATACAAACTTTCTCCCACTTCATAAAGGAGAAATAATAAAGAACATGTCTATATAATTCATATTGATAGATATTTTTCAAAATGTTGTAAAATAATTTAAAAAATGAAGGAAAAAAGTAAAGCCATTAGATACCTATACTTTCAAAAAATTTAGCCAAAACTCCTTTAAATTTTATATGCAAAGAAACCCTTAGGGAGTTTCCACTGTACTTTTAATTATAACAGGACAAATTTATTTTCCATTTTATTTAATAGTTTAAATGTGATATTTTGCTTTGTATTCTCAAATTTAGACTATCCCATGTAATACTATCATATAAATCATCCTTAAGCTTCTTCAAAGCTCAGAAAACACATTGATTGTGCCATCCTTTCCATTTATTAGTGGTGTTTCTTCAGGTCTGGTTTATTACTAACAAGTGCATAGTGAATAAATGGTATCTGACACTATTTATAAGGTGACACAATGCAATGTAATATGCTACATTCAAATATCATATAAATAATATATGACTTCATTATATTAGCAACATTTCTAATGGTCCACATTTTGCTTTTAATTGCCTCAGCTACTGATATTAGAGGCTGCTTCAATCAACAAAATAATTTCTAATTTGAGTAAAAACAAAATAATTTCCCAAACTAAAAAATGCAAATAAGCGTAGATCTATATTTACATATCTATGCATAGGTAGATATTTCATAAATAGTCAGATTTTACTACAACCACGTCATGGAGTCTTATTTTTCTGAATTTTTACAATGTGTTTTGAACACTTTATAGTACCTTAAAAAGTAATATAATGGGGTCATCAGGTTTTAAAAATAAACCTCCTAGAACCTAGTTTATGTGTGTGTGTGATCATTGTATAAAATGACATGACTTCTAAATGTTTTGTGAGGTGATTACAAGAATATTATCACAATTAACACTCTGATTTAAAACATATATTTTTTTTTAAATGGTCGTTCCTCTCCCATGAGTATCCAAATATAACGAAAACAGATGATGAAAGTTGAAGGGCAGGGGGAAACCAGGGTGTAAGAAATTGTCCTATCTCATTTTCATATTGGATTTCCCAATTCTTGTTATATCTCATTCTCCTCTCACTCTTGGTGGCACTTCTGGACAGGCTGATACAACTGATGAATTCACATTCTTGTTCGTTACACGTGAGAAATTTAAGCTTCCCCTGCCTGGGAACTTTTTGCCATTCTCATTCATTTGCCGTGTTATAAAGGCCCAATCCCACTTCCTCTGCTTTGCTCAAGCAAACTCACACCTACTCATGTCCTCCAGGAGCTCCCTGTGCGTCCTTGTCTGAATAATACATTTTCTCTCCTGTTTTGTTAATGCGGGGAGTGTCCTCAGCCTCAACTTCGGCACCGCATTTTGGGCGGGAGTCTCTCCCGCTGTTGCAAAGGGAACGGTACAAAGCAGAGGAAGGGAAGAGACCTTTCGTAGCCTTGCAAAATAGAAAATTAGCAGTAGAGAAATATTCTGAAAAAAATTAGGCAAAGATACTATGAGAGAAATATGATGTATAGAGTGATGACAAATTCAATGTTTAAAACAGATACAGGAGGAACACCCTGAGAGCTTAGTGAATGGGTTTTCCCAACAAAGAGAAGCGAAGCCACAAAACTGGCAGTAGCAGGAGCACGGAACAAGGGTAAAGGTAGGCAGGGCCAGCCTCATGTGCATGCGCTGTGGGAGGGGCACAGGGCCCCACGTTCAGAAGTGTCCCACGGTTGGTGTAAGGCTCTGCTATTGCTGGCTTGATATCCTTAATAATTGTTGAAGAAAGAGACCTAGATTCTCATTTTTTCAGTGGGCCCCACAAATTAGGGAGCTGGTCTTGATAGTAGATGAGTGAAATAATCTGAGTAGCTTGGTATCATAACCAAAGCTGAAACACTAAACGGCTGTCTAATGTTATCTGAGTACCTGGCACGATTAATACAAGGATCTGCAAACTAAGGCTTGCTGGCCATATCCCATACCTTGGCCTGTTTTTGTAAATAAAGTTTTATTGGAAAGAGATCATACTGATTCCTTTACATAGTGTCTACGGTTGCTTTCAATTTACAGTGGCATAGGGGAGTAGCTGCCACAGACACTGTCAGGATTGTGAAACTCGGTTGAGTTTTGGTGTGTGTTGGAGTTTTTATTTTATTTTATTTTATTTTATTTATTTCAGTTTAGTTTATCTTTTTGAGACAGAGTTCTCACTTTCTTACCCAGGCTGGTCTCCCTTTCCCGGGCTTAAGGGTCCTCTAGTCTCAGCCTCCCAAGTAGCTGAGATTACAGGCAGGCCTCAGGTCACTTTGTTTAAATCTTAAAATATTAACTGTCTGGCCTTTACAAAAAATATTTCCCAATCTCTGGATTGAGTCCTGGACTTTGCTAAATGGTGTCAAAACACTGACTGAATGTTCATGTAGAGAAAATAAATCTCATATCAGCTTTTTCCAGGACTTTTCAGAAATGCCCTCATCTCCTTATTGACAAGTAATGTTAAGTTTATGGTATTTTATATCTCCTAGTAGCACCATCATTGGTCATTTTGAGTTATGCATATCTTACTGTCCCTTCTTGATCCACATATTTATTGGAGGACTGATGAAGAGATTTAGATTTAGGTGCTCACCATAATTCCACACGAATTCCTGTCTTTTCAATTTACACTTTTATTAACCTCATAATTTCACTTATTTATCTTTTTTACAACATATTATTATATTTTATTTGTCATTCTGAAAATAGTTATTAATGATTTATTAACTCACAACACAAATAATATACCTTATAGAGTTAATTTATATTTCATATTTTTATTGTAAGTTAACAAATTATAATTGTATATATCTGTGTGGTACAAAGTAACATTATGGTATATGTAGACAATGTGGAATAATTAAATCGATATATTCATCATCTAAAATACAATTTTTGTAGTTAGATCACTTGAAATTTACTTTCTTAGCAATTCTGAAATATATAATTCACTATTATTAACTACAATCATCACGCTATGCAATAGATCTCGAAGACTTGCCTTTCATGTCTAACTGAAACTTTGTATGCTGAGACCAGCGTCTCCCCATTCACCCATCCTGCAGCCCGTGGTGAAAACCACACTGCTCTCTGTTCCCATCAATTCAATCGTTTACATTCCATATATATCATGGTGCTTTATATACACACAATCCACTTATATGACATGTATGCCCACATGCACACATTGATATATTTATATATACAGTGTATATATTTGTGGTATAAAACATGACGTTTTGAAGTAATTATTACAGTCATGTAGATTAACCATCTTTAATTAATTTTTTGATGGGTGTGTGATCACCAACATTTTAATGTACTATCTAATTTTCAGCATACAATATATTATTATTAACTATATTCCTCATACTGTATATTAGATCTCTGGACTTATTAATCCTTCCTAACTGTAAGATTGTACCTTTGAAATAATTATACCCATTTCTTCCCCATACCCACCCCTGGTACTGACTATTCTATTCCCCATTTCTATGCATTTGACTTTTTTAGAAAAATATTCAACCTGTAATTGAGGTCATATGGTATTTTATTTTCTGTGCCTGGCTTATTTTATACTTATTATTATGTCCTCCAGATTTATCCATGTTGTCATGAATGTCAGGGGCTCCTTCTTTTAAAATGTTGAATCATTCCATTATATACATTATATATAGAGAGAGAAATATATACAACCTAATATATATATTTTCTTTATCCATTTATCTGTCAATAGGCATTTTAATTGTTTTATTATCGAAGTCTTCTAATAAAATGTCAAACACGTTACATCAACATGATGCAGACTGTAGCTTACTTTTGTTTTTACTGCACAAAAGTGAACCTTGAATCTCCAGTAACAAAGGAAACACTTGCTTATCTACTTTGCATATGACATGGACTCACTGTGTGCATAAGCTTACTACTGGGGTAAGAGTAACACCAGATTTATTTATCTGAGATCAAAAAATGAGTATTATCAAATAGATTTGTCTCATTTTAAAAGAATATAAAGGTCCATATAAATTGTACTGCCTTTTTTTAATCAATGCGGAGCCTAAAATAAATTAATAACAATGTGGAAAATTTAAAATCAGGATAAGAGATAGCTTTCTTTAGCAAATGAGATAGCTTTAGACAGATAGCTTTGATGGATCTGTATGTGAAAAATGTTGTTATTGCAGGAAAAGTATTCCCAAATATCTTATGAGAAAGGATACAATTCTACTTCAAAATATGTTGCTATTCGTTCACTGCCAAAGACAGATTCATTTTAAATCATTGTTTTTTTCGTTATTAAAGCCTATTAACCATCAAAAGAGGTCAGTGTATGTATAACCTTTCAAAATTAAACAAAAGTCACAAAAATTAACCCACAAGACTTAAGGGATTATCTCTTTCAAAGGTCCCTTTCCACATGTAGCTATGAGAATGTCAATTTGTAATGTTAACAAAAAGACCATAAGTAGATCTATCATATTGGTGATATTTAATGACATTAGACACATTCCTGCCACAATTAACATGCTGTGTTTTTCCTTCATGGCTTTATTGTGGCAAGGATTAAAATTCTATGAATACTAAAAGTAGACTTAATGAAGGAAATCATACAATGTTAACAATCCATGCCTATTATAAATGTATGCAGCTTTTCGATTTTGTTATGAAGCAGAACCAGGATAGTACAACTGCTTGGTTATTCAATCAGATTTCACCATGGCAAGAATTGTTTACCCATGTACTACTTTCTAAAAGCTGTTTGTTATAAAGAGCTAGTAACAAGGTTAAACACTTCATAACCATTTATAACTCAGGTATATGTATATGGCCTAGGGTAGTCATGAGGGAATGGTCTAAAGTAGTCATGAATGTTTAGCGTTTCCTCATGTTTCATTTCTGAAACAGGTAAAGTCAATATTCAATTAACGACGTTGCATTTGTATGGAATATCTTGATAATGTATGTCTAGTCTATTTATTACGCATTTTTATTTTTCCTGTATTATACTTACTCAAAGTCTAATGGGTGAAATCTAGAGTTATATTTTTATTATTGCTATTGTCATTATTTTTCTGGACAAATCTTTTTTTAGGATCTACATGAATTTAAAAAATGATTGAACAATTTATTGATTTTTTTTGTTTATTGCCAGAATACTTCTTAATTAGACCTAATAGAATATGGATGATTCAGTTAAAATGAATAATGAATCTTTGATCCAATTTATAGAGTCACTGATATAAATAGCTATGACTTATGTGTATAAAGCCTAATTTCTTTCTAAATGCTTATTTTGTTTCAGTTTTATCTCATATTCCATTTCCTTGGTGATGTTAAGATATATTTCATAAAGTGTTTACATAAAGTGTAAAATATGAAAAACAAGAAAAAAATTGATGATGCTTTCCCAAAAGTGTTGATAAATATATCAGAGTCTTTCTTTAAAAATGAGATGTTAACAGTGATGTCTCAATTCATCATTTACAGTGTAATGTTTCAGGTGCATTATTTCTGTGTGATGTAGTTGGTGCTGGTATTGTTTTATCTGTACTCAATTAAATGGTGCTTAGTGTGTATGGGCAAAGGATAGATCCATCACACATTATTTTTCCTCCCAGGTGAACTGTTTATAATTTTATTTTTTTTATCAGCTTTAAGTGGATGACTTATAGCTGAACAAAGTAACACAATTTATAAAGTAAAGGGAAGACTGCCATCAAGATAGCAATTTTTATGCTGTTATTTATTTTTGAGATACTTGAATTTCTATTTCTTTGGTCTTATCTTTAGGATACATTGAATTTTATTTTTTTGGTTTCCAGTATTTGAGGCCCCAGATCATATTTATTATTAACTATAATCGGATTTAAGAAATATTTCTAATTTTAAAGCATTTTTACCATTCTTACCTTCTTTAGTTATAAGTAAAACATTAAGTTATGTTTGTGTACATTTATATAAGTTAGGTCTCTATATTCTGTTTTCTTAGTATCCAATCATTGTTTTCATAAACTTTATTTTTACGCATTTTATTGTTATTAAATTATTTGTATTTTACTTATATTCTATACCTTTACTGAAAACTATCTGTGTTAATGTCAATGACATTTATTTAAATATACACAAATATGAACAATTATATAGATAGATATATATGACAGCAGTTTAAAATCGAATTTAGGAGTGGTCAACTAAGGTGCTATTAAAAGCGTAAACATTGCACTTTGACAGTAAACGTATCAGTAAGGGCCATTCTCTGAAGACCACCAGGGCAAGCCTTTTCTCAAACCCTCTAATTCAGTAGCCAAAAGTTTTAGTAATTAGCACATTGTATATTACCATTTCTTATAGTAAGCATAACTACTATTAGAAATAGGCTCTTATTAGTAAAATTGAAGGGACGAAGAAGGGAACTTTTATCATCATCATCTCTAATTTAATGAACAAGGCCACCTTTCCCTTGAAATCTGCCCTGGTACATTTCTTGTTTGATCAATAGCAGAATTTTGTTAAGCATACTTAGTGTAGAATGGGCATTTTTTAAAATATCTGGACATGTTAATAATAGCTATCGTTTTATGAAGCTAACTATTTTTAATAAATATGTACTGAGTCAGAAACTAAGAATCATCTGTTTGTGAAACTGACCTAAGGTCCAGGACACAAAGTAGAAATCAGTAATTAAATGGAATCCCAACTTCTACCAACTAATGTTTAAAAGTATGTCATTATCGAATTATTCTTCAAAAAGTCATAATGGATATTTGCCATAGGATTTTTATTTTTTTTTTAAATAACCATTTCGAGGGTTTTTATGATGTCTGGAATTACTGCTGTGTTTTTCCGTAACTACTGTTTTTCACTGATGCACATTTGATATGTAGTAGGATGTTATTTTTTCTTATCCAGTTCAGCTGGTTTTCCAATTGCTTTTCATATATCGTTCCCCGCAGCTTTTCATTTTTCCCCAATTGAACCCAAGAATGTCTCAGCATGGGAGACTGTTGCTTATTTGCAGGTTCAGTTATTTTCTGCAGTAAAAGTGGGTTTCATTTTGTTTGGTATTTGGTTTCTCTGGCCTTCACCTATTGGACTGAGAAAATGATGAATGGCAAAATATTAACTTGTGTTATGGTTTTACATGATAGATTATTATATTTTAAATTATTTACCTTAATTTAAATATCGTTAACAGCAAGTTTATTGAACAACTAGTATAATTGTTTAAATGCTCAGAATAACATATAATATGGGTTGGTTTAATATTACTGCACCTTCTGAGAATTCAGAATAATCTGTTTAGATTACCTGCTCTGCCTTTTCACATTGTATGTAGTTAGTTGGGTATATATGAACTTCTTTAACTCAATGCTAGCTCCTTGAGAATACAGTCTGATTATAGTTTTGTTCACCCACCATAAAGCATATTGCTTGGCACATTGAAGGTCTACAGTTGAAAACACAGAGACACACTTACAATCACAGAAACGAGACCTAACTTTAGCCTATAAGAAGCTCATTCAAATATAAAGATGCAAAACAACTGAAATATAAAGGATATAAAAATATGTGACATTCTAACACTAATGAAACTGGAAAAATTCAAATGGCAATTATTATAAAAGTTGACTTCAGAGCAAAGAATGTTGCTACACGTAAAGTTAATATTTCATGATAATAATGGGGTTCATTCATCAATAGTACACTAAACCAGATAGACATTTATGTACCTAATGATGGAGTTACAAATTATATAAAATAAAGACATAAAATTACAGGAAAAAAGACATACACATATGTAATCAAACATTTTAACATCTCTCTCAATAATTGGCAGGTAAGGTCAATAGAAAAAACAGTAATAAAATAGAATACTTTAGAAATGTTATTGTACTAGTCAGTGTTCTCCAAAAAAACAGAAACTATTTTAAAGAGAGATATATAACAGGGGATTTATTATGTAAATTTTCTCATACAATTATGGGGGCCAAGAAGTCCCACAATATGCTGTTCGAAAGCTGAAGAACTAGGCAAGCTAGTGGTGTAATTGAGTCTTGAGTGCCAAGTCCTGAGAACTGGGGAAATCAATGGTGTAGCTCTCAACTGGGGGCCAAAGACCTAAGAAACTGGGAAGCTGCTGGATAAGCCTTCATGGCTGAAAGTTCTAGAACTTGGAATTTTCATGTCCAAGTCAGGGGAAGAGGATGTCCCAGCTCCAGAACAGAGAAAGGATGTGTTCCTCTTCTGCCTTTTATTTTTCTGTCTGAGCCCTCAATCGATGAGATGACTCTTGTGCACAATGGTGAGGGCAGATCATTTTTACTCAGTCTACAGATCTAAACACTCATCTATTCTGGAAAGTCCACTACAGATACACTAAGAGATAATGATTTTACATCTATCTGATTATTCCTTAACCACTCAAGTTGACACATAAAATTAACTATCACAGCTACCAAACATCTTGACCAACGTGGCATTGACCAGACGCTCTAAACCAGGGGTCCGCAACACCCGAGCCATGGACTGGTGCTGGTCTGTGGTCTGTTAGGAATTGTGCTGCACAGCAGGAGATGAGCAGTGGGCAAGCGAGCAAAGCTTCTTTTATATTTATAGCTGCTCCTCATTGCTGGCATTACTGCCTGAGTTCCACCTCCTGTCCAATCAGTGGCAGCATTAGATTCCCATAGGAGCATGAACCTTACTGTGAACTGCACATGTGAGGGATCTAGGTTGCACACTCCTTATGAGAATCTAATGCCTGATGATCTGTCACTGTCTCCATCATCCCCAGATAGAAGCACATAGTTGCAGGAAAACAAGCTCAGGGCTCCCAGTGATTCTACATTATGGTGAGTTGTATAATTATTTCATTACATAATACAATGTAATAATGATAAAAATAAAGTGCACAATAAATATAATGTGCTTGAATCATCCCGGAACCACGCCTCCTACCCCAGTTCATGGAAAAATTGTGTTCCACAAAACTGGTCCCTGGTGCCAAAAAGGTTGGGGATCACTTCTGTATACAATACCAGTAGAATGCATGTTATTTCCTAGAACATGCAGAACATTCATTGAGATGGACTACATTCTTGGCCATAAACTGAGTCTTAACAATCCTAATAGGAGTCAACGCATACAAAGTAGTTTCTAGGGCTACAATGAAATTAGCATGGCCTTTAAAAAACAAACATGTTGAAATAATAAAATATATTGATCAGAAACAAAAAGTATGATGCCCCAAAGACAAAGCTCTTCTGCTTTAAAATAATATATTCATAACATACGTAACAAAAAAAGCAATAAAAAATGCTGATTAATACGGGACTAGTTAATTTAAGTCAGTGGGTGATATGTCCACTAAAAGAACTACTGTGTAGCCAAAAAACAAGCAAAAAGAAAAGAAGAGTGAAGGAAAAAAGAAAGAAAAAGATAATATTAATGAACTGTTATGCAATTATTTCAATTACATATTTTCAAGTGAGAGAAATGAGATTCGAATGTTTACATTTATTATGTTACCTGTTGATTATTTTATTAATTAATTATTTTAAAGAAGAAACAATAAAAGGCTAAGCTAGGTTTTAAAGAAAATGGTTACCCTTTGAAATAGTAATAATGTCAGGAGCTCACTTAATGGGAACAGGAGTTCCTGGGTATACATTTTTACATAATTTAACTTTAAACAATTTTTACATATTAAAAAAATGATTGATTAAAAATAATAGGCTTTGACATTTAAATGTAAATATAGATATAAATAAATGAAAGTATGCGTAATTCTGAAAACCTCATCAAACACCAAGAAATAAACTAACTATATATAGTACTTTGACTCTAAACTCCTAGTGCAATATGCTGAAGAAATCTTGGCCGGGTGCGGTGGCTCATGCCTGTAATCCCAACACTTGGGAGGCCGGGGCAGGCAAATCACGAGGTCAGAAGTTCGAAACCAACCTGGCCAACATGGTGAAACCCTGCTTCTACTAAAAATACAAAATAATTAGCTGGACGTAGTGGCAGGCACCTGTAATCCCAGCTACTCAAGAGGCTGAGGCAGGAGGATCACTTGAACCCAGGAGGCAGAGGTTGCAGTGAGTCAAATTGCACCACTGCACTCCAGCCCAGGTGACAGACTGAGACTCTGTCTCAAAAAAAAAAAAAAAAAAAAAAAAGAGAAATCTTGACCTGATCTGTACAAAAAAAAGTTAAATGTATAAACATATGATGGTGTAGTAATTTCAAAATTATTTAATTACCTCATGGAATAGAACAGAGGGAATGATATGATCACACAAACATCTTGACTGTATAAAAAGAAAGACACAAATACGGCATGGGGAATGAAAGGACACAACATTTAAATTGTGAAATTTTAAAATATATTGGTAATTTGACATCAAAAATGGCTAGAAGCAGACACGCTGCATTGGCCATAAGCACACACAGCATCTGGGTCTTTGTTTCTAAGGATAAGTTGCCACTAAAAGAAACCAGGACTCCTTGGCAAAACTAATGATTCCAATTCAGGGCAGATAAAGTACATTGTGAATATTAATTGTATTTGTGTTTCTGTGTGTATGTGTGTGTGTGTGTGTAAGAGAAAGACTGACGATGCAAGAAGTGGGGATCAAATGAAAAAGTTCCGTGAAGAGAGCAAAATGTGGAAGAATGACAAAATTTAAAAATTTCCATATTTCAACTCCCAGTGAGTAACTCTGGCAAGGTTCATCGCTGGGAGAAAGGAAGTTATGGAATTAGACATTCAGTCTCAAATTCACATGATGGATTACTGATTAATTAAAAACAACATATGAAGCAACACTAGTAAATGACTAGCCTGGATCTTTTTATGAGGAAGCGAAAAAGGAAAAACAAGAAACAAAAATCAAAACCCAGATTTGGGCCTACAAAAAGAAAAGACTAACATATCTTTAAAAGTTAATGTCATGAAAAAAGTATGTGGATAATTCTGTAATGAAAGACAATAGCCTTGATTTAATCTTGATTTGAAAAAATATGAAAATTTAGGACCAATTGGATAAAATAAACTGTATACCATATAAAATTATATTATTGAAATAACTACTTTTCTTGGAAATAATGATAATTACAGAGAAGCATCCTGTATTCTTAGTAATGGATGCTGAAAGACTAAGGAATGAAGGGTCATGACCTCATGATTTTGGGCCTTACTTTCAAAAGTTTTAGCATCTAAGATGTATATTTATGTGTGTGTCTATATAAACAGATATGATATATAATCACTTATTATATAATTTTCTCAATTTTTAAAATTCTATAAAATGTTTTAAAAATACTTTCAAATATCCATTTGTGAATTATTTTAACACTGATATATATGTGTGTGTATATACGTATACAGATTGCTTTACTACATTTCCTAAAATAAATCAACTCTATTTTATTACCAAAGCAAATTTAAATAATTCAAAGTTTATATAATCCTTCCAAACCCAGAAGCTTGCAAGTAGAACCCTAATATATAATAAAAATATTATTGAATAAATTATGGTATTGGACAGAAGATACAACTCTATGATTACCATAATTACAACTTAACAAAATTATTATTTAAAACATTTCTGTTAATTATCCACAAAGTGATTTAACATATAGATTAGTATAGTTGAAGTAAACATTGGAAAATTTTGCTAAATTTGTTTCAGTTGCAGTTTTACAGTAATTACTTATTAGTCATAGTTCCAGTTATATGTAGGTATTTATTTATTTTGAACCTGTGTTTTTTTCTTTCAATTCAATAGCATTTAAATAACTTACAGCCATATTGCCAACAGCAGAATTCTCCTAAAAGGGTTAATAAATACTTTGAACACTTTAAAAAATGGCAAAAATTCAGCTTAAATCACAACCTATAACTCATCTAAAATCAAATAGGATTTTCAGTACAAGGTGAAAGTATAAGGCAATTTAATATAAATTTAATATAATGAAAGAAATTTTTTTTGTATTTTATTTTTAAAATTACTAAACATCTTTATATTTGTGGCATGTACAAACTTAACTCATAAACTAACTGCAATGTGTTTAAAAAACTCAATCCAGAAAGGAATTGGAAGTGGTTTTGTGAATAAGAGAATCTGAGAAAATAGAAATAAATTTACAAATAAGAAAAAAACATTAGAGTGGATAGAAATGGTGGTTAATATGTATTGAATATTTTGAACATATTTACCAGTCATTATTATACATTTTTAATATTTTAATACATAAAATAAATTTGGTATCTAATTAGTTAATGTTAAATACTAGCATAAAAATAAAAAGTTAAAATCAGGTATCTGGAGAAAATTCTACAAAAAGGCTTATAATTGAAATAATTTTTCTCTTGTTCTTTGACTTGAAAGCAGAAGGTGTTCCTCATAAATGAAAATGGTAGAGAATTTTTTGATCTATCTTAAGTAGTGATCCTTTAATGGTCTGATGGATTATATCACACCTTCCCATTTCTAATATATTCATTAAGTTCACGCAATGGAAACTAGCATAGCAATATAGGAAGTCAGGGAAGCAGATTTCCCTTTTTTTAAGCTGTTGTTGCATTCAAGAATCAGTGCACCATTATTTTTACCTTCTCTCAAGAATCCCATTTCTGACTGTGGCACTAATAAGCTTGTATGGCTTTGGGTCTGTAGGTTTCCTAGAAAATGAGAAAAGTAAATTCCATCATCTGTTATACTGCTATATATCTGCTCTGGGCTATAATGGGTAGTTTTTAATCAAACTCTTCTGATGACATAAGCTATAATAATCTGAGAGAAAAATACAATAGCTCTTTGAATGAACTACAGACCAATTGAGTTAGCCAGGATGAAGTGGTCAAGATCCTTGGAAGAAAGCAAATGAATTCAGGCAAGGCCATCATTTTCCACTAATAGTTCATTTGAGACAATTGATAACGCGCCCACAGCCCTGGGCCCAGGGTTATGCTTTCAGCAGCCTTACAAAAATGGGTCAATGCTGTCCAGAGTTACTAAGGATGGCAAAAATTGAGTACCCAAGATAATGGGTATCAGAGAACCACAGAGACTTAAGCCCGGTATTTACCATCATATTTTGTCTCAAACATCTGCTGATCTCTATAAAAGGCCAAAACCCAGGCAAAACTTTCTAGTCTCACAGTGCTGAGAAAAGAAAAAGAAAAAAGAAATTAAAGCCAGACCTACAAAGAAAGAAGTGTCCTGGTTAGCAGCCCAGGCTTTCAAATGAGATCACTAAAGGCTAAAACGTAATAGTAGGGGCAAACGTATAAGCACTGTAATAAGGATCAGATCCTCTTGAACCTTGTTGGATAAAGGTGATTTAACCATAAATTTACAAATTTCCAGAAGCAAATTTTATGTTTACAGGAAGAAAATAACTATAAACACGAAACCTCTATGATTTTATACTCTGTGAAATTTTCATATACCCTATTAAGCAATTTGCACATTCTCACACAACCAGAGAGCCCATTTTTAAACTCAAGCAAAAGAATAGTAGAGAATATGAGAACAAAGGACTAGGATTAATGCTATTTACATCTAGCAAAGGGCATAGCTCTTCCTCTGCCAGACTGCAATGGGGTGGGGGTGGGGTGCTATGGTTTGAATGTGTTCACCAAAAAGCATGTGTCAGAAACCTTACTACCCAAGGTAACAGTGTTGAGAGGTGGGAATTTTAGAGGCAATTAGGTCACGAGGGCTGTGCCATCATAAATGTGAAAGAATTAATGTCCTTGTTACGAGAATGAGTTTCTTATTGACAGTGGGAATTGTTATAAAAGCAAGTTTGGGTCTCTTTCTCTTCTTCTATGCGCAAACACACGCACTCAGTCTCTCGCCCTCCTTCCTGCTGCCATGTGATGATGCACCAAGAAGACCCTGCCAAGTACGGGCTCACCAACCTGGAACTTCCCAGCCACCAGAACTGTCAAAAAACAAATTTATTTTCTTTACAAATTTCCCACTCTGTTACTCTGTTACAGCAACATACAATGGACTAAGACAGGAAGTTACTTATGGTCACTTAGCTTTTGGTCTACATTTTTTTAAAACCTTACTCTCCTTTGAAGAAGGGCATATACTGTAGTGCTTACTCTATGATTACTAATTATTTTAGAACACAATATTTTCAACCAAACATAGTTGGAGCAGTAGAACTAATGTTTCATAGTTGGAGTAGTAGAGCTAACGTTTAAGAATTCTTGAGAATATAGGGTTTATCTTCACACACACACATACACACACACACACAGTAACTATGTATGGTGATGGATGTGTTATTTTGACGGTGGTCTTTATTGCACAATGTATAGGCATATCGAATTATCACATTGTACACTTTGAATATGTAAAATGTTCATTTGTCAATTATACCTCGATAAAGCTGGGAGAAAAGCAAACAAAATTACAAGAACTGCAGGATAAATAGAGTAATGGTTTAGATTACGCTAGGGAAAAGTCAAGATATATCCATTAGAATATGATTTACTGTTGGCCATTTCATGAGTTGGAATGCTGTGTACCCTCTCTTTGATGAAAAACAGGACAGTTAAAAGGAGTGTTAAAAAAGTGAGAGAGTAAAGAAGAAGGGAGAGAATAGTGCCATGAAAACGTAGTTTTTAACTTGAAACATCAATATGGTGCCAGTAATCGTCAAATGTAATTATTTTGTGTGACCTTGGCAATTAGGATGAGTGTTCTATGTCCAGCTAGAAAACTACTTCCTTATCCTCTACTGAACAGTGAAGTATAGAAAAAGTGCTGAAAAAAATGAAAGGGCAAAAATAATCTGTCACAGGAAATAATAGTTTACCATTTAGGATCCTGTGTCAGGGAGAGAAGACAGGCTGATGACTGATTTGGAGTTCATAATGCAGACACCTGACCTAATATCAAAGATGGACGTTTGCTCGATGAAAGATTTTTCTCCAACTAATCCTACCTTAGTACATGCAGAGGTCCCCGTGCAATTCATTTCACAATATGGACAATTGCACTGACTTTTCAAATACCATTTATAAATAAAAATGTGACCTTAATATTTCTGTAGCCTTTAATGAGGCTAAATCAAAGAAAATACCAATTCAGGAAAGGCTATGCAACAGGGAATGTCAAAATGTAGAACTTTTCCTTGAAAGGTTCTGATTAGAAAGAAAAAAGTCACAAGAAATTTAACAAAGTTACAAGTTATGCTGGGAATGGAGACAAAATAATAAAAGTATTTAAAGAGATAATATCTGTAATTTCTTCTTCACAGAATTTTAAAGGTAACTGAAAGAAAAATTTTGTCCCAAATTATTTTAATTATTTATTAGGGACTATTGATTAAATACATCCTGTCCATCTATACCCAATCTTTTCTTATAGGAGATCATAGTATTTCTAGTTTTCCTCATTAAGTCAATCACATCCTGCATGTTAACTTGATGCCCAGACCAGTATCTCAAAATAAAGGTCATTTTATTTGTTTTTCCCAAATATGAACAACTGAAAAAGATTCCATCTGAAAAGATATGTATAAGAACAGTCCTTCCAACTACACATTTTAATGTACTAGCCCATTTTTATTATCATCGGTTGGCATTATATGCTTCATCTTCGTCTTTGATTATTTAAAATAACATACTGAAATTCAAGCCCTTTTCTCCTGCTTTTGTCATATTTGTTATTTGTAGTAAAGGAGTGACTTTGGTAGCGAGTGCAAGATAATTCAGGTTGAACAACATTGGGGGCCACTTTGATTTCCAGTCTATACAACCCTGTCTTCCCTGCACTTTGAGACATTTGATATGTATCTACTTACCCAGATTGAACATAACATCCTAGCACCAAGCCCAAATAGCATTGATACACAATCTAATTCACAAGCTGTCCTTCTCCCATCTTTGCTTGTAACTATATATACAAAATTATATTAACATCTGTGCACACATATCACCACACTAGAGAAGACTGCACCTGACCATACTTGCTACATTTTACTTACATTTTATGACTCCAGCGTGAACGCTAAGCACTGGCTTAATATGTTTTCCTCGCGTCCTTTTAGGGTAACCAAATATAAATAGTAAAATAATGAATTAATAATAAGTTGAATTCTAGGAAAATAATACTAGTCTTCAATTATTTAAAAGGAAAGAATAATACAGTTCTGTGAAACTGTATAGGAAAATACATGGTTATATATATATAAACTCAAATAAATCAGTGATTCTGTTAAATGCAGAGAAATTAATCATTCTGTTGAGAAGACTGAACTCGTCAGAGTAGATGTTTAAAAAGTGAAGGTCGGCCGGGCGCGGTGGCTCAAGCCTGTAATCCCAGCACTTTAGGAGGCCGAGACGGGCGGATCACAAGGTCAGGAGATCGAGACCATCCTGGCTAACCCGGTGAAACCCCGTCTCTACTAAAAAACAACAACAAAAAAAACTAGCCCGGCAAGGTGGCGGCGCCTGTAGTCCCAGCTACTCGGGAGGCTGAGGCAGGAGAATGGCGGGAACCCGGGAGGCGGAGCTTGCAGTGAGCCGAGATGGCGCCACCGCACTCCAGCCTGGGCGACAGAGCGAGACTCTGTCTCAAAAACAAAAACAAACAAACAAAAAAAAGTTAAGGTCAAACTAAAAATATCTATACTCATTGTGAGAGACATCTTTTCATAACTAATAAAACAAGCAAAAGCAATTAAGAAAAAAAAAGATTTGAACGAATCTTAGCCTAATGCACACACACGCACACATACACACACACACACGCACATGCACACACACTGGATGAGTGTTTCATCAAGCAAATGTTCATCTTTGATATTAGATCATGTGTCTATTATTAACTAATTGGTCATTAGCCTGTCTTCTCCCTGACATAGGATCCTAAATGGTAAAATACAACATCCTGTGAAAATTATTTTTACCTTTTACTATTATTTGCAATACTGTTTCTACGCTTCACTGTTTAGTTAAGGGTAAGAGAGCATAAGCAATTTTCTGGTTGGAAGTCTGGGGGGTTGTGTGTGTGTGTGTGTCTGTATGGAATAAATGACAGAGAAACTCAATAAAGGCAATCAAGAAAATTTTAAAAATCAAACGTTTGATTCATTGAAAATGCTAGTCAAACTATAAATCCCTAGAAAGACTAAAGCAAGAAGAAATACAAAATAGCAATACGAAGAATAAAATGAGGGGTCACTTGAGACCTTAATTATATTGAAAAGAGAAGAGACTATTTCTTACTTTATGCCATTAACTGAAAATTTAGATGATGTGGAAACATTCTGAATACAAAAGTTACCAAAACTCATGTGAGAAATTTCTTTGAAAATCTGAATACTTTTAGATATAGCTTTGCTTTACAGCTGCCATGAACAAACTCGCTCTATCTCTGGGAATGCCCAATGTCTAGCTTTTGACTCTCATCCAGAAGTGGAATTTGTAATGTGCTGTTAAAAAGTACAAAACTCCCTGTGTGACTCCCAACGTCAGTCTTTTCATTATGTTTGAAACGGCCTAACCAGTGTGACAAGACTGACTTTATATAAAGAGATCCTGAGAGCGCCTCTGGCGAGCTGTCCACGCTAAGATTCCTCGCCCGAATCGTGGAGGTTCAGTTTAGGACACAGCATGGTACTCAGGAACAGGGGGTCTGTGGTAGCCCGTAAGTGTGTATCTCTTAGAATTGCAATGTGTGCCTGCATCTCTTTATCTTATTGTATCTTATTCTTTGCCTTTAAATTGCTGTGCAGTCTGTGAGTCTTTTCAAGTATCTAACATGGGTTAAAATGCACCTAGATATTCTAAAGACATTGAATATGTAATTGAGTCTTTTCAAAAATACCCAAAATGACTAAAAAGGAACAAACCACAAGGCTCCACATGGATGTAAGTAGATTTCCTTTTGTATTCTTCCAAACAGTTAAGGAAGTTATACACTCAATGTTACCTAAACTCTTCCAGAAAAGAGAAGGGAGGAAAAGCTTTGCAAGTCATTTTATGGATTCAGGATAACTATTATATTAAAACCTGACAAAGATATCAAATGGGGAGTGATGGCAAATTTACAGGTCAATTATTATAATATAGATATAAAATTCTTAAATGAAAATGTCAATCAATTAAACCCACTACAATAAACAAGAGATAATGCATCATAACCTTGTACTGTTTGTCTTAGGAATTGCTTTAGCATTTAAATACCAACCAAAGTAAATTTTCATATTAGTTGGAAGAAGAAAAAGCATATGAACAACTCAGTAAATTCCGAACAAAATCATTTGATATGAAACAGAAAAACTTTTTAAATATAATAAAGTGTCTAAAATTAATACAAGTAACTTTATTCATAATGGTAAATAATTGAGAATTTTTCTTCTGAAGTCTTCAATAACTATCACCATTTGTATCCAGCATTTTATAACCTTCAGGGTAGTGTCGGACATAGTATATGCTCAGTAATTGCTAGCTCTGCCATCATTATTTTTATGTGAATAAACTTATTTTTGTCACCTTATGGAAGTTAAGATGTTCCATTTCATGTTGTTGCTAGGGCCTTACTACTTCATTTCTGACTCCAATATGCAGATATAGTTTCCTATCAGGCTACTCTTTTCAACTCTTCCTGTTTATCAGAAAAATCTTGGACAGAAACTTCCTCTGGGATATGATTCCCTCTTTTATACTCATTTTTAAAAGATTTGTCTTAAATTTGGTGTTCTTACAAACTCTTCACATTTAAATCTTACAAATTCTCTTGTACTAATTTACTGCCTAAACTTTTTGATCAAATCATATTATTGTCATATATCCCCTCCTTCCTCCTAGACTCTATAAATCACTGACCTTTAACAATGTGTGAAAACATTTCCCTGGAGTTCCATGTCCTCATGGTCTCCTCTGCATCTTATAAATTCTTAAAGTTCCAAATTAAGCACCATCTACAGGATAACAACCTTTCTAACTCCTCTAACACATTCAGATCCTGGTATAGTCTGAGCTGTAAATCACATTATCTTTATTTTGCATCTATCATAAGCTCTTCCATACTGTACATTTGCATATTAATAGTTTATGGACAAAACAGCATTGAAAGCTTCTAAAGTCAAAGATCATAACTCTGCTTTTTATTATCTCCTAAAATGCTTATCATATTTTGGCTTCATAAAGATTGACTGGTTTATTTTTACATGGCTCTCTAATAACAAACACCTTTCTTATTGCTGCAGCACTGGGGCTAAGATGAGATGAATGAGGTATTCGCCTTGGGCACAAAATTAAGGAAGGCATCAAACAGTAATAAAAAATAATTTACTGCAATGTATTTTAACAATTTATAATTAATATAAAAGTCATGATAAACAAAATATGACATTTTAAATAAATGCAAGATCAGTGTTACTGATTCTGTCTTTTGTTCCAGGCTCCCATGTTGCTTGGAGCAGCTATGTTCATTCATAAGCCAAGCAAAAGTATAAATATCTAGGATTTTCTAAATTAAATGTTTTCTAGGGAACTGTAAGCTCAAAACTAAGATGACAGAATGACATCAAAACTCCTATGGGACATGTAGATGTACTTAATTTTCAAATACTTTATACTGTTAGGGAACGAGTTGTAGTGGTCAAAGTTCAGACAATACTGTCACACAGATTTCTTTCAGAACTGTGGTCCTTTTGAAAATATTATTAACTAGAAACTCTTTAGAAAATTTCCTAACATTTAAGATATAGCTTCCTCATTTATAAAAAGAAAAGGATATGAATTTCCTTGTAGGGCTATTATGAAGATTAAGGAAAAGAACTAACACATTTATTTAAAACAAGTGCTGCAAGCACTGTAATAATCTCCAAATTACAGATAAAATGGTTACTACAAACTATTTGTAAGATATGTTAAAAGAGTTACTTTCTCGTCTGTGATGAATCTAAAAATACAGGTGACTCCTGAGAAGTTGAAGAAGATTTTGTCTGTGCTTCCTGGAGTCTACAGACAGCTGGAGGTAAATAAGTACACTGGTTGAACCTGGAACCCTAGGGTTCTCTGAATGGATCAGGGGCATCAATAAGACTCCCAAATCCATTCCTGACAGAACCCCCTTCAACACCAACAAGAACAAACTGCAGTTAGCATAAAACAGGTAGACGGAGCGAGAAGGACTCCACTCCCCTTGAAGTCAAATCTGGTGTAATAACATTGAATTTCGCTCTCTGTATACCTGGAAAAATTGACATGTTTTAGAATCCTTGAAGAATAACATGAGTTCTAGGGAAATAAACTTTATTTACAATCTCACTCAACAAGGAATGAGTAAACATTTATTATGGACCAAAATAAAAATAAAGGAAAGTTTAAGAATAATAAAATAAGAAAAAAATAAAGCAATTAAAATACTGATAAAATATAATCTGTGTGCAGCAATTCACAGTCTAATGGAAAGACAAACAGTAGTGACTATAATTTAAGAAAAACTGAAAATTTATTAAAATTATTATAGAAATACAAAAAGGGCTCTTAAAATAGTTCCTTTTACTTTTTTCTGGTAATCAGTGTTCAGAATAATGTATTTAATATATCAATATATTTAATATATCAATATATTTACTTACAAATAAAGGATAAAATCAGATGCAGCGGAGGTTCTAGTCAAAACGAATTAATATTATATTTTATTTGCACAGAAAATACAATGATCCTTAATCTATACGCAAGAAACGGATACCATTGCTTACCTTCACTAGATAAAAAGTTGCGTGGTCACAAGGTCAAGGGTGAATGGAAGACAAAATTTCAACATGATTTTTGCTTCTGAATAAGTAAATCTCCTGATTTAAAAATAATAACAACAAAAATTTATAAAAGCCCTGCAAATGCATGCAAATATAAACAAACCACCCAAGGCTCCTACCAATTTCACAATATTAACATAGAAAGAAATCATTTATGTCAAGTGATTTAAATAATAGGGTGTTGCCTGTACTTGAACATTGCATTTTAAATTGAATGCATTTGAATGAAAAAAAAGTACAAGATAATACTGTATTATTTTCCACTACTTATTATTATCCCATTGTATTTATGTTTGTTTTTGTTTTGTTTTGTTTTTTTGAGATGGAGTTTCACTCTTGTCCAGGCTGGAATGCAATGGTGCGATTTTGGATTACTGCAGCCTCAGTCTCCTGGGTTCAAGCAATTCTCCTTCCTCAGTCTCCCCAGTAGCTGAGATTACAGGTGCCTGATACCATGCCAGGGTAATTTTTTGTATTTTTAGTAGATGGGGTTTCACCAAGTTGTCCAGACTGGTCTCGAACTCCTGGCCTAAGGTGATGCGCCTGCCTCAGCCTCCCAAAGCCTCTGTATTTATTTTTAGTAATACAGTTGATTTTTAAAAAATAATTGTTATACATTGTATAAAAAGGTAAGTAATTATGTTAATGATACAAATGAATATTTTCAGTTTATGAGAACATGTAAAAATACAAAACAAATAAAATAGTGCCATAGTATTAAAATTAAATCAGAAATAGCAATATGAACTTATGGATTTAAAATACATGCATATATAAGGCTTTTATTATATATTATATGTAATATATAAAATACATATGAATAATTATATATATTTATTTTAAATATTTTTCTGTTTATTTATGTATAAACATTGTAAATACATGTATGTATGTTGATATGCTTTGGCTGTTTCTCCTCCCAAACCTCACCTTGATTTGTAATAATCTCCATGTGTCAAGGGTGGAGCCAGATGGAGATAACTGAATCATGAGTGTGGTTTCCCTAATGGCATTCTCAAGGTAGTGAATAAGTCTCACAAGATCTGATGGTTTTATAAATGAGAGTTCCCCTGAACATGCTCTCTTGCCTGCTGCCATGTAAGATGTGACTTTGCTCCTCCTTTGCCTTCCACCATGATTGTGAGGCCTCCCTAGCCATGTGGAACTGTGAGTCAATTAAACCTCTTTCCTTTATAAATTACCCAGTCTCAGGTATGTCTTTATTAGCAGCATGAGAACAGACTACTACATATATGAACCTTTTTAAGCTGTAATGAAATGGCTTAGAAATAATATTCCCTCAGTAATAATGTGTAACCTTAGCATCAGTTGAGGTTTCTAATAACCATTCTATATTAAAAAGAATTTGGGTTCCTGAAGAATGGTTTCAGGAGTGAAAAGAGGAAGACATACGATGAACCTATGATATTATATTCTGCTTAAAAAGGGGGAACCTTTTAATAATTTGGAAGGACTGTATAAACAGGATATGGAAGTCTACTTCAATGCAATTCTACCTTTCAAACTTGCCAAAGAATAATTTGTTGGATAAATATTCATTCAATCATTAAAAGATCCATTTGTTCCTAATACTGCTCACAAAAGAGAGAGCTAGATGAAACCCATATGTCAGCATTAGACATATGGGTATTAAATCTGTTTTTTTCTTGAAAATATGGTAATTAATACAGAAAATTAAATATTTATCAGTGAGTCTGTTGTGTTAGGATAACTAAATGTTATCAGTCCATATGGAAATGAAATAATTTGAAAATCGTAAGTTTATAACTCATAAGTATATATATGTGTGTGTGTATATATACATATATGTGTATAAATATATATTTCTTTTAGGTATTCGTGTTTTCATTACCATTAAGGGAATGGTTGATAAGGTATTAGTTCTTTATATAATGCCAAATAAATATTACATGTATGACTTGTTACTCAGAAAGAGAGAAAATAAACTATTCAATATCAGTGCCTAAGCCATTGATAACCCCTAGCAACAGTATGATATGGTAGCTAGGATGATTAAGTATTATGTGATGTAGACACTACAAAGTATGCAACCTATAAAATGCATTTTAGCCAAAAATCTGAATCTATGTTTTTTTTTTTTTTTAGAACTAATGTCCATTGTACAGAAAATGCTGAATTTAGAGGATACATGAATGATGGCCCACATTTCTACTCACTGCTCTTCAATGTCTCCCATCGCTATGAAGTGGACATAGTCACAGGAGGAGAGGCAGAGGGAGAGCAGTGTCTCTGCTGACCTGTAGCCCTGCAGCCCGAGGCTGTGCTGCCCTGAGCATGGTAGCTCGTGCTTATGGTCCCAGGCATTACTGGGAACTCCATGAAGCATTACTTCAAATAACCAGTTTGGAAAATTGAGACGTTGGAATAATGTGGAGTACAACAAGCCTGATGCTTTCAGTAAGTCAATGACAGAAAAACGTAATAAACTGCCCTAGATTAAAGGAGATTTAAGTATAATGTTAACCCAATGCAAAAAGATGTCATAGACAGCATCTGGGCAGGAAAAAATCAACTACCAGAGAAATTTCAGAAACAAAGGGGAGTTTGAATATGAAATAAATATTTAAAGAATAACATTCAAGGAAATGGAAAAGTGGAAATTAGTACCTCAAATATATAATTTAAAACTGTAGAAGAGAAATATTTGGAAGGATGTACTACACCAACATGTTAACAGAGATACTCTTTGGGTAGTAAGGCTATGAGTTCTTTTCTTTTTCTTTTTGCCTGCTTCTAACTATGTATTGTGTGTATCTCCCGCTTTTGACATGTAAAAAATATTTTAGTTAAAACACAATATATAGACTATGTATAAACCACTGAGGAAGATCTGTCCATGAATGCCTTCGGATTGGCTTCAAGCAACATCTGGAAAGATGGAGAACAGAGAGCTAGGTTCAGAGAATTGACAGCTTAGGAAATCATAGCAAGAGCACATAAATCAGCAGGACTCTGAGAGGAGATCGGAGACTGGAAAGGCATAGCAGTACATGACCAGAGGAAGAATAGCAGGTCAATAACAGCAGAGACGCAGTAAGGACATTGGACAGAGCCTTATCTGGTGACCGAGGACATTTTTTAAGGTTGCTTATACTAATAATTAACTTACTGGATCCAGGCAAGTCACTAAGTTTGAATGGGCCTCAGCTTTCTCACCTGTGATATAATAGAATCGGATTCATTAATTTCTAGGATTATTTTATCCCTATTACTGCAAATCAATATCCTCAACATAACTTGCGACTTCTTTCTAACTGGAAAACCCTTTTGCCCACGTGAGCAACCTGGTCAACCCGGATTTATCTCCCAAACACTAACAAACTTTATTGCTTTGAGATCATCCCTAACTCCTGCAAGCAGATAAAATCATTGCCAGTTTCAAATCAGAGACCATTTTGTTAACATTTTTCATTGAACATGCTGCATCTCAATACACAGTTCACCGCATGTTGCAGCTGTGAACTGGAATACCCGACTTTCCTAGGAGCTTGTCTCTTCTGTGAGGCCGAGTGTTCCTTGTCCTCATATTGTTGATTCCTGTGTGCCTAACACAGTATTTGATCATTAGTAGAGTTTTTCTAGATTACATTGAGCCAATCGGTAAATAAAGCTCACAGCAAGAGAGAGTCTGCTGTTATTAAAATGAATGATACACAGAGCAGATTTTTTTTTAAAGGAGATGCCAGAATCACTGTCACGTGTAATACATAATGTCACATTACATCCTCATGGCTATCTTGACTAGTCGCATTGCCTGGAAGCTCATTTTAGTTGGTAAAAGAACATCAAATCTTCATCTGACTTAGTTGCTCTAAGAACGCACATTTTTATTATCTTTGTTCTGTTAAAAATGACAAAATAATTCAAAATAAATAAATGTTAATTTGCAAGTTCTGAGTTAACCCAAATTAGTATTGCATCTGTAGATAAAGGAAGCGGGCAATGTTGAAGATAGAACAGAGAATGATAGGTTTTCTATTTGACCTTTTAAAACTTTGTGCATTCATTGTTCATCCCCTGTGATTTCCCATGTCGTAGGGATAGCTCCTCAAACAAATTTTCACTTGTTTTTCTCTTTTGGTGTCAAATTTAGTTCTAAGTTTTCAAATATGTGTCCATGTTTGAGTTCAGTTTTAAAGGGAAATTGCTAATTTTTGTTCTTATGCTATTTTTATGTATAAAACTGAGCTAACAGTGCTTATGCTCACTAATTGAAAAACAAAAGCATCCATTCTACATTACAAATATTTTGATGAATTTCTTAACTGCAATTTTATCCATACATTTGGAGGCTTTAAACTCTTAATTGGAAAAGTAAATGAAAATACGTCAATTTGGAATGGTGATCAGTACAAACACTAATTTTCCTCCTAATTTTAGAAGTTGCATTTTCCCTTTTCATATGTTTATCAGTGAATAGGAATTGAGATAGACCAAATTGTATAACACAGAACAACAAAGCTGTAAATCTTCAGCGCATTTCTGAAGCAGCAATAGAGATGATTCCGCAAGTGCCGTTTGCATAGAAACAGGAAAGTCCTCAATATGTTCAGAGCTACTACATCAAGCAAATACATTTACAAAGCACTAGAGCCAGCGGGTTGGCTGTTTCTGTATGAGATGTCTGAATTATGTTGACAGTCTAATAATGCAGCTGAGTAGCTAAAGGCTGATGCAGGCCTTCAGGAGTTAGTAATGTTGCTGCAACATTTTACAACATTAATGGCATCATGGAGATAAATGAGACTAATATACTTTGAAAATGATCATCTCTCTTGTTTTAAAGAAAGATTTAAAATGCATAAATATTATATATTTATATGCATATGCCACATCGTTCACATTATATGTCTGAGTACACTGAGCATTGCATACAAAGTAGAAGAAACCAACAGTGGTATGAAATCTTTCTGAAATTCAACCTAACATTTTCTTTAAAAGGCTCATCAAAATATAGTAAATAATAAACACTGAGTTTAAGTTCTAAATGTGATTTGTAAGAGAAGAGAGAATGCAAATTTCTTTTTTCCAAGCAATGGGTATATTTTTTTTAAAAAATTCATGAAAATAATATATAAAAAATTTAAGTGTGGGTGAAGATATCAACTTAGATAATAGGCATGATAAAATGCTTTATATGTTATGATAATTTAAATATAGTCCAAATACTGGTCAGAACAAACAAATGGTTAATGAGCTTGTTTTATTCAATTTCAAACAGTAACTTATATTCAACTAAATTGTAATTGCATTACAGAAGTTACGGACTATTTATTATGAATGCTTTGTATTCAGTATGATTTTATTAACATTGAAATAGTTTCAATTCCTATTCAGAAAAAATATTAGAAAGTAACATGAAGAATACTGTGTTTCTTGCCACATAATACATTTTAACTAATTGCTCATGTATTCATTTGTAGAGACATAGACATTTGCTCTGAATAATTACTTTAACAATATGTAGGTTGTAAGTAAAAGAGGCTAAGAAAACAAGTATATATATGCAAATGTTGTCTTGACATTAGTTAAAATAACATTTTTGTCTTTTATTTGATAATAAAGGGTTTACATGGTTATTAATTTTCAGCATCTCAGGTTTCTTTGTTTCAGAGACATAAAAAAACATATGTCCAAAGGAAAACAAAAACATGAAAATAATAAGCCTCAACAGACAGCACCAAGGTGATTTGATCCTGATAAAAAATATAAATTTTCAGATAAAAGGGGGAATTCATATGACTTTAGCTGTGTAAAACTGCACATTGCACAAATCAGAGAACTTGTTGCAGCACCCAGCACTCCTCAGATGTTATGGGAAAACCTGCCAAAGTAGCTAGAGCTTTACAGTATATTCTGGGACAGAAGAGGGCCCTCGCAGTAATCTGGTTCAGTGAGCACCATCTTATCATCCACACATTCACCCCTTCACCAGTCGTTACTGTGCCCCTTTTATTTGGAAAGCACTTTGGTCAGATCCTAAGGGAAATTAAAAAATGACTAAGATGAAGTTTAGAGTCAAGATAACCATGTATCATCTGCCAGTTTTTTAAGTCAGGCCAATCCATCAGGCTTCCGTCACTTCATGAAAATAACTTTAAAATAAGTGAATTTTTTTCCACAATAATCCATCCCTCCCTTTACTTTGGCTCCGCATATCCTTGGTCTTATCTCCCTGCCACAGGACTTCTAATTTCTGCATTCTTTCTTTTCAATATACCTACCAGGTCACTATTTCTGTGGATTCTCCACTACCTCCAGAAGACTCGACATTGTCACATTGTTTCTGAGTTTGCTCAATCCTTTCATTGTGGTGTCCTCTACCGTTTCCGCTGACAACACTCTATGTGCATCCTTCATCACTTGCAGCTGGCCTACCAGTAGTTTAAAATACCACTCTACCAACTACTCATGCCATAATATAGGGGATTTGGATATTTTATTTATAATAGAATGAAAGTAGATTAAAATATATTTTAATATGAGGACACAGAAGAAAAATAACAGAAAATTCATATGCACAGAAAGAAACTCAAATAAATTTATCAAAGCATAAAATATCTTTTCATTTAAATTGAAAATGCAAGTATCCATTATACTGTGATTCTTTTTTTTTTACATTTTTTAATCTCTGGTCTACATTAATTTGGTAACAGGTGAAAATTTGTATTTCACATGGAAGATGAAAGCTGCGTGAGGGCTAAGTGCTTATTAAAACAGCATTGAATGTGTTTTGGGGAGACATAGGTGAAGACTGACATTAAATATTCCAGAATTTTTGCCACGTACACAATAATTATAGGCAAAATGGCCGTAGCATGCAACAATAAAAGATCAAATTCATGAAATACATGTTTGGATATACTTTATTTTTGGAGGGATGAGTTGTCTTAGAAATCTAAAAACATATAAATAAAACTGTAGTTATAGACTTCTTTTTCTACTATTTATTATTAATTCCTAAGGTTTTGACTTTCCCTCCCTGAAGGTTACCCATTGCCTGTATTCTCTGATTCCTGGCATCCTTGTTAATCTCCATGTTTCCGCAGCAGATTTTGATGGCGTCAACTTGAGACCATCTACAAAGAACATTTCATCCTATTATTTCCTGTTTTAAATCAGTATCTTGAATTTTATGCTAATATGAAGAAAAAACATGAGTCATATAATAATGTTATGTTGCTTATTAAATGATATGCCATTTGGAGAAATATTATATTAATGATTAAATACATGTTCCATATAAGAGGGTACCTTGGCTGGTCTTATTTTTGTCTTAATAGAAAAAATAACTTGTACAATATTTTATCTAGGTAAAAAGAACCACACTTTCTATCTTTACATTATCCCTTTGGCTACATGTAATCAAGATGTGCTTTTAGCAAAATTGATGAAAGAAAAATAAATTAAAACAACAAAGAATACAAACCGTCCACTTCCCTTTTAGTCCCAGACTCCCTCTAGAGGCACAGAAATCGCCCCCCAGTGGCTGCTCTCCCAAAGCGCACAGCTGTCCTCCTTCCGCGTGAATATACTTGGAAGATCTTAATATGTTGCTGCCACAATTAAACGTGTAATGGCTGCAAGTTTTATTTACAATTTCCTGATGTCGTGGCTTCAGGCACAAAGTGTCAGGAGGATAAGGAGAAAAAAGCAAAATCAATCCAAGAAGGATGTAGTCTGTCTAAAGTTTGGGAGTATCTATGTTTTACTTCTACCCTTCGCTTCCTAGCTCACATTGGAATTCTCCAACTACCAGCGCCTCTGCTGAAACAGTACACATAAAGTTCATTAAGATATATTGATGGACAGATTTTAGGAGAAATTCCTGCCTCCAGCGAGTGACTTCGAAGAATATTTGAGGAGCAAGGCCGGGCACAGTGACTCACGCTTGCCATCAGCATTTGGGAGGCTGAGGCGGGCTGATCACTAAGGGCCAGGCGTTCAAGACCAGCCTGGCGAACACGGCGAAACCCCGTCTCTACTAAAGATACAACAATTAGCCTGGGGTGCTGCCGTGGGCCAGTAGTCCCAGCTACTGCGGGGGCTGAGACAGGAGAATCGCTTGAACCCAGGAGGTGGAGGTTGCATTGAGCTGAGATGGCATCAGTGTACTCCAGCCTGGGCGACAGGGCAAAACTCTGTCTCAAAAATAAATAAATAAATAAATAAATAAATAAAAATAAAGGAGATAAAGGAGCTAGAAGAACGTCGCTGTGCTATATGTCAGACTTCGTTAATTTCATATGGTATGAAATGGTCTATCCATTTGCAAAAGGAGGGGAGAACATATCTTGCAATTTGAGGGAGATGAACAAAAAAATGAGAACATTTAATAATCAAGATAATGCAAAGGGTAGGCTGTAAATACAGTGTTAATAGTTACATAAGCCAGGGTGTACTTTTGATTAATAATCAAAGATGGTCACATGGGAAAATTTGAATTTCACCACACAGCCTACACATATTATGTGTTGCATTAACTTCCTATTCTTTTAAAGTAATAAAATAGAAGAAAAAAGCGGAGATTGAGAAGGCAGGGAGGGGGTAGTTCCACATGAAGGAATGAGGGAAGGAATGAGGAAGGGAGGAAGGAAAGCAAAAAAAGTTTTTTTCATCATTTAAAAAATCCCTAACCATATTTAACCATATTTATATTCATAATTCAATGGAATTTCAGAATATCCAAGGGGAATATGAACTATTTCTTAAAAAATGCAATATATTAAGCAATGCCAAATGTCATTATCTGTCAGTAACAAGCATTGTGCGAACTGATTGATTGATTGATTGATTGACTCCTGTGGGGACAAATGAGAAGACTCAACTTTAGGCTACATACTTGGGTTTGATTAAGGTCTCAGATCCATGTGTCTTTTGGATCTGAGACCAGAGGTCTCCACATAATACTAGAGTTAGCAAAAACTGGTTGTGTTTCCTAAAACTTCTTTTGAGAATAGGCACCTTGAAATTTCTGCCCTCATTCCCTTGGCATAAGAGAGTCATCTGGCTGCCAATGTCAATGGGATGAGGAAAAACTTTCCGTGTGTAGTGGAGGAAGATACAAAGTCAAATATCAAAGAGAACAGATAGACATAAGAAGGAGAGAGTGAAATGTTAAGAATAATAACTCAGTTTGCCCCTGTTTTCTAGGCTTAACAGAAAAGTCATTATAGTGAGGTAAATCCATACCAAATTTTACTTAAATGCTAGTCAATACATTTCTCTTAAACTCTTAGTATGAGTTAAGGGATTTGTAATATATTAGAGTTCTGAAGATTTATGCAGCTAAATTTAATTTTGAAAGGCTTATTCAGAGTCGCTTTTGAAACTAATTTAGTGTTTAGTTCCTCTCTAGGGTAACTCTGAATGGCTTATAGGCTCAGAATTAAACCAAATTACTAGACTGAAGACACAAGAAGTACATGTTTTTAAATTCTATTTAAGAGTTGTTTTGTTTTTTATCAATATGCGTAAATGTCCCAAGTGGATTCTTTCAATTGAAAGAAGTACTTTTTAGTTATTTTCTGTGGGTAGCATTTATAGTAGCATACCCTATACTTATCAGGTGCTTGATAAGTGTTTATTAAATCCATAATAATTTTCTTTCAGCAGAGTATTACATATTAATTTGTAATGTAATTTGTAGCATGCTAGATTTAAATTTAAATTTAAATATTTAATACATCATATTATATCATGAAAGACAGATCATGTATATTTTCTTTAAGAGTAAAATTATCAGATTTGTGGGCCATTACTCAAAGCACATATATGTATAAATAAATATATATGTATAAATCTATATATATATTTACTATGCATATATATATAAATAAATATATTTACAGTGAAGGAAAAAACTTGGCTTGATTTCTAATTATTTCAACTGAAAAATAATAAAAGACAGTAATCAGAGAAGGAAGTGAAACATCTGTGTTTTCTCATTTCTGAATATCATGAAACAAACTACTAAGCATACTAAAATGTTAATTGTACAGCATGGTGACTATAGTTTATTATGATATGTTGTATTCTTGAAGAATGTAAAGACAGTGGATGTTAAATGCTCCCACCATGACATAACTATGTGAGGTAAAGCTGTTTTTAATTACTTATATTTAACCATTGCACAATGTATGTATACATTAAAGTGGTACATATTAAATATTATCTGCCAATTAAAAATGAAACAAAATCAATTCAAATAAAAATTTTCATTTCATTGATAGTAGTAATGTTTTACAATGACATGGGACATTTTAGAATTAAGTTTTTAACTTTCCATTTAGTTGTCTTCATATAGATGTGTGCATTCATGCAGTGCTGGTGAGATCAGTGACTGCGTTAGGGTGTGTCCTTGCAGTGCTGGTAATGACTATTATAATTGAAACAATGCCCTGTGGATCAATGAAACTATTCCTTCAGCTTTTCCCTAGACTATTTGTCCACAAACTGCCAAATAATTTACAGTGTATAAAAAAGTGAAAGCTGTCTTTTTTTTTTTCTGTTCAATACAAAGTTAGTTTAGTGATAACAGGGCAAATAGAAATAAAAATTTTAGATACGTATTCTATGAAGATAGTAATATCCTATTAGTCAAGTAAGGTTATATGGCCAACCCAGATTTAAGGGTCATGAAATAGACCCATTTCTTGATAGAAGAGAAAGTTTTTAGGGTAGTTAACAAAGTTATTGCAATCCACCTCAATCTTTAATCTTTACCCTGCTGTATAATTTTCACATTCCTCTTATGTGCAAAACATAATCACTTCCATTCGAAGACTCTCTAAACTGTCATTCAATTATAACGTTAAATTCCAGGATCATAATTTCATTGCATCGTCTATATCAGGTCCAGATGAAAATGTGACTCTTGTGGGAAAAGCCTTTCAGGTATGGCATCTCTTCATCTGTAGGCCTCTGAACTAAGGAACAAATAATATCCTTTTCACACTTGGAATATGATGATGAGACAATTTATAGATAACTGTAGTAAATGCCCACATTTGGATAACTGTAATAAATGCTCGTTGACCACTGGTCCATAAGATTTTAAAAATTCAATGTAATAAATGCTCACAGTATATGGATAACTTTAATAAATGCTCATCAGTCACTGGCCCATACGATTTTTAAAATTCCACTGGGTACATGGTGCCAGGATCCCCTAAATAAGCAGTCGTGCCCATTGCTTAAATTGTACCTAGTTGTCTCTGGGAATAGGTCCCTACTCCATTGCTCTCTGTTTCCTGCCTACATTATATGGAATCTTTACTCTGTCTCCTGAGATATCCCACTCTTTTCTTAGGAAATTGCCAACATTTGTAGCCAAATAACTTTCTCAACATATTTCCTGCTTGTAAAAATTTGGCAACACCAAAGGCATGTCTCATATCGTATCCATGTGCAATTGTCCAGAAAATGTAATGAGGATAAAGATTCATCAAACAAGCTCTATACTTTGGTTGCCTATGTACCTGTTACCATTTTCAAAAATCTAACAGTCAACGTGGATGATAGCTAATTGTTACTTGTCAAATAAAGTTATAAAACCACCAAAAAAGGGGGCATTTTGAAATTTAAGCAATTTCATTTTCTTTTAGTTTAAAACACCGTATTTCCCTTAAGAACTTTTGTGGGGATATTTTGGATCAGTTTATATTCTATTCCATTGGGGGGGAAAAAACTTACTTTTCTTTCTGTGACAACCCTCTCTACTTGGTGTGTTTTGACTTTTGTGAACCCAATTCTTCTAGTTGAGAAGGTTTAGTAGGCATTGTACTAAATCTTTTGAAGTTATTAATAAGAAGTGCTATAACCGCACCTTTGATATTAACTATGGCTTTAGGTCTTCTTTTGATTCAAGAACATTTTACTCTCTCAGAGACTAGGGATCAGAGTTTATTTTCCAACCCAATAATTTATGGCTCCTCTACAACCCTTTAACTTACTATTGCAATCATAACAGTTTCATCTATAGCTCATCTCTCTCCTGGAGTTCTTTATCATATGCAGCTGGAAACATCCAGCTGACACTTTCAATATTCTGTCTAGAGGTATCTTTGGACAATTCATGTTTATTAGGTACATTTTCTATCTGACACTGTTACAGTTCTGCCAGTTGTTTCACAACCACATACATAAACGGCCAATTTTTCCACCCTCCAATAATAATTTCTGCCAGGCACAGTGGCTCACGCCTGTAATCCCAGCACTTTGGGAGGCCAAGGCGGGTGGATCACGAGGTCAAGAGTTCGAGACCATCCTGGCCAACATGGCGAAATTCCATCTCTACCAACAATACAAAAGCAATAGCTGGATGTGGTGGCAGGTGCCTGTAATCCCAGCTACTTGGGAGGCTGAGGCAGGAGAATCGCTTGAACCCGGGAGGCAGAGGTTGCAGTGAGCCAAGATCACGCTATTGCACTCCAGCCTGGTGACAGAGTGAGACTCCGTCTCAAAAACAAATACATACATACATGCATACATAAATACATACACACATAAAATAATTTCTGCACTGTTTCTCTAGCCTTTTTTCCAACAGAGTCCCTGGTGGCTTTTCATTCTCTGTCACCCAGTTCCAAAGTCAATGCCATATGTTTTAAGTTTGTAAAGACCCATTTCTAGGTATCAGTTACTGTACCAGGTAGCTGTTTTCCCTTGTAACAATCTATACCAGAAGTTAGTAGCTAACAAGAGCAACCCACAAAAAACATTCATTTAGATAAATAATCTGTGATTGCTCTGGTTTAGTCAGCTTGGTTGCTTGTGCCTCTAAGATGAGTGAGGGTTGGAAGCTGCTGTCTGTCGTTTAGCAGGCTGCTGGTTCAGCTGGGTCAGTTTATTGCTTCTTCTTTGTGGTCTCTCATTGTCTAGATGCCTAGTTTGGCCTTGCTCATAAATTTTTCTGAGGCTAGACAGCAGCAGCTAGCAATCAAACACTTTCAATGCTCTCTGTGCCTCCGGGGATTGGTAATGTTCTAATCACCATTGCAAGTAAAGCCTGCTACTCATTGCACGGCCAGCTCATATCCAAGGGTGGAGATACACATGACATATTTTGATGCGTGGGTCAGGGGGGTAATTTGTCATCATTTTTAACTCTATGATAGTATGTTTCTATTTGTTCTTTTCTGTTTCTTAAAACATGAGAAGAACACCACCCACGGATAGTTTCTGGTCTCCCCAGCTAGCCCAGAAACGGAAAAACAAACAGACCTAAGGTCAATACACAGAAAGGAGCCATGGCCAGCCAGAGCTTTAGCTTTAAGTAGAGCCACCCAGACAGCTCGCCACCAGTCACTTGATGTCCAGCAAACACATATGGAAAAGAATATGTGAGCATTGCTTCGCACCACTGCACTTTAAAATGGATTATTATACAGCAATAACTAACCGATACAGAAATTAGCCCTTAAACACTGAGTGCTTCTATAACAAAGTATGTAAGCATGTGGTAACTGACTTGGAGGTAGGTGAAATATAGCAAGATAAATAATAGAGAAAATGAGAATCATTTTGAAAAATTATTATGGGAAGCTGCAAACAGGGTAATACATGCTATGTTGTGGTGACGTATCTGTTAAAACTGCCTCCTGAAATAATCTGGAAAGAAGAAAATAGAGAAAACTAAAAGTAGGGGATCAAGCAGTATTTGTCCAGTGCGATCTCAGAGTTGTTATAACCCAGTGACTGTTATTTACCTTTTATTTTTTTCCATTTTACTCATAGTAGCTTCACTCTAATCTCTCACTGCATGTTTGTTTTAGACAGGATATTACCTTTGCTGTTTAGGATCTAACTCTCCAGATTCAACAGAGGCTGATACACTGAGGTGCGCTGCAGCTTTCTAAATTCGAAGCATAGGGTTATGATAGTTTAGATACTTGGGAGTCTTGAGAGGGAGATTAGATTATTTATTTTGCAAGAGAGCACATGGTGGTAGACTGAACTATTAGCCCCCGTTCATCATCCCTCCCTGTACCTTGGCCCTGTGCCACGTGACTTTGCAGTTATAGTCTCTGTCAAGTAGAAGCATGAACGTACCCCTTTCATATAGGAACAGGCCAAGACCTTGCCTTGGAAAATGGAAATGGGGTAAGTGGCAGCGTGTTGTTTCCCAACCTCAGCCTTCAGAGGAACTGTGTGCTTCCAGTTGCCTTTTGAGCTTCTTCCAACACCACAATAAAAGCTTTCTCTAGGTAGTTTCTTCTCCATTAGCTTGTACCCCACAGTGGGATCACACAGAACATATTTAACCCGGCAGGAGGCAACATGCAGTGGGCAGTGAGTCCAGTGAGTCCAGTGAGGCCTGTAGCTTGAACCATATCATCCAGCCTCACCCATTCTACATCAGCCGCCACGACCAGACAGGCATAAGTGTGAGTGAGAATAAATGATTGTTACTATATGCTGCCAAGTTTAGAGTGTTTATAATGAATCAATGCATGACCAATACATGTAAACTGATGACCAGATGACTGGGGTGGGGGAGCGGATAAACTGAAGACCTCATCTGTGCATCTGGGTTGGTTTATGTCAGATAAACTACAAATGTTCATAATGTCTACCTAATTATTTCTCTGTCTAAACCAATACATTTTCTTTCTTCATGCTTCAATGATAAGAGCTGCATGTGGTGATAAGAACAAATGGAATCAATCTGTTTTCTTTGCTGTAAATTTTCATGATGAACAAGAAACCGGCAGATAAATCTTTTTTCATTGATGCATCGGATATCTTCAAGAAATTCTAAAAATCTCAGCTATATATTTGTACAGTCCAATACCCGGCTAATGAAAGCAAGGTCACAAAATAGCAAATGGTGCAGTTCAGTCCAGTTTTGAAAAGCTTTTATTTTTAATTCAATTTGTGCATGAACAATTTTACCTAAAGCATTGCTTGAGTCTCTCTGTTTGGGTATTTGTTAACAACAGTTAATAGCAATTCTAGAAATCAGAATTTTTTGATACAACAAAAGTTTATCTGAGAATAATTTAATAGAGAAAATGGAATAAATAGTGACGACTTTAAGAATTACCTTCAATAGAAATGAAACACCACCAAACACATACGTACATGCTCACAGGAACCAAGGTATTTTTCACTGGGGCAATGATTAACCCCAGGAATGAGTGAAGGGAGAGGCCCCTGCCTTAGATCGTTACAAACTACCGATTCATTTCTGTAGCACATGATTTTTAAATCATGTTTATCTGTACCAAGACACACAGCACTGATTACTTCCATGATTGAGTTATCATATTTACTCACTGCTTCTCATCTTTATGTACACATTGATTCAAAATACAGTCAATAAAACAGACAATATGTCATTTAAAATAAATACCTTCTTATCTGCTACTCAAAAGACCTATATGATATAAAGGCACTGCAGTACAACCTTTTTCCAGTTTAAATAAACTCTATTACCAAATTCTATAAGTTTCTTGTACAAAATATATTTGATCACCTTTTGTGGTATGGTGAGATACTGTTTATAAAAGTTGATGGTTTTAGGAGGAGAAAGGATTCTTAGGGGTTTAAATACTGCTTGAGCACTTCTCCACTTGTTTCAGAATTGAGCCCTTCAGCTGTTATTTTCATTGAAACAAAATGATGATCTGTCTGCAGCAGCCAAATGGGTGGCAGCTTTTAAAGTATTTCGTGGTCATGTCATGATTATGAGAATACCAAAAAATGATCCTTGGTTCTTATAAACTTGCTACATATGAAGTTCTACCATTTGTTTTGGTAGGAGGCTTTCTTGCCTTTGGGTGTTTTATTTATATTGCTTATTTTATTCTGAAGGTCTTGTTCAAGTATTTATCTACCAAACGAGGGAATCAAACTTCAAAAAGGTAGGAGGGCAGACTAGAAGTGTAAGTCTGTGAAATTTTCTAGACACAGTCCAATATCCCTGCAGCAACTTGTTATTCCTGCTGTTGTGTAACCGCAGGTGCAAGTTGCCTTTGATTAAGTAATTGGGTTCAGGAAACTCTCAGGCATGAACACACAATTATTGCTTCTGTTTGCTTTTTGCTCCTCTGACCCACAAAAAGACATCCGGCTCGACTGTGCCATCAGGAATAAAGGGGAGAAAATTGAACAACTGATTCAAATTGTAGTTTTTAAAACTTCTTACAAATCTTCTTTTCAACAAAAAGGGAACAGGAATTTGTTCTTGACAGTCCTTAAGAGAAGTAACAGGGAATCAGAAATAAAACCTGTATCAATTCAAAATAATAACTTTAATTTTTTTAGGTAATGTTGTTGCACACTTTTATAAGAAATAAATCGACACTTCAGTCTTTGTGGTCATCATTGAACAGTGAGTAATATCCAAAATGAAATCAGACACTGAGGAAGAATCATGGGGATGTGGATGTCCTTCTTTCTTTCTCCTTCTTCAATTATTTTTGCAGCTTCCATATTACCAGTTTTCAATTTAAAAAGAAAAATAATAAATCATAAAGATGCATACTGTTCAGAGATTTGGTGAGTTGCACATTCTGTACTCACACCGGTTTAAAATACAGCTAAATAAGGAGACAGATTATATTTTCTGATATTGTCAAATATTCAGTTTTTATCATAACAATGACACTTTTTATGTGATAACATAGGTAATAGCCTATGGAAAATCCTATTTATTATTCAAACGGTTACTATGATGAATTGTATTCTCAGATATCACATCTGACAACTCAGTTATTAAGCATAATATCTAGGCTTTAAAAATGTGATTCAATATATATTTCATGACTGGCTACAGAGTGGCAGGTCAAAGGTGAAGCTTATTGCTCACTACTGACACTACTGCAGTCATCTCTCTGTTTTGAAATATTTTAAACAATACCCTTCCAAGTTTACTCCACTCCTACTATGTAACATACACTTTTAAACAATGTTCCCTCCTTGGAATTCTAGAGGCCAGTTTAGAATATTAGCTTATAAGAAATAAGAAAATGAGAAAATAAGAAGCAATATTTTAATATTCTATATTGTTGATTTAAAATATCTATCCTCAGGGAAAATATAATGGTTACTTCTGGAGGACTGTCTGGGTTCGGAAGCAAATTTCAAGTGATGTAAACAGATGAGAAAACTTTTACAAACACCAATATTAAAACAAATTTTAGTGACAAGTTTTAGCTTAAAAGGTAATTTTGTAAAAATATACATGTGTAAACATACATGAAAGTATTCCTACATCTAAATGGAACTATTCATCACGGTAAGAAACTGTTAGGAAATTCAGCAGGCTTCTGCCATTGTGGTAAGATGAATGATGAATCAGATGCAAGGCAGGGTTCCTTAATAATTTATTGGGTCATGAGTTATGGTTTTGTTCAATTGAAAATTATTAGATGGGTTTGCCTCAGGCAAAGAGCATAGTGTATGGAAAGGGAAAATAGATTAAGCAAACATACCATGAATTTAATCATCTCAAACAGTGTGCTGGATAAAGGTCCTGATGCATTTATCATTAATTCCAGGGACAATTTTGCCCTTCCACAACATAATCACAAGATGGGAGTTATCAGTACAGTTCTATAAATGAGATGTTCATAATGAACAGTCAGTTTAAGTCATTACTTTTGCCCAGTGTTCTTACTTGTGAATGAGGCTAAGGAAAAATGCAGAAGCCAGAGTCTGAGCTTTTTTTTTAATTAAAAGGTAATATTTTTCCATCTATAATCATTAACTTATATTTTCACACTCATTTAATGTACTTTATTGAACACTAATTTTGTGATGGAGAAACTGTTCAAAGCTCATTGTGAAGAACCACTTTTACATAAATTTTTGGTGATAGTCACTTTTGAAGAGAGAACAGTTTTACATGGGCTGTCTTAGGCTAAGACATTTGTAATGTTGTTCAGGTTTGGCCAAAATAATAAAATTAATGTATAAGCAAAATTAAAACCCCAATATTTATTCAATTAACATCCATTTATAATTTGTGAGAAGTTAAAATATATTTATTCCTGTATAAAATAAAGCAATGATCTGTTAAACACTGCATAAGTAATATTTAGTTAAAGGGTATAAGCTAATGCTAACTTCAACCTCTAATAATTTTGTATTTAGTTTCATAGTTTTGGAGTTTTGTTTTAGGAGGTTTTTCATGATGCCTCAGATTGTTCTTTACCTAATGACTCCTCAGAAAATTGTATTGTCCTGGTCAAAAAACAACACACACACACACACATACACACACACACGTACATTATATTGATTTTATTTCCCTCCATGGTAAATATCCAATGTAAGTCTCAATATACTGGGATGTATGACTCTCAATGGCAAAATAGCATGGTCATATTTAAATTATAATGTTTATTTAGCAGCAAGCTTTCACTGAAATGCTGCTCTTAAAGACAAAGGGGAACATTCTACTAATTTTGAGTAGTAAAACATTTTAGCCACCTATCTCTAGGCTTCAGAGACAACCCAGTAACTGACATAATGGTCAACCTCAGGTGCCCTTTTCCTGAGGCTATGGATGAAATCTAGATTCCTGTACTGCCCTGGCCAGAGGTATCTGTTCATTTCTACAGAATATTGCAAAGAAAACTAGAAATGTTCTTACATATTAAGTACATATTTTTATTAAAAATGAAGTGTTCATAATACTCAAATTAATATGGTGTTTCAGTGCAATACCTATCAAATTACCAATGACATTACTCACATAAATAGAAAAAATCCTAAAATTGATATGGAACCTCAACAGACCCTGAACTGCCAAAGTAACCCTGAGCAAAAAGAATAGAACCAGAAGCATCATGTTACTTGACTTCTAGTAACCAAAAAAGGTATTGGAATAAAAATAGACATGAAACAAAATAGAAAACCCATAAATAATTTCAAGCAATTACAGCCAAATTAGTTTCACCAAAGGTGCCAATAAACCCTAATGGGAACAGAACAGTTTATTTAAGAAATGGTGCAAAGAAAACTGGATATTCACATATATAGAAATAAAAATAGACCCTTATCTCACACCATATACAAAGTCAACTTTAAATGGATTAAATACTTAAATGTAAGACCTGAAACAATGAAATCACCACACAAAACCATAGGGAAATTCTCCAGGACACTGATCTAGGCAATGGTTTTTTGGATACGACTCCAAAAGGAAATGCAGCAAACATAAAAATAGACAAATGGGATTTTATCAAACTCAAAAGCTTCTGCACAGCAAAGATATCAACAGGATGAAAAGAAAACTTATAGATGGGAGAAGGTATTTCCAAACTATACATCTGATAATGGGTTAATATCCAAAATATATAAGGAACTCAACTCAATGCAAAAGAACAGTTATCCCAATTACAAATTGGTCAAAGGAACTTAATGGAGAGTTCTTAAAGGAAGATGTACAAGAAGTACAACTGGAGAATGGGTATATAAAAATGCTCAACCTCTCTAATCATTTGGGAAATGCAAATCAAAAGCATGATGAGATGTCATTTTATATCAGTCGGAATGGCCATTATCAAAAAGACAAAAGACAACAAGTGTTGATGATCATGTGGGGAAAACAGGACTCTTACACACTATTGGTGGCAATGTATATTAGTGCAGCAACTATGAATAACAGTAGGAATGTTCTTCAAAAAATTAAAAATAAAACTTCCATATAAGCTAACAATCCTACTACTGGCTATGTGTTCAACAGAAATGAAATTAGTATGTCAAGAAGATATCTGTACTTTCATGTTTATTTCACCTTTACTCACAGTTAACAGAATTATTTTAAAAATCACCCAGTCACTCTTTTTACTCCGGTATTTATCACATATTTTGTGTAATAATCTGTGAGCTGCTGGTACATCAGAACTGAACAAAGCACTCACACATTTTCACCCTCATAGACATTATATTCTAGTGAAGCAAAATGGTAAGAAAAATAAAATCAAGTACAATAAACGGTATACTAAACATATGCTGTGGATAACATAAAGCAATAAAAAGGAATAGTGAGTCATACATAAAAGGGTTGTAATTCTAAATGTGTGTTTCATAAATTACATGGATGCCTTAGTGAAAATATAATATTTGAACAAAGAGCAAGGGTGAATAAGGACGTAAAACTGTTATCTTTGGAAAAAATGTTCTGGACAGACAGGATACTCGGTTACCAAAGCTTGTGCATTTGTCACGTATTTCTCGTGTTATGGTTTTCATCTCTATCAGTTCTTTTAAGGTCTTCTCTGCATTGATTATTCTAGTTATCCATTCATTTATTCTTTTTTCAAGGTTTTTAGTTTCTTTGCGCTGGTTACGTAGTTCCTCCTTTAGCTCTGAGAAGTTTGATCGACTGAAGCCTTCTTCTCTCAACTCGTCAAAGTCATTCTCCATCCAGCTTTGTTCTGTTGCTGGTGATGACTTGTGTTCCTTTGGAGGGGGAGATGCGCTCTGATTTTTTGAATGTCCAGCTTTTCTGCACTGCTTTTTCCCTATCTTCGTGGTTTTATCTGCCTTTGGTCTTTGATGATGGTGACGTACTGATGGGGTTTTCGTGTGGGTGTCCTTTCTGTTTGTTAGTTTTCCTTCTAACAGTCAGGACCCTCAGCTGTAGGTCTGGTGGAGTTTGCTTGAGGTCCACTCCAGACCCTGTTTGCCTGGGTGTCAGCAGCGGAGGCTGCAGAAGATAGAATATTGCTGAACAGTGCGTGTTGCTGTCTGATTCTTGCTCTGGAAGCTTTGTCTGGGGTGCACCCCGCCATGTGAGGTGTGAGTTGTCGGTCTGCACCTAGTGGGGGATGTCTCCCAGTTAGACTACTCAGGGGTCAGGGACCCACTTAAGCAGGCAGTCCGCCCATTCTCAGATTTCAACCTCCCTGCTGGGAGATCCACTGCTCTCTTCAAAGCTATCAGACAGGGGGATTTACCTCTGCCGAGGTTTCTGCTGCTTTTTGTTTAGCTATGCCCCGTCCCCAGAGGAGGAGTCTACAGAGGGAGGCTGGCCTCCTTGAGCTGCGGTGGGCTCCACCCAACTCCAGGATACATATTCAGTCTTCAAAACTGGAGATTGGAGTCGGAGCATAATTTTCCCCCTAGCCCCACCCTACAATAATAAATATCTTTTAAGATATCAAAAGTACTTTGGTTTTACTCTGAATACAGTGGGATGTTAGCATGGAGTTGGCATGATCTGAAATTGAAATTGACTGTATAGCTCTGACTGCTCTTAGAAAATAAACCAATGAACAAGGGTAGAAGCAGAGAAATTATTGGAAAATAAGACTATTTCAAAAAGTACAAAGATAAATTGCAGTGATTTGTGCTACACTGATAGTGGTTAAAGTGATAAAAAGTGTTCTGATTTTGGATATATTCTTAAAAGATGGGTTTCTGATAGAGTAGATGTGTTGTGCAAGGGGGAGAAGTAAAAGGTGATTTTTAAAAATATGCTTCTACTGAGAAATTGGAAGAAATGGAGGAGATACTGACTGAGATGAAGAAACCTGAGGGAAGGGGAGAGAGGGGATGGTTTTGTTTTTGTTTTATTTCAAGTTTGATTTTTTTCTAAGAGGTGCAGATGAAGATCTTATTTTGGGTGTATTTAGTTTGAGATGCCTATATCCTAGTGAATATGTCATGCAGGCATTTGGATATAAGAGAGTGGAATTGGAGAACAGGTCTGGACTGGAGATACAAATTTAGAAGAAGTTGGATTTTAGAAAGCATTTAGAAATATGAGACAATAAAAGATTCCTTTAAGATTGAGCATAGATAGAAAATAATTCTAAAGACAATGCCCTATAGCCCTTCAAATTTAAAAAAGTCTGTGGTATAAGGAAGAACAGACCAGAGTCTGAGAGTCCAGTGGTGTCAGCGAGAAGCCAGAAGAAAGCGGCATCCAACCAAGTAAAGAGACTTTTTCTAGCAGCAGGACATGATCAACTATACCAAATCCTGTTGGTGATTAAAAACCACTTACATTAATTTAAATGTTCAACCAATTTGCAATCAACAGACAACACATACTATCTTGTAAATCCACTAAATTACAATTAGTGAATTGTTTCCTAGAAATATTTTCCACAAATAATGTTATTGTTCTTCTAAAAGCCATGATCCCATATTTGATATATTTTTTCTTTCAAATCACTAAATATTCCATATAAACACCCACTTGAATTCATGTTTTTCTCAAATGTTCTTACACTTATTTTCTATATGTACATTCTTTATTAAAACTATTGTCTGCAAAATATTAAGCTCACTAAATATTCATACAGTACTGCTTTTGGCTTCCTTTTCACTATTTACTTACACTATTTTTCTCACATTTGTTTTCTATCATGTCTGCTTAGTTACTGTTGAGGAGATCATTGTCCATAGTCTGCAAAGTTTCATCCAACAAAATAATTTAAAAAACTGACAACATTTCTAACAAAATAATGTAAGTTCTAATATGTTCAGAAGGTTATTTTTATATTGCCACAAATGTAGCCTTCCAAAGAAAAGAGAAAATTGAAAGGTCTAAAATTGTATGTCACCAGAATTTTAAAGTAATATAAAAGTTGTCATAGGTTCTTTTAAAAAAGGTCACTACTAATTGTCTAAAGAGATGAGAAGAGGTAGAGGTTTATCCAAAAGGCTGAGAATCTTATGGGGAAATGTCATAGTTAACAATTTCCAGGATGTTACTTTACAGGTTATTTGGTGCTTCAGAGAATAATGTGAAAGTGTGGCATAAATTCTGTTTTATAAAATTATGTGTTCATCTTTCCATAAGAGTTTAAAAATTTCCTACAGTTTTAAACGACTTCATAGTAATTGTTGAAGAAGTTACTGGGGAGCATAAATTCATAGACCAGCAAAGGCCTTGGTTATTATGAAAAGGAGATTATTTTCTCCCTATTAGCAAAGTTTCTGGAAACAAACTTCTACCCTGACCTATTAAACATAAAATAAAAATAATAAAATTGATGATAATAAGATGCCTACCTATTTTACCTAATGATTACATACAGAATTAAATTGTTTTCCCAAATGACTGTAACAGAGGTAAAATGATTACCCATTTAATAAACAATTATTGTATATTAGCTCTGTTTATATTTACCAGAGAAATACATGTAATATATGTTACATGTTTTTAAAAAAGCTAATTCTAATATGTTTAGAAATTGATACCACTTAAAACAATAAAAAATGATAACTGGGTCTGTTGAATGTGTGTGTGTGTGTGTGTGTGTGTGTGTGTGTGTGTGTGTGTGTGTGCTGCATATTATCGGCAGGAAAGAGAAAGCACATTTAAGTATGCTCAGCTGAGTGGGCTACTTACATATTTATGTATAGGGTAAGGGGAAAAATAATGAGAGATGGAAAAGGAGTCATGACCTAACAACAGAGAGAAGCAGTTATCATCCCTGGAACTGAAGGAGCAAGAAAAGAAAATAGTGTTCCTGGAGCTCAGCCAGAGTTTGAGATGTTGAGGAGGAGTTTTTCAATAGGAGCTGTCACTCAAGAGGAGTGCATTCCCTGCAAGTCCACAGCAAGACACAGCAGAAACAGAAGAGGCCAACACTGCACCCTCTGCTTTTGCCCTCTTGCCTCTTGCTGTTGCCCCCTATTGCCTAAGTTCTACAGCAACTGGATGCCAAGGGGAATCTGGGAACCTAGGTGATGGAAACCCTAGAAGTCATCCTCCTTGAACAAAACAAGAAACAGAAAAGTGAAAGGAATCTGGTAAGCAGAATTTTCATAATGGTTTACTAAAATTAGAATAAGGGTACGTAATACTGAACACAAAGATACAAAACTATTGCAGTTATCTTCACATACTAATGCCAACTCAGTCAAATCCCAATATGGAAACTATATGCAATATTACACAGCACTAACACTCTTTAGTAAGAGTGTTAGTAAGAGTGTTTTAGTAAGAGTGTTTTCCCTCCAGGGAAAGGAGGAAAGTAAATAATTAATATGAAATATAGATGTGAAACATAATGGCTCCATAACTGACCAGAAGAACTGGGATTATCATCAGAGCTTTGTTCCAAAATGCATTTTGTGTTCCCCTTATTCCCCACAGAACCTCTTCTAGGTGGAGACTGATTTAGTGAGGAGATCAAAGCCATCATTACAAAGGGAACCATAGTATTAGGATCCCATATTGATTGGGTATTTGCTGTTTCCTAGTGATTAGCATTATCATAAATGGGGACACTAAGAGACAAGTGCCCTAGTTGCTGACATTGTCCTACTTGTCCCGATTGTATATAATCAACAGAATTTATTCTTTGCAGTTAAAATCAACAGTAACCCCATTCTCTGCCTGTTGATTCAGCATCACGAAGAGACCCACTGAGAGCATGAACTTTTCCACTTAAACTTCTTGAGTATATAGAAACCATGCCCGTGTTTCTTGTTAAAAATTCCCAAATTAATTGAAAGGTCTTATTGCTGAAGTGGTAGTATACAGACAACCAAGAGAAGGAGGTTGCAGTAAACCACTTGGTAATGAATTAGGTAGAGACATCAGTATGAGCACAGACTTAACTTCATTGGGCGCAGATGGCTAAGAAGCCAAGAGCACACCTAGCACTGGGATCTCAATTTTCAGTACCATTCTTCAATAAAAGGAGTCAGGACACTGTAGAGAAGTAGCTGACTCTAGGACAGAGAGAAGAAACATAGAAAGTGAATCAAGAGCATTTTGTGGTGCCAGAAAGAAAGAACATGCTAAAAAAAAATCCCGAGAAACAAGAAAAATACATTGATAGGGTAGGTCAAGGATGCCAACAGAAAGAGCTCCTAATGTTCAAAACTGAAACTATTTCAGCAAAAGCCAAAAGCAAAAATTAATATTGGATTTAACACAAAGTATGAAATAAGTATACATGAATCCATACTATATAACAATTGAATAAACAATAAAAGTAGAAACGGAGAGAAATCTTCCTTACAGAACTCCGAATAACTTACATAACCACTCACCATCAAGGTCAGTGAATGTAGCCCTTCACTTCAAGAGTGGTTTGTGTATAATTATTTCCTTCAAAAAACAAAATAAAACAAGAAATAAAAAGCATCAAAAGGTGGAGAAAAGGAGAGTAGCTTTACAGTGGTGAGTGCCCTTTTCTTTGAGTGCCTTTTTCAATTATTTTGGGTATATATGTAGGAGTGGAATTGCTAGATCATGTGTTAATGTGATGTTTAACTTTTTCAGAAACTGCCAAACTTTTCCCACAGTGGCTCTACCATTTTGCACTCCTACCACCAGTGCATTAAGATTTTACCTTATTTTTTTTGGCATCTTTGCCAACACTTGTTATTTTCCAATTATTTGGTTATACCAACACTAGTGAGTATAAAAAGGTATCTAATTGTGGTTTTGATTTGCATTTTCTTAATGAGTAATGGTATTCAGCATCTTTCATGTGCTTATTGGCTATTGGTATTTTTTTTTTTGTAGAAATGTCTATTCAAGTACTTTACCCATATAAATTTTTTCCAACTTTTATTTTATATTCAGGGAATATTTGTTCAGGTTTGTTACCTGGGTACACTGCATGATGCTGAAGTTTGGAGTAAAAATGATCCCATCCCTCAAGCATTGAGCATGGTAACCAATAGTTAGTTTTTCAACCCTTGTCCCACTCCATCACTCCTGCTTCTAGTAGTCCCCATTTTCTATTGTTGTCATCATTATGTCCAAGAATATTCAAAATTTAGCTCCCACTCGGAAGAAAGAATATGTGGTATTTGGTTTTCTGCTATTGTATTAATTCACTTAGGATAACGGTCTCCAGTTGCATCCCTGTTGCTACAAAGGATATATATTTGTTTTTATGGCTACATAATATTTCATGGTGTATATGTACAATATTTTCTTTATCTAATACACTGTTGATGGACATATAGGTTTATTCCTTTGATCTTTGCTATTGTGAATAGCACTGCAATGAGCATAAGAGTGCATGTATCTTTTTGGTAGAACAATTTGTTTTATTTAGGATGTGTAACCAGTAATGGGATTGCAGGGTCAAATGGTAGTCCTGTTTTAAGTTTTTTGAGAAATCTACAAATTGCTTTTCACCGTGGCTGAACTAATTAACCTTCCCACCAACAACGCTTTTCTCTTCAGCCTTATCAGCATCTGTTGGTTTTTAAATTTTTAATTATAGCTACTCTGAGGTGTGAGATGGTATCTTATGGTGGTTTTGATTTGCGTTTCTCTGATGATTAGTGATGGGGAGCATTTTTCATACGTTTGTTGGTTGCTTGTATGTCTTCTTTTGAGAAGTGGCTTGTCATGACTTTTGCCTATATTTTAATGGAGTTATTTGTTGTTTTGTTTGTTCAGCTTCTTCAATTCATGGTAGAATCTGGATAACTACACATCCTCGTTGGATGGGTAGTTAGTGAGCATTTTGCCCATTCTGTAGGTTGTCTGTTTACTGTGTTGAAAGTTTCTTTTGCTGTGCAAAAGCTCTTTAGGTTAATTAGGTCCCAATGTTTGTATTTTTGTTCTTGAGTTTTAAAATTTTAAAAATACGTTATGGTTATTAAAGCTTTATTAGATATATAATAAACACATATTTTCTTCCTGATATCTATGGGTGTTACATACATTTAAATGCCTTCAACAGACCCTGAACCATGATCTTGCTCTATCCTGGGGTGGGAAACACCAAGGCGAGCTGTGGCCTCGAAGTCCCTCAGGAGATCTTTCAGGCATGTAACAAGGAACAGCCATCATTTTTTGAGAGTAAGGTCCATATATCCCCCCTCTCCTGGCAGCATGACCACTGCAGAATTAGGTAATGAAGGATGATAACAAGGGTAGGGAAAAAGCCGCAAATCTTTCTTACTGAAATGTATTGGCCTTTCTCTTCGTTAAGTACTCTTATGGTGGCTATAAAGTTTTTATTAGATCCCAGAGTTCCACAAATATTGATTCTCTCAGTGTTTGTTAGCTTAATATTTGCTTCAGCATGGAAGTGGTGTTTGGAACTCTATACTCACCATATTTTATCATATCACCCCCATAAAAGTTTTGAAACTCTTTTGGGTGTCAGAATTTTTTTCTCAATTTTTAGATTTGAAGAAGCGGATCTCAGAGTTGTATCTACATTTTATTTGTGTGTGCGCACACACATATTCAATTACCTGAAGGATTAGCAGTGCATGCCTTCTCAGTATTAGTTATTATTAAACTTCAGTGTACATTGGAATTTCTTAAGCAGCTTATTAACACATGTTTAATCTCATCCCAAGTTGCTGATCCACTAGTTGTACAGGATACAGAAATTTGAATTGTATATAAGTTCCTTCTCTTTATGCTATTAACTTTAACTCTAAAATATGATGTATTCTTTGCCTGGATTTCTACAAAAAAAGGGTATACAATATAGCTTATGCATGTCTCAGAAAATGGAGATTATATATACATGCACATGTGCATAGATATGCAAATAATGTGTAAATATAAATCAACATATAATTCATGCTCATTTTTTAAGGAGAAGGCACAGAAAGAAACAATTAGATATAGAGCTAGAGAGGTAAATATACAACTAGATATATAGAAGGATGGACAGAGTAAATGATATATCATATGGCTATAATGTTCAAGAGTTGCATGTTTAACTGCATTTTCTAGAATAAATTTGTGGGTGGATACAAGCAGTATCCAGTCAGTGGTCACTATGACCTTCGGTGAGACTCCCTGCTCTTCTGGTCTGACTCAGTGCAATTTCAGTGGTGGTGGCCACGGGGTGCCTGTGTCACCCATCTTTCAGCTCCAGGTAGCTCAGGACACACAGAAGGACTTCATTTGTTTGGGGGAAAGTAAGAGAAGAGAACAAGAGTCTCTGCCTGGTAATCTAGGGTATTCTTCCAGATCTTACCCAAGACCACCACGGCAGTACCTCTATGAGTCTGCAAGAGTCACAGAATTACTGGGCTTGGGGTGCTATCTAAAGCACATATGGCTGCAGTGGCTAAATACCTAGAGTGAAACACCCAAGTCCTTTTGAATGTCTGTGAAACCTTCCCAAGAAGGATGGATACAAGCAAGCCCAAATGGCAAAGATTACAATAAATACCTAATTTTTAAATGCCTAGACTCCAACAGACTTTTGCATGCCTAGACTCCAACAAATCAAGCACGAAGACCATACAGGAAAATATGACCTCAGCAAACAAACCTAATAAGGCACCAGTGACCAACCAGGAGAAATATGTGACCTCTCAAAGAATTCAGAATAGCTATTTTGAAGAAGCTCAACAAAATCCAAGATAACACAGAGAAGGAGTTCTGAATCTTATCAGATAAGCTTAACCAAGAGATTGAAATAATTAAAAAGAATCAAGCATAAATTCTGGAGCCAACAAAAGCAATGGACATACTGAAGAATGTGTCATAGTCTATAAGCAGCATATTTGATCAAGCAGGAGAGAGAACTAGTGAACTTGAAGACAGGATGGTTGAAATCACAGTGATCAGAGAGAAAACGAAAAAGAATAAAAAAGAATAATGCACACCTACAAGACCTAGAATATAGCCTCAAAATAACAAATCTAAGAGTTATTGGTCTTAAAGAGAAGGTAGAGGGAAAGTTTGAGGTAGACAGTTTTTTCAGAGGAATATTAACAAATAATTTCTCCAAACTAGAAAAAGGTGTTCATATACTAATACAAGAAGCGTACAAAAAACCAAGCAGATATAACCCAAAGACAATCTCAAGATATTTAACTATCAAACTCCCAAAGGTCAAGAATAAATAAAGGATCCTAGAAGCAGTAAAAGAAAATAAAGAAATAATGTATCAAGGAGCTTCAACACATCTGGAAGCACATTTCCCAGTGGTAACCTTACAGACTAGCAATGAATGGCATGAAATATTTAAAGGACTGAATGAGAAAACAATTTACCCTAAAATAGTATATCCAATGAAAATATCCTTCAAACATTAAAGAGAAATAAAAACTTTCCCAGACAAACAAAAGCTGAAAGATTTCATCACCATTAGACCTGTCATACAAGAAGTGCTAAATGAAGTTCTTCAAGCTGAAAGAAAATGACTTTGGTGAGCAACAAGAAATCATCTGGCCAGGTGCAGTGCCTCATGCCTGTAATCCCAGCAATTTGGGAGGCCGAGGTGGGTGGATCACCTGAGGTGAGGAGTTCGCAACCAGCCTGGCCAACATGGTGAAATCCGTCTCTACTAAAAGTACAAAAATTAGCTAGGCATGATGGTGGGCACCTGAAATCCCGGCTACTTGGGATGCTGAGGCAGGAGAATCGCTTGAACCCAGGAGGTGGAGGTTGCAGTGAGCCAAGACCACCCCATTGCACTCCAGCCTGGGAAACAAGAGTGAAACTCTGTCTCAAAAAATAAAAATTAAAAAAAGAAAAAAAAAAGAAATCATCCGCAGGTACAAAACTCATTGTTAACAGTAAATACACAGAAAAACACAGAATATTACAAGAATATTATGGTATGTAAACTACGCCTGTCTTGAGTAGAAAGTCTAAAAGATGAACCTATCAAAATGATACCTGTAACAACTTTTAAAGACATAGTATAATAAAATAAAAATGGAAACAAAATGTTGAAAAGTACGGGGATGAAGTAAAGTGCAGAGTTTTTATTAGTTTTCTCTTTGTTAGTTTGCTTGTTTCTTTGTGCCATAAGCGTTGTTATAATTTGTTTAAAATAATGAGTTATAAGATATTTGCAAGCCTCATAGTAACCTAAAGTCAAAATACATGCAACAGATAAACAAAAATAAATAAATTAATTAATTAAAATATGCACCTAAGAAAATCATCTTCACTAAAAGGAAGGCAGGAAAAAAGCAAAGAAGGAAGAGAAGACCAGAAAACAACAAAATGGCCGGAATAAGTTAATATTTATCAAGAATAACACTGAATATAAATGAACTAAACTGTCCAATCAAAAGACATAGAGTGGCTGAATGGATTAAAATAAAATAAAACAAAACAAACAAACAAAAAAGACCAAATGATCTTTTGCCTACAAGAAACACACTTTACCTATAAAGACACACACAGACTAAAAATAAAGGGATGGAAAAATATATTCCATGTCAATGGAAAGCAAAAAGGGACAGGAGTACCTACAGTTACAACAGACAAAATAGATTTCAAGACAAAAACTATAAAAAGAGACAAATCAAGTCACTATATAATGTTAAAGAGGTCAATTCAGCAAGAGGATATAACAATTTTAAATATATATACACCCAACACTAGAGCACCTGGATATATTAATATAAAGCAAATATTATCAGAGCCAAAAAGAGAGATGGACCCCAATACAATAATAATGGGAGACTTCACACCCTCACTTTCGGCAATGAAGAGATCATCCAGATAGAAAATCAACAATAAACATTGGACTCAATATCCAATATAAAACAAAGAGATCTAATAGGTATTTCCAGACCATTTTGTACAAAGGCTGTAAAATACACATTCTTTTCCTCAGCACCTGAATAATTTTCAAAGATAAACAACATGTTAGGTCACAAAACAAGCCTTAAAACATTCAAAAAAGTGAAATAATATCAAGTATATTCTCTGACCACAATGGAGTGAAACTAGAAATTAATAACAAGAGAAAATTTGGAAACTATACTAACAGATGGAAATTTAACAGTATGTTCCTGAATGACAAGTGGGTAAATAATGAAATTAAGAACAAAATTGAAAAATGTCTTGAAACAAGTGAGAATGAAAAACCAACATACCAAAACATATGGGATACAGTGAAAGCAGTACTAGGAGGGAAGTTTATGGCTATATGTGCCACATTCAAAAAGAGGAGAAACTTCCAACAAATAATATACTAATGATGAACTTAATGAACTGTAAGAGCAAGAGCAAATGAAATCCAAAATTAGTAGAAAAATAAATAAAGATTAGGGCAGAAGCAAGTGAAATTCAAACAAAGAAAATAATACAAAAGATCAATAATATGAAGAGTTAGTTTTTTGAAAAGGTAAACAAAATTGACCAACCTTTAGACAGATTAACTGAGGAAAAAAAGAGATAAGACCTAAATAAATAAAATCAGAGATGAAAAAGGAGACATTACAATTGACACAGTGGAAATTCAAAAGATCATTAGTGGCTACAATTAGCAATTACATGCCAAAAAATTCAAAATCCTAAAAGAAATGAATACATTTCTGGTCCATACAATATATGAAGATTGAACTAGGAAGAAATAAAACACCTGAACAAAACAATATCGAGATCAAAGCTGTAATAAATAGTTTCCCATTAAAAAAGAAAAAAGAAAACAACAACAACAAAAACCCAAAAAACAAACAAACAAAACAAAAACAAAAACTAAACAAAAAACAAACTCAAAAAAGCCTGGGACCCGATGGCTTCGCTGCTGAAATATATAAAACATTTAAAGAAGCATTAATACCAATTCTACTCTAAGTATTCTGAAAAATAGAGAAGATAATACTTCAAATCTCATTCTACAATGTCAACATTACCCTAATACAAAAACTGGACAAAGAAACAACCAAAGGAGAAAACTACATCAATGCAAATTCCTCAACAAAATACTATCAAAGATAATTCAACAACACACTAAAAAGATCATCTATTATGATTATGATCAAATGGGATTTATCCTAGGTGTTAAGGATTGCTTAACACATGCAAATCAGTGATACATCACATCAGCATAATGAAGGACAAAATCCATATGATCATTTCAACTGATGTGGAACACACATCTGATAAATTCCAACATCCCTTTTTGATTAAGAACTCTCACAAAACTGAATATAGAAAGAGTATGTATCAACACACTAAAAGCCATATACAACAGACCTACAATTAGTATCATACTGAAAGGGTAAAAACTGAAAGCCTTTCCTCTAAGATCTGGAATAAGATAAAGCTGTCCACTTTCACCATTGTTATTCAACATAACACTGGAAATCCTAGCACAAGCAATCAGAAAAAGTAAAGAAATAAAAGACATCCAGATTGGAAAAGAAGTCAAGTTACCCTTATTTGCAGATGATGTAATCTTATATTTGGAAAACCTAAAGACTCTATCAAAAATTATTAGAATTGATAAGAAAATTCAGTAAATTTGCAGAATACAAAATCAATGTTCAAAAATCAACAGCATTTCTATTTACCAACAGTGCAAAATTTGAAAAAGTAATCAAGAAAGTAGCCCCATTTACAATAGCTACAAATAAAATAAAAGCCTAGGAATAAACTTAACCACGGAAGTGAATGATATCTACAATGAAAAGCATAAAGTACTGATGCATGAAATTGAAGAGGACTCAAAGGATGGAAATATATTCTATATTAATAGACTGGAATAATCAATATTATTTCAATGTCCATTTTACCCCGTAATGAAAACTACAGAATCAATGCAATCCATATCAAAGTACCAATAATATTCTCCACAGAAATAGAAAAAAAAAATCCTAAAATGTATATAAAACCACAAGAGGCCCAGAAAACCCACAGCTGTCCAGAGCCAAAGGAACGAAACTGGAGGAATCAATTTACTTCACTTTTAATTATACTACAGAGCTACAGTGATCAAGACAGCATGATAGTGGCATAAAAAAAAACCCATTTACCAATGGAAAAATAAAAAATAAAAGAAGAAAACCCCAAAACAAATGCATACATCTACAGTTAACTCATTTTTGACAAAGGTTTCAAGAGCATACATTGGGGAAAAGACAGTCTCTTCAATAAATATTGCTGGGAAAACTGAGTATCTATATGCAGAAGAATGAAACTAGTCTCGTATTTCTTGCCATATACAACAATCAAAATGGATTCAATACTTAAATCTAAGACCTCACAACTACTTAAAAGACTTAAAAACTACTTAAAAGACTTAAAACTAAAACCACAAAACTACTGCAAGAAAACATTGGGGAAAATCTCCAAAATATTTGTCTGGGCAAAAATTTATTGAGCAATACCCTACAAGCACAGACAACCAAAGCAATAATGGACAAATGTGATCACATCCAGTCAGAAGGCTTCTGCACAGCACAGGAAACAATTGACAAAGTGAAGACACAATTCACAGAATGGGTGAAATTATCTGCAAACTATCCATCTGACAAGGGATTAATAACCAGAACATATAAGTAGGAGAAAATCTAATAATCTGATTAAATATTGTCTAGTGATCTGAATAGACATTCCTCAAAAGAAGATATACAAATGGCAAACAGGTATATGAAAAGATGCTCAACACTACTGATCATCAGATAAATAAAAATCAAAAGAATGATAAGATGTCATCTTATCCCACTTAAATGGCTTTTGTCCAAAAACAGACAATATCAAATGCTGGCAAGGATGTGGAGAGAAGGGAACTCTCGTACACTATTGGTGGGAATGTAAATTAGTACAATCACTATGGAGAACAGTTTGCAGGTTCCTTAAAAATCTATAAATAGAATTACCATGTGATTCAGCAATCCCAATGGTAGGTATATACTCCAAAGAAGGGGAACTAGTATGTGGAAGAAATATCTGCACTCCCAAGTTTATTGCAGCTCTATTCACAATGTCCAAGACTGGAAGCAACCTAAATGTTCATCACCAGATGAATGAATAAAGAAAATGTGGTACATTTACACAGCAGAGTACTATTCAACCATAATAAAGAATGAGATCCTCTCATCTGCAAGAACATGAATGGAACTCGACGTTATTATGTTAAGTGAAATAAACTGGGCACAGGAAAACAAACTTTGCACGTTCTCACTTATTTGTGGGATCTAACAAATAAATACAATTGAGCTTGTGTAGATAGAGAGTAGAATGATGGCTACCTAAGGCTGGAATGGGTAGTGCTGCAGAGGGGGAGGGCAGGGTGGGAAGGGGAAAGGGGCAGTGGATGGGGAAGTGGAGATGTTTAATGGGCCTAAAATATAGTTAGATAGACTAATAAGATCTAGTATATGATAATGCAGCAGGGTGACTACAGTGTACAATAATGTATTGTACATTTTAAAATAACCAAAAGAGTATAATGGGATTATTTCTAACACAAAGGATAAATGCTCGAGGTAAGGGGTTTCCCATATACTTTGATGTGATTATTATGCATTGTGTCCCTGTGACAAAATATCTCAGGTACCCTATAAATACATACACCTATTATGTACCCACAAAAATTAAAAAATAACAATGTTATTTTAAAAAAGTACAAAAACCAAAAACTGATTCTTAGCTTTCAATTAAGGACAACATATTATTTTTTATTTTAAGAAAGTTTAAAAAAGCGATACTTCTTTATTGATTCAGAAAACTTCCCTTGTGCATGCATTTTAGTTACTTCTTGATACTATCTCTGAATCTATTAAAAGTCTTCTGAAGGTATGGGCTTGTACTTTATTACAGAGAACATAATAGAATACAGAAAATTAGTATAGATCTCAAAAAGACTTTGAGTAAAGAAGGACATAAACTTTACTGGCTAATTGTCATCCTTATTTTATTTTTTAAAGTGAAATATGGAGATAGTGTATTCACTTAGTACTGTTCCTTTTACAATGACTGAGGTCTTTATTTTGACTACTGTGAAGATAGATGTACTTCCCAAGGGAAGCAAAGTATCATCATGTTCAAAATTACACATTTTCATCTCAGACAAAACAAACTATGTTTTTGTCTCTGTTTTATTTTTTTGGCCTATAACTATTCCTAAAATAGTCATTGAGACTTAGCTTTATTATATGTATTTGTTTTGTTTTGTTTTGGTTTTGCTTTAAATATGTTGTTTATTGCATGTCAATTATACATCAATAAAGCTATTAAAAACTTTTTAAAGTATCAAAATTTTGCATCCCGTTCTCTGATACTGACAGCTGCATTTTTTATTTTTTTATTTTATTATTATTTTTTAATTTATTTATTATTATTATACTTTAAGTTGTAGGGTACATGTGCATAACGTGCAGGTTTGTTACATATGTATACTTGTGCCATGTTGCTTTGCTGCACCCATCAACTCGTCATTTACATCATGTATAACTCCCAATGCAATCCCTCCCCCCTCCCCCCTCCCCCCTCCCCATGATAGGCCCCGGTGTGTGATGTTCCCCTTCCTGAGTCCGAGTGATCTCATTGTTCAGTTCCGACCTATGAGTGAGAACATGCGGTGTTTGGTTTTCTACTGGCCATCAGAGAAATGCAAATCAAAACCACAATGAGATACCATCTCACACCAGTTAGAATGGCGATCATTAAAAAGTCAGGAAACAACAGGTGCTGGAGAGGATGTGGAGAAATAGGAACACTTTTACACTGTTGGTGGGATTGTAAACTAGTTCAACCATTATGGAAAACAGTATGGCGATTCCTCAAGGATCTAGAACTAGATGTACCATATGACCCAGCCATCCCATTACTGGGTATATACCCAAAGGATTATAAATTATGCTGCTATAAAGACACATGCACACGTATGTTTATTGCAGCACTATTCACAATAGCAAAGACATGGAATCAACCCAAATGTCCATCAGTGACAGATTGGATTAAGAAAATGTGGCACATATACACCATGGAATACTATGCAGCCATAAAAAAGGATGAGTTTGAGTCCTTTGTAGGGACTTGGATGCAGCTGGAATCCATCATTCTTAGCAAACTATCACAAGAACAGAAATGTATTTGCTTTTAACTCTATGATCTTTACATGAAGGAAAACTACAGGGGAAAATGTGTCCATTCTAAGATAGGCATCATTGAGTGCATAATTGTTATTCTGAAATAAGACACAAAAATCCGTGAGAAAAATCACACAAATACAGCATGTTATCTTATTTAATAAAAAACTTCTTTAAAAGGTACCAAATGAAGTTGTCAATTCAAGCCTTCCATTATTTTTTACCTTACTGAATTGTGCCAAATGAAATTAGGCAATAAAATGATAATTGTTTTTGCTATAAACTGATCTTAAAATCTTTTAACAAATATTTTAGAGAGTATAAATTACTTGTATGAATTATGTAAATAATGAATATCTAGATTATAACCAAAGCTAGAAGTATTTTATTTTCAAACATTATATTGGCATGCCACTTACATATGCATGATAAATTCATTATGTTTTTTCAATAATTTTTAACTATATAAAAAACTTTTATCATAGGATATATCATGCAAGTTCATTAAGAATCCAGTAAACTGTTGTTAAAATGTTAGAATAATCTCTCCAGGAACTGAGACTGTAGTATACTTGTAAGTGTGTGGTATGCTTGTAAGAGTCAGACATTATTTCCTACGAAATATTCATTTCCTTAATATATTGAATATTCTTGTTTTGTTACATATCAGAAAGAAACAATTAGAAATTAAAATTATAAGGGAAAAAGTCTTTTTATTTCTTCAACCAATATTTTAAATTTGTGGACTCTGGTGTGAGGTAGAGGTGACACTAATGGTAACAAAAGTTATTCCTGCCGGGCATGGTGGCTCACTTCTGTAATCCCAGCACTTTCGGAGGCCGAAGCGGGTGGATCACCTGAGGTCAGGAGTTCAAGACCAGCCTGACCAACATGAAGAAAATCCGTCTCTACTAAAAATACAAAACTAGCTGGGCGTGGAGTCACATGCCTGTAATCCCAGCTACTCGGGAGGCTGAGGCAGGAGAATTGCTTGAACCTGGGAGGCGGAGGTTGCAGTGAGCCAAAATCCGCCATTGCACTCCAGCCTGGGCAACAAGACGGAAATTCTGTCTCAAAAAAAAAAAAAAGTTATTCCCTGCACAAATTCAGAAGGTACTAGTCATAACTGTGCAACATATGTATCCAAGTCTATGTTGTGCTGTGAAATACTTAGTTGTGTCTTATAACTCTGTAACTTTTGATCTTGCACTGCAATATTGGATCTTGAAAAACAAGATAAAATACAGTGCATTTTGGAGAAAAATCAATCAAAATATTAGGTAAACCTTTTAATTAATCACTGATCCCAATGGCCACAATACAGAGAAAGAATGTAGAAACCCTGATGAAGAAGGAAAACTAAAGGAATAAAGATTCCTTGTTGTTCCTAGAAAGTTAAATGTGGAGAAATGATCTGTTCTCCACAGGTCGATTTTGTTTGTTTGGTTGGTTAATTTTAAATTTATCTGTATCCCTGGATATGCAGAAGAAAACAGCCAATGAAATTACAAACTTCGAGTTGACATTTTCCTAAAAGGCAGACAGAAAAATCAGGGCACAATTTAAATTAACACTTGATATAATATAGGTAATCAATACTAGATACAGCCAGTATTGATTTGGGGAAAATGTTCACTACATGGCCAGATAAGGTGAAAACATTTTGACACAATAAAATTGTACATTGGAAAGGACAGATTCCATATAGAGGTAACAGTGGGCAGGGCACAGTGGCTACATCATGAAATAGCATAGTGTGAATGAATTAATGAAATGTTCCCAGAAACTGAGTGTACTTTTGAACAGCTGTATCCCTGAAGTCTCCTTAGTCCTTACACCACAGTAACTGTGAATGGCTGAATGAGTAAATATCCAGTGACTGACAGGTGGGGAAAGTGCCTGTCAGGACAGCGCCATATAGGTACAGAGCTAGGGTTACAGGGGAGTTAGGCAGCTTGAGCTGGCTGCTGTGCTACAACAGTTTATCACTGAAAAACAAATAGAAGCAGGGAAAGCTGAGCATAATTGTAGGGTTATGACATGCTAGTTAGCTATGGTTTCAGAGATTATACTATGGCAGAGAAAATTAATTAAATGTTGTCTTTATATGGTGTGATTTTTTAAATAAAAGAGTTGGTAGCAAATCTATTAAGTCAGAGGTTAAACAAAAGCTTGGAACATTTTCTTTGAAATAAATCTGCAGGAAATAGATAAATACATGTGCTTCTCTCGTTGAAGTAGAAATGGGGGCTTCAAAGTCCACACGGGTCTCGTGCCCCTTCCTCACAAGTAGTGAGAAGGCATCAGACTCTAATTTACAAAGTTCTCCAACCCTCTGAAGCACACTTGTAGTAGTAGCAATCTTGTATGAACAAATGTAATGTTCCATCAAAAAGAATCCTCTTAACCTCCTGCCCAACAACAAAAGCCACAGATGTATAAAGCACACTTGACATGTTTAGCTCTTTAGATCTCTTTTTAGCTACGCAGAGTTCTCACACGCTCCAGTTTACCTCTATTTGTTTCACTGTCAACGTTCAGATCTAAGGACCAAAATTTACTGCTGAACTACAGTCAGCAAGTTATTAATCATAAGCCAGAGGACATGATCACAAGTCTAACAAGTTTAACACAGGGGCACATTTTGTATAAATTAAGCATTCCATAGAACCTTGTTCACTGAGATAATTTATTATTATTCTAATCCAGACAGTGCAAATTCTAGGCTAGTCTTCTGTGTGTTCATGACACATGAACACATGATGCAGAATAAACTACATACATGGATTTATAGACAATTCTTATAATTCTGAGACTATAATGTAAAGACTTAATAGCATATTGCTATACATTACAATATGTAACATTAATATAACATTAGCTAAAAGGCCTGCTATATAGCCATGAAGTTAAGGGGGGAAAGTTCATTTACATTTTAATTTTAGCTTTAAACAGATAACTCTGGAATATGACTCAATCGATATTAACTGACTGATAATCAATGCCTTCATTTAATCTTAAATACTAATGCATAGAGAAAAATTAAAACCAATGACTTTGATTTTCTTTTCCTGGAGCTATAATGAAATAATTTGATCCATCTTTCTTAAATCTCGAATCGGGTCCAATAAGACTTTGAAAAGGCAGTGGAATGCTGCATTAAAATTAAAAGCTCATATTCCGAGAAGCAGCTAGCTAAATCCTACAACATTAATGCCTACATGTAATACTTTTTGTTGTATGTAATGAAAATTAGCTGATACTGCTGTTTGACCTTTAGAAGCTTTAAACAGATAAAGCTTGTGTTTTATAAATAGTTCAAGAAACTCCCATTTGTTGTTCACTAAACAAGGATGTTTTTGGGTGTCAGTAGATATAATTGTATGAATACCTGAAATATTAGGAAGGCCTAAACTTTGTACTCTACAACAATTCAGACTTCTCCATTATTATTCCACCTTATTCACTTTAGGCAATTATTTATGCACATCTATCTCTGTCAACTATATATTTCTGCCTGGTTTTATAACTGCAAGTTTGCATGCCAAGTAGGAAATAAAATCCATTTTAAATACTGGTCAATTATATTCTTCAGTAAAATATAATTAATTTGATGTAGATATTTCTCTTACTCTTCTCAGGGTTTTTCATCTTCTGTTTTAATGATTACCTTTAGATACTTTAACATATCATGTCTACGGTGCTTCCAGAGGTGTCATTTTAAGTCCAGATTCATAGGATACGATGATGCTTGACTGCATTTACTTATAATGGGCACCCAGAAATAGATTCCTACTCCAGTTCTATAGACCTTGCCAGGCAATTAGAATGAAAAGACAAAAATCCTGTTAGAATTAGTGCATCTATAATTTGGCTAAGATATGCCTATACACCTTTTATGAAATTAATGCTATTCTTATTTCTACCCTTTTCATGTTAGAAGGTTGGGTATGTCAAGTTACAACACAGAAAGTTCAGTGAGTTTAATTAGTAACTGTAAGTCTGTCTTATAATACTTAAAATCATCAAAATTTAATTCACTAATTTAATAAACAAAGACACCAGCCCATAACATTCGGTTTGAAAAGGTTTCTTTCCTAGAAGTTTTATGTGTATTATAGCAGTTTGAGGAAAATATACTGGTAAGATAGTATTTCAAATGTAAGCATAATTTATTTTATATTTTTTGAAGTCTTAATTGGTTTTGCCAGTACTTTGAAGATTCACAGCGGTCTTCTGTATATTTAATAGCAAGTACATATTAAGTTATTATTATGGATAACATATATTTTATATAAAGAATATCAAGTTCTCTTAATCATTGATAGTCACTCTTGAAACACAGGCAAGGGTGAAAGGATACTATACACAGTGAATTGTGCATACACATAATTTTAACCTTATACATAATTAAAAGAGAGAATACTACTGAACATAGTTTTAATTCTCAAGTCTTTCCAAGTAGGAATTTGTGTTTAATTTATTTCAATGTTTCAAGAATTTAAAATCTATTATAATCAACAGTGGAGTTTTTATGAGGATGAACAGATACTCAGTTTTGCAAAGGTTCACCCATAAACCTATTTCAGACCCAACATATCAAAGTTTGGATTGAACACAGTATCTTATCAAGGGTAAAACTGCTTTCTTAGCATATGTACAGCTATACTTCCAGTTGGAGTAGCCTGATGGTTTTATTCTCCTATGGTTTATTCATCTTGAATATAAAGCTATAACTATGGGGTCTTTTGATGTACTATATATAAAAAGGAATATTAAAAAATGGCCTCTGGAACCAAACTGCAAAAATTTTGACTTTGGACATTTAACTTCCCTGGTCTCAGCTTCTTCACGTTACAAATGAAATAATGCTCAAACCTGTTTTGTAGTATTGGTGTGAGCTCTAAATGAGATATGGTGGATAAAGCTCTTTGACTTCTATTTCATACTCATATCTCTCATTAATATTATATAGATTCAGTAATATATTTAGATAGGATTTCAATTTAAGCTATTCCAGAGGCAGTTTTCATTCCTCTTGTGTGAAGTTAATATGGAATTAATGGACCAATCACTTATAGATTTTATATACAATTCACCCACTAGATGATCTATCGAAACACATACATCAAAAGAGCTTTTTAGGCCATATTATTTTTAAGGTCTTTTAGAAAGTATTTTGTAGAAAATGCTATAGAAATCTCAGAAAATTTTTGTGAAAGCAACAATTGTCTTCTGTATTCATAACATCCTTATTTCTACTCATATAACTCCAATAAAGGCTCAAACCTAACTTGGTTTCTTATCACATATGGAATTGTGATATATTTGATATATTTCTCTGTATATATGTATATTTCTATATATATCAAAAATATATTTGATATATTTTATATATGCAGATATATACAATATGACTCTATTCTTCTTATATTTTCTTATATATAATAAATTTTCCATGTATAAATTTTCCTATAAAAATTTTATATATATATAAAAAATATAAATTTCTGTCTGGGCATGGTGGCTCAAGTCTGTAATGCTAGCACATTGGGAGGCTGGGATGGGTGGATCACCTGAGGTCAGGAATTCAAGACTATTCTGGCAAATATAATGAAAACTCATCTCTACTAAAAATACAAAAATTAGCCAGGTGTGGCCAGCACCTATAATCTCAGCTACTCGGGAGGCTGAGGCAGGAGAACCACTTGAACCTGGGAGGCAGAGGTGGCAGTGAGCCGAGATTGTGTCACTAAACTTCAGTCTGGGCAACAGAGCGAGACTCTGCCTCAGGAAAAAAAAAAGGAAATTTTCTTATATATATATATTTTATATATATATATATATATATATTTTATATATATATATATATATATATATGAAAATAGAGTCTCATATATATGAAAATAGAGTCAATAAGCAGCACCTAATTCATCTCTCCACCAACATACATATATACACACACACATACAATAACATACATATATACAAACATAATACATACATATATACATACATATTATGTATGTATATACGTATACACATATACATATATACGTGTGTATATATAAATATATACACATATATCAAATATATTTATTAGAATATTTATTATATATTTCTGTGTGTATGCATACATGTATGTGTGTGTATATATTTATGTTTATGGCTAAAACTTTAGAAAAACTGAATTATCTGTTCATCCTTCTTTTTCTGGAAATTTTGCTTTCTTATCACAGAGATGACTCTCTTATAATCTTTCTCCCTAACTTCTCTTGCTGACTACCAATTTGCAGTTGATAACCATGCCTTATTCTTCACTAAGAAAATAAAGTCAGTGGGTGAGACCTAATTCAACTTTCAACCGACAAATCTATCCATCTACGTACATTTAAGCCCAGACATTCTGCCTTATCTTCTGTTACAATTAAAGGACTTCTGCTTTTATGTTTATTCCTTCCTCTGATTATGGATCCCATAATCTTTCAGCTTGTCAGTTGGAATATAATTTCAGAAATTATTATCTGTCTTTCCACATTATTGATTTCACATTCCCAGGTAATTCTTTGGAAATGCTGCTCGAAATATATTTGCATTCTTTTATAAACCCTCTTAAAATTTTTGACAGGAGGGTTGTGTTCCATTGCCACATACAATCACATGTCAGTATCTGCCATATGATTACCTTCACTGAATGGTATGACAGGGAGAATCCCTGAGCCACCTCCTGGCAAGAGCTTTAAGAGACATTGCATGATTCCCCCAGCGCTGCATTTCTCTAACTTGAGAAGTGCGATGACCCAAAGAAGGGATGCAATTTCAACCAGGGATAAACACGACTAGGAACAGACAACCAGAACTAAATTAGCTACATTCACACTAACAAACAAATAAGCTAATGAGATTAATCAACCGTGGACAGTGTTAAATCTGGAGCCCGTGTTCTTAACTTTTGTTCTGAAATATATTCACTACTTTCCTAAATGAAAGAGACTCAAAAGTCATTAGCCTAACACATTCAGAAATGACATGTTGAGATCACTTCAAAAACTGTTTTTCTTACTGATAATCTCTATTTTCTTTCTGATCTCTATATTCCGATCTCTATTTTCTTACTGATAATCTCTCTTCTACTAGTTCTTTTGTGATACTAACCAGACAGACGGCTTCTTCATCTTCTGCCATTGAAATCACCTTATGAAAATACCCCCTATTCTGGCACTGTTCATAATAGCTTAAGATCACAATACTGAGAGATGAAAATCCTAGACTATTGCTTGAAAATGTATTGTAAACATGCATGTAATAATATAATGTTTTCAATCTGATACTTTCCAGAGATCGGTGAATAAAAATATGATGCCTTCCTTTCTTCCTCTCCCCTTTCCTCCCTCTCTTCCTTATTTTCTTCTTTGCTTCCTTCCTTAATTTAACACGTACTGTCTACCAAGTAATCTGCCCTGAGACATATACTACCATAGAAAGATAGAAAAGACACAGTTCCTTCCATCGTGTGACTTTTAGGTAAATAGAGCTAAACAGAACTGAAACCAATAAAGTGTTACACGTATCATTATAGACTCATATACAGGATAGGATATCAAAGAGTGTACAGTCAATTCTACTAAAGGAAATCAAGCAATGTTAGTGGAGTCGTGCTTTTAGAGCTGACTGATTACTAAGGTGAAGAGTGGTCTAAGGGTCAAGAAAGAGTGGTAGGCAGGGCATAGTGGTACGCAACTGTAATCCCAGGCTACTGGTAAGGTTGAGGTGGAAGGATCACTTGATCCCAAGAGTTTGAAACCAGCCTGTGCAAAATAGCAAAAGCTTGTTGGAATAAAAATAAAATAACAGAAAAGCTTTAAATAAAAAAGGAAAAAGTGGTAGCGTGAACAAAGGCAAGGAAGCAAGTTAGAATGTTTTGGGTGCCACGGCATTTTAACATAGCTAGAGTTCAATGGATGTGAAAGGAAGGGTGAGTAGGGGAGAATTTGCCTCAAACCTGTGGCATAGATTTATTTTTTTCTAAGTGATAAATAGATTAAAAATCCACGCTAAATATTCCATTATCTCTATATAGGAGAAATACATTAATTATACTACAAATCTATATAAAACATGCCACTGCCTTTAGAAGCGGCCTTCACTGATGCATGATAGTGGCTAGAAGACAAGGGTTTTATGGTGCTGACATTGTCAACTTAAGTCTAAATCATGAGAGTAAAAGTTTTAATTGCATCTAAGTTTGAGTTAAATCATTGCACTAGAAAAATAAATACTACAGGATACTTGGGAGATTTTAGGAATGAAAATATGGTGTAGGAATAAAGCTACTGAAAAATCATTTTTGGAAGTATCAGGATGGACACATGAACTCATGTCAGAAAGGAAGTCCACCTATTCTTGAATAACTTTTTAATTAACTATGATACATATTAATTAGAGCAAAATGAAATGGACAAATTGTATCATAGTGAGAAACCAAAATGAGTTTTTAAACTTATGCAAAATATCCAGATAAAATACAATTTGCTAGAGGATTTGTTTTTTACTTTGCCAAAAGAAGTGTATAACTGCAAATGAAGTTTATTATCATTTTTATGTCAGCATTTTTTTCTGAATTTCTGACTAGGAGTGTTGATGAATAAAAAATAACAAATTGAAGTGCTTCATTTCAGAAATACATCAATGTTAATGTTGTATAGAAAACTATGCTATAAAGTAACAAGAGCGTCCATGTTTTGAGAAAATATTTTCAACTAATAATAATTTTATCCTGCCTCAGTTATCTTTTTTTTTTTCTTCTGGTTTAATATCCTTTTAAAGCAACAATGTGGAAACACACTGAAACATGCAAGAAGGTGTTTTATAAGAAGCAAATGTGATGTCTATTGGTGTACAGTATAATGGGCTTTCTCCTGTTTGTACTCAAGGTTTTTCTGTAACATTGAACATTCATGTCTCTATATTTACTTATTCGCTCACTTAATACTTACTTATCAAATACTTAGAATGTGCTAAAAGTGTTCTGGGATGTAGGTTGTTAAGGTGAATCAAGTCTATATGGTTCTGCCCTGATACACTTTACCTTATTTATATCACACCTTCGCTTCACAAGACTCATTGAAAAGAATGACTTACACTCTCATTTTTCTCGATGAAGGAACTGTGCCTCTAATTACAAAGGTGTACACCAGCCCAAGTTCAAAAAGCTGACAATATTTCTCTCCTAAATTCCTTTTCTATCTCATCAATACCAAGCTTTTCTAAAGGCACCCATTTCAAAATTTTAATGTATTTTCTGAATTATCTTTCATCTTTATTGTTCATATTAGTTTGGTGGTTAATATATCTGTTAATTCTTATATATAAGTTTTTAAAAATTGATTCATTGTTATTCCCATTGTGATCATCATGTTCCATATTTTTATGGTTGCATGGTTGAAATAATACAACAGCTTCCTTCTTCAACTCCCTAGATGATCTTTTAGTCCATTTAACACCCAGCCCAGTATGATAAAATCAGCTGTTTAGCATGTGACCCACCTGTCAACAGCTAGTAAGAACAAAAGCATGCCCCTCTTGTGTCTGTTTATAGGTAAATCTTAAAATAGTTTCCTCATTCTGTTTTATATTTGATTTCTACAGGTGTTACTATTTCCCTTAGCTTCTGACCTTATTCCTATCTACAATAACATATTCTTAGTGCTGTTGTCATTTACTGCTCTTTATTTCATTTCTTGATTCAAATATATATATGAGCATTTATTTCTGGTTTTTGAGTGCAGTGCCAACCCATTTACCTGATGATAAATTGCGTCCCAGTCCTGCGCTGGCATTCAGGGGTGCTATCACTACATATTTCCCCAGGTTCTATAATCAACTTTTCTTCCAATACATTTAGCCTATTACATCCTTAAACATCCTTGTACTTCTTATCTGAATATCTTCCAGGATCGTCAAGCTTAATGCGTAAAACAAAACTCTCTGCATTGCTCTTCAAACCTCGTATCTCTAAGTTTGCCCTGTCTCAGTGTGTGACAGTCTATGTACACTCATTTGCACAAAGTAAATTCAGAAACTGTTCTTGACTGCTCCCTTTACCCCAATCCAAAACTGAATTAAATGTAAGTCCTGTCCCATTTTATTTCCCAATATCTCTAACTGTCCACTTTTCTTCTTCCCTGTTGCTACTACACTCACATGGATCAAAATTACTTCTGCTGTGGACAGATTCTTCAGGCTCCTAACAGATCAACCCATCTCACTAAGTTGAAAGAAGACAACTAACAGACTTACATGTATAACAATTGCTATGTTGTCATCTGATTATTTATGGCACATATTTTATATAAGTTTCTCAAAGACTGTTAATTATTATTTTAATCAATCAATGTTTCTAGTGTTATCTTTGAAAATATAGAAACCTAACTATGGCATCACTTTACATATGATATGCTTCTTATATTTCAGGTATTAAGTCTTTCAATGGTTTCTCACTAAAGCGAAACTCCCTAATATGATCAACAAATCCCTACATATTTTGAGCCATCTACCTGTCTGCATGTCTTGCAGTTTGCTTTGGCACATGACGCCCAAGTACTAATACCTTTCCAGTACCTTGTGTGAAGCAACAGACCACACTCCCTTTTAAACCACACTTGATCCAAGTGTAATTCTCTTTCTAGACAATCTGATTTTTATCACACTCATGCAGACCATTATGACCCTTAATTATCTCACCCTTTACATACATCCTTACATGTCATTTCACAAAGAGGTCTTTCCTGAACTGTACATTAGGTGAATTCCTCCCATTCTCATTCCAGATTATTGCCTATTTATTTATGCATGTATATATTTATATTTCATTTATTTATTTATTTTTGAGAGAAAGACTCACTCTGTCACCCAGGTTGGAGTGCGGTGGTGCAATCCCGGCTCAATGCAATCTCCGCCTCCCAGGTTCAAACGATTTTCCTGCCTCAGCCTCCCTAGTAGCTGGGATTACAGGCGCACAGCATCACACTTGGTCAATTTTTGTATTTTTAGTAGAGATGGGGTTTCATGATGTTGGCCAGGCTGGTCTCGAACTCCTGACCTCAGGTGATCCACCCACCTAAGTCTCCCAAAGTGGTGGGATTACAGGCGTGAGCCACCACGCCTGGCCCAGGTTATTGCCTATTTAATTAGCTACTTTCTCTACTAGATCCTATGCTCTGTTAGGAAAATAACATTCTTCATTTTTATTTTTTTGGTCCTTTTTATATCACATTCTTAGCATCTAGCAAAGTACTTAATGCATGAAAGGATCTTGATATCTATTTTTGTAAACAGCTAGTAATTACCAGTGATCACAGGGCTGGATTTCATGCTGGCTTTGGTTACTAGGATGGCTCCTGTTTTGGGGCTGCATATGTACCCTTCTTTGCTCCGCTAACATTTTCCCTCTCAGAACGTGATTTCTAGACTGATTGTATAAATCTAATTTTATTTCTTCTGAGAAGCTACCTCAAATTTAGGAAGAGGGAAAACAAACAAATAAACAAATAGAAGTAACTCCCTTCCCCGCCCCCAATTTTTTATGCATTTACCAGATCAGAACTGGGAGAGGTGTAAAGTACTTTCTCCAGAATTTTAATTTCAACAGTGTTTTTTACATCAAAATATGGCATTAAAATGCACTTCAATTGAACATGGATGATAGGAATTTACCCCTGAAAATCAGGGTCCATCACTCTAGGTAAACTCTGTATGCATGTTGATAGTCTATTCAATACCCTTGTTCTGAGTTTATTGATAATATTTCCTCAGTGACTTTCAACTCTTATCCATATTACCCAAATTCTTCCATGATACTTCGCCAAATCCTAAGCGCTTGAACTGTTCCTCTTTGTGTAATTAATCTGAATTCTGCTCACAGTTCCGTTTTACTCAGTGAGTTACTCCTATGCATGTTTCTGGCCTCAGCCAGACTCCCAGGTTCTGACTTTCTCTTTACCACATATCATACAGGCTGCGTAAACTTCCGTTTCTATTTAACACTGTGGTCACCTTCTAATCTCTCAGACTAGAAACTGCTTAACCTGACCAATCCATGCTGCCAACTTTTCCATAATAATTCCAGGACCAACCAAGGCTAGTGGATAATACATTACGGCAGATTTGGTCCCCTTATAAGTACCTTCATTCTAATTCCTCTGACCCCTCGCTAGCCTAGAAATCCTTTCCTTTTTTTGTTGTTGTTTGTTTGTTTTTCTTATACTTTCCATAGTGGATATTTCGAGTGATATTCTGTCTCTCTCTCTCTCTCTCTCTTAAACCGATGACACTGCTATGTAGCCATCACGTTAAGCAGATGAACTCAATTTCTACTTCCACCAACAACAATTTAAACAATCAGAAATAATTTCTCTCAGTTTTACATTAAAATCCTTTAAAGATTATCTTAACCTAGATCTTTGCTGTCCTGTTTGTGTCAGGCTCTAATGGACAAGTAGAATCTCCTCTAGAATAAGGGCAATCCTTCCACTACTGTCCAGTGTTCAACAGTCAACCTCCCTTCCCCAACACAACCTTTGTTTAATGGAAATAGAAGAGCTATGTGTTTTTAAAATTACCGTTTGAGAAAAGTATATCCTTCCTACGAATGGTACGCACACATAAATCACATTTAATAAACATACACACAAAATTCAAACAGCCTGCTTATGTGGACCTCATTACTCTCTCTGCTATGCCCTATATGTCTCGCCTCTGTAAATTAAGCCTTCACGAAGAGGCGACTACACTGGCTGCTTCCATCACTCCCTCCATGAGTGTTTTGTTTTGTTTTGTTTTTGTTTGTTTGTTTGTTTGTTTTTTGATGGAGTCTCACTCTGTCACCAGGCTGGAGTGCAGTGGCGCGATCTCGGCTCACTGCAACCTCTGCCTCCCGGGTTCGAGCGATTCTCCTGCCTCAGCCTCCTGAGCAGCTGGGACTATAGATGCGTAGCACCACACCCAACTAATTTTTGTATTTTTAGTAAAGATGGGGTTTCACCATGTTGCCCAGGATGTTCTCAACCTCTTGACCTCGTGATCCACCCGCCTCAGCCTCCCAACGTGTTGGGGTTACAGGTGTGAGCCACTGTACCCGGCCCTCCCTGAGTATTTTTTAAAAATCACTGACACCTTTGTCCTTAGTAGTCTCTTATCATTAATTTCACTAATGGTATAAATCACTAAAGATCTCGTGAATGTTCAATTCAGAAGTTAACTCTCAATCCTTAATCACCTAAGCTACTGAACAATTACTTTTGTTTTCCATAAAAAAAAGTCTTGCATCCTTGACTCTTTGACACTGTTTCCTAAGTTTTGTTTGCTTTTATTTTATGAACGGAAACTTCATGAATATCTTCCCATTGACAGAGGAGTCTGAGTTATACCTTTGCTCTGCTCATTTCGGAAAATCATTGTGTTTTACTCTTAGGAAGCATAGGTAGTGTATTTCCATTTCTTCCCTTTCTTTTAAGAAATGTTTCTATTATTTTTAGTGATTTTCCCAGAAAGTAGCCAATTCTTTGAATCTGAATGTTCAATTGTACTTTAAGTCAAACGTTAGTCTTTCCATTAATTTTATTTCATTATTTATAATTCATTCTGTGACTATTTTCAGGAATATAAAGTACCAAAGTTTTAGCATGTTTGTTTTGTTTTGTTTTTAAAGAGACCACATTTCTTTTTTGTTTCTGAGAGAGTATTGCATGATTTCCTGTTTGTTTTTTCTCACTCTGCTAATAAAGACATACCTGAGACTCAGTAATTTATAAAGGAAAGAGGTTTTATTGACTCACAGTTCAGCATGGCTGGGGAGACCTCAGGAAACTCACAATCATGGCAGAAGGGGAAGCAAACATGTTCTTCCTTCTTTACATGATGTCAGGAAGGAGAAGTGCTGAGCAAAATGGGGAGAAGCTTTCATAAAACAATCAGGTCTTGTGAGAACACACTCACTATCATGAGAACAGCAGCATGGGGGTAATGCCCGCATGATTCAATTACCTCCCACCAGGTCCCTCCCACCGCATGTGGGGATTACGGGAACTACAATTCAAGATGAGATTTGGGTGGGGATATAGCTGAACCATATCACTGTTTCTACTTCCAAATACAGTAGTAGATGATTTTCAGAGTTACACCCATTTGCTAAATCATCCAGATGCTTTGCCTTTCTTTCTTTTTTTTCTTTTTTTTGTTAAACAACACTCCTTCACATACTCTATAGCATTATTGGGTTTAAAGCCTCCTTAATGAATATGCAACCCTGAAAGGTCTTTTTAGGATCTTATCATTAAGTGCAGCATGAATGGAATGCATCTGGTGTCAAGTTTATCTGCTTGCATATAATGGAGGAGGGTCTTTCAAACTGAAGTGTTAACCTTGGGCATTCAAAAGCACTTCCCAAGGGTTCTGCATAGTTGGATAATTTAAGTAAATCGATTTCCAGATTACTATCTACTATATTCTTGTTTTCTAAAATTCATTTTTCTTAGACATCACCTGCAGCCACAAAGTTAGTTGTAACAATTCTGGGCACCAGGAAATGAGGCAACTCAAAATACTGCTGCAGAGAAATCTTCTTTAGAAAAGATCTCATAAGACTTCTGCAACTCTTGTCATACTCTCTTATTTCCTGTTTAAAAACAAAAAATGACACCAGAGACAATATCTTGGCCTGGACTGGGATGTTGGAATTTATATATATTGCAGAATCGGGAAAATTAAGATGATGTTTTTTGCCACATTCTTCTCAAAAGTAAAATAGTTCAGATTTGTGGAAAACATGTTAGACAATACCATTTCTGTGTTTTCAGCGTTTCTCAATCATGGATGATTGAGAATGTTACTCAAGTAATCTCTCATTATTAAGAGATTACACTATTGAGAGATTACTTGGGTAACATTCTCAATCATCCATTTCTCTTTGAGTTTTAGATGCTTATTTTGCATGATTTCAAGAAGACATGGATAATTCTTGACTTTTAATTTCAAAAGATAAACATTAAATCTCAAGTAAAAAATAACAATTAATTTGATGCTTTATAATTTCCTGAACATCTTTTCAGATTCATAGAAAAACAGTTAATCATTAATTTGCCAAATTTTAATGGAAGCTGCACATTCATATGCTTTCCACTTAACTACATCTTTTCTGAAATGTATCAAACTCTTCAGTTTAGTCCATTTATTTCTACCTTGTATTTAGATTAATGTAATAGGAGTATATGTATGTACATGCATTTGTACTCTATGTAAACTTATGAACGATAACACAATTTGCAGCAATCATTAATACATTTTTTCAACCTTCTAAACACTATTCATCTAACACCTTCAGCTTCTTTTGCTTTTAAATTCCATAAAATCTTAATTAGCCCTATCAAAAAACAACATTTGTATCTGGAAAGTAATTTAGTTAAAACACAAACTCTATTAACTCATTAAACAATGCATTTTCTATAAAACTTTATGCAATAGCTAAAATTGTTGAAAAATGTAATTTGTTGCTTGATCAGCTTCATATTATTGATTTTAATAAAATATTAATCTTGAAGACAGTTGTATAATGTGTAAATACTGAACACCTATGGAATGTATGACACCTAGGGTAAACCTTAATATAAATGACAGACTCTAGGTGATAATAATGTATAATTGAAGGTTTATTGATTGGAACAAAAATACTGCTTCAATGGGAATGCTTGTAATGAGGGTGGCTATGCATGTATGGGCACAAGGGGTATATAGAAACTCTCTACTTTCCACCTCAATTTTGCTGTGAGCCCAGAGTAATTGCTCTAAAAAAAAAATCTATTAAAATACATTATCTTAAACTCTAGACATGCATTTAACAAAACCTGTGCAAGACTTCTATCCAGAACAATTATAAAATGCTGCTGAGATAAATTAAATATGATGTAAATTAAGGAAGAGTTATAAAATGTTATTGGTACAGGTGACTCAATACTGTTAAGATAAACATTTTCTGCAAATTAAGCAATAGATTAAGCTCAAGGGTATTCAAAGTTATAGCTGACTTAAAAAATATTAGTGCACAAGCAGACAATAAAATATACATGGTATAGAAAATAACCTAGACTAGCCGAATAATTTTGAAGGGAAACGAAGTCTGAGAACTTCCACTATCAGACTTCAAGATGTACTATAATGCTACAGTAGTCATGAAGAAAATATACACGTAGATCTTGTCAAAAAAATATAGCACAACATGGGCAACAGTTTCTGTATGATACAAAATGAGTAAGCACTTTTGGTTTTGTGACAACACAGAATTTTTGTGGAACATTCTACTCTTATTTTTTTTATCATTGTAATTTGTTTGTTTTGTTTTATACAACCTTTAAAACTGTAAAAAATGTTTTTACTTTGTAAGTTTCACAAAACCAGGTTGTGGACCAGATTGACCATGTATTTCCCATTCCTAATGAAAAGAGTCCAGGTATAGGCTCAGACAGTTTATAGATATATGCTCAGAAAGTTTTATATAAAGGTTTTAAAAACTTTATATAGAATTATGACAAAATTTGTATAAGAGAACCATTTGGAATGTGCAAGTTTACTAACTTTTGCAACTTTATGTTTCATTTTCTGTATATAATGATTTTAATATGCTATCTCATAATTATTACAAGTTTACATCAACCATATATATGCCTATGAAAGCTTGTAAGAGAAACATTACCCTGAGTATTTTATTAGATGCCAAATATCATGTTTTACTGATATTACTATCTGAAAAAAAATATTTTCCAGTACTGACATTTCTAAGACAACCATATTTAAACACATATGACAATTTTCATTAATAGAAAATAAAGTTTAAATGTATATAAAAAAATAGTATCATTGCCTAGACCTTGCTGAAAATATAGAAAATGGAAACAACTGAAATGTAATTAATCAGAAGGAGTCCTCTGTTTTCTCAAACCTAGTCTCTAATGATTTTTGAGAGAATTTGATACTGAGTTCCAGCATGGAGGTGATAATGAGCTAACTTTTATTTAGGCAGCTGCAAAGGAGATCAGGGATCACTAGGCACAAACAATATCTGATAACTATTGTTGACTCCAAGCAACCAATACATATTTCCAAGGCAGAAAAGTTATGTTAAGTACCAAAAAATACATATGTTTATGTGGTTACTTATATGTACTAATCTTTCCAACTGCTTTTTGTTTAAATGACCTTCTGTTTTACACTCTTTAGAAAAATTAAGTATTGTTACAATTATAGATGGCTAGTTTATTTTCTTTATCTGTAATGCAAACATTTTGATAAAAGAAAAATGCCACTGAATCATAGTAAGAAAATCTCTTGTGATTTCTTACAGTTGCTTGATAGAACTCAAGAGACATTGATGGTTAGAAAAACAATACTGCCCAGCTGTGTAGAAATGAACCTAACCCTCTTCCCACTCCCCACCCCGGTATGCTTATTATGTATGTAAACTTGTGTAACTTGGCTTTCTCTGTGCATTTTCTCATCTGTAATATCAGAATGATAATTGCATCCACTTGATAGGTTTGTGTGAGAACAGAGAGTGTAGGTGCATGAAAATTCTTTCAGGGGAGTTATCATTGAGTAAATGTTTTTTTTTTTTTAATCTTGATTCAGTTATATATCATCATAACAAATACTGCTTTGTTTTGTTAGTACAATTTTTCCTTTTGAAATAAATCCGAATATAAACCAAGTCCTGAGATATAGATGAAATATCGTGTAATACATTTTAAAAATTATTTCAGTAAACTTTGCTGACAAATTTTGTAGCCATAAAAGCTAATGTTTTCACTATGACTAGGCTACTTCAGTGTTAGTTATTACGAGAAATACTTTACAAAATGCTTACAATCATTACAGGAAACTTGTAATTGGCACATGAGACAAAACGATTCAGAGGAAGATATGCTCCAGACTGCGTTTTGGGTGTTTGGGATTGTGAGGTCAATTGTTCATCAAAAGAAGTTTGGAGAAAACAATAGGATTAAAAAAACGACTTGGGGAACATATCTGTGGGACAATTTCACCTAGAGATTCTTGTATTGAATATGACACTTTTCCCACACTTCTTTATTGTCTCTATATTTATGAGATAAATGAAAATGGCATTTTGACATCAGCAGTTAATGTAATAGTAATAGTAGAAAGAAATTTCTATGCAGAAAATAAATCTTAATTGGAATGAGTGCCAACAACATACAAGCAAACTCTGTTTAAACTTATAAGGAATTCAAATAATGATGTCTAACAAATGGGGAAGGATTATATAAGTCCTATCATATTTCCTGTTTTCCTCTGTAAGTGTCCAAATAGCCTACTTGGTGATTTCATTTGATAAATTAGGCCTGATTGGAACAGAAATAAGCATATTTAGAAAAGATGTGCGTTTTCATATTACAGTGTAAAAAATGTAGCTGTCAAAATAAAAATGGTGAACAGCAGTATTAATCAAACTACAGTTAATACAAATTTATTTCACACATTTTGATTCTTAATATTTTCTACGGATTTATTTAATATTCATGCAGAGTCCTTGAAAGATGATTCATTTTGCTGATAGATGTAGTGGGTGGAACTGCATCATTGCACAGAAAATGCATTAACTGACATGATAACATAGTCCTAAATGTAATAGGATTCATTACTACCAGAAAATAGTGCTATGATGCCTATAAACACTTTCTCTGCTTTTAAAAAATGTTTATCACACAGAAATTTCAAAAATATTTTACACCTATAAGGGTTTATGTTTCATTAAATAAACTGAAATTAATTATCTCAAAAGGCAACTGAGTTATTTCTGTTCTGCTCAACATGATACAGCTTTATTCATTTTTGTGATTAAGATGTAAAACAAAACAAAATATGTGTGTTTCCATGTGTGTACAATAAACAGATACATATTAGTACATACGGCCAAACACTCGTGCAATAGTTTGCCCTCAACTAAAAATATTATATCAGAAACTCCAGAACTACATTAAGAAACCATGATGCAGTTGTACTAACAATTAGAAATGTATCCCACTCCTTCACTTCATGTCTTGTCATACTGACTTTCTCCTTAAAGGTTTTCCTGTGACCTTGAGGTTTAATTACTTATCCATCTGTTCTATATAATCCGATAGCCTTTGATCCATGTTAGCATTGGTTTTACTCTTGATTCCCTGCCTATCCGTGTTACCGAAGAGAAAACAAGCTTATTGATGAATAAGATGAGGATGATGACCATGATAGCTGTATTAGTCTGTTTTCATACTGCTATAAAGAACCACCCAAGGCTGCATAATTTATAAAGGAAAGAGGTTTAATAGACTCACAGTTCTGTATGGCTGGGAAGGCCTCAGGAAACTTACAATCATGGCAGATGGTGAAGGGGGAAGCAAACACATCCTTCTTCACAAGGCAGCAGGAAGGAGAAGTGCTGAGAGAAAGAGGAAGAGCCCCTTATAAAACAATCAGATCTCATGAGAACTCACTCACTATCACGAGAACAACCTGGAGTAAACTGCCCCCATGATTCAATTACCTCCATCTGGTCTCTCTCTTGTCATGTGGGGATTATGGGGATTACAATTCAAGATGAGATTTGGGTGGGGACACAAAGCCTAACCATAGTAATAGCTAAGATTTACTGAAAGGTTACTCTGTGCACAGATTCACTGAATAATCTTACATCAAAACACATTAAGAAAGGATAATAACTTTAATTTCTATTTGGATCTTGCATTTCTTCTTACATCTTCAAGGCATTCCAAATTTTTACATAATGTTAAGGTATGCTAATTCTACTAGATAAAATATTTAAACTTGCCCACTCTTTGATAATCTTTCTGGACAGACTAAAAAGAAAATAATATCACTTGAAATAAGCTCAATCCAGAGGTTAAAACCAATTCTTGTTCACAAGATCTTTTTATAAACTGTAAGGTGATTCTAATGCAACTCAGTTTCCAATGTAAACTGCTAGTCATTTGCTAGTCATATTTTTATCTTGAGACACGGTCTTTTTCTCTTTCCCACGCTGAGTGCAGTGGTGTGATATACCTTATTGCAGCCTCAAACTCCTGGGTTCAAGTATCCTCCTGCCTCATCCTCCAGAGAAGCAGGGGCTATAGGCAAGCACAACCATGATTGCCTTTCTTTCTCTCTCTCTCTCTTCCTTCCTTCCGTCCTTCCTTCCTTCCTTCCTTCCTTCCTTCCTTCCTTTCTTTCTTTCTTCCTTCCTTCCTTCATTTTCTTTCTCTCTCTCTCTCTTTCCTTTCTTCTCCCGTTCCCTTCTTTCTTCCTTCCTTTCTTCCTTCCTTTTTTCTTTCTTTCTTTTCTTTTTTCCTTTCTTTCCTTCTTTCTTTCTTTTTCTTTCTTTTCTTTCTTTTTTCCTTCCTTCCTTCCTTCTTCTTCTTTTTTTTTTTTAAATGAGGTCTTGCTATCTTGTCCAGGCTGATCTTGAATCTCTAGCTTCAAGAGATTCCCCTGTCTCAGTCTTCCAAAGTCCTGGGATTACAAGCATGAGCCACTGTGCCCAGTCCTTTTTATTTAATTTTAAACAAATCATACCATGGGTATCTTTAAATTCACAATTTTAATTACTTTGGAATTGTTTTCCTTCTTGGTGTTCATAATATTCTTCTCAATTTTTCTCAAATGTTCTGCATGATATCCCTTATTATTTTAGCATGAATCTACTAGGATTAAACTCACTCTCTGTTTCTACGCATATTTGTCCTTTAACCTGGACAAGAGTTTTTCAGTGCACCAAATTCAGAGAAGACATTTAATTTATCTCAGCACTTTGAAAACATTACTTTTAATGTTTCCTGTTGAGAAATCTATTTTTCTGATTGCCTTGGCTTTGTAATTGTTCTATATTTTCCCTCTGGTGGCTTTCAGGCTTTGAAGACTTTGCCTTCAGTGTTTGCCATATAAATAAAACGTGTCTAGTTGTACATCTTATCTGTCTTAATTTGAACAACTTGTGCCATTTGGATCTTTGGAATTGTGCCTGTCTTCAGTTCTAAAAATTCTCATCCATTTCTTCCTCCCTTTTGTTTTTGTGGTTGTTGTTTGAGACAGGGTCTCACTGTAGCCCAGGCAGGAGTGCGGTGGCATGATCATTTGTCTGTTTCAATTCTCTTTGTTCTTTCCCTCTTTAATTTTCTTTTTATGTTAGTTTTTCATTCTTTAACCTACCTCTTGATTGTGAGGGTTTCCTGTACTCTGGTTATATCTGTAAGAAAGTGTCCCAGAATCAGCTTGCCATTCTGCAACTCAATAGGAGGCCTTCAGTTCATTGCTTCACCATATTTCCCCAAACTAATTGCATCCCTTTGGCAATAGGCATGGTTTTATTTTATTCTTTATTTAGTTAGAATTCTCATGTGTGTTTATGTGTGTGTAGAGAGCAGTTCCTTTTTCAGATTTCCCTTACTTTACTTTGAATTTCAAACTTATACAAATTAATACTCCATGTAATTCATTCACAAGCAAATGTGTGTGTGTTTGTGTGTGTGTGTGTATGATTTTTTGAGGCAGAAGATAATTTCAAGATTTTAATATTATATGTCTATCAGAAGCTACATTTAGCATAAAATTGTGCCTTTGTTTTGATGGTTGTGGTTGTGCTATTTCAACTCTTTTCACTCCAGTAATAGACACAGGAACTGATTCATGGTGGATAATCAATATTGTTTACGATGAATGAGCAAAGAATGAAGGAGCAAAGTAACACATCCTTTTCTGGTAACACAGTAGTACTATGTATTTTAAAGAGACTGTTGCTTATGTAAGGAAGAAAAATAATTCATTAACTTTCCATAAAACACATAAGAAGCAACATCTGGTAGTTTAATTTGTTTACAGGTGATATTTATTTTCCTTAATATGCCAATTATACATCCCATTGAAAACATTCAATTACTGGAATCTAAATGCATAATATAAATAGTATTTATGGAAAACTTCCAATTATCTTATGACTTTATGTGTAGTTCAAATAAGCATAACCAAATGATGATAAAGGTAATACTACGTTAATATTTCATAATTTATACAACTTGTTTTCATAGTATCTGTTAACTGCTATCATAAATAGCCTTAAGTCTATATATTGTGGTAAATATCTGGGACTTTTCCTTTAGGTGTGCATGGCACAGTAAATAATTTTGTAATAGTTTAGGTTTTTGGGGCATTGTTTAACTTTCCATTTGTTTGCAACTTATGTAGTCCTATATTTTCTAATCATTTTTTATTAGAATGAAATCTCGCTTTTATCTTTTACTGGAGGATATCCAAATTACTATCAGTGTGTCTCCATGCATTTCATACAAAGCTTCTGTTTTAAGTGATATTACTTCATTAGTCCCTGTTAGGATATCTGAACATAGACGGGCACCTGGTGGGAAACGGTAGCTACTTTTATTTAACTCAAAGTGGAGAGAAACTGTTTCTACTGAGAAAACCAAAATGTTTCTTCTATACCCCTTTTCAAAAAATTAAATTTAATGTGCATCTTTCTTTGCAAAATGCATTTCACTATACTCAACCTTAATTGTAAATTGAGTTTATTTCCACCTGCTTTCTTGTTTCTTTCAATAGAAAAATAAATAAACATATCAGTATAATGTAGTTCACAAATTTTTCTTCAGACAGATATCTTTATGTACTTTTCCAATGATGCTTATAAGTGAAGCCTGCTTGGTTATGAATCAGATACTAAAAGTATGTAGTCTAAGGCCCACCACATATATCAATTAAATCTGCACTTTGGAAACAGATCAGTACTTATTTAATATTCCATCACTTGAAGCAAGTAGTTTTTCAATTTTTTTAAGGTATCCTTCAAGCAACACTTCAAGTTAAGTCAAATTTATTATTTTATATGGCACTACACTAAATATCATCTAACAAATGTTCTAACAAAATATTTGCCTCACATTTTTGATTTGTTCATAGGCAAATTAAGTAGTGAATGGGCATATTGTGTCCGTAAGTGATTTTGGTCATAGTATATAAATTCCTTTTCATCTTTAAGTATTTAATGGACATAAAAATCAGGACATTACAAAGTACTATCAAGGAAAATATTGTTACAAATTTATGCTGAAAGCACATACTATCTTCTTGTTCTATTGTGATATATTTAAGAAAGAGATATTCATCATTTGATTTAATATTAAAATGCCCATCACATTTACAATTAATAATTAAGGCATATTAAGTCTTTTAAATCATATATTTTATTTTTTTCTCTTCTGGTGATGTACCCACTCTAGTTTGCAAAAATGCACACACACATATACACACAGAGATAGATAGATAGATATAGATAGATACAGATAGATACAGATGACAGAATAGCTTGTAAGAAAACAAACTACATATTACATATTTTCATTATGTATGTATTATAGTTGGTTTGCGTGTTTTCTTACAAATTTACCTCACTAAAATGTATTTAGTGTATATTTCAAAGGAATTTCATTTTCATTGTTTTGCCTTTATGTAAATTATATGCATCTATTAACCAGTGAGGATCTATTGAGGGTATATTAGCATTACAGCCTCTTCTTTTATTAGATAAATTAAGTATCTTTAGAACAAACTCATTACAGTTTGTCCAGTATTTCTCCTTCTCCACTCTAAAATGTTGGTACTTTCAAGCAGACACAATTTGAGTGAATTGAGGTGAAATATTTGCAACGTGAAACACAGCTCTTACTATAGAAGATGGCAACTATTTTCCACCTCTGGGATTATTAATACATTTAATAGGTTACATTTAAATTATTTTTGTTTGAAATTATTTTCAGAGGCATTTCCTTTCATGATAGAATAATAAAAGATTAAAAACCCATCCAAATTTACTTTTATGCTGATGCATATTACGGATTTGATGGTATTTGAGACTTGAATTGCTTTTTTCTTCAGTAGCATAGATTAGCTTTTAAATTTTCACAATGTGCTGAGGTTCCAGAAAATTAAAAAAAAATCACATCATATTTATTTCCTAAAGTAGATTTGTTGATGTTAAATAGAAAGAGACTGTTACTGAAACAAAAAATATATAGTTTTTATTCTAGTATTAATTTATGGAATTCATTAGAGAAAAATATCCAATAGAACTACCTTTTTTGTTTTATTTTGTTTTTGGAATTCTACTTTAATGGCAGGAGCCAAAGGACACATTTTCTCTATTCTTTGAAGGAAAAAAATGAAATATCTTAATTAACAGAAGAATTGTAAAGCAACAACAAAAGAATGCATGTAGATATTGAAACACTCAACAGAGTCATTGACAGGCCCAGACTCTGAGGAATCTGTGGAATATATAAAGCAAAGGAGGTCAGATTCACAGCATAATTAAACTGAGCTAAGGAACATTCCATTGCAGAAAAATAGTAAATTTAATATTCCAAAAAGAAATAATGTGAAAGAATCCACAAAATGAGGGCCAGAGCCTTAAAGGAGAACACTTAGAGCTATCTAGCTTGTTACCATACTTAGAAAAAGACAAAGTTTCTGCATAGAAAAAGAAACAATCAACAAAGTGAAGAGACAACCTATAGAAAGAAAAAAATATTTGCAAACTATTTATTTTGCAAGGAATTTGCATATCCAAAATATACAAGATACTTAATTACAAATCTATATCTATAGGTACCTCTAGATATAAACATATCTCTCTCTCTATATATATAATTTATAAATTGGGCAAAAATATCTGAACAGACGTTTCTTAAATAAGATATAAAAATGGCCAACAGATATACATAAAACTGCTCAACATCACTAATGATCAGGGAAATGCATATAATAGAATGGCTATTATAAAAAGAAAAAATGCAGCCGGGTGCAGTGCCTCATGATTGTAATCCCAGCACTTTGCCTAACACGGTGAAACCCCGTCTCTACTAAAAATACAAAAAAGTAGCCGGGCATGGTTGCACACGCCTGTAGTCCCAGCTACTTGGGAGGCTGAGGCAGGAGAATTGCCTGAACCTGAGAGGCAGAGGTTGCAGTGCAGTGAGCTGAGATTGCGCCACTGTACTCCAGCCTGGGCAACAGAGCAAGACCTGATACTCCGCCTCAAAAAAAAAAAAAGAAAAGAAAAAAAAAGTAACATGCTGGCAAGGATGTGGAGAAAAAGGAACTCTTGTGTTTTCTACACTGTTAGTGGAAATGCAAATTAGTTCAATAATTATGGAAAATAGTATGGAAGTTTCTCAAAAAACTAAAAATAGAACCACCATATGATATAGCAATCCCATTACCAGGTATTTACCCAAAGAAAATAAATCAATTATTGAAGACATATCTGTATCTCCATGTTTATTGCAGCACTATTCATGATAGCCAAGATATGGAATCAAGCTAAATCATTTAAAAGAAGAACAGATGAGGAAATTGTGGCATATGTACACAATACAATAATATTCAGTCATAACAAATAAAATTCTGTCATTCTACCATTCACAGATAAACCTGGAAGGTATTATGTTACGTGAGATAAGTGAGGCACAGAAAGATAAATACTGCATGTTCTCTCATATGTGGGAGTTAAAAATGAGCTCATAGAATTATAGAGTAGAATTATGGTAATCATAGTTTGATAAGGTTATTAAAGATAGAGAAAGGCTGATTAATGGATACGGAGTCACAGTTAGACAGGAGGAATAAGTTCTAGTGTTCTATAGGGTGAGTATAGTTAATAATAATTTATAGTGTATATTAAAAAAACTAGAAGAGAAGATTTGGAATATTCCAAACATGAGGAAATGATACATGTTTGAGGTGATGTTTATCCTAATTACTCTGATTTGATCATTACACTTCATATACATTTATCAAAATATCACTCTGCACACTATAAATACATACAACTAATATGTGTAAACTAAAATGCAAAGGATGAAAAACCCAACAAAATAATTTCTCCACATGTTACCTAACCCACAGAAAATGGTTTCTGCAGTTTGTCTCAAGTTAAGGCCATAAATATAGCTCTATAAGGTAGAAATCTTAGAAGTAAGACTTCCGTATAAACAGTAGATTTGGAGAAACAAGAGTTTTTCCACAGGTAATACAGTTTCCTTAGGAAATTGAAGAATTACTATAGGAAAGAAAAGTCACTGAAATATGTTGAAGGGAAACCATCCGTCAACAAATCCGGTCTCTTCCCTACATTACTAGAATACAGGCTTAATCATCAGAATCTTGCATTTAATAAAGCATCATGGGTAGAAATAAAATTCTTGCATGGGGTGAGACATACATTTAAATTAGCAAATGTTGTTAATCTAGTCATTTATGCTTAAATTCAATTAGTAAATTTAAAAATATGATTAGAGAATAATAAAGAATAAATTTAGGAAAATTATCTACTATATCTAAACCCTCACCTGAAAGGAAAATTGACACAGAAAACAACAGGAATATGTTAAGTGTAATTGAGTCACATCTGAGACATCCTTGAATATGTTTAAGTGGTAAAGAGGAAACTACTATGAAATACAAAATAATACTTACATCCTTGGAAATGGAAAATGAAACTAATTAATAAAATGGAAAAAAAAGCAATCATTTGTATGATGTCCAGAGGAAACTTATTTGTCTGGGGAGTGTTCCAGCTTCAATTTAGACTTAACTACATTTTTTTTCAGATAATTTTTTTACTTACTGCAATCACTAGGTTAGTAGTGTAGAACTATAGGCTTGGGAAACATATCTTTGTAAAAAAGTATTTGGCTGTATTTATCTGAAATGCAGCTCCTCTCCTTGGCTGCAGAAACCATGTTCATTGACTCTGGGAAAAATAACAAATAGATTAGCTGTGAATCAGAACATGCACACCAGCCTGTAAGTAGCAAACACTTAGAAGTATAATTGGGATTTTAATAGTCTGTTTCTCCTTCTAAAAGACCAAGTGATTCTATGTTGTTGTAGGCATATTAACAAGAGAGACTTCTATGTGAGACTATTGCCTTATAATTTCGTTCTGAATGAATTTGTTTTTTGCTTTGTTAAAGTATAATTGACAAATAATAATTGAATATATTCAAGTTATACAGTGTAATGTTTTGATGTCTATATGGTGTGAAATGTTTCCGGCAATCAAGTTAATTAACATAACCATCATCTCACATATTACCTTTGTGAGTGTGTGTGTTGTGAAAACACTTAAGATCTACTCTCTTAACAAATTTCAAGAATACACTAACTATAGTCACTGTGCTGTATATTAAATCTCTATAAAGTATTCATCTTATAATTGCAAATTTATTCTTTTTCACCAGGACCTCCCCATTCCCCATGTTCCCTGACCTCTGGTAATCACCTTTCTACTCTCTGTTTCCATAAGTTCCACATAGATGGGGTTATGCAGTATTCGTCCTTTTGTGTATGGCTTCTCTTACTTAGCATAATGCCCTCTAGGTTTAACCATATGTATTTCCTTGTAGTGTTAATTGCAATAAAGTATAGAAACAACCTAATTGTTCATTGAATGGTGAATGGATAGTGTTATATACATAGTCATTCACTGTGTATTGCATCAGTCAACAAAACACCACATATATAAATGTGGTCCAATAAGATTACAATACTGTGTTTTTAGTGTAATTTTTCTTTGTTTTGGTATGTTTAGATGCACGGATGCCATTGTGTTAAAACTACCTACAGTATTCAGTATAATAATAAGCCATACAGATTTGTAGCCTAGGAGACACAGTCTATGTCATATTGTCTAAGTGTGTAGTACGTTATACTGTTGTAGGAAAGGCAAGGCCCCAAATTGGGGCTTAGCCAAGGAGGATTTTTTGCTTAACTCAGGAAAGAATTCAAGGATGAGCTACCAGTGTTAGCAATCATTTATTGAATGGCACTGCTCCTTGCAGAGCAGGGCTAAATCATAGGCAGTACAATCAGAGTCAGCAATATTTGGTCTCTTGGCAACTGTGTTTATACTCAGGTAGACCCACATTCAATTGAAGGGTGAGCCAATGCAAATTGAGGGGCAGGTTGTTTAGAACTTTCTAAGGAAGGGGCAGTAACTTTTAGGTCGCTGCCATGGAAAGAGGTGGTAACTTCTGGGTTGTGTTGCCAGGCTGCTCACATTGCTCATTAGCATAAGACACTCCCACCAGTACCATGACAATGAAATTGCAATGAGTAGTTAGAGACTTCTTTTGTTGACATCTGCCAGTTCCTGTCAGTTTTTTCACTTCATGCTCTCTGGACCAGATCCTGTTTTGGTCAGCAGGGTTGTGACCAGAAAAAAAGTCCTGCTGAAAGATGAATGGATAGTGTTATATATACAGCCATGCACTATGTACCCAACTACCCAGTGCATGGCTGTATATATAACACTATCCATTCAGTACCATCTAGGTTTGGATAAGGACACTCCATGATGTTCAAACAATGATAAAATTGCTTTAAGGTACATTTCCCTGTTAAGCAATGCATGACTCTGTGTGTGCATATATGTACATGATCATGAAATATTATTCAGTCTTAAAATAGAAGGGGATTCTGCTATATGAGGCAACATGAATGAAATAAGTTCTTTTGTTTGGGGTGAATAGCCATGAGAATGGAGGAGGCCATCAGTTCATTCATGATTTGTGGTATTGGCCAAGGCATGACAAGCAGTGAAACCATATTCAAATATGGAATCAACTTTTCTGATGATGACAACAAATAAGCGTTGGCTTTACTATACAAGTCATAGGCGATTGTAAGGCTCTTTGTTGTTTAATGCTCATCAGATAAAACCTTTTCTGTCCAGCGAATATTCTAGAACAATACTGTGCAAGAGACCATTGTGTGGTAACATGTGTTCTACTCTTGCACAGTCCAATATAGTAACCTGTAGCCACATGTGCCTTTGAGTATTTCAAATATGGCTAACGCAATGGAGGGACTGACTTTTGAATTATTTTAAGGTTTAATTAAACATTAAAATTAACTTAAAATAGCCAGCTGTATCTCCAAGAAACATCTGGAGTTACCAGGAACTGGAAGAGATAAGAAAGAATTGTCCTCTAGAATCCTGGAGGACAATCCTGCCGACACCCGAGTTTGAGCTTCTGGCTTCTACAACTGTGGGAGAATAAATTTCTGTTCTTTTAGACATTTGTTTTATGTTAATTTGTTATGGTAGCCCAAGGAAACTAAAACAGATGGCTTCAGGGAGAAATTTGAAATAGAAGCAAGAAGTAAAAACAGTCAGAAGCAAACAAGTATGTATTCATCACAGAGGTACAGAAATTAACCATCAAATATCCCAGGCCCTAGTGGAAGAAGTGCCGCTGTGGCAGCAGCGCTATCTCAGCTGACTGTTCCTGTGGGGGGATTTTACTGCCATTCTGGAACGTGGTTTCCATGGGGCTGCCCTGTTCTGAGCCTGTTTCTTCAACCTTCCATTAGTTATATGATTTATACAATATAATCCATTACCTGGTTTAGATCAATTAGAATGGATTTCAGCCATCTACAGCCAAGAACACTGACAGGTATACTAACATCTGTCAGACAGTATTGTGATTTGTGCGGAGAATGTTCCTAAACATGACAAAACACAAGAAAGCATTAAAAAATGTTGACAGGTATGATTAGTTATGAGTTAGTTAGTAAACATATATGACAATTTATATGGAAAACAAAGTATGTGATGCATGATGGATTAGGAAAACATATTCACAATATATGTAACAAAATTATACATAATGTAACTATTTTTACAAAACAATACTAAATTACAAAATAAACTATATACAATTCTATAGGAATAGAATGCAAATTACCAACACATTCATGAAAATTAGAAAACATTTTGCAATTAGAAAAATAGAAATCCTAACAATATTGTTTTACTACTTTTTTCTGAGAGTAAATTGCAAAATTAATATATCCAAAGATATTCAACATAATCCATATTAGACAAGGATGTGTGAAGAAGGCACTGTAAATCTAGGTTTTTACTGATATAAATTTGTAAAGCCATTTCTCAAGAACGTGTGACAATATTGCATAAGTGGCAATTTAGTATATGTTAAGCTTTGATCCAGGTAATTTAATCAAGATCTATCTACAAAGATAAACACACTTGCACACAAGTTTCTAAGGGTCAGATGGATTACTGTACAATTTTCAGGATGTTATTGTACAATTGGTCACATCTTAATTTCTTAATTGTCCATGCCCATGGTTTTATCAGAGAAAATGAGCTAAGAACCCCAGAGGAAATGGGGAGTTTGCAACGTAGTTTTTTTTTTTTTTTTTAAGTTCAAGATGTCCGAAGGTATTTCTACTGGCTAGAAAAGAATTGATATGTTTCTAATTGTATTTCTATACATATATGGATGTGTTTGTGCGTATAGCTTTTTGTGTCACAAAACTTGAGGACATACAGACAATAAATGCCTGAGAAGTATGATGCCCTTCTTAAAATAAAACACAAGATGAGTTTCCCTTTTGTTTGAGGAAAGCAGAACAATGCATTGCTTCACATTGAGAATTATGATTGCCATAAGAAAGCAGTGGTGAGCACATAAAAGCTGTCACAAAATAAATTTAAATTGAACTGAAGGTGTTTTTTTTTTGGCAGCAGCTAAATTTTAAAGTTACAAGCAGAGTAAACTGGGGAAATGCCATATATGTTAGTATTCTTATTTAACAATGATTGTAATTAAAAGAGCTCATTGCATTAGAAAGAAAAATCATGCTTAAGACTCTTAGAAGTTTAGAATTCCAGTAAGATAAAATAAATGTTATTTCATATTAATGTGGATACTTCATAAATTTTAAAAGTATTTCTGTCTCATCAACTAGAACTCAAAACTTATAGGGCTAAGTACACATTTTTAATTATTTTCTAGTCTAATATTTGAAAATCCACTTTCATTTAAATGATTTCATGAGCTTAATTACCCTGATATACATGATAGAGTTATGTACATTATCCAGTTTATAGAATAGAAATAAATACACAAATATATTTTTATTTATCTGTACTGCTTCTGCTTTTATAAACAGATTTTTTTCCCTTTTCTGTTTGTATAATCATAGCTCTGGTAATATACAGATGATTTAATATATTTCTTTTTATCATATGCCTTTTTAATTTTCCAAATTAACGAACTAGGTCTAGGATTTCCTTCTACTCTTTACGTTTCTTGCATGATACCTGGCTTATATTCTCTATTGTTCCACAATCATCTGCATCTATGTTCAACTATGCAATGATTTGTCATCATCATTGATCAGAAATGATGGGGTATATTAAATTTAATATTTGATAACTGAAGAATATACAGTGAATATCTTTTAGTATTTTAATGAATTATGATATTTAAAGTATTAATATATTCTCATTATTTTAATTATTATTTGTGCATAATCCATAACAAGATAGAAAAAAATAGCTAAAAATTACCCAACATTACACCATTTTCAAAGTAGGTTCTTCATTTCATGGTAATAACTTGTCCTCATATTATTGCACATAAACTTTTTTGAAAAGTCAGGGTTATTTTTCTTAGCAATGTCCTTATGAATCCTTTACTTAGAAATGGTTAGAAAATGAAGTACAATGTTTGGAAATAGTTATCTTATTTTGCAACCCAGTTCCCCTAGTCGCAAGATGTTGGGTGTTGGCTGGTATCTTAATGTCTCTACCTCAGTTATTTTACCTTACAAGAGTGAAAAGGCTCATCTTGTAGAATTTATGTGTATCTTAAATTAAAAAAAAAAAGAGTAAGGTAGCAATTGACTGAACAAGAACATTCCAATGCATAGGACTGACTTTCAAATAAATACACATGTAGGACTCTTCTGACAGTTCTGTTCACATTTCTCTAACCTTGGGGATGGTCTAAAGTAAACGCTGTTACAATTTATAACTATAAACATGTCTTCAAAACCTTACTGCACGTTTTTTTTCCCTGAAAAAAAAAAATTGACTTCAGGCTAATTGGATAAGTTACTAAAGACATTTAGATAGAATGTTTTGAGGGTTAAATAGTATGTTTTAGTAATAAAATACATAAAACAGTTCCTTCTTTGAGATACAGTTGCTTGAAGTGAGACTAGAGTAGTCTGAAGGAATCCAAAAGAACTCTGAAAATTGAAATACTGATTGTAATCCGGGACTGATCTTGTTAAATACTTCACATACAGGTGATTCTCTGACACTTAAGCGATTTACAGGACTGAGATCAACTCAGCTAAGCTAACATTTGGAAGTAGCTATTGAATTCTGTCAATGGCCATCAAAGACCATCATAGATAAAAATGTCTGAACAAAAAAACTGAATGAAATTGAGTTTATTTCTTGCTGCAGCAAAAGAGATTGCCTGAGATGGTACTAGAGAAGCTTACTTGGGCCTATGTTAGGTAATTTGTGGGGAGGGGTCAAGGAAGCAGAGATTTGCTCTGGATTGAATGCTTAGGAAACAAGAGTTTTTGTTAGGTCATCCAAGTCATGGTACCCATGGATATGAGATCTTCACTTCAATTAGGATACCCTGATAACATAAGGAAAATTTCAGTGACAGAAGACTGTGCTGTTCCTATTTAGCCCTCACAGTGACTCCGGGAGAGATTAACGTCACCTCATTTTTCCTTTACACTTCTGTCCCCTACTAGAGAAAAGTATTTCCTCATTCAAGGGACAGCTTGCAGAGGAAGCGGTAATCAGCATGTCAGTGTTATCCTTTCAGTGGGATAAGAAAAGTTTTTAAAGACACATTATCCATCTGCCTCATACAGGGTAATAATTCTGCTAATACACGTTAAATAGACTAAAAATAAAGACATATAACATTCAATATAAAGAAAGAAAATAAGATTAACCAGTGCAATTATATATTTAGGCAGTTAGATAATTCACACCTGTTTAAAAAGGATAATTCTTTTAACTAGATATTGAGATTTAGAAAAATAGCTTATTACTGAGTTGTCCTAAAAGCATAGGGTTGTGATTTTCCCTAAATCTAGACAGATTATAAATTATCTAAAAGACCAGAGTCATTTCAATTCAGGATATAAAGAATCCATAAGACTTCTGATCAACCAAAATAAATTGAATGGATGCTGATATTTACAAAATTGTAGAGATTGAAATTGAAACTGAACATAAACAAAGCTAAACAATTAAAGTAAAAGGGAAAAGCATGGTAATAACATATTGGTGACATTCAGAATGAGTGTGTTTAATAGACCTTGTTATTAATGGTAGGTTTGGCAGGAGGCTAGTTATGATCATTGTGTTTGTGTCTAAATTTAAAAGATTTAAAACATTTAAGATAATCTAATATTTATGACAACTGAAGACCAGGACTTAGGAAGAGCTTCACTGCCATTAGGTTTAAACAATTGGAAATATCTTATTTGTCATATTGGCATATTTTTTGTTTATTCGTTTGTGTAAATATTATTTGAATATTTAATTGGTAATAATTTTAACACTAGGCAAATTATTAAAAACAGCGAATATTCTACCTATGAAGTATTTTCACAAAATGTATTTTTACATTATAGCAATCCTCGTTCCTGTCCCTGATTTAGATTCCACTGATTATAGCACACTTTTTACTTTATGTTGCTATTAAGAAAGAAAGAAAGTAAGAAAGAAAGAAAGAAAGAAAGAAAGAAAGAAAGAAAGAAAGAAAGAAAGAAAGAAAGAAAGAAAGAAAGCCAGCCACTAAGAATATACTCTGAGGCACAGGTTGCTAAATTTCAGTCCATTTAAAACTTCCCCTTGTTGTTGTCCGTATCATTCCTGATACTTTACTGCTTATAAATTCCATTCCCTAAGGTAGGCAATTTCTTTACCATGCTTAACACTCCATCAAAAAGAAAAAAAAAGTAATGGTCTATAGATAACTTTTAAAATTTGTCTTCAAAGAGTAAAACTTTTTTAAAATGAAAGCTTTAAGAAAACAAGAAAGATAATGAATTAATTGAGTAATTACTACAGGGGAAATTTAGGAGTTTTTAAGTGCTAAAAAGGAGAAATTCATGATGGCTAGGCTAATTAAGCATTGAATAATAGCACTTGGGATAAGACAGAATGAGTCCAGTGTGTACACAGTTGGTTTAAACAAGTCCTGTTGCTCACTGGATAGGAAAGTGCCTTCATTAAGCACAGCAAGAGTCTGACATCCCGAGGTCACTGAAAGTCTGTGGTCCTTATCAGCTTCAGTTTATTAGACCTGTTGTGAAGAAACATGATGTCAGTTTTGATATCTTCTGGGCAAGAGCTGCTGTAATTGGAAATATTTACTTTATGATCCTCATTGTTTGAAAAGCAGTAAAAGAAAAATAAAGCTGTGACTCTTAAGTTACTTAGGTCTTTTACATATTAATTAAACTCAGAAAGCAAATAACTGAGCAGTAATCTAGACTCAGAAAGATGCTATCTTCTTACAATGAAAAAAACTTAACTGATTGGAATCATGTAGGCACTAATGATGATGATGATGTTGATGATGGTGACGATGGTTTCTTTGGCACATGCTGAGTGGTAAGAACTCTTCTGAGATCTTTGCATATGTTTACTAATATTTTGTTCTTGGAGCAACCTTGTCAATTGAGTACTGCTATTTTATCCATTTTGTGGATCATTAAACAAACCACAACAATGCTGAGTGACTCCCCTAGGTGTGTGCAGCTGGTGAATGGCACAGACTATTCATTAAATCTAATTATATCAAAACAAGATGATGAATCCTGATTCCAGGGCTGGCTGCTTATTTAAAAAAAAAAACAAGTTATCATAATATTATCACTAGTTTATACGTATGTAACATTAACTGACACCATATTTTAAACTATATTAAAATATAATACTTATGCTGGCTCCTACACTATCCTCTTCTATCTGAATATAATTTATTTAAATCATGTCTAATGAATATAGTTCAAATAATTAAAAAAAATAGGGACCCAGAATGTTTCTCTGCTTAAAATAATAGCTCTCTGCCTGGAAATGAAGTGTATTAAGTTGAGATCTAATACTTCCTTTGGTTAGAGGTAAACAAAGTAATTTCTTAGAAGGTAAATAAAACAGAAAAAAAATCCACAAATTTCTGTCATACTTGGACTATGTAAAGCAGGTAACTCTGAATTAAACATACATGAGAAATTAAAAGTAAAATGTTATTTTCAGATTGATCTTTGATCTTTAATATAAAAAATTAAAAATGCTTGTGGTAATTTAATTAAAAGGTTAAGACTTATAGGAAAAACATGAATAGTTTCAGTCAGTTTGATATTTTGCTTGTGGCCATGTCTTCTGTGGTTTCTGAGCTGAGATAGGAGCAGGTGTCAAGGGTAGCATACTACTCTTGCTGTCCCGATAAAGGAGGCTTGTCATAGTCATGAATAGCAGAAAAATAATATTTATAAATGCATTCAACAAGATTTCAGGAATCTGGATGAGATGCAAAAGATAGTGAGGTTTCCAGAAGGTACAACAATAAAAGTGAAGTGCCTGAATCCCTCCAGATGGGGTGAGTCTGCTGTTCCTGCTCATGCGTAGTCTAAATCCAGACAAGCTGCAAAGGGAATCAGAAACTGGAGAAAACACAAGTGAAAGAGGCAATTAGAAAAATAGAGAATTATAGAGAATCTAGAATGTAAAAGTTGTGCCCTTGAAAGGGAGAAGTACTACCAAGCTCAGGTGAGAGTTTGCTTAAAAGGAAAAGTCCACATTGGAACAGTCAAGCTCTGTCCCATAGCTTTAAGGATAAGACTACAGTATTTTGCCTTTTATCTTGGGCAGCATGCCAGCCTTTCCTGGAATTGAAAATGACAGCAACTCCCTAGAGATCATGTCACCTTCCATCAGATCACATGGAATAGTCAGATGCTGTTTTCATACCTGAAAACAGTTACTAATTCTTTAAGAAATGTGAAAACTCTTGATGTTGTCATGTCCAAAATGAAAAAAAAAAATTGTTAACCTAAAAGGTCCAAAAATTGCTTAGATGAAATATCACACAGTTACAAATAAATTAATGGACCTTTGTCCGGTTCTTTAAAAAAAAAAAAGAATTTACAAAACTACCTACTTTCCTTTATTGTATCTATGAACCATTCATTCACATAAATAACCCTATGTTCCTCTCCTGGAATTGATCAACAGTGATGGAGATGAGTTAGAAGAAGATGAATTAGAGGAGTATGATGAGTTTTATTGATGTAAAAGTGACTATATCCATAAATTTTCTATATCAATAGTTGCTAGATTTGCATTTATTTTTGTAAAAATTGAAATGTCTGTGTAGTGGCTAAAATATCTGAAAACTAGTTATAAATACATTAAGAGACATCTAAACACTATATATATGTATATATATGTGTGTGTGTATATATATATAGGAAATGCTGCAAAATATATTAAAATGTCTTTTAAGAGTTGATCCTTTTGGAAACTAGAAGATGATCTAAAAGTATTGACCTTGAATATTCTCCCTCCTAAACTTTTAGCAATTTTCCTTGCTCAGTAATAGATCTGTGTCAACTTTCAATGTAAATGTGTATGAATATTGTAGGATAGTTAATTTCAAATTATATAGAAGCCTGTCTCTTCATTCAAGATAATTAAATTGAAATTAATGAGATACTTTTGATTCTCTGTGACATTATCATCAGTGTCTAAAGATAACATTTCACTATTTAGGTAGTGAAACAAATTTGTAAAATGTATGGTAATCTCTGGACTGTTTTCTTCACCTAACAATGTGGGAGCAGTTGAGAAAACTAATAGAATTTTAATGAATCAATTGGCCGGACTTTGAAACAATGCAAATTTAAATTGGACAAGGTTTACCTTTTATCCTCAGGAGGAATTGGGGGGCACACAACAGAGGGCAGCTCTGGGTAGAATTCTCATCAGACCCTATCCACCCATCCAGACTACTCAGTGGCCACGTTTGCACATGAACTTCTCTGTTCACCAAATACTTTCCAGAGGTCACCATGCTCTTGTTCACTGTAGTCAAGATTTGGAGGAAATTTTTATTCTTCCTAAAATACACTGTATTACCATATCCTGGCTTAAAAACTAGACATTTTGGCCAAGTGTGGTGGTTCATGCCTATAATCCCAGCACTTTGGGAGGCTGAGGTGGGTGGATCACAAGGTCAGGAGATCGAGACCATCCTGGCTAACATGTTGAAATCCCGTCTCTACTAAAAATTCAAAAAAATTAGCCAAGCGTGGTGGTGGGCCCCTGTAGTCCTAGTTACTTGGGAGGCTGAGGAGGGAGAATGGTGAGAATCCGGGAGGCAGAGATTGCAGTGAGCTGAGATCGTGCCACTGCACTCCAGCCTGGGTGACAAAGCGAGAATCTGTCTCAAACAAACAAACAAACAAACAATAACAAAAAAAAAAACTAGACATTTCACAACTCAGCAAGTGTCCTCTCCTTGATGAGGTTCTTCCTGAATCCTCAAGGTAGGATTAGATGTTCTACGGTTTATGGTTCTCTACCACCTGTTAAGTTTAGCCTAAAGTTACCTCCTTACGTATATTAAGTCTGGTCTTCAGGTTTCTTTGTAGTACACAGTGAACTGTAACCTAACTGCAGGTGTACACAGACTGCAACCTACTCTTGTATCAAACACAGAGTTTTAGCCAATCACAGGTCACCAACTGTTCAAACCATGTTCTAACAAGGCAAACAACCAGCTGTAACCAATACATTGGTTTCTGTACCTCGCTTTTAGTTTTCTGTACGTAAATACTATACCACGTGGCAAACATGGAGTTGTTCTGAAGCTATTTTGCTTCAGGAGGCTGCCTGATTCATGAATCATTCTTTGCTGAAACTCTGTTAAATTTGTCTTATTTTTTTCTTTTAACATATGTATAAGTACCTCAAATAGAACACAATTACATTGTATTAAAGCTTTTTATTTCATTTCTATATCTTCCTCCTCTCCTATGAATCTGTCAAGGGTTGATTTTTTTTTTTTCAGTTTTGGATATTTTGCACCTAACGTAAAATTAATGTTTAGTGGCTGCATGAATAAATTAATGAAGAAGGGAAATCAATCACTAAGTTGACACAAATAAAAAAAAGGCAAAACAAAATCAATCAAACAATGCACTAAAATAAGCATGAACCAGGAGAAACAGGAATGGCTTTACCAAGAGGAAATACTTGGTAATCCAGATTTGAAAAAAAAAAAAAAAGTAAATAAATAAATAAATAAAATAAAGAAGCATTGGTGAAGACGTCAAAAAAAAGTACCAGATACAGTAAATACAGAATATTTATAAAGAAAAGCAGAACAAGATTGTGAGAATATATCAACATTTGTTGATAACCAAGGTTGTAAGTGAACACTTAAAATAAACCAAAGACATGTTACTCTAATTTTGATGAGGAAGTTTTGTAAGAAGAACAAAACTGTTTCTTAACTGCTAATTAAAACTCAAGGGTAGTTTGAGATAAACTTTATGTTAACAGGTGAGTTTTACAGGCTATGCAAATAGTAAAGGATTACTGTGTTGCTGCACTAGCTTATGGAGGAAACTGTGATGTTGACCTAGACAATAAATCATCTCCATCCTCTTAGAGATGTTCTCCAAGAGATACTTATACTACATCAAGCTGAATAAATTGCTCTGGGCAAAGAACTGCCCAAAGGCAGTTCTTAAAAAATAACTAATAATACAATGTGGTGGAAATAGAATATGTTGGTCAAAGGTCAAAGGTATAATATGAACAGATTCAAGAGCTCTAATGTATAGCATGGGTGGCAGTGTACATGGACTGTCAAAGCTAGCACAAGCATGGGTGGTGGTGGGTGTTCTTGTTAATCTGATTGTGGTAATAATTACATAGTGTATACATATGTCATGTTGTATACCTTGAATATATACAATATTTACTTGTCAATAAAATGTTTTCAATATAAAAAGTATACTTATTTAAAAAAATTGCATATGTGGAAAATTGTCCATAACAGCAGATAGGAGATAGACATAAATCCTCCTTGATCATATAGCAAATTCATCAAGTACACACACACACACACACACACACACACAAACACACAAACACACACACAAATATGTGCATAAACATATATACACATACACACATTTATGATATAGAGCCATATAGACCTAAATTGAATACTGACCTGTAGTCCTGAAGCAAGCTACATAATATTTCTCATTTTTTCACATCTCTAAAATGCAACGTTAGGAAATATCTTGCAGGATTATGGTAAAAATTAAATGGAACACTATGGGGAAAATGCTCACTAAGCACTATGAAATAACTCAAGTAAAATGTGCTAAAGGAGCCTTGCAAATATTAAAATACATTTAATTTAACCAAATTATTCTACTTTTATTTCTGTTGACCTCTGAGAGGGGCTAATTAACTGAACTCCTTCAATGGCCCTCCTCACTTAGAAACACAAACCCTAAAAAAATGAGAATATAGTATTTCATAGCAATAGCCGATTTTTAAATTCTGAATTCAGTTTATGATAAAGAAATGCTGGCAATTTAGAAATACACATTTCATGGAGAGTTTTCTGGAAAGTAAAATAAAGAATTCATGAAAATATTTAAAGGCTGATATTATTATCACCATAATTAAAAAAAAAATTTCTTTTGCTCAGTGAAGGAATTTAGTTCCTGAGAGGATAACAGATAAAAATATGTGAAGAATCTGTGAAACATGTTTAAGCTTTTGAACTATTAAACTAATGAACTAATATACAAGCACATATATATATATAAATCTGAAATTATTCTCAAGGTCTAAATGTCACCTATCAGACTCTCAGAGAATGAATCAGTTGCTGAAGGAAATTGTGTCAGTTTTTATAACAAAGCTCCACGTTTCAAATAGAAAAACAAACACAAGCAAAAATTACTGAGTTCATGATTTCATAACAGAAGGGCTTTTTATCAGCTATGTGTAATTACCCAGTCTGTTGTAGGCCAATGTTCTGAAGGACCAAGAGAGCTTCTGGCACTAGATATTTGACTTAATGTTTTTGTTGACTATTCTATTTTCTGTCCTTAACTTTGTTTTCATGTCAAAATAAATAATGTTATGCCCAATTAAACCTTATTATTTCCAATGTAACATTTCCACAGCTGAAGAAAAAGATTATTCTTTAACATGAGTATGTCTTTATAATGAAAGTATGTAAAAACAGGAGGTTTAAATTTTGCCATACTAGAATTTAGAATTCCCTGGTCATACCATCAAATTATTTGCATTGAAAACATAGTCATTTTAACAATAGAAAATGTGCTAAATCAAACAAATTTTACTTAAACATTGAAGATCCAAGGCCAGATGTAGCATTGAAGAAAAATATTCATATTTTTAAACCCCTGAAACCATATGTGTAGCATTTTAGAACGTCTAGAATTAGAGTAATATCAAAGCAAATATTCGATTTCCTGGGATAGTGCCCCCACCAAAAAACAAAAACAAAAACAAAAAAAGACAAACTATTGAATCATCAATACATGACGTCTAATCAGAAACACAGTCATTCCATAGAAGGAGGGAAAGTATTTTAGTACAGTGTCTCCCTTAGGGCTCACTGAATCTTAGGCAAGCATCAGGCCTTTTTAGCGCCTTTCCTAGAATATACTAAGAAGTCATCCTGAATCACTACTTTATAATCTATGAAGAGTTTAGGTAACCAAAGACATGTTTTGTGGGAATAAATGGGAAGTAAGTTTTAAATTAAACTTTCTCCTAAAGCAGGCAAGGCTATGGCTACTCCTCCTTTTTTACCTGTTATTTTGTTATTCTGGGGTCTTGGTCCATATATTTTCTCTCACCAGCTACTTTTGTTACACATTCATGTGATTCTGTTTTTAATAAGACTCCAAGATATAATTGTGTAGAATAGCTTTATTAAAATGTATGGGTATAATTGGAATGTAATCTTATGCTATCAAATAACAACTTCACATTTAATGTAAGCTCTAAAATGTAGTTGCCATTATTATTATTATGATTTTTTTTTATTATACTTTAAGTTCTAGGGTACATGTGCACAACGTGCAGGTTTGTTACATATATATACATGTGCCATGTTGGTGTGCTGCACCCATTAACTCATCATTTGCATTAAGTATATCTCCTAATGCTATCCGTTCCCCCACCCCCTCCCTACAATAGGACCCGGTGTGTGAGGCTCCCCTTCCTGTGTCCAAGCAATCTAAATCAACCCAAATGTCCATCAGTGACAGACTGGATTAGTTGCCATTATTTTTGATACAAAGTATTTCCCTAGCCTGGTGTTTCTCACTATTTCCTAGACTTTTGACATGCTTCTTGGGGCTTTGTATCTTTCTTCTTCACTTTGTTGCCAGGTTCCGCTTTTTTTCTAGGCTTCCATGAGAATTAAGGATTGCCCATACATTAGTTTCCTCCCTATTCATTTCCTTTCACGTATTGTCTATGACGGGATGAAAAATTAAGTTTTCACTTGTGATGGTCAATTGTATGTGCCAACTTGACCGGGCTAAGGGATGTCCAGATGGCTGGTAAAATATCATGTTTGGGTTTGTTTGTCAGGACATTTCCAGAAGAGATTAGTATTTGAATGGGCAGCCTGAGTAAAGAAGATAGGCCCTCACCAACCTGGGCAGCATCATCAGCTTTGTTGAGGGCATGAAAGCAACAAAAATGTCAAGGAAGAGCAAGTTCATTCTCTTTTCGAACAAGGACATCCATTTTCTCTTGCCCTTAGACTCTATTCTCCTGGTTCTCATGCTTTGGGACTCAAGCTGCATTATACTACCTGCTTTCTTGGTTCTCCAGCCTGCAGACTGCAGTTTGTAGCATTTCTCACCCACCATAATTATTTAAGCCAATTCACAAAATAAATGTCTATCTATCTATTTATCTGTGTATGTATCTGTCATCTATACAATTGATTATCTTCTCTGGAGAATCCTAACACACCACAACACACTACATACTGTGTACCTGATGCAAAAATTCAGAGTTACAAATAGGCTAAAAGTAAAAAAAGGAAAAAAAGATGAAAATACACCATGCAAACAAGAATCTTGGCTCTGGAGAGCTAAAATAACATAAAGCAAAATAGACTGTAGGACAAAAATATTACCAGAAACAGGAGAGCATTTCTAGTGATAAAAGAATAAATATATTAGGCAAACAAATTATAAATACACAAGCATCAAATAACAGAGCTGTAAAATATATGAAATTAAAACTCAAAATTGAAAAGATACTTAGACAATTTCACAATTCTACTTAGAGATTTCAATACGCTAATGTCAATAATTTACAGAATAACCAGATAGAAAATTAGCAAGTGTATAGGAGACTTGAAAAACACTCAACTTCAACTGATGTCTATGAAACACTCCGTCCAACCAGAGATGAGTGCATTCTTTTCAAGCACCCATGAGACAATTTACAGGAGAGAATCTCAACAAATCCTAAAAGGACTGATATGATATAAAGTATTTTACATGATCACAAGAGAATTGAGTTAGGAATAAATAATAAAATGCTTAAGAAATATTCTTCAAATATTTAGTATTCAAATATTTAGTAGATATACATGTATATATGCTTGTCTTAATATACAAACATACTTTATGTAATGTGATATATAAATATAATTTTATATATGTATATAAATGTATAATTATATCAGTATATAATTTACCAGGTAATATAAACATACTTTATATTACTTGATATATTACCTAATATATATTGAAATATACATACACATACATATGTATACACACATTACCATATATCAGTCTTGACTTTAGTTTCTTTTTCTCTTTCTTCTCAATATTTTCTGCTTCCCATAATTGCGAATAAAACAGCAGACATGTGAATAAACTACAAGGAATCAAGTGCTTAATAGCACTCAAGTATGGGAAATGGTAGAAAAACAAACTAGACAATGAAGTTGAGGTATATCTGAAGAGCTATGTTTGACAATCAAAAAACCTTACAGTCAACGCTGCAAGCCATTGACATGCTTTAAATAGTTTGCACTTTATTAATTTCATTTTGTAGGAAGTATGAAGGATGTATTAGAATTGTGGATTAAAAATATTAACCTACTGTTTTGTGTAAACTAATCTCTTAAAACTAGGCAATTCACATATATGAAAATCTGTATGATCAAGAGAAACTTGCATTATTTTTATAAACAGAAGAGCCTAACATGAATGTAAAACTTGAAATAATAAAACCTTTCAGAACTTCTTGCATTATAATTTTCACATACAAGTAAATATTTAACACTAGCAGGTGTTGTTACCATTTGAGCTTTTAAAGATAAAGTTTTTATTCTTATAAGAAACAAATTTAAACCAGCCTTAGAAATTCAAATGATATATACCTCATTTGGACAAATTTTTGCTAAGGGATCTGAAATGTCCTGGAGCTCTAAGGAAAACCAGCACACATTGTATTTTGTTAGTAGTAAGCACAAGAGTTTATGTGGTACGCAAAATAACTAATACAAAGATGATTGGGGCTTAAACTATGAGCCTAAGTGCTAGTCAATTGAAGTATCTCTTCTTTCGAATGGGCTATGGCACCACGCTGAATTTCTAACACAGGTGAAATACTGTCAGTTCTTCAGCTCTAAACCACCCCATCAGTTTTACTTAGATTAATGAGGAAAGCTCATTTGAAAGTGAGCTCTGCTTACAATTTTGATCTGACAAGATGCTTTCTATACAGTGGATTTTGGATTAGCTGAGTTACAGTCTTTAATTTTCAGCCACATTAACTGCAAAGGTAATAATTTCAGTGGAATAATTTTAAATGAAGCCAGAAAGTGACTGTATGCTTTCATTACAGAATCTGCATAATTCTGATTCTCCTAAAACAGCCTTCAAAGAGTTACCAAATTGACACTACTCTATTCATTCGCAGAATTTTACCGTTTTTTAAGGGGGTAGGGGAATGGATTTTTCTACCACTGATATATCCCTGTAACAGAAACCTATTTGTTGGTTAGTGAGCAGGGTTACCTGTTATTAACAGTGTAAAATTATTTCCTTAATTAATCTTAGTCTTAGTTTTTCATAGTTTATAGAATGTCTCACCTTTTGTGGTTTAAATATATCACATATATCTATCTATCTATCATCTATCTCGCTATCTCTCTCTCTATTCATCCATCTATATAATGCAAACATAGCTAAACAAGTTTCATTACTAGCAGAATTATCAAATGATTTAGAGTACATTCTATTCTGTAAAAACATATTCACATATTTGCAATACGCAACCTAGCTTTAATTTCTAGTTTGAAAGATGCTGTATACATTTATACAAATGTAAATTACTATATACATTTGAAAGAATGTATATAGTAATAGAAAGACAAGGCAAGACATAGTCTAGTAGTATAAAGGTATAATCTAATCATTGATGTAATTCTTTTTTTTTTTTTTTTTTTTTTTTTTGAGACGGAGTCTCGCTCTGTCACCCAGGCTGGAGTGCAGTGGCCGGATCTCAGCTCACTGCAAGCTCCGCCTCCCGGTTTCCCGCCATTCTCCTGCCTCAGCCTCCCGAGTAGTTGGGACTATAGGCGCCGCCACCTCGCCCGGCTAGTTTTTTTTTTTTGTATTTTTTAAGTAGAGACGGGGTTTCACCGTGTTAGCCAGGATGGTCTCGATCTCCTGACCTCGTGATCCGCCCGTCTCGGCCTCCCAAAGTGCTGGGATTACAGGCGTGAGCCACCGCGCCCGGCCCATTGATGTAATTCTTAATGTCATTTTATTTTTTTTAAAATTTTAGACTCGGGGGTACATTTGCAGGTTTGTTACAAGAATATATCATGTGATGTTGAGGTTTGGCCTTCTAATGATCCTGTCACCCAAGTAGTGGACATTGTATCTGATAGTTTTTCAAGACTTCCCCCCTCACCCGACTTCCTCCCCGCTTTTGAAATCCTCAGTGTTTATTGTTCCCATCTTTGAGTCCTTGTGTACCTAATGTTTAACTCCTACTTACCACTGAGAATATGTGGTATTTGGTTTTCTGTTGCTGTGTTAATTCATTTAGTATAATGTCCTCCAGCTGCATTCATGTTGCTGCAAAGGATGTGATTTTGCTCCTTTTATGGCTGTGTAGTATTCCATGGTGTATATTTACTACATTTTCTTTATAGAATTCGTCATTGATAAGCACCTGGCTTGATTCCACGTCTTTGCTATTGTGAATAGTACTGCAATAAACATATGAGTGCATGTGTCTTTTTATTTGATTGGTTTATCTTCCTTTGGGAATATGCCCAGCAACGGGATTGCTGGATCAAACGGTAATTCTATTTTTCTTATTTTGAGAAATATGCTAACTGCTTTCCTCAGGGCCTGAGTTAATTTGTATTCCACCAAGAGTGTGCATGCCTTCTCTTTTCTCCGAGATGTTGCCAACACCTGTTATTTTCTGACTTTTTAATAACAGACATACTTACTGGTGTGAGATGCTTTCTCACTGTGGTTTTGATTTGCATTTCTCTAATGATTAGCTATCTTGAGTATTTTAAAAATATATTCCTTGGCTATTTATACATCTTCTTCTGAGATGTGTCTGTTAATGTTTTTTGCCCACTTTTAATGGGGTTATTTGTAGAAGTTCCTTATATATTCTGAATATTAATACTTTGTTGGATCCATAGTATACAAATATTGTGCACCATTTTGTATAGTCTGTTCACTCTGTTGATAGTTTCTTTCCCTGTGGATAAATTCTTTAATTTAATTGGGTCCCATTTGTAATTTTTTTTGTTCCACTGGCTTTTGAGAACTTAGTCATAAATTCTTTCCTAGGCCAATGTCTAGAAGGGTATTTATTTTCTAGGGTTGCTTCCAGGATTTTTAGAATTTGGGGTCTTATATTTAAGTCTTTAATCCATCTTGAATTAGCTTTTGGTATGATGAGTGGTAGAGGTCCAAATTCTTTCTTCTGCACATGGCTAGCATGTTTTCCCAGCACCACTTGTCAAATAAGTTACTCTTTACTCATTATTTATTTTTGTTGACTTTGTCAAAGATCAGTTGGTTGTTAAGTGTGCAGCTTTACTTCAGGGTTCTCTATTCTGTTCCATTGGCCTATATATATGTATTTTTTTTGTATCAGTCCCATGCTGTTTTGATTACTGTTTACTTGGAGTATAGTTTGAAGCTGGGTAATGTGATACCTCCAGCTATATTCTTTTTGCTTAGGGTTGCCTTGGCTATTTGGAGTTTTTTGTTTGTCTGTTTTGTTATGCTCTGTTTTACATAAATTTTAGAATAGTTTTTTTTTTTTAAATTCTGAGAGAAATGATGTTAGTAATCTGATAGGAATAGCAGATAATTTGTAGATTGCTTTGGGTGATATGGACATTTTAATTATATTAATTATTTCAATCCATGAGCATGGAAGTCTTTTCCATTTGTTTGTCACCTCTGATTTATTTCAGTAGTGTTTTGTAGTTTTCCTCGGAGTCTTTTACTTCCTCAGTTAGATGTATTCCTAGGCATTTTATTTTTTGTGTATGTGGCTGTTTTAAATGGAATTGGATTATTGATTTGGTTCTCAGCTTGAACTTTATTCATGAATAGAAATGCTGCTGATTTTTGTATGTTGATTTTCTCTGCTAAACATTTTCTGAAGCTGTTTATCAAGTCTAGGTGACTTTTGGTAGAGTATTTAGGGTTTTCTAAGTATCAAATCATATTATTAGAGAAGAGAAATACTTTGACTTCTACTTTCCTATTTGGATGCCTTTTATTTCTTTCTCTTGCCTGATTACTCTGGCTAGGACTTCCAGTACTATATTGAATAAGAGTGGTGAGAGTGGGCCTCCTTGCCTTGTTCCAGTTCTCTGGGGGAATACTTCCAGCTTTTGCTCATGCAGGATGATGTTGGCTGAGGGCTGTTACAGACATTTCTTATTATTTTGAGGTATGTTCTTTCAATGTCTAGTTTGTTGAGGGTTTTTGTCACGAAAAAATGTTAAATATTATCAAATAATTTTAGCACCTATTGAGATGATTATATGGTTGTTTTTAATTCTGTTTATGTGGTGAATTACATTTATGACTTGCATATGTTAAACCATCCTTGCATCCCAAAAACAAAGCCTACTTGACTGTGGTGAAATAACTTTCTGATATGCTGGTGGAGTCAGTTTGTTAGTAATTTTTAGAGGATTTTACATCTCTGTTCTTCAGGATATTGCACTGTAGTCATATTTTTTGTTGTGTCTTTGCTCAACTTTGGTATCACTATGAAACTGATTTCATAAAATGATTTAGAGAGAAGTCTCTTTAATTTTGGGGAATATTTTAAGTAGGATTGGTATCAACTCTTCTTTGTACATCTGGTAGAATTCAGCTGTGAACCCCTTTGGTCCAGGACTTTTTTAGTTAGAAGGTTTTTATTGTAGATTTAATTTTATTATTTATTACTGGTCTATTCAGAATTTTTGTTTATTCCTAGTTCAATCTTGGAAGGTTGTGTTTTTCCAGGAATTTATCCATTTTCTCTAATTTTTTTAGTTTGTGCACACTGATATGTCTGCAGTAATCTCCGAGGACCCTTGTATTTCTGTGGGATTTGTTGCACATAAAATAGCATAGTTAATGCTATTTTAATTGTGCATATAGTAATAGGGGTTTCTATTAATGTGTGTTATATAAGAAAAACAGAAGTCACTCCAGATATTTAAATAACCAGATGTAGATATCAACATTTCCTTTAATACAGGAAATTAGAAGCTTAAGTGATTATTCAAATGACTGGAGAGTAAAGATTAGTGAAGTATCCCTATGCATCACCAGATCGAATGGTTCTCAAGAGCTCATCTAAAATTATAACTTGCTCAAGAACATTTCTTCAGCAACATTTTCAGTCTGCAAATGTTCTTGCCTGCAGTTGTCTCTGGAAAATAATAATTCCTTCTCTTCTATCAAGTCTCTTGGAGGAACATATCCAAAAATAATGAGACATCTATAACAAACCCACAACTAACCTCATACTGAATGGGCAAAGGCTGAAAGCATTTCCCCTGAGAACTGGAGCAAAACAAAGATGCCCACTTTCACCACTCCTATTCAACATAGCACTGGAAGTCCTAGTCAGAGTAATCAGGATATGGAAAGAAATAAAAGGCATTTTATTTATTTGCCTGACAGACTGTAACCTGTACCCAGGTGCATAAACAATTAATCTTCTGTGCAATTAATTAGTAGGCCCCCCTGTATTGAGTTGATATACGTTTACATTAACTTTCATCATTAGATGTAGGAATACTCACAGATAATTCTCTGCTTTCAGATGAACTCCTCCCTGCCCACACTGGGTAGTAGTATTCTGTTTTCCCTAGATAAATTGGATTAGTCAACCCAGCCAGCAATAATTTCTCTGGTTGGTTGGCACACAAAGAGCTACAGTAACATGAGGAAAATCTCAGCTTCTGATAGAATGGAAATTTGTTATATCTGTTGTATTTCTTTGAACACTGAGATATACACTTAAAAGCCAAAATTTTAAAGTGTATTAGGGTAAATAGTAAGAAAGCCACTCTCATGTCACTTCTTGCTTTCTGGACACATGAATTCTAGCCACATATGGGCTTTCCTAACAACGTGTACGAAAGCACCTCAGCCCCACAAGGTGTTGTCACATAGCTAGTACCATAATCAAATTTGGAATAAGCCATCCCACCTTTAGTCAGAACAGATGCTTCAGGATGACATAATACATAATAAGACCAGGGCATCTCATAAGTGTGAGAACATTCCTTGCCACTTTTGCTGTGAAATGAGTTTCTAGTTAGAAGCAGTGCTGTGTGGAATATCATAAGGGTATGTAATATATTTTTCATGCAATATATTTTTATTTTCAAAGGTGGCGCAAACAAAAACAATGAATATAAAAACTAAGCATGTATTCCATTGAAGAAGAAAATCCCTGCTCCTGTTGTAAAGGATCCATGATGATCCACGTGGCACCAGGTGCTTGGCTATTCCTTTAGGAATACTGCCATTTGGAGAGCTCAACAATTGTTACCACTGTTTTCCAGATGGGAGCTCAGCAGGGTTCTGAGCCAGATTATGAGCCAGATCAGCCTTGATGAGGTTAAGTCTATTTTCTGGTGGCCGTGCTGGATAACCTCCATCGCGCAGCCATTACCTTCTTCTTCATTAGCCCATTACATATTACTGGGTAGCTGGCAAAATCTGACAATAGTAAGCCAAAATGACCTAGTTATTTAGACCAATTTTCCTATACAGTTTATGTCTTTTGGTGAGCATTTTCATGAAACTCGAGTTAGGCACATTGTCCTTGGGATGGTACCACATGTCTTTATTGTTCTTGATTCATAATTTCTGTATATCTTGCCAGCCAATCTACCTTCTAGCATATGTTATAGTCTATTCATTAGAGGTTTTTAGTTCTTGATGGCTGTTTTGCATATAAACTGAAAAATAATCTTATCAAGATTTGAGTAAAAACTCAGGGTTGTTACCTCTTTTTAAAGAGCTGTATTAACACACATTTAGTTTTATTTATTTACATTTATTCCCAGATATTAGTGTTATCTGATACTATTGTAAAATGTATTTGATTCTGTTAGCTCTGAGTTCTTTCCCTACCCCTTCTTATTTCCATATAGCCCACTCATCTTTGTTTTTACTTCTTTTTAAGTACACGTCTTCAAATTATACAATTGTGTATGTGGCATCTGTTTTCTGTTGCATCCATATCAAACACATGAAACTAACATATCATATCGGTTTTCTCTTTGGTAAGGTTATGAATTCCATTTATAAATTTTTAAATATCAAACCACTCTTGTATCCCTAACATAAATTTCATTTTGAAATAGACTTGGTTTGATTTGCTATTGCCAGTTCTGCCATCTCGGCACTTACCCTTTGGTCCTAAGTAAGTTAAATGTGCATGAATTAATAATACAGGTACCACCCTCTGCCAGCAGGTAGGGCTCACCTCTGCACCTGCAGACCACAGCACAGTGGCTGGCACAAGGAAGTGCCAGCCTATTGGATTTGATTTGCTCATATTTTGTCTAGGATTTTGCATCTACACTTACAAATATTATCGCCCACCTAGAGAATTTCTGTTTTAACAATGCATTTTCCTGCATTCACTAACATGATTATGCTGTTCTTTTGGAATGAAATACGTATTCTTTATCATTTGTCAAGAATGAAGAAAATAGAGATTTAATTTTAACTTTATGGAAATTATAAGATTATTTCAGTCTTTCAAATTTGAAGGATAAGATATTTAATCAATGCTTTATTTTAGTAACTGTATTACTGTTTTTAAATATTTTCTGAAGTCAGTTCTGGTTAAATATGTGTATGTGTGCATATATGTGTATATATATGCGTGTGTGTGTGTATATATGTAATACCTTACACAGAAACATAATATTTCATGTTTTGGTTTTCAATTTGTTAATGTAGTTATTCATAATAGTCCCTTAACTTTGTATCTTTTACTTTAACTGTAATTATGTAATTATGTTCTCATTTCATTCATAACATTGTTTATTTGTATCTTTTGTCTTTTCTTGACTCTTGATCAGTATTTCCAAATGTTTGTCTATTTTGTTAATATTTTCAAATAACCGACATTTCGTTTTCCTGATATTCTCCATTGACATTTGTTTTTTATTTTATTATCTTCTGTCAAACTAATTATCTCTCATTCTAGAATATATGGAATTTCTTTGTTGTACATTTTCTTATCTCTAAAAAGGAGTACTTAAATTATTATTTTCATAAGTTTTTGGAATACAATAATCTAAGGCTAGAAATTGCTCTTGAAGTATGATTTTGTGGCATCTCGTAAGTTTTAGATATAATTCTTTAATAATGCAATTTAAATTTTATTTTGTATAAATCAGTTCTTAAATTTATATTTTATTTTGCAACTTCCCCTGTGTACTACAAACATGTATTCTCAATTTCTTACATGAAGATTTCTGGATCATTTCTTCAGGTTAAAACTTTTAACTGTGTTTTCATGTAACATTTATTCTCCTTGATTTTCTCTTTTCTTGACTGTTATTAATTAAGATTATATGTTAAGTACACATAAATTATAAATTTTATTATGTAGGGTTATTAATAACATTATTTAAATTTGCTTCAATTTAAAGTTAGAGTCCATATCCTTTATATTTTATAATCTGGAGTCTATATTTTATTTGATATTAATATAGTCACTACATAAATAGTACTTTTTCTTCAATGAAGGCATTTTTTTTTTCAGAGATATCTAGAGTAAGGGCTTGACAATTTCCACTAAATCAGGATTTGTGCCAGTTAAGGCTGGGTTGTAGCTTTAGTTTTAGTTCTACTCTGGCTTTGTATGTCCTCCAAATGATATTTTTTGAGTATTTCTTGCCCCTACTCTCAGTGAGAATTTTGATTAAGGAATTTAGGAAAAACATTTCTACACTCCTAAGAAAAGACTGATTTTTTTTTTTTTTTTTTTTTTTTTTTTTGAGACGAAGTCTCGCTCTGTCGCCCAGGCTGGAGTGTGGTGGCCGGATCTCGGCTCACTGCAAGCTCCGCCTCCCGGGTTCCCGCCATTCTCCTGCCTCAGCCTCCCGAGTAGCTGGGACCACAGGCGCCCGCCACCTCGCCCGGCTAGTTTGTTTTTGTATTTTTTTAGTAGAGACGGGGTTTCACCGTGTTAGCCAGGATGGTCTCGATCTCCTGACCTCGTGATCCACCCGTCTCGGCCTCCCAAAGTGCTGGGATTACAGGCAGAAAAGACTGATTTTTCTATAGCCGTGGTAACAATTAACTAACAGTTTGAAATTAATTTAAGTGATTAATGGCAGCACCTCATCGGCACAGTTTTCTCACTGGTACAGAGTTCAGTAATGAGAGTTTAATATCCAGTGAAGATTGATATTTCCAAAAATCAGTTGGTAAAGGCCTCCTTTCAGTATCCAAGCTTCTGAAATTCAAATATTTTATTCAGCAACTGCCACATTCTAGTGACGTTTCTAGAGTCTGTTTGTAAAACATTTTGTTCTCCAAAAAAACCATTGAAATCTTCAACTCTGTAATTCCCTAAATCATAGCTTTGCTTGTAGACACTGGGCTTAATGTTCATAGCATAACTTTAAGTAAATTATAAATTCATTCTTTAGATTTCTTTTCTGTTAATGTCTACATCTGTTAATGTCTCTTACAATTTGTCTCCTAAACAATACAAACCTGAATACCTCTCTTTACAGACCAGCCACAAGTATTCCATGCTGCTCTGCATTTTGCCAAAGACTTTTGGGGAACTATTGGCAGGTAGGGGGACTGTCTCTACCGATGGGGCTTCCAGAGATACATGGAAGAATATCAGTGCAGCTAATAAAAGCTCCTTGTTTTTTCCTTACTTCATCAAAGGTTTTCTGTATACGGCAGACCTAGTCCTCTGTCCATCTACACCTAGACTTGGCAATTTGGTGCAGTCTACAGGAAGGAAGGTGAATATTAGTCTCTCGTTCCCCAAGAGAGATTCTTGTCTTTAAATAACTTATTACTGTAACCTGTCTTTGCATTCTGAGATACAAAATGATTTACCCATTGGATTTAGTTATTACTGCAGGAAAGTATTCAGTATCCTTACTGTCAGAGGTATCTTTTAACTGGTGAGTTTAAACCATTTAATTTTTCAAAATTATCAATTTGGATCTCTTTTTTAGAACTAAATGTAACATTTCAGTTTGATCTGCTTTTAATGTTTCTTATTAACTTTTTATTATATTTTAAACGATGTCTATATCCCTTCCCTAATAAGGAAATAACTTTAGCACATCTTCAGGTCTTTTGTTCTCCCACGACAATTCCATTGTTGTATAGACTTCATCTAAATATTAAATTTCCTTTAATTCTGAATTGCTACAGCTATATTTCCCCTTTTTTTCACTTTATTCTTTTAAAGATGACAAAATACTTACCAATAGTTATAATTTTTGTTTGATAAATATCTGTAGGCATGTTCTGAGTTTAAATATCCTCTTCCTTAAACATGTCATGTTTTCAATGTGATTGTGGGGAAGTATTTTTGATACTTTTAATATAGTAGGAAATATTTTTAACATGCCCTTCTATTTGAATGACAGTTTGGCTAAATATTCAATTCCAGAACCTAAAACTTTTTAAAAAACAACCTGACACTTCTCTATTTGTACTTTTATCCAACATTGCTTTTGAAAAATGTGGTATCAAGCTCATGTTTGTGTCTTTGTAGGTCATCGTTCTTTCTCTCTGAAAATTTTAGATATGATGTTTGGAATTCACCACAAATTTCCTTAACGTAATTTACATTTTCCTTTTTCTCCTTTTTGAACTTGTTTGGGCTCAGGTCTAAAATCTGTTTAAATTACAGAAAATTTCTTGCCTATAGGTAATCAAATTACTTTCTCTCTATTTTTATTTTTCTCTTCCAGGATCCTATTTTATGCAGAAAGGGAAAAACCTATTTTATAGCTATGGAAGAATTGTGTCAAGCAGGTGGAGGTTCAACGGGTTCCTGATTTTCACACCACTCCAAAAATTAGTGTGCTGCTCTGTGGCAGTAAAGTTTTTGGCCAGGTCTTTGGAACTCCATAATTTTTGCTTTTGGTCTTTAAAGACCATTGAGAACACATCTGTAGTCAATGTCAAGTTTATAATTTGCTGAAGCGAAGGGAAGTGTTAAATGAAACCATGTTGTCTTGGTGTTTAATAAACTTGAGTGTCTTAGTTGCTTTTCAGGAAGGTCAAGAAAGTTGGAGAATGTATTCAGTTGCATGCTGTGAGGAGGCAAAGGATTTATCATTTTAATCTTTCTTTTCTTTTTTTTAATTCAGGGGGGCATAAGGAATGTAGCAGGGATAGAGTTGTCACAAGTAAAGGAAAACAACAGAACGCATCAGACAGGGTAGAGGCATGCTTGATCAGTGTTGTGATTGCATAGTGTTTTGGTGACTGGCTTGATCCATTACGATAACGGATGACTTCTGTATTGATATTTTGGTAACTTGTTTATGTTTGGCAGGAAATATTCTGATCAGATTATTATTTGACTGGCTAGCTATAAGCTATTACTATTTAAATATTTTCTTTTATTTTAGTCTAGATCTTATTTCTTTACCTTTAGGTTTCTTTAAATCCACTTAAGAACATATAATTTTTCATAAAACTTTTCTATTTGATGTTTTATTTGAATTATGAGATCTTGAAAGGTCATATGTTTTATATTTCCAAATGTTTTCTTTCTAAAATCATTATTAGAATTTCTTTTAAATGTAACTGTGCAGTGTGAGAGAATTTGGACTGTATGATATCAGTTATGTTGTTTTTGTTGAGACTTGCTTTGAGAGTTTTTACATGATTTATGTTTATCAATGTTATATATGTGAAGTATAATATTTCCATAATTTAAGATAAAATTCTATATATCTTCCTTAGATAAAAGTTGCAAATTTTTCTACTTAACTTTCTATATCCTTACATTGATTTTATTTATTCTGTTTGTCAAATACACACACAGTTTTAAAAAATCTTTCCCTATGATTATAAAATTGTTTGCAGCTCCTTATAATTCTGTAACTTTGATTTTATATATTAATATTTACAGTTATGTTTTTAAGTGAATAGAAGTTTATGATTTGTTTCTCTTTTTTGGTGAAACATTACTTTTATATTGATTTAACGTGTATTTGTTTTAGCATTCAAGGATTTTGAATTACGCCTAAAATATAGAAGAAAGTTAGAAGCAAATTATCTTATGAGACATTCTAGACTTAGGTAAAGCAAGTGGAACTTATGACATAAAAGAGATAAGAAAAAAAAAGCACTGATAAATAGCAAACAAATACCCATGGTGTATTCAAAATGTATCTGGCTTTAATTATCCATCCATTAGTGACACTCATTTCAGCTGAAATCTTTTGAGTAAGAAATACAGATAAAAGGCAGAGATTCTCATGGGCTAACTGCTGAGCTGTGATGTAGACAGATGTACCATTCCTTTATCTCTTTATTAGAACAGTTGGATGTTTCCTCTAGGAACCTACTCACACGCCCCTGTTACCCAACCACAGCTCTTTCCTGTTACCCAAGATAACTTGAAAAGATAAGTTAAAATCATTTTAAATTGACTATAAATAGATCCATTTTGCTAATTAAAATATGTAAATAAAAGGAGATATACTGTTTGACAGAGTCACACATAAAGATAAGCACAGGAGAGGAATTAACTTCACGTGATGGAGTAAGTATGATTTTTAACTCATCTTTTCAATTTGTCTTTGCAATATTTGTATGCTCTTTCTAAATCCTTCCATTTGATGTTTAATTTTTATTTTCCTACCTTCTCCCAAAATGATAGACTTGGGATTTTATTTGCTTTGTTTTGTTTTATTCTCTGTTTATCTCTTTTAATGGTTTGGATATGTGCTATGTCTAACAAGAAGTGGATATCTTATGACTAATAAAATTAGTCAAAAGTAGTGTCAGAGGCCATTCATCTGATAAAGTAAATACTCTTATCAAACTGTGACAACAGTAAATATAAAAATATGCTGTCATGTTTGTATTAGGACATTTCAAAGCTTTCATTAGGGCATTTCTGAATCACAGATTTGTACATTTCATACAAAGTTCATTCTAGAAAATATATATTATTGCATGAATATTTTCACAGTCTAGTCAATTCACAACTAATGAAGAAAATAATAATAATTATTACTATTTGTAGCCTCAAGAATAGAAAAAGTTAAATGTATATATTGCTAGTTTATTTTTTCATATTGTAGAATTCCTTTAAAGATCACATGGACATAGGGAGGGAAACAACGGGGGCCTGTCAGGGGTTGCAGGGCTAGGGGAGGGACCGCATTAGGAGAAATACCTAATGTAGGTGACGGGTTGTTGGGTGTAGCAAACCACCATGCCACGTGTATACCTATGTAACAAAACTTCACGCTCTGCACATGTACCCCAGCACTTAAAGTATAATAAAAAATAAATACATAAAAAAGATTTCTGGTGTAGGTCTCTTTTTACATGTTAAACATGAACACTAATGCTAAGTGATGACTATAGGTATAAAAATAACAGAGAAACATAATATTGTGACTTCAAAAAAGTCAGTTCCATATCATTTCTTGCAGTTGATATGTGTGCATAATATTATGAGCATGGTCCCTCAGCTTTGTTGTCCATGCTACAACTCCACATCCATCACTTTGGTAAAACGCTGAAATTCTCATTTCCTTTCTGGCTATATATATCAATATGGATATAGTAGTAGTAGAGATAATTTGGATAAAGCATTTGAGTTCTTGAATATAAAAAAAGTTAATGAATTCCATCAGTTATTATTTATTTATTGCATCAAGATCCAAAAAGGAGACAGAAACCAAGCAGCAAACTGAATAGGGATAGTCTACCAAGAATTATTTACCTCCACCTACAACATATCTGTGTTAAGAGAACAATAATGACGGCTCTAGTACTGAGGAAGAGTTTCCAAAGAAGGAATATAATTGAGAGGCTTCCTTTCTATCAATAGAATTCAGACATCATTGGAGAGGTTGTAATTGAAACTCCAGGAATGGCAGTGAAATTTGCTGGGTTTCTAGGGCCAGAGTTATTCACTAGCCAGACAGTTTATAGCATTGATGCACGGTATGTGCATGGGAAGGGGCAAGGGTGCAGAGCAGCTGAGGCTGGCAAGTGGTCAGCCGAGTGAGTTAAGGAATTAGAAGCCTGATTATTGCAACTGGAGGCCTAGGATCCATGGTGTCTCTGTTTTGTCAGAGGTTTATGGCAAAGTGGAACCTAAAGAGACAGCTTCCAATTTCGTTATGGAACAAACTCTATAAAAGGAATGAAATTCCAGTTCACTAGTGATCATCTTGCTAGAATCTTTCCTACCAGGAACTGCATCCCCTCTTTGCCTGAATGTTGTTTTCCATGGAAAATTACTGTTTAAAAATTCATACTCTATATGCCAGAGATCAGAGACTTTGCTGATACCTTTTATATGAGTTTAAGGATAGAAACTCACTTTTCAAGTATGTTGTCAAAAATAACCTGACTGTTATAAATGTTATAAAGATCTATCATATGTCATTATAAATGATAAAACTCTTGACATACGCTGCTATATTTTAACACCCTGCCAATGCCTTCCCTGATAGGACATTTAGATGGGAGCTATGACAAATGCTGCTGTGGCTGTGTGGACATGGGGATAAAGTCTGGCCCTTTGTATCCTTTAAACACGAGGAGCGTGGCACTACCACCTGAGAGGAGAGGGAAAAACATCTAAAGCACCATGTTGATGTTCTGTGTTTATGACTGCTGCATTGTTGAAATCCTCAATGAAAATAGTAAAAATAGTATTATATTCACCTTTGAATGAAGCCATTTTTAGTAGATCTTGAGAAAGTAAAATGCTATGACCCTTAAAGGTAAAATAAAAGACTACATATATATTTAAGACCTGGAAAGCTGAATCTGAAAGAATAGATGAATAGGAATTTATGAGACCTGTGTTTCTTTTGCCTTAAATATATGACTTTGAATTAGTTGCTTAACTACACTCAGAACTCATCTTCTCCCTATATTTCTAATGTTGGCTATATATAAGTTTTAAAAAGCCTATAAAATATTTTATATAATAGTAGCATGCAGAAGTAAAAGAATGAAGGAACAGATTTTCACTACGATAAATATATTTAGATTTTAGATAAGTTGAATATATTTTATCTCCTTGAAAGTTACACTGAAGCATTATCAATATTTAGGTATGAATGCATCGTCTTTTTAAGTATGCTAAATCAATTATTAGGACAGAAACGAAGTTACACTGAATTGCTGACAGCTATATTGAGAAAAGGAAAAAACTTAATATTCAAGTCATTAAAGGATTTCAAGGTCAACTGCCTATCAATGTTTGGCAATGCTGCAAGCAGTAGTTGTCATCTACTAGAGTTATTCTGGCCTTTGCTGAAAAATATTTTGAACTGGTAAGTGCATTTCCATTTTAATAAGAACATTTTTTACTACCGTAGTGATTGAAGTTATAAATTTTGTTCATAGTTTATTTTTGTTTTTTTTTTTATCATTTAAAAATGGTCATTAGAACTACGTTTCCCTTGAATAAGCCAGTCAGCAAACATTATGCTCATTTAACAAGAAGAGATAATGAGCACAAATTGTTAAACTACTTGACCAAATTTATCAAACAGGAGGCTAAAAAGATAAACTACAGCAGGAGATATTAAGGACTTAGACCCTATGGAAACCAAAGTTAATGCAGCAGGAGATATTAAGGACTCAGGCCCTGTGGTTAGAGAAACCAAAGTTTGAGTTCTGACTCTGTTAATAAACTGTAAGATAATAAGCAAGTTACCTGAATTTAAGCCCCAGAAATCTTATTTGAAGAAGGAGCATAACAATATCATAAGATTATGGTAGAATTTAGTTAAGAGTTTGGCTAGGAATGCCATTCGAAGTAGAATAAACATTTGGATAAATTGATAATCACATTGAAAAATATGTGTGTATTTCTGTTTAACAAAAAAGCTTCCCAGGTACTCTTTTGTATCCAAGAAAACAGACTACTTTGCAATAAAAAGGTGAGACACTGGTACTCTGAGTGGGAAGAACTAGCATAGAAACTTTTCCTCCAGCTAGGCAGACACACAGTGGAGAAAGAAACAAAAATAACTTAATGTACATAATTAGTTAGGAGTTCAATAAGTCAATAACTTCTTTAAATCTCAGATTTTTATAATGTAATGAAAATAATAATACTTACTTCCCATTAGTAATATGAAAATTAAAGAAATAATAAATTTCCTAGCTCTTTGAAAATGTAAAGGGCCATGAGGCGTGTTCATGATCTGCAGTTATTAACAAAAGGAAGAGAAATATCGACATGGTTTAATCAAATGCTCTTTTAGATATTAATAAAATATTATTTTCCTACAACTGATCTTACTTTTGTATTAACTAAATTATGATCTACAGTTGAATCCATTCAAGAATTAGGAGGAGAATAATAAAACTGTCCCGATAGCTGAAGTAAATGTCTGGGACATCTATCAATTTACTAACAATGCCAAAAGCCATTCTGCAAGAGTATTATTTTATCTTATAAGCTGGATTAGAAATTAATTTATCTTATTACCTTGTTTATTTTTTATTTATTGTGATTAAAATTTATAATAATCTACATGCTTTATTTATTTATATATTGTCATGGAATGAAAATATTAGGCAGACAGAAAACGAAGTTTTGTTTTTCTTTAGTTTTTGTTCTCGTATGTAGCTCTGCCGCAAATTTGTGTGAAAACAGTGTAGGCATTCAATAAGTATTTATGGAAAGGAAAGAAGGAAGGAAGGGAGAGAGAGAAAGGGAAAGGAAAGAGAAAAGGCGGGAGAGAAATGGTACCGACCTCACAATGAGATTTTAAAAGAAAAGGATCGAAAAAGGTAATATGATACTGTTAGATATAAAAAGAAAACACAAAGCCATATAGACACATATATTGGTTCCATTTTGCAAAACATGGATGTGCTTATGTGCTTAGGTGTGTGTGTGTGTGTGTGTGTGTGTGTGTGTGTGTGTATATATGTACAGAAAATGTAAAATTTAATGCAGCAACCATCAGGATTTATTTTGTCATTTATATTCCAGGAATAATTAACTTGTATATATTCCCTTTTACTTTTCTAGATATTTTAAATATTCTATAATTATAAAGACTCACCTTTATAAATAAAAATTAGAAGTTATCATACCAAACTTATGTTGGTATAAAGCTAGTTTTACCTAAAGCTCACCTGTGTATTCCAATTTTATGTAACAGAGATTATTATATGATTAATTACAGAGCACATAGCACATTGCCACATACTATAGTGTTTAAGGTCACAGATTCTAAAGCCCGATTTCTTGAATTTTAAGCAAGATATGTCATTTCCTAGTAATATAACTAGGTAATTGTTTAACCTTTCCATGCTTACATTTGCTCTTTTGTCCTCACAGAGTTGTTTCGAGTACACAAGGGTTAGTCAATGTAAACCTCTGAGAGTTATACCTTTCACACAGTGATTGACAAGCAAATGAAGCCAGACTGACAGCATAGCCCATCGTACAGCAATGAATATACACAAATTTCAAAAATCCTATTTTTTCTCAGCTTATTTTTCTTCCCAATTAAATATTTCTCCATTCAAAAGTTTTGTATCCACTGCCCACTGTGAATCAAACTGCAAGTTTCTGTTAAAATATATATGACAGGCTATAACTTAATTCTTCCTTAAAATTATTTTAGTTCTCAATGTTCTACCAACAAATGCCAAAGTAATAAAGGGGATCTAAACTTTTTAAATCTAAATTAGGATGAAAATATTATCCAAATTTATCTTTAGTGTATTTTTTCTCATCTACTCTTCAAGCTGAAATCAACATGAGATACTGTACTTTCATATTCACATGCTCGCTATGTTCTTGGTATTACTGCCATAAATATCCCTTTCTCAATTACAAGATGTCTTCTTATATAATTGTGACATTTCTGTTGATGTTTCATATTTTCTCCAATCAGAGTATATACATTTTTCATTTCTGTCCCACTACACATTAACTGTAATAGAATAATACATATATTTCATTTTACCTGATATTGCAATTACTTTTTCACAAGGGTTTCTTTAGATTATATGTTACCATAGAGACCACATCATGTTCACATTTTCATTTAGCACAATAATTATAACTATTTTTTACACATACTGCTGGTGCTCCATTAATGTTTTTGAATAATTAAATGCCTCAATGAATATAGGATCATCAGTACTGAGGCTGACAGTAAGAATTATAGTTGATTCTATTAATGTTTCAAACTATATCGATTGCTCAATTTCTTATATCATCTGTAAGTATGACCTTTAAAATTTCTGGCAGTAGTGATAGAAATTAAATAAACAAGAGAACGGAAACCAAGATAAGGGAAATGATTACATAGAAGATGAAGAAATGGGAAATTTAACAATGTTAAGGAAAATAACTATTACATAAAGGTTATACAATAATCTGTCCTGTGTGCATGAATTTGCATTATGGAATAGGTATCATTCAGTAATTAAACACAGTTGCTAATTTAAAACTGGCAATAGAAAAGTAATTTATTATAAATAATTATAAGACTTTCCCTATTATAGTTATTTACATCATAATGAGCCAATTATTATTTGCTGTGTTAATTTACTGAACCTCAACGGCAAACAAACAGAAAGGACAATTAATAGGCACTATAGACACAATGAAGCTGGAATATGTTTCCCTTTGTAACTTTTTCAATACATTTTGTAAATTATTCAGATTTTTATGCAAACATGATAATTTTAATGGTTGACAATTATATGTGTATAATATTAATAAAAAGCCATATATAAAGTGTATATAGTAAAACATTACAGTATAATGGCTAAGATCAGGGACTCTCAAGTAATTTTGTATAGTGTTATAATTTAGATGTGCAATTTATTGCTCTGCAACTTGGAAAGCAGCATATCTTTGTGCTTTAGTTTTATCATCTACCAAATGGGAATAATAATAATAATAATGGAACTCTTGTGAGAAATAAAATCTATATCATGCAGTGTTTTGACCATAAAGTTTGATATTAATCAGCATCCAACAAATAGCAATTATAACAATAGAAGTAATTATTATTATGTAACTCTTTGACTCACTCAAGAGCAAATAAGTAAAAAGAAACACTGAAATATCTAGTTTCAAGATGACAATCTGCAGTTATACATAAATTTCTCCATTTATAATAGATCACAATAAAAACATAGAGATAAATATATAATAAAAAGGAACAAAATAACAGAAGGAAGGATACTTCCAAGAAACCACTTTTAGGAATGTTTTCAACCATTAAAGACAAAAGACTCCAGTTATAGGAAAATACAATAGTTGCCAAACATGCAAAAAGAAAAAGAGAGAAAAAGACAAGAGTATCCCTTAGAATTCAGTGAAGAAGTATCTAGGACAGCAAAAGAAAATCTCCTGGACCCAGAGCTTAAGGGCTGGTAGCACGATTGGATCATGAGGCAGGTAGTGACTAGTGCATTGAAATGATCTTTTGGAATTTACTTCAGGGTCCTACACACAGAGTGTTATGGTCCTATGTCTAAGTTTCCCATTTCACTTGCCTTTTATTAATCAACAGTACAGTCCTAATCATAAGTCAAGAAGCTTGGATAGAAGAATGTCTATACCTAAGTGATTTTTTTTCCACCACAAGTATGGCAGATATTTCTGGTTTCAATTATATGGAGTAGAGTTAAACCATGTAAGAAGATCTATTTTTTTGGTTGTATCTCTCTCTAGATTTTACTGGAAATGAACTTCTAACATCACAGCAATGTCTCTACACCCTAAAGAAAAAAAAATGATAAAATAGGTGAGTTGAGAAGCGCTCTGTAAAGGATGGTCAGAAGGTCCAATAGAACAGCTCTCACACATAAAACGCATTACTAAAGATTATGCTACATGTTTCTGGGTCTTTGCCTCTCAAATTCCAAATGCATGCACAGAGTTGTTGGTCTGTGAACACTGTCAGAAACTTGTAGCCTGGCCCTTTGTTGTCATTGTTCCCGTAACAGTCTTTCTATATGTACCAGTGAAAACATGTCCTATTTAATGAGAGTACTGGATAGGATGGAGGGTGCTATTCAGGGAGACAGAAAAAGAATGATTGAAAAGAGAAGAGACTTGCTAGAAAAAAATGGATTTAGTACCTACAGAATTGTTGGTTGTGTAGCTATCTATTAATATGAATACTATTTCCCTATCCCACACTCTACTGGGGAGCCTTTTGAAATCCAATAGACATATTATATTTCAACAAATATTGCTAGAACAAAAATAATAGGAAAAAGATTTCTAACTACTACATGTATATTGAATTCATGTGTATAAACTATTAACAGGGAATTTCTCCTACTTTTGCAACTTTTGTAAATTTTTATTTTCAATATTCAATGCATATATACTTTGAAAAAACATCATATGTATATATTTAAATTTTTTAATGTGACAATTTTGTTAGCTTCTTGCTTGCTAATCTAATTTATATTATGCCCATGACATCACTACTCAAAGGTAATACGATGTACATAAAATATTGTGTTTTGTTTTAATAATACTTTAATAATACTTGAGATATTGGCCTGTTGATGGAAATGGAGGATCAATTTTAGAACAATTTTATAGTAACCACAGGAATTTATTTATTGAAAATGAAACAACTAATCCGGTAATATCAAAATCCATCTTCAAAGTTTCACTTATAGTCAGTTCCAGCAACGTGTCTTTAAAGGTATTGTTAAATTTAAATGATCTCTTCATGAAGAAAATAAATATACACTGAGTATTTTATGTGTGTTTTACTTTATTTAAAATTATTGAGATAATTTTAGATTTAACTGCTGTCTTAGGAAAGTATACAGAAAAATCTCACCTATCACTTATCCATTTTCCATTTTCTCTGAGTGGTAGCATCTTCAAAATATCACAGCTAGCTAGGGCTTTGACATGGATACAATCTTCCAAGGTTACTCAGTTTTGTATAGGTTTTGTATATACTCAGTTTTTTACATATATAAAATATATATTATATATTAATATATACACACATACATACACATATATTTGTTATATGTATCAAATATAGAGTACAATTGTACTATATGTTACATGTATTAAATATATAGTACAATTTAGTATAAAATAAATTTAAGTTTACTATATATTAAATATACATAGTACATATATACATTTGTTGTGTGTGTATATTTAATTGTATGCACTTTTGCCATGTGTAGATTTGTGAGTCAACCACCACATCAAGGCACGAGAAGTTCTATCACTGCAAGTATCGATCATGTTATTTTATAGGTACACCTTCTTCTCTCCTCTACTCACCACTGGTTGCTTGTCCCTAAGTCCTGGCAATGACAACACTGTTCTTCATTACTAAGTTTTTATTTCTAAAATGTTATATAAATAGAAACATGGATTATGTAACCTATTGGGCTTGGCTTTCCTTTTTCCTTCACAGAGCATAATTTTCTGTAGATCCATCCAAGTCATTATATATATCAACAATTAATTCATTTTTATTGCTCAGTAGTATTCCCTGGTATGCAGCTGTAGTCTGCTTAACCGTTCATTCACTGAAGGTCATATGTTTTGTTTGAAGTTTTGGACTATTATGAATGTGGTAGGCTGAATGATGGTCCCCCAAGACGGACACTTCTCTGATAGTCCCCCAAGATGGATACTTCACAAGTCTGTAAATCTGTGAATGTTACATTATATGACACAACCCTGGCTTTGAAGACATGATTAAATTAATAATTTTGAGATGTTAGAGATTATTCTGGATTATCTGGGTGCGACATAAATGTGATCATAAGGGTCTAAGAGCCAGGCCAAGGGAGATTTATATGCAGACAGAAGAGGGGAAGGCAATATTATCACAGAGCAAGGCAGAGGTTCAGTGAGACAGAGGCAAGCCAAGAAGTGCTGGCAGCCCAGTGGAAGCTGGCAGAGACAAAGAACACTCTCCCCTAGAGTGTGAGAGGGACTGATGTCACCTTGATTTGAACCAAGGGATGCTGGTAACGGACTCTGGCTTCCAGAAGTATGATGGAGTAAATTTCCGTTGTTTTAGGCTACTAGGTCTTTGGTAATTTGTTACAGCATTAACAAGAAACTAATACAATGAGTAAATGTACTGCTTTAAACATTTTTATACAGAATTTTATGTGAAGGTAAGTTTTAATTTATCTGGAGCAAACTGCTAGATCATATGAAAAATGTGTATTTTGTTTTACAGAAACAGTCAAAGTTTGCCAAATGGCTTTACCATTTTATGTTCCTGTTAGCAATGTAGGAGTAATCCAGTTTCTCTTCATTCTTAACAGCATCTGAGGCTATCATTGCTTTAAAATTTTATCTGTTCTGATAAGGATGTAATGATATCTCATGATGGTTTTAATTTGCATATCCCTAATTGGTAGTGATATTGAACACATTTTAAAGTGCTTACCATCTGCAAGTGTTCTTCATCGAAATGTCTGTTTATGTTGCTTGCCCATTTTCTAATTAGACTATTTACTTACTGTTAAAATAGAAGAGTTCTTTATACAATCTAAATACTAGTCCTTTCACAAATATATACTTAGCAAACATTTTCTCCCAGTCAGTAGCTTGGATTTTCACTCTCTTAATGGTGATTTTCACAGAACAAGTTTTATTTTTTTAAATTTTAAAATGCAACTTACAAATTTTGCCTTTTACTGATATTGCTTTTGTTATCAAGTATAACAATTCTTTTCCTAATTTTTTCTTTATTGAATTTGTTTTGCACCTTTCTCCAAAAGCATGATGACATCTTTGGGCATCACTTCTATCACAAAAATAGAGCTAGAAACTATTCAAGAACAAGAATATTTCCTTCAGTTCAACAGAACTTATAGAGGAAATAAAGAAATGCCCTGTTCTTGCAAGACTGAGAGGAACCACAACAGGTAAGAGGAATGGTCATTTCAGCTTCAGTTGCTACTTCCTACCGCTGGCATCATAACACTCACAGGGCATTTTCCTAGACCCAGAATCTCTGAACTAAGAGGAGGGAGTTGGAGGTAGATATTCCATCTTTCTACCAGTCTGGGAATTTTGATGGGAAGGTGACTCTAGTCACATTATATGGGAAACTCTGGGAGCACAAAGAAGGATTAACCACCCAGAGTGAATTGCAGACAAAGACAGTTTCTTTAATAAATGGTGCTGGGGCTGAGCATGGTAGCTCATGCCTGTAATCCCAACACTCTGGGAGGCCAAGGTGGGCTGATCACTTGAGGTCAGAAGTTTAAGACTTGACTGGCCAACATGGTGAAACCCATCTCTACTAAAAATACAAAAATTAGCTGGGTGTGGTGGTGAGTACCAGTAATCTCAGCTACTTGGGAGGCTAGGCCAGAAGAATCACTTGAACCCAGGATGTCGGGGTTGGGGGAGTTTCAGTGAGCCAAGACTGCGCCACTGCACTCCAGCCTGGGTGATAGACTGAGACTCTGTCTCAAAAACTAAAATTACATACATACATACATACATACAAAAATGGTGCTGGGAAAACTGAATATCCACATGCTTAGGAAAAAAAATTAAACCTCTATCATTCACCATATAAAAAGCAAGAGAAAATCTTTAAAGTTTTAAATATCATACCACAAACTAAATCTACTAGGAGATAATAGGGGAGGTGTTTCAGGATATTGGTTTGGGCAAAGAATTTATGGCTAAAACTTCAAAAGCACAGGTAACAGAAGCAAAAATTGACAAATGGGACCATCTGAAGGTAAACACATCTGTATAGCAGAGGAAAAAAATCAACAGAAGGAAGAGAACCTGCAGAATAGGAAAAAAATTTGTACACTATTTGTTTCACAAGGGGTTAATATCTAGAATATACTAGGAATACAAACAACAGGAATAAAACAAATATGACAAAAAATGAGTAAAGAATCTGAATACACATTTCCTAAAAAGGTTACACAAATGGCCAATAAGTATGTGAAAAAATGCTATTCACAATAGCCAAGAGATGTAATCAGCTCAAGTGTCCATTAATGGCTAAATGGATGAAGAAAATGTAGTTTATAAGATAATTGGATACTTACAGCTATAAAAATAATAAAATTCTGTGGCTCAGACCCAGGAGATGGAGACTGCAGTGAGCCGAGATCGCACCACTGCACTGCAGCCTGGCGACAGAGCAAGTCTCCGTCTCAAAATAATAATAAATAATAAATAAATAAAAATAAATAAATAAGATTCTGTCATTTGTAACACGCATAAACCCAGAGGACATTATGTTAAGTGACATAAGCCAGGCATAGAAAGAAAAATATCACATGATCTCTCTCATATGTGGACTCTCATAGAAGCAGACAATAGAATAGTGGTTAGCAGAGGGTGGGGAGAGAAAGGGAAGGGGAAGATGGACAGAAATTTGTTAAGGGTACAAAGTTACAGTTAGATAGGAATAAGAACTTCTTGTGTTCTGTTACACAGTAAGGTGACTATAGCTAATAAGAAGGCATTATATAATTCAAGATAGTGTGAAAGTTATCACCATAAACATAATAAAGCCTTGAAGTGATGGACATACTAACTACCCAGATTTGTCGTTTTTACCAACTGTCAATATTGAACTATTTTCATTATTGAAATTTCTCCCTGTTTGTTAAGAAGACTATCTTTTTGTCATTGGATTTCATTTGCTTCCATTTCAAACAAACAAACAAACAAACAAACAAAAAACAACTCTGGTTGATCCATGCAGTGGACTGTTTTTCCTGATAAGAAGTGACCTATCAAACCATAACAAGATATGGAGGAAACTTAAGTGCATATTGCTAAGTGAAAGAAGCCAGTTAGAAGAGGCTATATATACATATACTTACAACTCTATGACTTTCTGGAAAACCTTATAGAGACAATAAGGAGATCAGTGGTCGCCAGAGGCTGCAGGAGGATGAAAGAGGGAGAAATAGGTGAAGCCAAGAGCATGTTAGGGTGATGAAACTATTCTGTATGATAGTGTAATGGTGGATACATGACATTTCATATTCACCAAAACCCATAGGACTGTATAACACAAAGAGGGAAGCCTCTTGTGAACTATAGACTTTAGTTAAAAATTATTTATCAATATTAGCCCATCAGTTGTAACAAATGAAACAAACGAACGCAAGATGGAGATGTCACAGGATCCTTGGGTGTTACTTTTCCAGCTGGAAACCTCTGCGGCCAGTGGTACCTTTTCCCGAGTTTTGCTTGGGTCTACTGGGCTCGTTCTGACCACTCAGCCTGGATCCAATGCCTGCCAAGAGTGAGCCAGGCATGGAGCAGTGAGGGGTGTGTGAGTGAGTGAGCATGGGGTCTGGCCTGTCTACAGACAGGCATGCCAGCTGCAGCAGGGCAGGCAGCTCCAGGCCCTGACACGGGCACCAGCTACCTGTGTGACTGCGGCTGGAGCAGGCGTACCATAAGAAGCTTCCATGGCTGGCACTGGGAAACACGGTGGTTCCTGGAAGCTTGGAGATGCCATAACTGGAGAGCTCCAAAGAGAGTGTCGCAGGCCTGGGTTTGGGAACTCCTAGGTCTGGGATCCCCTAAGAAACACAGCTCTTCTCTCTTCTTTTTCGTCGCCCACAACGTGGGGAGCAAAGGGTGTGTTTAAGCCTTGTTCGTTTTACAGCTCCTTCAGCCCTGCCATTTGGTGGGTCCTGAGTTCTTGTCTTGCATCCAGTAAGAATGAGGTACGTGGACAAGTGGAGGGTGAGCGAGGCAAAGAGGTGCGCAGACAGGTTTTTCCAACATCTGCCCAACTCTGGCAGAGTTCAGGGTTTTTCTGGGCTTCAGAGGGGAGGAAGTGCCTGCTGACTGGTCCATGGGCAGCATGGGCAGCTATGGGTAGGCCCAGAAAAATCACCGTAAGTTCTCACTCTGGTTCGTGGAACTGGTAGCCCAGCCCCAGGTCCGCAGACCTCCCTGGCATGAAGGTGGAGTTTCCAATGGGGACCGACCCCTTTCCACCCACGAGACTGTCTGCCTCCCACCGCCATTAACTGGCTGTCCATGGTGCCCACAGCATCCAGGCTGTTTATGCTGAGGGTTACCTGCAGGCTCATGTTGAGCAACCCTCAGCCCGCCTTGGCCTCCCTCCCATGCTCCTAGGCGCCCATAGCCTGAGGGTGCCCAGGGAGCAGAGTGCTGGTGTGTCAACGCTGCCCCAAGTGCAGGCACAGCTGGCTGGGTTGTGACAGAGCTGGGGCTCCATCACAACTTCGCTAAAAAATCAGGGCAGGTGCTGGGAGCAGGCAGAGGCCAGGTAAGGGGAGCAGGCACTTCCCAGCCTGTGGGGGTAGGGGAGCTTCCCGGGCCTCCAGGAATGCAGAGAAGCCCAGGTCTGCAGCCATGGCTGGGAGGATGCAGCCCCTCTTGGGAGGGCGAGGCTCCCACCCTTCCAACTTGGAAGTGGGCGGGGTTTCTGCCTGTCCTGGCTCACATTGGCTCTGTGGAGTACATAGTCCTGGCCATGCCTCCCCCACTGCAGCTGGCATTATGGCAGTGGCCCCTCCAGAGGGTCTGCCATTATTAACAGTAGAGGAAACTGTCTGTAGGAAAATGGGAGGAAGAAAGGTATTTAAGTATTCTTTTTATTTGCTCTTCAATTGCTGGATAAAGTTAAAACTACTCTAAGAAATAAAGTATTTTAATAAAGAAAATGAGGAATAGAATATTAGTAAAATATGAATATAATGAATATAATAAGGGATCTAAAATCAGACAATGACATAGATATAGAAATAGTAATAACATCTGCCACCATTATCATCATATTATGTCATTTCTGTAGTGATGCATGTTTAAACCCAATGAATCGGTATCAGAATACTAATGGGGAGATTGATGACCTTAGACTTTCATGTTCAGGCAGTTATCATGCATGTGTGTGGGCAAAATGCCTACATCTCCAGACATAAAAGACATCTTACTCATGTCTACTTTATAAGGAACTAATAACTCAACATAATAAATTACCCACATATATTTGGAGAGAGAGGAAGGGAGAGAGATAGGCATTAAACAAAATGTCAAAACAAGAATTAAATTTATAATGTCATAAATATTACAATTCAAAATTATTAAGGTAGGGACATATCAATTAATAATAATAACATATATTATTAAAAACTTACATTTAGTTTGTATTTCTTAGCAACCAGGTAATATTTTAGGAATACACACACACACACACACACACACACACACCCATATTTGTTTAGTCCTTATAGCAATCCCTATTTTTGTTTACTAGTCACTTTCCTTCTATTTCTGACTTATGCAGCAAAAATTCACTAAATTATATTTTTAAAGTATAATCTTAACTATTAGCAGAAACTAGAAGTTAGTAGTTCTATTATAATTATTATGCTCTATAATTCACATTTTAAAGCTATCTTGTTAAAAATTAAAGAGCCATAAACTACAGAATATTAAAATTAGTCAAATTACACACATATGCAGTAGGAATCATTTTTAACTACTTTTAGATTTTGCTTAAGTTGGTAATTTAAAAAATGACCAATAGAATCTAAATAAAATCATATTTATGGATTGACCCTTTGATAACATACCAATTTAGTAAACTAAATCTCACTGTATAACTACAGTTACTTTTAATCATACCATTTACACAAGTACTTCAAAATAAGCTCTGAATTAATTAAATAGTTTCATTGAATAAATACTGCATTTGGAAGCAACGCAGTTTGGAAGTTACTTGATTCTCTTCACAAAATGGCTACTCAAAAACAAAGATTCAAGGGAGATTTTATGTTAGATTATCAGAAGTTAGTGGCTTTTGCTGAAAAATCATTATTTATTTAGCTCCTCCATGTGTTATCAACATTTAAAACAAAAACGTATTGTATCTTTAAACCATTCGCTGAGTGGAGCACAGTGCCTATCTCAAATCGGCAATACCTAAGTGTAGCTCTGAAAGCAAAATCAATATTCCCTGTGTAATTTCTTACACGGTCTTTTATTTTATGCATCCCATTTCCCATTTCCTTTCTGCCTTCATTTTTGACCTGGTTTTCAAAGTCTTTTTTATAATCAAATCACTAAACACCTTTCAGTCTTCACACTTGTGGGGATCAGATCTGTCAGTGACTTACATACTTCGTTGCTCAGCATTGATTTGATTCATGCCTTAGAATGTCAGAGCCTAAAAGTGCCATTCCACTTCACTCTTCAAAGCCAGTTTCAATATCAACATATAATTGAGTAGCTAGTATTTAATATAGTTCTTCTTCAGCAGGCAATAATACTTTACCCCAAGGATCTCTGTTTTATATTGAACAAAAGAATGCTGAATCAGAAGTTTTTTTGTTTCTGTTTTACCCCCTGCTGCCACTTTAACTTGAGTTGAGAAAACCGTTTTACAAGTTGAAATCCCTAAACTAGCCAAAAATATAGATTTTTAAAAATACTTTTAGTGTTTTAAAGGTAATGGATTTTAATTTTAAAACACTGTACTAAAATCATAGGAATGTAAGTGCTATCAGTTATAAAATCATTCGAAATAAATTGAAAGAAATATATTTATAATCTAAATATTTTCTTGATACTTACTGAAGATTTGATTAACTTCCCATGATTGATATAGGTCAAACATTATTGCCAAATTTAAATATCAAATGAAGAAAAATACTTTCTAAATAAACACACTTCTTAACTCTGATATCAGCTCTGCCTTACTAATAAAAGCCGTATAAGACAATTGAATAGGCATTATTCCTACTTACACATTTTCAAAAACATAGTATGTCAAATGGGCAAAAAGCCCTCAGCTTCTCTTAAATTTCTCCAAATGATTCCTCTCCAAATTCATAAATTTTAATATACAATGACAAAGTGAAGTTAAAATTAGAGAAAAATATCACTAAAGATACAGTAAAAATGTTTTGTTTTCTGAATAATTTGTATAGTTTTGTATTTTACATTTAGGTCTACAGTCTATTTTTAGGTGAGTTTTGTTTATGACATGAGGTCTGTAAATAGATCCTTATATATATTTTTTTCAATGGCTGTCCAATTGTTTCAGCACCATTTATTAAAAGGATTATCCCTTCTCCTTTGGATTACATTTGCTATCTTATCAAAGATCTACTGCTTATACTTGTCATTTGTGTGGGTCTAATCCTGAGCTATCTGTACTGTTCATTTGGCCTATTTGTCTAATTTCTCACCAATGCTATCATGATTAGTTTTAGACTAAGTCTTAAAATTGGGTTGTACGTATCCCCTGAATTTGCTTTTTTTCATTATTGTGCTTCATATTCTAGATATTTAGCCTTTTCAATTGAACTTTATGAACAATTTGTCGACATTTACAAACTGATTTGCTTAGGATTCTGATTAGGATTTCACTAAATTTATAGATTAATTTGGAAAAACTGATGTTTTCATAACATTGATTCTCTTAATCTATGAGCACAGAATAGCCTTCCATTCATTTAGACCTGCTTTAACTTATTTCATTGCTATTTTATAGTTTTCCACATACATATTCTGTACATTAGGGGTGTATATGTACATTTTGGGTGTTAAGTCAACTAAAACAACCGTGTGTGTATAATTCAGAGACGCCTAGCATAATATCCAGAATGATCAAATTTCAGTTGAAAAATCGTTCATTATATCAAGAAACAAACACAAATTGAATGAAAAAAGGAAATCAATAGATGCCCACACTGACAAGACAAATGTTAGAATTATGTAACAAAGATTTTTAAATAGCCATCATAGAAATGATTCGATGAGCAATGATAAGCATGCTTAAAACATATGAAAAATATTGAATCTCAGGACAGAAATAGAAGATATAAAAGAACATAACATTTTATGATTAAAATGTATAGTAATGAAAATTTAATGGGTGAACACAAAGGCAGAATATAGCATATAAAGGAAACAGAAATCAATGAACATGAAGCCAGAACAATGAAAATGACACAACCTGAACAGCAGAGAGAAAATAGAATGGGGATGAAACAACGAAAACAACAGACATTCAAGTATCTGTGGGACTACATAACAAAAATCTTAAATTTGTGTCACTGGAATTACGGAAAGGGAAGACAAAGAGGGCATGGCTGAAAAAAAAAAACAAAACTGAAACCATAATTGCTAAAGAATCCCCAAATTTGGCAAAGACATAAATCTGATAATCAAGGAAGGTGAACAAGTTCAAATGGGGTAAATCTAAAAGAAAGCATACCAAACTACATTAATAGTCATAGTTCTAAAAACTAAAGACAAAAATGGCCAGATATGGTGGCTCATGCTTATGATCCCAGCACATTGGGAGGCCAAGGTGAGAGGACTGCTTGAGCCAATGTGTTTGAGACCAACCTGAACAACATAGTGAGACTTTATCTCTACAAAAAAAGAGAAGAAACAAACAAACAAAGAAACAAACATTAGCCAGGTGTGTTTGCATGCATCAGTAATCTCAGTTACTCAGAAGACTGAGGAGGGAGGATCCTTTGAACCCAGGAGTTTGAGACCACAGTGAGCTATGATCATGCCACTGCACTCTATTCTGGGCAACAGAGCAAGACCCTGTGTCAAAAAGCAAAAACAAAACAAAAACAAACAAAAAGAAGACCAAGAAACATCTTGAAAGCAACTGGAGACAGATGATACCTAACCTGTAGGGAAAAAACAATTTAAATGATAGTGGATTTTTCCTTAGAAACCATGAAACCAGAAAGAGTGGCACAATAGATTACAAGTGTCAAAATAAAAGAAGTATCAACGAAAAACCTCACATCCAAAGAAAATACCCTTCAGCAAAGAAGAGCAAATTAAGAAATCCTCAGATAGACTGGGTGCGGTGGCTCATGCCTGTAATCACAGCACTTTGGGAGGCTGAGACAGGTGGATCACCTGAGGTTGGGAGTTCGAGACCAGCCTGACCAACAGGGAGACACCCCGTCTCTATTGAAAATACAAAAATTGGCTGGATGTGGTGGCCCATGCCTGTAATCTCAGCTACTTGGGAGGCTGAGTCAGGAGAATTGCTTGACCGGGGAGGCAGAGGTTGCAGTGAGCCGAGACTGTACCATTGCACTCCAGCCTAGGCAACAAGAGCAAAACTCCGTCAAAAACAAAAACAAAAACAAAAAAACAATCAATCAAATAACTGAAACTCACCGCATCACCACATCTGGACAGTGAGAAGTGGGATCCCTCACTCATTATAATTGCTTCCTTGTCTCTCCGTAGTTCCTGTTTTTCACACATTGTTGGATTTCTTACCTACTATATAAATCCCTAATTTTAGTCAGTCAGGGAGATAGATTTGAGACCCAGTTCCCATCTCCTTGGCTACAGCACCCGATTAAAGCGTTCTTGTTCTTGTTTGGCAATACTCATCATCTCAGTGATTGTCCTTCAATGTGGTAGATAACGGGACCTAAACCGAACCACTGCTGTTTCAGTAACAATACTTCACTCTTCAATTTCATATGATAGATGAAATATGCCAGTTTCTCAAAAAACCTTACCCAATTATAGATATATAATTTGAATAGACCTATAAATATTCAGAAATTTAAATTTGTTATTAAAAATTAACAAATTTCCAGGCCAAATGGTTTCACTGCAGAATTTTACCAACATTTAGATATGAATTAATACAACTTTTACATAATCTCTGTCAGAAAAAACAACAGTATAAATATGGACCACTTCTCAGTCATTTTTAATAAAGCTAGTATTACTTTGATGCCAAAATCAGATGAAGAGAGTTCAAAATAAGTAAAAGTAAAGACCAGTACCCATTGTTAACATATTGATACCAGTAGCATACAAAATACTATAAAATAGAATGAGTAATGTATAAATAAATTAAACACCATGATAAAGTGGTGTTTATTCCTGATATACAAGAATGGTTCAATATTCAAGAAACAATCAGTGTAAAACACCTCAATAACAGGCCGGGGTATAAAAATAGCAATATCATATTTATCAATGCAGAACAAGCATTTAACAAAATCTAACATCCTTTTCATGATAAAGCTTTTAAAAGGAATAGAAGAGGAACTTTCTAAATTTGAAAAAAGAGCATCTACAAAATAACTGTAGCTAATACCATAGGTAATGTTGAAAGAGTGATTGCTCTGTTTTTAAGGTCAGAAACAAGGTAAACATTTATGCTCTAAAGGCTCCTGTCCAACATGATGTTGGAGATTCTAGCCAATGCAATAGATAAGAAAATTAAAGGAATTATATACAGATCAGAAGGGAGAAAATCGAATTGTCTGTATTTGGAGATAACATGATTGTCTATAAAGAATGGTCTGAGAAATCTACAAAACCTGAAATTAATGAATTTATAAAAATCACAGGATACTAGATAAAAAAGAACAAAAATCTATTTTATTTTTAAACACTAGCAATGGATCTGTAAATCGATATTTAAATTACAATGCCACTAAAAACACTCATAAATGAAATAAGTAGGTGTAAATCTAACAAAAGGTATACGACTTCTATGCAATTATCTAAAAATATGGATGGACTAAAAAATATGTAAATGAATAGAAAGTCATACTATGATAATTGATTGGAACACTCAAAGAAAAACATATGTCATATGTCCTCAAGCTGCTGTGTGGGTTTATCGCAATTCCATAAAATTCTAGAAAGGTTTTTGGGGTTTCACGTTCCTTTGCTTTTTCAAAAAATTTTTTGTAGATATAGACAAACTTATTATAAAACTTATAAGAAAATGCTAAAACTAAATAGTGAAAACAATTTGAAGAAGAATAAATTGGGAGGATTGTCTTTTTAATTTCATAACTTGTTACATAGCTACGGTAATCACAGTAATCAAGACCTAGTAGTATCAACAGAAATACACACTGTAATCAATGGATTAGCATAGAGATCATATTAATACCCACAGAAAAATAGGACCTAGATTTGTTTCACAAAGGCACAAAAGCAATTCAATGGAATAAAGTTAGAATTTAATAAATGTTACAAAAAAAACACCCTTGAACATATACAACTCATAAAATAACTAATTAAAATGTATAGTGAATTTCAGTGGAAAATATAAAACTATAATATTTTTAGAAAAAAATAACCTTCATGATACTGGGACAGGTAAAGAATTTTAGACTGGACACCAAAGGCATAATCCATAAAGAACTTGATAAATTTGACTCCTAATTATAATTAAATATTTTGAACTCAAAATACTGTTACAAAGGATGGAAAGATAAGACACAGAGTTGAATAAAGCAATTTAAATCCATATATCTGAAAAAGAGTGAGTATCTGAAACTTCACAGAAAAACACACAAAAATCCAGTTGGAGAATGAGCAGAACATATGCAGAGATATTTCTTTGAAGATGATATACAGATGGCAAATAAGAATAATCAAATCCTGGCAAAGGTGTGGAGTGACTGTATGTCTCATACATTGTGGGCAACGATATAAAATAGTAGAGCCACTCTGTAAAACTGGCAGTTTTCTATAAAACCGAACATTTAACTACACCACAATCCAGCAATGGCTGAGTGAAAATCATGAATGGAAAAAAAAATCCTGAAGTGTTACCTACCAAATGATTTTGTTTATATAATAGTCTACAAATTATAAAATTATAGAAGTGGGATAAATACTATGGATTGCCAGAAGTTAAGTATAGGTTGGGCAGAATAGGAAAATAAGTGTAGTTATACAAGGGTAGTGTATTAGTCCATTTTCACTCTGCTATAAAGAACTAACTGAGATGGGATAATTTATAAAGGAAAGAATTTTAATTGACTCAGAGTTTCATATGACTGGGGGATCCTCAGGAAACTTACAATTGTGGCAGAAAACAAAGGAGAAGCAAGGCACATCTTACACGGTGTCAGGGGATAGAGAGGGAGAGCAAAGAATAAGTGCCACACTTTTAAACCATCACATCTCATGAGAACTCACTATCAGGAGAGCAGGATAAGGAAAACCATCCCCATAATTCTATCACCTTCCACCAGGTCCCTCCCTTAACATATGGGGATTACAATCCAAGATGAGATTTGAGTGGGGACACAGAGCCAAATCATATGAGGCAGTATGAGGGAGAGGTCCTTGTGGTGAAGAAATATTCTTAACTGTATCAATATCAATATCCTGGTTGTCATAGTATACTATTGTTTTCCAAGGTGTTAGCATTGAGATAAACTGGGTTAAAGGTACATTGAATCTTTCTCCCTTTTTTTTATTTTCTAAAAGATTCATCTGAATATACACATATAGCAACATTTAAAATAAATTTTAATAAAAAAGATTACCTGTAATGATCTGTAAACACCAGCTGTATTTTTGTTTTTTTCCATTGCTGCTTACCAAATTACTATAAGCTTAGTGGTTTAAAACAACAGAAATTTATCAACTCACGTTTCTGGAGGTCAGAGTCGTAATCGAGGTGAAGACAAGGCTGTATTCCTGGAGGCTATAGGTTGGAATCTGTTTTCCTGCCCTTTTCAGATTCTAGAGCTGTATTCCTTGAATTCCTTAATTTATGGCACCTTCTGTTTTCAAAGTCAGGTGTGTAGCTTCTTCAAATTTCTCCCTCCCTTCTTTGCCTTGCTTCTCTAATGAGGTTAACTTCCGCACTTGTGATCGCCTTCCTTCCTCTAACAAGGAAATCTGCGATTACATCAGATTCACCTGGAGAATTCAGGTGAATCACGTTCTCCAAATCCCTTTTGCTTTATAAGATTGGATTCACATGCTCTGAGGATTAGTGGCGGGGAGTTTGCATTGGCTAGTTTACAACACAAGCCAATAATGAACTTTGGGAAATATAGACAACACCATAGCTTGTATTGCCAAAGGGTAGTAGAACCTGAATTCAAAGGATAAAGTGATTTAAAATATACATATGTTTCTTACATTAAGGTATAGTTCATAAAAATGAGAAAATCATTAATTTTAAATAGCTCATGGTGATTTCTAAGTATTGAATGCCATCAAGAATACATTTAAGCATCTGTTATGGTATCGTGAATTAAAATCAGGTTAAACACACATGACATTAATAAATTGACACATGGAAATAATTATATCCTGAAAAATAGGAGAGTATATTCAATAGTTAAATGCATTAATTTAATTATATGGTTTAATTATTGGTGGGGTTTCAAGATAGTAATGAAGAGTTTTCAGGTTTGAAAGATAAAGCCTGTTTATTTTATCTTAATTTTCACATACTGAAAAGGAATATACTAAGAAACTACTCAAGGGAAACATAATTACTTTGATAAACAACCTTTATTGAAAATGTTTGGAGGAATAGTTATTCCAGGTGCGTTGCATTTGAAGTGCAATTTAATGGAATTAATTAAAGCTGTGTTTCAGACCGCTCACCTCATTCACTGAATCATTTGTTGTTGTTGCTCATGCCCAAATCTAATAGAGTGTACAGACAGAATCAATTTGTCTATCAGTAAAAGTGTAAAAAAAATGCAATTAATTGAAAAATACTGTTTCTTTGCTCTGTCTAGAGGAAACAAATGTTTTAAGACGAGCGTGAATATTAAAAGCTAAAAAGTTGGAAATTCTCTAGTTACCGTGAATTAAATTGCATTCTTTTATGTATGCTTTCTAGGATTGTTTGTATAATTAATTCTATTTTCCATATTATAGGCAAAATATTTTTCATATATGTTGCTGTCATCATATAGGATCAGCTAGGCATCAACAATACAGAGATATCTAAGAGATTGGCATAATATCTGACTTCAGTAAATGTGTCTTATTCTTTCTCATTTTTCTCCTCAATGCAGTCAATAAACAGTTTTATAGAGCTTGATTATTCTAAAGTCCTTTGTTCTGTGTTTTCCTGTTTGCCCAATGTTGAGACAATTTAGTGATAATCTGTAACTAGAAAAATAATTGGGAAAAGATTAACTTTGCTACTTATTTCAATTTTTTTCTTACAGTGAATTAATCCTAAAAAAAGTTATGAATCTAATTAATCAAATTTGTGAATATCCCATTGCTAATGTATTTGGATTTGTTTCCACAAAAATAAGAACAAACACCATATGCCCTGCAGAAAATTAGCCAGCCAGTAGCTCAATGTGATATTCCATAATCCAGCTTTGTGCATTGAGTATATACATTGGAAATATTTCCCTATCCAAAAAGTTCTAATTTAACTGAAATATTCATTTTGGAAAGAAGAAGCTGAAGGAAAATAGTTATATCTTATGTTTATCATACTCAAAGCAAGTTTAATTACAATCTCATTTATTTATTAAATAATTATGCAGTACGTACTACTGTCAGATATTCTAGTGTACACAGTTACAGAAGTGGACAAACGATGCAAAGCTCTTATTTTCTTGAAGTTTGTCCATTTTGCTGAACAGAGAGACAAATCTGAGTTAAAAGCATGAAATATCAGAAATGATATATATATATATAAAATTAAATATAAAAGAAAAAATAATACTTGAGTATTTTATATGGTTATATGAAAGATTTTGTAATAAAGTGCAATAAATAAAATAAATACATAAAATAAATAAAATAAAATAGTACAAATCCAAAGGACCTATCAGTGTGAACTATGTGGTGACTTGAGGAAAAGAAAGCATTTCTAGCTAAGAGAACAACACCTGTAAAAACTTTGAGGCAGGACTGTCCTTTCTTTAAGGAATATCAAGAAAACAATTTTGTGGAATGTGGTTAATGATGTCGGAAAGAAGTTGTGTAAGAAAAGTTCTACAGGTAACTGGGGCCAAGATCAAGTGTTACCTTGCACAATGTTATGCAAATTTTATCTTTTCTTTGAATAAAGTGAGAAGACATTGGAAAGTCTCAAATGAGGGGAGAGACAAGTGTGTGTAGTAGATTAAGGAGGGGTGCATGGAGCCCACTTGAGAATTTATTAAATGAGGATTGCCTGTGACTTCTTCAGTGTGGTGATGGAGGATATGAGAGGAAATATTCCCCTTGGGTAAATATTTCAAAAACAGAGACAACCGCATGTGTTGGTGGTTTGAATAAGCGATGTGACAGCATGAAGGAGCTCAATAATTTTTTTAACGTGTGTATAACCTGAGTAAATAAAAGCCTGAAGGAACAATTCACTGATACAGGAAGATGGAGAGGAAACAATGTCTGAAAAACAAAAGTTAAAATATTTATTTTGGATTACTTAAATATGGCATGCCAGTGGTGTGCTGAACTCTTGTATTATTTCTTGCAAGAAACTATTCTTAATTTTCAAAAATTTGACAGTCTAGTTCTTAAATTCCGTCACAATTAAAAATTAAATTAGATGATTTTGCAAGTAAATAAATTATAGTCAAAATAAAAATTCAAAGCTCATTGCCTGTTAGCTATTTTAATTCATTTTACTTTTCTCAATGCTATTAAGGTTCATGCCTATTTTTTCAAATGGTGAGTGATATTGTTTGTGTTCCCACCCAAATCTCATCTTGAACTGTGGTTCCCATAATCCCTACATGTTGTGGGAGGAACGTGGTGGGAGGTAATTGAATCATGGGGGCAGTTACCCTCATGCTGTTCTCATGATAGTGAGTTCTCATGAGATCTGATGGTTTTATAAGGGGCTTTTCACCCTTTGCTCGGCACTTATTTCCCCTGCAGCTGTATGAGGAAGGATGTGTTTGCTTTCACTTCAGCTATGATTGTAAGTTTCCTGAAGCCTCGCTAGTGGTGAAGAACTGTAAGTCAATAAAACCTCTTTACTTTATAAATTACCCTGTCTCGGGCAGTTATTTATAGCACCATGAGAATGGACTAATACAGTGTGCTGCTGAGGCTTGCTCTCCAACTCCATAGTACTCAAAATAGGTCATTGTGGATGCATTTAAGCCACAGAATTTTAAAAAATACTACAAATACCAAAACTTGATTTTTAATTTTCTGGAAATAAGAAAATAATGGAAAATGATAATAATGCTAATTAAACTTAAAGCTGCATCATGTCTATAGCTATTATACTGTGAATAGCAGAAAAATGTTGAGAATTATTTTTTCAGTATTCCAATGCTTCTATCCAGCTCAGCAAAGATGCCACTCCCATCATTGATAAGCTAGTTGAATGTCTTCATTGTGCTATTTTCATGTTTTTCTCTAAGGAAAATGAATACCAGACAATATTTATGTGAGAACAATACTCATTCATGAGTGACATAACTTCTTTGATGAATCAGAAAGTACTTATGCATTTATTCGCTGTCTAATTTCGTCAAATCATGGCTAATTTCAGCCACAAGTTGGCTATAGATAAAAGGATTCTGTTCAATTAGCATATTCCCTGAGAAACAACTGGGTATGTAGGCTATATGATAAAGAATATTTTATATTTTACTATTGTTTTTAAATTGTGTACTATGAATACTTTATATCAGCAAAATTTATGATGAACTTATATATGTACATATATACTGTATTAGCCCATTCTTGCATTGTTCTAGAGTAATACCTGAGACTTGGTAATTTATAAAGAAAGGAAGTTTAATTGGCTCACAGTTTTGCAGGCTTTATAGGAAGCATGGTGCTGCTATCTGCTAGGCTTCTGAAGCCTTAGGGAGCTTTCAATCATAGGGGAAGGTGAAGTGGGAGCAGGTATGCCACATGGTGAGAGCAGGAGTAAGAGAGAGAAAGTCGGAGGGAGGTGTCACACACTTTTAAATGACCAGATCTTATGAGAACTCATTACTGTTGCAAAGACATCACCAAGCCATAAGAGATACACCCACATGATTCAAATACCTCCCATCAGACCCCACTTCCAGCATTGGGGATTGTATTGCAACACAAGATTAGTGCAGGGATAAATATCTAAACTGTCTCATAGACATATGAGACTCCTGCTTGATGGGTTTCTGTGATGGTTCATTTTACATGTCAGTATTATTCTAGGTGTGTCTTTGAGGGTGTTTTTGAAAAGGATATGCATTGGAATCAACAGAATGAGTGGTGGATTGGCAGACATCATCCAATTAATTGAGGGCCTGATAGAACAAAAAAGGCAAAGGAAGGGGGAATGTGCTCTCTCTGCTTGAGCTGGGACATTTATCTCTTTTGACCTCAGCCACTGGTGTTCCTGGTTCTCAGGCCTTCAGACTTAGATGGGAATTGTACCAGCTTTCCTTGTCCTCCAGTTTACAGAGAGCAGGAGATCATGGGACTTCTCAGCCTCCATAAGTGGACGAGTCAATCTCTTATAATAAATTATCTATCTATCTATCTATCTATCTATCTATCTATCTATCTATCTATCTATCTATCATCTACCTTCTATTGGCTCTATTTCTTTGGCGAACCTTGAATAATACAGTTAGAGGGAAAATTTTGGAGTAGGCAGTTATACCTATGTGTCTGAATGAGGCAGAGCACAGCAAATGCCCTTAATCAAGAGGCCAGAGCTGAGAGGCTGGGAAACAAAGGTTGTTGGAGCTCCCAGGAGAGAGGAGAGAGTTGCACAGGATCCTCCGGGAGAATCCAGCAGTATAGTGATGTGCACATAGGCATAAGAAAACTGTTTGAGACAAGGGAAATAGGTACTCGAAAAACTATAGAACAGTACCCGGTGTTCTCACCAGGCCAAGAATAGTGCCCATTTCCATCGGTCAGACTGTGAAAACCTCATAATTCACTGGCTATTGATTAGGGTAATATATTCACAATTACCTTACCTGGGCATGTTACATATTCTGCCAACACTTTGTATCATTATGGGTGAGTTGTCATAATACCTTGTAGCAGCCTTTCCTACACTGCAACCACTAAATACAATTTCTCTATATAAGCAAATTATCATGAGCCACCCATAATCATATGAATACCAAACCAAATGTCTCCCCACTTCCATTTCCCATTACCTGGATCCTCAGAAATCCTCACTGACAACTAACAATTGAGGAAGTATAAAGGACAGCCAATTAGAATTCAAAAGTAGTCTTAGCTTCTTGCCATTAAAGTGTTTTTTCTTTTACAAACTATTAAAAATCATGTAATACCATGTAAATGCATTGTTAGAACTCTTCCTGGGGCCTGGGAAGGGGCCATGCAAGGATGTGAATTCAAGTCAAATCTTTATTAGATTTATGATAAAGTCATGTTTTCTACCTTTGCTAAATTAATTAAAAAAATATTTTGAAGCAGGCAGAGGTATACAGGATCCAATAACTTGCCCAAAGGGAAAATATTACTAAGTAGTACAGTGGATCCATAACATACCAAAACATGAGGCTGTAATTAATATCCTTTTTTGTTTCCACTCCAGAAGCAGATTTCTGTTGCTTTTTACAGAGTATTTTGGCCAGGCATGGTAGCTCACACCTGTAATCTGAGCACTTTGGGAGGCCGAAGTGGGTGGATCACGAGGTCAGGACATTGAGACCATCCTGGCTAATATGGTAAAACCCTGTCTCTACTAAAAATACAAAAAATTAGCCGGGCACGGTGGCGGGCACCTGTAGTCCCAGCTACTCGGGAGGCTGAGGCAGGAGAATGGCGTGAACCTGGGAGGCAGAGTTTCTAGTGAGCCAAGATCCCACCACTGCACTCCAGCCTGGGTGACACAGGAAGATTCAGTTTAAAAAAAAAAAAAAAAAAAAAAAAAAAAAAAAAAAAAGCTATACAGAGTATTTTACCATTATTTTGGCTCATTGTTTCTCTCTACTTTGTTTTGTTTTTGTTACTGTATAGGTAAAAAGCTACCACTTATTTCTTGTGTATTTCATGGCTTCCCTTATAAGGGGGATTGTTTTGCTTAGGTATTTCTATTGACATAAGGTCTCCATTGTCTTGTGCCTTATGAACCTGATGATTTTATCCATGTGTGTTTGTTATTCTGTCACTGCACTGAGAGTTACCATTATAACATAGTTCATATCCAAATGTCCTTCAAGAGATAATATGAGTTCACTAATTGCAGCCACTCCTGAAGCAAAGTTACTTAAAAGGCAAAATACAGACTTATGGATTTTCTCTCCCTTAGGTCAAATTTCACTTCTAATGTAATCTATTGTTATCAGGATTGTCTAGTTTCACTGTCATCTGTCTTCAGTAAGAGCCATAGATATAACAGACATCCAAATTGATCAACTTATCTGAATAATTATACTTCCAATTTGTCAAAAGTCTTAAATTACTGTAAACTGAAAACTTTTCTTGATAACATTCTATCTCATTTATATCTAATTTTTCTCTTATCTATAAATAACAAAAATAAGTATAAAATGTAATCTATAATTATCAAATGATTTGAAAACCTATTTGATCTGATATATGTAGATTCATATTGCCAATTAGGCTTAACACAATTTTTAATTTTCTCATGTTTTTTAAACTATTATTAATAATAAAGACTATATAAAGTTCTATATGATTCATATTTTTAAAATATGCTTCAAAAATTTTTTATTGTTAAAAAATAGCAATTACATTTTCATATATTTCTGAAATAATACTCATGTCAAAATTATATATATATATACACACACACACATATATATATATACACACACACTTTTTTTTTTTTTTTTGAGACAGAGTCTCACTCTGTCACCCAGGCTGGAGCGCAGTGGTGCGATCTCTGCTCACTGCAAGCTCTGCCTCCCGGGTTCACACCATTCTCCTGCCTCAGCCTTCCAGCAGCTGGGACTACAGGTGCCCGCCACCATGTGTGGCAATTTTTTGTAGTTTTAGTAGAGACGAGGTTTTACCATGTTAGCCAGGATTGTCTCGATCTCCTGACCTTTTGATCTGCCTGCCTCAGCCTCCCAAAGTGCTGGGATTACAGGCGTGAGCCACTGAGCCTGGCCCAAAATTATATTTTTAACACACTTTAAATAAACAACGAAAACTACATTCAGTCTCACAGTCACAGACTATATGATCAATTCAGCAATATTAATAATGTGATATATTTGGGTGTTCAAATTATTTTCTTTACCATCTTGTAAATTATCACTACAATCTCTCTTATGTAAGGAAAGTTGAGAACACTTAGTAACTTAGATAATTCTAAATAAAAGAATATGAAATCAATTTTTTATTATTACCTAAATAAAACGCGTACATATATTGTTAAACAAGTTACACAAATGGAAGAAAATAAAGCATTGAAAAGCTTGCCACCTGTCAACAATGATACTGTGAATTTCCATCAATCTTTCAAGTTAGCTATACATAAATATATACTATGTATATTCAACAATGAGAACATACTGCATAGACCTTTTAACCCTACATTTTTACTCAACAATTCATAATATACTTCAGAGAGGTAAGTCATTCATACTTTTATTTTCATTCAATATTCTTAACTCATTGCAAATTATTCATTAGCAGAAGAAAAATATTTTATCCAGTTTTCCCTATATCTGCCAAACTACTGAAAAACATCTCTAAGAGAAGGTTCAAGCTTGGTGCTTTTTTCCTCTCTACCTCTTAAAGATGCATCAAGTGTTTCTAGGAACTCCACATTTTTAAATATTTAAAAGAATAATTTCAGAGCCTTTTCTCACCAAAATGTTTTCATTCATTTAATCAAATGTTATCTGTTGATTGAATAATGGCAATGGTGTGGTGTTATTGTCCTCTGTAATAATAGACACTTTGATTTTAAGTGCATTGCTACATGTAAAAATTGTATTGATTTTAATATGCATTTTAATGTAATTTGAAAACAAATTAGAAAACATTCCTTTCAAATCTAATTAGATAAATGGTTTATATTATTTATGAAATACGTTTCCACTCAAGAGTATAACAGACTTTTTTAAACCATGCCTTGATTAACTTAAATCTGCATTTTAAAAATAACCACGCCTTAAAAGTTCAGATAATTGATGGAGAGAAAATGCTGTGTTTTCTTTTGTATTATGACTGAGGTTGATTATTACTTCATGAGAAATAATATCTGAGATCTTTTTATTATTTGCATAATCCTGATAAGAAACAATCGAACAAAGCCCAAATAACCCCTTCAGTCATAAATGTCAGTTGTACAAACTGTTACTTTAATCCTTAAAAGAAACCATTTCTTAATTCACAGCTCCATTATGCCTAATACTCAAGAACATATTCAGGTTTCTTACAGGAAAACTCAGCTTTATTCAGACTTTTCCGAACATGTTTGCGTAAGTACATATTCAAATTAAAATCTGACCTCTCCTTTGAACATTTTGCTGTTTTATGAAGGAGGGCGGCTCATTTTAGCTACTGTATAAATTTACTGATTTATCAGATGCAGAGTTTCTTTCTATGCTATTTCCAAGTAGTTGAGAAATAATTTCTCTCAAATATTTATTTATTTTAAAATCATACGTCTCTAATTTAGAACTTGACTAGATTAAATGTTTTCAAAGGAAACAAACATTTTTAAGTCACTAGTGGAAGATCACTAGAGTCAAAAAATATAGAGCCTTGGTTTATCCAAATGTATCCATCACAAAAATATGATAGAAAAAATGACAGAAAAATAGCATGCATTAAATGGCTTTTTCCCATATATTTTTGCCATTTAATTTACAAAATAAAATAATATCATTATGTAATATATAATTTTGTATAACAGTATCGATATTAATTTTGAGTTCTATGCAGTTCTAATTCTGTATGTGTATTCAGAAGCCATTTATAGGAAATATGAAAACAAGTTTAAAAAATAATTCATCTTGATAGTTCTTCAAAGGTTATGTTCATTTTCAGTAACAATATAATTAAAAATAGTGGATTTTAGTAGTGATTTTATTTCTATATAGTAGTTGTACTTATTGAGAATTATCTCTTCTTACTTACTCAACAAAATTGTTCTAGTAGTTAGTCTCTCTATACTGTGTCATCAGTTCTTTCCTCCACCAGACCATGCCCATTAATATAAAATCACACCATTTGTCTTCACTCCATTTTTCCCCTCTAGCAACTACTGTTTTCTCCTCTTCCAATCAAGCAAAAATTATGATCAAGCAAAAATTATGGCATGATCTCTACTCTGTGTCTCTAGGATTTCTCTTCACATTCTCTGGTAAGTTTCTATCAAAGTAGTCTTTGTCTTTGTTACCTCACTGCAAAGATTCTTATCAAAGACAACAAATGTAATCTTAAGTAGCTTATCAGATGTTATCATCTTTAACAATCAGTGGTGGTAGATTTTACGGAGGTCACCTTTCTCCTTGATAAACATAGTCTCTCCTCCCTTGGCTGCTCCCACTGAGTCCCTTTTGCTGATTAATCCTCATCTCAACCTTTAAATGCTGAACTCTTAGCCTTTAGAACTTGAAACTCCTTTATTTTCTCAGTGCTCTTCCTGTTTTGGTCAGCTCATCTACTCTCATTATTTTGAATACAAATAAAAGCTGATTCCTTCCCCATTATTTAAATACAACAGGGATTATTCCTGTAGCACTTCTGAGGTCCTGATATACAAATCCATTTGGAGTGATAATAATTATTTAAAAATTGTTATGTCACAAAACTGGTTATCTTTTTTTCCCAAAGTTGCTTCTCTCCTTGTACTCTTCCTCTGTAACGGTCAACTCAATTTTTTCCCTTGTACCAGTCAAAACTCTTAAAATCATCTTTTACAATTTTTTTTCTCTCACACTCTACATCTAACCTGCCACCACTCCCGGCTAATTTTTGTAGTTGTAGTAGAGACGGGGTTTCATCATGTTGGCCAGGCTGTTCTCAAACTCCTCATCTCAGTGGTCCACCTGCCTTGGCCTCCCGAAGTGCTGGGATTACAGGTGTGAGCCACCATGCTCAGCCAAACAGATACATTTATTAAAAGACAGCTAGTGTGACTGAAATCTGTAGTTTCATGTAGATCATCTGCTGTTACTGAAATCTGTAGCATTTTTGTTTGTGAGTTACTTATTTGGTAGAAAGAAAAAGATTGTTTTTCTGAAAATGACACTTCCTCCTATAATTTTAGTCTACATCTACTGACAACACAAATAATTCTCTTTATTGTAGTTAATTGCATGTGTCCTATCATATGTTAAATGAAAAATCATCCTTTACTACTAATCTAGTTATCAATAACTTACAATGGTACAGCATTAATACTACACCTTCCATCATAAATAGATGGTTGTTAACATCTCTCTGTTAACATACTGAAGAACAGTGCTTGCTGATGAAACAAAATGAAATCTCCAAGTGAATAAAAGCTGTCATTAGAAGTATAGATGCAAGATTCTTTTCTTCTGCAAATTAATAGTCAAGAACCGTGGGGTTCTTGGTCGCACAGATTCCAAGAAATGGAACCTTGTGTCATGCGGTGAGTGTTACAGCTCTACTAGAAGCTGTGGGTCACTGAAGACAACCGTGAAACCTAGCAACTAGTGTTCAGTTGATTAGCACGAACCCGGGCACTTAGCCGCGCAGGAACAATGCTGGGCCTCTAGCCCCATAGGGAGAGGCAATGGGTGCCTCCCTGGATCAGAAGCTCAGCAGATACCCTGCTGCATCTGGAGGGGTGGAAGTCAGTGGCGGTCTTCGACGGCGTCAATCAGCAGTGGTGGACGGGGAAGGAAAGCTCAGCTCAAGCCAGAACACACACGGACCAGAAGAGTGTGCAGCTGCAAGATTTAACAGCGTGGAAATGGAGCTCCCACACAATGGGAGGGGACCCAAAGGGGGTTGCCCACTCCCTGCTTGAATGCCTGGAGTTTATATCCCAATCATTGTCCCTCCCCCTGTGCTCTCAGATGATATAAGATTTGACTATTTCTTTCCCTCCTGCTTTTAGCCTAATTTGTATTTTAGTGAGCCCTCTTTCCTACCTGATTGGTCGGGTGTGAGCTGAGTTACAAGCCAGGTGTTTAAAGGTGGGTGCAGTCACCTTCCCCAGCTAGGCTTAGGAATTCTTAGTAGGTCTAGGAAATCCAGCTAGTCCCGTCTCTCATCAGTATCTCACAGCAGTACATGGTGACTACAGAAGATTACTACCTAAGTAAGTAGGACAGAGACTCTGGAAAATGGAGGCATTTAGGACAGGAAGAGAAAGTGTAGGTTGCCTTAGGAATATTTAATAATAGATTACACTGTTGGTAAAAATGAATTTACATGCAATAACTTCAATGGATTTTTTTTTTCTTCTATCTGCTTGGTAGGCTGAGGCAAGAGAATCACTTGAGCCAGGAGTTCAAGGCTACGGTGAGCTGTGATTGCACCACTGCACTCCAGAATGGGCACCAGAGCAAGACCCTGTCTCTATGCTCTATTTAATGTTACGATGCGGAAGAATAATGTCTAAGACACGTAACTATTTAAATACTTTTATTAAACAGCACACAGTTTTGTTATGTATCATTTCAAGGAGGTAAGAATGGTATAGTTATATTTTTATCATGTTTTCTTATTGTTAGAAACAACAGAGAAAAAAGCAAACAAAAAATGGAAATGGCTTCTGTTTCACAATCCTTTCTTAAAAGACAATTCATTTTACTGTGAGAAAAGATAGGCACTTGCTTTTTATCTTAAACTGTAATTGAAACTGTTAGTACAACAAAGTAACAATGTGTTGGCAAAAATACGCTTCTACAGTAGTTCCTTTCTTTTGCAATGAAAGCACTTTGCACCTGTGGAGACAAAAGCAGTATTTTTCCTTGTCTAAAATGTCATAATGTATAATGATAATAGTGATGTTTCTATGAGTGAACTACTGTACTATTTCAATAGTGTGAGACATATTGAGTTCTAGTTCAACAAATCGTGCTCCTTGTCCAATTTCATAAAATACTAGATACATTAGCCATGACAGAAAGGGCTGCTGAGTTACTGATAATGTGAATTAAAACAAGACTTTAGGTAACATTGTATGCTTCTAAAATTTTTATTCTTTTCTTTCTTTCCATAGAATAGTTCTCATGGAAGGTTAATCCTTCGTTTAAAAAGTTATGGTGTGATATTCTAGTATACTCGTGCCTTAGTGAAAAAGTTCAATCACTGTTTTTATTCCATTGTATTTTAATATTTATCTCTACATGTAAAACTTGGGTTTAAATCTTCAAATTCAGAATAAGCTCTGGACATTATGCATACATCATACCAACTAAACATTACTATATTTTACCAAGATTTATCAAAACAGGATTCTGACTGAACACTGTTAATAAGTCAATTTTGAGTCTTTTATTATAAAGTTATTTTTACTTTATTATCAGTGTAGTTGGGAACAAATCAAAATAACAAGGCTATATTTTTATCTCCACTTATTCTTCTTCTGAAATAAAATTCGTAGTTTCAAATAACAAAATTATTGGTCTCATGGCATTTGTATTCACAGAAGACACACTTCAAACTCGATAAAACTACTGGTAGCTGCATGATTTAAAATGTAATAAGGAAACACTAGGGCTTGGTGCACTGAGCATGTTTCTGAAAAAGCAAATGAAATCACTACAGCCATTACAATACGCCCCTCACTGTGACGGAGTAATCACCTGGCTAAGAAAAATAAGCCTCACACTTTTGAAGCAACATACTGATGAGGTGATTTGAATGGATACCTATCCAGGTAATAAACATTCAATATAAAGCCACATCACATTTGCTGATGACATGTTTAATACTTTTTCAATATGCTTATTTTTAAGTTATTTTGACCATACCCAATCCATTTATCATTGTAAAGCCATATTCCATTACAAGATGTTTGCACTCATACACACACCTAATACTGAAATAGAAAATAAAGGTAGAAAGGTTAAAGAAATAAACTGTTGTTAATTATGGTAATGTTATAGCTCCATGGTTAAATCAAACTTACGCTAGAAAATTTTGTTGGAAAGGCAAAGTAGAACTATTATCCAGGTGCCTATAATTTTGAAAGTAAGTGGGGAGACCTGTGCTTTATAACATAATGTAATTACTGCTTTTTAAAATTTACATGCCAGATAATTTCTTTTTCTGGATATGAGTTTTATTTGAGACTTAGGGTAGGTAAACTATATTTAATATTACCTTATTAATTCCTAATTTAACTATTCTTGGACATACATGGACTTTTATTGCATAGCAAAACATTTATTCTTAATCTTTTAGAAACAGTTTACCAAATGCTGCTGCTCTGTCACTAATGTGACTCTGATATATTTTGTTCTCTTTTTCAGATACAACTGTGCAATGTATAAAGCAAGACATTCATTAAAACTGCAGATGTAAAAGTCTTTGAATCTCAATTTTCTTTTCCAAATAATATAATTGATATCTTGAAATGAGTTCTGCATGACATAGTAGATTATTACAATTAAATTGTAACCATAAACATCACTGAATCATCCTAATTGTCACTTGTTATTTACGTGCAAAATTACTAGATTCTTCCTATCGGGTTAGAATTTTAACATTTTCTATGATTTTAAATATCACTGATGTCAAATGATAGCTACACAAGATATCTTTAAGAGCATCTAACTTGAGAGAAAATATAATTAATGTTGAAATCAGCATTGTCATACTTTAGAGAAAATGATGTAGATGTTTCTTGTGGAAAGTCTCCAAAGTGATACTGTACACTAAGCAAACTAAAAAGGACATGAAGTTCAACACAGCAGACTGCAGTTAAACTGTTTTATAAAAGCATTATGTCTCCCATGAAGAACATAATGCTGACTGCTGTGATGGCAGTTAAAAACATATATCCTTCAAATAGTGCTATCAGCCACCCAAAAAGAACAGAATACAGAACACATGTATCAAAAACCATGAAATTTAACGAGTTGCAGTTTTCTTCACGCTAGCAAATATTAAGGGTTTTCTTTTGAGTTTATAAGCACGATTTCATGATGTGATTGTGGACGTCTGAATGTGTGTTAAGAACACCACCCAGTAAATGAGAAGCTGGGGTTGGGAAAAACTAACAGTTCAGCATTTTCATACACTTGTTACCAAAGCTTTTTTTTTTTTTTTTCCTGAGTCACTACTGATTATCCTATAATTTCAAACATATAAAATATTTTAACTCTTTTCTTCCTTGAAATTTTTTATCTTAAATTTTTAGTCAAACTGTTTTTCTAGGCACCAGTGGGAAAATTAATAAATGCTTAATTGACAAATATTAAATATTTTTTAAAAAGTAATCCTAGTTTACTTAAATACTTAATATGGTGGGGAGTATCTTTTAAATGCTTAAAAATTAAAAATAGGACGTTTCTAATATGTTCTTTTTTCAGTTTTGAACATGGCTAAAACTATAGCATGATTCAGAAAGTATGTCTATTTCATATGGGCTCTTAAAATGTCCCTATAATATCAAAACATTGAATAGAAAATTATATTGCATGAACATTTTTAGAATCTGGATACCTTTACAAATTAACTTTACTCACCATATCCAAATGTTAAGTAAACATGTAAAATAACATATCTTCATAATAACTGAATAAATGGGTTACCTAGCATACATTAATAGGGTTAAGTTTAATAAGAGTTCTTGCATGTTACTAGATGACCTGTAGAAAACTTGTTTTTTTATTTTTTTATACAACTATTGTTAGACATGTACTTGTTATTTGAGGAAAAAAAGAAAGATGAAGGGAAGAAAGGGAAGAAAATGGCAGAATGGAAATAACCCAAAGGCATTATTTTAGTTTTAGCAATATTTTCAGAATAAAATGAAAGTTGGGTTGCTTTTGCAAAAGATAATTCCAATTTCAAAGTAAATGTTTCTTTTAGAAACGGTAAATCCTATCTGGAAGAAGCTAATAAAAGTGATATATCCTAAATCCAGGCAGTGGAAATGAATAGTCACAGCCAAGTCCCACTCTTTATATTTCTGTGAGGTTATTGTGTGTGTATGTGTATGTGTATATATACACTACATGTGTATATACACATATATACACACACACTATATATATACACTATATGTGTATATACACACATATATACACTTATATATACATATATACACACACATATACACTATATATATACACATATACACACGTATATACACTATATACACATATATACACACATATGTACTATATAGACACACATATATATACTATATACACATATATAGTATATATACACATATATACTATATATACACACACACGGACATACTCTATATGTACACATATGTATGATTTCATAGTTTGTTAAAAACAAACCAAACATGTAAAGCAAAACAAAATAAGAAAGCAACAGAAACTTCTCTTCTGTCGTTAATCTCATCTCCACTAAAGGTTTCACAAGAAAGCTATTGCTATAATTGTTACTTAGATGTTGTATGACATAACTAAATAAGTATAATCATAAAGTCTTTAAGGTAATAGGAGTTATATAGATAATTATGGTTTTAGAAAGGATAAGAACTTAAGAATGTAGTGTTCCTGTGCAGCGGAGTCTGGGAAGGCTGGTTATTATCAAAATGAGGCATCATGAACGCTGAACGCTGAGGAAAATTGCTTATGTTTAGAGTGAGCAGGGCTGTGTATTCATGTCCGAAAATAAGAAAAGAAGATGGGTCCTGATATACGTTACCTATAAAAAGACACCAAAAACAAAGGTCATTAAATCTGACAAGTTTCATTATGACTATGTCTTTATAGAACATTACAAGAATTCATATTAGCTTTTGTCTTTGATGAACATTTTACTATCCCTATAGTCTTAAATTCCTGATTTGGTGTATCAATGTGGATGAGTCACAGACTTGGTGAAGATATGGTATCAAAAAGATCTAATTATCTCGGCCTATTAGTCAAATCTCTTTCAGTAATGCAGGCTTTTTCATGAAATTATTTAATCTCTTTTTTTCTCCTATTTAGCTCTAGCCCATGTATTCTGTCTTCAATTTCATTATATACATCACATTTCTTCTGTTAAACAGATGACCACTGATTTATTTTTTATATACAGTATTTGCTCCATAATTATTTATGAACATTAATTCATTTATGAAATTAGTTCATTTCATGAACATTTTGAGTATTTACCATGGGCTATACAAGATATTGTGGGCTGGAAGTGTGATAATGAAAAAAATATAGTCCCTGAACTACAGAGAAAATGTTTGTACTGGATCAAGTGGTTTATATTGGCAAAGTACTTTTCAGTTTGTTTGTTTTTCCATAACTATTTTCAAATTTAATTCTTATTTCTCTATAATCTGGTGTATTGCATCAGTTTCCTCCCACATATTTCACCTAATGAACCTCAAATATTATAATTACTTAAGTTGTGTCACTTTTCTACCAAATAATTCTTTACAGGTCTACAGTAACTATATTTCAGACAAAATATTCTACTCATTGTTTTTTATCAGAACTTTTACTTTCTATCTCTAAGTCTTTTCTTGGGTTATTTCTCACACAGTCAATAGCTATGTACCGTATCAGTAAATACAATTGTAGAAAGAACAAAGTATTTATTTACTATTCAGTACAGATGGCTCTAATTCTACTGAGTTTCTTTAATTTTAGATTTTTAATTTTACTCTTCTTATAGTTTTATATTTTATTTTACTACCAATTTATTAAAATTACCTTTCAAATTGTCATATTTCACTAAAATATATTAAACATTAGGATGAGAATATTGTGATTGTGTGCGTGTGTGCACGCGCACGCACGCACACACACACACACAGTCACAAATGCATTTAATTCCTAGTGCTCAGTGAGGTTGACTGACATAAATTAAGCAAAATACAATCTACCAGTTATTCATGATTTATAGTGCAATGGGCAGGTGTTGTTTAATACAAATTTTATAATCCCACTCTATTTAACAACTATTATTCATTATTTCTGCAAAATTGTCCATAATCATTTATCTTCATCCATGTATACAATGGCTCTTATACATGATTGCTTTTTGTTTTTTCTTATGGAGAGCATGAAAATCTGACCAAGTGGAGAAATTACTTATTTTTGCATTTAGTTCTAAATTTTATTTCTTGGAAGATTATCATAAAATATTCTTCCTCAGATAAAAGTGACAGCACTAAGTGTTGGAACTCCTTGAGAATTGAAGAACTAGCTCAAAAGCCATCCATCTTATCTATAAATTGTCTGAAGGTATCCTCAATAAGCAGTGAATTTTCCAACACCTGAAATGTAGTACACTTTATTTGTATGTGAATTGCATAATTGCCTTAAGCTTTAATTCAGGTATCATAACCTTCAAGAGACCTTTTGCAAGTTTGGTTGAATGCCTACCCCTTCTGTTTTCTTCAGAACTGAGTGTCAAATGCTAGCAAAAACTCAAGGCCTTCAATGGAAAATATTTGTTAATGTGTAAACCTCTCTCATAGATGTACTCATCTGGAAGATGGTTTTATTCAACTAATTATTCCCTATACATATCAAACAATTTGACGTAGAGTAGATGATAAATGAATGTTTCTACTTAAGTGACCCTTTAATTACATTCTATATAATTCCTGACTTCGAAGTCTGAAATAAGTTAAGAAAACATCTTAAAAGCACTTATCGTGCCTTACATTTTTAGCCCAGCAGTACAGTATATACATATGTATAATATTAAAAGGATTTATGCAGTTGTTTATTTTTTTACACTAGAATGTGAACTACTTAAGAGACTGTTTCTTCTTTTAATGTATCTGGAACATATTAGGACCAAATTAACTTTTTTCTTTTTTTTTTTTTTTTTTTTTTTTTGAGACTGAATCTCACTCACTCTATCACCCAGGCTGGAGTGCAGTGGAGTGAACTCAGCTCACTGCAGCCTCTGTCGCCCAGGTTCTAGCATTTCTCCTGCCTCAGCCTCCTGAGTAGCTGGGATTACAGGCACCCGCCACCACACCCAGACAATTTTTGTATTTTTAGTAGAGATGGGGTTTTACCATGTTGGTCAGACTGGTCTCGAACTCCTGACCTCAACTGTGAAGAATGCACTGTATACACTTTTAGCACTATACTGTGTTCATTTTTCTGCTCTCCATTTAAAACATGAGAACAACAATCAACAATTAATGTATTAATTATTGTGATTATGTCATCCCATACATGTAAAATAATATCCAAAATTAAGCTTTTTAGGTAGAGGCCAGGAATTGAAAATGTAAGCGAACTAAATGTCTGTAGTAAAAGTGATAAAGATTTACACTGAAGAAGACAGAACAATAATGAAGCAAAAGGAGGAATCCTGACATAGAACAAACAACAACAATAAAATTCTACATCCTGTATCTATCATTCTTCTTAAGCAGTATTATTAAGTATTTATAATGCAACACATAATTTGTGCCGGTCATGTGTTACTCTTTACTCATAAAAAGTGAGTATCTTTAATAACCTTAAGCTCGTATCTCTTCCTTGATATATTCACAAAATTAAAGTTCAAATCCTTTTGTTTCAAAACAGATGGAATATGAGTCAATTTAGCCACTTGGGAACACTAAGTCAACCACATGTAAGGATCGACATGCCTTATGACACATAGGCATATATCTACTTGAATACACACACTACTTGTATTGAATATTGACGATGATCTGTTTCTGGGAGCTTTTTTGTAAAGTTTATAAAATATCAACATTAGTTTCATAACATATTTCCTTCCTGTGTCTAAAAATATATGAATCCACTCAGTGATAATTTTTGTGTCTTCCAATCTCATAAAACAGCAACACAAAATGAAACATTGTTATCTTTATCTTAGAAAGAGAGAGACAATTTAGAGTGAATGTACTTGGAAAATTTGGGGAATTAGAGCTGTCTTTGTAAAATGGCCCTATGTCTGGCAGCAAATCCATAAACTTAAAATTTTGGGTCAATGTTGTAGCTTCTTGACCTTTAAATTCCAACATTAGCACAGGTGGGTCAATACATCTTAGTAATGTCCTTAATTAAAGTTGCTATGTCCTTGCTATGATTACAAGAGAACCGCCATAAACAGTTTGCTGTAAAAGCAGCCTAAGTGAATGGAAACCTTTTGCCTTGTGCGTATCGTGGTCATCTTCTGTGATAGATGCTTTTGTAAGTCAGTCTGATGACTTGAACCAAGTTAGAAACAATATAACCCTATACAGAGATGCAAATATAATAAGATTCCAGAGTATTGGCTTCCCCAAGGTACACAGTACAGTGAAATTCTATTAAGCTTTTCACAGAATTAGCAGTAAATAAATACGAAATCATCGTACAAATAACATGGTCATTTTTTAAGATGATAAACTCAAACTTACTTTTGAGGAGTCTTCTCATTTAACAAGCATAGCATGAATTATAACTGATCAGCAATGTAATAGGTTAGTGGTGACAAAGATGAATAAGCCAGTATCACCACTTTAAAAAATTCATGGAATCCTGAAATAACCATTGTAAAAGCTCACCATCATAACACAATATGATATTGGATGTATAGGGATTTTTCCAAGTTACTGTGGGATCCCTGAGGAAGAAAGGATTTTGTCTGTTTGTAGAAGTCCGAGTTTTCACAGAGTAAATGACCAAGAAGTGACAAACACAAATAAGGTTCTGGGGATCTCAGGATGGACCGGGTATGAAGAGAATATATACAAGGAAAAATTTATTTGGGGATATTACGTGTCCTTTAGAAACTGCCAAGTGGTATTGAGGCTTGTGAAAAACCGCAGAACATTAGGCTGGAAAGACACAATGGAATGTACATGGTTTTGATGTTGATCTGCTAGAGAATATACTATAATATCATTAAATTGCACAGAAAATTATCTTAGATTAATCAACCGGTAGCTTCAATGTTCATTTTTTTCCCACCCATGGTTATTATAGTTATCAGATCTGCTCAAATTCATGTTTTATTACTCTATATGTTTTTTCCTGGTTAAATTTGTTTCTGCTTTTAGAATTACTACAAATACTTTTCTCCTAATATTTTTGCAAGAAATGTAGAAATTTTGTGAAACGTCTAGTATATTAATATCAAATAATAGACTTCTGGCAAAACTGGTGCTCTGTGTTGACAAATTCAAATTTCAGTGACTAAAACGGTATGTGACTGGTAGGGTTGTAAATGCTTCTAAGTCAGAATGTAAGTTAATACGGACTATCTCAGAAAACCAAGTTATAATCACCTGAAGAAAGCAAGAACATAATTACGACTAATTTAGTCATGTTATAATACTGCACATAAGAAAGCAAAGGGCATGTTAGAAAGCAAATAAAGATAAGATTTGTACTTTAAACCATTTGATTGTACTCAAGGAAATCAAATACCATTTAAACTTTTTAAATTATAACGAGAAGATTAATGTTGGTTTTCTTTTTAAATATGACATTACACAATAAAATTTACATCACACATTTTGACTTTTCCTCAAATTCTTTGATGTCTAGAATATGGTTCACTTTCTTGTAAAAATAGAAAGATGTCCCTGCCTGGTCATCTGCTGAGTATTGGGATGCTTCCTCATTCATAAGCAGTTGTGAAAATTCAAACTACAAAGATTTTATTCAAGAGAAAAACTGCCCGATGATCTATCTTACACATATTGAAGTAGTTTCTTGAAATATAACTACAATTATTCCTTGCTTAATGATGAGAATACATTCTGAGAAATGAATTGTGAGGCAATTTTGTCATTGTGTGAACATCGCAGAAGGTACTTACACAAATCTAGATTTACAACCTACTATTTTCCCTAAGGTATATGGTCTATCCTATTGCTCCTACACTACACACCCATACAGCATGTTACTATAGTGAGTACTGCAGGAAATGGTAACAAAATGATAAGTATTTTTGTATCTGAACATATCTAAACAGATAAAAGAGACAGTAAAAATGTAGTATAAAGATTATTTTTAAAGTACACCTTATAGGACACTTTCCATGAATGAATCTTGCAGAAATGGAAGTTGCTCTGGGTGAGTGGGAAGTGACTGTGAAGGTCTAGGACATTACTGTACCAGTACTGTATGCTTTACAAACATTGTACACTGGGCTACACTAAATTTATTGAAACTTTTTATTTCTTCAGCAATAAATTAAACATGGCTTACTATAACATTTTTTACTTTACAAACTTTTTAACATCTTTAAATTTTTCTAATCCTTTTAAATAAGTTTAAAACACGAAGACGTTTTACAGTTATATGAAATACTTTTAAATTTTTTTCTTATTCTATAAGATTTTTCCTTTCTTAAATATTTTTAACTTTTTAAACTTTTTTTGTTGAAACCTAAGACACATAGCCATACATTAGCCTAAGCCTACACAGTGTCAACATCATCAATTTCAGTGTCTTCCACCTTTGTATCTTGTTCCACTGGAAGGTCTTCATTGGTAATAACATGCATGGAACTGTGATCCTATGAAAACAATGCCTTCTTCTGGGATACCTCCTGAAGGACCTACCTGAGGTTGTTTTATACTTATCATGTTTTATAAGTAGAAGAAGAAAACACTTAAATAATATTAAAGTTACAGTATGGTAAATTCTAGGTGATGGAAAATGTTCATCTCCATTATAATCTTATGGAGCCACTGTTAAGTATCTGTCCATCATTGACCAAAATATCATTATGCAGTTGCATGAGTTATAGACTTGCCAATGTGGTATCTTCATCAGTGAATTCCAACAGTACAATTACACGTTCATTGGTCAGATTAGGAAGGATTTTATCCACTATGGTTTCAATGTTTTTGCTTCCTTCTAAATTCATTTATTTTTATTTTTATTTTTATTTTTTTTTTGAGACGGAGTCTCACTCTGCCACCCAGGCTGCAGTGCAGTGGTGCGATCGGGCTCACTGCAAGCTCCGCCTCCCGGGTTCACACCGTTCTCCTGCCTCAGCCTCCGGAGTAGCTGGGACTACAGGCGCCCGCCACTACGCCCGGCTAATTTTTTGTATTCTTTTAGTAGAGACGTGGTTTCACCGTGTTAGCCAAGATGGTCTGGATCTCCTGACCTCCTGATCTGCCCGCCTTGGCCTCCCAAAGTGCTGGGATTACAGGTGTGAGCCACCGCGCCCAGCCCATTTCTAAACTTAGTTGTCAATGCAACAGTGTTGGGAGGGTGAGCCTAATGGGAGGTGTTTAGGTCATGAGTGGCCTGCCTTCATGAATGAATCAATGCTGCTACGAATAGAGCCCGCAGGAGGGGCTTGCCCTTTAGGGTCTTCTGTCATGTGAGAAACAGTGTTTCTCTTCTCCAGAGAATGCAGCATTCAGGGTGCCATCTTGGAAGTAGAGCTGGCTCTCAACAGACACCAAACTGGCTGGCACCTTGATCTTGAACTTCCCAGCTTCCAGAACTGTGAGATGTAAGTTTCTTTACAAATTGTCTAGTCTGTGGTATTCCTTCATAGATGCAAAAGCAGACTAAAGCAGTATCTGTACAATCAATATTAAATTATAAGGTTATTGGGGTTTTCCCAGAATTCTTAGGAACAATCCCAAATCATAAAGTTAACAGAAGTATACAGAGTAATCCCTTTTCCAGAGTACAGAAAATATATTAGCAAGAGCTTTGACTTTTACCGGCACAAGCTTAACTAACATTAATTGATTGACTGAAAAATAATAATGCACCAAACTCAGCGCTTTGTTCAAAATTATCTGAGAATATCATTGTTAAAATATTACACAGCACACTTAAAAGTTATCTCTAGAAATAAGAAAAATGTGAAGAATCTTCTTTATGTTTTGTTCCTTGACTAAAACAAATGATATTAATTCATTATTTACTATTATTTCTCATGGCCTATTTTTACTTTTAAGGCCTTTTTTGGTGTTATAATTTAACATGTCATTATGTATATCACTGAAAATAATAAACTGCCATACACACTACTGCATTTTTCAACAATACTATAAGCATAAAACTGTTTAAGAAATTAGTTTGTGCTCATGAGTTTCGAACTCAATTATAGGATATGCTATATGGTAGTAAATGTGTTTGAAAATACAGTAAACCTTTGTCTCTATGTTTTAAGGATTATTAGGAATGCCATGCCAACAGCTTTCTTATGTGTGATTACATGAGCCTATTGTTAATAGATAATTATAAACTACTTAAATATGAATTATAAATGATAATGGTAGTTTTTACTTCTCAATAACTAAAACTAAAATTTCTTCATTTTCAGAAATCAATATCAAGGTAACTTGACTGAAAAGATCACCCATTTATTAACACTTGGGTAATGTCCAAAACAGTTCCACAATTGACTTGCCAGCAATGACTTCCCAAAGTAATCTGATTGAATTGAAAGAGAAAAGAATTAAAATGAATGAAGGAAGAGGTGAACTATCTGTGTTTAATCTCCAGTTTCATCAGAAATCGATTAACTAGCTGACTTTGGGTCCAAAAGAATTAATTACACTCAGTCTTTAGTATAATTAACAACACTATGGCCATCTCCCAAAATATTCATTAAACAGTCAGGAACAATATGAAATTCAAATTAAAATTGGAAAAGAGATTAAATAGAAGTAGTCATCTCTAAAAGGAATCATACTACATCTGAGATGAAATCATTTGAGCAATACAAAATATGGAAATACATTTTGTGTTACATTTAATTATCATTAATTCCAGCACTGCAAGCTGGCAGCTATTTTAGGCTCATTACAATGACTAAAATGGGCTAGAATGTTAATATGAATCTATCCTCATTGGAATAATGGGAATATGTGAATATGCTTCAAAGTTAAAGAAAGTTTAAGAGTCAAGTTGAGTTTCAGTTAGTTTCCTAAATTTTTAATTGGGGATACACATTATAGAGAAACTGCTGATAATATATTGATAACAATACAATAAACAAAAAAAGTCCAGTGACATTTTCTTTCTGATGAAATTTTAAAATATATACCCTATTTTGTGGTTTCTTAAAAGCAATTTTTGTTTTTGTGCTTCAGTGAATTTAAACACAAACTTTAAACACACTATTTCAACACAAAATGTAAACACACTAAACACACAGTGTTTAGTGACTATGAGTCATAGTATGAAATGCCTCAAAGGAGGGAATGCCTATTGTTTTGTTTGAAGTAAGTAAGCACCCAAACTTGTGGGGATATGCTGTTAGAATATCTTATAAAACTACAAGTTTTTATGATATTTGGGACTTCCTGTTCCTGATTTTTCTACTTGTCTGGCACACTATTTCTTCAGAGGATTATTTAAATAGAAGGATTTGAGGCCTGCATATACATGACGTCAGATGTACATTAAGTACCAGGATATTTCATTCATAGCCAGAGCTCATTAGTTTGTAGTTAAAATGAAAAATTTTAATGTGTGGAAAGATACTAGTTTAACATATTTTGAAAATTGATATATGCTTAATTCTTTTACCAGGGATTGGGTTTTACACGCTGAAGGTGTTAGTATGGTACTGACTATTCGGTTCATTATGGGGATGTGTTGTCATAATTTTCTAACAGAGCAAGAATTTTAAAATGTCCTTATTTCACTTTCGCAAAAAACAAAAACAAAAACAAAAAAAACCAACCTCTTCTTAAAGGCATAACCAAAGTCATTTTTGCAGTTTTGACAGTTGCAGTTTTGAAATGTATATATACTTGAAATACATACATATATTTCAAATATATACACACACATATATATAAACATTTGTATAGACATATGTATATACAAATATTTATATACATACATACATTCACATATGCATCTATGTATTTATGTTCGTTTTAATGCATATAACTTATATGAATGCTATAATAACCTTTTTAAAATGTCCATTATCTTTGTTTTTAAATTTAGAATAGTTATAAAGAATACACAAGAAATTACATTTTTAGAAGCTGGAAGGACAAAAATCCTAAAATAATGGTTTTTAATTACACAGAAAACTGGAATCAGACTTAGAAATGATGACTGATATGAAGCAATTACTTCATGTAATTGGTAGTATATAGAAAGGGCAAAACCATCATTTCTCCAAGTGGACATGAGGAAAGAGGAATAAAAGATAAAAACACTTTGATGGCCCTTGGATCCATGTGTGTTCTAAGCAGTATCAGTGTTTTATGGGGTTTGTAGAGCAAACCTCCAGGCTGCACATTCTCTTGAGCAAGAAAAGTTTACGCTGTGCTTCAGCTCAGCAGCAGCATATCTTCAGACATAGTTCAAACTGAATTTTAGACAGGCTTAAAGGGGAAATAATGGACATGAGGTTAACTGGGAAATATTGCTGAAAAATTTAAGAGTTTTAAAATTAGAGTAATAAAGCAAAGTGTAACAGCAAAAACTAGGAGAAAAAGTAGTTCTGAAATGCCTAGAAAATATGAGATAAATGCAGGAAGACTCATAATCTGACATACTACCTAGAAAAATGTAATTATTAAAGTAAGCTGAATACAGGTGCACCTTTTTATTGCACTTTGCTTTATGGTGCTTCACTGATACGTATTTTTTATAAATTGGTTTGTTGCAACTCTGCATTATGCAAGTCTGTCAGTGCCATTTTTGAACACCTCATGTCTCTTTGTCATATTTTGGTAATTATCATAATATTTCAAGCTTTTAAAATTAGTATTCTGTTTGGTATGGTGATCTGTAAAGAATGATCTTTGATGTTACAATTGTAATTGCTTTGGGGCACCACAAACCACACCCACATAAGACTGAGGACTTAACAACTGTGTGTGTTTTGACTCTTTGATTTATAGGCCATTCTCCCATCTTTCTCCCTCTCAAGACTGCCTATTCCCAGAAATGAAGTAATATTGAAATTACACCAATTAATAGCCCCACAATGGCCTCTAAGTGTTCAAGTGAAAGAAAGAGTTTCACATCTCTCACTTCAAATCAAAAGCTAGAAAGGCTTACGTTTTATGTAGAAGGCATATCAAAGGCTGAGAAAGGCCAAACGCTAGACCTATTTTGCCAATTAACCAAGCCGTGAATATAAAGGCAAAGTTCTTGGGAAAAAAAATGGAAAGTGCTACTTCAGTGAACAAATGAATGATAAGAGAGAGTCTTATTGCTGATATGGAGAATGTTTTAGTGGTATGAATAGAAGATCAAAGCAGCTACAGTATTTCCTCAAACTAAAACCTAATCCAGAGGAAGGCCCTAATTCTCTTCAATTCTCTGAAGTCTGAGAGAGCTGGTGAAGCTGCAGAAGAAAGCTCGAAGCAAGCAGAGGTGAGTTTATAAGCTTTAAGGAAATAAGCTGTCTCTATAACATAAAAGCTTAAGGTAGAGCAGTAGGTGCTAAAGTAGAAACTGCAAGTTATTCATAATTTAGCTACAATCATTGATGAAGGTGGTCACGGTAAACAACAGATTTTTAATGTAGAGATGAAACAACCTTATTTTTGAAGAAGATGCTACCTAGGACTTTCATAGCTAGAGAGAAGTCAATGCCTGGATTCAAAGCTTCAAAGTACAGATAGGTTTGCTCTTGTTAGGAGTTAATACAGTGGGTGACTTAAAGTTGAAGCTAATGCTCATTTACTGTTCTGAAAATCTTAGGACCATTAAGAATTATGCTAAATCTACTCTGCCTGTGCTCTGTAAATGGAACAACAAAGCACGGATGATAGCACATATGTGAACAGCGTGGCTTACTGAATAATGAGCCCACTGTTGAGACCTACTGCTCAGAAAAATTATTCCTTTCAACATACTACTGCTCATTCACAATTCTTCTGGTTACCTAAGTTCTGATGAGGATATACACGGGAATTAATGTTTGTATGCCTGCCAACACAACATCCATTCTGCACACCAGGGACCAAGGAGTAATTTTAAACTTCACATATTATTAATTATGTATATAATTAATAATTATATATATAATGTTATTAGCATATATATATGTACACATACATATATGCCATAACTGCCATAGTTAGTAATTCCTTTAATGGATCTGGGAAATGTAAATTGAAAACAATCTGGAAAGGATTGAAAGGATTTACTTTTCCAGATGCCATTAAGAACATTTGTGAATGATGGGAGGAGGTGAAAAATATGAACATAAATAGGAATTAGGAAGAAATTGATTTAAACCTTCACGAATGACTTCGAGGGGTACAAGATTTTAGTGTAAGAAAGAACTACAGATATGGTGAAGATAACAAGAGGACTAGAGTTAAAAGTGGAGCATGAAGACGTGACTGAATTACTGTAATCTCAGTGGAGAGGAATTGCTTCCCATAGATGGTTTCTTGAAATTGTATCTAATTCTGGTAAAGATGTGGTGAACATTGTTGAAACGACAACAAAGAATTTATAATATTACATAAACTTAGTTGATAAAGCAGTGGTAGGGTTTGAGAGAACTGACTTTTATTTTGAAAGAGGTTCTGCTGTGAGTAAAATGCTATCAAACAGCCTCACATGCTTTAAAGAAATCCTTTGTGACAGGAAAACCAGTTGATGTGGCAAACTCCATTGTTTTTGGTGTGAGGAAATACTGTGGCTGGCTTGGTCTTCTATTCACACCACTAAAACTTTCTTCAGATAAGCAATAAGTCTCCTCCTTATTACTCATCTCTTCACTGAAGTAGCACTTTCCATTGTTCTCTTATTTTAAGAAATTGCCACTGCCCTCCTAACCGTTAGCAACCACCAACCTAAGCAGTCAGCAGCCATCATCATAGAGACAATGAAGGCTGAGAGGATTGTTAGCATTTTTCTAGTAATAAGTATTTTTTAATTAAGGTATGTACATTGTATTTTGTCATAATGCTAATGCACACTTAATAAACTACAGTATTGTGTAAACATAACTTTTATATGCATTGAGAAATCAAAAAAATGTGTGATTTATTTTGTGATATTGGCCTTACTGTGGTGGTCTGTAACAGAACCTGTAATATCTCTGAGGTATGCCTGTATATGGTAAAGAAATATTTGTAGATAAATAGAAATTAAATGTCTATAGATTAGAAGAGGAAAGATGAACTGTAATTAAACTAATCCTCTGAAAAGAAGAAAATGAGAGACTCATCTTAAATTTCCTACATGACCGTGTTTTTCAGGTTGAATTCTAGTATACTCAGGTATTCTTTGGATTCATCAAATCAAAGGCCTATTTTTCTATCACAGTGTCAGTTAGACAGTCCTAAGAATATCATACCATGTTTCACACAGAGTAGATGAAGCATTTGTGCTTTTCAGAAAGGATGCTGAAAAAGAAAATTGTTTTCTTCTTAGTTTATACTTGTTTTTTCGTTATTTTTTAGTAATAAAACATTTATTTGCTATGGTTTTTCAAAAGAAACTCCCCAAAGACACCTAACTTTAAAGGATGTCTTGAAGAGATATAAAAAATATTTTTTGATCCCCATTTTCTATATTCAAAAGACCCAGCTATTATACCAAAATACCAGGGACACTGAGCCATTAAACAACAACAACAACAAAAGTACCATTACAATCAGAAATTGTAATGAAGAATGCATATTTCCATGTAGTAGTTGGTGGCTAAATGTGTCTGCTGGCACCAGCTACTGTTGCCAGGGAAATTGTTATAATTTTCATTTAGGAATTGATTTCCATACTAGAACAAACTTAGTACACTGTTTAACTTGGCTGAATTCCCATTTAATAAAAAACATCCAGTGTTATACTATACATGTAAGTTACATAGTAACTGTAGTTGTAGAATATATAAAATATGTAAATACAGTTTCTTTATTGTACAATATTTTAACCCTTTAATCATACACATATGCAAATGTGTCCTTTATTGTGCATTCAAACTAGAAGAAACTTTGAAAGAGCTTGTCAATATACAAAACGGTCATTTTTCACCATGTTGTAGCTTCTAAAAGGATCTGCTTCAATCAAATCCAGAATTAGCCAGTGATAGCCACATGAGAATAAGCATAATTTTGATGGCATAAAATCAGTGAAAGATACACTCTGGGGAACAAAAGCAAGTTAACAAGTTTTCCATGATACCATGCAAAGGAACAACTAAGATCATTCAAGCAGTATGAGTTTCTAAACACCTTTAAATTCTACAAACACATGGTATCTCATGAAACTGCTACATAATCATGAAACATCTTTTTCATGATATATTTTGCAGACTCTAAGTTTGACTAAGTCCTTTCTTAGACTTCCAACTTTTGGTGCATAAATAACGCTTGCCTCAAAAGTAATTCATAAGTGAACAAACACATTTATTTTAATAATTCATAAAGAAATATGAAGTTTACCACATAAAATGCTGAAAACAGTTAGTAAGTACCACAACGTCAATACAGGTATAATATATTAGTGTTTGGCTGAATTTTGTAAAATCAATCTGAGTCAAATACTCAAATAAAAGAATCAGAACATCAATTTATTATGGTGGGAGAGCAGATGTAACAAACTGAAAGAAGAGCAAATAAAAGACGTAAGACATTGAAGATCTAGAGAAGCAGAAGTATAGGTTGAAAAAATCTGCGGGCAAACTATAAAGTTGCTGTATCAACTGATTTTTACCTTTATAATGTTAGCACACATCTTCTAACAGGAGGTGAGAACAGCAGGAAGCTACTTACCAGTCCCCAAATGAATGAAACCTGTAGTCAGCACACCACAATAAAATCTGTGTGTGATGTCCGCATATTTCCTCAGAGTATCCTCAATTTCTCATAAACTCAGCATACATTGAGCAGGCTTCAGAAAACTTTGTGAACATCAAACCACTCATTCCTCTCAGAAAAGACAAAGTAGACACCACACTATAAAAGTAACAATAACAACAAATATAAACTATACATCATATTCAAGAAAAGCTTCTTCTGCACTAACTTGCTTATCTTGTTGTTGTTCTCAAAAGATGTTAACCTCTAAGATTGTGTTTAATCTTTTCAATCAAGAAGTATTTCCTTTGCCTTCGAAAAATATCTGTCCAGGTCCTTTGCACATTTTATAATCAGGTTTTTATTTTTTGCTATTGAGTTTAGTTCCTTCTACATTTTTGATGTTATCTCCTCCTTACATATATGATTTGCAATTATTTCCTCCCAATTAATAGGTTACCTTTTTATTTTGTAAATTATTTATTTTGCTCGGCAGAAACTTTTTAGTTTGATGTGGTCCCACTTGTTTATTTTTGCTTTGTGGACTATGCTTTGGTATCATGTCAAAAAAAATTGCCAAAACCAATGTCACGGAATTTTATGATTTCTGGTCTTATATTTACATTTTTAAGCCATTTGAAGTGGAATTTTGTGTATCATGTACAATAAGGGTCCAATACAAATGGAAAACATGTATATGAAAAGGTGCTAAACTTCACCGATTATCCTAGCACTACAATTCAAACCACACTGTGATTTCAACTCACAGTTGTTAGTATGGCTGTTATTAAGAAGTCAAGACATAACACATGTAGGTGAGGATGTGGAATAATCAACTAGTACGTTGTGATGAGAGGTAAACTGGTATAGCTATTAAAGAAAATAGTATGAAGTCTCCTCAAAAAAGTAAAAATAGACTTTCCATATGAAATGCAGCAATCTAACTTCTGGATAAATAGTCAAAGGAAATGAAATCAGCATTTCAAAAGATATCTGCAATTTCATGTTCATTACAGCATTAATTTACAATAACTAAGATAGGGAAATAGCCTATGTGCCTTTCAAGAGATGAATGGATAAAGATATATATATATACACACACACACACACATAGATATATGTGTGTGTATATATATAAAAACACACACACACTATGGAATACTGTTCAGCTTTTAAAAAGAAAAAATAAAAGGGTGAAAATGGGTATTTTTGTATTGTTCCATATCTGAAAGTCCTCGGAAGAGCAATTCAGCAAGAGAAAGAAATAAAGGTCATCCAAATTGGAAAGGAAAATGTCAAATTTTCCTTGTTGGCAGACAACATAATCTTACATTTAAAGAAACCTAAACACACCAGCAAACAATTATTAGAACTAATTTAAAAATCTGGTAAAATCCACATACAAAAATCAGCATTTCCATACACTGAGAGTAATCGATCTGAAAATTAAATTAATAAAGCAATCTGATTTACAAACTACAAAATAACAGAATATTTAGGGATACATTTAACAACAGAAAAGATAAATGTCTCTACAGGGATAACTGTAAAACACTAATGAAAGAAACTGAAGAGGACACAAAACTAGAAACATTCTCCTTTCTCATGAATCAAAAGAAATAGTATTGTTAATGTGTCTGTGTACCCAACGTGATTTACAGCTTAAATGAAACCCCTAACAAAATATAAATGACATCTTCAAAGAAATAGAAAAAAAAATATAAAATTTGTGGAAATCACATAAAAATCTGACTAGACAAAGAATCGTGAGGAAATAGAACAAAGTTGGAGGCATCACACTACCTGATTTCAAAGTATACTGCAAAGCTGTAATAACCAACAAACATAATGTTGGCATACAACAACAGCAGCAACAACAATGGAACAGAATAGAGAAACCAGAAATATATCCACACACTTACAGCCAACTCATTTTTGACACAGGTATCAAAATTAAACACTGCGGAAAGTGCAGTCTCTTTTAAATGGTGCTGGGAAACCTGGATATCCACATGGAGAAGAATAAAACCAGATCCCCACATTTTAACATATACAAATATCAACTCAAAATGAAATAAAGACTTAAATACAAAACCTGAAATTATGAAACTCCTAGAAGAAAACATTGGGGAAACACTACAGGACACTGATTAGGGGAAAGATTTTTGGGGTAAGACCACAAGAGCTAAGTACACCAAAAGAACACTAGACAAATGAGATTGTATCAAACTTAAAAGCTTCTATACAACAAAGGAACAATCAACAAACTGAACAAAACGTCTACAAAATGGCAGAAAATATTTGCAAATTATTTATCAGACAAGGGATTCACATCTAGGATACATTAGGAATGCAAACAACACAACATCAAAAAAATAAAAACACAAATAATCTGATTTGTAATGTGGGCAAAATTTCTGAATAGGCATTTCTCAAAAGAAAACATACAAATTCAAACAGGTATCTGAAAAGTTGCTCAACATCACTGGTCATCAGAAAAATGCAAATTAAAACCACAATGAGATATCACCTGACCCCAGTTAGAATAGCTGTCATCAAAAAGTCAAAAAATACGTGCTTACAATGTCGTGGATGGGGGAACCTTATACACTGTTGGTGGGAATGCAATGTAGTACAACAATTATGGAAAGCACTAAGGAGTTTCCTCAAAAAAATAAAATAAAATAAAATGAGAACATCGATATGATCCAGCAATCTCACTGCTGGGTATATTTCCAAGGAAAGAATGTCAGCATATCAAAGGATCATCTGCACTCCTATGCTTATTGCAGCACTATTCACAAGAGCCAAGATATATGATCAGTCTAAGTGTTCATCACTGGATGAACAGATAAAGAAAATGTGGTATATATACACAGTGAAATACTATTCTGCCATAAAAATAATGAAATCTGGTCATTTGCTGGAACTTGGAAGGAGCTGGAGGTCATTATGTTAAATGAAATAAATCAGGCACAGAAAGAAAAATATTGCATGTTCTCACTCATATGTGGGAGCTAAAAAAGTGGATCTCATGCAGCTGGAGAGTACCATGGTGTTTCCTAAAGGTTGTGAAGGAAAGGAGGGAGAGAGGTGGAAGATAATTTGATTATGCATACAAAGATACAATTAGATAGGAGTCAGTTCTACTATTCCATTGTACCGTGAGGAAATTACAGTTAACAAGAATTTATTGTACATTACGAAATAGGTAGAAGAGAATTGTTACGTTTCCAATACAAAGAAATACAAATATTTGAGGTCCCAGATATTCCAATTACCCTGGTTTGATAATTACATTGTATACACATACCAAAATATTGCATTACCCCCAAAATACGTCCAATTGTGATACATCAATAAAACAAAACAAAAATAAACACTAAAATTTTAAAACTTAATTAAAAAAAAAAGGAAATCCTGTCATTCGTTAACAACATGGATGAACCTAGAAGAATTATACTAAGTCAGATAAGCTAGACTCAGAAAGCCAACTATTGTATTATCCCACTTACAGGTGGAACTAAAAAAGCTGAACTCATAGAAACAGAGAGTAGAAAAGTGGTTATCAGGAATTAGGGGTAGGAGGTAGAAAGGGGTGATTAATTTTGGTCAAAGGGTATGAACGTCTAGTTATAAGATAAGTAAGTTCTGGAAATATTAAGTACAACGTGTATTACGTACTTGAAATTTGCTAAGAGAGTAGATCTGAAGTGTTCTTGCTACATATGCACACACAAAATTACTGTGTGAGGTGATGGATGTGTTAATTAGCTTGATTGTGGTAATCATTTCATGATGTACATGTATGTCAAAACATTATGCTGTATGCTATGAATATATACTTTTTTTTATTTCTCAATTATACCTTAATATAAAGTTGAAAAAAGAGAGGCATTTTCTCTCATATATATGTGAAAGGTTAAATACATTCCATGTCCTTAGAGACAGGCACAATGTAGGTCATGGGTCAGCACACTACAACTGTTTTTGGTTTTTAAATGCAATTTTCTTGGAACACAGCGATTCCTATTTACATATTGATTATGGCGGCTTTCCTGCTAAAAGGGCAGAGTTGAATATCTTTGCAACAGAGATCAGGTGGGCCTCAAAGCTAAAAGTAACCAATCAGACTGTTTCAGAAGAAGTTTGTCAACCTTTGTCATGAATGTTGAAAAGGTAGATTTAGAATCCAGAATCTTGAAATTACGTAAGGTCCACTTTCTTTGTTTCTTTCTTTTTATTATTTATATATTTATTTATTTAGAGAAGGAGTTTCACTCTTGTCGCCCAGGCTGGAGTGTAATGGCATGATCTCGGCTCACTGCAACCTCCACCTCCTGGGTTCAAGAGATTCTACTACCTCAGCCTCCCAAGTAGTTGGGATTACAGCCATGTGCCACCACACCTGGCTAATTTTTATATTTTTAGTAGAGATGGGGGTTTCGCCATGTTGGCCAGGCTGGTCTCAAACTCCCTACCTCAGGTGATATGCCCACCTCGGCCTCCCAAAGTTCTAGGATTACAGGTGTGAGCCACCACGCCCCGTGAAAGTTAAGGTCCACTTTCATCTGTTTCATAAGTTACTTCCTTTCTTTGAGCCTTAGTAATAATGCATACAGAGCAAAAATATTAACCATTTACTTATCTCTCTCAAATAGAAATGAAAGTTAAAAGTTATAAAATACAACGCATTATAGATGCAAGCAATGACTATATATTCAACGGGACAATATTGTGTTCTCTTTTTGCTTTGATATCCTTTTGGTTATTCAGCAAATAGTCCTTGGATGCATATGTCAAGTATTCTATTAGGTACAAAATATACAATAGAAAACATAATAGCAATTTTTAAATTTAAGAGATTTAAAATCACATCTCCAGATTATTTAGGATGGGGTAAAAACAGGGTTTAGTGTAACATTAATAAAAGGACTTTGGGATATGCTGACTTTTCCCTAAATGATGTCCCATTACCACACACGCAAACACAGCATAACTTTTTTATGTACACTGTTGTCATTTTCCTCTTTTGAATTTCACTTGAATGCAAATCTGGGTGATTTTATGTTATGGCACACTAGTATTTTTGTAGATTTTTTTTGTCCAACAATTTTTGATATAAATTGCACATTATAAATACTTTATTCTTTAGGAAAAATATGAAGGAATAGATAATATTCTGGCTGCAAAGCAAAAGAACCTTGGCAAGCTTGAAATACAGCATAGTTCCTAATGCATTTGATTTCAACCAACCGATTATCCCAAAAGATGAAATTAAAATACCAAGTTAATTACGACAGGAGGATCAGTAAGCAGAAAATAGGGGAACTTACTTCATCATGTAGAAAATTAATATACATATAATGAGTATAGTTTTCCTTTTATATTTATTTATTTTGTAATGTTTGAAAATATAAAAACACAAGAAAGGATTTTTTTTTCCTGTTTCAGGTTCTTCACCAGGTACCATGTGGCATTTAATTGTCATATCTTCTTCAGCTCCTTTTGGGCATTGCCATTTCTCAGGCATTTCCTATTTGTGATGACCTTGATAATTTGAGAGAGTGATGGTCAGATATTTTGAAGAATCTCCTAATATTAGAAGTTGTCTGATGTTTTCTCCGTAAGTAGGCTCAGATTATAAATTTCGGGGAGGAAGACCATAGGGTGACATGCCATTTTCATCACACCACAACAATGGTACATACCATCTACATCACTTATGACATTTGATGTTGGCTTTGATCAATTGAGCCACCGTGCCAGGCAACAATGGATTTTCTATGTAGCCTTGTTTGGGGGCTTGTTTCTAATAATAAGTATAGCATTTCCTGTTTCCATGTGAATACGGAGTAGCGAGATGAGATCCATTTTATGACAGTTTCTTAGAGTACCCGTTCTCATATCATGTGTGGTATAGAATTATGTCTCTGGCTTCTCAGTGATTACATTTTTCCTCTACCAATGTCACATTCATTTTTCTCAAAGGTGCATTAATCACATCTATCACACTAGTCACCACACATCTTCAGGCTTGCCATCATTCATACTGCTTTATCTTTTGTTTTGGGGGAGAGGACAGCAAGAGTTGGCCTCATTACTCTGAAAAGAAGAGTCTTGCTAGTCCTCATGTGTACACTTCTGCATTTTATATCTTTGTGCACCATTTGGCCTATTGTAAATGATGAAGTACAGAAATAAATTTTCTGCTGACCTGCCCATAATGCATTTCCTGTGCTCTGAACTTTACATACATTTTCTTTTTTATTAATCTACTACTCCCATTTGGACTTAAAGACTGAGTCAGTATAATTACCAATCTCTCTGGAAATCTTTGTTTCTTCCTTTATTTTCCCATCAAAATCTCTGGGTATATAATGAGACATCACAGTATATTATAACCATCAATTTACCTCTCTGGAGGTGGGAGGGCCAGACATTGAGTACAGAGACATGACAAATGCAGGGAAATAGCACGAGAAAAGAAGCGGAACAGGAAGAGGAAATTGAGTTAATGAGGATGCCATGCTAAGACCTATGAGGTTTCTCATAGGTCTTTATGAACAGATTAAACAAATCAGTAATATAATCAGGAATAGTTATATATATATATATATATATATATATTTTGCTGGAGAGGATATAACACTTGAAATTTAAAAGTTTAAAAAGATTATGTCTGTGAGATAAGAGGGTAAATACATTCATATTGAGAAAACTGAAAACACATTATGGCTTGAAATTCTTAGTGTATGCAGAATACAACTTTATTTTGTTTGGGAAGACTAGAGGTATATTTTATTATTAAAATAATAAATCATTAATAATAACAGCAGTAGCATTAACAAAATTAAGGAGCAGATTTTAGATTTCATAGTTGGATTTCTAGATAGCATATTTCCAAGTATCGTCATAGTCACATCAGCTAATCTTTCATTATCATTATACATTAATTGAACTTGTTAGAGAAAAATAACCCTTAAATCATTCAATGTTATATTTAAGTAAAAACTAAATATATACAGAAATAAAACTTCAGAAGCTGTTATTTTCACACATGCTATATGATTATTAATTTCATCTAATATTCTGTACCGCTTGATAAGTAGGATGATTGTACAGAATATTTAAGTTACATAAACAGAAATTTGTATTCTGGAATAATTTCATCAAGAACATCACACATCCTTAGTAAGCAGTAAGTGGTATAGCTGTTGTGTAGTTTTTTAAAAACTTTTTTTGTAGGTCAAAACGAAAGTTTAATTCCATTATAGTTAGCCTCAGTCCATTTTTATCACTCATTGTAACACTGCTCTTCATTAAGGCAAGAGTGTTATTGACCAAAGTTCAATAACTTTGATTCAATTTATCCAACTGTTCTCAGCATGGAAAACAAATAGTAAACTTAATATGGGGGAAAAATAAACTTAATTCATCAATAGTCACATCACTTACGAAGTTTTGTGAATCATCTGAAAATTTGAGTGAAATTTAGTACTTTGTCACTTATCAAAAAATTTTAGGTAATATAATAGAAAGTATTAATCAAACCATACACTTAGGTAATCTATCTAAGTTATAATAAAAAGGAGAACAACAGGGAAAATTTGGGATACTAATTTTGTTTTTAATCAGCCTAATAGCAGTGCTCAGATCAGGATCAAACAGTGACATCATGATTAGTGTGCAGTGTATCTCCTTTATATGTCAATGAGCAAAGCAAGGAACTTTCCTATACAGAATGTTTTTCATTGCCACAAAATTTGTCAAGGCCACAGCTACATGTGATTTCATGAACAATGATATTAATTGCTCAGAGCTGGTATTTTTGACTCATAGGTTTGATCAGTACCAACTTGTAGGGCTAAAAATTTCTGGAAACTAAATTCAATGTTTAGTCAAACCATGTCTAACAGAACACAGAGAAACTGATAATGTGTAGCCACTGGGGTGGGAGTGGGGGGAACTGTCAAATATGCAGGTTGTATTGAAGATAGAAAATCATGCGGGTGTTGTGGTTTTTTGCTTCTGTTTTTATCATTGACTCTGGCATTAGACAGCCCTATGTCTGAATCCTAGCTTTGCCATTCCCTATGTCTAGAAACCTGGGAATTCTACTTGGCTTCCTTGAGCCTCAGTATGTTCACTTGTAAAACAGGGATACATAAGGTATCTATTGCAGGCCACAGGCTTGCTAGTAAGCGGCATAATGCAAAAACATTTGACACAGGGCCTGGGACATAACGAACTAAATAAACATTAAATATATCAGTAACTATTTAATGTCTCTATTTTTATTTTTTGTTATTCTTTGTTTTTTTAACCTTTTATTTTAAGTTCAGGAGTACGACTGCAAGTCAGTTACATAGGTAAACTTGTATCATGGTGGTTTGCTGTACAGATTGTTTCTTCATCCAGGTATTAAGTCTAGTGCCCATTAGTTGTTTTACCTGATCCTCTCCCTGCTCCTACCCTCCACCCTCCGAAAGGCCCCAATGTGTATTCTTCCCTTCTGTGCGTCCATAGATTCTCATTATTTAGCTCCCACTTATGAGAACATGTGGTATTTGGTTTTATGTTCCTGTATTAGTTTGCTAAAGAATGAGATCATAGGTTGGGCATAGTGGCTCACGCCTGTAATCCCAACACTTTGGAAGGTTGAGGAGGGTGGATCACCAGAGATTGGGAGTTCAAGACCAGACTGACCAACATGGTGAAACTCCATCTCTACTAAAAATACAAAAAATTAGCTGGGCATGCTGGTGGGCTCCTGTAGTCACAGCTACTTGGGAGGCTGAGGCAGGAGAATCACTTGAACTCAAGAGGTGGAAGTTGCAGTGAGATGAGATTGTGCCACTCCACTCCAGCCTGGGCAACAGAGTGAGACTCTGTCTCCAAAAAAAAAAAAAAAAAAAAAAAAGGAAAAGGAAAAATGAGAACATGTCCTTTGCAGGGACATGGATGGAGCTGGAGGCCATTATTTTTACCAAAGTAATTTCTCTATTTTGGTATACAAGCAGCAAATAGTAAATGACAGATAATTTGATCTCAAAATTCATGTTTCACAAGGTTGAGAGTCACAGTTGTCTGATTAGTTGATAAGAAAACTTGTATGTATAGGGTTGTGAGTGGATACTTAGCAGTCAGAGACTCTGTGATTTAGGAAAGACAGTTTATCATCTTTAAAGAAGATAAATTAAACTTTAAATCTTTCTGTCAGGGACTGTCCTTGAAAAATTTATCAAGGTAGATAGTTCTGCAAGAAATTTAAATCATAGCTTGAATTACAGTAATTTTGTAAACATAATGCATTTTCTGAGCGCTGTAATTACTTCTTAATTATTTTATGTCGATAGAAATTGAGAAACCCTAGAGAAGAAGTAGTATGGGAATCTATAAATAGTGATACCATGTCATTCCCAAGTTATAACTTGTTTAGAATGCAAACGGTGTTATGCAATTTAAAATTAAATAATTTTGGCATATTCATGTATTAATTGATGAATTCATTTTATTAAATTTGTGGATCTACAAACTAACCTTATTCAAAACTATTATTCAAAACTATTAAAATCATATTCTGTTAAAATATTTAATAACATCTCTCTGTGTTAAAGAAAAACACAGAAAACCTTTACTTTTTTCAAAGATTCATCTTACTGTTAGAGAATTTATGATTTTGACAACTTCAATTAAATATTTTCCATAACCATATCATTTTCAAAGGAAAAAAATCTCTTACAGACTAAATGGAATTCTCTAAAATTTTCTCTTTTGCAACAAAGAGAGTAAATGAAACTCAATGTCACAATCTAGACAAATGGCAGAAATCAGTGCCATCCTTGGAGACCCATGGAGACAGAGGTGGAATGCTTTGTACAATATTGCGAAAAAGGATATAATATACAGAACAGAGTTGGCACAGTGCTTGTGTCACTGTAATCAATAAATGGTAAATATATTAATAATAGTTTATTTGATTTTTCTAATTTTTAAAATTGCAATAAATGGTTGAATTTATATCTCCAATATCAGCAAAAAACTTCACCCCAAACCAAACATGGCATCAAAGCTGATAGTTGGATGTATGTTGACTGTAGCTCCACAAAAACAACTAAGATATATCTCCAATAGCAGATTCTGTTCCTTGCACTATATGGGATCTTTGTTAGATAAAATTAACATATAGTTTTAGGTGTACTAAACAAACATCTCCATGAACTTATCTTTTGCAGATGTATGGGAACTGGTTTTGAAAAGGAGAAAATCATCTACTTGGGTACACAGAAAGAAACATTATAATTTAAGCTTAAAAATACAAATTTACAGGGTGGGCATGCTGGCTAATACCTGTATTGCCAGCAGTTTTAGAGGCCAAGGCAGGAGGATCCTTTGAGGTCAGGAATTCAAGATCAGTCTTGGTAAAAGGGGAAGACCTCTTATCTAAAAAAAAAAAAAAAAAAGTAGCCAGCCATAGTGGCATGCCCCTGTGGTCACAGCTACTCAAGTGGCTAAGGCAGCAGCATATCTTTGAGCCCAGGAGGTTGAGGCTGCAGTAGCCATGATGCTTTGCTGGTGCCAGTGACTTAACTGGTGATGTGACCCTGAACTTCACGTCAGACGATTCTCAGGCCAGGATTACCGCACTTGTCTTCTATCATTACATTTGAACTACTGAGTATCAAGAACATCCAAGTGGACCAAAATGGTACCAAACATAGTTATTTCTGCCTTCAGTCTATAGTAACAGCTCTGCTTCTAATTAATGATCATTATCTGTTAACCCTACCAAGATGATAACCTACCTGCCTGTGGGTCCCTTAGCACAAGTCGACCTAAGAGTCTGGTGGTCACCTATAGTTTATGGCAAAAGGGAGCTAGTTAAGAAACTAGACTGTAAGAACTCTTGTGTCTTATCACTTGACTTTTGATGCCTTTGTCTTTTTAAAATTTCCACCGAGATGCTACACCAATCCAGTGTGATCCCCAGATTAAGCATATTTGGGGTAGACTTGAGCCTAAACTCAGGTAAGAGCCAAACCTAGACAGGTTCATAGCTTGAAGAAGAACCTCCAAATTAGTCTCAGCCTTGATTACCTGGCCCAGTCAACCCAAAATTGCATGTGTAATAAAGGATGTGTCTAAAGCGACAGAATTTTGAAATGGTTTGTTACAGAGAGAAAACTAACTAATACAGAAATTAATACCTGGAAGTGGGTTGCTGCTGTAGCAGAAACCTATATTTAGCAGGAGCATTTCTTTTGGAGTAGTGTGGCTAGACGTGAGAAACCAAATAAAAGGCTGGATAATGAGTATGAAATTTTTATAAATGTTTGTTTGGGAAAATGACTAACCAAAATATTTGGGAAATGACTAGCCAAAATATTTGGGAAAATTGTCATATGTAGTTATTTTTGAAAGAAAATATATACGTGGCATATTTTTAGACTACATAAAAGTAACTTCTGGGCAGAAAGTGATAGAATAAGAACCTGTGGTTGATACCTGAACACAAACCTGAGTAAGGAGCCAAGACCAGGTAGAGTCAAGGCCTGTGGAAGAACTGTCCCCTTATGCCAAGATGACTGAGCTCTTAGTTAACCAAAAAACTTATCTGCAATATCAGAGGACATTCTAGTAAACCACTGATGTTTAGAGTGGATTGTAATTCAGCAAAAGCTAATCCCTAAATGAAAGAAGAATGAGACAGTTGAGCTGGTCTAAATTTCCTGTTGTTGCTCATTAAATAATGCTTGATTTTAAAAAACACTGTAGTCTACAGATGTAATCAAAGCTTGGAAAACAGTGGAAAATAGCATAAAAAAGAGGAAAAAGTAGGAAATTAGGAAACAATGATTGAAATGTAGGGAAAATGGTATGGTGAGGTAAATGGTATCAACAAGTGGGAAGATAATTCTGTGAAAGAAAGAAGTATGGACGCTGGACGAAGAGAAGATGAGGAAAGAGAAAGTCATGACAAAGGTATTGGAGAAAGAGAAAGTGTGGCAAGAAAGGTACAGGAGAACAATGAATGACATTCGAGAACATTCTGTGAATGTGGGGTTGCACAGATTCACTTAATTATAGTCTATAAAATAATATGAAATTATATTAAAAAAGGATTAGAGTTAGTAAAATTTTAGAGTATTGAAATTTTTTGAAATACTCTGCTAAGTTCTGAGAAAGGCATAAATGCTCTGCCTTTAAGTCTAAAACATACATTCACAAGGCACGGAAATATTAAATTAATATCAGTAACAGAATGGTCAGTTGCATGCAGAATAAATACGTGTTTTCACCAATGTTTTTCTTTTGTTTCCAAACAATGTTTTTCAACACAGTAAACTCTGTAGTCACACAATTTCTGCTGTATTAGAAAAAAACAGACACAACTCAATTTTCTTATCCTCTATCAGAAAATAGTTTATTTCGTATATAATTATTGCATGGCAAATAATCTGGCATGTGGCCTTTATTGTTCTTTTTTTAAAAAGCTGTTTAAATGATTCATTACGGATGTGTTACCAGTATCTTGCTTTCTGTGGACTGTGATGATTTCCAGTGAAGTTTAAAAATAAATAAATAACAAGGAAACTTTTAAAAAAATGCACTGGCCTATTGCTTTGGGGTTTGGAGTAATCATAGCAAAAATGCTTTGTTGGCTGATTTCATGTTATGGACTGGGCTCTTTTCTCCAAGCACAGTCATAAAATTGCTTTGCCATTTTTTTCAATTACCAATAAAACCTGTCAAAGAGCCATGCTCAAAAGTGAGTCATTAGCTGAAGTCAGCTCTTTTATTTATATTTAGTGGACCCACAGTACCTTTAGCATTTAATATTCCAACCAAGATGTAAGCATGCAAACAATTATATATTACCCCAATGGCACATAATACTTTAAATATTTTTATTCACCTGCTCCCAATATCATCTATTTAGATCATTCTAAAAAGAGGAAACACTAATCATTTTCTATCGCAGATGCTATTTAGGGAAAATATCTGTCGTATGACAAACTACCATAATATTTGAAGCATAGCATATAATGTAAGCATATGCCAGTCCAACAGAATTGTGTTTATTAAGGTACTTAGGAGATTTTTTGGTTGATTCTGTGGAGGAGATTAAGGTATGTGCTGCAATATTAAATAGTATGAAGATTTTCTCGTGACAAATATGAGGACATACAGCACCTGTTCTTAATTATTAGTGTTGGTGGCAAGAAGGTTGTCACCCACGATCTGCAGCATTTTCAGCATCAAATAAATATGAGAGTGTGGAAGAAGAGTGCTAGATAAAGCAATGACTACAGAGGAGGAAAAGGAAAACCTGGTGAAAAGCCACTTACAGGATGAAAGGGTACAAGTGATGGCGGCGCAGAGCCTGAATGATTTCTACACTGAAAGAACAACTTACGAAATGTCCTGAGCAGTGTCCTTGTCTATTCAGCACATACTTGAACTGTATGACGATGGCAAAGCAGATCTGCTTCCCTACAAATTTCAAAGAATCATAGACCCCCCAGATAAGTAAGGAGACTAGATATGCATCCAATCTACATATTTTGTAGACATGTGGGCAAAATAACACATTTTGTTCACCACGGCCTTACCCCTTTAAAATGGTTATCTGCGATTATACTTTGAAAGCAGCAGACTCCAAGGGGCCCAAAATATATAAGGTAAAATGCCATTTAAAAGCAAAGGCAGTCTTCCGTTGTCGTGATTATTTACGTGTCCATCTGTACTCTGCACAGTGCAAGTTTTGTGCACTGTCCATACAAGTCAGCTAACACACAGTGGTTTAGTGAAAAGAGTAGAGTCTTTGGAACAAGGCAAAGCAAAATGAAAATCATCAGCCATTGTCAGGAGATGCAAGCTTTTCTCCATCAGTTAAAAAAAGCTAACAATACATACAAGACAGGATTATTGAATGGAAGACAATCAATAATGTGGAAATTCTTTCCATACTCTCTAGGAGAATGGTATTTTCCAATAGTTGGCTTCCTTTCCATTTTCTTAGTGCCTTCTTACAACATACATGTCACAAATCTAGGATCTGCTATGTCTAACTACAAAATTGAGGTGAAGATGCTATTGATTAAAAACATGTTCTCTGGAATTTCCATGAAGTTTAGAATGATTTTTGATTGGAGAAATAAATTTGTAGATATTAAAGAGTAACTAAATAAATCAGGATGTGATTATGGACTACACAGTGCCAGATAATAGTGACGCTATTCAGCATAAAAGAAAAACAAAAGTTGGGCTTCCTTGGGTAATCAAGGAAAAAGTTAATGCAGAAGGTAATAGAAGCAGAGCTGAATGGGCAGCATGCTCTATGACATTTACTTTACTGTAAACCACTGCATTAATTCTTATATGGACTGTTGTATCTAATGCATTTTTAGTGTTACCCTCTTGATAAATTCTGAAGCTGTGCAATATTTTGTTTTTTTAAAACAATTCTCAATATTTTATGTGTAAATAGAATAAAATGTTTAATATTTCCTCATAGTGCATAAATATTGCAAATGCATATATTCAGCTATGATGCAAACAATATTAAAAGATCTGTAAAAAATGTCACAATGGTTGCAGGAAAAGAAAGAGAGTAATACCAATATTCAAAACTTTTTTTTCCATTTTATTTTTATTACATATTGGCTAACTGGTTACTTCATATATTTATTCTAACAAGGCCCCAAACGAATTAAAAATGAAAAGCCTCTTGATCTCAGTCCTCCATATTTCCTGCTCTTCTGGCCTTTTCCATTTATAAATTATACAAATATTCAAACAAACACTCAAGCCAATCACTCTGGGCTAATCATTAATTTCTCTCTTTTCTTCAAACCACATTCAATTCATTGACAAATGCTCTTAGCTCTACCACAAAAGTGGGTCTTGTTCCAAACATTTTTGTTTCAATGATAACATACAGCACAACAATTTCTTTTTTCCTTCTTTCTTTAAACTTACAAATCACTTTATTTGGGGGAACACATAAAGATTATATATTCAATATTATGTCTTATTTTGAGGGAACAAATGCACTAGGTATGATTTGACATAATCAAGAAACTGAATACACTGACCTAATACATTTGTTTCAATTATTTTATAAATTTTAGTGTTAATGGAACTAAAAGAAGAAAGATATTAATGCCATTTCTATTTCCAAGTTTTTTTTTTTTCTTTCAGTTTCAGGGGTACATGTGGAGGTTGTTCCTATAGACACGTTGCATGTCATGGGCATGTCATGGGGTTTGGTGTACATATTTCATCACCCAGGTGATAAGCACAGTACCCGACAGATAGTTTTTTGATTTTTGTCTTCCTCCTATCCTCCACCTTTAAGTAGGCCCTGGTGTCTATTATTTCCTTCTTTGTTTCATGTGTATGTACTCAGTGTTTAGCTCCCACTTATAAGTGAGAACATGTGGTACTGGGGTTTCTGTTCCTGTTAGTTTGCTTAGGATAATGGCCTCCAGCTCCATCCATGTTGCTGCAAAGGACGTTAGCTCATTCATTTTTATGACTGCATAATACTCCATGGTGTATATGTACTACATTTTCTTTAGATAGTGTACCACTGATGGGCATTTAGATTGATTCTATGTCTTCGCTAATTTTTTTTTTTTTTTGAGATGGAGTCTCACTCCGTTCACCCAGGCTGGAGTGCAGTGCAACCTCCACCTCCCGGGTTCAAGCTATTCTCCTGCATCAGCCTCCTGAGTAGCTGGGATAACATGCGTGCACCACTATGCCCAGCTAATTTTTGTACTTTTAGTAGTAAAGACAGGGTTTCACCATGTTGGCCTGGCTGGTCTCGAACTCCTGACCTCAGATGATCTGCCCGCCTCGGCCTCCCAAAGTGCTGGGATTACAAGTGTGAGCCACCACGCCTGGTTGTGTTTGCTATTTTGAATAGTGCTATGATGAACATACACATACGTGTGTCATTATGCTAGAATGACAACATATTCCGTTAGTGTATATACCCAGTAATGGAATTGCTGGTTGAAAGGTAGCTCTGTTTTAAGTTTTTTGGGAACTCACCAAACTCCTTTTCGCAGTGACTAAGCTAATTTACACTCCCACCAGCAGTGTGTAAGCATTCTCATTTCTTCACAACCTCACCAGCATATGTTATTTTTTGACTTTTTAATAATAGGCATTCTGATTGGTGTGAGATGAGATCTCATTTGCTTTTGCTTTGCATTTCTCTAATGAATATGATGTTGAGCTTTGTTTCATATATTCGTTGGCCATAGATATGCCTTGTTTTGTAGTATCTGTCCTTTGCCCACTTTCTAATAGGGTTTTGTTCTTGTTAATTTGTTTAATTTATAGATGCTGGATATAAGACCTTTGTAAGATGAATAGTTTTCAAATATTTTCTCCCAATTTTTGAGTTGTCTATATACTCTGTTGGTAGTTTATTTTGCTGTGCAGAAACACTTTAGTTTAATTAGGTCCCATTTGCCAATTTTTGCTTTCGGTGTCTTCCTCAAGAAATCTTTCCTGATGCCTATGTCTAGAATGGTATTTCCTAGGTTTTCTTCAAGAGTGTTTATAGTTTTGTGCTTCATATTTAAGTCTAATCCATATTGAGTTGGTTTTTGTATATGAGGTAAAGAAGTGGTCCAAATTCAATTTTATGCATATGACTAGCCTGGTATGCCAGCACCATTTATTGAATAGAGAGTCCTTTCTTCATTGCTTGTTCTTGTCAACTTTGTCAACGATCAGGTGCTCGTATGTGTGTGGCTTTCTTTATGGGCTATTTTGCTTCTTTGATCTATTTGTCAAATTTTGTACCAGTACCATGCAGTTTTGGTACTGGTTTTTAGACTTGTAATATAGTGTGAGTTCAAGTAATGTGATTCCTCCAGCTTTACTCTTTTTGCTTAGGATTGTTTTGGCTCTGGGGACTCCTTTTTTGTTCCATATGAATTTTAGAATATATTTTTCCAATTCTGTCAATAACGTTCTTGATAGTTTGATAGGAATAACACCGTATATGTACATTGCTTTGCACTGTATGTCCATTTTAACAATATTGATTCTTCCTATTCATGAGCGTGTAATGTTTTCCCATTTGTTCATGATATCTCTGATTTGCTTCAGCTGCATTTTGTAATTCTTGTAGAGATCTCTTACCCCCCTGGTTAGCTTATTCCTGAGGTTTTTTTTTTTTTTTTTTTTTTTTTTTTTTGTGGCTACTGTGAATGAGATGTGTTCTTGATTTGGCAATCATTAGTGTATAGAAATGCCACTAAATTTTCTACTGAAGTGGTTTATCAGATCTAGTACTTTTGTAGACAGACTATGGGGTATTCTTTTTTTTTTTTTTTTTTTTCCAGACAGAGTCTTGTTCTGTTGCCCAAGCTGGAGTGCAGTGGCATGATCTCAGCTCATTGCAATCTCCACCTCCAGGGTTTAAGCAATTCTCCTGCCTCAGTCTCCCGAGTAACTGGGACTATAGATGTGCACCACCATGCCTGGCTAATTTATTTTATTTTATTTTATTTTTATTTTTAGTAGAGAAGGGGTTTCACCATGTTAGCCATGCTGATCTTGAACTCCTGACCTCACGCAATCCGCCCGTCTCGGCCTCCAAAAAGTACTGGGATTACAGGCGTGAGCCACCGCACTCAGCTGCCTATGGAGTTTTTTAAGTATAAAATCATATTTTGAGCAAGCAGAAATAGTTTGAATTTCTGTCTTCCTATTTGGGTTCCTTTCATTTATTTTTCTTACCTGATTTCTCTGGCTAGGACTTCTAGTACTATGTTGAATAGGCGTGATGAGAGTGGACATCCTTGTCTTGTTCTGACTGTCAAGGGAAATGCTTCTAACTTTTGCCCATTCAGTATTATGTTGGCTGTGGCTTTGTCATAGATGGCTCTTACTATTTTGAAGTTCCTTCAGTGCCTAGTTTGTGGCAAAATTTTAACATGAAGGGATGCTGAATTTTATTGAAAGCCTTTTCTGCATCTATTGAAATAATCTTGTGATTTTTGTTTTCAGTTCTGTTTATGTGTTGAATCAAATTTATTGATTTGCATATGTTGAACCAATCTTGCATCCCAGGAAAAAGCCTACTTGACGGTGGTGGATTAAATTTTTGATGTGCTGATGGATTTGGATTTCTACCCCTATTTTGTTGAGGATTTGATTTTCATCAAAGATATTGGCCTGAAGTTTTCTTTTTTGTTGTAACTTTGCCAGGTTTTGGTATCAGAATGATGCTGACCTCACAGAATGAGCTGGGGAAGAGTCCCTCCTCCTCAATTTTTTGGGATAGTTTCAGTAGGAATGATTCTAGCTCTTTGTTATATATCTGATAGAATTTGACTGTGAATCCATCTGGACCTGGGCTTTTTCTGGTTGGTAGGCTTTTTATTCCTGATTGAATTTCAGAACTTGTTATTGGTCTGTTAAAGGAAATGCAAGTTCTTTCCATCAAGTCTTCTTAAATAGCCTCTTCCTAACTCCAGATTAATTCATTTACTACATAGTGACTAAGGTGTTCTTTTGAAAATAAAAATTGCATAACTTCATTCCCCTCTTTGTTCACTCTGATTATGTGACTCTGCCCCTCTTTCTATTCTGCAAACATGTCAAACATGTTCCTGCCTAAAGCCATTTCTCCATACTGTTCCATTTTTTTCCAATGCTGTTTTCACAGAATGTGGCTTGAGGGGCTCGTTCTCTACTTCAATTTAAGTCTCAACTCAAATATCACCTACTCAGGGAATAGTTTCCTATGATACTGTCTTAATGGCTCTTCCAATTACATTCCATGTGATCATTTCTGTTTTATTATGGTGCAGAGCACTTGTGATTATCTAAAACAGTCTTAACGTCTCTCCTCATTTTAATGCCATCTCTTAGAAAGCAAGGTACTTCAGACTCTTGCTTATAGTCTGGAGGCTAGCCTGTCACTCACTATTTTGTGAATACTGGAAGAGGACTCAATACTCTTAGGTCAGAAATAAAGATGTTACTAATTATGACACATCAAATGCTATGAGCTTCATCTTGAGTCAGCTCCTATTCCCCCACCCCCTGCATCCTACCCCCCACAAATTTTATGGGTCTGAGGCAGAGGAGCACAGGTGAATGATACACAAACTGTGGGTTTGTATCACACATAAAGAAATATGAGCTTGGGAAGTCCAACTCTTTTATAGTGGGCTATTAGCAAGCGCTCTTTATATGCTGCAAAGAAAATGCTGAGGAATGGCTGGACAAGGAGCAGTCAGGGCCTTCAGTCTTGGCATTTTCAGTGAGAAAAATGCAAGGATTCAAGTCTCATAACTGATTGCATCTTCCAAAATTCCACCCCTTAGCCTGGGAGATTTTTGAATAAACTTGAATTTTAACATGAGTGTGTCATTCCATCAAGTATTCTTACTAATTTGACCAGAAGGTGCTGGGACAAAATCCATTTAATTTGTTCTATATAGCATTTAATTAAGGCTACTGTCAATAGGACTCAAAAATGAGCAAAATGAGGCCAGCCAAATAAGGCCAAACCACAGTGTTGAGTTTTCTAAGCCACCCTCCCCAAGGACAAAGGTACAGTAAACTGTGCATAGATCCAACATGGGAGTGGGGAGGAGGGAGGCTTTGCCATGTACTATAAGGTAAAGTCTATTATCCTTTATGGTGGATGGAAGGGGGACCTGCCAATCTTTGGTGATGTTACCAAAAATTCTCCAGAACAATAGCCCAAAGAGCAACACTTGTCTGCCCTGAAGAAATATTCCATGCCCCACTCAATCTTTGTAGAACATATAACTTGAAGGGGCACAACTCATGTTGACTCAGTGTTTCTTATTTAAAGTGGATTTGGATTGCCAAACATTGTTTAAGGTAAGCCATTAATTATCAATTTGTGGTTGCAGCCCAGTAGCCACATATAGCATAAACCCACACTGCTTAGGCATAAAGTATATGGATTTGTATCAGTGAGATTTAAACAAAGCTGGTCTGGTGTCATGTTTGTACACACACTAAGGAGATCCACATTTAGGAGAGACTGGTGATGGTACCAGACACAGCATGATAGATCAGGAAGTTTATTATTATTATTAGTAGTAGTAGTAGCAGCAGCAGTAGTAGTAGTGGTAGTAGTAGCAGTTTGAGTTTTCACAGCAGGTGAATGGGGTTTTAATCCAAGAAGCAGGTCTACTTGCCAACTACAGCTACTGCTTGACTCAGGAAGAAGGTAGAATTCTTTAGCCTTCAATGCCTAGTTTGCTCTTCACCTTGTGAGCCTAATGCATTCCTTTTCCATCTGCCACACAATTGGCATAAATTGTCCAGTCATGATAAGCCTACTATTTCTCTAATAGTCCCCTACTCTCACTGCCACCTTTCATCTAACTAGTCAGGTTCAAGAGGATCAAGGAGGTTCTAATAAAATTGACAAAGACTCATAATCTCTCTCTCTCTTTGGCCTGTGTGGGACACTGCTGGGGAACCTAACAAATGGTGCAGACTCCGAAGTATTCATTGTCTGTAATCTAGGAAGTCAGTCTAGCATGAGAACTAGGTGAATGAACTGAAGGTAAGTTTTACTCCCTCAAACCCCTTTTCCCTGGGCTGTTTTCCAGAAGGTTATGTTTACCTGGCTGTCTTGAGATTGTTGCCAGGAGAAAAAAGAGGCACTATATGCAAAAATGCTCATGTTATAACAATAAATTTTTTTTTAATTTATTTATTATTATTATACTTTAAGTTGTAGGGTACATGTGCATAACGTGCAGGTTTGTTACATACGTATACTTGTGCCATGTTGCTGTGCTGCACCCATCAACTCATCATTTACATCAGGTATAACTCCCAATGCAATCCCTCACCCCTCCCCCGTCCCCATGATAGGCCCCGGTGTGTGATGTTCCCCTTCCTGAGTCCAAGTGATCTCATTGTTCAGTTCCCACCTATGAGTGAGAACATGCGGTGTTTGGTTTTCTGTTCTTGTGATAGTTTGCTAAGAATGATGGTTTCCAGCTGCATCCATGTCCCTACAAAGGACGCAAACTCATCCTTTTTGATGGCTGCATAGTATTCCATGGTGTATATGTGCCACATTTTCTTAATCCAATCTGTCACTGATGGACATTTGGGTTGATTCCATGTCTTTGCTATTGTGAATAGTGCTGCAATAAACATACGTGTGCATGTGTCTTTATAGCAGCATAATTTATAATCCTTTGGGTATATACCCAGTAATGGGATGGCTGGGTCATATGGTACATCTAGTTCTAGATCCTTGAGGAATCGCCATACTGTTTTCCATAATGGTTGAACTAGTTTACAATCCCACCAACAGTGTAAAAGTGTTCCTATTTCTCCACAGCCTCTCCAGCACCTGTTGTTTCCTGACTTTTTAATGATTGCCATTCTAACTGGTGTGAGATGGTATCTCATTGTGGTTTTGATTTGCATTTCTCTGATGGCCAGTGATGATGAACATTTTTTCATGTGTCTGTTGGTTGTATGAATGTCTTCTTTTGAGAAATGTCTGTTCATATCCTTTGCCCACTTTTTGATGGGGTTGTTTATTTTTTTCTTGTAAATTTGTTTGAGTTCTTTGTAGGTTCTGGATATTAGCCCTTTGTCAGATGAGTAGATTGCAAAAATTTTCTCCCATTCTGTAGGTTGCCTGTTCACTCTGATGGTAGTTTCTTTTGCTGTGCAGAAGCTCTTTAATTTAATGAGATCCCATTTGTCAATTTTGGCTTTTGTTGCCGTTGCTTTTGGTGTTTTAGACATGAAGTCTTTGCCCATACCTATGTCCTGAATGGTACTACCTAGGTTTTCCTCTAGGATTATTATGGTATTAGGTCTAACATTTAAGTCTCTAATCCATCTTGAATTAATTTTCATATAAGGAGTAAGGAAAGGATCCAGTTTCAGCTTTCTATTTATGGCTAGCCAATTTTCCCAGCACCATTTATTAAATAGGGAATCCTTTCCCCATTTCTTGTTTCTCTCAGGTTTGTCAAAGATCAGATGGCTGTAGATGTGTGGTATTATTTCTGAGGACTCTGTTCTGTTCCATTGGTCTATATCTCTGTTTTGGTACCAGTACCATGCTGTTTTGGTTACTGTAGCCTTGTAGTATAGTTTGAAGTCAGGTAGCGTGATGCCTCCAGCTTTGTTCTTTTGACTTAGGATTGTCTTGGAGATGCGGGCTCTTTTTTGGTTCCATATGAACTTTAAAGCAGTTTTTTCCAATTCTGTGAAGAAACTCATTGGTAGCTTGATGGGGATGGCATTGAATCTATAAATTACCTTGGGCAGTATGGCCATTTTCACGATATTGATTCTTCCTATCCATGAGCATGGTATGTTCTTCCATTTGTTTGTGTCCTCTTTTATTTCACTGAGCAGTGGTTTGTAGTTCTCCTTGAAGAGGTCCTTTACATCCCTTGTAAGTTGGATTCCTAGGTATTTGATTCTCTTGGAAGCAATTGTGAATGGAAGTTCATTCCTGATTTGGCTCTCTGTTTGTCTGTTACTGGTGTATAAGAATGCTTGTGATTTTTGCACATTAATTTTGTATCCTGAGACTTTGCTGAAGTTGCTTATCAGCTTAAGGAGATTTTGGGCTGAGACGATGGGGTTTTCTAAATATACAATCATGTCATCTGCAAACAGGGACAGTTTGACTTCTTCTTTTCCTAACTGAATACCCTTGATTTCTTTCTCTTGCCTAATTGCCCTAGCCAGAACTTCCAACAGTATGTTGAATAGGAGTGGTGAGAGAGGGTATCCCTGTCTTGTGCCAGTTTTCAAAGGGAATTTTTCCAGTTTTTGCCCATTCAGTATGATATTGGCTGTGGGTTTGCCATAAATAGCTCTTATTATTTTGAGGTACGTTCCATCAATACCGAATTTATTGAGCATTTTTAGCATGAAGGGCTGTTGAATATTGTCAAAGGCCTTTTCTGCATCTATTGAGATAATCATGTGGTTCTTGTCTTTGGTTCTGTTTATATGCTGGATTATGTTTATTGATTTGCGAATGTTGAACCAGCCTTGCATCCCAGGGATGAAGCCCACTTGATCATGGTGGATAAGCTTTTTGATGTGTTGCTGAATCCGGTTTGCCAGTATTTTATTGAGGATTTTTGCATCGATGTTCATCAGGGATATTGGTCTAAAATTCTCTATTTTTGTTGTGTCTCTGCCAGGCTTTGGTATCAGGATGATGTTGGCCTCATAAAATGAGTTAGGGAGGATTCCCTCTTTTTCTATTGATTGGAATAGTTTCAGAAGGAATGGTACCAACTCCTCCTTGTACCTCTGGTAGAATTCAGCTGTGAATCCATCTGGTCCTGGACTTTTTTTGGTTGGTAGGCTATTAATTATTGCCTCAATTTCAGAGCCTGCTATTGGTCTATTCAGGGATTCAACTTCTTCCTGGTTTAGTCTTGGAAGAGTGTAAGTGTCCAGGAAATTATCCATTTCTTCTAGATTTTCCAGTTTATTTGCGTAGAGGTGTTTATAGTATTCTCTGATGGTAGTTTGTATTTCTGTGGGGTCGGTGGTGATATCCCCTTTATCATTTTTAATTGCGTCGATTTGATTCTTCTCTCTTTTCTTCTTTATTAGTCTTGCTAGTGGTCTGTCAATTTTGTTGATCTTTTCAAAAAACCAACTCCTGGATTCATTGATTTTTTGGAGAGTTTTTTGTGTCTCTATCTCCTTCAGTTCTGCTCTGATCTTAGTTATTTCTAGCCTTCTGCTAGCTTTCGAATGTGTTTGCTCTTGCTTCTCTAGTTCTTTTAATTGTGATGTTAGTGTGTCAATTTTAGATCTTTCCTGCTTTCTCTTGTGGGCATTTAGTGCTATAAATTTCCCTCTACACACTGCTTTAAATGTGTCCCAGAGATTCTGGTATGTTGTATCTTTGTTCTCATTGGTTTCAAAGAACATCTTTATTTCTGCCTTCATTTCATTATGTACCCAGTAGTCATTCAGGAGCAGGTTGTTCAGTTTCCATGTAGTTGAGCGGTTTTGATTGAGTTTCTTAGTCCTAGTTCTAGTTTGATTGCACTGTGGTCTGAGAGACAGTTTGTTATAATTTCTGTTCTTGTACATTTGCTGAGGAGTGCTTTACTTCCAATTACGTGGTCGATTTTGGAGTAAGTACGATGTGGTGCTGAGAAGAATGTATATTCTGTTGATTTGGGGTGGAGAGTTCTATAGATGTCTATTAGGTCTGCTTGCTGCAGAGATGAGTTCAATTCCTGGATATCCTTGTTAACTTTCTGTCTCGTTGATCTGTCTAATGTTGACAGTGGAGTGTTGAAGTCTCCCATTATTATTGTATGGGAGTCTAAGTCTCTTTGTAAGTCTCTAAGGACTTGCTTGATGAATCTGGGTGCTCCTGTATTGGGTGCATATATATTTAGGATAGTTAGCTCTTCCTGTTGAATTGATCCCTTTACCATTATGTAATGGCCTTCTTTGTCTCTTTTGATCTTTCATGGTTTAAAGTCTGTTTTATCAGAGACTAGTATTGAAACCCCCGCTTTTTTTTGTTCTCCATTTGCTTGGTAAATCTTACTCCATCCCTTTATTTTGAGCCTATGTATGTCTCTGCGTGTGAGATGGGTCTCCTGAATACAGCAGACTGATGGGTCTTGACTCTTTATCCAGTTTGCCAGTCTGTGTCTTTTAATTGGAGCATTTAGTCCATTTACATTTAAGGTTAAGATTGTTATGTGTGAACTTGATCCTGCCATTATGATATTAACTGGTTATTTTGCTCGTTAGTTGATGCAGTTTCTTCCTAGCCTCGATGGTCTTTACATTTTGGCATGTTTTTGCAATGGCTGGTACCGGTTGTTCCTTTCCATGTTGAGTGCTTCCTTCAGGGTCTCTTGTAAGGCAGGCCTAGTGGTGACAAAATCTCTAAGCATTTGCTTATCTGTAAAGGATTTTATTTCTCCTTCACTTATGAAACTTAGTTTGGCTGGATATGAAATTCTGGGTTTAAAATTCTTTTCTTTAAGAATGTTGAATATTGGCCCCCACTCTCTTCTGGCTTGTAGAGTTTCTGCCAAGAGATCTGCTGTTAGTCTGATGGGCTTCCCTTTGTGGGTAACCCGACCTTTCTCTCTGGCTGCCCTTAAGATTTTTTCCTTCATTTCAACTTTGGTGAATCTGGCAATTATGTGTCTTGGAGTTGCTCTTCTCGAGGAGTATCTTTGTGGCGTTCTCTGTATTTCCTGGATTTGAATGTTGGCCTGCCCTACTAGGTTGGGGAAGTTCTCCTGGATGATATCCTGAAGAGTGTTTTCCAACTTGGTTCCATCTTCCCCCTCACTTTCAGGCACCCCAATCAGACGTAGATTTGGTCTTTTTACATAATCCCATACGTCTTGCACGCTTTGTTCATTTCTTTTTCTTCTTTTTTCTTTTGGTTTCTCTTCTCACTTCATTTCATTCATTTGATCCTCAATCGCAGATACTCTTTCTTCCAGTTGATCGAGTCAGTTACTGAAGCTTGTGCATTTGTCACGTATTTCTCGTGTCATGGTTTTCATCTCTTTCATTTCGTTTATGACCTTCTCTGCATTAATTACTCTAGCCATCAATTCTTCCACTTTTTTTTCAAGATTTTTAGTTTCTTTGCGCTGGGTATGTAATTCCTCCTTTAGCTCTGAGAAATTTGATGGACTGAAGCCTTCTTCTCTCATCTCGTCAAAGTCATTCTCCGTCCAGCTTTGATCCGTTGCTGGCGATGAGCTGCGCTCCTTTGCAGTGGGAGATGCGCTCTTATTTTTGGAATTTCCAGCTTTTCTGCCCTGCTTTTTCCCCATCTTTGTGGTTTTATCTGCCTCTGGTCTTTGATGATGGTGATGTACTGATGGGGTTTTGGTGTAGGTGTCCTTCCTGTTTGATAGTTTTCCTTCTAACAGTCAGGACCCTCAGCTGTAGGTCTGTTGGAGATTGCTTGAGGTCCACTCCAGACCCTGTTTGCCTGGGTATCAGCAGCAGAGGCTGCAGAAGATAGAATATTTCTGAACAGCGAGTGTACCTGTCTGATTCTTGCTTTGGAAGCTTCCTCTCAGGGGTGTACTCCACCCTGTGAGGTGTGGGGTGTCAGACTGCCCCTAGTGGGGGATGTCTCCCAGTTAGGCTACTCAGGGGTCAGGGACCCACTTGAGCAGGGAGTCTGTCCCTTCTCAGATCTCAACCTCCGTGTTGGGAGATCCACTGCTCTCTTCAAAGCTGTCAGACAGAGTTGTTTGCGTCTGCAGAGGTGTCTGTTGCGTTTGTTTAGTTTACTGTGCCCTGTCCCCAGAGGTGGAGTCTACAGAGACAGGCAGGTTTCCTTGAGCTGCTGTGAGCTCCACCCAGTTCAAGCTTCCCAGCAGCTTTGTTTACCTATTTAAGCCTCAGCAATGGCGGGCGCCCCTCCCCCAGCCTCGCTGCTGCCTTGCCGGTAGATCACAGACTGCTGTGCTAGCAATGAGGGAGGCTCCGTGGGTGTGGGACCCTCCCGGCCAGGTGTGGGATATGATCTCCTGGTGTGCCTGTTTGCTTAAAGCGCAGTATTGGGGTGGGAGTTACCCGATTTTCCAGGTGTTGTGTGTCTCAGTTCCCCTGGCTAGGAAAAGGGATTCCCTTCCCCCTTGCGCTTCCCAGGTGAGGCGATGCCTCGCCCTGCTTCAGCTCTCACTGGTCGGGCTGCAGCAGCTGACCAGCACCGATTGTCCAGCACTCCCCAGTGAGATGAACCCAGTACCTCAGTTGAAAATGCAGAAATCACCGGTCTTCTGTTTCGCTCTCGCTGGGAGTTGGAGACTGGAGCTGTTCCTATTCGGCCATCTTGCTCCGCCCCCCCCATAACAATAAATTTTTAAAATAAGTCTTCATCTACTCCATCTGCTTTGTTCCTGATCATTTGCGACACGGTGGCCAAGAGAAGATGATCTCTTTATGGGCATACCACCCTCAGTAATCAAATTAACTTTATTAAAATCTTTGGACAAAAAAGAGACCAGGACAAAAAAGAGTTTTTGTACTGATTTGTGAGGAAGTGCTCAACAATACCAGATGTCTGTGAATGATAAGAAACACGGAATGTTCATCAAAGTCTTTTTACTTTTGGCCCTTTATTGAGTAGAATTTGAGATGAAAGGCACATTTTTGTCAGATTATAAATGATTTGTAAATCTTAAATCCTAAAACCGTGTATTTCTGAAGTGTTGTAACGGTGTAGCTTGAGTCTGCTGATTGGATTATCAAGTACCAACAGTAGGGAGGCATGAATGACAGTCATGAGATAAGCTTAAGGGTTTGATGTAGTCAATTTTCCAGGATCAGGCAACAATAATGCCCTGTGCCACACGACCTCTTTCATTGCATAACAATCTAGAGTTTGGTAGAAGCCACAAATATGGCATGCAGTGGGGAATTCAATATCAGACACAAAGTTCTTTATTTTGATCCAGTCAACAATGTTGTCCTGTCTGGTGAGGTATTTGATCCAGGAAGCAAGGATAGCAATCTGAAAAGTGGAGTTTTGATCAGCAGCTTGAAACCACTCAGTCTTATTAGATAATTGGCTTTCATCATGGGCATCTGCTTGAGTACCCAGGCTGTCCTATCAATAGCCATATTTTGTTTACACACTTCGCATCCCCAAAGAGGGATATCTTAATCTGACTATCATCTTTCAAGTAATAGGCCAGTAAGCTATGCTATTGCCAACAACTCAAGAGTCAGTAAAATATATATTATGCATGATCTACAGAAGGATTTCTGAACCAAGAGTCATACCTTTTCAATCCTTGCTTATTATGCTGATTAGCTCTGACTACAGTGAGTCTCCAAGAATTGTCCTTGGAGCCAGACAATGGGTGTCATTCATCAGCTTTTTACTTATGAATACCATCAGACAGACATTTAGAGGAGCCTCTATAATCCGAGGTCCTGTTGAGCCAGAGACATTTTTGTTTGTTTGTTTTCTTGTGTGTTTTCTTCAGGCAGAAGTTTTTTTTTTTTTAGGTTTTTCTCAAAAGCAGAGCTGACACTTTTCTTTTTTTTTTTTTTTTTTGAGACACAGTCTCACTCTGTTGCTCAGGCTGGAGTGCTGTGGCACTATTTCGGCTCACTGCAACTTCTGCCTTCCAGGTTCAAGCGATTGTCCTGCCTCAGCCTCCCAAATAGCTGGGACTACAGGCATGCACCACCACGCCCGGCTAATTTTTTATATTTTTCATAGAGACAGGGTTTCACCATGTTAGCCAGGATGGTCTCAATCTCCTGACCTCGTGATCCACCTACCTCAGCCTCCTAAAGTGCTGGGATGACAGGGGTGAGCCACCGCGCAGGGCAGCTGACACTTTTGTTGTTGTTATTGTTGTTAACCTGTGTTACTGCTGGGCTAGGCTGGCCATATTCTAAAATGTATTATTTTAATTTGGAAATTGAGGCCTAATAAAGGCCTTTTTCTTGTTAGCGGTGGAGTCTGAGTTGACTCAACAAGTCAGGTACATGGTGCTGCTGGACTGAAAACTAGTCTGTTTAACCAAAAAACCAATATCCTATATAGATAGATCCACGTGAGAGAGAGGGACCTATGTTACCATAAAGAAGATAGCAGAAGGAGCTCATGACCACAACATTTAATAACCTTATCAATTCAAAAAGTAAAAATGTAGATCGTATTGTGCCATCCTGATGATACTGGCCTGATAGAATGATGGATAACCTGTTGAGACGGCACAGCATGGGCCAGCGAGTAGATTACGTTAGACCAGAAGGGGGCTCTGTCCTCCAGGATGGAATATACATTCTTGAATCAAAGACTTTTATCTCATGTCATCTGCTCGATTCAAAGGAATTATAAGTATTCAAACAGGTTGAAAGCAGCAGTTGTCTCTACTTGCCATCATCCCAATGACCCACTTAGGGAATTTGTGTATGTTCCCTAATTCTTCATTCTGTGGGTTTAGAGGTTCTTGTTATCAAAGGGAAAACAATTACATAATGTGATCCATTGCCTATTACTGGATTCCTTACATCAAGGAAGAAGCAAGCAAAAGAATCGCAGCATCTTGGCAGGAGTAATTGGCTGTGGTCACCAGGAAAATGTACTTTTGTTATTACCCAACTGGGATAGAAAAAGATAGATATATTTAGCACGTGCATGTTCTATATGGGTGCCTCCTGGTGTCCTTTTGCCCAGTTTTGGTAGAAAATATATAAGTGCAGCCACTCGATCCTCAGAAAGGCCAAGGAACCATGGGCTCATTCTGCTCTGGGATGAGGGTTGGTCATGGCCCTCGTAAGTCATTATTGCCCAGCAGAAGTGCTACCTTAGAGTGAGGAAAATGTAAAAATAGAAGTAGAAAAGGTAGGCAATGTATATTAGTTGTGACTTCGAGACCAGCTGTAGCAGTGGGGTCTGAGGTTCACCCAGTAACTTTCCTCTATCTCTCAAGAAGAAAGACACAGTTGAGTCCTGGAGGAGCCACTTCTAGAACCTATGCAAGAATGTGGATCTGTAGACACAAAATGCAGATTGTGATGGGCACTGTGCTTTGCCTCCAATATTTCTCCTGAGGAATGAACGACTTGTTTTCTTAGGTGCTAAGTCCACTGTCAGAAATATTCTTTATCTGTTTTATCGGCCTGCTTCCCCATAGAAAATGAGCACTCGTCTATATAGAGTGGCTGATTCATGCTATGTGTAAAGTCCTAGTCTTTGCTCCAACCTGGTACAACTCTGAAGGAACACCCCATCTCCTAAGCATTACACAGTGTCAGCCGAGGCATTTGTGGTGCCTGCATAGAAGGTAAGCTTCCGTTTGCCAAATCTTTTCTTCCTTTCCTCAAATGCTGATCTCAAAAGAGATTTTTAAGTATGTCCTATATATTTATCTATTTCTCAGAATCTGCTTCCAAGGAAACCAGCTTGGAAGACAAAGTAGACACCCATATAACTATTAATTGTGAAAAACCCTGTAAGAGCACACTGAGAAATATGGCTTTCATTGTTGAAAAGAATCTCTAACAATTTGTGTTTATTGATTGTTGGATATAGTAAATAGAAGCCAGTTTTGTCATAAATACAATGGTATTTTGAGTAATACTAATTGAAGTATAATGTTCATAGGAAAGAGAATAAGGAGTCACCTTTTCACAGTGACTATCCTAAGACAAACCGGAAAACAAAGCCTAGTAAGAAAAGCACTGAAAACCTTGGCTGACTAAACAGTAAGTAAATTACTGCGAGCAATATTGAGCTGTTAGAATAATTGTGATAACACTAATTCATAATAGTAATTCACAAGCATATTTTATATTGATAATTTCAGAAAAGTAGCCTTAAATATCTTAGTAAAGAATAATAAAGGATTGGTATTTAATGTATGCAATAAATTAAGAAAGTAAAAGAAAGCATATTTTACACGAATAGATGTCTTGAAAAGTTGATTATATATGCTGGTCTTGGTAAAATATAATCACTTGAATATACAATAGTTTGACAGCAATTTCAATTAATTAAAGATATGTGTTGAAGATCATTTGACTTTGTGCTGCTTGCAACATTGGAAAAATGATCTTAGAAGATTGAAAATAAATTCACTTATTGACCTTTGAAACACCCCAACAAAAAATATACATTTAGCTCATCTAAAATAATTTATAATGTCTAAAAATCTAAAATTAAATTTAAATATATTAATTATTTAACCTGAAATGTCACCTTAGCAAAACCAATTAGACCCTAAAGAATATTTAATAATTAAAAGATTTCTGTTCTAAGACAAAAGATATCCTGTCCTTTTTAGTTATCACTCTTTGTAGATACTGACTTATTCAGAAGTTACAGATTAAGCTTAAAGGTCTAGTCAATATGTTTGAACTTGTATAAAAGACTCTGAAAAAGGAACTGTCGGAAACACATTCAATCTGTACTACCAAGAAAATAAAACCTGATTTGCTTCATTACAGTTAGAGCGGGTAACAGTGAATGTGTTACTCAAATTCTCTATCAATCATGTTTGAGTAAGAGTGGGAGGCAGAGACAGAGAGAAAGCTTTCTGAGAAACAAATCTAATGCAATCCAATGGCCATTGAATTTACGCCTTTCTAAAGAGGGTTTACATTTGTGAAAAGGACAATAGCTTATTTATTTAGCAATGAGAGGTGTCCTAAGGGTTTCATTATTCTTATTGGATCTCATATAATGCAGGACATTAGTAATTAAAGTGCATGCACAGTACAGGGATGTGGTGTGCAGATAAACAACAACTGTAAATCTGAAAAGAAAATTATATTTATATGTACATACATAATTCTATTAAAATGTTACTAATATAAAGGAAATATGCCATAACATTTATAAACAATAATTGCATTTTAAAAGGATGTTATTCCACTTTTAATAATGATGTGCTTGACAACAGCTCACAACAATTTCTGAAAATTTAGGAATCAGCTTTCCTAGGCTGATAAAAGTCAGTCCCGGCATATTGTTGATACAAGGAAGACACGTAAGTAATGAGCAACTGTAGGAACAGTAACCGTGGTGAGGAAAATAAAGGACTGGGGAGAAAACATTATCTTTAAAATTTGAAAGAGTATGTATGGAAGAGGAACTGCCCTAATTTTGAATCTAGAGATTTGTTTGCAATCCCTGATGCAATGTAAGAGAGATTACCTTTAATTTAATGCAATACCATTCAAGAAAATTTTATCCTCAAAAATGTACTCTGGAGAAACAGCTTCATTTGAAAAATGTAAAGAGCTTAGAAGTTCTCACTCCATACTTTCAAGATAAATGCTGAACTAATTGAAAAGCAACAGCTCTTCTTGGATATATCAGAGAACTACGCTTGCACAGCAAACTATCACCCCCAAGTCTGGAAAGATGGAAAAATGCAGATAATCACAGTGAGCTCTGCCTACCTGGGACAGAAGCTACTAGAGCCCTAAACTAGTAGGACAGTTAAATATTGATTTTGACATACACCTCAAAGGCAAGTGTGGATAAGAATGGGAGAAAGAAACAACTGGTTGCTCCAACCTTAAAGGAATCCCACATTTTTGTGAGATTCTCTCCATGAACTCCATTATGTTCTTACAAATAAGAATGAGATAATATTCTTATTATCTAGCAAGGGCAGGGGAAGAGCGATCATTATAGACTATACCCAGAGCTTTTTCCAGAACAAAATCTGCTCTTCAAGGAAAATACTATACCTGAGTCTTATTCCAACTGTGGGGAATTTATCCTCATATTCTAGCGTGGTCTAGCCTTTCTGACTAAGTTAAAACTGGGGAGGGGGGTTAAGGAAGGATATAGGACTAGAGAAAAACTTGTGAAGCTTACAGCCCAGTGACACAGACTCATTAAAGACTAAGATTTGTTCATAAGATTAGAGCTCATGCACCTCCCACACAACTGACCAGCACACCAGTTGGCTCAGTACAAAAGTACAATAACACTACAAGTTTCAGCCTGTTGCTGAGGAGGAATATATGGTAAAGCCGTAGGTCAAAAACAAAGACACTGAATATATATTTAAATCCTATGGTAGCTGCAGCTATTGAAAACATTCAACAAAGCCAAACATTTAGCCAGATGAAATAAAACTTCACATTAAAGGGCAACTTACCTCAGTTCCTAAATCTGATACAAAATGTGTAGCTTTCAACTAAAAAGTAGAAGGCATGCCAAAAGGCGAAAAAAAAAAAAAAAAAAGACTGAATGGAAAAAACCAGCATTAGAACTAGACTCAGATATGACACAGATGTTAGAATTATCACACACGGAATTTAAATGACTATAGGCCAGGCACGGTGGCTCATACCTGTAATATCAGCACTTTGGGAGGCCAAGGCAGGCAAATCACCTTAGCCTGGCCAACACGGTGAAACTCCATCCCTACTAAATATAGGAAAATTAGCCAGTTGTGGTGGTGCACATCTGTAATCCCAGCTAATTGGAAAATGAGGCACAAGAATCGTTTGAACCTGGGAGGCGGAGGTTGTATTGAACTGAGATTGCACCACTGCACTCCAGGCTGGGTGACAGAGTGATAATCTATCTAAATAAATAAATAAGCGAAATCTGTATAATAAGGGCTCTACTGGAAAATTTGACAATATGCAATAACAAATAGGTAATATAAGCAGAAACATACAAACTGCAAAGAATAATAAAAAAAATGCTAGCAATATAAAATGCTGGAACAGAATTGAAGAATGGCTTTGATGGGCAAGTCAGTTACGGACATGTCCAATGGAAGAATAAATCAGTTTGATAATAGAAAAACAGAAATTCCCAATATGAGAGACAAACACACGCGCGCACACACACACACACACACACACACACACACACAGAGTAAAACAGAATATCCAGTAATTTTAACACCACGAGAAGAAGAAAGAATAGAACCTAAGAAGTATTTGTTTGCTTTTTCTAACTTTTATTTTAGGTTCAGGGGTACATGTGCAGGTTTGTTATGTAGGGAAACTCATGTCAGGAGGGTTTGGTGCACAGATTATTTTTTCACTCAGGTACTAAGCGTAATACCCAATAGTTATTTTTTCTGATCCTGTCCCTCCTCCTACCCTCTTTCCTCAAGTAGGTCTCAGTATCTGTTGTTTCCCTCTTTGTGTCTTTGTGTTTTTATTATTTAGTTCCCATTTAAATGTGAGAACAAGTGGTATTTTTAATACTAATTTTTTAAAAAATAACTATAATTTGTATCATATGGGTGATAAAATGGATTAATATGATAGTTAATTAAAAACAGAGAAGGGAGAAAAAGAGGAAAGGGAGAAGCAAAAATCAAATTCAATGTATAGAAAATAGTTGTAAACATGGCAGATATTAATCTAGTTACATAGACAGTCATTTTAATATAATTTTTTTAAAAAAATTTGTTCTCTTTTTTGAGACAGAGTATAGGTCTGTCCCCCAGGCTGGAGTGCAGTGGCACGATCTTAGCTCACAGCAACCTCTGCCTCCCGGGTTCCAGCAATTCTTCTGCCGTAGTCTCTCGAGTAGCTGGGACGCGCTACCAAGCCCATCTAATTTTTTGTATTTTTAGTAGAGACGGGGTTTCAACCTGTTGGCCAGGAGGTCGTGAACTCCTGACCTCAAGTGATCTGCCTGCCTCAGCCTCCCAAAGTGCTGGGATTACAGATGTGACCAACTGTGCCTGGCTGAATGGTTTTAATGTACCAATTAAATAATGCATTTTTAGATTTAATAAAATAATTAAGTTGCAACTATATGCTGTTTAAGGAAATTGATTCTAAATATTAAAACAGAGGTTAAAAGGATTTGGATGAGAAAAGATATCATTAACCAAATAAAAGATAAAATAACTATAATAATTTAAGTAAAGCTGATATCAGAAAAATGAAAATACTCAAATATAAAAATAGGCATTATGTAAATGATAAAGGGATCAATTCTTCATAACACATAACAATCCTTAACTTATATGTACTTAACAACAAAGCATAAAAATATATGAGGCAAAAATTGGCAGAACTGGAAGATGAAACAGACAATTCTACTATTAAAGCTGGGAACTTCAAAACTTTTTTTCCAGTAATTTGAGTATATTTTAAAAATTTAGTACATGTGATATGAATAATACTCTCAACTATCTTGAACATTTAAAGAATACTTCATTTAAAAATAGCAGAATATACACTCTGCTCAAGCTCACATTAAATATTTACTAAGACAGACAGCATTTGGACTTAAGGCAGACTTTAAATACCTTAAAGATTAAAACTTATACAAAGTATGTTTTTAGACTGCAATATTTTTCTACTTTAATTGAATTAAAATTAACATAGAAATCAAGAGCAAAAACATACTAAAAATGTTGAAAAACTCCATTTTTAAAATTACATAATAAACTTCACAGAACTTAATGATACTAAAATGTATCAAACATTAACACTTGGGGAATGGATATATAATAGTAGTTAGATAAAAATGATGTACTTAAATGTGTATATTAAAAAAGAACAAAGATCTAAAAAAAGTATATGTCATTAAAAAACTAGCAAAAGTCACTAAAAAACTAGCAAAAGAAGATAAATTTAATTTTTAAAAAAGTAGAATAAATCTAACAATATAAACGAGAGCAGAAACAATGATATTGATAACAGAAAAATAATAGATAAATAAACCCAAAATCTAGTCCTTTGAAAGGGCTAATAAAATGAATAAAACCCTAGCTAGACTAACTAGAAGAAACAGCAAGAGAGAGAAAGCAACTGTGTGGTGTGTGTGTGTGTTTGTGTGTGTGTGTGTGTGAGAGAGAGAGAGACAGAGAGAGGGAGAGGGAGAGAAAGAGAGAGTGATGAGATTACTTCTTTATCTTCTAAACACTAAAATGATTTTAAAAATATTTTTAAATGTTTGAAACAACTCTGTACCTCCAAATTGAAATAGTTACAGCAAACAGACCACTTTCTTGAAATAATCAAAGCAAAACTCACACAAAGAGAAAAATAAGCTCTTACTAGGTCTATATCTACTAAGAAAATTGAATCAATAATTAATAACATTCCAAAATTGTGCACTATACCTAGATTGTTTAACTGTTATATATCAGAAGTAGAAGGAACGCCTTTTTTTTGAGACGGGGTCTCGCTGTGTCCCCCAGGCTGGAGTGCAGTGGCACCATCTCGGCTCACTGCAAGCTCCGCCTCCCAGGTTCACGCCATTCTCCTACCTCAGCCTCCCTAGAAGCTGGGACTACAGGCGCCCGCCACCTCGCCTGGCTAATTTTTTGTATTTTTAGTAGAGACAGAGTTTCAGCGGAACACTTCTTAACTCATTCCATGAGTCCAGTATTAACTTAATGCCAAAACGATACAAATGTTTTCCAAGAAAATTATCAACTGATACATTGTGTGAATATAGATGCAGAAATCCTCAACAAATATTAGCAAATGAAATTCAACAATGTATTAACAAAGGACACATATTCAAAATCAACTAAAATATGATAACCAAGTAGGATTAATTCTGGGAATGCAAGGCTAGTTCAACATTCGGAATTCAATGGATGCTATCCATTACATTAGCAGGTTTTTTAAAAAACATAAGGTGATATAAATTTATTTTTAAAAAGTTTTGACACAATCAAAATTCTCTTATTAAAAACTTTCAACACACTATAAACTGAAAACTCCTAAGTTTGATGCAGAAATTTATAAAAACCACCAATAAGTAATCACGTATAATGAGGAGAAATAGGGTGCTGTGCCCCCTAAGACAAAAAAAGAGGAAAAAAAATGCACCTTTCTCCAGTTCAACCCAGTATTATAATGAAAGTCCTAGCTAGTGTAAAAGGACAAGAAAACAAGAAGCTATACCAATTGAAAAGAAAGAAATGTAACATTTAAATGTTTCACAGGCAATGCGACTCTCTATTAGAACATTTCAAGGAATCAACAATATAACTGCTGGACTTAATAGCAAGGTCACATGATACAAGGTTTCTGTAAAACATTAATTGATTTCTTATACAAAACTAATAAACAATTGAAATTTGAAATGTTAAAAACAAATCCATTCACAACAGCACCAACAAAAATGAAATATTTACAACATAAGTGCAAACTACATATGTGGAAAAATATAAAAATTGTGGGAAAAAAACTAAAAAAGATAAAAAATAGCAAATTCTCCATGTTGATGGATTGTAATAGTCAACATTGTCAAGAAGTCAGTCCTTTCCATTTTGATCTATGGAGTCAATGCAATTACAATAAAAATTCCAGCAGAATATTTTATTGACACTGACAAACAGATTCTATAGCTTTATAGAAAGTCAAAAGGTCAAGAGTAGCCAACATAATATTGAAGGAGAACAAAATTGGAGGTCTTATATTACCTGATTTCAAGACTTACTTTAAAAGTGCTATCATTAATGCTTTTTTTTTTTTTTCCTGACAGATTCGATTCTCACTCTGTTACCTAGACTGGAGTGCAGTGGCTTGATCTGAACTCACTGCAACCTCCACCTCCTGGGTTCAAGCTACTCTCCCGCCTCAGCCTCCCGAGTAACTGGGATTACAGGCACCCGACACCATGCCTGGCTAATTTTTTGTTTTGTTTTGTTTTAATTTTTAGTAGAGACAGGGTTTCACCATGTTGGCCAGGCTGGTTTCAAACTTCTGATTTCAAGTGATCCTCCTGCTTTGGACTCCCAAAGTGCTAAGATTACAGGTGTGAGAAATAATAGGCACATATTTCAACAGAACAGAATAGAAAGCTCAGAAATTGTCCCCCATGAATATAACCATCAGACTTTGAGATAAGCGTAAAGTTAATCCAGTGAATAAAGGATGTTGTTTTCAACACATGGTGATGGGGGAAAAAAAAATAGAGGTCTATTTGAAAAGAAAGAAAGAAAGAAAGAAAATCTAGACACAGATATTACAATTTTTACACACACTCCCCTTGCCCCCCAACACACACAACTCAAAATGAATCAAAGAACTAAACATAAACTGTGTAATTGTAAAGCTTCTAAAAGAAAACATAAGAAGAAATCTACTTAACTTCAGCTTTGGTGATAGAACACCAAATAAATTAGCCATGAAATAATAATTGATATTTTGAAGTTTATTACAGCTGAAAACTTTTCTGTAAATGATACTATCAAGTGGATGAAAGAAAAGTTACAGATTGAGAGGAAGTATTTGCAATATATTTGCAACATATATATCTGGTTAAGAAAAGGACACATTCAAAAAAATCTTTAAAATATCTTAAAACTCGACATAATTTTTTTAAAATTAAAAATGAACAAAAGATCTGAGCAGATATTTCACTAAAGAATTATATATATAAGTGTGTATATATATATATATATGGCAAAAAATAAGAAGATACACAACATTATTTGTCATGAGAGAATTCTGAATTCAGACAACCATGAGATACAACTATACAATTATTATTATGGCTAATACCAAATGCCTGACAATATCAAATGATTTTGAGAAAAAAGAGCAAGAAGTTTTCTTAATTGCTAATGGGAATGCAAAATGGTATAGAACTTTGGCAGACAATTTTTTGTTTCATACAAAGCTAAAAATAATTTCATTGTATTTTTCAGCAATTTTAAGATATGTCCACATGAAAATTTGCATCTAAATTGTTATAAAACCTTTTTTATATTGCCAAAAGTTGGAATCAAACATTCTGTAAAAAGTAAATTGGTAAATAAACCGGTACCTTTGTAAAATGTATAATGCATTTTGCTGCACGGTGAATTATTCCTCAGCAAAAATTGAGCTACCAAGTTGTGAAAAGGTATTGATGAATCTTATGTGCATATTGCTAAATAAAATAAGCCAGTCTGGAAAAGCTGTATACTACATGATCCCAGTTATATACTGTATAAACAAAAGTAGAGGTCTAGTGAGAAGAGTGGTTTTGAAGAATTAAGAGGAGGGTTTAAATAAGTGAAACACAGAATTTTTATGAAGTAATTATCTACCACATAAAATACTTTTTTGAAAATCCATAGAAATTAGTAGCATTAAGAATATACTTTTGATATATGATTTCTCAAAAAATTACTTATCATAGGATTTGGGGATGGATTTCAGAATGTGACAAAACAATCCAACTGTATTACTATATATACATGAAACAATCTCAGTAAATTGAGCAGGGGTGGGATGGGGAGAACTGATCAAAGAAAGTAGAATTGAGTGAAGTCTGTAAAACTAAATGAAAATAAACTGCATGTAAGCACTGCACTCTAATAAGCTTCTTTTTTTTTTTCCTCATGAAAGTGTACGCTAACAACTCTGATATCATTATACAATTATACTGGAATTGAACAATTAGGAAAATGGACAGCAAATTGTAGAAGCTACATTGATCACTGTTAAAATGGAAATTTGCATAGTTTGAGGTTGGAATGATCCAAATAATAGTTAGAGGTTGGAATAATCCATTAGGTCATGTATCAGTATGACATCAACATACACTCACTTAAAGGTTAATATAGATGAAAATAGTTGCAGCTAGAACTATTAACAGACATGTTTATATACATGGGATGTCAGCTCAGAAGTTCTTGAAGCAATGACACCCCAGTAGCAATGGGCACACCTAGAAGCCAGGTCTTTATTTCTAATATCATTCTTCAATAGAAGGACCCAAAACTCCTTGTAAAAATAGCTGATCCAGGGCAAAACCAAGACACAAACAAGATGAAACCTGGAGCAGATTATTGTGGCAGAGAGTAAGAAATTACTAAACACACAGACACACACACACACACACACAAACACACACACAAAAACAGGAATATGTCAACGAAACAAGGCAGTTACCTGAAGAGTTCTCAATGTCCAAAGCTGAAATGATTTGAGCAATAAAATAAATAAAGGAGCACTGGGTATAACACAAAGCCCTAAATAAAGATCTGTGAGTTCATATTCATATAAATAAATGACTGAATAAATAAATAAATAAATGGGGAGCAACAGAAAATTTTCCCATGCAGACTTCAAATAATGTATGAAATACTATCTTCTCAAAGAGGTGGAATGTAACTCCTGACTCCTTAAATCTGGGCTGCACATGGTGAGTTTCTCCCATAAATAATAGAGAGGGAGAAGGAAAGGATAGCTTCAGTGGAGAAGCATAAATACCACTCAGTCTTGGGATCAAGATCAATGTCAACAGTGGTATGTCATTGATATGTCATGTAGATAGGATGAATCATTGAAATGATGTGATGACAATGACACTTTACCACTATAGTCATCCTTCTAAAATCATAGAATCCCTTTCTAATCATAAGGAAAAGGTCAAACAAATCCCAATTGTGAATCATTCTACAAAATACCTCACGAGTGCTCCTCAGAACTGCCAAAGTCATCAAAAAGAAGCAAATCGGATAAATTGTCACAACCAAGAGGAGTCTAAGGACAGGACAACTAAATTAAATTTAGTGTTTTGTAGAAGACCCTGGAAGAGAAAAGGGACATTGAGGTATAAGCAAAGGAGATTTGAGTAAATTACAGACTTTAGTGAATAATAATATACCAACACTGCTTCATTAATTGTAACATATGTGACATACTCATGTAAGATGTTAATAGTCAGGAACACTGAGTGGGGAGTGTATGGGAAATCTCTGTACCATCTTCACAATTTTTCTATATACCTAAAATATTTCTAAAATAAAATAATTTTTTAAAATACAAAACTCTCTACTGTGCTCATAAGCTCCACAATACTAAAAATACTCAAGTAGAGGCTGGAGGATTGTAGATTGGGCATTTTCCTAAAATAAATGTGAACCTGGCCTAATTTCCTCATATAAAATGCCTTGTATTATATTACAAAGTCAGGACCGCCTTTCAGACACCTGAGCCTCAGCATAGTTTATTTGTCTCTGTATAAAATGCTGAAAGAGTCAGTGTCTTATCTATTAGGAACTTACAGTATATAAAAAAAAGCACGCTTAAAACTTTAAGACCTATGATAAGGGTCTGCCAAGGTGGCAGCAGAAGCAGACGAGGAGCAACTTCGTCCAATTATAGAAGCTTGGGGAGATTTTCTGGAGGAGGTGATTTCCCATTTGAATTTTGAAAATAGGTAATAATTATTTAAACTAGGAAGGGAGCAAAGAGCATTATATAAATATATTTATTTTATATAAATATAATATATATATATATAAATCAGGAGGTCAAAACTAGAGGGAGGTTAGAGAGCATCTTAGTGACTTGAAGTCATGATGGTTAGGGAACTATCATATCCCTGGATTATTCTGAGGGAATATGTAGGAGCCAGACTATGATGAGCTCTCTTTGTCATTTTAAATAACTTGCATTTTACCTGCATATTCAAATTAATCTTCCTTTTAAATATGTAAATTAACTCTATTCTCTAATATAAATTTCTTTTACCCTAAAAGTTGTTATGAAAATACATATTTTCCTCTTGTTCTGGTTTAATGTGATTGTTTAGCAGGAACATTTTAGGGTATAGTTTGAGTAACAGCTGGATATTATTACAAATTTGCCCTCAGGGACATATTTCAGAATGGCTGCTATGAAGAATATACATACAACTTTTCTCATTTGAAAGAACACACTAGATTGCTTTTTTTCTTCCTCAGAGAAAACTGTAGAACCTAATGGAATTAGGCAGATGCCACTCATTATTTATCAAACAGTCTCAACCACTTCCTCTAAGAGCAAACTAATGTGAAATGTTGTTTTTTGCATAAATTAATATATTTTATATCCTTTTAAAATTCTTAAAGAAACAGAATGCACTTATGCATAGGCATTTTAAAAATGTTTTAGGCACTGATTTGTGCTTATGTGCACAAAATGCCAAAGACAATGAGAGAGTCCTTAAACAATAACTAAAATGCCAGCTGCTGATTCTGTAATCCGGAAAGGTTTACATAGACAATGGGTCCTCACCACACACGCTTGCATTCTCATTACTTCCTCTGTATGCTCAAATAAATGTTCAACGCATAGTTCTTTTTCTAATTGTAATTTCTTAATTAAGTTAATAGAGACAAACACTGTGAATGTGCATCTCATGGTGTGAAGAAAATATCACCCACCAAGTAACACATCCCCTACTGGAGTGATTATATTAACAAAACTGTAATTAAATGAACAAGAACTGTTGGTTTCAGAAGTGTCCCATCCACATTATTTTATAAAGTGACTAAAGGCATTCCTATGCAGAAAATTTATATTGCCTTGTTATTGAATAAACTCTACAAGAGCTGTTAGTGTGTTAATCTTTGTTTATGTAATGATAACTGCTACAAAAATCTTCTTAGAAAACATCTAATTTATGTATGCAGAAATAATCCATGTTCATTGATATGAAATTGAGAGCACATTGATATCATTTGAAAACAATAATTACACTAGAAGCTGCAAAACATTTTTGAGGCTCTTGAATATTTGATAATAAATATATTTTCCAAAATAACTGCCTTTCTTAAGTTTTCCAAAACACTGTGTTTGATTGTAATTCTTTTTCATAACAGTTCATTGAGGGGAGATTATATACAGAGTTGTATAGATGTGAGTTTACAGTTTATAAAATGGATTAAGATACAGCCTTTTCGGTGAAGAGAATCATTATGCTTTTTGATTGAGAACATAGAAAACTGCCAAAAACACTGGGGCTCAAATCTTAGTTCTGATCACTGTTTTACCATATATTGGCTGAGAGAGAATCTATTCTGTTGAGGCCCCACAGGGAGATGGCTTTAAGACCCAGCCCCCTGTGTATGCTCCAGGTTGGACACTCCTGTCTATGATGACCCATTCCTTCAGCTAATTAGAATACTCTCAGTACTAGGCCTTGCTCACTTTGAGCTGCCAATAGGAAGAGAAGCCTCTGCTTTTGCCTGTATCACAACTGTTGTCCCATACCTCTCAATGGTCTTCCAAATTTATGGCTGTGCTGCTACTTAAGAATATATTGAGTTTACCACTTTTCAAATGGAAAAACTTTGGTAAATCACTTCATCTACCTGAAACTTGTTTTCTCCCTATGTAAAATCGATAACAATTATACTTCAATTCTGATTCCTCCCCCATAAAATAAATCTAAGAGGAGAATGAAAGCACAGGAATTTAATTTGGGACGTGATCACAGGAATCAGGAATGAGGGAGTGAGGAGAGTTGAATAAGGAATGAGAATGAAATAGAGCCGATAGATATAAACAATGAAAGTTCAAATCCACAGGGCCTCTGTAAAACTGAGAGTCCTCCTAGACCTGTTCATCTGAGGAATGGGTAGCTGAGAATTCATCTAGTAGATCTTGCACTCCAGTTAGTTGAATCTCCTGCCAATAGTTGCCAGGCAAGTCTTGAGGCAGTAAGCTGCAAGCATAGTGCAGTGTGAAGGGAGAAACTGCCAGAGTGGGTCTGAGTTCTCACTGAACTGCTCACTGTAGGTCAGTGGAAGATAACACAGGCAGTAAAAACTGCTGCTATACATTTCTAGTATATGGGATTATCTTGAAGAATAAATATAAAAATGTATGTAAAGCATTTCAAAGAATTATGGGAACATGCAGCAGGCATGGAATAAATGACCATCCTTCTAGTATATATTTATTGTCATTAGAATGAGAATCATTTTTTATTATTCTGTGATGAATCACATAGTTTGAGAAAGTTCATTTATTCTGACACATACATTGAAAATAAAATGCCTTTAATCCACTAGCTTATAACCTACCTCACATATAGACTGCAGGATATAAAAGAAAGTATGCTATTTATATCACTTTCTTATATAAATATATAAGAAAGTTGGTGGTCATAAGATAATTGTATCTAGGATACAATTTAACAATCCTGCCATAGTTCCCCATTCTAACTGGCTGTGGTGATCACTGCATTAAATGAGTCTTATGACATCTGAATAACAGCATATATTCTGATTGTGAAAATACCTATAGGAAGCTCACATTATTACAGCTCACACCCCTTCAGTCCTTCTCTCCATCTTCCCCTCTCTATGGCCTTGCTTCAAAGTGGAATCTTTTATAATTCCCAAGTACACTATCGCTGCACAAGTACTATATTCTTACCTTTCCTATTTTTGGCCTCATGTTATATGACGTTTTTTCCCCCTTTTCTTCTCATGTAGTACAGTCTCAGTCACATGTCCTTCTGAATTATGTTCCATTCTTTCTAAATTTTTTTCTTTTGTTAATTCATTCCTTCACATAACTGTGTTCCATATATTGTGCTATGAGCAGGGTTTAACTCCACCCAATATGGAACCCTACTTTTGTTTATTTGATGGCTGAAAGAATAATTGATAATCTCCATTTTTAAACATCTAGTAATATTATAACATCTTGAAATATTTTATATATTTAAAATAATATATTTATGCATGATTTTATTTGAAATAATCAGGAAATAAAATTTAGATGGAAAGAGAAATCTATATAAAGTACTGCAAAAGAAAAAAAAAATCACATACCCAAATGTATACAGTTACGATTTGCCAATTAAAATGACATCCATATTGGAAAAAACATTTAAATTGTCTCTTTGCAAATGTCTTGATCCACACATATACACACACACAGCCCTATATATACACATATACACATATATATATTCATGCATATATATAAATATATAGACATATACGCACATGTGTATCTACACACATACACACACACACATATATATACACCTAAAAATTCCAGCAAAAATATCTTAGAGCTTATAAAGGAATTTAGTTATTTTGCAGGACACAAAAATCAACATAGAAAAATCAATAGTGTTTCTATACACAATAAAGTACTTGAGAAATAAATCAAGGAATTAATCCCATTACTAATAGCTACAAAAATAAAATAACTAGAAATAAAATTAGCCATGAAGGTGAAATATTTTTACAATAAAAATCTACAAAACACTCGTAAAGAAATAGAAGAGGAGATGAAAAAAATGAAACGAGATTCCATGTTCATGAAGGTAGAATTAATTCGGTTAAAACAAACATACTATGCAAAGTGATTTACAGATTCAATTCATTCTTTACTAAAAGACCAATGACATTCTTCACAGAAATAGAAGAAAAATTTTAAAATTTGTATGAAACCACTAAAAAACTTAAATACCCAAAGCAATCCTGAACCAAAAGAACAAAGGTGGCGGCATCACACCACAGGACTTCAAAATACACCACAAAGATATAGTAATCAGAATAGCATGGTACAGGTCATGGTACATGGTAGATGTCAGGTATAAAACCAGACATAGACCAATGGAACAGAATGGATAACTTAGAAATAAATAGACATGTTTACAGCCAACTGACTTGATAAAGGTGCTGAGAACAATCATTGGGTAAAGGACTTTAAAAAACAGTGCTAGGAAAACTGGATATCCACATGCAGAATAATGAAACTAGACCCCTATCTCTCATCATATGCAAAAAATGTCCTCAAAATGGCTTAAAGTCCTCAATGTAAGACCCAAGACTATAAAACTTCTAGAAGAAAACATAGAAAAAACACTTTAGAACATTGGTCTGGGCAACAATTTTATAAGTAACATTTCTTTTTTTTTTATTTCTTTTTTTTTTAATTTTTTAATTTTTTATTTTTTATTATTATTATACTTTAAGTTGTAGGGTACATGTGCATAACGTGCAGGTTTGTTACATATGTATACTTGTGCCATGTTGCTGTGCTGCACCCATCAACTCGTCAGCACCCAACTACTCGTCATTTACATCAGGTATAACTCCCAATGCAAGCCCTCCCCCCTCCCCCCTCCCCATAATAGGCCCCGGTGTGTGATGTCCCCCTTCCCGAGTCCAAGTGATCTCATTGTTCAGTTCCCACCTATGAGTGAGAACATGCGGTGTTTGGTTTTCTGTTCTTGTGATAGTTTGCTAAGAATGATGGTTTCCAGCTGCATCCATGTCCCTACAAAGGACACAAACTCATCCTTTTTTATGACTGCATAGTATTCCATGGTGTATATGTGCCACATTTTCTCAATCCAGTCTGTCACTGATGGACATCTGGGTTGATTCCAAGTCTTTGCTATTGTGAACAGTGCCACAATGAACATACGTGTGCATGTGTCTTTATAGCAGCATGATTTATAATCCTTTCGGTGTATACCCAGTAATGGGATGGCTGGGTCATATGGTACATCTAGTTCTAGATCCTTGAGGAATCGCCATACTGTTTTCCATAATGGTTGAACTAGTTTACAATCCCACCAACAGT